>NC_140589.1:1650668237-1652017737 GCF_964204655.1 Triturus cristatus | reverse complement strand
GTGGTGGTGCACTGATGCTGAAGTGGTGCTGTGTTGGTGCTGAGTTGCTGCTGAGGTGGGGTTGCGTTGGTGGTGGTGCACTGATGCTGAGATAGTGCTATGCTAAAGCTAAGTTGGTGCAGTGCTGGTGTTCAGGTGGTTCTGTGCTGGTGCTGAGCTGGTACTGCGTTGGTGCTGCACTGGTGGCGGTGTACTGAGGAGGAGGTGGTGCCCGCTGATGCTGAGGTGATATTGAGGTAAAGCTGAGTGTTGCAGATTCCTTCATCACCACCATCCTTTAACAGTGTCCCTTAAGGCTCCATAACCACTAACATTCAGATGAATCAAATTAGGTATAAAGCACCACTCATACCTGTGTACGGTGTCAAAGCACTTTGCATCACACACAAATTACACAGATCATATGTGCATAAATTAGCGTAAAGGACATTTTACATAAGACAGAGTACTACAGGGTGTAGGAGTCACAAGTCATGCATATTGGTAGGCAGCTTGGCTAAAGAATGCTTGGGCCTCAGAAGCCCAAACTCAGAATTGAAAACAGAACACCATAGTTGGGGGTTCTCCAAAATAAAAAGAACCAATTTCTACCCAGATTAACCCTTTTTGCAACATTAATATATGCTCAAATCTATACTTTGCAGTGCGTGTAGTTCTTTAATGATAGGTATAAATTCACTAGTCTATGTTAGGATTTTAATTTATAAGCTGCAAGTAACAGAATAGCAGTAACCCATTGACCTATTTACATTTTATGCACTTTGTGTTCTGTATGGTACACTTTCTTTGCAGCCGCATATTAACCCTCTGGCACCTTGCAACGAGTGAAAACTTCTTCCATTAGACAACTCCATCTCGCCAGCAAGAATTAATCACTGGAGTTATCTTGGCATTTTTATTGTGTGGAATTGCTTGAGGCCAGGAATGTGTCAGCGAGTGCCTTCGAAAGCAAACTAAACTCAGAAACAGAGCCCCTCTGCTGTGAAGTTAGTATCCAGTGCAACCGCACCGCCCTTGTGCCGCCCTTGTGCCGGGCCTGCATTCTTGTACAGCATTTATTTAATGTATTGCATTCAAATGCACATTAGAAGGGGCATACTTCCAGAAAGAATCATTTTGGTCTCAGTGCTAAACCAAGAGCAGAGACTTCCAACCCCACAGCCAGCAGCCAAGCACAGGTCCTGGAGGGGAGGAAAGAATACAAGTACCATGCATATTAAAATATCATTTGAAGAGTTGATTTATTGGAACTGAATCAATTGCTGTTTTTAAGTTGTGGTTTAACTTTTTTACATGATTTAGATGTCATGCTGTTGCAGTGTTTTTGTGCCTGTTTCTGGAGGAAAATAAAGGAGGCAGACTTAGATTTAAAACCACAATAATTAATTGCTTGCATTCCAAGTGAGCCTGGGAGCTGTTTTCAGGAAGAATACAAAAGAATGCCAGCCACATGGAAGGAACTGACAGGGTTAATGCTGCAATAAAATGTAAGCGTCTACGGGTCTGAGCAGCCACAGTGTAACACAAGGTTGAAAACATAATAGAGCACATCAACAGAACAAAGTGTAATGATATTGTACTACGTCCCTGCTCCTTGGAGGAAAAAGGAGGGACAAAGAGGCAGGACTGGCCACTAGTAAGCAAGGATTTTTAAAGGACGTTGAAACAAACAAATGAGAAGCAAGGAATGGCATTTGGCCCACAGAGAAATTTGTACACTAAAGTATACAAGAGTTCGTACGCTTATGCTTGACCTAAAAATCAGTGTGAACACACCACACGCCATGTCAGGGGGCTCTGCTCTCATGTTGATTTTGCTGCGGCTAGAGTAGATTTTCTGAGCTAACTAACTGTGGAAGGTCACGACTGCCTGCATTGGGGAAATCTGGTTGCATGCCCTCCTTGCGACCGATCTCGCTAGGGGATGCCAAATCTGGCTCACCAATTTACCGTTGGTCAGCCGCACACAACAAAAGTCTCTCCCATGCAGCGGTTGGCAGAATTTGGCCGGAACTCCAGGTTACATGCATAACGAGGAGTGGCCAAAACTCCGCCAACTCTGCCGGCGGAGCATAACCAGTGTATGAAAGGGTGAATAAAACTATTAAGATGAATTCCTCTTCTTGCAAAGAATGTTGTGTTACAGTTAAAAAACACAAAGTAGGTCTTCTGTTTTTCAGTTGCTGTAGTATATTCTGTGTTTTTCAGAGACAGCGATATCACAGCCTGAATGGGGATTTGGGCCACTTTACTGTATCTAACATGATTTCCCTTTAGCATACAGTATAAACCATACATAATCCCAATGCCCTCCCGCATCCCTCCTCCCAGTGCCCAATGCATAATAAATCATCAGTGATTGGATGCATTTACACCACTTTAAAAAACTCTCTCAACCAGGACCTGCAGGTCTTTGGAGTCTTATAACTCCTATTTACCGTTTTGGCTGAGCATCACGTGGTAGACCCCTTTAATGAGGAAGCATCCCAGAAAGTAAATTCCCAACCAGTGTATATCGCAGTGTATAGAGTGATGTCTACTCACGTCTTTTTTTCTAGAAAATAAAAATAATGAATTTCAGTATCAGCCAGAATTATATGTAGTGTAATAACTATCTGATAACTCATATCACATTACATCGTGATTGCAAATCTCTACAAGCAATCACTTTAAGACATCTGAGATGCATGCACTCATCTCAGGGGCCCAACTTGTACATTTCCAGTGTAAATATTGAAATGTTGCTATGTCACTGAGCTTTGCCCTGGATTCGGTGTGGTAAATCTGCATATAGAATCTGTGTAGTGTGTCAGAGAATTTATCAAACCTGCATGAGATTTCTCAAACCCTTTTGAGACATTACATAGGATTTCACAAAATCTCAGAAGTTACATTTGGAGTGACTAGTATTTTGAAATACGCCCATTCCAAATCCATTGCATTCTGCTTTTCTAGGAGCCATTTCACTCTGTGGAACTCTTAGCTGTCGCTCTTCACAGCTACAAACCTGAAACAGAAGGCCTGCTTCAATTTCTAGATGCATCTTCTGCATCAGAAAATAATAATTCCTTGGTGGTTCCTAACAATTGGGACTGCCGCTTTCTCTCATTGGCTGACCTTGTTATGGGTCAGCCAAACAGAGGAGGCAGCAGTCCCTACCATGTCGCAGAGTGGGATGGGGTCAATGAGACTGCTGACCCCACCACACTCTGTGACAAGCATGACTGATAGACACTCAGCCCTGGGCACTTCAGGGCTTAAAACTGAAGCAACCAGGTCTGAAGCTGTCAGTGACACTCCCCCTCGTCAAGAGGGGAAAGACCACCAAGCACATTGCCAGGCCGAGTTGGTCATGCCCACAGGTCAGTGACATCCTCAGCGTGGCAAAGTTCACCTTAGGCAGCGAGGCACCTGTGAATTTAGTGCAAGTAGAGCACCTGGCTGCCAGATATGAACAAGTAGTGTCAGTCTGATATTTTCTCAGCCTGACAGACATGTTTGGAAAAAGGTGAGCGGGTGGAGCTTCTTCTTACTTAAGTACAAAGCGCCACTGATGCTTAGAATCATGTGAAAAAACAAGATGCATTATATTAGGAAGGTGGAATAAGTCAATGAGCTCATTAGGACCATAGACACTCGACTTGGGGTGGGGAGCTGAACATCCTGTTAAAGGAGGGAAGAGAGGAATATGGGAGAAGAAAAGGCAAAAGTATGTGACTAGGATAACAAGTTAATAAGATAGGTGAGGAAAGAGAGACTGGACGATATCCCTAAGGGTGATTTGGTGTGTTTTCTTCTTTTTTTTTATTTAGACTGCGCTTTCCCTATTTTTAGACAGTTTTTTGTTTCTTTTGTCACAACATTACATAGTTATCCTCCCCAAGGCAAAAATTCATATAGGCATATAGCTTCATGCTGAAAAAGGTTTGTGATTGTCCCTGGGGGGATGGGCTGTGGGAGAGGGAGGTTGAGCACTGAGTGCGGAACATGGTGAAAGAAGAAAAACAAAAACAAAATCCTCATTCCAAGCCCAAACCACAATAGCCCTGAACACTGCTATTTTGAGTGGAGGGAGAGGCACCATAATAAAATATGGATGGGAGACAAGATAAATGAAACAGAAATATTAACATGCAAATGTAATGGCTTTCGTACTAAAAAGAGACAAAGAATCATATGTTAGTATCTGCAAGACAATGTAGGTTAGGTCTTAATCTTGCTGGAAACACACCTGACTTCATCAGAGTGCAATGCCCTTTTTAGTAAACAAGATTGGGTAAATCAGATAACAAGTATGGACCAATTGGTTATCTCAAAAGGGGTAGCTCTTCGTATAAAAAAATGCTGAAATAGATCTCTTAGAGTACAAAATAGATTAATCAGGTAGGAGAATCATTGGGAAACTTAGCTGTGGAGAAACAACTTTACGTGTGCAGGCTTCTATACGTGGCCCATATTGTGATAGCAAATCCCCTCTTGTCACTTTTGCATGGAATCTATTAGATGTCCCTACCCCTATCATGATTGGAGGGAAGATTAAAACCTTGTTAAATAGAAAACTAGACAGAGCCACCAAAAGATGAATAAGAAACACCAAGAAAGTATGAAAGGCTTTAACAAATGTAAAGCAGGATTTTGGCTTGTGCAGCCAGCCAGGACAAAAAGAGGATATTCCTTCTTTAGTAAAAAAGAAATTACTCTAGACTAGACCTTATTCTTGTAGACAATATCTTGGTAGACAGAATCAAAGAAGTTGGACACATATTAGTACACTGGTCTGACTATATTCAGCTGCCCTACTAATGTTGAAATCCCCTGATTTTAAGTTCAATTCCAGATGTACAGTGAACTGGGCATTTTTACTGGACCCGGAATAATACAAAAACTCAGGAGGAGATTGTTAGACCTGGCATCCTTGGCAATGTGTTCCCTGACTTTTTGCCTCTACCTCCTGTATTTCTGACTGTGTTCTGCGCTTCATTTTTGCTGGTTTATGTGCTCCTGGCACTTTACCACTGTTAATCAGTGCTAAAGTGCAAGTGCTCCCTATGTAACTTGCAGGGCCGGACTGGGAATCAAAACCGGCTCTGGCAAAGTGCTCGACCAGCCCCCCCGGGGGTCGGGGGTGCGGCCGAGCTAGTTACCAGGGCCAGTTTCAGCCGATTTTATTACAGGGTTGATATTGCAGCTATGCTGCAAAAACGTCCCTGTAACAAAAATGGTCCCCCAGTGTCCCAAAACCGGCCCCCTCCCTGGCGGCACACCGGGGTAATGCCTGGTGCCCGCTACGGCCCTTCCGGCCCTGGTAACTTGTGTTTATGGATTGGTGTTTCCATGATTGGCATATTTGATTTACTAGTAAGTCCCTAGTAAAGTGCACCAGGTGTGCCAAGGGCCTGTAAATCCAATGTTAATAGTGGGCCTGCGGCACTGGTTATGCCACCCACAGGAGTAGCCCTGTAAACTTGTCTCAGGCCTGCCATTGCAATGTCTGGGAGTGCAGTTTTAAACTACCATGTCAACCTGGAAAGTACACCCACTTGCCAGGCCCAAAAACCTTCCCTTCTGCTACATGTAAGACACCCCTAAGGTAGGTGCTAGGTCCTGCCATGGGCAGGGTGCAGTGTATGTGAAAGGTAGGACATGTACTATAAGGTGTGTTTTACATGTCCTGATAGTGAAATACTACCAATTTTGATTTGCGCTACATTAAGGACTAGCTCTCCCATAGGCTATCATTGAAGCTGCCTTTTAACATTTTACATGTGTAACTTTCAATTGTGAACAGCGAGACATTTTGAGTTTGGGCTCCCTGAGCTCAGAATTCAGAAACACATATTTTAGTAAAGATGATTTTTAAATTGTGTGTTTGAAAATGCCACTTTTAGAAAGTGTGCATTTTCTTGTTTTACCATCCTGTGCCTCTGCCTGTCTGTGGAATCAACATCTGGTTTAGACTGACAGGGTCCTGTTTATGCATTCACTCTAGACAGTCACACAAAGGGAGGTGAGGTGTGCCCTGCATATCCTGATGGCCCATCACCTGGCTGATGGGTCTTCCTGAGCTAGAGTGGTGAGAGGAGTTGTCGCTGATACCTGAATAGGCCTGTGCCTGGCCTCTTACAGTGATGTCTCCACCCCCCTCGAGTTTGTCTGGAGTCAAGACCAGACAGGACAAGAACTTGTTCCCTAGAAAGTCAATCCTTTGAAGAATACCCACTTCAAAGGCCAAAAGAGGTATAAGTATTGGACCTAAAGCCCCAGCCTTTTAGAATACTTCTGGATCAAGAAGTGACTCTGCCAAGGAGAAGAACGTAAGAGCTGTGGGAAGGAGTACTTCCCACTTGCTGTGTGCTGCTTTGTTGGGTTGGCCTGCAGTTGTTACTTCTGCTTTGGGAGACAAAAGGACTGGACTTTGCTTTGTATCCTGCTTATAAAGTTTCACCCAGCACTTGTGTGTGCTTGCCTCCTGTTAAGAAGTCTCAGGGCCATCAAAGATTTAATCTTCAGCATCCCTGAACTCCACGGTTGGGAGCTCTGACCTGCCAAGGGGTGACAATTCCAGTTCTGGGCCATTGGAGGTGTTTCCTGCTACAAACGACTAAAAAAAATGAAGCATCGACCTTTCAGTGCCTGTTTTTCATAATTTCATATATGATTTATTATTAACTTGAGGTCCCTGGTGTAATTCAGTAAAGAAGGATGCTAAGAATTACTATGAATTGCTAGTCTGAACCTTTTGTATCCCACGCTGAGATTTGAAAGAGGTTGACTTAGGGCAATAACCATGAAATTATTAAAATACAGATGATTATTTACTGCTCTGAAATGGCCAAAATATCTGCACTGTTTATCTTTATTTTAGTTTGAATGAATTGCTGAGATTATGCAGTATTTAATTTTACGCATAATTCAAATTCTAATGAGTTTTGGTGACTTCAATACTGCCAGGACGTGAATGAGCTTATCGACATGAGAATTGCAATAGTACTGACTAATGGATGCTTTGTAAATAAAAGAGTCATGCAACGCAGTGGTCGCCAACACTGACAAAGGTGATCGACGAAACCCATTTGTTGGAACAAAAAGTACGAATAAATCTGAACGAGGATTAACCCCCCGTGAGTGCTGGTCTTATTGCAACAGTAGCACTGATATTGAAGCGAGTCTGCCCTTTGTGTGATGGTGCACCCGCTAGTGAGTGTGGAAGTAATTGGCACATGAGGAAGCAGATATATATAGATATAGATATATAAAGTTACCTTTATAATAACGTTCATCTGTGCACTAGAATTGTTTGGCATCTGAAGCAGGATCCAGTTTTACCATATAATGCCTCTGCTAGCGTTTTCACATCTGAAGCATGAGAGTCCTGAATTTCCCTGTCAATCAAAAGGTAAGGGTGTGCTAACTTGTCCATACTGCATTAAGCATTCACTGAAACAGTAGGCCTCGTGGCCATCTTAAAATATTAGAGTTATCTCTCCTGTGAAGGCCACAAACCTCAGTTCACTGCATTTCTGATAAACAAGTCACCCGGCCACCACTCTCCGCCCCTGTCCTCTGCGTGCACATCTTTCTGAACATCTAGAAGATGTAGCACTACCAGGATGCATCTGTCATCTAGAAGATCAAGATGGGGTAAGAGCAGTGGTGGGGGCTAACTGTAACTTCACCCAGCTTCTCACCTGATGTTTTGCTTGCTTTGTAAACTAAGACAGCGACGTGGCTTAAAATGACAATAAACGCTCTATGCACTATGTACCATATAAGGCGATTCCGCCTTTAAACATTCCGAGAAGTGACGCAAATTATTTTTGATAACATGTTCAACTCTTTTTATGTTCTGCAGTCAAGCACCTGCCAAAGTTAGATCTTGAGGTCAATGGTTCCTCATTAGAAGTGTATAAAAGGGCTACTTACTGCCCCATTTGTTAACCACCTCTCACAGTGTACTTTTTTCACGACCGAGGTGCTCCCAGTTAACTGATTTATTTAGCATGTTTGATAAAGGTTATAATGCTTCATTGTACTTTGATGTTCAATTTCTCTCTTTCTTTGTATTGCCACGATTATAAACTTTATTAGATTGTATGTTTTTGCTCTTCATCAACGACGTGTCTTTAACACTTGTTACTTGCTAGATTGCATGGTGGTATTTTTGATTAATGGTGTGTCTTTGACATTTATTGTTTAGTTGTTTGAATATATAGTGTCACTCCTGACTCAATTCCTGCATTTTCAGAAGTCTGCCTTGTTATTTCTGACTGCTCATTTCAGTACCAGTTTATGTGATACAAACCACTCTCCAAAACTTCTCTATGAATTAACTATAATCCTAGTCTCTCAACCAATTTTTACTTGACTTGAAAAAGTCAGACTCAAGATTAACGTTTTAAATTCATAGAGACCATTGTTCTAATTTCAAAATGTATACAACAATTCCAAATAGCAGATTAATAAAAAATCACAGCCTTATTTCACTTTTTTTTGTTAAACCAGGCTGCTAGGATAATCAAATTTATAGTAAGGATTAGGACTATGCATTTAAGAATATTAGCATGGGAATTGGTGGACTTACCCAAAGACCATTGACCTTGTCCTTTATGTCAACAAGGTATACAAGATTAATATCATACTTTATGTCTGTTCTAAACTAGGGGGCATATTATCAAGACAGGCGATAAAATTATCGTCGCTTTAGAGGCAGAAAACTGCCGCTAAAAACGGCGATAATGGCCTTGATAATATGCTCTATGGAGTTCCAATTGCAGCTCAGGTTAGATGTCCTTCACATCTAACATGGGCTTCAATTGGAATTCCATAGAGCATATTATCACGCCCATTATCGCCGTTGTAGCGGCAGTTTTCTGCCACTAAAGCAGCGATAATTTTATCACCTGTCTTGATAATATTCCCCTAAGTACGTTGCATAGAATGTATTTATATCCACTTTTACTAATATATAAAAATCTTTTAAATGTTGTTTCCTCTGAATGAACCAGCGTGCTATTGCATGTTATACATTTCAGGTTTTGTCAAAATATTATAAATTGTTCATCATGTCTATATTTCTGAATTGTATATACTTTGTATGATTGGCTTCAGTAGAGGCCCAAATCAATTAATAAAGAAATTAAATGAAATGAGATAATAGTGTTTCTACTGCAGTCAAAGACTTATCTGGATGACCAAAGGTAGCAGGCCAAGTTACTGCTTGCAGAATGTTTCCTATGTGTAGTGTTGGCCGGGGCATGGTGTAGACACCAGGGGAAATTGTGTCATTGCATCCGTGGGGAGGCTCATACAGAATATTGAAATATCACTACACAATATGGTGGAGGTGCAGTAACATGATAGTGTTAGGCAGTGAATAAACATCCACACAATCATGCCCTGGGAGACAGCACCTGGGAGAAAGGTATCAATCAGAATCAGACACTGATGAGACATGGGAGATTGTAGGTACTGTAATAAAGAGGAAATCGCTATATGATGGCCTATAATAAGATGTACACTAAGGACACAGATATCAGACTGGGGGCAAGTTCACTGATTACCCCCATTGGTGAGACATGCTAAATATGGAGTCCTTATTGTGCTAACAAATCACCATTTCACTATCATCACACTTGTGCAAAGGGAGAGATGCACTAACTATTGGCAATTCAAATGGCTGTTGATTTTCCAGGCTCTGCAATCTGTCTGAGGCCACTCCACATTGAGCACAGACAGTGTGCAGTGCACCAGCAGATGAGGTAGTGGCAGGTGGCAGAGGTGCTGGCAACATAGTACCTTCAAAGGCGACATTGGCATGATGTGGATAAACATATTTGAACCCAAATCATTACAATCTATCAGTGCTATGAGTCTCTGCATATAAAGACAGGTTGCAGCTAGGGCAGTGTTGGGCTAGTCCAATGAAAGATATATACATCTCAAAGTGTTACTGTGATTTTAATACCAGTCAGCCACATATGCTGGGAATGAATGAAGGTGCCGGCCCTTGTTCTGGCCCTGTAACATGTGGGTTGCTGTTGCTACAGCTGTCACCAGTAAGAAACTAGAAAAGGGGACTGTAGATAGGACAATTAGATGTTGTCAGATTAATATAACCATTTTAAAATCGAAAGAAGGCGAAATCTGTGGGTTAGTAATATGTGAAACGTGCCTATGTTAGAGGGAGTTGTGTCACACTGTTTGTTTGAAAACAGAGTGACATGAATAAGAATAAATAATCTAGTTAAAAAGTGAGATGTTTTGTTACTGACTAGCCTAATGCTGGAATTCTATGGAACAAACAGTTGGTATAGCAGGTCAAGGTATTTGGTGGGCAGGATACGTTCATTGAGGGATCTTATTTATGAAAACTGTCACATCGCTGCGTGAAAACAACGATGCGACTGTTTTCACAGCTCCCTACTTGTGACACGATGGATGCGCCATATTTAATGTATGCCGCTCAATGTCACAAGGTGTTACAGATATACATCAGTATTTCTGACATATCTGTAGGCACAGTAATGACGCATTGCTGGAGTGTGTCACAAAGGTGACACTACTCCAGCAATGGCTCATTACACATGGGCAATCCCCTTGTTAGATGTGCCTGCGTCAGTCTTACAGCTGCTGTGAGGCAGGCGTACGATTTTGACGCAGTGGCGTCCTAGAAGTCGCACAGTGAAATCTGACAGATTTCACTGCTCCACTTCAATGAGGCTTTTTGCGGGGAAATGCACACGCTGCATACATTATACCTGACGCAATTATAATGTAGCACAGGGCTTTACAAAGTGACGCATCTGCCTAGATGCGTCACTTTGTAAAAAGGGGGCAACATGGTGCATTTTTATACCGCCAGTACGACACAAACAGTGGCACAACGGCAGCGCAAAGTGTTGCAAGGACTCATAAATAAGGCCCTGTGTTTCTGAATGGCAGGGGTTTGCACCCTGTCCAAGCAGGAACCACAATCCTAGTCAGGGTAAGTCAGATATACACCATAAATTAACTTGTGCTCACCCTGTTGTATCTTGGCACAGAGAAGTAAGGTTTCACTTAAGAGGCAATGTGTGAAGTATTTGTGCAAAACTTCAAGTAGTAATACAGTTAAAACACCACAAAAGACTCCAGACTAGCTTAGAAAAATAGATTGTGATTTTATTAATAAAACAAGACCAAAACGACAAAAATCCTGTTGGTAGAAGTAGAGAAATGAATTTTTAAAGAATAAAAGTGAAAATAGCACTTAAAATAAATAAGCCTCCGTGGGGTTTTCTGGTTGCGCTGGACCAGGGCAAAGTTAAGAGTTTAGGCTGACCGTGATGGAGCACTGGCCAGGTGCAGGATCCATGCAAGGCCTGCTGAACAAATGTACCTTGATCCTGGTCCGAACAGCGAGATGTGGGGTGCAGCCAAGTGATGCGTCGGTTTCAATCCCATAGTCGAGCTGATGCGTTGATTTTCTCCACCCAAAAATAGAGATGCGCCAGTTCCGAAGACAAAGCGCAGGTTCCGAGTTTGATGCACCAGGTTTCTTGAAGCAGTTGAGCCCAGGGTGTGGAAATGTATGTATGTGCCTGTTGGCTTATTGTTTGTTAGTTATGTGTGTGATGTCCCTCGTATGATGACTGTTTTCTCATTCTTTTCAATTCACAGTTCTATGTGAAATAGGCAGAGATCTCTGTTGCACAGAATGACACATATAGCCATAAACCTAAAATAGGCAAAGGTCCTAGTAGCAGTTTTATGGTCATGAATTCAGTTGCATATGTGTGCACACCATCATATAAAGTGCTAGAGACACGTATTGATATTATGGCTCCAACATTTCTTGGATGTACTATATTATGTTGTTGTCCTAAAATAGTGTTGTAAAAACTATTCCATAGTGCCAAGAGAAATATTATCAAACAGAAATGCTATAGTCCAGTTCTAAAAAAACACAAAAGAAAGCAAATTGTGCCCAAAAAAATACCACCTATAGAAATTTTGGATGGGCTGTAAAAATAAAGTCCTACAGTAGTGCTCTGATTTAATACTTTAATATTTTTTAATACTTTATTTCTCTGAATAAATTGCCACAGAATATGGCTTCTGAATGTTCCAGTTGACAAAATACAAAATCATAGCTTTTTTATTTTTTTTATTTTTTTATTTTTTTATTTAAAAGAAAGAAAAATAAGTCTCAGTACAACACAGCCTCTCGCCTACAACCCAGAGGGCCGGCAGACCGTTATTCCACAATAGTGCACACAGCTTTTCAGCCAACAACCCAAAGGGCAGGCAGAGTATATTGAGCACAGTAATCTTGAAGACATTCGCTCTTAGTAGTCATGGTGCACCAAACCCTCAAGTCATAGACAACTTACACTATGTACAGACAGCATCTTAAAGCAATACTCGCAAGCAGTGCACTAATGTCAAAGATATGCACTGACATCCAGTAGATGGGATACCCTTCCGTACGAGGGAAGCTAAACCAAGCCTCCCTGTAATCCCCGCCCAACGTACCAGGTGCGTAGTTTCCCTTTCAGCGGATTGGCCAGGGGTGTGTCACAGAATGTTTCCCTAGTGATGTAAATTAAGGTCCAGGAGCATGAGTGTTAGTGTCAGTAGTGGCATGGGCTGTCTCATCCGTGGTGACCTCTTTGGTAAGCAGATATGAAGTGTATAATCCCCAGAAGTTCTTAGGTCTACTCCTGGGAGGGTGTAACTCACTAAAAGTCTCAGTTTGGGTACTGCAGTAAAGCATGTCATGTTACCATTGCGCCAATGTGGGCACAGGGCCCTTTAGCCAGCACATTGCCTACTGCCTCTTCGCCACAAGCAGGCCCTTGTCTACCAGTCTGCGTAACACCTTAGGTAGCCACTTAGAGTACCCCAAGAGGGCCAGTGCCGGGTCCGGAGTTAGTTCCGTGCCCACCACCTTCCCCATTTCCTGAAAAATCGACTCCCAATATCTATGCACCGCAGGGCACTGCCAAGCCAGATGTATAAAGTCTGCTGGCTGCACATGACACCTGTCACAAGAGGAGTCCTCTCGCAGCCCATACCTGCATAGTCTCTCTGGGGTGCTCTGTTCAAGTACTTGAAGTGGACAAGTCTATGCCTGCCGTGCAGCGATATTCGCCGAGTGCTGGTACAGCAGTAGGACCACATAGAGTCATCTATCTCCAGTTGTAAGTCTCGTTGCCAAGATAACCTAGCTTTGGTGTAGCGATTCGCTCTATGAGACACTGCCAATTTGTATATGTTGGAAACCACATTACGTGGCGTTTTAGCTTTAATGATGTAAGACAGTTCCAGCATCTCAGGTGGTTCCTGTAGGTCATCCCCCAGTACCTCCCGTAGAGCTCTCCGTACCCTGTGGAACTGGAATCTCTGTAGAAGTGTGCAATCTCCGGCTGAACCCTCCAAGTCCTCCCACGCCTTCGCCGCACCATCACGAAACAAGTCTCCCACAGTTAGTACTTTCAATGCCTGCAGCGCGCGGATCACCCCTTTATCCCTACATGAAGCCAGCCAAAGAGCCCATTCTATTGGCATAACCGGAGAGTACAACAGGACCCCCGCCTGCCAGTTCAGTAAAGTATGCCAGGCATTGCGCGTCGAATTAAGTGAGTCCAGTATACCTGTCCGACGGTCAAAAGGTTCATAGATAGTGGCTGGGAGGGGTAGCGGGTCAGCAAAGAGTCTTTCCATGTGGAGGAACAGGATATCTGGTGAACCGTGCATCCAATAGTAAACCTGAGCGCCCTGTGCCGCCCTGTAATACAAATTCAAATCCGGCACGCCCAGCCCCCCCATGTGATATGGGAGAGAAGGTATCTGCCAACGTACCCTCGCTTGTTTGCCCGCCCAGGCTAATTTTATCAATAATGTAGTGACCCGATGGAAAAAGGAAGCTGGTAAGACAATGGGGATATTTGTGAATAGAAACAGGAAACGGAGCAGGATCACCATCTTCATGATGGACACTCTACCGAGTAATGATAATGGTAACTTAATCCAGGCCTCTACGTCGTCCTCCAGCTTGCTGATCGCTATACCGTAATTTTCCCTAAACACAATCTCCGAGTCTGTATGGAGATGTATGCCCAGGTAACGAAATGCATCAGTAGACCAGCGTAGCGGGAATTCTGGTTCAAAGAACTCCGTAGCCGGAGTGAGTGGGAAGATTATGGACTTGGACCAATTAACATGTAATCCGACAGCGCTCCTAAATGTACAACTTCTCTAAGGATAGAGGAGAGATTGTTCTCTGGGTCCCGGACGTACAGCAACGTATCGTCCGCGTACGTGGATACTACTATCTTATAGTTCGTAAAACTGATACCCTTGTGGCTAAAATATTCTCTCAGCGCACACGCCAACGGCTCAGCGACCAGTGCGTACAAGACTGGGGATAACGGACAGCCCTGTCTCGCCCCCGTGTAATGGCTATGGGATCCATTACCAAATTACCTATTTTTATTCGTGCCCTGGGATAGCTGTACAGAATTCCGATCAACTGGAGAAAGACAGGTCCCAGTCCCATCCTAGTAAGGACGTGAAGCAGGAATGGCCACTCAACAGAATCGAAGGCCTTTTCCATGTCAAGGAAAACCGAGACTGCCTTAGTATCCTGCCGATCATGCTGAAGGGTTCCGAACACCTTGCGAAGGTTATATGTAAGATTCCTATCAGGAACGAACCCCGCCTGTTCAGGAGCCACCAGCACCGGTGCCAGCGGGGAAAGACGGTTGGCTAACACCTTTGCAAAAAGTTTAGTATCAACATTTAGCTAGGAGAGCGGTTGGTAGGACCCACACTCACCAGGTGGCTTATCTGGTTTAGGGATGGCGACAATCACTGTCTCACCATCGATGGAGGCATTGTGCCCAACACGCACATGTCATCAAAAAGCTGTAGTGAAAGAGCCACTCTTGTAGACTGGCACCCTATGATGACCTCCGACCACCACCATTTTAACTGACTTTAATGTGTTATTTTACCCTAGCCTTAATGTAGGAAGGTCCTGCATATACTTGCTTCTCTTCCGTCCTGTAATCTTGCTGCCTTTCTTTGACATGGCCTCGTGTCATCCTGCTTTCTGACTTTACCTTGCTTCAAACTTTTCTGTGTGCACAGTGGTGCTTGTAAGTTGTGTGGATGAGAATTATATGTGCTGACTATTGCCTTTGACAGGGCCTCATGTCTGACTCTGCCTTGCTGCTGCGTGCACAGCAGTGCTTGCAAGTTGTTTGGGTTATTCACATTCAAGGTCTTGCTGTTTGTTTTTGCTTAAATGTACTCTGGAAGGCCTTGTGAGAGCTTCATCAAGACAGAGGCTGGAAGAAGTGCGAATGGAGGAAGAGACTTGAGAGCTCCTTACTGCCATGAGGATACCTGCTTGGAATGTGGCCAGTTCTGGTAAAATTCCTCTGGCGGTGGGAGGAGGTCTTTCACGAATCTTCTAGTGTGTTTAAGCTGAGGGTTGCAGGCTGAGAAACTGGGAGTTTGGATTCCGAGCGAGGGCAGACGTGTCTATCTCGGATTGATCCCTGGCTTGCTGAGCTCTGATCCCCGGCTGTGATTCCCCCGGTCAGAAGTGGGCAGTGTATGTACCAGGTGTATTTAGTTGTGTGGTTCTTTGATCATTGGAGGTGTTTTCTTTGTGGTGTGGGAGGTGCACATCCAGAGTACTCCTCTGCTCTATATATATGTATATCTTTCTGATCTCTTGCAGGACGTCCAGTGTATCTTATCTTATATCAGTTATTGCTTGTTTATTGATCAGTATTATAGTTTGCTCAGTTATTGATTCATGTCTTTAGATTATAAGTTTGCTACATATAGTTGAATCTTATGCATTTGGTATCTGAGAAAGCCTTTGTTTAGAGAGTATTATGTTATAAACCCCAAGCCTTATTCTAAAAGTGATAGAGTATTTGCATTTTGTTAAATAAAACCCCTTTTCAAAAGATGCTGTTTGTTTTGTGTTGAAGTCTTGCTGTGCCAGGGGTGGTAAGACATGCTCAAAAGTGTATATTATTCAAAGGTGCAGTGGTATATTTGCCTCCCAGGTGGGAGTGCAGGAATTGGGTGTGGCTTATTGGTGAGAAGCCACATTCAAAACAAAAGCGTAGCGAGGTGAGGAAGTAGTAAATCAACAAAGGTCTGATAGAACCCAATAGTTATGCCATCCACCCCTGGGGCACTAGTTGCCCGCATTCCTGACAGGGCTAGTACTGTTTCGTCTTTTTCAATAGGCCGCATGAGGAACTCTCGGTGCGTGTTTGTAAGGAATGGCAATTTGATATGCTCGAGATATTCCAGGATTTGTTCCTCCATACTGGAAGAGCGGGATGTGTATAAGTCCCCATAAAATCTCTTAAACCTATCTGCTATGTCCGCTTCTTCAGTTTGCAGTACTCCCTCCTCTGACTCGATCTCTGTGATCAGCACTCTGTTGCGCCTGACTTTAAGAATCTGCGCTAGGACCGACCCAGGCCTGTCGCCCTCCCTGTAGGTGCGCGCCTTCGCGTATTTACCCGTGTGTTTCAGTTCACTATCTGCAGCTTCCTGATTTTCTGCCAACCGATCTTTAAGTGCCTGTGTGGTATCTTCATCCTGACTTACTAGCTGATGTTGTTCTAAAGCGCCCAGTTCCTTTTCCAGGGCAGATATTCTGCTCCGAATCGAGCGGAGGACCCCCGAGTGTTTGGCCATGGCCACTCCCCGAATATAAACTTTAAAGGCTTCCCACACTACTTGAAAACTGTCCACTGAGCCCTCATTAAGGGGAAAAATGTTTCTATGGCTTCTGCTGGTTCTTCTGTAAAAAGAGGGTCGAGTAGTGAATGGGGGGGAAGTGCTAAGTGAATGGTGGGATTATTTTCTTAGGCGTGGTAAGAACCAGCAGGAGGGGAGAATGGTCCGACAAGGTACGTGGAAGTACTGAGCACTCCCGAGTGTACTCTGCTAGCGAAGAAGAGGTCAACCAGTAATCTATGTGAGTGTGTAAGTTGTGATAGGCAGAATAATGTGTGTAACCTCCCTTGGCTGGGTGCCATGTGTGCCAGACATCACAGAGGTCCAAGCTCACCATAGCACTGTCCAGCGCCCTCGCAGCCACCAATACCCTCCTCGGCGGGCCCCCGGATCTGTCCAAATCTGGGATTCTGACCAAGTTAAAGTCCCCAACCCATATGTACTTTGCAGAGGGGAATCTGGCTACTGCAGCAGCAAGTGTAGTGAAGAACTCCGGACAATCATAGTTAGGGCCGTAGACGTTTATTATGATTAAGTTGATGCCCCTTCCCTGACACCTTGAGATCACATAGCGACCATCCTGGTCTGAATCTAATTGGGCCAGTGTGTAGGGGAATTTAGGGTTAACCCATGTCAGCACCCCTCGGGCGTACGTAGTGAAGCCTGATACATTAACATGATACTTCAACCCTCTGCTTCGCAAAATAGCACTATTCAGTGGAAGGTGCGTCTCCTGAACAAGGGCCACATCGATATTCTGTCTCTGCAAGTTGTGTAATACCTTTGTCATTTTACAGTGGTTGTTAGGCCCCCGTACATTCCACATGAGCGCGCGGAGAGAGTCTAATGGCTTTGGCGCAGGTGCTTCACTAGGTTCTGCCATCTGTAACCTGACTTAAGCGACCTGTGGCTAGTGTGCATACCTGTCAGAGACCAATATGAGACTTCAAACAACAAAAACATCAAAACTCTCCCCTCTCCCCAGCCTCCCCCACCCACAACAGACCTCCCCCAACTTGGTCCCAATTCATTCCCCAAAACCTCCATACCACCACCCACCGACCCCCCAATACAGTATTACCACCCTCATGTGATGCACTCGTGGGCAGATGTTGCGCTTCTGCACAAGGAGGAACAATATGAACATCAAACAGCCCCTCTCCCCACACATCGTTCTTAACATAAACCTCAGCATCGCAGTCCCAAGAGATCTAGACCTTTATAGTCGCGGAGAGTACCAATGGAGTAATAGCATCTATAGATCTGGTATCAAATGGCCCTAGATTCCGGGACAACTCACATGTGAAAAATCTAGGGCAGGGTTTGTGTGGTCTCCGCTAGAGCGTCTCACCAAATGAACTACCCAGACGGTGAAGACTTAGTTATCGGGTGGACTCCCAGCGCAAACTCCAAGGATAGGACTGATCTAACCTGCAGGTAACCCCAATTAGACAATGGCAGTCCCACTGCCACCGACCCCAATCAGCTGAGCCCAGGGGACCCAAACACCCCCCGCCCCTGCCCTGTAGTCCCATAGTCATACTTAGCAGAGTGTGGCAACCTTCCGCAGCTAGTCCTGTTCGTCCAGTTCGCCCCCTGCCACCTCGCCGAGCTGCCGCCGGTCTGGGCTGCTACGTAGCTCCTTTGCCCAAACTTTTAAAGCCTTCTGGAGCGCCTTTGGTTCTGTGAAGATATGGGATCGGCCTTGCCTGTTGACACACAGCTTAGCAGGGTACAGCATGCCATAGTCTTTGCACAGATCACGTAGCTGTTTCTTCAGTGGAAGGAACTGTCTGCGCGCCCCCTGGACTCGAATTGTAAAGTCTGGAAATAAAGAAATCTCAGAGCCCTCATATACCAATGTCCACTTGTCTCTTGCTAGGCGCAGGGCAGTGTCCCTGTCTCGGTAGTTGAGCCGTTTGGCAATGATCAGACGCGGCGGTGCACCCGAGGGCGAGCGAGGCCCTAGGGAGCGGTGCGCTCTCTCTACCATGAACATTGAGGAAAAGACCCCTTCCCCCAGCAGCGCAACCAGCAGCCTCTCGATAAACTGCTCCATGGTGCCAGTTTGGGTGGGATCCGGCAGACTGATGATTCTGAGGTTACATCAATGAGAGCGCGCTTCCAAGTCCTCTGTTTTATCTTGAAGGATACGCATAACCCTAACCAACTGCTTGTGCTCAGTATTTAGCGCGGTACGTGCCTCTTCAACTTCAGTGAGCCTCCTCTCTGACAAATCCAATTGTTCCGCGTGCTTATCTAAACACTCAGTCATTCTGTCCATCCTGCAGGAGAGAGCGTCCATTTTCGTGCCAAGAGAGGTGATGCCACCCTGCAGGTTCTTTTCCATGGCCAGTAGCATGCTCCGGATATCAGTATCAGGGTCGGCTGGTGCTGGGGTCTGCATCCGTGCCGCATCCTCCATGGAGGCATCATGCGACATTGAACGCTTCTGATCAAAAGCGAGTTTAGGCTGCGCCTTGTCAACTCTGCCCATGCTTGTGTTTAGTTGAGTGCACCCTGCTGTGCCCCTTTACTGCATGACACCGGAACCCCAGTAACCGCACCTTGTGGGCAGCCATGTTACACTATGGTCCACTATGGTCCACTATGCTCCTGTACCGCTCCCGATCCACATAATAGGCGCTGCCTGCTCCAGTATGCGCCAGAAATCCGCTCATGTGCGACAGCACACGCCACCTATATGCTCCACAAGAGCGCTTGCCAGTGCGCTGTGGTCGGCCACCACAGTGCTGGCTCCATGCAGGACGCAGTCACCAGTAGATATGGACGATACTGCCCCTCGTGCAACCCCCAGCTGTGATGTGCTGAATAGTGCCATGGGAACCCACACTTAGGAGACCACACGTGCAACCAGCTTGTAAGCGCTATGGGGCACAACAACTCGTCGAACTCCGCTCTACTTCCAGGCTAAGTGCATGCGCTGGTCCTCGCTCCTCAGACACATGCGGTGTTCCCCCGGGGCAATATGGCATAGGTAGGCTCTCTCTCACCACCGCTATCCCGCAGGAAGCTCTGGTCTGGTCCACGCTCACCCGCTAAATGGTGCGCTACTTCAGTGTCCTCAACTTCAGATGTAACCTGGTCAAACGTCCCTCCGTGCGGCCGCACCCAGCGAGACGGGCCCCGTCTGTCACACGGAAGCAAGACGGCCGCACGCAGAGCCCACAATAGTGCATCTAGTTCAGCTCCGATCAATCCTGGTGCAAAGAGGGCCGCAGGGCGATGGGGGCACCGGCATCGCGCAGGCCAGGCCCCGCAGCTCTCGGCGCGTCACTAGGGTCCCGCTGCCCTTAGCCAGTGTTTGCGGCCTCCGCCGTTCAGGGGTGCAACTGTCGGCCTCACACCTCGTCAGGCAGTGGCCGATGACTCCCGCTGCTCTGGTAAGTTCGTGCAGCCGCCGGCGCTGCAGGAAGCCCGAAGATATCTGTGATTCTCGTAGGGCTACACTCACCCCCAAAGTTCCACCGCTCTTCAGTGGGCCGCTACTGCAGCAGCCGCCGGTTCACGGGGCAGACTCCTCGTCTCAGGCATACGCCAGGTCAGACCACCGCTGCTTCAGACAACCCCGTCGGTACGGGCTACGAGCTCCAGATCACCGCCCACGCCGAGCCAATGGTGAGCTCCAGCGGGTTCCAGGCGGTGCCAGCAGCAGCCCATCTCACCAAGGACAGAGGCACCGCCACGGTGTGCAGCAATCCGCCAGGGCTCGCGCACTCCGCGCCGTCGCTAGTCCGTACTTGCCGCTGCAGCATCCATCGCATCAACGGTGTCTCCGCACTCCAGCTCAACTCGAGCCCGGGGTCTTGAGGCCTGCGTAGAAGGCACCCTCTGGCTCCGATATCTCCAGCATATAGTGACAGAAACGAACCGGGAAGCCACCTCCGTGCACTCAGAATCTGATCCTCCCCAATACGCCCCTGTGTAGGGAGCGATGCTGACGGATCAAGGTCGGATTTTCGGACGATGTACAGAGCTTAAGGCTGAAGCGGCCATCTTGGTCGCGAGCAAGCTCGGCCCCCCAAAATAGAAAATCATACTTATCAACTGAAATAAAAGTAATTTTTAGACATTACTTACAAAACCAGCAATGGAATTTGTGTTTTCAATATCAGACTTGTGCGTGTTTTATGTAAAATTGACAAAGTTTGAAAGTGCCCACGGTTATTCAGGGATTTGATGCAAATAAAACAAAATACAGATAGCACTCAGTGCCAAGGGTTATTGTGTTTAAACAAATTCACTTTACACAGCCAGGAGCATAAAAACAACCGTTCGGTTGTGCTTTCAGCCAGAGTCATCCATCTTTACAGTCTCAGGGGCATATTTACAAAGGGATTGCGCCACTGGAATGTCAATTTTTTCTATATTCCGGTGGTGCAATGCTCTGCAGCATATTTACAAAGCAGCATTAAGCGACTTTGAATGGCTTAGCACCGCTTTGTTAATATGATGGCCTAATTTAAGCGGTATTGGCGTAGGACAGCGCCACAGGCAATCTTGCTGCGCTGCCCTGCATCAAAAGAAAAAGGCAGGAATGGGATGTATCTATGAGATACGGTGCATTCCTGTCGTATTCCCCTGCGCTGGCGCACAAGGGCTGCCATGCACCAACTCAGGCACCCTTGGCGCAAGGGTGTCTGTGTTGTAGAGGTGACCGTTTTTTAGCAGATAGGGACACCTTCCAACACATAAACAATCACAAGAGGTGTTTTTCTCTTTCTATGTGTGCTGCAGAATGGAGCACATGTAGAAAGAGGAACAAACTAGCAGAAATAAGGATATTTCTCTGCGTTGTGCCTCCCTAATTGCCACCCTTAGGGTGGCATTAGAATCTGACTTATTCCCAGGTTTATGAATCCTCGTAAATCTAGGAATGCTTCAGATTCCATAGGTGTTGTGTGGCAACCCCCACACCAACACCCATGGAACACCCCTTTCACAAAGTGTTCTTTCTGAAAGGGGCACCTATGTACAAGGCCACACATGAAAGGTGGCTTTGCGTGGCCTAGTAAATAGGCTGCAGCACATTATGCCACCAGAGCATCAAAAAAGTGATGCTCCAGCGGCGCAAAAGTGACACTAGGGGCCTTGTAAATGAGGCCCAGTGTCCCTTCACGCAGCTATCTGTGTGAAAGGATAAAGGCAAAAAATGGTTCTGTTGGGAATTGATAAGCTTAGTAAAGTATGCAATAAATGCTAATTCTCATTAAGTAAATATTCATTCACAGAGCGAAAAAATTGTACACACATGAACGAAAGGATTCAGAAATTAAATTAATTTTTACTCTATAATCAGTATCCGGAAATTTTTCTCTCAAAAAGGTGTGCATTTACAGGTCTGACCAACCATAATACAAATACAACATAGAACATTCAGTGCTTGCACATACTCATTGACATAAAATCACATTTACCATATACACGAATAACAAAAATAAAGTAATACAGACAAAGTCCAAAATCAAGAGCATTAACCACAATTGGACATAATTTCCTAATTCTGATTGTGGAAGTGCGTGGACAATTTGGACAGAGCACGTCGACGTTTCGACCCTATATAGTAGTGCTGGGTTGTGTGCATCTAGAGCGGGTCTTCCTCAGGACAAAAAGTTGGGCTGGCTGCCTGTAAGTACAAATAATTTTACGTAAGGGACATGTGTGTATGAAAAAAGGAAGGAACAATGAAGGTTTCCCTTAGTGCCAAAAAAGCTCACCTTGAGTCAGATTTGTATAGGATTTAATTTCCTTATCTCACATTAGAGATGTCAGCCGACATCTGAATTAATCAGGAATTCTGTAATCAATAAAAGAAAGAAATAGGCTCTAGAAATCCCTATTGTACTTGACGACATGTAATGAGGTATAGTAAAAAGGTCACATACCTTTATAGTGAATTATTCAACTGGAAAAGAGTGGTGCCGTCAAAACGATCGCCACTTACTGAAAATGAGAGGGCAGTGATTAGCGCCAACCCGGAACGCCTAGTTTGATTTTAAATAGTTACACAGTAGACTAATGTGTTATTATACAAAGCAAAAGATAGGGCGTGTTTTGTGCACATGAGATAGTTTATCAAGTGTTTTTCCTATCGTACAGCCAAACGCGCGCAAGGATGAAAGTCATCCATACCGAGTGGCACTCTTGAAACCACATCCGTGTGTGAGCCGAGTTGTTGCTTTTTAGGCTGTGAAACTACAGAGTCCTATATAAGTGGTATTTTAAATTGCAATTTCCTAATGATTTCTCAATTACGCCATCACTTTAAAAATCACTACGGTTTTTAAATAAACACACGTAGTCTCTTACGGTGAACATCGCTATAGGCAATTCACTGAAATACGCTTACACCACTACAAAAGCAATCATGTAACGTGGCAAGCCTAAGCGCCAATGGTTTTAAAACTTACATAGTTTACTCAGCAAAGACGTCTGTGTCCGTCTCACGCTCTGCAGCTAATGACAGCGAGGCGAGGGTGAAGCCGGCTATATGACGTTATCCCAATTGGTGTCTACGTGCAGGCTGTCAGCTGCTCGTAGACAAAACACAGAACGGATTCTGAAAAATACGGCCACCGGTTCCTGCCGTATTATACTTTGATTTAACATAGTCGCGAACAATGCTCATAGTTGAGGAAAAAGAATGTATTATTACATAGATCCTTTCTCTGTGAATAGCGGATCCCGTATAGCGGACTGGGGTGCTAGATTGCGGTTGGAATAAAGGTCTTTAGAACCAACTAATGGAATTCGTACAGATTGTTACTTCCACATTAAACAACCGTGATGTAAAAATGCTCCTTTGTGTCTTTTTCTATACCCACTTCGGATATATTCCATCGAAGCAATATTTAGTTGCTTGGTGAATATCGGTAATTGCCACTGGAATGAATTCCTCACAAATGTGGAATAAATCAATTACATTAATTCAAAACAACCAAGTCATGTGTACTAGTTCCTTAATAGACATTAATCAGGCAGCAATATTCGTACACCATATAAGAAAACCGACAATTTTCTGAAGAGGTTTTCAAATAATATAAGGAGTTATATCATTCAAGGGGGTCACATCCTGTATTTCTTTGACAATATATTCAATCTGCATGCACCATGAATTTAAAACAGTGTCTTCTATATTCCATAACATTAATGAAGTGCATATTCTCACGGAATTTTGGGTTATCAATTTGAAAATGACATGTATATCCCTGACTCACCATGTGGTGTAATTCATCATTATCAGAATAATTATACATAGCATATTGTACATTAGAAATACTTGTTGATGAGTACACATTGAATAAACCTTTCTGGTGGAATATACTGTAATAGGGAATCATGTCTTACAACAATAGACTCTTGAATAGAAAATAATGATGTTACTACATTTGCACAGTTAAGACATGCTATAATTTACTCATTTGCACGTATGTCTCCTCGTGTTCATTGAGGCCATAATTTATAGCATCAAGGGTATGGATCCAACGACACTCCTTATAGTTAAGGGAAATAGCAGTGTTCCCACCCCTTTGGTGTAACATGATTTTTTCTATTACCCACCACTCTAGATGATTGTGAGTGTGTCCTGCGTTCATATAGTGTTCTACCAAGGGGGCCCCCAAGGTCTTGCACTTGATTCTACTCTGGTGTTGCAGGATCCTGTTTTTGACTTTTTGGGTCGTCTGACCTACATAAATCAGCTGGCATGGGCATCTGATGGCATAGATAACATTTTGGCTATTGCAGTTAGAAAACTGATTAAGTGCATATGTCTTCCCACGATGACTAAAGCTGGCTCCAGGTGTGGTATATTGGCATGCCTTACAGTGACTGCATTTGTGGTGTCCCTTGATTGATGGTAGGCCCAGTTGTGATCTAATATCTGGTGTAGGCGGAGATTCTAGAAATGAAGAAACTACAAAGTCCTTAATGTTTTTTGCACGTTTGAAGGCAAACATAGGAGTCTCGGTGATGCCAATTTCTGAACCAACAAGATTCCAATATTTCTTGATGACTTTTTTTATTTCATTGCTTCTGGTATTAAAGGTCGTTACGCATACCAATTTATCCAATGTTTGGTCCTTAGGTTGCACTTCAAGTAAAGTTTCCCGTGGCCTATACCAGGCTCTTTTCCTGGCTCTATTGAGAAGTCCTTTGGGGTATCCCCTTTCCCTTAGTTTAACAAGCAGAATGTCAGTTTCTTTAAAGAAGTCTTTCCTTCTGGTGCAGTTGCGACGTAATCGCAAAAATTGTCCGTAGGGTAAGTTATCCCTAAGATTTCTAGGGTGATGGGAATTGTACTGGAGCAAAGTGTTTCGATCCGTTGGTTTTTTATATAAGTTCATTACAATTCTGCCATCCTCTGCTTCAAGTGTAAGGTCCAAAAAGGGGATCGAATGATCGCTGTACGCCATGGTGAATTGGATATTTGTGTTACGAGCATTAAGCCATGATAGAAATTCCAACAGTTGACCAACTGATCGAAACACTTTGCTCCAGTACAATTCCCATCACCCTAGAAATCTTAGGGATAACTTACGCTATGGACAATTTTTGCGATTACGTCGCAACTGCACCAGAAGGAAAGACTTCTTTAAAGAAACTGACATTCTGCTTGTTAAACTAAGGGAAAGGGGATACCCCAAAGGACTTCTCAATAGAGCCAGGAAAAGAGCCTGGTATAGGCCACGGGAAACTTTACTTGAAGTGCAACCTAAGGACCAAACATTGGATAAATTGGTATGCGTAACGACCTTTAATACCAGAAGCAATGAAATAAAAAAAGTCATCAAGAAATATTGGAATCTTGTTGGTTCAGAAATTGGCATCACCGAGACTCCTATGTTTGCCTTCAAACGTGCAAAAAACATTAAGGACTTTGTAGTTTCTTCATTTCTAGAATCTCCGCCTACACCAGATATTAGATCACAACTGGGCCTACCATCAATCAAGGGACACCACAAATGCAGTCACTGTAAGGCATGCCAATATACCACACCTGGAGCCAGCTTTAGTCATCGTGGGAAGACATATGCACTTAATCAGTTTTCTAACTGCAATAGCCAAAATGTTATCTATGCCATCAGATGCCCATGCCAGCTGATTTATGTAGGTCAGACGACCCAAAAAGTCAAAAACAGGATCCTGCAACACCAGAGTAGAATCAAGTGCAAGACCTTGGGGGCCCCCTTGGTAGAACACTATATGAACGCAGGACACACTCACAATCATCTAGAGTGGTGGGTAATAGAAAAAATCATGTTACACCAAAGGGGTGGGAACACTGCTATTTCCCTTAACTATAAGGAGTGTCGTTGGATCCATACCCTTGATGCTATAAATTATGGCCTCAATGAACACGAGGAGACATACGTGCAAATGAGTAAATTATAGCATGTCTTAACTGTGCAAATGTAGTAACATCATTATTTTCTATTCAAGAGTCTATTGTTGTAAGACATGATTCCCTATTACAGTATATTCCACCAGAAAGGTTTATTCAATGTGTACTCATCAACAAGTATTTCTAATGTACAATATGCTATGTATAATTATTCTGATAATGATGAATTACACCACATGGTGAGTCAGGGATATACATGTCATTTTCAAATTGATAACCCAAAATTCCGTGAGAATATGCACTTCATTAATGTTATGGAATATAGAAGACACTGTTTTAAATTCATGGTGCATGCAGATTGAATATATTGTCAAAGAAATACAGGATGTGACCCCCTTGAATGATATAACTCCTTATATTATTTGAAAACCTCTTCAGAAAATTGTCGGTTTTTCTTACATGGTGTACGAATATTGCTGCCTGATTAATGTCTATTAAGGAACTAGTACACATGACTTGGTTGTTTTGAATTAATGTAATTGATTTATTCCACATTTGTGAGGAATTCATTCCAGTGGCAATTACCGATATTCACCAAGCAACTAAATATTGCTTCGATGGAATATATCCGAAGTGGGTATAGAAAAAGACACAAAGGAGCATTTTTACATCACGGTTGTTTAATGTGGAAGTAACAATCTGTACGAATTCCATTAGTTGGTTCTAAAGACCTTTATTCCAACCGCAATCTAGCACCCCAGTCCGCTATACGGGATCCGCTATTCACAGAGAAAGGATCTATGTAATAATACATTCTTTTTCCTCAACTATGAGCATTGTTCGCGACTATGTTAAATCAAAGTATAATACGGCAGGAACCGGTGGCCGTATTTTTCAGAATCCGTTCCGTGTTTTGTCTACGAGCAGCTGACAGCCTGCACGTAGACACCAATTGGGATAACGTCATATAGCCGGCTTCACCCTCGCCTCGCTGTCATTAGCTGCAGAGCGTGAGACGGACACAGACGTCTTTGCTGAGTAAACTATGTAAGTTTTAAAACCATTGGCGCTTAGGCTTGCCACGTTACATGATTGCTTTTGTAGTGGTGTAAGCGTATTTCAGTGAATTGCCTATAGCGATGTTCACCGTAAGAGACTACGTGTGTTTATTTAAAAACCGTAGTGATTTTTAAAGTGATGGCGTAATTGAGAAATCATTAGGAAATTGCAATTTAAAATACCACTTATATAGGACTCTGTAGTTTCACAGCCTAAAAAGCAACAACTCGGCTCACACACGGATGTGGTTTCAAGAGTGCCACTCGGTATGGATGACTTTCATCCTTGCGCGCGTTTGGCTGTACGATAGGAAAAACACTTGATAAACTATCTCATGTGCACAAAACACGCACTATCTTTTGCTTTGTATAATAACACATTAGTCTACTGTGTAACTATTTAAAATCAACCTAGGCGTTCCGGGTTGGCGCTAATCACTGCCCTCTCATTTTCAGTAAGTGGCGATCGTTTTGACGGCACCACTCTTTTCCAGTTGAATAATTCACTATAAAGGTATGTGACCTTTTTACTATACCTCATTACATGTCGTCAAGTACAATAGGGATTTCTAGCGCCTATTTCTTTCTTTTATTGATTACAGAATTCCTGATTAATTCAGATGTCGGCTGACATCTCTAATGTGAGATAAGGAAATTAAATCCTATACAAATCTGACTCAAGGTGAGCTTTTTTGGCACTAAGGGAAACCTTCATTGTTCCTTCCTTTTTTCATACACACATGTCCCTTACGTAAAATTATTTGTACTTACAGGCAGCCAGCCCAACTTTTTGTCCTGAGGAAGACCCGCTCTAGATGCACACAACCCAGCACTACTATATAGGGTCGAAACGTCGACGTGCTCTGTCCAAATTGTCCACGCACTTCCACAATCAGAATTAGGAAATTATGTCCAATTGTGGTTAATGCTCTTGATTTTGGACTTTGTCTGTATTACTTTATTTTTGTTATTCGTGTATATGGTAAATGTGATTTTATGTCAATGAGTATGTGCAAGCACTGAATGTTCTATGTTGTATTTGTATTATGGTTGGTCAGACCTGTAAATGCACACCTTTTTGAGAGAAAAATTTCCGGATACTGATTATAGAGTAAAAATTAATTTAATTTCTGAATCCTTTCGTTCATGTGTGTACAATTTTTTCGCTCTGTGAATGAATATTTACTTAATGAGAATTAGCATTTATTGCATACTTTACTAAGCTTATGAATTCCCAACAGAACCATTTTTTGCCTTTATCATAAATGCCCAGGTTCTGAGGGTTACTGGGTTACCCCATTATCTTTAATGGATATCTGTGTGAAAGGGGCAAGCAATGGGTGTTGCTGTGGGCGTTCCACCGCAACACCCATTGCTTTTTGACACTGCGCAGATTTACAAGGATGTGAAAATCTGAGGCAATTCCAAAAATGAACACTAGTCAAAAAAGCAGAAAACAGATTTATAAATTCGAATAAATACGGCCCATCCCTGCATTTTTTAAATGGCGCTGCACGGTGCTGCAAAATTTGCTGCACCATTTCTTTGTGCGTATGTCCCTCAGTGTCCACAGTTCTTTTTCTGATTAAACTGAGACTCACCTCGACTATGCTATAGATTGCTTAAAATACTCTGGCTCACTAAGATTCCTCTTACATTTCGCTCCTTCAAAATACAAAACGCTAACAGAGAGCTCTGTCTATGATTACACTCAGATGTATTCCTTCCTTAATTTATTCTCAAAGACCCTCTTTGTTTCTTTGCTGCATTTCTTAGTCTGCAAACAGTCCAAACGGTGCAAAATAAATCCGGCCCTTTTTGCGCATTTGCACAGCGTCCTCTTCTAACACCCCCACCCCTCCCTTACCCCAATCCCCCCAGGTCATAGTGAAGTGATTGCTGCAACATGTTGCTATTATATCCAGTCCTTGCAACATTATTCATTTTCGAACGAAGAGAAATATGATGTTATTTTCCTTTTGAGAGACACATTTTCAGTTTTTCAAGGCCTCTTGGAACCATTATTTGTTTTTCCAGGAATTGCACCTCAAAGCTGTGGTTACCATAGTCACGTTTCTATTGAGTTTCACCCCGGGGTCTCCGAGAGAAACAGTTAACACTTAGAAAGGAAATTCAATAATTGATTATTCTTATAGTTGAAATCAGCTTCCCCCACTCACACCCACATCCGACATGCACTTTTACAAGCTACTGGCTCCTAACAGCTGCACACAGAAAGCAGCTTTCTGGTAGATATAAACTAAACCAATTATTACTGGGGCCCAGTAATCCCACCTTCAGTGTTTAATTTGCAAAAGAATAAGTGTCGGGCAGTTCACAAGTCCTAAAAAACAGAAGTGGAGGGGACTAACCTAGTTAATCAGAATGCAAGTGGCATAACGGGGACCGTGACATCGTGGCACGTGATGTCACGGCGATTGACATCACAGGAAGTGGCATCATAAGAAGTGACATCAGAACTTAAGCCCTCACGTGTATATGTTTAACATGTCCATCATGGGTACTTTGGAGCACATTTTGAGTATATAGGGAAAACCTCCTGATTTAGGCAGAAGATTCACACTTTTGTAAGCTACACATACAACAATGTTGTCTTTTGTCAGCGTAAACGTCCTTTACCCATAGTGCTTTAAAAGACAAATTGGTGGTACTTACATTTTTACAACGCCTCCTCAGGGATAATAAGCACTATATAAATTATATTTATTTTGTGTAAATACTGGGAAAGACCAACACATCTGACATTCTTACAGTGCATGCAGATCAACCTAAACCGAGTCTGAACAAAGTGAAAAGCTGCCTCTCTTAAGAATGTATGAAGCGCTAACAAGGTGTGAACCTTTGTTTCCCCTCTGCTGCATTTGCTTCTAGGTGACTGCCCCCAGCCAGGAGACTCGAAAAAAAGGAGGCCTGCTGATCCCTCAGATTCGGACTTTGTTATGGGCCCAGCAGGAGTCTCAAATAAGAAAGCTCCCTCGCACGTTGTGGCGGATCGAAAGCAGACAACAACGTACAGGCGCTGCTGAATGTGTCCCAGTGTTTGCAATTTACACCAGGACGAATTTAACATATTTTTCAGTGGGGCCCAACTTCTTGGCAGGGTGGAGGGCGTCCACCATTTGAAAATAGTGGGTGGACACCGTCCACACACGTGTACCCCCAACTCGTGCCCTGGTGTCGGGCCCAAAGTTTTACTCTGGTCGCGCTATCAAATGCTAGCTACCAAATTCCAAGGCTGCAGTAGTCTTAATCACAACTCACAGTTTTAATGAATCATGCACACCAGGGTATGTTGAGTAATCAATGTTAATCAGTTAATCAATTTCATGGGTGTGCGTGGAGGTGTTGTCCTCTAAACCAAGGAATAGTAATATGAATAAAGTTGCATTGCCCTTCACGGGAAATGTCTCTCCTTACGCACAGCCAGTGGTATCAAATTTTGCAGTTCATAGGATAGTCATGAACAACATTTCAATAGTTCAAATCAAGAATTTATTCGTTGAAGTTATCTGGTGACATATACTCATTGGGCCCGATTCACAGAACTAACTTAAGACAAGATCCTAAACTTGCTACCATTTTGGTATTCACAGAAGGCACTTACTCATTTTGGTATTCACAGAAGGCACTTACTCATTTCGGTATTCACAGAAGTTAGGAGTCCTAACTTTAGGACTCCTAAATGCCTTCTGTGAATACCGAAAGTCTTAAAATTAAGATTTTTCGCAGTTTAGTAGTAGTATAGTTAGGACTCCTAACTTTAGGACTCCTAAATGCCTTCTGTGAATACCGAAAGTCTTAAAATTAGGATTTTTCTCCGTTTTGTAGTAGTATAGTTAGGACTCCTAACTTTAGGACTCCTAAATGCCTTCTGTGAATACCGAAAGTCTTAAAATTAGGATTTTTCTCAATTTAGTAGTAGTAAACTTGGGACTCCTAACTTTAGGACTCCTAAATGCCTTCTGTGAATACCTAAAGTCGTAAAGATAGGATTTTTCTCAGTTCAGGAGTAGTAAAGTTAGGAGTCCTAACTTTACTACTCCTAAACTGAGAAAAATCCTAATTTTAAGACTTTCGGTATTCACAGAAGGCATTTAGGAGTCCTAAAGTTAGGAATCCTAACTTCTGTGAATACCGAAATGAGTAAGTGCCTTCTGTGAATACCAAAATGAGTAAGTGCCTTCTGTGAATACCAAAATGGTAGTAAGTTTAGGATTTTGTCTCAAGTTAGTTCTGTGAATCGGGCCCTACGTATTCATGAGATAATCCATGATTTCAAAAATCCATTGAAGGGTTATTCAGTGTTGCACACATCTAGATGAGAGCCCCAATGCTTTTCGGGTAGGTGAACTACCCTTCATCAGGGAGAATGTTCCTTGATTTTGTGGGTGTGGGTCCCGAAAATGCCTCCCGCGGTTAAGGAGGTTGAACTATTGAAATATTGTTCATGTCTATCCTATGAACTGCAAAATTTGATACCACTGGTTGTGCGTAAGGAGGGACATTTCCTGTGAAGGGCAATGCAACTTTATTAATCACAACTCGGACGTCTTTCAAACCAGCAGAAACTCCACTCGGACGTCTTTCAAACCAGCAGAAACTCCACTCGGACGTCTTTCAAACCAGCAGAAACTCCAAACCTCTTTATCTCACTCTTGCAGGTTATTTGCTTCAATCGCTGCTTTCTCTCTTGGTCACTGTTTTTCGCCTTTCTCTTCCTCCTTCTTTTTCCCTTTTGTGTTTTCCCTCTCATGCTCTGGATTAAAGTCTGCTGGGGAAAAAGAAGTGCAGGTCTTCTGCCAGTGGGTCACGCCCGCTCAAATTAAGCACCGAATTCACATTAATTCATGCATCAGATTATACGCATAAGGCTAGTGGCAGGAAACGTAAGAAAAACAGGTGAGAACAGTTCCTCTTGATGGCCAAGTTAGTAGGGATCGCTATTGGCCAGCTGTTAAATCTGATCTGGGAGGGAAATTTAAATTTCAGATCTTGTTGCCCTCACACACCTGTTAGGGTGTCATGCTTCATCATTGGGCGCTCCTCGTCGGACCGGCGCTGCAATGTCCAACGCTCCGTCCATCATTTCCTTTGGTTTTTGCTGTGTTCGCCATAAGTTGGCAGGGTATGCTCAGATGTGAGTCCCTTGCTCACTTTGCCACTGGATTCAAGCAAGCCTGGCTGAAGACGGCTGAAATGCCAGAAACTGGTCCTAGGAAGCTTGTTTCCGGTCCAGGGAAGACATGGCTTGGCAGTTCGGGCTGCACTGTTCCCATGAGGCACAGGGTCAGACTGATTTGCATATGGCCATGTCTGAACTGGGGTGGCAGAGTGGGCTAAATAACGGTGATGGATTAAACCCAGATCAGTTGACTGGGGGTGAGTGCTTGCAATGTTCAACACTCCATCCATCATTTCCTTTGGTTTTTGCTGTGTTCACCATAAGTTGGCAGGGTATGCTCAGACGTGAGTCCCTTGCTCACTTTGCCACTGGATTCAAGCAAGCCTGGCTGAAGACGGCTGAAATGCCAGAAACTGGTCCTAGGAAGCTTGTTTCCGGTCCAGGGAAGACATGGCTTGGCAGTTGGGGCTGCACTGTTCCCATGAGGCACAGGGTCAGACTGGTTTGCATATGGCCATGTCTGAACTGGGGTGGCAGAGTGGGCTAAATAACGGTGATGGATTCAACCCAGATCAGTTGACTGGTGGTGAGTGCTTGCAATGTTCAACACTCCGTCCATCATTTCCTTTGGTTTTTGCTGTGTTCGCCATAAGTTGGCAGGGTATGCTCAGACGTGAGTCCCTTGCTCACTTTGCCACTGGATTCAAGCAAGCCTGGCTGAAGACGGCTGAAATGCCAGAAACTGGTCCTAGGAAGCTTGTTTCCGGTCCAGGGAAGACATGGCTTGGCAGTTCGGGCTGCACTGTTCCCATGAGGCACAGGGTCAGACTGATTTGCATATGGCCATGTCTGAACTGGGGTGGCAGAGTGGGCTAAATAACGGTGATGGATTAAACCCAGTTCAGTTGACTGGGGGTGAGTGCTTGCAATGTTCAACACTCCGTCCATCATTTCCTTTGGTTTTTGCAACGGGCCTGGTGGCATCTTTAGCGGAGATCTTCTGATCTGAGAACGCCGTTATGTGAAGACCATGTGTGAAATTGTGGAGGGCAGTGACTCCTAAATTATGTGGGGACTCGAAAGAGCTAAAATAGACCCTGGCCCCTAAGTGATTTTAATTAGGTTATGTAGGGCTGGGACTAGATAAAACCAGGGAGGCTACTCATATGATTCTAGGTATCAGGGTAGCCTATAGTTGACAGAGGTCAACATGTTTCGTGTCCTAAGTGCTCAAAATCGAACGACACTTCTTCAGGACCGTGGGACCACCTAGAAGTATATATACCTCAATTCTTATCAAAGGGTATCCTGGGTCAACCACAAGTAATGCTGAACCTTAATTATGGTCCAGATTTGAAGTCTCCGCCTAAAAAGATGGAGACAAAATGGAGAGGACAAACAAAATACCACCCATTAACAGCTTGATCATGGAATCAGGGAACATGCCGAAGGGACTTACCCGAATGTGGCAGCGGTGAGGAGAAGACGCGTCCTGTTTTGGCTTGCCCGCTGCCACATTCGGGTAAGTCCCTTCTGCATGTTCCCTGCACGGACGAATTCTCTGCCCTACTGCGGAGTCTCTGCAGTCATAAACTTACTAGCATTATATCGTAGTTTGTGAATAGATAAAAATAGTATACTTACAAAAAGTATACATTGACCTTTGTGAATCAAGCCCCTATTCCCATAGACGAGAGGTTGTATTCCTTTACTGGCGAGAAGAAAGAAGGTTTCTGATTGTGGCAGTGTAGTCAGAGGGCAGCAGCTATCAAGCGAGGGCAAAGATACATTTTAAGTGTGCAGTACATTCTGTTCTTTCTAAAGAGAGATGAGAATTCCACTGATTTGATGCTGTCTGTAATTTGCATCATGATTATAACTCATGGGTACTGTGATTTGCTACAAAAGTTGAGAAGTGAAAGTCTGTGAACCGGAGTACTCTTCACTCAGAAACCATCAGCAATGGCTGGCTAAATTTACCCTTTTAAATGTACTCCTTCATCCACTCCCAGCAGAGAGAGATGTCTACATTAACAGAAGAACAGATAAATACTTTCACTCTTACTACACAGAGACATTCTTGTGTGATTGGCACAGGAATGGGGAGAGATTTGTTTTGAGGTAAGTCTTCAATCTGTGGCACCAGAAAGGTTTTACAGGGCAATAACTCTGGACTCCTATTCACTCTTAAGCATACAAGAGACCTGGTCCAACCCATTAGGTCTAATTGCCTCTCTGAAATGACTTCATAGGGGTTGGAAAGTACAGAAGGTTGAAGAACATTTGGTGAATAATGTAGCCTGCTTGGAAGAAAATTAGTGGAAAAGTTCAAGTTGAACACTTCACTTGTCTGCTCAAGGAAAACCATCCAATTTTCTCTGGGAACTGCAGTGCCAGTCTTCTCTGTTGGCTAGCTGTACTCCGTCACCGTCATGCCGATGGGAATGCGACGAGCTGATTTAGATGTTCCCGTTGTACTGGTAGTATCCTGGCAGCATAGTCCTGATGTAGGGGGGCAATTGTTGCCTGGAGACAGGTAAGTACTACTTATTTACATCTCAATACACATATATATTGTATATATGTCAATATGGACATGTAGGTAATGTATACTGCCCATTGTTGTTACATATAGCAATGCACAGGAACAACATACACACACCATTGACAGTATACCTACATCCACCACAATAGCCTGCCTTACAATCCGATGACAACGGGGTGGCTGAGCGTCTTGGAAAAGTAGCAGCAGCACAGCGAGGACCTGGACAATGGCGTTGAAGACGGAATCGGTGGTGGGACCTCAAAACAAGTGAGTTTTCACCTGTTTTCCTTTGTTTCCACCAACCCAAGCTTGGATGTTTCCCCACCACAGCTGTCTCGACGGAAAGGCACTTTATAATGTGGATGGCGGGAATCTCAGCAGGACCCCCTCCAACAGTCACTCCAGCCTCTGATGCCGTTTACGTGGGAGAAAGATCCTGGTGGAGTTGGTGGGACCGCAGCAGTCTTGCCTCCAATGCCCAACCAACATCCGAATCAGGTCGGTGGAGCACCAAGGTGGTGGGCAGGAGGACTGCCAAAAAAACAACAGCTGGAGCAGTCCTGCCAAGATCTAAATCAGGCCCTTTATTTGTTATTAAATGTATTTTTTATTATTATGTATAGATGTTATGTGAAATTGTGCCGTTTAATTTGGGGTAGAAAAATGTATATATTAGTCCTAATAAAGGTGGCTTTTGTCAACAACAAATCTAAAGGCACGATCTACGGGCATTGGTTGTCCTTACATGTTATTGACTAAGGGTGGGCGTAGTTCGCGAAGTAGCACTTCGCGAAGCTACGCAAAGTGAAGTTCGCACTACGCGAGCTACGCGTAGCACTTCGCGAACTGCGAAGTAACATGTTCGCACTGTGCAAGATGTTGTTTTCAATGATTGCACAGTGCGGACAAGCAACCGGCACTGTGCAATCATTGAAAATGGCATCTTGCACAGTGCGAGCTGTAGTTTTCTGCTGCTCGAGTAGATTTTTCCTCGAGCTGCAGCTTTCTCAACGCGAACTGGTAGTTTCTCATCGCGAGCGGTCGCGAGCATACGCGACCCCTCGCAATGAGAAACCTGACCTTCTCGCGTTGGGAATCTCGCCGGGAGGTTTATTTTCCATGCTCGCGATCGCGAACAAGGAAAAAGTCTCGCCAGGATGTCATTTTGCTTGCTCGCGGTCGCCAACTTGACGTTGAGGACCGCGAGTAAGCAAAAAATGACCGCAGCACTACGCAACACTACGCTACGCGTGTTCGCACTGTGCTACGTGCAGTTCGCGTAGCGCGAAGTAGCGCGAACTTCGCAAACTACGCGAGCGTAGCGTAGTGCTTCGCCCAGGCCTATTATTGACTACAATTGATGGACACCCAGTGATACAAAGAGTAGAGGTGTAGCTATTGAAAGACTAAGGGCCTGATTTAGATTTCAGCAGACGAGTTACATAGTCACAACAGTAAAGGATATACCATCTGCTGAAATATAAATCCCATAGGATATTATGGGATTTATAATTTGGCGGGCTGGATATCCATCACCCTTGTGATGGAGTAATCCATCCGCAGAAATCTAAATCCTGCCATAACTGTTTTGTCTTACATTACCTTACTTTATTTGTGTATCTGTGTATATGTTTTTCTGTTTATTTATATGTGATTATAAAGATTTATTTATCATATTACAGAAATAAAATCATATACATTTTTCTAAACTTTTGTGTTATTCATTGTTGTTGTATCTGTGAATGTGTATTGGATAACAAAATTGAGGAAAGGTTAAATAACTGTGGGGTGATGATGATGTTATGTTAATATTCACAAGGGAAAGTTGGATTTCAAGCCACAATTGTGAAGATGCCACTTTTAGGAAGTTGGCATTTACTTGTCCTAACCACTTGGTGCCTGCTGCCAGTGTCTTCAGTCACACTGACCTGCTGTTAGGCTTTGTGTATTCCTCTCAGATAGTGAGACAAAAGGGATTAGGTGCGAGCAGGATAGGCCACCCTGACAGCATGGGTGGGGGGACCTCTTACCTCACCCACTTGCACTTTAAAGGGGCTTGCCTCAACCACACACAAAGAAACCTTGTCTTTTGTCACCCTAGACTTTTGCAAGATGGGGGAAGGAAGGAACTTTCCACAACCATATGTAGGGGTAGCCTAGAAGCTTCTCTCTTCAAAGATTGGCACCAGGCATACATATTGGACCATCAGAGCCAATCTTCAGTACTTTCTGGACCTGTGAACTATAGAGGAAGGACTACCTTGTTCCCAAGAGGACTGCCCTTCTGCTTGAGGCCTTCCTTGTTCCCCAGAGGACTGTCCTGCTGCTGAGGCCTGCCTTGCCCTCTGTGAAGGAAGACTGGGCCTGTTCCCTTCAGTCCAGGCTAACCTGAGTGACTTCAAGGGTCAGTTGTCTGACCTTCTGCTCTGGAGCACAGGGACAAAACAAGCTCCAGAGGCCTCACTGTAACTACCCAGCTGACCTGCTGCTACTTGACCTGCCTAGACTTACAACTGGACCTGGTTGAGCCATACTGGCCTCTGCTAGATTGAGACCATGATCCCCAGAGGCATCTCCCTTGACCTAGACCCTCGGCTGGCATCAGAGTGCACTCCTCTGAAGGAAAGTGAGAAATTCTTAAGTTTTGGGCTCCTTTTAACTCCAAACAGGCCTATCCGCATCAATATCCTGCCACCCAAGATGACTGCCAATGTGAAGCTTCAGTGAACCTGACTCTTTACTCTACAGCGCACTTCGCGTTACAGTAATGACAGCTTGCAGTGACCGCCAAAGCAAAGCTCCAGCAATGACCATCCGTGATGTCTGACCAGATCTTCTCACTACAGCTGCAACCATCTGCAACACCAAACCTGTTCTTTGTGCTACATAGGCATGGCCATGAATTTACGCACCACTCACGGAGTTTGCTGAGTTTTTCTCACTCCGCGTAGTTCCCAAAAACTCTGCGGAGCAGAGTTTTTTCTTGCTCGCGCTTGCCAACATTAAGTTAGCGAGCGAGGAAAATCGTACCAGACCATCCCGGTGGGATTTCTCAACGCAGGCGGTCGCAGATGGCCACTACCACTCACGTTGAGAAACCTTCCATTCACATTGAGGAATCTGCAGCTTGAGTATAACATCTAGTTGAGCGGTAGAAAGAAGTTGCACCCTCTTGTGCTACACAAGTGACATTTGGGTTGATTTTCCAGCACAAACACCTGGCGCTAAAAATCATCACAAACAGTGCTACCTAACATACTCGGCCACTTGCTGAACTCCGCGTAGTGCGGCTGTGTTTTGCGGAAGTCAGTGAGCCCCACCCAGGTCTAGTGCTACTTCTATGACCATCCGTGATGCTCTTTATGATCATCGCAGCTACCTCCACCATGAACTAGACTCTTTGCACCAGACTTTGAGAAGGTAACTTTTCAGCAGAACTAACCTGGTCCCTGTATCTGGGCTGAATTTGTGCTTTTTCCTGGTCTAGCATGACAGATGACCACGAGTGGCGCCTTGTGCTTTTGGGCACTATACTTTCTTAAAAATTTGAAATGTAATCTCTCTGGTTCTCCTGACTGGATGCTTGTCATTTTGGACTCATTTTTGTGATTAAAATGTGCACTATGATTCTAAATTGGTTTGGGATTTGTATTGTGTTGTGTTTTCACTGCATGAGTGTTTGTGTGCTGCATAGATACTTTTACACTTTGCACCTTTTCTTTCTATAAAGATAAGGACACTGCCAAGACAGTGGTGATTTTCTGATGATGGTTGTGCCACACTCCATTCTTCTCATTTAAAGCTTGAGGTAGGAGCTACTCCTCCCACCCAAGGCATGGTTGAATCCAACCACAGCAAGCCTTCAGATATCCAACTAGAATTAACAGTTTTCAGTTAAGCCTAACTGATTTTGTGCCAAGCTACCAGAGTGTTAAGTACAGATTAATATGGTGACATTTGTGGTTTACCCTGACAAGGACTGTGGTTGTTGCATGAGAGGGTTTTCCACCCTCTCAACCAATAACCCATTTTCTTACATGGGCGCTTAGTGCTTTTTGGCTCTATTTTTACTTAAAACTTTACGAATTCATATCTACGTTTTCCTTGATTGAATTTTAGCCATTTTTGACCTCACTCTTTTTTTTCTGTTTCAATAGGGTTTTTTTATTGTTTTGCATTTTGTCTTTATTATTGTTTTGGTACCACATACATACATCACGCATTGCCCTAAGTTAAGCCTGTTTGCTCTGTGCACTAACTACAGGGTGTTGAGCTTAGGTTAATTTAGTGACTTTGAGGGTTCACACTAACAAGTGCTGTGACTATTCCTTGAGGTGAGTAGTCACCCATCTCAAATAATAATAAATATCCAATTTCTTGCAACATCTTATAGAGTAACTGTGCTTTATAACTTCCTATAGTATTCTTCTAATATAACTTTTGATTTGTGCTTCAGATATTTTAAGTATATATGGCAATGTACATATTAAATATTTATCTTCCTATAAAAAGTGGTCTGCAAAGCAAAGAAACCTGATCTGGTGAAATTCCAAAAAGCCTGAGGGAGATCAAGGCAAGACAAAATGACTTCCTTAGAAGAAGTAAAGACGAGAAACAAGAGGTTCTGGCAATTGCCACCTACAGTGTCCCTCTTCTCCTGTGCCTTTAAAGCAGGAACCAGCTCTCATACTAAGTATGACTCCAAGTGTGTTGGCAGCTCACTTGAAAGATACATGGAAGGAGATGACGTACTGAAAACATAAAATTGAACTACATCTTCAATTGTGTGCAATCACCCTCAAAGTAAAGTAAGCAGCCTTGACGTTGAAAGAAATAAAGGCTGCTTTGGTACATTACTAGAGCATGAGTCCCAGCAAGCTCAAGTACACAGTGCCATTGTGAAGCAAGACTGCGATGAGTGGAAAAAACGCATGTGGAAGGTAGAACTTTGCTTTCTGATAGAAGTGTTTTCCAGATATCGTATTGATGAGGAGCTAGATAAATGTGTCAAGGCTTTGTGTTGGTTTGTTCCACTCACCCTATCAAAACCAAGCGGGGTGATAATTAATGGAAACTGTTCAACTATTAGAGATGCCACCCTCACTTTAGCAGGATATACATGACGTTGTGTTGGGTTGATACCTACATTAGGAAATTAATTAACAGATACGAACAGTCTCATCATATCTGATACTCTTTAAAATCTCGAGGGCTGGGTGAAAGGCAGTAAGGCTGCTACACATACAGATATGTACACTTTGATTAAAAGGAGAAAATCTCAATACCATTTCAAATTAGTTGCACCATCTATTGGATTCTGATCACATTGAACTCAAAGATCTTGGGGGAAGGATGTAAACCAGCATTAGAATGTCTAGAGACCATAATGGGGGATTAATACAAGGTTGGATGATACTTGCTACAGGCAAACCCAGGTGGAGGTTGAACTGAGAGGAATAAAACTAAGTATAAGTGAAGGAGTCTTCTATGATACTTTAGCCAAGAAGAGATGTTGTTATCAAATAAGGAAATGGCCTTATGGTATCTCTTGATTAAGTGAAGTATTGCATAACTGTCAGCAGCCAGGGAAGAATCAAGGAGATGCAAACTACACCAAGAAGCCTCCTTCAGGTGGACTGACCAAGGGAATATCTAGCTTGGGACTTTAGGGTAGCCCAGAGGGGGAAAAAGGAGTACAACATAGTTTCACTAGGGTGGGAAGTAGAGCCTGAGAGATAATTGAGGGTGCATAAAAATACTTAGAGGGAGACATTAGAAGGTGTTAATAAATTGGGTACATGCCAGATATACCATGGTGGTGCAAAGGTTGGTGTCTCCAATCGGTCATATGTGTGGGATAGCCAATACCAACAATGCTGAACTTGACCATTGATTGGCATTAGTTATCCTACTGTAGGGGGTTTGTTGCTCAGTGACACGTCCAACAATAGATTGCACCCTTTGCAATGATTTGCCCCATTTTGAGTTAGGGCCTTCAAGTTTGTGCCTCCAGGCTGCCACTTGGAGGAATGCTAATCAAAGAGGGCTCTGAGGTTGACCTTACAGGGTCCTTTTTAATCTATAGGTGCTTACCAGACAGGCAACATAATACATGCACCTGGCAGGTGTCTAGGGGTTTGAGCTGCATGTAGACCCTGGAAGTCCATGGCTGTCAGATTAAAGTTTGCACCAGATTAAAGACTGAAGTTGAAGGGTTAGTGTCAGAGGGTGTACCCTGAGAAGGTGGAGGTGAGGATGGAAGAAAAGTGCTAGCAGCTTGATACTTTAGGTCCCTGCCCTGATAGCCAAATCAACTATCCATGCCAATGGAGGATGTATTGAGCATTGGCATCTCAGAGTATAAGTATGACAGGGTGCCAAGGCTGAGTCTCCTTTGAGATGGCATCAAAAAGAGGGTACTTTCTTCCTTTTGTTTTGAGAAACTTCTATAAAGAAAAAGGCCTTGCCAAGACAGTGGTGATTTACTGAGGATGGTTGTGCAGCACTCCATCCTTCTCATGCAAAGCTTGAGATAGGTGCTACTCCCCCCACCCAAGGCATGATTAAATCCAACCACAGCAAGCCTTCAGATGTCCAAGTAGAATAAACAGATTGGAGTTTGAGACCCATTGCTGTACTAACTTTTGCCATAGTGCACATTGTCTTGTATGTTGATTCTTTCCAAAGCAAAGTTATAGTGAAGCTGGAACCGTTTTTTTGACTTCTCATGTTCAGTTGTCTGACACCACTTTGTGTGACGCTGCATGTCGCTCTTACTGATCCTGCATGCTCCTCAGTCTGACTAAGAATGTTCCTTTTTCTAACTCTGCGTGTCCCTCTTTTCCCTCCTCATCTCCCTCTTCCTGCCCTGCATATCCCTTTTCCTCATCACATTTTTCTTTCTTTTGAAAAGGGTGTGCTGGAACATTTAATGCTCTCAGAAACTGCTGTGTAAGGTGCACGAGGCAGCCTCCCCTGGGGGTGGGCTGCACCCAGTCAGCCTGAAGATAAGATCTGAGGCATTGGCAGTCTCCATAGCCCACCAGTGTGACTCCAAAATCATAGGAAACCTAAGCTTGAGATCTTCTGTTTAATGTGATTTTGGATTATATTTGCAGATTCAGGAACAGATGGAGTCGTACTATTCTTTTTTACATTGTGGTCTCAAAGATTTCATATAGGAGGTTGGCTTGAGCTGATTTAAATGGATGTGGCTTGAAAGATCAATAGATAGTAGAGGAAACAGACCCTCTTATTACCCTATACCATGTGCCATGGCTCCCAAAGCACCTAAAGTTCTTTTTAATGTGATGAATAGTAGAGGAACAGATGAGAATGCAGTCTATGAATCTATTGTGGTCAAAAAGGTGATGTGGTTTTGTCTAGCCCTCTCTGTCCTTTGCAGCACAGGAAAAAAAAAAAACGCGCCTATATAAAGGAAAGGCCAATCATAGGCAAAAGCTTTGAGCACACCAAATAATTGAACATAGAGTTTATTTTCTCAAAAGTGTCTCTCAGATCTTTGTCATGCCAACATGTAATGTAAATTGATACTTGTATAGCGCACTACTCACTCGTAAGGGTCTCAAGGCGCTTGTACGAATACCGCTGTAGAACCCATCCTGGCTTTCCCTGTGAGGTGTCCACTCCTGGGCACCCCCAAGGTGGAGGCCAGGCATCCTTAGCGTTGTGGGGGCCGTTGTGGAGATTAAGCAAGTTATTGCCCAGAGTTGCAGAGTGGGACTCCATGATTGGAATGGCACCGAGGAGAGAATTATCAGGTCCGTGGAATTTTTGAGCCCAAGACCCGCCGAGGCTGGGAATTGAACCCTGGTCCCGGGCTAGACCTCTGCATCAGGGTCTGCCGCTATAATCATTGAGCCACACTTCTCCACATGTGTGTCGTCTAAGCTGTGGATGTAACAGCAGGGTTCATCATGGCTATTCAAATTTATACCAAGGCTTAATTAGCAATGTTGAAATCTCCAAGTATATATTCATCAAATTCTATTGCACAATCAAGAAGTTTCAGCTCAAATTAGCAGGTCTAAAATCAACGGTCCAGTAGGAAGTGAAGCGAATGTATGATTTTCGTTTTGTTTACTCTCTGCTGTTTCATTCCGTTTTCCTTCATCCAGAACTAATTCTGCATTGATAACCATTCAAGAATACTTTCTCAGGGTCCAACATTATACGAATCAGAATAATGACAATGATAGATTCTGGTGTTGCACACCTTTTTATTAACAAGAAATGGGCTGAAAGGCATCAAATTCCTTTCTGTCAGAAACTACAGCTTAGTCTTTAGCATGCTGGAGCTGGCTCCTTATTGAGTCCCGGTCCTGGATCAATGGCATAATATCAATAGCAAATATATTGACTCACAAAGATATCATAAAATAAATATTGTTTACAGAAATATTGCCTTCTTATACTTAACTCGTAAAAACAAAAGTATTGATAACCAAAATATTGCAGTTAAAAACATCTATTTAAACTTATATCGATAACAAACATGTCAGAAACCAAAATATTGTGACCTTTAAATAAACAGAAATAGTCAACATTAATATCATCAAAAATAAAATACATTTTATAGCAAAACATAAAAATACCATTTTATGTTAAAAAGAAATCAAAAATAAACTTTTTTCAAAATATAAATTTTCTAACAACATTATAACAATTTTATATTACTAAAATGAACATAAATTGCTATTGAATACATTAAAATATTAATAAAAATATATTAACAAGTACTAACATGCAAAGATAAACCCAAAATAATTATAAATATATATCTAAATAATGCATTTAAATTCAAACAAAAAATAGAAATATATATACAACATTATAAAATAAACACACATTAGTGTTCATCATAAAAGGCAACAAATGGAGAAAAAAATCAAACTAAACGAACACTTGTACTTCCAACCCTGAGACAGACCTGGCAGAAGACATACCCACACTCAATAATGACGACATGACAGAGGCTCTGATGGCATCACATGAAGTGGCGACATCATCCAGGCTACATCTTATCGAATTGAATTTCCTTCATAGAGCTTATTTTACCAGATATCGCCTATTGCGCATGGACACCGTTGCCTCACCGGTCTGTCTGAGGTGTGGGATGGCTGAGGGCACAATCCTGCATTCGGTATAGGAATGGACAACTCTTGAGAGTTTTTGGCGAGGAGTGATTGCCTGCCTGGAGAGGGTTCTGTCATGGGAGATCCCATTCCATTCAAAGATGATATTACTTCATAGCACGGAAGGAATTGGAGGTAACAGATACAAGAGACATTTACTCTTCCTGGGCTTAACACTGGCTAAACACGACATTGCACAGCTATGGAAGGATGTGTCTCCACCCACAATAGGTACATGGAAGCTAGGAATGGACCACTGTATGGGCATGTAAAAAGCAGAGTATCGAGCTAGGGGGTGCCCACAGAAACACACAAAGATATGGCAGAGATGGACACTCCACAGGGATATTGTATTGGCACCGGTTCATTTGGTAGACTCCCTCCTGGACCCAGAGATAAGGCAATTTGAGGGAGGCTCATGAGGCCTCTGGTCCCCTATCACACTCATATATCCCCAATACCGAGATTATAAGAATATTGTTTGTGATGGGAATGGTAGATTTGTTTTTAACAACATGTCGGAATTATTGACGTTGGGAGGCAGGGTGTTACTGCAATGCAAGTTCAGACAGGTCATGTTGGCCACCATGTAATGTCAATACAAAATCTAATAAAATGTGTTATGATAAAAAAAACTAAACGAACACTAACCAATAAAAACAAACCGTAAAGCAAATTAACCAATAATTTGATATGATCAATTAAACTAACAAGTCATGTTGGCCACCATGTAATGTCAAAACAAAATCTAATAAAATGTGTTATGATAAAAAAACTAAATGGACACTAACCAATAAAAACAAACAGTAAAGCAAATTGACCAATAATATGATATGATCAATTATACGAACAATATAAAAGGCACACAAAATGTGGCTGCTTACTACACCAAAACCAACAAAAGCAGCAAGAAGATGACATTTGCTGGATTTTTCAAACACAATCTGCAAACGGAAGTGGAAACATATCAACAATGAGCTTCTAATGTAAGTAAAACATTTATTTAAAATAAATTATACATTAGTTAATTTAAAAAGTTTCAATAATACATAACAAACAACTCTACTGCTTTTATATTTTAAACTGTAGATAGTTCAAAGAAATCACTACAAAAATGAGAAACTAATGATCTACTTAAACACTACAGCAAAACATACCTGGAAAAAGGCACACAAACAGTAAGTAAATTAAAATAATTACTAAATACCAACTCACCCTAAAACAGGAAAAAAGAAATTAAACTTCGTCAGACCCCACTAACTACCAACAAATAAATGTTAAAAATAAACAGAAAAGGAGCCATGTGACCCACATTACAACACCCCAATGGAAAACCTGAAACTAACAACTGAAATTATCAGCTAAAACACATATGTAAATCTAAAATAGGAAACAAGTACCAAACGTTTGTATGTCAATAATAAATGTATTATATTTCTTTAAACATTTAATTCTTTGAATTAGTACACTATTTTCAGACATAAAGATGGAAAGAGCAAGATACATCACATCACAGAAAGGAAAACAATTACTATCTTACATGGGCTACACTTACAGCCAAGAAAGTTCAAGAATTTAAACTATCAATTGGAAATGTACTAAATATTATTCTAATGCTTGCTTTGGGAGGGTCAATGGAAAAGATGATAGCGTAATTAATGTAAGGCAACACAGCCACTCCCCAAATGACGGCGAAATCAAAGAAAGGCATCTACTACAAGATTTAAGAGAAACAAGCACTAGCTCTCAAAAGCCCACAACTAGATTACTAAAAGATATACTCCCTAAAGTTTCCAAACACATCACAGGCCAGCCACCAGCCATATCCATCTTAAAACCCTTACTAGCTTGAAGTAAAAAAAGCCACTCATGATAGCCCTCCTGCCCCTAGAAGATACCATGATATCCAGATTCCTGAACCCCTTACCACAGCATATAATGAGGAACTCTTCATCTTACATGATAACCTTAACAATGGTAAATGTTTCGTAATATTTTCTACAACAGATACAGATAACTTATTCAAACTAAGCCAATGTCAAATATGGATGATGGATGGGACATTCAAAGTGTGCCCCAACCATTCACTCAGAAATGCACCATACATGGTGAATAGCATAACACTAATGTACCTTTCATATATACCCTACTACCTAATAAATAAAGTAGCACTTATAACGAACTACCAAACCTCATTATAAATAAAAAAACAACCACTCCCCACAATAAATAAGTATAGATTTTGATCAAGCCATGATTCAAACTATCCTTAAACTTCACCCCCAGACATAGCCATACAAGGCTGATGCTACTATTTTTTTAACAAGAGCATTTGGAGACACCTCCAACAATTTGCACTAAGTGCCGAATATGATGTCGGACGGACCAGAGTCTGTCCGAAATCGTTTGGGAACTGAAACAGGACGACCTCCTGTCGTCTGCTCCAGCCCAGCAAGTAGGATGCAACCTAATCCTATTCTTTTCAATGGGAGCATGCATTGTAAAGAGCAGAGGTGCAGAGGTGCAGAGGTGCAGTTCATCGCAGCACCCCGTGGCAGGCCCCTCAAGGGGCCTGCCACCGTGTGCAGGGATCAACGGGGGCCGCCATCCCAAGGCCTTGCACTCATGGGGGCCCTGATGGGGGCCTCCGAAGTTGGATTCCCACAGCCTTTCAGCATCAGAAAGGCAGGCACAGAAAAGCTGTGATCCCTCGGCCGGAAAGAGCTGCCCGAGGGATTGATGGAGGATTCCCGAATGGCAGCTGGGTTCTCTGAGCCCATGGGAGGGCCTTCGGAAATCCTGTTCGGATTAGTTTCCGACTGACCCCATCAAAATGGGTCGGTTGGAAAGGAATCTGAACGGGACATTTCGATGCAGTCCGCAGACGTCATCGAAATCGGCCCCTAAGTGTGAGCCATGCAACAAACAGGCAATGTGCGTTTGAAATAAAAAAAAAAAGATTGCACTGAACTATATCCCTATTACAGAGGTAGCTAACCACTACACCTCACTCATAGAAAGTTGTTTCTATCATCACAAGGAATATAATCTAAGTCCCCTAATGAACTACTTTGAAGACACTTGAGTTAGGAGACTGCACCACTCTGAGCACAAATGCTAACACAAATTCCAAATACCATTTTGAAACGTCTATGATAGCACCACGGTTCAAGAAACCAAAACCAACAGCACAGCAAAAGGATTATATAATGCCTTCCAATCTACACTAGGAAGAACACAACCTACACTCTACAAGTTCATGGATATCCTACCAAAAGAGCAAAGCTATCAAAAATTATGAATGGAACAATCAGTAACCCAAATTACACCTAAAGTTAGCAAACAAACCAATGAAATGTACAACATGCTACAACGTAAAGTAAAACTCCTTATTAACAGCAAGGGAGTACACTACTTACAATCAATAGCCAAAACTCTATTAATATATTTTTTTAATCCTACACAGTACCCAATAAACCAAACTAAAATTCTAAACCAGGAGAAGTAAAATAATTTTAACTAAATATTTAACAATTTATTTTTGCACATCATTAAAAAAATATGCAACTAAAACTGCAAACACGACTGATGGATACAATTAATATGTATATTAATTAGTAAATAAAAAAAGTCACCAGCCACAAAATTCAAAATTAAAAGTAACATCAAATCTAAATGATTAACTATAACAAGTTCCAATCATATCAAATAAACATACATAATAAAATATGACAGTTCACATCCACAAACTACTAACTTAAATGTAACTTACTGTTCTGTGACTAAAGATCTTCCTCTGTATCCACGTAGTCCAAAATATAAATCACCAAAAACGAAAAATAATTTCATAAAAGACCAATAAAATGGAAAAAAGCAGGTCCATTTCGAATCCAACGAAGCAATACATAATCTTAAATAACTATAAATAATCTGAAAATTTGTTAAAAAAAGAAAAACTCATGAAAACCAGAAAAAAGGCCTGGGTACGGGCCGTACCCCTACGGCACCCCAACAATGGTGGTACGGCCCGTACCCACGCTCTTCAGGCCTGGGTACGGGCCGTACCACCATTGTTGGTGTGACGTAGGGGTACGCGTGGTGCGACCTGTACCCACGCTCTTCAGGCCTGGCTACGGGCCGTACCCCTACAGCACCCCAACAATGGTGGTACGGCCCGTACCCAGGCCTGAAGAGCATGGGTACGGGTCGCACCACTCCTACCCCTACGTACCCACCCTCTTCAGGCCTGGGTACGGGCCGTACCACCATTGTTGGGGTGACGTAGGGGTATGCGTTGTGCGACCCGTACCCACACTCTTCAGTCCTGGGTACGGGCCGTACCCCTATGGCACCCCAACAATGGTGGTACGGCCCATACCCAGGGCTTCAGAGCGTGTGGGCGGGTGGGTGGGTGTCGTGCTACGATCCACATCAGTGGACAGAGACATAGGGGCGTGTGCCCATCACTCCCAGGAGTGCCCAGACATATGAGGGGTGGGTGCCTATCACTCCCAGCATTGCCCAGACATATGAGGGGTGGGTGCAGAGGACCCCCAGCAGTGCCCAGACATATGAGGGGTGGGTGCCTATCACTCCCAGCATTGCCCAGACATATGAGGGGTGGGTGCAGAGGACCCCCAGCAGTGCCCAGACATATGAGGGGTGGGTGCCTATCACTCCCAGCAGTGCCTAGACATATGAGGGGTGGGTGCCTATCACTCCCAGCAGTGCCCAGACATATGAGGGGTGGGTGCAGAGGACCCCCAGCAGTGCCCAGACATATGAGGGGTGGGTGCCTATCACTCCCAGCAGTGCCCAGACATATGAGGGGTGGGTGCCTATCACTCCCAGCAGTGCCCAGACATATGAGGGGTGGGTGCAGAGGACCCCCAGCAGTGCCCAGACATATGAGGGGTGGGTGCCTATCACTCCCAGCAGTGCCCAGACATATGAGGGGTGGGTGCCTATCACTCCCAGCAGTGCCCAGACATATGAGGGGTGGGTGCAGAGGACCCCCAGCAGTGCCCAGACATATGAGGGGTGGGTGCCTATCACTCCCAGCAGTGCCCAGACATATGAGGGGTGGGTGCCTATCACTCCCAGCAGTGCCCAGACATATGAGGGGTGGGTGCCTATCACTCCCAGCAGTGCCTAGACATATGAGGGGTGGGTGCCTATCACTCCCAGCAGTGCCCAGACATATGAGGGGTGGGTGCAGAGGACCCCCAGCAGTGCCCAGACATATGAGGGGTGGGTGCCTATCACTCCCAGCAGTGCCCAGACATATGAGGGGTGGGTGCCTATCACTTCCAGCAGTGCCCAGACATATGAGGGGTGGGTGCAGAGGACCCCCAGCAGTGCCCAGACATATGAGGGGTGTGTGCCTATCACTCCCAGCAGTGCCCAGACATATGAGGGGTGGGTGCCTATCACTCCCAGCAGTGCCCAGACATATGAGGGGTGTGTGCCCATCACTCCCAGCAGTGCCCAGACATATGAGGGGCGGGTGCAGAGGACCCCCAGCAGTGCCCAGACATATGAGGGGTGAGTGCCTATCACTCAAAGCAGTGCCCAGACATATGAGGGGGGGGGTGCAGAGGACCCCCAGCAGTGCCCAGACATATGAGGGGTGGGTGCCTATGACTCCCAGCAGTGCCCAGACATATGAGGAGTGGGTGCCTATCACTCCCAGCAGTGCCCAGACATATGAGGGGTGGGTGCAGAGGACCCCCAGCAGTGCCCAGACATATGAGGGGTGGGTGCCTATCACTCCCAGCAGTGCCCAGACATATGAGGGGTGGGTGCCTATCACTCCCAGCAGTGCCCAAACATATGAGGGGTGGGTGCAGAGGGCCCCCAGCAGTGCCCAGACATATGAGGGGTGGGTGCCTATCACTCCCAGCAGTGCCCAGACATATGCGGGGTGGTTGCAGAGGACCCCCAGCAGTGCCCAGACATATGAGGGGTGGGTGCCTATCACTCCCAGCAGTGCCCAGACATATGAGGGGTGGGTGCAGAGGACCCCCAGCAGTGCCCAGACATATGAGGGGTGGGTCCTATCACTCCCAGCAGTGCCCAGACATATGAGGGGTGGGTGCCTATCACTCTCAGCAGTGCCCAGACATATGAGGGGTGGGTTCAGAGGACCCCCAGCAGTGCCCAAACATATGGGGGGTGGGTGCCTATCACTCCCAGCAGTGCCCAGACATATGAGGGGTGGGTGCCTATCACTCCCAGCAGTGCCCAGACATTTGAGGGGTGGGTGCCTATCACTCCCAGCAGTGCCCAGACATATGAGGGGTGGGTGCCTATCACTCCCAGCAGTGCCCAGACAATTGAGGGGTGGGTGCAGAGGCCTCCCAGCAGTGGACAGAGACATGGGGGGGTGTACATCATCCTCCCATTAGCAAAACTCCATGGGTGCATGAAGGCATCCACAATGTGCGACTATTTTGATAGTGCCATGACAACACGTCACTGACAGCAGTGTCCCACTCCCATGAGGATGGATGTCCTTCCCCCACTGCATGACACACCACATGTGGGTGTGATGACAAATTACACATGCATACCCACCCCTGGCGGTGGCAGCACAATACACACACTGAGATCATGCAACAAGACTGTATCCTCATGTGAAACCCCACTAAACTAAGAGAGCCTAAGGGAACACACACTGTCACCCACATTCCAGGACTGATAGGAATGTACAGGTGCTGGGGCAACCAACAAGTTGTTGCCTCCCATGGAAGGAAAAGGGTGGAGTACCCACAGATACAATGCCCACAATTGTCAGTCAGGTGCCCAAATACCCTGCAGAACAAGTAACACATGCGTGCTAGGCTGGGAGTACACACATGCATAGTGCGGAAAAGGGACCATGTCCGCATTAAGCCATGGCAACATACTCCATACACAAGTACAGTGACTACCAAGGATGGCACAGACGATGCAGGCGGAGACATTGCTGAGCAGGCATGGGCAAAATTGAAGGGATCCCTCACACAGCAAGGAACTGTAGACACAGGTCAGCACAACAATAGGGAAGCACCCTGAAGGGAAGAAGTCAGGTGCCACAGAGGAAGGCACACTCCTTGGGACAATGTCACCATACAGTAAGTGCTTACATGACCAAAGATTATTTGCAGAGACCTTGTGATGGCACGCAGATACCAGTGTCCTCCCCATGAGCAGCACACTACAACATTTCCCAGACACCTAACACATTATCACCACCCCACCTCAGGGAGCAGCAGCACTAACAGCAACACCAGAAAAGCATTTGTGTGCAAATGAAAAACAAAATGCTTTATTCAGCATTAAGAAAATTTGGATTTGAAATGTACACTATATACAAGGCCCATAGGCCAGTCCATATGCGAATTCCGGGGGGGGGGGACACATTGGGACGCGTCTCCCCTAGCTTGCCTGCACAGTTCACAGTTCCTTTCCATCCACAGGGGGGGGCATCATGTGGGGGGGAGGACCAGGCACCGCAGGGACAGGAGGGGCAAGGGTAGGTGTTGTGGGTGCAGGGACGGACGACTCCACAACAGGGGGTGGGGCAGCGCCAAAGGTGGTGGTTAGGATGGTGCTGCACACGGTTGCAAGGTCTGCCAGCGTCTCCCCTGCACCCGAAGGAACCACAGGCCCCAAGGAGGGGGGGGGGGTCAGAGGGATGGGTTGCAGCGCTACTGGGGGAGGGTGTGGACGGGGGGGGGCTCAACTCCCCTGCCTGGGGACTTCCTCGACCGCTTGCGGGGTGGTGTCACACTGGGGCTGAGGGACAGACTGGCCATGAAGGACTCTTTGTCCGACTGTTGGGCAGGGGAGCTAAGGGGAGTGGTTTTGGAGGAAGTGGGTCGTGAGGACTGTGAACTCCAACTGTGGCTGCGTGGCTGCCGTTTGCCCCCCCGACCCAGTGGGTGTGCCTACTTCCCCCTGTGTGTGCGTGACTGGAGGAGTGCGCTTGGCGTTCCCTGTTGGTGTGCTGCCTGTGTCTTGTGGGGTGCGTGCATGGGGATGTCTGGGTGTGCTTGGGACAGGCATGGGAGTGGGAAGTGTGGATGGGGCAGGGGTAGGGGGGTACGGAGCGCTGCAGGAGACCCACTGCTGCCGTCAGTGACGAGTCCATGGACCTCAGCAACATCCGTTGGTCAGACATCGCTGATGACATGCCCTCCATGTACGACACCATCTGTGTCAGCAGTCTGGTGTGGCCATGGAGGACATTAAGCAGTGATGTCTGACCAACCTGCAACTGCTGCAGGATGTCCACAGACTCGGCATTGACGGCAGCAGGGGAGACAGGGGCAGGAGGTGCGGTGCCTGGCACGAAGGAGACATGTGGTCGCCTAGCACGGACAGAAGGGACCCGAGCAAGTGGGAGGGCGGTGATGGGAATGGAGGGGGCGGCGAGAGATGTACTGCTGCTTTCAGCTGTGGGAGCAGCCTCCGCCCCCTCTGGGAGCTCAGCCTCGGACCCGTCAGCGTCATAGTCGGTGTTGGGACTGGACAGGTCCTCCGCCTGACTCCCCTCGCCCTCCGTGCCACTTGCTGCGCCAGACTCCCCAGCACTGGTGGCACCGGTGCTGGATCCCTCCTCCACGTCCGTGCCGGTGTCTCCCTCGGTGTCCCTCGATGATGCTGTGGGCAAGGTGAAGAGACAGGAAATAATCAGACACCTGTATACATATGACACATGAGTCCAAACTGCATAGGTCACAGTGCATAGCATGAAAAGCATCATGAGTAATATCTACAATACTACGCACATATGTAGGCCATGCACTACAAAGTTGGTTGAACCACCATGCCACTTTGAAACAATGGAGAGCATTACACAACAGCAAAGAACTTGATATCGAATTATACAGAGAAGCTAGTGTCTGGGGGCAGTCGAGCACAGCATCTGGACCACACACCGTTGCCAAAAATGGATGAGCAGGAACCATGTCTTTTAACTTTTGACACATGCTGCAAAGCACAAACATTAAACCCTGCACAACATGACTGGGTCAATACTTGTTGAGTGTCTGTTCCGACTATCATCACACACAGGCCAGACCTGGCAAGGAGACATATGCTTTGGACATGTAGGCCTTGCCCGCACAAACCCCCCCCCCTACCTGAGACAATGTGATTGAGACAGAGGTAGGACTTACACCTCTTAATCAGGGATCACATTAATGGGCTCCATTAAAGCCTAATTGCACTCCAACTACCCCTCGTGGGGCTGACCACACATATTATTGACAATCAACCATCATCAGATAGCTGTACACAGACACACAGGCACTGGCCAGTGTGAGGATGCACAAGCCACATTGGGTCACCCTGTACAGTGTACACATGTAGCACACTTTACGTAAATACAAATGAGCCCAGGGTACAATGCCACAGAGGCCAACCTATGCTGAAGACACAGAGAATGTCCACAGTGTTGGATGACACACATGATTCCTAGGAAAAGGTGTCTCAGGGGACTGTAGTGGCCACACTGCTCCATGGTCCTGGATAGATCTGACTGCAACAGGAGCAACCGTCCCTGCACTATGCATATCTCCCCCTCATGCACATCTTGTCTGAGGCCACAACATCGGTCATGCATGCTGCAAGGCAGTTCATTTTAAGCCTCACACTCCTATGTTGGGACTATGCATTAGTGCAGTGACTACACACAGACCAGGGAACACATGTCAAGGAGGGGAAGGGAGGAAGAACAGGACCGGTTGACTTTGGGGAACAGGATATGCACTGCACATATAAACCCTGGCAGTGTATCCAGGCGACTGAGCACTTCCAAAAGCTGGTGACACACAACAAACACACATGTACCTACCCCCTTCCTGCTGCTGCTTCTCCTGTAGCCGCCTATCCATGTCAGGGAAGACCACCGCCAGGACACTCTTCATTTGGTGGGTCAGGCGCCGGCGCCCACGGTTCTTGCCCTCTGGTGAGTCCCCCAGCAGGACCTGGGCGATCCTCCTGGTCCAGCACCGGATATCCTGCCAGCGTTTCCTCACCTGGGCCAGGCGCCGACTGCGACCCTCCACCGACCTCACGGCCCTGTCGGGCTGCTTCCAAATCTTCCCCTTGGCATAGGTGGCAACCTGTGAGGATGACAAAGTGAGACAACATCAATACACCTGCTCCATGTCACAGAGACACACATTAGAACAATTGGGCTTGTTTGAACAGGGCATAGTATGCAGCAAACTCATTGCACCTTTGTCATAGGGACATTATCCTCTGGGGAAGGCCAAATGCACTACGTGGCATTTAAAGTACACAGGTGGCATGAGGGGTGCGACAGAATCAATGATCATGGCTCACACTGTGCATCACAAGCAACACCAGGATAATGGACAGCACCTCAAAGCAGTCACATGCCCCAGGCCACTGATGCAACCTCAGCGGAGTACACAGACACACACAGGCACAGGACAATCACCTGCCATTGGCAACTGTGGGTACAAACATCACTCTGCACATGTGACACTTGACTGGGGAGAGTCACAGGTGTGGGCCTAGCTCAGCACATCAGACACACAGCACGGCTCCCTGCTCACATCAGATGGTTAGGGCATATGCATCCTCCATGCAGCTGGGGTGCAACACTCCACATAGACACTCACCCACATGACAGGGGACTTACACACACACCAATGTCCAGGGGCCGTTCACATCATTTGGACACTATCACCACAGGTACACTCAACTCACACACATCTGTGGGTACAGTCACCTGTCACACTGGGGGGACCACAGAATCACATCAGGACTATGGAAACAACATTCCCAAGAGGATTAGCCAGGCTGAATGTGGCATGCACCATGCAGTGATTGTCACAGTAAGCACAATGCAAGTGAGGAGTGCAGATATGAACCACATCAGGCTCTGCATGGGAGACATAAGGCATTTCCCCCTGGGACCCACCATGAACTACATTGCATGTCTGTCACACCTGGACACAATGCCAGAAGTAACAGACACAGAAAAGGGGCACAGTCACAGCTAGTGGAGTCAGCACTCACCTGCTCCCCTGGTCTCCCATATAGGCAGGGGTACTGTGGGAGGATGACGTCCAGCAACGCCTCATTCTATTCTTGGGTGAATGGCTGGGCCCTCTCCACAGACCTGGACATGGTGTCAGAGGAATCACGAGCAGCAGCAGTGGTGTAGAATGAAAGGTTGTGCAGGCAAGTGCTCTCTCATGGGTCCTGGCTGCCTTATATCTCCCTTGCTGGGCTGTTTCATTTACAGGAGTACAGAGTGATTGGTCAATCTCATTTGCATCCTACATTTCCTCCAATCCCTTTAAACCTACCCCAGTGAGGGCCTTTGCATGGTTCAAAATTTGAGCATGATGTCAAGTCAACAACCACTTTGCAACATAGTATATTGTCTCCAACCGACTTTTGCTGGCCACCTGAAGCAAAAATTTGAACTGGAAACTCGGTCTCCATGACAACCAGCATGCATTTAGGCCCTTATACTTGTCCCTCATGTGTCCCCTATGTAATTTCACTATCCACACACAGGTACGGTGCGTTCCACACGTACCCCTAGGGCACCACTACTCCAGTGATACGGTCCGTACCCGTTGTGTAGTGCCCGTATCACTCCGGTAGTGTTGCCGTGGGCATACGCCATAGAGATAGGGCTCGTACCTGCGTATGTACGGCCGGTATCTCTATGGCGTACGCCTACGCCAACACTACCCTAGTGCCACGGGCCGTACCCGCGTGTGTAGGGCCTGTAGCACTAGGGTAGTGTTGCCGTAGGCGTACACCATAGTGCTATGGGCCGTACATACGCGGGTACGAGCCGTAGCTCTATGGCGTACGCCAACACTACCCCAGTGCTACGGGCCGTACCCACGTGTGTAGGGCCCATAGCACTAGGGTAGTGTTGCCGTAGGCGTACGCCATAGAGATAGGGCTCGTACCCGTGTATGTACGGCCCGTATCTCTATGGCGTATGCCTACGCCAACACTACCATAGTGCTATGGGCCGTACCCGCGTGTGTAGGGCCCGTAGCACCATGGTAGTGTTGCCGTAGGCGTACGCCATAGTGTTACGGGCCATACATACGCGGGCACGAGCCGTATCTCTATGGCGTACACCTATGCCAACACTACCCCAGTGCTACGGGCCATACCCGCGTGTGTAGGACCCATAGCACTAGGGTAGTGTTGCGTAGGCGTACGCCATAGAGATAGGGCTCGTACCCGCGTATGTACGGCCCGTATCTCTATGGCGTACACCTACGCCAACACTACCATAGTGTTACGGGCCGTACCCACGTGTGTAGGACCCGTAGCACTATGGTAGTGTTGCCGTAGGCGTACGCCATGGTGCTACGGGACGTACATATGCGGGTACGAGCCGTATCTCTATGGCGTACGCCTACGCCAACACTACCATGGGGATAGGACCAGTGTGTACACGTACGTGTGTACGGTCCTTGCACACACGCGTACTCCTACCCAAACCCCATATTGTGATACGACCGTACACACGCCCTCAGAGCGTGTGTACGGTGCGTTTCACAGCTTACACTAGTGATAGGAGGCACACAGGAAAGGAATGGAGGTGTATGACTCGCACAAGGATGGACATCAAGTCATTGTCAGTGCAGTGCATCATGTGTAGGGCCTAGGTGTGTCAGGCAGTGAGCTGGCACATGTCTCCTCATGTTTTAACCCAATAGTTGTGTGATGACCTGTGTACACATGTCATGTGTGATGGGGCACCATGTGGCGCACTTCCCCTTCACACCTTTTACATGTGTGCATGTATTTCAAACTTGTCAAGCACTGCATCACTTGGATGGCACAGTCCCCAACAACCGCAAATGTCCCCTGATGCCAGGTACACGGATGATGACACCTGACATCTCACTACCAGCGTGCCATGATGTGACTATGTCATGTGTGTGTCATGTGTTCCCATGATCTTGCTGTTGGTGTTCCGTCAACGGCATCTGCTGTAGCTGCATCCAACATGTGTCTGTGTGTAGATGCCCATGTCACACTATTACGCACACCAGGACACATGTGGAATAACACGTGACGTGTGTCTGTATGCATCTAACAGGGACTTGCGAGCTTAGGAAATATCTGCGTAGTCTCAATGTCTGTGTGATCATATTTGACATGTACCCCTTCATGGCAAGGTGTGTGGTCTGTCCTTTTTCCATTACATGTGACCTGTGCGTCTAGCTTGCCGGCAGCTGTCTGTATGAGATGACATCCTTCAAATGCACATATGTGGATGTATGTCACTCCTGTAATGTGTCTGGCTGTTCATTCACACTGGCCCACAGCTATTTTCATGGCATTTCATGTAGACCTTGACAATCCATGTTTGTAGCTGGCTCTTGGTAGGAGTAGCACCTGGCTGGCATACGTGTGCAGGATGTATTGCACAGACCAGACTCTGTATGTGGCATATGTGTATTAGCTGTTGAACATGTGCTCAGTTCATTGACATTGGTGTAGTAATGTACTCAATCTTTGTTATTCCTTCCAATTTTCTGCAGGGCACCGCCTCTCCCCCGACCAATCCCAGACTTGGCTGCCATGAGGGAACGTGACTGCATATGCCGCTACCGATTCCCCCAACGGTTAATTGTGGACCTGACAAACAGGCTGGCACCACACCTCCAACCGCGACACAGTTATCCGACTGCGCTGACCCCCAAGATGAAGGTGATGGCAGCCCTACATTTCTTTGCCACCGGTACATTTCAATTGACCATTGCTGATGTGGGTGGCATGTCTCAGACCATGTTCAGCCGTGTCCTGCATGATGTTTTGAAAGCCATGTTGGAGCACCTGGATGAATTCATCCATTTTCCAACTTGTGAGCAGTTGACAGGTATCAAGGGTGAGTTCTATGCCCTGGGAGGGATGCCCCATGTAATTGGGTCCATTGATGGGACACATGTGGCTTTGGTACCACCACAGGCACAGGAGGTAGCCTTCCGTAACCGTAAACATTACCACTCCATTAATGCCCTTGTGGTGTGTCTTGCTAACATGGTTATTTCCCATGTCTGTGCACGTTTTCCAGGGTCAGCACACGATGCCTACATCATGAGGCATAGCAGGGCGCCAGAAATGATGCTGCAGCTGCACAACGAACGGGTGTGCCATTGCAAACCGGTTACTCCTTCCTTGACATACACCTGTTGCAGTAGTCCTTTCTGACATCCTAGTCTTTGTGTGGATATTGTGGCATAATTCCCAGGACATGCCGCCTGCTGTTGCAGCCACTGCAGCAAGGGCACACGTAGTTTCCAGATTTGGCAACACACACACATCAAAGGTGCTCCTTCCTTCCTCCCTCAACACATTAATTTGGCTGTCTGCGGCTTGTCTGTGCCACAGTTGCGGCCACGCGGTACCAAAGGCTGGACCGTCTGCACATGCAACGTGCACATTGCACAACCCTCATGTCTTGCATGACCCACATCACACTACAGTGTGATGTTGCAGCCACCCTCCAAGCAAGGTCCATCCACACATCTCCTGCCTGCTCTCAGGCATGCACTGAGCGCACACACAACACCTTTGCATGATGAGTGTGCAACTCTGACTGCCTACACAGCGCTGCCACGCCTTCCAGGACCTGTCACACCCACCAGGTCATGTCCCTCCTACTCCCCACCGGATCTGTACCCCTGCAAGGCCATGGGAGTGGGACTCAAGGCTTCTGCATGTAGTATGCTTTCGTCGTGAGGCACATGGCACAGGTATCATCTTTCAGCGTGTCAATCTACAATGTGTCCAGGACCCCCGTATCCACTATCACATGCGCACACGCCCTCATCATCAACTTGTATGCCATTGACAGCCAGACGCTCCTCACCCTCACCAAGGACGCAGACATTTCCAGTTCCAATATTCAAGATTGCATGGGATCCATAGATGAATGGCAGAACAGCAGCCACCTGATGCTGGACATGTACAGGACTGAGGTCAACATCTGAGGATTGTCCCCTTACAGCTGGCTCAACTGCTTGTGTCCCACCCACAGAGGCCCCGCACAGGCACCCAGTGTCCACGCACACAAGATGTTGTGCATCATGGATTGCTTGCTCTAATTTGCCATGGTAATCACCAGCATCTGTACCTCACACTGCAACACCCTCAGCATTATGCACATGATCCCCAGATAGATCCACTCCAAGGTAAGACGGACCATCCCCCAGGTCCATGACAACATCCGTGTCAAATACTGCCCTGCCCTCTACGGAGCAGCCACATCCAAAATCCAGGGACACTTGTCCACATACAGGCTGCATCTGCACACCTCAGCGTCAACATCCCGCGCCTCAGCCAGCAGAGATAGCTGCAATGGATCACCGTGTGTAGACCTGGGCCAAAATTCCATCCGTTCGCGGAAATTGCGATAATTTGGCATTTTCGCGTTCCCCGGAAAGCGCAAAAATGTAAAAATTTCCGCATTCCGCAGCTTAGCGATAATTTGTTTCTTGCTCGCGCTGTAAAAAAATACATTCTTGCGTGCGCGCGATCGCCTTACCTGAATCCCCGCGTTCGCTGACAAGTTTTCCCGACCCGGTCACGTTCTCCACGAGATATTGGATTGTTGGTAGCCATTTTGCGCTGTCTCGCAATAGTTTGCACTCGCATTGTCGCGCGATGACGTCATTTGTTGCGCGAACACGTCATTCTTCTCGCGATCATGCCCCGCGCGAGTATGAGAAGATTGAGATCTCGAACACGTCATTCTACATCGCGAGCGAGAGGGTGAGGACGCGGGCAAGACTAATCGAACGCGAACAGGAGAAAGAGACCCCGAACACGTCATATCCAACGCGACAGGGACGAAGAGAACGCGATCATGTCATTTTCGACACGCCGGCGGAAGTAATGTGAAGCTCGAGAACTCGAACATGTAAAATTTTCAATTTGGAGAGGAATATCAGCTCTAGCAGCATGAAACCTTCTGCAAATGCTGATTTTGGATGAAAACAACTCCTTACATTGACATTTGGCTGTCCTTTTTTGTGCAAGGAGTCCTTTTTTAAAAAGGTGGGGAGAGGGAGGAAGTGACACAGAATCTCCAACTTCCTGTTCCTGTCCAGAAGGCTCCTCCCAGTGCTTTGTCCATCTCCTGCTCATTCTGCCTTTGGATTTGGAGCTTGAAAGATCACTCTTTTTGTAGGCCTGGGCAAAAATTTCGTTCCGTTCGCGGAAATTGCGATAATTTGACATTTTTGCGTTCCGCGGAGAGCGCGAAAATGTCAAAAATTCCGGTTTCCGCAGCTTGGCGATAATTTGTTTCTTGCTCGCGCTGTAAAATGATACATTCTCGCGCGCGCGCGATCGCCTTACCTGAATCCCTGCGTTCGCCGACAAGTTTTCTTGATCCGGTCGCGTTCTCCATGAGATGTTGTATTGTTTTTAGCCATTTGCGCTGTCTCGCGACAGTTCGCGCCCGCAGTGACGTCATGCGTCGCGCGATCACGTCTTTCTTCTCGCGATCATGCACCGCGAGAACAACTCAAAACAAGATGGCCGCGCCCGCAAGCAACCACATGGGTAAGTTGGCGACCCGCAACCATGCAGAAAATCTCGCGAACATGCCGGAAAAAAACTTCCGCATCTTCGCGATATTTCTGCTTGTTTGCGATAATTTTAAACATTCTCGCGATAATTTGCGAAGGTTAATTCCGCAAATTCCGCCCACCCCTATCTTTTTGTCTGCTGCATCATTGCAATTGGATTTGATGATTTTTGGAATAGGATATTTTACAAGTAAGTGGTTGTTGTGTCTGTTTGATTGTGGGCATTGCAGTTGTTGTAACTACAATTTATTTTTGATAACTATCATCATTCCTTTTTTAAAACATTTTTTGTGGTTAGTAGTAGTAGGCCCGAGCTAGCCATGGGCATGGCCTCATGGGTGTGTGCATGATGAAGCAACTGTTCCTTTTGGTGTTTTTTGAATGTATTTCATTTTCAAGCATCATTTAGGGCATGGATGGCATTGGATTGAGTTGGGGAAATGTGCTTTTTGGGGGTGGCCTTTCTGATGTTGTTGGGCCTGGCCATGTGGCTGGTGGCCATTTTGAAGCCTAGGCCTACAAGCTTGCCTGGCCTTGTCTGCCAACAAGCCTGCTTTCATCCACTAGGATCAGAGCAGGTAGCCACAGCTTTATTAATCAAGTGTTTTCTGTGTGGTCTGTTGAATTTAGACTTCATTTAGGGCATGGATGGCATTGGATTGAGTTGGGGAAGTGTGCTTTTTGGGGGTGGCCTTTCTGATGTTGTTGGGCCTGGCCATGTGGCTGGTGGCCATTTTGAAGCCTAGGCCTGCAAGCTTGCCCGGCCTTGTCTGCCAACAGGCCTGCTTTCATCCACTAGGATCAGAGCAGGTAGCCACAGCTTTATTAATCAAGTGTTTTCTGTGTGGTCTGTTGAATTTAGACTTCATTTAGGGCATGCATGGCATTGGATTGAGTTGGGGAAGTGTGCTTTTTGGGGGTGGCCTTTCTGATGTTGTTGTGGCTGGTGGCCATTTTGAAGCCTAGGCCTGCAAGCTTGCCTGGCCTTGTCTGCCAACAGGCCTGCTTTCATCCACTAGGATCAGAGCAGGTAGCCACAGCTTTATTAATCAAGTGTTTTCTGTGTGGTCTGTTGAATTTAGACTTCATTTAGGGCATGGATGGCATTGGATTGAGTTGGGGAAGTGTGCTTTTTGGGGGTGGCCTTTCTGATGTTGTTGGGCCTGGCCATGTGCCTGGTGGCCATTTTGAAGCCTAGGCCTGCAAGCTTGCCTGGCCTTGTCTGCCAACAGGCCTGCTTTCATCCACTAGGATCAGAGCAGGTAGCCACAGCTTTATTAATCAAGTGTTTTCTGTGTGGTCTGTTGAACTTAGACTTCATTTAGGGCATGGATGGCATTGCATTGAGTTGGGGAAGTGTGCTTTTTGGGGGTGGCCTTTCTGATGTTGTTGGGCCTGGCCATGTGGCCACTTTGAAGCCTAGGCCTGCAAGCTTGCCTGGCCTTGTCTGCCAACAGGCCTGCTTTCATCCACTAGGATCAGAGCAGGTAGCCACAGCTTTATTAATCTAGTGTTTTCTGTGTGGTCTGTTGAATTTAGACTTCATTTAGGGCATGGATGGCATTGGATTGAGTTGGGGAAGTGTGCTTTTTGGGGGTGGCCTTTCTGATGTTGTTGGGCCTGGCCATGTGGCTGGTGGGCATTTTGAAGCCTAGGCCTGCAAGCTTGCCTGGCCTTGTCTGCCAACAGGCCAGCTTTCATCCACTAGGATCAGAGCAGGTAGCCACAGCTTTATTAATCAAGTGTTTTCTGTGTGGTCTGTTGAATTTATTTTAGGCTTCATTTAGGGCATGGATGGCATTGGATTGAGTTGGGTAAGTGTGCTTTTTGGGGGTGGCCTTTCTGATGTTGGTTGTCTTAAAGACATGCTTTTGTTGTATGTGTCTGGTCATTGGTGTGTTGGTGTGCAATTCATGCACCCTGCAGACCTTTTTGGGGCCTGTGAATGTTCGTATTTACATTTTGTTGCATTAAAAAGGCAGATCAGTGTGCTTTAGCAAGCATCCTTTACCTGGCTTTTATAGGCCTTTTGTCAGCTCAGGGTGTTTCCCAGGCCCCCGGCTTGTTTGTGATTTGTAAGTGTCCATGTGGGTGGTGGCCTTTTTTGTGTTTGGACTGGGAGTTATTAGTGTCCTGCTTTTGCCATAGGCCTGCATGGTTTTCCTATTGGCTATTTGGCTTACTGCTTCCATCCATCCACCCCCTTTGCCAGCAGCAGCTCCATGGATGCTGAGATGCTCAAATAATTTATTGGCAAATAGGGTCCACCCCACTTCCATTACATTTTTACTTTGGTGGTTATTATTATTAACTTTCCTATCCTTCCTGAGAGTGTAGTGTGTGGCTGTACACAGTAGTATAACATAGCCCTAGTTTTAAAAAAAAGGCATATATGGCTAGACTATCTTTTGTTTGCACTAGTACAGTACTAAGTAACTGAACCACAACAACAAATGCAACATTTCACTGATGTTCTTCTCCTGGCTTAATTGCTTTTAGGTGCACAAACGACAGAGTAGGAGGTGTCATCAGCATTACCCGGCTACCCGTTGTACTGCCAGCCAGACAGAAGTCCTGCTGAGCATCACGTCCACGTGTGACCAGAACTTGTTGTGCATCTGCATCCTGCCTGACATCTGAAGAAGATGGCCCCAAAGAAAGGTACCAGGTCCAGTACCAAGAAAGTTGCCGGTGAGAAGAAGGAACAGAAAAAGGAAGTGCCATTAACCACGACTGGTGGTGTGCCGGCCAATGTTTTTTTTGGCACCAAAAAAGTTACGCCTGCAGCAGCTTTGTCCGGGAACCAAGCTGGGAGCAGCACAGCGGTCCAACCCCACCAACCTAGGCCCAAGGGCTTTAGTGTCGCAGAGGTAGCCAGTCTACTAACGAGCAGCGATGTTGAAGAAATGTCATTACCGCAAAGTAGTACACAATCAAGTTCAACGCAGGCGCAAACTCAGCAGATCAGTGTGCAGCCGTAACAAGAACAGCAGCAGCTGCCGCAACAAGAACAGCAGCAGCCGCCGCACCAAGAACAGCAGCAGCCGCCACCGCAACAAGAACAGCAGCAGCAGCCGCCGCAACAAGAACAGCAGCAGCAGCCGCTGCAACAAGAACAGCAGCAGCAGCCGCCGCACCAAGAACAGCAGCAGCAGCCGCCGCAACAAGAACAGCAGCAGCAGCCGCCGCAACAAGAACAGCAACAGCCGCCGCAACAGCCAACCATAGTAGTTGTTGCTCCTGACGTAGGGGCATTTCAGGAAATCGAGCTTCCTGCAGACAAAGTGGAGCAAAGTGAAACCACTGTTTCAGAAGATCTATTGTCTTCCAGACCACCAGCAAGGAAAAGGAGGCTTAGTCCATCATCTTCTTCTTCAAGCCCCGCTTCTAATGACCGTGATGCCACTTGGCTACCACCAGCTCAGTCTGAGAGTGATATACGCCACAAGACAATGCTTCTGAAAAGGAAGGTCCCAGAAAAACTTAGAGTTATGGAGGTAGATGTAGAAGAGGGGGGTGATGATGTTGATGAAGACGAGCCAGTCATCACGCACATTACTCCCACCCCAAAGGGATTGGAGACCAACATTCTCACCCTATCCAGAAAGGCTGCTACTGAGCGGGATGTAGCACGGATATCACCAACACAGGTTACACCACCACTACCTCCAGCTGCCATATTTTCCAAGGCCCGGCAGGGACCTATATCCAGCTCAAGCATCTCAGTAGGTAGTGGTAGTAAAAGTCACAGTCTAGGTGCACAGGGTCACATTTCAAGCACCCCCTCCAGTTCATCTGGTGTTGAAAGTGGAACATCCAGCAGTGCCAGAAAGTTCTCCTCCCCAGTTTGGGACTTCTTTGCTGTTAGCACCAAGGAGGAGAACATTGCTATCTGCTCAATTTGTCGTCAAGGTGTCTGGCGTGGTAAGCTTGGTACAAACTATGGTACCGGAGGACAAGCAAGTCATCTAAGAATACACCACACTATCGTGTGGGAGGATCACCTACTTAAGTTAAAAGAAAGTAGAAAAACTCAACCCATTGAAGTTGGTCAGGATGAATCAGGGAGCGATATTATTGTGGTGGCAGGTGAAGAAGAGGGAGGCATTTCTAGCCCTGTCCCCAGTAGTGGAGTGGTAACGCCCGCATCCTCCTCAGTAACATCAGAGTGGCACCGCAGTAAGAGCCATACTCAGAGTCAGGGTGAGACACCAAGGCGACCGATTACCTCAATGAGACAATCTGTGTCGTTGAGCCTTAGTGGGTTAATGAAAACAGCACGACAAAGGAAAGTAATCCAGCCTACCATTGAGAGCATGTTTAGGTTGGAGGGGCAGTTCCAACGCAACCACCCAACGGCACGATTGTACAATGCGAAGCTTGCTAAAATGTTAGCGGTGGACCTTCTTCCTTTTTCATTTGTGGAAGGGGTGGGTTTTCTTGAATTTGTGTTTGCCATCTGCCCTAAATGGAAGGTTCCCAGCCGGTCCTATTTCGTAAGAATTGCTGTTCCGGCACTACATCATGATGTGCTGGAATTGGTTGGACAAGCTTTGCAGCAGAGTGCTGTGCACAATATCCACCTGACAACAGACATGTGGACCAGTTGCCAAGCCACAGATTACATGTGCATGACTGCACACTGGATCTCTTTTGTGGGGGTTAGAGATAAGCTATCTGCACGAGGTGTTGTTGACACAGCTGCGATTTTTGAAGGTACTCGGAAACATGCAACTGTAGCCATGTTCGCCATGGAGAAATCTCATACGGCTGAAAACATTTTACACGAGTTTCTCACCAAGGTTTTGGAATGGCTGCGGCCCAGAGGGCTTGGTATTGGTTTTGTTGCCACAGACAATGGCAGTAATGTACTTAAGGCCATGGAACTTGGTTCCTATTTCAGGGTTCCGTGTTTGGCGCACTGCATAAGCATTATAGTTCAAGACTTTCTTAAAAAAGAACCCATAGTCAGCAATTTACTGGCCATCTGCCGAAGATTATGCACTCATTTCAGCCATTCTTTTAAAGCTCGGAAGCAGCTGAGGATCATCCAACGTGAACAAAGGATGCCAGTCAAGGCACTCATCCAGGAGGTGGCAACATGTTGGAACTCAACGTATTACATGCTTGATCGTCTGTACGAACAGTACAGGTCACTCCATGAATATGTCTGGAACAGAAGCGGGGATGCTAGTGTTAAAGGCATGAACCTTGAGATGGATCAATGGACCCTAATGAAATGCCTGACTGAGATGCTGTCTCCTTTTGAGGTCTTCACACGTGAAGTCAGCAAGGAGGACTGTACAATGGGCCAAGCTATCCCATTATTGCAAATGCTAGAGCATGAGCTGAATAATGTGTCTGAATCATACAAAGGTGTAGAGGACAGAAGGCAAGCCCATGACTTGGTGGAGAGCTTATCCCGGCACTTAGCTGAACATGTAAGGATACAAAATAAAATTTTGTCACAAGAACATTACATTTGTGCCACAATTCTGGATCCACATGCAAAATTAGCACTGAAGACATTCTTTGCTTTTTCCGACATTGATGTTGCCCGCTACAAAAGTTGTATAGCTGAAGCAGCCAGGAAGTTGGAAAACGAACGGCAGCTAATTAAAAGCCCGCAAGATCAACCCACAAGAAGTACTGAAGCAGGCCATGCAGGATCAAGTGCAACTTCGTCGGCTGAGGGCAGTGCGTTTGGATCACAATCACAACACTCACCATCACTATCGACCACAGAAACAATAACTGGATCATTAGGCCGAGTACAATCATTATCATTACAGGATTGGTATCTAAAGTTAGGCTTTAATAAGCACAGTGCTGATGCACAGAAAAAACAGCACGAAAGCTTACCAGCAGCAACCCTGAACATTGAGCGGATGGTCCAGGCCTATCTGGACGACCCAACAGAGGTGTACATTGATCAAAACCCATTGCAGTATTGGTATAGGAAAAGGTCTGAATGGCCACAGCTCAGCAGGCTGGCGATAAGCTATCTGGCTTGCCCTGTCGCAAGTGTCTCTTCCGAACGTGTTTTCAATGCTGCTGGTTCCATTGTGTAGAAAGGGGGACAAGGGCACCCAAAGGAATTAGACAGGGACCTTGGGTAGATACGTATTACAGGAAACAATGGTCCCTGAAAGCAAAAAAAATGGTAGAACAAAAAATGAATCTAGTCAAAATTGATACTATATTATAGCCAATGTCCAGCCGGGCATGGCAACTTTAATAAGTAGAGGTTGTTAGCAGTGATCCAGAGAATGTAAGTAGAGTCTTAGTGGGACACAAGCCTGTATCCTAGGACTTACATATCATGAGGACAACAAATAGTGAAACACATTCAGGCAATTACAATGATGTTTCTTTTTAAAGATAATGAGTAGCGAAACATCTGATATTCATATTGACACCTTCACAATGTATTATATACAGAAATATTAAATGTGTAAGGTGGACAACAGAGTCGACGGTGTTTCGATCCTTATCAGAGAGATTCAGGATCATCATCAGGACTGTTTAGTTAAATTGCCCATATTTAGATTGCCTCGTGTTGCCAGTGGAGGCAACGGAGCAGGCGCTGAGTCTCGGTCAAACAGCGGTGCGTAAATTAAAATGGACGCTTTTTGAAGGAACAATGCCTACGAACATCAAATTACGGAGTGGAGGACACGGTAAAGGAAATCTCAATGTAATAAAAGAGATGGGTTCCGTGGCCATGCAGAGGACAGCGTGTTCAGTCGATCCGGCATCGTCCGAACGCGCTGTCCTCTGCATGGCCACGGAACCCATCTCTTTTATTACATTGAGATTTCCTTTACCGTGTCCTCCACTCCGTAATTTGATGTTCGTAGGCATTGTTCCTTCAAAAAGCGTCCATTTTAATTTACGCACCGCTGTTTGACCGAGACTCGGCGCCTGCTCCGTTGCCTCCACTGGCAACACGAGGCAATCTAAATATGGGCAATTTAACTAAACAGTCCTGATGATGATCCTGAATCTCTCTGATAAGGATCGAAACGCCGTCGACTCTGTTGTCCACCTTACACATTTAATATTTCTGTATATAATACATTGTGAAGGTGTCAATATGAATATCAGATGTTTCGCTACTCATTATCTTTAAAAAGAAACATCATTGTAATTGCCTGAATGTGTTTCCCTATTTGTTGTCCTCATGATATGTAAGTCCTAGGATACAGGCTTGTGTCCCACTAAGACTCTACTTACATTCTCTGGATCACTGCTAACAACCTCTACTTATTAAAGTTGCCATGCCCGGCTGGACATTGGCTATAATATAGTATCAATTTTGACTATATTCATTTTTTGTTCTACCATTTTTTTGCTGGTTCCATTGTAACATTGAGAAGGACCAGTCTATCGCCAAAAAACGTGGAGAGGTTAACAATGATCAAAATGAATCAGCACTTCATACCACCGAATTACACAATACATGAAGCAATGGAGGAAGATGAGGACAGCAGCTCAGGTGACGGAAGTATTGTGTCAGATGATTACCTACTACTGGCTGAACCCCCAGAGTTTGAGGACGAGCTATACTTCCCTGACAATTAGGCTCGCACTTACTGTCTTCCTCCCTTTTTTCCCCCTTTGTTTATGTGTCTGTCGTTCCAGTTATAAACTTGTGAATCACAACAAATCCATTACCACCGTCTTCTACTCTTCTAATTTAATATACAAGTTTCAGGTGTCTGCTATTTGACAGTACAGTCCTCCGAATCCAGCTCCTCAGCTCCATCATACTGAATCTCCTGCTCAATTCCATTTCCCTCATGAATGATGATTGGATGATGGTAACAACAAATTCAAACTTTCCTAGTCCTTCCAAAAGAAGTGGAGCATGAATCAGATGACTACTATAGCTATCCTCCTTTCAGAGCCGAGAGAGACTGGCCATTAACTGAAAATAAGATGGAACAGGTAATGATTGATGCCATTCATTGGACGCAGAGTCGCAGACTGAATGATTTAGATTTTGTTGTGTTTGTTGTGCATGAATTTATGTAATTGTGCACTGCCACTAATCAACTTTCTACAGAACACACTAAACTTAACTAAAGGTGAATTCAATTTTCCCCTTCTTGCAAATAAGAAATCTGTACTTCTCCTGCAGCTTGGTGATACATTGCTTTTAATTCAATACAGGAAGGGCACGCACTCAATCTGCGCAATGAGTATGATTGACACAACAGACCCGTCCATCATGATGATGGCGAAATAGACGGCCCGTTAACTTAAGATGAGAAGGAACAGGTAATGATGACAATTAATGGCATGCATTGGACACCTGACTCTGAGCGATTGGTCTTTGTGTTTCCGTTGTTTGTTTGTTGTGCACAAAGTGATGTCAAAGTGTACTAGTAATCTATCTTTCTGTACACAATAAAGAATGACTCAAGTCAGTAATATTTATATTTCTACTCTTGTTGTGTCATAAAAATTTTACTTATACTGCAGGCCGATCTTCACAGTCAGTCAGTAAAAGTATCGGAGATGATGATGAAGTCAGCAGGATGTTTCATGAGTGGCATAAAACGGAAAAGCATAAAGGTAAACACGTCAACAACAACCACAGCAGACACAAATGTCTGTGTAGAAGTGGAATAGAGTGTAGCGGTGGGATGACTGCAGTGCATTGATTTTACTAACTGAAACTGTAAAATGCAATGTTTGGAATGGATAATGTGCTTTGCGTTTGTCCAACTCTTTGAGAGAAAAAAAAGGACTCTAAAGTGTTAACGTAGGATGTGCTACTGCTAAGCACTGTGGGCCTGCTCTCTCCTGTTACTGTTGAAGGTCAATGCTGTAAACAGACTAGAGTAGTAGAGATGGATACATGCCACCTCGGAAAGTGTTCTTGTTGCACTACACCATCACTTGTGCATTTGTTTTACATTTCTTTCTCAATATCCCCTTTGGTTTTCCATCTACAATTCCAGGCCGGGCCTTGTCCTAAACTTGGTAAAACATTACAATGCATATTAGTTACCTTACCAATAAAACACCTTTTTCTTTCCAGCTGGGCAGTGGCGAGTGTCGAGGCGACATACCCAAGATTGATGGACGAGAGGAGCAAGAGGAATGCCGAGATGCAAATCCAGTCCACATTTTTGACCAGGATAACACAGTAACAGTATCCACTTTTATCTTCTTTTAAATAATTTGATTAATATTTTGTATACAATCTTTACAACAGTGTGTTCTTGGAGTTGTTATTATCATCATTAGGTTTGCTCTGTGTTTACGATTCTTCCCTACCAATATTTAACATTTCTATTTGCTATCTGTAAAAGTATTAAGGCCGGAACAGAACAAGAACTAGAAGTGTATGTAATCCGGGTCTCTCATCATCATGCATGCATTGCCTTTTTCTCCCTTAACATATGGATATGGTAGTCTTCAATGATTGTCGTTTGTTTGTCTATGTATGCATACTGTTTTTCTATGTCAAACCTTTCCCAAAAACCCCCTTCCCATCCATTCAAAAAAACCTAACCCTCTTCCCCCGGGTTGTGTGACTTATTGTCGAGGTGTAACTAAATTAAATGTACACCAATACTTAATCACACACTTGCTGGGACGGATGTGGTGAAAGCAACACTACTTCAATTTCAAGGCAGAGCGATGATCTTCTTCTGCTTGCCCACCCATGAGTAGGATATTTCAGAGGTTATTTTATTTAACAAAGGGACACATACCTCAGCATGAATTGCCGGCATTGATTGGATTTGTTTGTTCTCATTCCTCATATACAGCACTAACTGTTAGGCTGTAGGCCTAGTCAAGTGACTCGACGCAACTATAGTTTGTAACTCTGTCTAATACTAATAGGCTATCCCAACCACCATTCTGTTTTTTTGTCAAATATTTGAGCATATTATTGTTGCTCGGTACGTTCTGTACTGTACTTCATTCTACTACTCCTCTAACAGTCTCTCAAAGGCGATTGACTGTCTCCTTTTCTTTTTTTGCAAATGCTGCCGCCCTGCCAGTGTCTACTACTACTACTATGCTACCACCACCACCCCAATCATGGCATGTATGAAAAAGGAAACCATCTTCACCATGCAGCCAGTGCTGTGCCACAGTTGGACATAAACATCAAGCACCGGTAAGAGAGAAGTTTGGGGGTGGCAGAATTAATAATGGACATGTTGTCAATGATTTCATTTTCACACACCAGTACAAAGAATGCATAGACTAGAGGACAGATTGAAAGTACTAGAAGGACAAGTCAATGGGTGAGGTGTGTTGCATCTATCTGTTTGTGTCTTATACAGTCAGCCAATTATTTAAATCAAAAAAGGGCTATGGGCGGCCATGCACCAGCAAGGAAACAGTGTGATGTAAAACAGTTACCCCACCTACAAAACATTAACAACATTGCATGTAACATAGAAAAATATATTTAATTTACCCTAAAAAAAATAAACTAAACCCACAAAAGCTGACCCACCCCCCTCCCTAACCCCAGGCGGGCGGGCGGGCGGGACTCGAGGAGGACACGCATCTGGCCCTCTAACCGGGCGACGCGGAGTCTAAGGCCGCGGCAGTTGCAGCCACAGTGGGGGGGCACCAGAGATGACACGGTGGCGGCGGGCAGCCGCCAGACGGTGGCGCCGTACCGCTGGAGGGCGGTGGCTGGGGCCCTGGCCACTGGAGGAGGCTTCAACAATTGCAGCCGCAGTCTCCTCCTCCTCCTCGGCTAAGACCACCAGCCGCCGGTATTCTCGCTGGATGCACTCCAGCTTCCGGCGCCGTGCCTTGGCGGCCAACTCCTTCCGATTTTGTTTCAGAGTAGCTGTGTATCAAAAAGAAAAAAACAAGATAATTGTAAAATATACTCTTAGAAAAACAGTAGGACAAGGTAATTATTTATACACATAGTGGCATGGTAGAGTAGCACTATAAAATAAAGCACAGTAGTACATAACATTTTAAATGTCGCCCGTCCTTCTGCCTTCCACCCGTCTTTCACTTTTTAGTTGAACAGTGCACCAGGTGCTCTTCTCCATAAAACTTTCAAAGCGGAGTTGAAATCAGATAGATGAGGCCATTGGTTACTCAATACTCCCACTCCTATGCCAATTAAAGGGAATTCTAGTCTTCTAGTTCACTCTTCAAACGTCCCCAACAACTCATACTTACTTACGACATCGGATAGCGGGCAGACTTTGTCAGCCGGCCATCCTCATGCTAAAAAGGGTGGGGGTCCCGTGGGGACAATTAATTAGGATGATGCGCCCGGCACAGTGGCGGGCGCATCCTGTTTTTTTTACATTCTGGTTGGCGTTGCCGAAAGCAATGCTAAAATGTTGTGCCGCGCTTCCAAGCACAACATGACGGGCCCCGCACGGAGCCTGTCACGTTTTGCTTTGAAAGGCGGGGGGTACCAAGGCATAGGTAGGTACCCTCCATGGGGGCACCCAAGCATACTCTGCAATGTCTGCATGCCTTTCAGTGGCGAACGGCAATGCCGCCACGCAAAGGCATTCCAAAATGCAGATTATATGGCTGGCGGTGTGTTCAGAGAGACACCACCAGCATATTGAACCCTTTTCCACCTGGTCGACATGTGGGGGGTCTGAATATTTTCTACAGGGATGGCGGGAAGTTTGCCCCTGCGGTGTCGGCAGTGAATTCCAGCCGGCCCGGCGGGGGCAATACGCCCACCATCCTAATGGGGCCCTAAGTCACAACTGTACAGTATACATATACATACAGTACACCCTTGCAGTGAGTGTACTGTCAAGTTCAACAATAGTTAAGGATTATGAATCTAACTTACCACCGCCTGCCACTGGTGCTGCCACTCCCCCTACCGCTCCATCGTTGGTATCGGCAGCAACTGCCGCATCCTCGCCCTCCGCGTCGCCTTGTTCGCTGGCCCCGGCAATGGTGGTCGGTAGTGCCCCTAGAAAACATTACACATTTATTAAGCGTCATATACACCTCCCCCCTATTGATCAGTAGCAAGGTTGAAAAATTAGTTAATACTAACATACATCACTAGTACAAATCAGGTAGTAGTAGAGTAGACACTAATAGTTATATATGATCATTGTAGCCTTTGCTTAATTAGCCCTAGCCATGCTACCATTTTACATTTGTGTCTTTTATTTTTGCACATGTGACGTTACCTTGCAGCTTCTTAAGACACCTTTGAGCCCACATGACCTGCCTCACACTGCTACTGTCTAGTCTACGCGCTGCGTACAAGCGGTCAACAAAAACATTAACAAGCCACTTTTTTAGGAAGTACTGGTGTACTACTGTTACTGTTAGTCCATATTGCTTACCCATAAATGCTACACTTTTTGGCACGGCTGAGAAATGTTTGCAAGTTGAAATATACTAACGCACACCATTTCATTTTTCGCATTACAGACGCAAGATTCTCTTCTACAAACCAGAGCTTCTGAATGATGCAACAACTACCAGTACTAGGTTCTTCTAAGGTGAGGGGTCCCTTCACTCACATCTTCATTTTTAAATTTATATAAACTAAATTCCTAGGGGATGGTGGTGCTGCCTTCCACCACTGTTCAGTTATCATGATTTAATTCCCAACTGTATAAGTGTAACAATGTATATTGTTTTAATGTTATTGATTTTCCGGTTGGTGCTACATTTATAAGAAAACAGTGTACAGACCTTCTCAAATTGAAATAAACATTTTGAACTTACATAGACTTGGTGGTATTTGGTGTGGACTAACTTACACGAGTGAGCAAATTAAAGTAAGGGTGTGCATGTGCATTGCTTCCACGACTGAGAGGTTGGGTGTGTTATGTTCTGGGTTGTCTACTTGTTGGGTATCTTGGAGGAGGGTTCCGAGACCTAATAGTTATGACAAGACAGTACTATAGTCAAGCAGTGGAATTGTGTTGGGTGCGGAATTTCTGATTGAGGTGTGCGAGGAAGGTCCAACCTACCATCACCAACATCCTATTTTCTGGTGCAAATGTCTGTGTATGTTCAAGATCCCTACAACAGTAGTATGTCCTATAGGGTATCATATCAAAATAGTAATAAATCTGGTAGGGCTGTTGTTGCTGTGAATTTTCAAAGCCTCAAGATCAATAAGAGTAAAAGTAGTACAAGACGACGACCCAACGGATTGGACTCAATGGCTCGAGCCACTGGTGAATATGAGTTTTATATTACAGCCTTTCACAAAGAGTGGCACTGGCCAACTGGGCAAGACTAGCTACTACAGTACAGACATACTGATAGTATGTAGTAGTAGTAGTACTGAGAGTCATCATAGCGGAGGCAGGGATAAGATTTTTGAAACCGTACAGATCGAAGGATAATTGGTGGTAAAACAATAGCATTTGGAAACAAACAATAGTCCGTGAAAAATAAGGGGCAGTAAAAAGGGAGAAGAGTCAAGAGGAAGGCTAGAACCAATTGTATCCACTTTGTGTTGGAAATTGGTAATCCATTTGTCAGATAATAATGCCCTCACACACCCTTGCAGGTGTTATGCTTCATCATATGGGCTGCTCCTTGTCGGGCCGGCGGTGCAATGCCCGACGGGCTCCCTTAATAAGGGGCACTTTGTCAGAGATCTTCAATCCGACTGCCGTATGGTGAAGTGCGGGTGAGGGGGCCTAAGTGGTGTAGATGTGACTAAGTGGTATAAAACAAGGTTAAGAGTGCCAACTAGGAATCAATTGCTGGGAGTCGCGTAACTAATTCCGATAACGAACGAGACTCCTCCATGCTAACTAGTTACGCGACCCCCAGCAATTGATTGCACCGCCGGCCCGACGAGGAGCAGCCCATATGATGAAGCATGACACCTGCAAGGGTGTGTGAGGGCATTATTATCCGACAAATGGATTACCAATTTCCAACACAAAGTGGATACAATTGGTTCTAGCCTTCCTCTTGACTCTTCTCCCTTGTTTCAACTTTGAGGAACAGCGGAAATTTCCTTTTTGAGATTGTATACCCCAGGGGCATTTTTTCCTGCTGGACCTCCCGTTCCCCTGAGAACGGAAAATAGCCCCACCTTGTCCCTCTTTTTGTAATTCAAATTATGGAATAAGAAATATTATTAAAAACAAGAAGACTTACTGGGGCCAGCAGAGGAGCCCTCAGCGGTGTCCTCCTGGTGGTGTTCTGACTGCCCAGTCCCTGTCGGTCTGCCCCTGGGTGCTGATGAACAGGAAACATATAAGAACAAACATTGATGGATGGTGTCAAATACAATATTTTTCAACAACGGTCAAAAAACACTTATGTAAACAACAATTGCAATAACTAAATTGACCGATCTCATCTGGTCAACAAGTAATATCGGGGGATTCGTAGTTCGACTACTTAAGTTACTATTTATCAACAGTAATCCAGTCTTCCATTCTGATTCCAGAATACTAAGTTACAACGAAGCCTAAGTACAACGTACCACCCAACCTAGCCCACCTATTCCAGGCATGCCAATTGTACATTAAGTATGCATTTCCACTGTATTCCTCAACAATGCATATGGTCAAATCATGGAGGACACATGAACATGACTACATTTTTTGTATACACCAAATTTTGGTTTGATTGATTGATGCTGATCTGCTAGTGCTAAGTAACTGCTAAGCCTACCACCACTCATTGAACAAACTAGAAAAGGTTCTAATAAAGACTGCCGTACTAGCAGCACGTCACGTAACTGAGTGAGGGGGCATCACGCATACCACTAACAAATTAGAAGCTCACACAAAGTACCTAAACCTAAGTATCAATCCGCCCCTATCTATTAGTGACAGGACAAAGTAAGGAGTGGACTAGAGTCACTGTAGCATTACGTAACTTAATTTCTCTAAAATAAACTCGTAAAGAATCACGCTAAGCAAGCGCAAACGCAAAGCTGCAAACAAGTAAGATTAGTAGTAGCGCAGAAGAGCACCTGTGTCAAAAAAAATCACAGACTTTTAAAACGTAATTAACCTGGAATGTAAGCAGCAACATTCTAGCTGGTTGGAAGAAAGAAAAGATATTCGCAATATATAACACAGAGCAGAAGAACAGACACAAAGTAGTAATAATTAAATAGGTACTCACCAAGCCACGGGTCCTCCACTCCTAGCAGGTCCAGCAGGTCCTGCTCACGGTCCAAGATGTCTGACCACCGGTGCTTCAGCTGCGCCTGGGTGCGCCAGACACCAGAGCAGCGTGACACCGCCCGGTGCACCTTCCCCCACCGCTGCCGATGCTCCCGGAGGCCGTACCCAGACCCAGGCCTGCCACCTGCTGCCAGGGTTGAGGGGAGGTGGCGCTGCACAAAGAAAATTAGTGCAGCCAACTCCACCTCCCCAAATAAGGCCCGTGCCTGCACCCTTTGTGGGCGCCGCCTTCCGCAAGGAAGGCAGTCGCGGCTCTGGTTGCGTCGGCGAACAGCCCTACCCTTAGACATGGTTCTGGGGACGGGGCGGGAAAGAAAAGGTAAAATAAATAAAGGAGTAAAGGAAATATATAGCAGGCAATAGAAAGAGAAAAAGTAGCTAAAGAACAAAAAAAAAGTAGACAAAAAACAAAAATATAGAAGCAGGAAAATAGTTAGAGAAATATTAAGTAACAAAGATCAAAAAAAAGTGGCTATAAACAAAGGATTGAAAAGATTTTGGGAGGATTCAAAATCAGGCCCCAGAACCATGCAATAGAGTGAAAAACAAGATGGCCGTGCCCATTGCGACCATGTGCGCAAGTTTGCGCGATATTTTCTCCCCGACCAAGCAAAAAGCAACGCGATCAAGTAAAAGCGGTCGCGAACAGGAAATATCGACCGCGAACGGGCGCGAACATGCATTGCGCGACCCAGAACAGGAAGTAAGCATCGCGAGAGGGTGGGACAAGTGAAAACAAGATGGCCGCGCCCATGAGCAACCGCATTGGTAAGTTGGTGATCCGCGATCACGCAAAAAATATCACGAACAGGCGGGAAAAAAACTTCCGCGTCTTCGCGATATTTCCGGCATGTTTGCGGAGATTTTTAGCATTTTCGCGATAATTTGCGAAAGTTAATTTCGCAAATTCCGCCCACCCCTAACTGTGTGCTGCAGGATGACCTTCAGACTCCTCACCCACACTCAGGAAGCAGGCCACAACCCTGACCCAAAACCAACCTTGTACCACTGTCATCCGAGACCCCGTAGTGCCATCTCCGTGCATCCAACCTTGACCTGGCCACCATTCTTCTGATCCACCGTACTCCTGCATGCAGGACATAGTTCTCCCACCTGGGTACACATACCTGGGACTCCCTCCCCGGGAACCTCCAAATGAGGCATGACCTCTACCCCTTAATGTTACTCTTCCAAATAGGTGTGTTCTCACAGTTTCCCTAGCACCCCCTCAGCAGCTTGAGGCCATCACAGGTGAGTATTGTGCTCCATGTCTGCATTGAAGGATACATTGTGACCCATGTGTGTCCTGTACCAGACTCCGTTCCCAGGGTATGGATGTGTGGAGTTAGTTCAACACTCAGGCATAGTTTGACATTTGCACACACATATGTTGGTGAATAATGCCAAATGACAGCAACATCTCATGACAAACTTAAGTATTTATTTTTGGTGGGGTAAGTCTTTTGGTGGATGAAGTAAGGTGCTCTACCGGGTGCATAGAATCCAAAGTTCACAGGGGGAGATGGCATCCTTGTCAGTTGGAGTCATCAGAGTCCAGACCACAGTGTTGGTCATCATTGGTCAGACTGTGACCAGCAAGTCCATGTGGCAGAGAATGTCATTGGGTGAGGTGGTGCTGTTGCGCCAGAGGGCCAGGTGCCAGGCGACCTGGGAGATGTGGATGGTCCGCTGACTCTCACGGTCTTTTCCGTGGACGACCCACCTTCCTCCGGGGACCCTCAGATGCAGGCCTTGACGATGTCTGTGATGCTCCGTCGGATGAATCCTCCTCCTCCTCCTCCCTCCCTGTGGCTGGTGCTGGTCTTCGCCTGGTGCCACAGGGAGGGTTGCCCATGTTGTCGGCAATCCGTCGGAGTGAACGGCTCATGTCCGTTTGCACCGCCAGGAGCTCAGCCAGTCTTGCCTCCATCCGTCCTTGGTGTTGTTGTTGACTGGCATGTTGCTCGGCCTGCAGGTTCTTAATCTCGTTGAGGGTCGCCACTATCTGGCTGATGCCCCTAGTGTCACGCCGGTATGTGTCCAGGATGTGGCGCATGTGTGCTATACCGGTTCCCTCAGCTGGCCGCTTAGGTTCTCGCCTCCGCCTGCCTCCACTCCCACCACCCCTGCCCACACGAGCCGGGCCTGCTGTTGTGGGCACATCGGGTCTACGGGACCCCTGAGGGATGGCATTAGCGTGGTCGTCTGCCTCCTTCTGGGTGCCCGGAGAACCTTGTCCCTCCTGGTCAGACTGGCTGTGTTCGGTGCGAGCAGGGCTCCTGGGTGTCTCCTGGGATGTGGCAGGAATGGGGGTGGTGGTTGGCACAGATGTACCTGACGCAGGTGCTGCAGGGGCTTGGGCACCAGAGGGGCCAGGTTGGTTGGGGTCATCCACAAAGTGGTGAGAGTCGTCGCTGCCGGTGGGGTCATCTTCACGCTGAGCCTGGGACTGTGATTGTTGGGGGGAGGTCGATGACGTTGCCCTGTGTGTGAGAGAGAGACAATGTTAATGCTGTTTCATGCCACATCCATGTTTCATACATATTCAAGTAGTCACAGTTCCTCCAGGTGGTTGGATGTGCCTAGCATTCCTCTCAATGTTCACTTGGGGATGGGTATGTTGCAGGGGGACAGATTGGTATGTGCTCCTGAGTGTTTGCCAGTAGTTTTTTTGCTGGGATGCTTATTTGGCTGTGGGTTGGTCTTGTTGTGTCACATGTCAATTGTGAGAGTGGGTAAATCCGTTGCCTGCCCCGGGGGTGTGTGCTTGTGTGAGGGGGGGTGTGTGACCAGGCCTGTTGTTGTGTGTAGTGTGATTTGTCATTGGGTCTCCCAGGTGATGTGTCTGTCCCCTCATGGTGCATGCTGGCATGACAGTGTGTGTGAGTTCCTGTGCTGGGTATGTGAGCTAGTGGAGTTGTTGTTTGAGTGTACAGTGGTCACAGGAGGGCCTTGTGCTTCCTACAGCAGGGCCAAGTGTCAGCTACCTTGCCATTACTTTGCCAGTCCCTGTGCATTGGGCATGGTGCATGGGTATGTACCTAGGCCATATGAGCTGTGGGCATTGGTGTCTGGTTCTGAGCCCCACCCTCCCAGCATCCCAGACATCCAGTCTTGGGTTTGTGGTTGGTGTGGCCTGGGACATGGCATTGCCTTTATTTGTGAATGGGGCAGGGAGACGTTAGTGGCATGAGTGTGGTTTTTAGGATGTGGTTGTGTGCGGTGAGGGCTTGGGGGTAGGTGCGTGCATTTGTTGTAGTTGGGGTGTAGATGCCATTCCCCCCATGTTACGTGAGTTGTTTGTGTACTCACCAGGCTCTGCGACTCCTTCGACTCCGTGTACTCCCACCGGCGGAAGCGTGGCCATCACCTTCTCCTCCCAGGGCTGGTAATGTACGGGTCTGCAGGGCAGCCCACCTCCAGTGATGTTACTCTGGGCGTATTCCTCATTCATCTTCCTCTTGACTGCCCTGCACAGCACGTACCACCTGGCTTGGCATTCATGCCTGGTCCTTCGGATGGGCACAACAGCATTCACCTTATCGACGATCCTCTGCCACAGGCTGGTTTTTTGGGCTATGCTGGTCTGTCTGACCAATGTTCCAAACAGCTGTGGCTCGACTCTGATGACTTGGTTGACAAGGAGCTCCAGCTCCGCCGTAGTGAACTTTGGATTCTTGTCAGTGGTCATGGTGTGGGGTGTGGGTGTGGATGGTTGTGGGTGTGTGGGTGTGAATGTGAGGGTGTGTGTGTGAAGGTGAAAAGGGGGTGTTTGTGAAGGAGGTTGTGTGAAGGTATGTAACTGAAAGTGTAGTTTAGGTGTGAGTAAGGTGCGAGTAAGGTGCAGTTGTTTGTCTGTGGGGTCTGTGAGCAGTGGGTCTGTTGCAATGGCTCATGGGTTGTTTGTGTGGGCCCTTTTTATTGGTCCAATTTTTGGGTGTGGCTGTGTTTGAATTTGTGGTGGGTGTGTTATAAGAGGTTGTTGTATTGGTCCTCTGTTTGGCAGTTTGGATGTGGCAGGTCAGTCATAGAGATGTATTTTGTCATGTTGACGTGTTTTGTGGTGTTGTGCGAGTCGAATTGACCCTCCTTGTGCTGTTTTACTGTGTCCTGGTTCTGTACGAGTCTTTTTCGTGTAGGTACGGTCCGTACATATGCGATGCTGGGTGAGGGTGCTGGGGTACGGTGTTGGGGTGCGGCGCGTACAGGTGCTGGCTGTGCTATGGTGTTGGGGTACGATGCGTACAGGTGCGGGCTGTGGTACAGTGTTGGGGTACGGTGCGTACAGGTGTGGGGCTGTGCTACGGTGTTGGGTTGTGGCGCGTACAGGTATGGGCTGTGCTACGGTGTTGGGGTGCGGCATGTACAGGTGCGGGCTGTGCTACGGTGTTGGGGTACAGTGCGTACAGGTGCGGGCTGTGCTACGGTGTTGGGGTGTGGCGCATACAGGTGCAGGCTGTGCTACGGTGTTGGTGTATGGTGCGTACAGGTGCGGGGCTGTGCTATGGTGTTGGGGTGTGGCGCATACAGGTGCAGGCTGTGCTACGGTGTTGGTGTATGGTGCGTACAGGTGCGGGGCTGTGCTATGGTGTTGGGGTGCGGCGTGTACCGGTGCGGGGCTGTGCTACGGTGTTGGGGTGCGGCACGTACAGGTGCGGGCTGTGCTACGGTGTTGGGGTACGGTGCGTACAGGTGCGGGGCTGTGCTACGGTGTTGGGGTGCGGCACGTACAGGTGCGGGCGGCGCTACGGTGTTAGGGTGCGGCGCGTACAGGTGCGGGCTGTGCTATGGTGTTGGGGTGCGGTGCGTACAGGTGCGGGCTGTGCTACGGTGTTGGGGTACAGTGCGTACAGGTGCGGGGCTGTGCTACGGTGTTGGGGTGCGGCGCGTACAGGTGCGGGGCTGTGCTACGGTGTTGGGGTGCGGCGTGTACAGGTGCGGGCTGGACTACGGTGTTGGGGTACGGTGCGGAGGGGGGGTACGGTGCTGACATACGGGGGTACGGTGCTGACATGTGCGGGGTGAGGGGGGCTGTACGACTCGTATTCGGGCACAAGTTTACCCGTGTACATGTAGGCTACAGCGTTCGCTCCGTACGGGGCCTTTTACATGCGGTTGTGTATCCGGACGGGCGGTACGGATCGTACTAGCGCGCTTGGACTTCTGTTTTACGATTTGCACGTAAAAATGTCCGGCTCCCTATCGGACACTTTTCCCGACGCTATTCGGACGTAAAATTTTACGGCTCCCTCTCGGACCATTTTCCCGACGCAATTCGTATGTATTTTTCACTTACGAATCGTACTTCGCAGTTTGTACGGTACTTGTAAGATTCGTACGTAAAAATATACGAATACGAGTCGGACGGTACATTTTTTTAACGGATCGGAATCGGCACCTCAGTGTGATAAATCCAGAGTAACACCAGGTAGCGCAAGTAGCTGCCTTGCATTACTCTTCAGCTGGAAGGTGTTATGTGAGTGTTCCCATGCATCCACCCATGTATTATGACTAATTCCCAATTTTGCCAACTCCGGAAAACTTGTAAGCCTTCTATATATATATGCTTAACAAGCATAAATATTATTATTTCTCATCATTGTGTCCTCTTTCTAAGTGTGCTTGTTATTGTAATCAGGGCAAAAGACAGTAAAACTGATATTTACATGTAGGAATTATTCTGATCTCAGATACCAACAGACATATGGTTTGTTTACTTGCCTCCATGGTCACTTGCTGTCACCAAACCTGTCTCTCTTTAACTGTATGCAGCATATACCACTCATATCAGCACCTATCACACCACTCACATTGCACACACCACTCAAATCACTCACACTAACACCAACCATGCCACTCACATTGCACACATCACTCACATTGCTTATATGACATTGCTTATATGACTCATATCCCTCACAAAACACTAATCACAATACTGAGATTGTGCGCACAACACGTATCACGCATCACTCACACAACTTACACTGTTATATACCTCACAATTTTGTCTGTGTTAAATGCAAAGATGTCTCGTAAACAAGTTGGGTAGAAAACATGTTATTGGTTTATTCATCAGGTGACAGGTTCAAATATAAGTTACAGGATGATAGTAAGATCCATAATGTGCCCCACCAGGAGCAGCTTCCTTTCTACTCTGCCCATAGGCTCCAACTGAATTCTGCTCAAGCACAAACACACTCAACATTCCAAATGGCATCACCATTGGCTGAGCAGTAAGGCAGAGAACAAGACTAGGGAGGATGCATTAACCAACAAGTAGATTATAACACATCTTCCCCCTTATAATGAATAAAGAAAATCAAATGTAAGCGAGATGATAAGACACGCATACCAAGGAAAGACAAAAGCAAAAGTTCCATACTCAAAAACAGTGGATATATAACACCACTTCGCCAGGCACAACAACATACAAACAGGGCATATTCACAAACCCAAAACAGTATATGACATGTATTATACATAAGAAAAGATGGTATAAACATTCCAAAATATGCACACATGAACACGGTACTAAAAGGGGAATACACCTCCCAATGAAATACCGTAATAGGTAAACAAACCTCCCTATAGGGTAACACACCTCCCTATGAAAATTGTAATTGGTATTTATAAAGCGCATTATCACCAACAGGTCTCTAAGCGCTGTAAATGAGAGCCTACCCTGGCTCCTGGGGGAGCACACTCAAATAGTAACCCAGGCTTCTGAACTGTTTTTAACTTTTTCCTGAACGGAAGAAGGGCCTGTTCCTTACGTAGAGATTCCGGCAAATTATTCCAGATTTGGGGGATGGAGGTTGAGAAAGCTCTCCCCCCTTTGGTGGACAAACTGAAGCGGGGGCAGGCCAGCCTCCCGGCCTCTGAGTAGCGTAACACCCTGCTAGGGGTGTAGTTGACTAGGCGCTCTTTGATATATCGGGGGCCTGGCCATAGATGGCTTTATGTGCGATACAAGGGCCTTTGAACCAGTGCAGCTGGACCAGAAGTGGGAAGGCGTGGGCTCGTCTAGGTACTCTAAAGATTAGTCTTGCGGCGACATTCATAATGACCTGCAATCTGGCCAGTGATTTTGAATTGTAGGAGGTGGTTGTCCTTGAGATGGTGGGATAAGGAGCTTAATACGTGCTGTTCCAGCGCCGTCCGCCAAGAATGGAAGCTGGGAAATTGGGCTGAAGTTTTTTAGAATCTTCGTGTCTGCCCCAGGTTTTTTCAGGAGCGGGATAACACGGGCCTCCTTAAAATTAGTGAGGACTTGCCCTACTTCCAGGGAATGATTGAGGAGCGAGAGAACTTCGCTACTTATCCCAGGGAGAGCCATCTTAAAAATCCTTGGTGGACATGGATCAGCCAGAGACCCTGACTTCACCCGCCCTACCAGAAGAGACAGAGAATCGTGGGTAAGCCTGGGAAAGGCAGTAAGCGGTGTCTCAAAAATAGTGGGCCCGGGAGCTAATGTTAAAGGGCAAGGGTGTATCGGCGTGTGATCAATTTCCAACACGAGATCCTTCACTTTCGTTATGAAAAAGGACTAGAATTTATTACAGTCCTCCTAACAAAAGGAGGGCTTCAATTTCTTCTCTTGTCTCAGCTCTTTTAGGATTCGTAAGGTCTCTTTTTGTGTATTTTCAGCAGCCATAATCTTGGTTTCATAAAATTCAGCTTTCCTAATCCAGATAGCTTTCTTATAGCCTGTGAACAGTGCGAGATCTGCCCTGGCCTCTGATTTGTACTCTTTTCGTCAGGCTCTCTCGCACTGGTGAAGGGTTTGTTTAAAGTTTCTTAAAACATCGTTGAACCAAGGAGCCCCCGTCCCTTTGTCCCTTATATTTTCCCTTCATATAGGGGCCACCCTATCAATGGCGTTCGTCAGTTTAGATATCAGGGAAATGCTTTCTACATCTAGATCACCCTGTGTTGATGTGGCAGAGTTATGTAGGGTGGTGACCAAGTCATCGGCTCGGATTTTATTCAAGCTCCGCACCGTTTTCCACTCGGGGGCTAAACCGACTGTTTGCTTATTGAGTGGGAGCCGACCACTAATTAAATAGTGGTCAGACCAAGCGCAGGGACTGGCGACTATGGGGCAGGTAAGGGGATGAGAAGCCCACACTAAATCGAGTGTGTGGCCCTTGTCATGAGTGGGACCATTCACCAGCTGGCAGAGTTCTAGAGCGATCAGCGCCTCCTCCAACAATTTGGCCTGGCAGTCTTTGGGTGTATGATCCCAATGGAAATTAAAATCCCCCATTACTAGAATACGTTGGTACCGTGAACGGATATCGCATACTAGTTCTGTGAAAAACTCAATAAACCTGGCCGACGTGCGGGGGGGGGGGGCGGTACACTATCAAGATGACTAGACAGGTGGTCTGGGAGCAGAACTTGACCCCCAGCACTTCTGCCCCTTCGCTGCTTTCTGCACAGAGAATCTCAGCCTTCAGTTGGTGTTTATAAAGGATTGCGACCCCCCCTCCTCTAGATTTACCTGGTCTAATATGACAGACGGCTGCATAATTTGGCGGCAATGCGGCTACCAGGTCCGGGGAAGAGGATTCCTCAAGCCAGGTTTCTGCTCTGCCCATCCAGTCCAACTGAATTCTCCTCAAGCACAAACACACTCAACATTCCAAATGACATCACCATTGGCTGAGCAGCAAGGCAGAGAACAAGAATAGGGAGGATGCATTAACCAACAAGTAGATTATAACTGTCTGATACCAGAGACCTTGAACACCTACATAAGTTATTGCACCCTGCTACAGAAATTAATCGTGTCTGAACTCAGGGACTTCCAGTAACAAAAAGGAAATGTGGAAGCACGCTGCAAAAAAGATTTGTACCTGATTCAAGGGACCTCTGGTAACAACCAAAGGCACCACAAAAGTTATTTCTGTCCTATTCCAGTGACTTTTAGTAAGAGCCCAATGTATTGCAGCATGCATCAGAAAGTACCTGTTGGTATTTTTCAAAACTCTAAAGGCATGTGATCCCCACATTTAGCTGAGGAGTTTTTGTGTTTTTTTCTTATAATTCATATCTTGTGTCTCTGGCAGTATATAAAAGCAGTAGTTAGTGGTACTGCGGGCCTAATTTTGATGGTGGTCAGGCAAGTGTCCAACTGCCATTGCAGCAGGTTGGAAGCAGACCGACATATAGTCAGCTGTTCTACCCGCCAAATTAAGATGCAACTGCTGTGTATGTAGTCAGAAACATCCCCTTTTCCATTGTGACTTGTGCTGCAGCCCGGGAAAGGGCTGCAGCACAAGCTGCATTGGAAAAGGGGATATTTTAAAATCCATGCCCCATGTGCAACGCACCATGTAGTGCCTGGCACATGGGGCATAGATGTTAGGGGCAGGACCACAGTCACATCCCGGCCTCATAGCAAAGACCCACGGGGAACGGGGGCCCTGCTAGGGGCCCCCAAAGTCCCTTTCTAACAGCCTTTCCATGTGGTTGGACCACCATGGAAAAGCTGTCAGAAAGGGACATTGTAATCCTTACGGTGGTGCCTGCTGTCGGTCCCTCCGATCACAGCGGTTGGTCCAACCACATCCTAATGTGCCAGTCAGACTGCTTTTCTGGATGACAACCACTAACTCACCTATACAGTGACTCATGCACTTACTCACTCACCAATATAATCACTCACACACCCAGTCATACAAACATTAGAGACACTTACACACCCACTCATATACCCACACAGCCACTCACACAGTCAGTAAGCCAAACAGCTACTCTCACACCTACTCACTCACCCATACAATCACTTGTATAGTCACTCACTCACCCATACAATTACTCACACACCCACTCACTTACACATACATATACTAACACATGTACTCACTCAACTACACAGTGGTTGGCACAAGCACACACTCACCCATACAGCCACTCTCATATTTACTTACTCACCCATACAGTCACTCAGATACCCACTCACTCACCCATGCAACACTTTTGTACCCATTCACTTACTCATACAGCTACTCAAACACCCCATCACTCACCTATACAGCCTCTAACATACCCACTCACTTACCTATACACCACTTACACACCTACTCACTCACCCACACAGCCACACACACAGTCAGTCACTCACCCATACAGCCACTCACACACTCACTCACATACCAATGCAGCCACTTACTCACCTATACAAACACTAGCACAACCATAGAGCCACTCAGACACCTACTCGCACAAAGATACACACAGCCACTCATATATATGTGTGACAAATAGTATCACTCAGTAGTAGTACACAAAGTTAACATTTGTAGTATCTTACTATATATCTTTCAAACTCAGAAACTTTTAGAAAACACTCACAATTACGGGATGATGACATCAGCGATGTCATCTGTGATGTCATTTGATATGTCATCAACGATGTCATGAGTGATGTCACTTACCATGTCATGAGTGATGTAATGTGTGAGTTCATAAGGAGTGCATTGCGGGGGCGTAAGTAATAGTTAGCTCAGCTAACTATATCAGCTGAATTTCCCTGGTTTTAAACAAGTGAAATGTCAGCCTAATTATAACGTCCCTGAAACCTGTGTTTTTTTCAGTGAATATCTAAGTTTTTTTAATGCTAATTCCTAACTATAATGTCCCTGAAACCTGTGTTTCTTTCAGTGAATTTCTAAGATTTTTTTAAACAATGTTATTTATTACAAGATGTTTGTAATTTTTTTGTATGATTTTCTGTGTATTTTTAAAAACGTCTAAAATAATTATAATCACTTTTTAAAAATATATATATAACATAGCAGATTAAAGATGTATAGTGTTATTTATTTGAATATTTAAAATGTTTACGAAATTGCAATATTGTTCTATTGTTTCTAATTCTGTACAGTGTGATATTATATGACAGAATTATGAATAGAAAAAAAATTGTATATAATATTTTAGGGTAATTTTTTTATACTGCTTATAGCTAAATTAAATTTTGTATGATTGCGTTTAATAGTATGAACAAAGTTTTGTTCTCTCATTATGATAAATATCTTCTATATATATATTTTTTTTTAGTTTACAAAAAACGGTCACGTGCCAATCGCAAACCTACGCTGTGGGCGCGCGGATCCATTATACGAATATCAGTCTAAAATACATATTTAGAACGAATGAATATATTTTTTCACAAAGAGGTTTATTACTGAGTGCAAAAAATTGTAATATAGAAGTTATAAATTTGTTTTGAAATGTTTCAACAGATTTTTGAGGACGCAACGGGAACTACGTGTTCGGTGCACGAAATCCGTTACATAAATGTAAGTCTAAAATACGTACTTACACTGGAATAATATATTTTTTAAACAAAGAAGTTTATTACTGAATCCCCAAAAATTAAATTACCGTAGTTGTAAAAAAATTTGGGAGATCTTTAAAACACATTTTTAAATACGATGGACCATCACGCGCTGGTCGTGTATGAGTCGTGAACCATGCTGGCACGTATTTCGGGATCGTGCAGGGGTCACGACTCCGGCATAATTTTAGTATGAAATATCAATGTTGCAAGTTTAAATATCTGTTTTGCTTAAAGACTTTCCATTAAAATAGTTTCAAACAAAATATGCTAATAGCAATTTATACTTTTATATTAAATTTACTGCATTTTACGGATGCGCAACGTATACCCCATGAGTGCGCAACCCCTACGCGACTCCATGTGACATGGAAAGAAAGCTTTCTATTGGTTAAAAAGCTTTTGATTCTCTTAGAGGGAGGATCCAACACTTGTTCTTTTCCTCTTATTTTGGGTGTATCCGCATGTGAAGACAGCCTTTTTGTAGGCTCTACTCAAGTTTTTATATTTTTGGTGTTTTGACCAACAATTTATTTTTCAACATTGCATCTTCACATCCTGAAGAAGAGCAGCTTGAGGAGGTAGAAGATATTGAAGAGCCCATGAAGATGAGGAAATAAAGCATTGTTTGGGCCTTTTTCACAGTGCCTGAGGGTGAAAAAAAGGCAATGCAAGAAATGTCACCTGCACCATCTGCCACAAAGTCCTCTCCAGAGGTTCCAAAAAGAAATATTCTTGTGACACATCATCAATGCACAAACATCTGGAGACAATGCACTCTGTTCATCCTGTGCGTGAAGTGATGGCTCAGGAGAAGAGGGAGCAGGCTGCAGCAGATGATGGAAGTCAACCATCGACATCAGCTGGAGCTTTGTTCTTACAACTCCTCAATCCTGAATCTTCTCCGAACTCACCGATGCAGGAATACCCTGCAGGACGTGTTTGACAACTCTCTGCATCAGTGGACTTTCCATTGATGCCATCATTAATTTGTTAAAAGCACATAAGTGTTAATTTTTGTTTTTGAAACTTGTGTTTCTTTGTTTTTTAGAAACACTATCGTTGGACTTCTCAAGTTTGTTTTCAGTTTAAAAAAGTCAAAAACACCACAAAAAAAATGGTTAGAAAATACAAAAAACCTCAATATTGTTTTCTAAGTAAAATAAAAATGGTTTTACGGAACCTCCTATACTGGTTGAAAATAGAACAATAGCATGTAGTGAAACTGATTGCTTGCGTAAATGTGTTTGTGATGAATGTAAGAATAGTGCCAGGATGATTGAATGAGTGCATAAGTAGTACAAAGCGAACACAAGGAAATGATGGACGGAGCACTGAACCTTTTCAGACACTCACCCCCAGTCACAGATCTGGGTTGAATCAATCATCATTCTTTAGCTCACTTCGCCACCTCAGTTCAGACCCAGCTATATGCAAATCAGTCTTGACCCTGTGCCTCATGGGAACAGTCCAGCCCGAACTGCCAAGCCAGATCTTCCCTGAACTGGAAACAAGCATCCTGGGACCAGTTTCTAGGTAACACCCTTCATCAGCCAGGCTAGCTTGAATCCAGTGGCAAATTGAGCAAGGCACCCACGTCTGGGCATACCCTGCCAACTTAGGGCAAACAAAGCAAACACAAGGACATGACAGACGGAGCGCTGACATTTTCAGACACTCACCCCAGTCACAGATCTGGGTTGGATCAATCATCATTCTTTAGCTCACTTCGCCACCTCAGTTCAGACCCAGCTATATACAAATCAGTCTTGACCCTGTGCCTCATGGGAACAGTCCAGCCCAAACTGTCAAGCCAGATCTTCTCTGAACCGTAAACAAGCATCCTGGGACCGGTTTCTGGGTAATGTCCGATGTCATGGTATTTGGAATTTTTACGCCCTGTCTGTGGGGTTCTAACTTCTTTTTGCCCATGAAGACTCATACGAACCATCAAGCTTTAGTAAGGATGTGTTTACCTTCTTTTTATATTTGGAACTTTGGACTGAGTTATCAATAAAGCTGGAACCCCCACTCTTGAGGGAGCTCCGCAGACCTCGTCAAGATGACATAACCTCTGCGTCTGCAACAGCTGATTCACAAGATTGTAACACCTCTCTTCTACACCTGTGTACCCTCTGGATAATCTCCCTCTGTACATCCCTCATGGGTTGGTTCTCGGTTTCTGCCTACCACAATTTTATGGTCTTAGAGTTCAGATTGGATTTAAGGTTTCTAACTACCTGGTGCATGTCTTTCATATATGACCCTAGTACAGCTTTTTTGGGCTGAAAATCCATATTTTGGGGCATTATCTGTGACAGTAGAGGTGGGGCGTATATTACCCTGAATTTCCCAGAGCACAGCTATATGGCTACCCCTACTAACACCATTCTGAAGGTCTGGAATTGGGGTGATGAAAAAAAGCAGTCCCCACTCCGAACACCCAGCGGAGTGTCCGCCGCCTGCTACTGAGGACACCTCACCACTATACTTTCAAAGCTCTGATTGTGACATCTGCTCCATCGTGTACTGCTGTCGGGGTATGTTGAGGCAGTTGATGGCAGTTTTACACTTGACACAGGTCTGGTGGGATCGTACACACCTGGAGGTGTAACTGGTCACTAAGGATATGGTGAATGTGAATGTTGGTCATAATAGCTCTGCGCAGTAGAGGTGTAGGAAGCGCCGGGGCTAGGAACAGGTGGCTGCTGCCCCTTGGGGTCAACATTAAAAGGAACACTGTGAGTGGCTCCGGCGCCTGCTGGTACTTCAGAACTTGCTGGCGCACTTGTCAGACCCTCGAGATACACTATACCTACATAACATGTGTCAGTTTTGGAATTATCATTTTCAAGCTCTTACTCAACGAGTGTTCGTGAGAATTTTATATGCAGTTGTGGCTCACCAGTTAGCCCTCTGAGAAGATACCTGGTCCTGGTCTGGATGATCGTTTTTAATCCCTTAGTCAAATAGAATACATGTGATTTTTATGGGTGTGTCCACTTTGGGATGATCGTTTTCAGGCCCTTCGTCCTAAAGCCTATGTGAGATGTTTGAAGTCGGTTTTGGGGATCCTCTGGGGAGTGCATCGACATTCACCCTCACAGACAGTGAACATTTACCTGCATGAAGATTATGGGGACATGGCCGCCTAGTAACTGTAGTCTTTGAGGATAGATTTGTAGGGACGGTTTGTAGATCCGGGACCATGGGTTTCTTCTTCTTTAAGGAAAGGTGATCTGATATTGTTTTAGTGTGAGATCTACTTCCTGATGTATACATGACCCTGGCTGTTGTGTTTCTGCAGCTTGAAGTGTACACCCTTTGAAGTCTACACCCCTAGTCAAAATTGGCATTCTTGTGAGCATGTTCGCTGCACTGGTTGTGGGTTATGCTGGTAAAGCAGTCTAGGGGTTAGAGAAACTAGTGTCTCTAAGGCCTGCATTTGCAGAATCCGTGCATGGTATCTCTCATCGGTTTCTGGCACAGGTTTATTTTGACGGATCTGTGAGATGGCCTTTAGCGGCGTTGATATGCGCTTAACCTTTTGTGGTACTCTGGCGCCCGTCTTTAGTGTTGGCTCGACAATGGAAACAAAAAATATATACATATTAGCAAAAAAAAGCCTAAACGACCCTTTACAACCCGCTATTCTAGTCTATTATCCAGAACTTATAAAGTGCATGACTACCCAGATTGGGCTTCCAGCTCTATCGCAATGAGAGGAGTGAGTGAATTAAAGGACAATGGGACAGAGTTAAGAGAAAAGATATGCCTTAAGTTTTTTCTGAACCTCGCAGAATTGTCCTCCAATCTGAGGCTGGTAGGCAGAGTGTTCCAAAGTCCATGTGTGAGGTAGGCAATAGACCTGTCCCCACTCTCAGCTTTCTTAATTCTGGAGACAAGAAGCAGTCAACAATTGTTTGATCACAAGTCTCTAATGGCATGGTAGGGGATGGTCATTTGCTGCAGAAAAGATGGGCTTGTGTAATGCTTTGCCAGATATAAAATGCATAGTGCTTAAAATTGTACTGTGCAGCTTATGGGCAGCCAATGAAGCATTTTAAGCTCAGTGCCAGCCGATTGTGTTTTCTGAAGTTTATTTAACACTGATTTTGGGCTGCCTAAATACAGCAAGTTGCCATAATCAAGGCGGGACAAGACTGGCCCTTAAATCACAATTCTGTGTGATTCTACAGGGAGCCAATTTAAAACCATTCTTAGGGCCCTCAACAGACCAAAACAACTGCCAGCCAGCTTCTTTGCTTGGGAGGCCATGGTTAGTTGGTTGACCAGGGTCATCCTAGGCTTTTTACTTCTGACTTAGGAGATGGGCGATCTCCTAAGGGAAATGGCCAGATGATCTGATCCCAAAGCGTTGGGTTATTTCCTGGGACAAGAACCTCAGTTTTACCATCAGACAGCTGTCCATATTTGGTTATGATTGTAACCGCCTGTCTAACTATTGCTTTACATTTTTTATAGCTCTTACTAGATGCTGGAGGATGATGTTTGAGGCAATAATTCGTTAGGTTTCTTTTGGTGCTACATTTTGTAAAACACACCTGCCTTGCCCCTTTGTGGAACCCTTTTCTTAATAGCTGGTCCGTCTATAGGTGCTGCAGACTTCCTATTTTTGAACGAGGTCATGACCCTTCCATGACTTATTGAGGCTCCAAGGCACCACTTTTGCTGGAGGGTCTACCATTTGCTGAGGTATGGTGTAATTATCCACTTTCAGGGGGGACTGTAAAGAAAAGCAATCACTGTCACATTTCCAATATAAGACACTAATGCAGCACACTCTCTGAGGGCCCACTGGAATCTTTGAGGTTTTGGACTCTACGGGCTAATCTGTACACACACTTTGTACACTACTTTCATTCACCTGTAATAGCTGGACTATGCTGTGTGCTGTCCAATGCATCTTTAGACTCTAAAATGTGTTAAGCTGTTTGACAGCGAGCTGTACTTCTGCCTCATAACCTGTAAAAACACACAAGAGAATACCTTTTAGAAAAAGTCTGCGATATTGAGACAATGAGGTTAGCAACGGTATCAGAACTATCGCACTCTAAATATCTGTACCTTGCAGAATGTCAACTGTTTCCTCATGGCTCCATGTTAGTTAGAAGAGAACCTGTGTGCTGGGCAGACAGATTCGCTTTAAAAACAACTCTAACAAATAGTTCACGTCATAGTTGATTGATTCACTAAGTTGATTGAATCACTTAAAAAAAAGTTTCTAGGCATTTGTTCTTCACAATATAGTAAAGTAATTTACAGTTGTTGGAACTTGCATTCTTAACAAGCTGCATAGCCATCACGGCTATTTAACACAGGGGCTTTGAAATGGCGCTAATCGGTTCCGGTGTCTAAGCCCAAGGGATGCCTTGTCGACATTTATACTTAACCCCTTTTACAGAATTGGAACTCATTCCTGTTTAGCAGTGTATGAATATACACATTTTTACAGAACAATTTGTACTATTACATAGAATATTAAACAATTACAAATAAATATTCAAGAGCTATATGCTTCTGCCCAAAAAATAATAAAACAACACAGCCCTTGAATTTTTGAAATCCTTACAGTTTTAGTTGTCGGGGTTTATACAGAATGCTGTTTCTCAATCACATTGTCACCTGTCTCAATTAGTCAGTGATCCCACTCACACAGTTGGACAGACACTTGATGAGTTGTTTACTAATAACCCTCAGGTGGTTATGAAATATTCCCTACCGCTAGCCTGGACCCATCATCATGCGGTCATGTTCGATATTATGTTAAAATCGAAAAATGTCCCAGACAAACCCAAATGTCAATCCTTTACATCACGTGCTTAGGACAAAACACAGGCAGATGTATTCAACCAAACTTCTAGTAGAAACACTGCCTCATTTCTCTGAAAACGTTGATGATTCCACATTGAAATACAGAGAAATGTTGGAGATGTCGTTTTTTGTCAGACCAGACTTTTGTCACACTACTGTTGAAAGAAGGTGGCGACTCCGCCCGTTAATTAAACCCTTGCAGGATAAGGGTGCCAATGCCTTCCTGAATAACCTGGCATCTGGCAAGGCATAACAAAGTTTTTCACGTCAAAAATAAAAGCCAATTAATTTTTGACACAGCTTAAGTCAGACAGTCACAATGGGTCAGGCTAAACCAGATTAAGGAAATTATGTTTAGATAAGGCTCGGGCTGTGGTCTCTCTATCCTTTTTGTTTATCTATCTTCTTTCTAGGACCACTTTGGTGTAGATAGGATTAAAAATCCCCTCCCCATAGTAATTAAATCCTAATATTCACAATAGCTCACAGTGTTGGCAAATCGCTCTCCATCTACTCACAGACCGATATGCGGTCTGGATTCTTCCCGGAAAGGGGGAGGGTGGGGGGAGTCAGGTGGGGTTTGGGTGGTCACGGGAGGGGTGAGGTAGGGGGGCATGAGGGGGGAGCACTAGGGTTTTTGGGGGGTAAGGGGCGGAAACCAAAAAAATGGGGGGGGGGGGCTGAGAGATAAAACTATAAAGTTACTAAGGCAAAAATGTATGCCTATATTTTAAGGACAGAAGATGGTATAGAATGTCCCTACCAGGTTTTGTTAAAAAGGATAGGGGTCAAAATCAAGAAGGACAATTCTTCTAGATCAGATGGGTAAGATCACTATTTGTTCAGTTAATGTATGGGGCCTAATGGACAGGAGGAAGAGGTCGAGGATCATGGAGCGGATAAAAACTATCGCCACAGATGTAGTCTTCCTCCAAGAGACACACATATCCTGGGACAAAGGGGGCTAATCGTGGACAAGGGGTATTCTCTATTGGCATGCTCCTTCCAAAGCTCAAACATCAGATGGGTGGCCATTTTAGCAAAAAGTACAATAGGACTGGCGAAATATGAAAGATGGGCCCTGGTATAACGACAGGCACTGTACATGGTTCAAACCAAAATGACCCAAAAGTATTAGAGAACTTGGAGTTAGAGTTAGCATCTTGGCCCACTCCCCTGATCATGTGTGGGGATTTAAATATTCACTTAGCAGCAGGGAGGACTGAGATTAGTCGATATCAAGGAAGGAAGCCCAGAGTCTACAGAGCTTTACCATCATTTATGTCATGGACTGACGGATGTATGGGACTCTAAGTGCCCTTCCGTGTCTCGTGTCCTCACAAATGATATGTCCGCTTGGATTATTTTTTATCTTAAAACAGATTCAGACTGGGGTGGGGATAGAGAAATTTCTGAAAAGAATGATGGATCATAACCCCTTGATCCTAGAGGCAATGGTCCAACAAAATTAAAAACAACAGTGCCAATGGACTTTTGAAAGGAAACTATTGGTAGATCCGGAATTTGTTGGCCATCTTAACAAATGGATAAAGTAGTGTTTTAATATTGATAAATATAGCGCCTTATGTAATGTAGTATGGGATGCCTTTAAGGCAGTGGTAAGGGGGAGATTGTTAGCTTTGTCTCTCACAAGAGAAAACAACAGGAGCTGAAGAACAAGAAGCTGCTAGCAAAGCTGAGTGATTTGGAAAAAGAACATCTTGCAAGGATAATACGGTGGGAGGACGTAGCCCCAACTCACCTAAACATTGTGCTGACTAAGGCAGAGATAAATACATATTATACCCAGAAAGTTGTGGCAGAGTATCAGAGACACAGGGCGAAGAGATATGAGTTTGGAGATGCAGCAGGGAAGCTTTTAGCCTTAAGGACAAGACAAAAAAGGTCTAAAAGTCAGACATGCTCAATAATAAGTGAGGGGACTACATATACAGATCCGGGGGATGTAATTACTGTTCTCCATAAATTTGATCAGGATCTCTATACTGCTGAGGGGCAGGGTCTATCAGAAAATCCTCAGGAAACAAATGTAAATCCGTATTTGTAAAGCGCAAGCTGTTGACCCTTACGGGTCTCAAGGCGCTGGGGGCCATCGTGGTAATTAAGTGAGCTATTGCCCAGAGTCACATGGTGCTGAGGTGAGCTGCCGCCAGAGCCGGGGATCGAAACGTGAACCCTGTGCTCCGAAGTCAGCTGCCCTGGCTGCTGCACCACACCTCTCCACAGGAGAAGCCCCAAAATGAATAGGGAAGGAAGTGGATAGTGCCACTAGCGAGAAGTTGAAATCTGAGGTGGTATTGGAGGAGGTACAAACTGCTATACAGTGGGCCCGGATAAGATTCCATTTGAGTTTTATCAAATCTTTCAAGCTGCCCCCCCCCCCCTGCTGCTGGATTTATTTTTGGGAGTACAATACTCTGGATGCCCACTGGTCTCTTGGAAGGGCACTAATGTCATCATCTTTCCAAAGAAAGACAAGCCACCTGATAGCCCCACTTCATATCAACCCATCTCTGATAAACGCAGATGTGAAAGCTATTCTAAAATCTTGGCAATCCGACTTCGGGGGGTCTAGCCTCGTTATGCCGTGGTAGCACGGCTTTATACTCGGCAGAGATACAACGGATCAAATAAGACGAGCCTTGACGCTGTTTGATATTGCCAAAGAAACCAATGGGTGGCAGGCTATGAGCCTCCTCGACGCGGAAAAGGCATTTGATCAGGTGGCGTGGGAATACTTATGGAAAACTCTGGTAGCTAAGGGATTCGACCCATGGGTTATGACAGCAATTAAAGCAATGTAGGTGGAACCATACGCTAAACATCAGTTAATGGGCAAGGAATCAGATACTATAATAGTAGCAAGGGGAACAAGGCAGGGGTGTCCTTACTCCCCAATATTATTTGCCCTTTATATTGATCCTTTTATCAATCAATCAATCAATCAGTGACACTTGTAAAGCGCGCTACATACCCGTAGGGTCTCAAGGCGCTGGGGGGGGGGGAGGGGGGGGGAGGGGGGGGGGGTGCCGCTACTGCTCGAACAGCCAGGTCTTCAGCTTCTTCCTGAAGGAGAGGTGGTCTTGGGTCAGGCGCAGGTCGGTAGGGAGGGAGTTCCAGGTCTTGGCGGCCAGGTAGGAGAAGGACCTTCCTCCTGTAGTCGCTCTTCGGATGCGGGGGACGGCGGCGAGGGCGTGGTTGGCTGATCGGAGGTGGCGTTTGGGAGCGTGGAAGTTGACTCGGCTGTTGAGGTAGCTCGGGCCTTGGTCGTGTAGGGCTTTGTGTGCGTGGGTGAGGAGGCGGAAGGTGATTCTTTTGTTGACGGGGAGCCAGTGAAGGTCTCTCAGATGTCCGGAGATGTGGCTGGTTCGTGGGATGTCGAGGATGAGTCTGGCTGAGGCGTTCTGGATCCGCTGGAGTCTCTTCTGGAGCTTGGCGGTGGTACCGGCGTAGAGGGCGTTGCCGTAGTCCAGTCGGCTGGTGACGAGGGCCTGGGTGACGGTCTTCCTGGTCTCGGTGGGGATCCACCAGAAGATCTTCCGTAGCATGCGTAGGATGTTGAAGCACGCCGAGGAGACGTTGTTGACTTGCCTGGTCATGGAGAGGGAGGAGTCCAGGAGGAAGCCCAGGTTGCGTGCATGGTCTGTCGGTTTGGGTGCGGTGCCCAGGGCGGGAGGCCACCAGGAGTCGTCCCAGGCGGAGGGTGAGGAGCCCAGGATGAGGACCTCCGTTTTATACAACGGATTCTAAAGAAACAAGCAATCATTCCCAGGGGTTTGAAACCAAAGTGCTAGCATACGCAGATGATACTGCTGTAATAACATTGAATCCAGAAATAGCATAAAAGAAGTAGAAGCTATGGCTGCAGCATATGGACGGGAGTCGGGGTACCTTTTTCAGGACACTCGGCGAGTACACACTGCCACTTATTTGGGGTCAAGATCATTCCAAATGTAGAAATGATTACTCAAATTAATTTTGACCCGATGATTAGCAAAATGGCATTGGATCTCAGGCAGATGAATTCATTACATTTGACCATCATTGTGAGGATTAATGTCCTCAAGATAGTAATGCTACCTAAGAGTTTATACTTATTTAGGGCACTCCCACTGGAAATTGATGGCTCAATATGGAAGACGCTGGATTCTATATTCAGTCATTTTATTTGACAGTATGGCAAGATCAGGAGATCCCTAAAACTTCTTTCCTCGCCTCAAATATGGGGTGGATGGTCTGCTCCTAATCTTGCCTTTTACTGCTGGGCTGCACTATTGCAACAAATGAACATACTTCATTCTGAAGGTCTGAAGGGGCCGAGGATCTCCCAACAATATATGAGCTGGCACTTTGAGATGGGGCAAGTGCTCTCCTGCTTCACCAATTAGAACCCAGCTACTTTAAGAAAGTAAGATTTAAAATTATCATTAATGTTTGGAAAACCTGGGGAAAAATTTGAAAATTTATGAGTATAGAAAAATATATAATGTATACACCACTATGGCAATCGTCTTTCTTTCCCCCGGTTTTCTATGATTTAATAGGGAAACAGTGGAAACGGCTTGGCTTGAGGACAGTGGGAGATATTCAGGCAACAGTACAACTATACATTTTTTCCAAATTGCTGAGAGTTTATGACGTTTCTGATGGGCACTATTTTAAATATCTCCAAATAAAAGTTTTTTTTAGTAAATGCAGACAAGCGATATCAATGGCGAAGATCCCATTGCTTGAAACTTTGGGCAGATCCGATTGTAAGCTAAAACATCTTTATGGTATCATGTTGGCCAATCTGAAGGCACAGCATGTTAAGACGGTTTTTAATTTATACTTTACTACATCCAAACTATTTATTTGTGGAAAAAGGGAGGACGATTAATGCCCCAGATGCTGGATTTGACTGGCGGAGGAGGTACGCATGTTTTACGGCTGTGCTCAGCTATTACTGCTAAAAAAGGGAAATGGAAAACTTTTGGGAGAAGATATTAAGATGAAGGGTTAACATAACTCCCTCGCTTATGATATTAGGTCAAGACAACAGCTTAGGGCTGGACCATAGCCAGACCTGCGTCGTATTTATCTTAATCATGGTCATCAGGTTACTGATAGCAACTAAATGGAAAAATTCAGATCCCCCAGTGCTTCAAGCGTGGCTGGCCTGCTTAACCGCCGTCCATAATCTAGAACAAATGCTTTATGAATGCAAGGGCCATCATGCTAAGAGATGCGGGAGAAAACTTTGGCTCCCAATATCAAAATGGCTACATGGGGAAGGGTAAATGAATTATGATTGTAAGAAAGTGCTTAACTGCTATAATTATAATTAATTTTTGTTTACAGGAAAGGCAATGCTTTTTATCCCTGAATTGTTACTAATGTAACCCCTAATTGTGTAAAAGGCTAATTATGGTATTACTGGAATTAATGTATAATGTACTATGTATAATTTACTGTTGTAAGCAATTGCGTAATGGGGAAATACATAAATGAATTAATAAAAAAAATTTAAAAAAAGAAATACATGGATTGGGTCCATTCAGCCTAATTCATCTCCGTGCCCCTTAGAACTTTAAGTTCTCGGAGAGGCAAATCCTCAGCCCTCTGGTTCTCTGAGAACCTCAGGGTTCAGATTCAAGCCTATAGAACATAAGAGAGACTATGGAGGAAAAATTATAATAAGGCAGAAAAAGAGAAATACAAGAAATGCTTGAGCAACTACGAAGCACTAATGCTTAAGGAAAAGACCATCTATTTCATTCAAATAATAGAAGCGGCTAATAACTCCCCAAAAGAGCTCTTCCAGGTTGTTTCCAATCTGGTCTCAGCCCCAAGGAATAATCTAATCAACAATAATCAGGTCTTCTGCGATACTCTTTCCAGCTTCTTTTTGGAAAAGTTGTTCAGATCTTTAATAACTCTGATCAAAGATGATCATCAGTCAGGCAGGTCCCTCTCATTCTAACAAACTTGAGGAAGGCCCTAAACTTACCAATTTATGTCCTCTAGCAAGTGACCACAATTATTTTAGCACCAATTCAGGTTTGCCCGTGGATCCTTGTCCTCTGAAAGTCAGTAAGTTATGGATGGAAGCATTTTTTCTTCCCCTTCTAAAAAAGTCCAACCTAAATCCTAAAGACCCTAATAACTTTTGGCCTATTTCCTGACTACCTCTATCTGCAAAGGTCATAGAAAAGGCCAGGAACTAGCAACTTGTACAGCTTCCACTTCGCAACCAGTTGCCCGATAACATCCAATTTGGGTTTAGAAGCGGTCATATTACAGAAACAGCCTTGCTTAAAACCACATAAGAGTCTAGATTGATTGTAGATGGTGGCGGCAGTGCGGTGCTTGTACTTCTCAATTTATTGGCAGTCTTTGATTCTGATCACAAGATCTTGGTCGACTGTCTCTAGGCTGTCAGTATTGAGGTGTTGGCTCTAAATCTGCTAAAATCATTTCTATCTGAAAGACAACAAGTGGTGGGCCTGGACCCTTTTTGTCCAAGCCTTTCTGTTTGCCATGTTGGGTTCTGCAGAAGATCCGCACTCAGCCCCACTTTGTTTAATGTTTACGTTAAACCTGTGACAGCATTGATAAGATCATTTGGGCTGGATCCTACATCGTAGGCCAAAGGTACTCAAATTGTGGTAGCTATGTCCTCTCCCAATAATTTTTCAGGTGTAAATTTCCATGATTCTATGGGGACAATTGGAAAATGGATGAACCATGGTGCAAGGGTGCCTGTGTTGCATGCAGGATTGTTTTTATGCAGAAAGGGATACCTTCCTACACAAACACAAACCTGAGAGGCTTATTCCTCTTTTTATGTGTGTTGCAAAATGCAACAAGGGGTAACAAAGATATTTCTCCTCATTATGCCTCTCCTGGGAAGGCGCATCTTTTTGGTGCATTCCAGGGACTACCATTTCTGGTAAATCTGAGTCAAAAACCATGGGAGTTGCATGGGAACACCCATGCAGCGCCCATGGAACGTCTTCCCAGGGCAGAGTGCGGCTACGCAGCAATTTGCGCTGCATTGCCTTACTCTAGATGTATAGAGCCACTCAGTGACATGCAAAGTGACCTTGCATGGCTTCATAAATCACATGTATGGTTTGGCGCACTCTTGCACCATCGCAAACCGACTCATAAATATGCCACTCTATGAGTCCTTCCCTTTACGCAGCACTTTGTTTCTTCCTCGCTACATTAAAGCTTTAAATGCATTTAATGACATGCATACTTTGTTGCTGAGTGACATCTTTTATCTGCTCTTATTTGCAAACGAGATGCAATCGAGCACAAAACGACAGTTTACGATTTGTAAAAGAGTGTTTGTAATTTTCAAACAGGTTTCTTAGATTGTGAAATGAGCTTGTGATGGTTCGAAGTCTGGAGTTTTCATCAACATGTGCCTTGTGCTTGCCAAAGATTTGGTACCAATAACTACAATTTATTAATATCCCTGCCGATTACTAGAGAACGCTTTTTGCCAAGATAAATTAGCCCCATGCGCCCCTAGACTTGTATACAGTCAAAAAGAATCTAATGTAAAAAATGCCTCCAAGGTAAATAAAAGTACAATAAAACGAGCATGCAATGAAATATACGTAAGCGATAAAACATGCAGATTCCTTTCAATGTATTGCTGTGTAACATAGATCAATGTTTTAGCCTTGGGTAATAAAGCAGTTAATTTATTGTAGTTCTGACACTAGTAATTAATCTGCAGATCGTTTAAACGTGGATTTATGGCTGAGTGAATTCATGAATATATTTCTACTCTAACCTAGTAAGCCAAAGGCGTAGTGATCTCTGCTTTGACCATTTACCTTCGCTGCTTATTATCATGGCCTGGCATTTAATGCACCATTAAAACACATGAAAGGCCAATTAGACGTGTTAACGTTGTCCTCATTAAATTGTATGCTCAGTTGTTTTACTGGCGAATTAAAACCCATTCTCATTTTACCCTCACCCTCTGACTTTGCATTTCTTCAATCAGCAACAGCCTAACTCACCTTCAGTATGAATATAAAAGACTGAGGGCAGAGCTGCCTGCACAGACTGGCTGGTTCTGAAGGCCCCTGACACGGAATTCTCAAATGTCAAAACATGTCCTTTAAATGCACAGTTGCTATGGCTTTAGGATGTTCCATAGATCAGAGGGCGATGCTTACGGCGGAATTAGGCCTGTCCCTTTTCCTGGGGAAGGCTGTTTTATTCATCCCCTACTGCTGGATTGGTCAAAGAGAGAAAGCTGTGCGGCATTTAATAAACTATTTAAACGTGCGGGCGCTGCTGCGAAGAAGTGGGCAGGGCCGTCACTAGGCAACAGCAGGTGAACGCTTTCGTCCAGCTCAGATGCATCGTCTGCGTTAGCTTGCGCTCCCTTTGAGAGGCGATCCGGGCTGACAATTCAGGCTAAACTGTTCCCACTGGAGAAAGGCTGCAAGAAATTTGAGACTTAGTTGAGGGGACTGAGAACTCACCTCAAATATTAGTCACAAATTCAATCTTTGTCACAGTGAACCAATAAAATCAATAAATAAACCTGGGCTTAAACCTCTGGTTGCTTGGCACCAAGCAGTCAGTTTACTGTGTTCAAAAAGGGGGGCTAAAGCACTTTAACGGGGTTTGACAGGAGTAAAGTTCACAGAGTTCTAAAGCCAAAAAACTAGGGTTCAATAAATAAGGCGAAAAATCCCAGGTGACCCTGCAGGAAGGGCACATTTCTAAAAATGACCACGGCTAATTTTCACAAAACGAGTTCCTGTGTTTGGTAGCGTGTTTGACAAAACAATGATAGACTGTATGGAGGCCCACAATTATTACCTGCGGCTGAGATTAATTCAAGCAATTCACACATCACTTTTTTGTTTTCCGCAGTTTTAATTTAGGCGTTCAGCCAAACTTTGGTCTTTCTGTGTGACTGCTGTGTTTGCTGCCACATTCCGGAGGCAACCAGAAGTGCAGAGAGTCTGAGATGCGATCATTGAATGTTGAGGCTGGTGCTGACTGAAGGCAGCGTGAGAGGCAGTTGTCAGAGAGAATGGACTTCATCTGAAGCCAGTAAGGAGTTGCACACAGGTTTTTCGAGGAGTCTTCATAGATTGTCATGCCAGGGAGGACTTTTCATTTTAGAAACATGCCAGCAGCCCCACTCATTCCAAAGCATGAGAGGAGTTACAAGTTATCAAATTTTGACTTCATTTCAGTTAAACCAAACCCTAATACTAGCGTAGCACTGTCAAAGGTGGGATCATAATGATTAGGATGATTGATGAGCGACTACGGATAACATTAATAGAAGGTATGACACATGGGAGCCTGAAATCCCTGAATAAAAGACTAATTTAATTCCTTATTACATTTAATTTGTGATGTCTCTCTAGCCACCTGTAATAAAGAAATTACATAGATGACCAACTGTAGTTAGTTATTACAGTTAAATTGTGACATCATAATTCCGGCTGCAAGCAGCCAAAGCGGATGGCAGGTCACATAGGAAAATTACAGCTGCAGTTTAAATAATCCATTTATGAACCTGAAATCCTGAGCACCCAGGTGGTAAGCCAATTCGGTTTATTACTGTTTTTTAAGGGAAAGTGGATGTTAACGTAAAGGTTATGTTGGTCTCAAAAGAAAGGTTCCTGAGTTGCATGACGTTCCTTTTCTAGATTAGCTGCTGCAGATATAAACCAAGAGATGTTAACCTTCCTGGAAAATAACTCGTAAGATGTGCAGAGTCCCTAACCCTGTTAAATAATTGGGACTACTTTGGCTCATTTACCAATAACCATTGTTAATGCTATCATATTTGCATGGAATGCACAGGCTACAGCAGCCATATGTTCAGAATTGGTACGTTCAATGGTTCTATTATAGACTGGACTTTAATAACTGTGTATGGAACGTATGCTATTTAGAATGGCATCTAACTTTAGTATCATTTTGAATGTAAACCATTATAAAAAACAAAAATAAAGATATATAAAAAAAACAAGTTAGCAGGTTCAAACAAGGGTAAGATATCCTATTCTGAGGGGTGCGTCTGACATTGATCCTTCATAAGAGCGCAGTGGAGAGGTGTGGCTCACTAGTTAGAGGTGGCAGACCTGTAAGCAGAGAATCAGCCAGGGACCAGGGTTCAATTCCCGACGCGGCAGGGTCGTGGACCAGGGTCAAAACGGACTCGATAATTCTCGCCTCGGTACCTACTCTAACCAGGAACACACTCGGCAACTCTGGGCATTAAGCTTGCCTCATCTCTACAACGGCCCCCCACAGACGCCAGGGATGCCTGGTTTCACCTTGGAGATACCCAGAAAGGGACCATCTCACAGGGATAGCCAGGACGGGTTCCCCAGCGGTCTACAGCGCCGGGACGCCCTGTTGCTGGGGCAGCTGTGCGCTTTACAAGTCTACAACATTTACATTTACATTTACATAAGAGGCTCTCTCCACATATTATGTGTGTAATGCAGCGTATAATAAATGGAATGCTTTCAACCAAAGATGAACGGTGTGGACAATGTTTCTGAACTGACTAAGTTATTGAAAAGCAAACTGTAGAAATGAGTGAAAACATTGACTATACTCTGCCTAGTGCCTAGTGGTTCAACATAGTGAAGACATTCTGCTTCAGTAAAGCATTTTCTAAGGTACAAAGAACCATCAATTATGGAATCATATGCCTAGTTTCCATGCAGTTATTATGCACATACCCCAATATACCTATGCAAAGAGTTCAGGTTGGCTTAACCTCAGGAGAGCAAGAGAGCAAGAGACCCTTTCCTGTAATCAGTTTATTACACTGCCAGAATGAAAAGTTTAAGGCTTGAATCACCTGCTACATGGATGGAGGCACAGCTCTGATATCCTGCCCCACAGGTCCAGGGTAAGACAGGCCAACTGCAGTTTCTTCACGGAGGGCAAGCTGTTCTTGATTGTTGATACAGGAGCTTATGTGTTATCTTCAAGATTCTATAGTCAGCGGAATGATTAATAACCACAAGGGAAGTGTTGGGTTCAGCCAGGGTGGAATGTGGAATTCAGTGATGTCTTCCCTGAATCTGGAATGTAGAATGTGGTGTTTGCTTTACTTCCAGCTGCCTGCTGTTTTGCTTGTACTTTAATTTACTGGAATAAACTTACCTTAGCTGTGAGTTAAAGGCTCCATTCCTCCTTTCACCTGAGACTTTTCACTGACGACGAGTGGAGAACATACCCACAAACTTTACCCAACGGCAAGGTAGCATTTGACAATGACATGTTTGATGTGCCCAGTTCCCTGTTCTTACAGGTCGGATGTGAGCATTGGCAGGGAGGTGGCACCAAAACAGCATCTGCCGAAGCTAAGGCAGCATCTGAAGAAGAGTGGCAGGAGGGCAGTGAGCAGCATTTAGAATGTGGCCTGCATTAGCCTAGGTGTAAAGCATTGGGCTGTGGTTCTAGATGGATAACAGACATTTTACACGTGAGGTGACATATGAGTGTTGAATGTTTTTCTCACACTGCGTGTCGCCATTTTAAGTGAACTGGCAAGTCTGTAAGACCCTGCGTGCCCCTGCGCCATAACCTCCATTTGCTTCACGCATAAGCGCCATTTTCCTTTGGGTTGTGGTTACAAGCTGCCATTTTAAGTGGGGGTATTGCAGTGCCTTTGGGTTGCTGCGTTTTGATTGAGAAACGGTCTAGTTTGAGGAATTTGCACATTAGCAACTAGTTGCAGTTATGAAGAGATGCACAGCCCTGCAAAGTGCCTCATTTATGCTGTGTTTAGAGCATCCCAGCGCTTACTTATCCAGAAGACAGGCACTCTGAATATTTGAACATATGTCAATCACCAGGTCATTGGATGATCACAAGGGAGCAACCGTTTAGAAAAGTGTGGCTGGAGGTGAACTGCACACCAACATGGTAACCACAACAAGGATGTGACTTTGATTGCAATCATAATTCCCCTAACATACTGTGTGGTACGTGGTGACATTTAAAACACCTGTTCATCTTGGGTGAGAACTTTTTTTGTCTCCACAATGCAACAGAATATTTTGCCTCCACCTGCATTTCTAACATCTCCTTGCCCTCCACCCTAGAGTCGGAACTATGGAAGGAGGGTTTCGAAATCTAAGTGGAGGCCATTGAATGAGGATGAATTCATGCAAAAAAAGTTTGCTATTTGGGGTAATTCCTTGGGGACAGAGGGTAGGAAAGTTCTGAAGCATTTACCTATATCAACCTGTTTTGGGGGAAGGTGGTGCTGTAGATGAGTATGTGTCTGCAATCAAAATGTTGGAGTTTCATTTAAAAAAAAGAAATGTAATAATGGAACGTCATACTTTTTCTAGAAGGCATCAGCTTCCCAACTAATCTGTTGAGTGTTTTGTAAGTGATTTGAGAATATTGGCAGTGATATGTGACTTTAAGGATTTTTAAGAAATGGTGATTAGGGATCAACTGGTGGAAAAGACTAAAAGCAAAAAGGTGCCGCAAAAATTACTAACAATGTAGAATTTGACGCTTGAAAAAGCAAAGAAGTAGCTTGTGGTATTGAGTTTATGACAAAGTTTATGGAACAAATGTCTATAAGTACACAAGTGCATGCCCTACAGCTTGATGATAAGTCAAGGAGGAAATGGAAAGAAAATGATGATAGGAAGACTTGCTACAGATGTGGCAACATAAACTATTTGGGAAACGCTCCTAATTGTCCTGCTGAATTTTGTGGGAGAAGCAAGAAAATAGGCCATTTTTTGAGAGTGTGCAAAGCTCTTTGTGTACTGAATCTGAAGTGTCTGAGAGGAGTGTGAACACAGAAGAAAAGGGTCATGACATGACAATCCAATCTGATTTGGATGAGGATAGTGTGGAATTGATCGTGGACATGGAGAAACAGGTGGATGACAGGGTGGGAAGTGACAATGAAGAAGTTTCACTAATAAGTGGCCCTGCCATTTAAAACCTCAGTGCCTTGTGGGTTTTAATGGTAGCAGTTCAAGCAAGACGGCTGATTCCAGGTCATAGGACAGTGCTTCATTACATTTCAAAAGAGATGTGGCTAAGGGAACAGAGTATGAGGCCAAAAAAGGTTCATGTTTGTTGGGCTGGTTGGACCAAAGAAATCTTAGTATTGTGTTGCATTCCAACAGTCTGGAACAGGTCATGTTAAAAGAGGAGTGTATGGCATTGATGGCTGTGGGTAAGTGTGTATGGAGGAATGCTATTCCTGGAGTGTTTGGCAAGAAACTGGGGAAGATCAAAGGATTTTCCCACCAAATCTGATTGAAAGCAGGGGCTGAACGGGTGGTGCACACAGCCAGACATGTTCCCATCTCCATAAGTGAGGAGTTGAATAAGAACTGAAAAATCTATCGGATCAAGGGGTCATTGAGCCCATAGAGAGCTATGAGTGGCTCTCTTCGGTAGTGCTAGGCAGAAAAAGTAATAGCTCATTGAGAATGTGCATCGACTTAAAAGATTTCAATGAGAGAATATGGGTTGATAGGCATCCCCTGCCAAGCATCTCTGAAATATTATATACTCTGAAGGGCCCAAAAGTTTTTACAACATTGGCTATTTTCTCAGCCTACCACTAAATTGCCTTACATTAGCATTCCTGCCATTTAACATCATTCATGATGCATGGTGGGGCTTTCAGGTTTAAATGTATGCTCTTTGGCTTGGCCTCTGCCTCGTCTGTGTTTCAGGGTGATAGAGGCTATTTTCAAAGGAATTGCGAATGTAAGATTTCAAGATAACATACTGATTTTTGGGTGAGATGTGAAATAACATAATAAAACCTTAGCTTTGGTGTTGTCTATTCTAAAAGAAAACCAATGACTTTGAAACCCAGAATGAAAGACATCCTTTTCCCCCGATCACCCCCATATTTTGGCCTTTACCGGTGGTAACTGACTGTGACTGCTCCCTGGGCTCTGATTAAAACATTTATATGGTAATTAGATGTAATTACAATTGTCACTGACAACCTACCTGTAAGTCCCTAGTATATTTTAGGTTTTTTGGGCATAGAGGGCGGCCCAACAGCTTTGAGACACTTAAGTGTGCTATGCTGAATTGCCTGCAGTCATTTTTAAAAGTGAGCCCCACTTTGTAAGCTGCTTTTCAATTGAAATAGCATGCAAGATTTGTAAATATAAATCCAACAACTTGCCACTGTTGAATTTATCATAACTAATACAGAAATACGTTATAGAATTTCCATTTCTTTTCTGTGAGCCAAAATCCAGCCTTCTAGAGGCATCTTCTGACTGGCCAACCAAACTACTTTGATGAGGTGATATGTGTCCTGCGCAGAGACAGAGATTATCTGATTGGGAGAGCTCTGCTGCTGCAGAGAACAGACCGGGATGAGGGCGGGTAAATCAAACTGGGTTTCAAAGAGAGTAGGACAGTAAGGAATGTCAGCAAGGCCTACTCCCTCTTCATTTACACCCCCCCCCCAGCCAGATGACAAGCCTGGGAATAGAATTTACAGTAGGTCTGGAAAGGAAGTGTTAAGTGAAATGAGCCACACCAGTGGGTTGACTTAGCCAGGTCTTACTCCCAAGGACAGGAATTCTCCATCTTGAATTCTAAAGTACAGTGCTTTGTGGGACAAGAATATGCCACACTTTGGAGGAAGCTGTCATGCTTTTGGGTGGCACCCTGTACCCCATTGGTCAGGGGTGTGCCTCCCCCTGCTTGTTTCCCCAGCACATTGAATAAATATGTGAAAACTGCAAAGCAACTCAGATCTGCTGCTTGAAACTACAAGGAGGAGGACTGCCCTGCTGGAACCCTGGTTTGCACTCCAAAGGATCGCACTCTGAAGGACTGCTCCTGCTGCACACTTGGAACTACAGCCTTGAGGACTTTGCCTTGCTTCCAAAGGGATTAACGAGTGGACTCTCTGAAGCAGCAACTTAACAGAGCTCACCTGCACCATCTCCCCCAAGAAGTCCTCAGCCTGGAGTGCATCCAGTGGACTTTTAAGCATTTGGCCAGGTGCATTGTTGGAACTGTAGTCCCAACTTCCGAGGAGCAACTCAGAGACTCTGGAAATATGGATTTGGGTTGTGGACCCTTTGAACCCTCAAGAGTAACTTCAGGAAGATGTTCAAGACGTTTGGAGAAGTTTGAAGCAACTTTTGGAAAAATCTCCTGAAGGTGACCAACCTGTCGACAAGAGTCAGGCCGCTGACGTTGAACAGAAGCCTGGCCTGGATTTTAGGTTTGTCCCGCTGAAAGCGTCTGAGCTAAATATTTCCCGGATTTCACCGAGGTCTCATGTTGAGCCAAGCCACTGTCATTGACTCGGATCCTGGTCTGAAGAGGAGCCTCCCTCGACGACGAGAGAAAATCCTCCGGAAAAGTTTCTAAGTGCAAAGGTAACATGTTGACCGGGGCCTCCCGCATGGTGTCTCTGACCAGGGCTCTATCACGGTCAGCCTCAAACTTTAACTATGTCCTGGTCAAGTGGGAAAAGATGCTCCAAGTTGGCGCTGTATGTTTTTAAACACTAGAATGTGTTTTTTATTTAAAAAATTCATAACTATGATTCCTTATATTAGATTTCTGTAGTTTTGGTGTCATTTTAATCATAAAAATATTTCCTATTGTTATAAAGTGGTTGTGAATTTTTATTCTGCTTTGTGTCTTACTTATTTTATGTATTGTTGTTTTTGAATGCTTCACACACCTGTCTCCTAAAGTAAGCCTACCTGCTTGTTGCCAGCTACCAAGGGTTGAGCAAAGTTATTGAGACCTTGTCTAGGCCTTATATTGCATTGGTGGCTTAATTGCTAGTGGTAGGTGTATACTTACCCCTACTAATAATCCATAATCTAACACCAAGTAAATGTCAGTTTTCAGTGTGGAGTGTGGACTACTTGCGGCATAAGTTGTTGGCTAGCGGTGTAAAGCCAAAAAATTCCGTGATTGAACAGGAAGCTTTAGCCGGTTGGTGAGATGTGGATCATTTTAGAAAATATCAGTGGGGAATTTAATTTACTGTGCGCATTGATCCCAAACCTTTGATTAATTTATTTGTCACAAAGGGAGCTTGTAAAGCTACTCCAAGAATTGCCAAATGGCATTGAAGATTACAGTAATTTCAGTTTAGGTTAGAAGATATTCCTGGGGTGAAGAATGTTTTCGCTGACTGTTTGTCACATTTAGCCCTGAAGACACAGGAAATAGATGGAGCTGATTTTTGTATAGTTGCTTTAAATATTGGTGGATGAAGAGGCGCTCCTAGGTGAAGAGGAGTCGAGAGAGGCAGTAGAGTATGATAAGGCATTGCAAGAGCTGTTGTCTTGTTTAAGTAAAGATTGGCCCAAAGGAAAGGTTAGTGATTCTTTGAGCGATTTTAAAGAGGTTTTCTTGGAATTGAGGGTTTCTAAAGGAATTCCTAGACAGGCAAATTTATTGGTGGTTTCAACAGGATTCCTTGCAAAAGTATTGAAAGTGGTGCATGAGGGTCATGGAGGTATGACGGCCATGAAAAGACTAATCAGGGACAACTTTTGGTGGAGCATTTTGTAAGAGATTGTGTAGCATGTGTTGTCAGTGATAAATCCTAGCTAATGGTATCAAGTCCAGTTGAAGCAATTCCTGTGCCAGAAAAACCTTGGGTCAAGTTAGGGGTGAACATGCTCACGGAGAGTAGCAAGTACAGCATTGTGTTGGTTTATTATTTCCCTTGTGACCGCAGGTGAAATTTATAAGAGCAGCCAATACTGTTGAGATTGCAATGTTTTTGCACACAATGTTTGTGAAGGAAGGAGCCCCTTCTGAGTTGGCGATGGACAACAGAGTGCAATACGTCAGATGATTTTGGAAAATTTATTAGCCATTATGGTGTGAGGCATGTTACAACATCTTTGTACTATTCCAGAAGTAATGATCTTGTGGAAAGTTGCAATAGAGTAATAAAAGATAATGTGCAATTGTCTTTAACAAACTGTTTGGATTGGGGTAAAGACTTGGATGATTTGTTGTGGGCAATACACACCACTCCCAATGTGGCTACGAGATGTAATTCTTTGAGTTGCTTGAGGGCAGGTTGGCTGCAACTAAGTTGGTGCATCCATAGATGAGTTCCTTGCAGAAGTCTCAAGAGATAATGGCACAAGTCAAGGAGAAAAGCAAAGATGCTCAGAGGAAATACGCGGCTGATGAGTGCAAGAAAGGTGAAGAACGGTTACTGATCAAAGAAGGGGATTGGGTCACAGTTATAATACTTATTATACCTCTTTATTCTCATTTCTCAACCTTTTTATGCCTCTTTCTGCTCGTTGCTGACCTTTATTCTACCTCTTTATGCTTGTTTCTCACCTTTAGTTTCCCACTATCTGCTTGTTTCTCACCTTTATTTTGCCTCTTTCTGCTTGTTTCTGACCTCTATTCTGCCTTTTTCTGCTCATTTCTGAACTTTATTTTGCCATTCTGCTCATTGCTGACCTTTATTTTGCCTTTTTATGCTCGTTTCTCACCTTTATTTTGCCTCTTTCTGCTAGTTGCGAACCTATATTCTATATCTTTCTGCTCTTTTCTGTCCTTTATTCTGCCTCTTTCTGCTTATTTCTGACCTTTATTTTGCCTCTTTTCTGCTCATTTCTGACCTTGATTCTGCCTCTTTCTGACCTTTATTCTGCATCGTTCTCCTTGTTCCTGGCCTTTTTTTTGCCTCGTTCTCCTTTTTTCCCCCCGGGACCGCGGGGGAGCCTCAAGGCCCCCCACAGTCTCAGCCGGCTACCAGCTTCCTGTGGGAGCTGGTGTTGCTCTCACAGACAGGGACCTGCTAAACGTGCCGCTCCCTGTCTGTGAGAGCAATCCTTTTGTCACTCGTGTTCGTTCCCGCCCGCGAGACAAGCGCCGGGAGGTTGACAGGACCTGCCAGGAGAAGGCATGACGAACCTCCCCCAGGAGGATAGCATCACAGGCGGAACACGGCCCGCCGGCCCCCATGGGAGGGCGGTCTGCTAGGCAGGAAGGGAGTCGTGCCAGAATGAACCCTGCCCTGCATATTGATCCATGAAGATGCCCCTTGATTTCCTTTCCGCTGCGGATCGCAGAAGTTTCGACATTTCCGTGTTCCGCGTGGAACGCGGAAATGCCGAAATTTCCCAACTTCCGCGAGCGGAACGGAATTTGCCGCCCACCCCTACACTCAATGATGCATTTCCCATGCTACGTGGCACCCTGCAGGGTTGCCCAATATCCACTCTCCTTTTTATCATTGTGATGGACCCACTAGTTTGCGCTCTGCAAGACAGTCACTCGCACTGCGTGCTGCAGCTCACTCACGGTCCCCTGTTGCTCTCCCTGTATGCGGATGTCATCTTGCTATTCATCAGGCATCCGCAAAACAACCTCCTCCCGCTTATGCAGGAGATACTGAAATATGGCAACCTCTGGGGGCTCCGTATCAACTAGAAAAAGTCGGAGCTTTTCCCACTGACGGACACTGCCCAGCCAGTATCAGCAGACTATCCTCTTACATGGGCTACAGATGGCACCAAATACCTGGTCATCAACCTCCATAAATACAGAGACCAAATCCTGCAGGGTAACTACGGCCCAGCAGTGACATACCTCACTGCGCATGTTTCGTGCCACGTGTGTTTGCACCCCATTAGTTTCATGGATGGAAGAAAAGTTGCATTGGAATAATAGAGAGCATCCCTCTGAAGACATTGGAACATCCACACAATGTGGTATGGACTTCATGAACAGTACATCATTTTGATTTGAAGGATGGTGGATCCGATTATTCCACGGGCGTTCAATATTTCATGGATTCAATATTTTATGGATTTTCATAGACATATTATTGGTTTTTATTCTAGTACAGGCATTGTATTGACTCATTAATCATGTTATTTTGTTTCCTGTTTCTTTCACATTTTATTTTAATGTCTTGAGTTTTATACATCAAGTTCTTCATGTTACAGGGTGAATTCGTTTTGGGTTTATTGTGCTTGGGGGTAATGCATTATGGGATTTGTAGTTGGGATTGTCCTTTCACAAAGTGTAAGCATTTGATTTGAGTTTGTGAGTCACGTGGTCTCATGGAGCACACTTGCACAAGCGTTTTAAGAGTAACTCGGAGGGAGGGAGCTGTGTGATGATCTTTTGAAAATGAAGGGAGGTACGAAGAGGTCATAACGCGATCTCTGCTTTTACGAGGTAAATGGGTTCTGCTTTGTTTCTGTGATGTGAAAGGGTTTCATTTCATTTTATTTCTTTGCGCATTCACAAGGGGTTTTGGTTAAGGGTGGGCGTAGTGGGCGTAGTGGGGCTACGTGAAGCAGCACGTAGTGTGCCCAAATCTACGCACACTACGCGCTTCGCGTAGCCCCACTACGTGCCACCCACCTCCCGCCCGCCATTCTTTTAAATAATATAAGCAATGAAAAATAAATTAAAGTAAGTCGACTTACCCGTAAGCGCGGCGTCTCCGGGGCTCCCTCTTTCTGTTTCTAATTTCTTCCGGCAAATGCGCATGCGCGGACGCCCGCGCATGCGCATTTCTCGCGAGAAATGCGCATGCGCGGGTGTCCGCGCATGCGCATTTGCCAGAAGAAATTAGAAACAGAAAGAGGGAGCCCCGGAGACGCCGCGCTTACGGGTAAGTCGACTTACTTTAATTTATTTTTCATTGCTTATATTATTAAAAGGAGGGCAGGCGGGAGGTGGGTGGCGGGTGGCAAGCAGCTACGCTTCGCCCTCGGCGTGTGCGTAGCGCTGCCCTGCTTCGCCTACTTCGGAAAGTGCGAAGCAGGCAGCGCTACGTACACTACGTGGGCGAAGCGTAGTGCTACGCCCGGGGTTAGTTTTGGTATTTGGGTAACTGCAGAGGGATGATCAGTTTCTGCAGACATACAACAGGTTTAGCACTTGAGAAAGGATTTTTTGTTTACACTGCTTATCTGTTTGGGTATTTATGAGGGTGGGTTATGGAGGCGATTTTTTGATAGTTTAAGGGATGACATTAGTTTCTTTAGATGTTGAGCAGGTTGCGCTCTAGAGTGGTTGGTTAAGCTTATTTTTTTCAATCTTTTACAGCGACCCCTGACGAAGAACCAGATAGGTTCGAAATGCATTGGGTTACAATCAGAGTCCTGTGTGAAATATGATTGATTGCACGTGCTTATGTAAAAGCATGGATGGGCAACAGAAGGCATTTGAAAATGTGTGAATAAAGTATTCAGCTCAATCTAGCTGTCTATGGATTGATTCTATATGTAAATATACTAAGATTTGGATAATTTTGAGTGACACATCAATTGCTTCACTATGGATTACTTGGATTATATTGAAGACTTGGTTTACTTGAATCACTTCATTGTAGCAGTGCAGCAGCTGGGCGCGCCAATTGTGGTACCCTTTTTTGCAAAGAGACGGTGCACCAAAAAAAGTCTTTTCAAATGATCCAATTTATGTTCTTTTATTCTTTGTCAACTTTTTAGAGATTCGGACTCAGCCAACGCGTTTCGTTCTCATGAACTTCGTCAGGGCTGAAAAATGAGTATAGATACAAACATATATATAAAAAACACTTATATAAAAAGCACTATATGTACATCACAAAACACAACATACCACAATACTCATAATACATAACAAAAATATTACGATACTATACATTTATATACAAATAAGAAAAAACAAATGACACAAACTACACATGGAAATACACCACAAACAATGTTCAGAGTTTTAAAACATTAACCAGTTGAGTATAAGAGAAAAGAGTTAAGCAATTAGAGCCACTACTTAAATGTCTGATCTAAAGTTGTATACAGCCTAACACATGAAATAAAACATTTAGTGTAGAGGTAATGTGACAAGTATCCCTACATGAACTAATTGAGTTCAGAGCTTTAGCGATTTCGGATCAGTGGCCCCGTATGTCAAGGGGCCTGACGAATTATAAAGGTAAAATATCTATCAAGAATGCTTCGAGAGGGGTACCGCCCACATTCAACAAAAAATTATTATATTTTTCTGCCAATTCTTACCATAGATAATAGTTTGAAGGTAACCTCCAGACCTTTTGATAGATATTCAACTTCCAAATGCCGTCGTTTAAAGTTGTTCAAAAAACTGTGTGGCCTAGTAAAAAATGGATTACGGAATTATCATGACCAATTCAATTACCGAAGGGTTAAAGAAAAAAGAAAAAAGAAGAAAAAAGAAGAAAAAGAAAGTACGGAAGACAGGGAATTCCAAGAGGAAAGCGAGCGTAATCTTACCTCTTAAATAATCAAGTGGTGCATATACAATTAAATCCTATGTATATCACCGAGTAAATCGATTGTATATAAGACTTCCAAGTAGATCCAAAGAAAACGAAATCACTAGTAAATCAACATTGTAGTTGCATATTTAGTGCCAATGTATGGGCTCCATATTCTAAAAGAAGAAATGAGGAATACCATGAGCGTATACTTCTAATCCCACATCACAACAACCCAATTCACAAATGAATCCGCAGAGTTAGACACGCATCCATAATCCATTGTTACAGGTTAAGCGGGGTCATGAGGGCCACTATTTATCACAGCGAATACCAACTGCTATATGGGTAACCGCGAGACGGTGTGTTTTTAGATAAACCATTAACCTGTTTTTACTTGCAGTAAGAGACGGTAATATATCAAAAGTTTAATGTACCTAAAACGTGAAGCATTCACTTCCGGATAAAACCTTTACAGGAATCCATCTATTAAACAGTGTTAAAAATAGAAAGCATCGGAAATCGCTGGCACGGATTTGACATAGCGAGATTGCTATGTTGCTATGTTAGGAATACGCGCCGAGTATAGTCGTAAAGTATTCTAATTAGAGTGTCACCCGAATTCCCGACATAAAGACCAAAGACGAATACAAAGTAAGTCTTTATATTTCTTTACATAACGAGAGAAATATCTCGTATGAACTACACAGAATATCTCTACGAACCACTCAATATAATAGGGCTACGTAAAGGTTCCATCTAATAATAAATGCGTAACGAAAAACACCGGTATCCCAGTCTTACCGTATGAAAGAGTACTTCCTCAAATTCGCGGCGAAACCGTATGTCATCAGTCAAACTTTTTAAATAGGACCGCCCCTTGTGTCACGTGTTGGAGATACGCATAGAAACATGTAGAACAACGTTACGATGTATAATCAAAGGTCCCGGATGTTTGGGCGCCATGTTGAAGTGGTATATGGACTAAGCGATTGAATGTGAAATTTTAACTCCCGATTGTGCCGTTACAAACATAAGATCCTCAGACCAGTCAAAATCTTTAAATTTCATTAAAATGTCCTTACTGTCCCTGACATACGAAGGTAGATCAGGGACATATTTTTGTAGTTTTAAGTCGACAAATTGTGAAATTTTCTCCGTCGGTGATCCCACCCCAGAAATAATGGGTCTGCCCGGTGGAAATTGCCCACCCTTATGAACCTTTGGCAGTACATAAATGCATGGGAAGCTTGGACATTTGACCCACATAAAACGATATTCATCCTCATTAAGAAGACCTGACTCCCTCCATTCCAACAATTTAGCGTTAATCCTCATAGTACTTAGAGGAATAGGATTATCCTTAATCTTTCGATAATACAACTCATTACTAAGCTGATTCGCTATCTCCTGCATGTAGTCTTTATGATTCATTAGAACGATATTCCCACCTTTATCGGCTTCTCTTATAACAATGTTCGTATCTTTGTTCAACCTTTTGAGAGCCGATCTCTCCGCCGCCGTGATATTATTGGCGGACTTGGAAGTGAATCTTCGAGGGGTTTCCATATCGTATAGGTCCTCTGTGACCTTATTATGAAACTCGTCGATATTGCGGTGGTAAGAGTGTGTGGGTATAAATTTAGATTGAGGACGAAGTCCACTGTCAGTACTCGCACTACGACAGATGTCAAGATCCTCAAGGACTGTGGTGATATTCACTTCATTCTCTGGGTTCAAAGATAGTAAACAGTGTATATCACGAATTTCGCGTATAGTGTGTGTTCCAACACTCTGAACCCTCTCATCACCCCCAGGATCATAGGGTCTATTTGCAAAAACATCCTTGAGTTTCAATACCCTAGTGAATTTAAAAAGGTCGATATGTGTATTCGCAAAGTCACCCCCTTGTGTGGGGCAAAAAAAAGACCCTTGCTCAAAATCTTCATTTCGTCATTGTCCAAGATTTTATTTGAAAGGTTTACGATCTTTAAATCAGTGTTTACATTCTGACAACTCATGGAGTCCCCTGTAATTCCAAGTTCACCAATGGCTATTTCTTCAGTTTGGGCACTGCACCTGATTTGTTTATCGTGCCTCCCCTTTTGTCTATTCTTTGATCGCCTCCCTCCCCGCCTCGTTTTGTTTCATCCCTTTTCTGTTGGAGGCGGTTGCTTATTCTGAGGTTGGCCAGTTCTTTTTGAAAGGATGAGGCCCCGTCTTCTAAAGGGACATCTGGTATTACATGACTGGATATGGAACTATCAAGTGAAGACAGAGACAGATTGCTGTTAGAAACTGTTTCCTCACTTTCATCTCTGTTTTCCCTTGTTCTTTTCTTGGTTGTATCCTCAGTTCCCTGTAACCCATCAAATTTCTTTGCGAATGTGTATATCCTGCCATTTTGGTAATCCCTATCATCCCTTCTGATTTTATTTAATTTTTTATTTTTTAAGTACAATTGGTGATCATCAATCACTTGTTTCAAAATTAGATACTTTTTCTCAATCAGGTCTTTCTCAGGCATGCTATTAATTTCCTTTTCCAAAATCTCAATCTCTGCCTGTAATTTCTCCCCTTTCTCCGCAGCATGTCTCACCAATATCTTCATCATCATTGTGGATGCACCCTCCAAGTTACATTCCCATTCCTTCAGAAGATCCCCACTTAAATCCTCAAAAGTCGGGAAAATTAAAATACGGAGCCCCCGTGGGATTTTACCATTTTTCATGTATTGTTCCAGGGTGACTCCGTCCCACCATCTGCTTAACTCTTGTTTACGTAATCTCTCTAATTTCAAGAACAATGCTTTAAGACTCACAATAGCCACATTAGTTGAGCTTGTTGTGTTTTTGGAGACACTGGTCCCAAATAGATCCAGTGCCAACTCCTCACGCCCATCTTGAAATTTAGGCATGATATCTACAATTTCCAAGGCCCTTTACCTGATTAGTATCAGTGCAATAACAAATAGAAAAGAGTGCAAAACGGTCAATCAAATGAAATATGGACAGAAAAACAGTACGGCTGACCAATGTTGAGCACATCAATTTCAAAGTAAATGTTCAAATTTCTGGTAGGTGCAAAGACACGTCCAGAGCAGGCCGTACTTGTGCTCTACTGGAAACCAGATATACAAACTTTTTTGCAAAGAGACGGTGCACCAAAAAAAGTCTTTACAAATGATCCAATTTATGTTCTTTTATTCTTTTTCAACTTTTTAGAGATTCGGACTCAGCCAACGCGTTTCGTTCTTATGAACTTCGTCAGGGCTGAAAATTTAGTATAGATACAAACATATATATAAAAAACACTTATATAAAAAGCACTATATGTACATCACAAAACACAACATACCACAATACTCATAATACATAACAAAAATATTACGATACTATACATTTATATACAAATAAGAAAAAACAAATGACACAAACTACACATGTAAATACACCACAAACAATGTTCAGAGTTTTAAAACATTAACCAGTTGAGTATAAGAGAAAAGAGTTAAGCAATTAGAGCCACTACTTAAATGTCTGATCTAAAGTTGCATACAGCCTAACACATGAAATAAAACATTTAGTGTAGAGGTAATGTGACAAGAATCCCTACATGAACTAATTGAGTTCAGGGCTTTAGCGATTTCGGATCAGTGGCCCCGTATGTCAAGGGGCCTGACGAATTATAAAGGTAAAATATCTATCAAGAATGCTTCGAGAGGAGTACTGGCAATTATTAAGACTACCGCCCACATTCAACAAAAAATTATTATATTTTTCTGCCAATTCTTACCATAGATAATAGTTTGAAGGTAACCTCCAGACCTTTCGATAGATATTCAACTTCCAAATGCCGTTGTTTAAAGTTGTTCAAAAAACTGTGTGGCCTAGTAAAAAATGGATTACGGAATTATCATGACCAATTCAGTTACCGAAGGGTTAAAGAAAAAAAAAAAAAGAAGAAAAAGAAAGTACGGAAGACAGGGAATTCCAAGAGGAAAGCGAGCATAATCTTACCTCTTAAATAATCAAGTGGTGCATATACAATTAAATCCTATGTATATCACAGAGTAAATCGATTGTATATAAGACTTCCAAGTAGATCCAAAGAAAACGAAATCACTAGTAAATCAACATCGTAGTTGCATATTTAGTGCCAATGTACGGGCTCCATATTCTAAAAGAAGAAATGAGGAATACCATGAGCGTATACTTCTAATCCCACATCACAACAACCCAATTCACAAATGAATCCGCAGAGTTAGACAAGCATCCATAATCCATTGTTACAGGTTAAGCGGGGTCATGAGGGCCACTATTTATCACAGCGAATACCTGCTATATGGGTATCCGCGAGGCGGTGTGTTTTTAGATAAACCATTAACCTGTTTTTACTTGCAATAAGAGACGGTAATATATAAAATGTTTAATGTACCTAAAACGTGAAGCATTCACTTCCGGATAAAACCTTTACAGGAATCCATCTATTAAACAGTGTTAAAAATAGAAAGCATCGGAAATCGCTAGCACGGATTTGACATAGCAAGATTGCTATGTTGCTATGTTAGGAATACGCGCCGAGTATAGTCGTAAAGTATTCTAATTAGAGTGTCACCGAATTCCCGACATAAAGACCAAAGACGAATACAAAGTAAGTCTTTATATTTCTTTACATAACGAGAGAAATATCTCGTATGAACTACACAGAATATCTCTACGAACCACTCAATATAATAGGGCTACGTAAAGGTTCCATCTAATAATAAATGCGTAACGAAAAACACCGGTATCCCAGTCTTACCGTATGAAAGAGTACTTCCTCAAATTCGCGGCGAAACCGTATGTCATCAGTCAAACTTTTTAAATAGGACCGCCCCTCATGTCACGTGTTGGAGATACGCATAGAAACATGTAGAACAACGTTACGATGTATAATCAAAGGTCCCGGATGTTTGGGCGCCATGTTGAAGTGGTATATGGACTAAGCGATTGAATGTGAAATTTTAACTCCCGATTGTGCCGATCGATTGAAACAATAAAACTTAAGTTTGAGAGTTGATTCTACGGAATAATTATTAAAAAAATTAAGTGTATCAAGAAAAATAGATCAGTTGTCATAATAAGTACATGACACTTAGAAACGGAATCACCATACTTAAAAGATTTTTTTCGTGAGTATTAAGGCGCCATATTGGAATAATGTATGGACCTTAAAATTGTATACAGTATTCTAACTCCAATTAAACTGATCAGTTTAAAATAAGACAATTCGGGTTTAAATGCTAGTGCTAATACGATCATTCCTTTAAATTGAATGGGGGACAACCACTCGAAAGAGGGAGAAGAAACATACAAGATAGAGAAAATGTATGAAAAGTTTTTGGACAAGAACACCGAACAATTGTATTGTGTTAATGTGCCATTATGTAAACTTAATTAGGAACTCCAAGTGCAAGACTCTATTCAAGACACTATATAATCTCAAATTTAGCATAGTGTCTGACAGTATATTTTGTAATGCACTTGGTGTATGATGCGTTATTGGCGAAATGGCGAAAGGGCAATTCTAGGAAAGTGCCAGGCCAAAAAAATATACAAGTCAATGTAAAGAAATATATATCCGCCGGTACTTGATATGGTTTAATATCCGGGCTCTATTGATCATTAAACAAATTTGAAAAACAGCAGTTTTTACTCAAAAATTGACCCTTATTCCCAAATGGGAACAATATAATTCCAGGGAACAACCATATGTTAGAGTTTATGGTACACCTGGTGGACAGCATGTTATGAGTTAAAGCAAGCGATTTGCCAAATATGGGTAGAAAGTATCATTCCTGAACATATTTATGAATGTAGAGTGACCCATATCCGTTAATACTTGCGCAAATTACCCCTAGTGTCGCAACAGGATTGTAGAAAAGGGGGAAATGGAATAGATGATAAGCCATCATAAGGTCCCAAATATCCTAAATACGGCCTAAGCAGTAATGGGGAAAAAATCAACATATTGGTTAACATAGCATTGATATCTATAAAAAATAATGCATTTCCCCATCTGTGTTGTGTCCCAGACTAGTTGCTCTCAAACGGCAAATCCATTTTGATTACTTCTGTCTTAGCAACAGATCCCTGTTGCCACCTCTCTTAGGTGCTGGAACATGTTCAATAGCATGGAACCAAAATGTTACATCTTCGGGATGTTCCTTGACATAGTGATTAGTAATTGGATACCTGGTGTCATTAGTTCTTATAGCCCGTCTGTGTTCCTGAATTCTTAGTTTTAAACTGCGGATAGTGCTGCCGACATAAATAATGCCGCATCTACATCCTAGAACATACACCACATAAGTGGTGTTACAATTATGAAGTCCTCAATCATAAATTGTCTGGAGGTGTTAAATGAGAAGACAAGGGTTTTATTTCTACCCAACGGAGAGACATTGCAGGTTCCGCAGGTAAAAAAACCTTTAGGTTTATTTGGCAGCCAGGTTTTCGTTGTTTTTGGAGTAACTATATAACTGGGACATAAAGTTCTTTTTAGAGAGGTACCCTTTCTATATGTGATAGATGGTTTACTTTCAATCACATCTTTCAAACCAGGAACTCCCACCAAAAGATGCCAATGTTTACGGAAAATATTGAAGATGGTATTACTATGGGAAGTATATTGAGTTATAAACCTTGCTTTTGTGTTGGTGACAGTCCTGATTTGTTTGTCTTGTAGTGTAACATTCCTACTCATCTTTTTAATTCTTAATTCCGCTCTGTCCAGAATCCTTTGATCGTAACCCCTTCTAAAGAATCTATTCCTGGTGTCACTGATGTGTGTACGGAACATCGCTTTCTCGCTACAATTCCGCCTAATCCTTACCATTTCACCAAAGGGAATGTTGTTCTTAACTGAACGAGGGTGTGCACTTGTTGCATGTAACACAGCGTTACATGCGGTCTCCTTCCTATATAATGTACTATGTATTTGTCCCTGCTTGATATAAAATTGAATATCAAGAAAGTTGATACGTTCTTTGTGACACATCATAGTAAATTTTACATTATACGTATTGGTATTTAGAAAGGATACATACTGGTTGAGTTGGTCAGTGGACCCAGACCAAAGGCAGATCACATCGTCAATATACCTCCCCCAGTACACGATGTAATTGGTCCAGGGGGAGGCATCTCTGTTCCAAGCATGCTCCCTCTCAAACCAACCCATGAAAAGGCATGCATAAGAGGGAGCAAACTTGGAACCCATCGCTGTTCCATGTATCTGCTGAAACCAATGATCATCAAAAAGAAAGAAATTATTATCCAGGATGATATTGATCATAGATACAATCATCTCATTGTAATCATAGAGACTTGCATCATCTCTATCCAGAAAGGATTGTATAGCTCTAATACCAAAGTTCTTATTGATGCAGGTATATAGACTCTCTACGTCTAGAGTTACAAACATAAGATCCTCAGACCAGTCAAAATCTTTAAATTTCATTAAAATGTCCTTACTGTCCCTGACATACGAAGGTAGATCAGGGACATATTTTTGTAGTTTTAAGTCGACAAATTGTGAAATTTTCTCCGTCGGTGATCCCACCCCAGAAATAATGGGTCTGCCCGGTGGAAATTGCCCACCCTTATGAACCTTTGGCATTACATAAATGCATGGGAAGCTTGGACAATTGACCCACATAAAACGATATTCATCCTCATTAAGAAGACCTGACTCCCTCCATTCCAACAATTTAGCGTTAATCCTCATAGTACTTAGAGGAATAGGATTATCCTTAATCCTTCAATAATACAACTCATTACTAAGCTGATTCGCTATCTCCTGCATGTAGTCTTTATGATTCATTAGAACGATATTCCCACCTTTATCGGCTTCTCTTATAACAATGTTCGTATCTTTGTTCAACCTTTTGAGAGCCGATCTTTCCGCCGCCGTGATATTATTGGCGGACTTGGAAGTGAATCTTCGAGGGGTTTCCATATCGTATAGGTCCTCTGTGACCTTATTATGAAACTCATCGATATTGCGGTGGTAAGAGTGTGTGGGTATAAATTTAGATTGAGGACGAAGTCCACTGTCAGTACTCGCACTACGACAGATGTCAAGATCCTCAAGGACTGTGGTGATATTCACTTCATTCTCTGGGTTCAAAGATAGTAAACAGTGTATATCACGAATTTCGCGTATAGTGTGTGTTCCAACACTCTGAACCCTCTCATCACCCCCAGGATCATAGGGTCTATTTGCAAAAAAATCCTTGAGTTTCAATACCCTAGTGAATTTAAAAAGGTCGATATGTGTATTCGCAAAGTCACCCCCTTGTGTGGGGCAAAAATTAAGACCCTTACTCAAAATCTTCATTTCGTCATTGTCCAAGATTTTATTTGAAAGGTTTTCGATCTTTAAATCAGTGTTTACATTCTGACAACTCATGGAGTCCCCTGTAATTCCAAGTTCACCAATGGCCAGTTTGGGCACTGCACCTGATTTGTTTATCGTGCCTCCCCTTTTGTCTATTCTTTGATCGCCTCCCTCCCCGCCTCGTTTTGTTTGATCCCTTTTCTGTTGGAGGCGGTTGCTTATTCTGAGGTTGGCCAGTTCTTTTTGAAAGGATGAGGCCCCCTCTTCTAAAGGGACATCTGGTATTACATGACTGGATATGGAACTACCAAGTGAAGACAGAGACAGATTGCTGTTAGAACCTGTTTCCTCACTTTCATCTCTGTTTTCCCTTGTTCTTTTCTTGGTTGTATCCTCAGTTCCCTGTAACCCATCAAATTTCTTTGCGAATGTGTATCTCCTACCATTTTGGTAATCCCTATCATCCCTTCTGATTTTATTTTATTTTTTATTTTTTAAGTACAATTGGTGATCATCAATCACTTGTTTCAAAATTAGATAATTTTTCTCAATCAGGTCTTTCTCAGGCATGCTATTAATTTCCTTTTCCAAAATCTCAATCTCTGCCTGTAATTTCTCCCCTTTCTCCGCAGCATGTCTCACCAATATCTTCATCATCATTGTGGATGCACCCTCCAAGTTACATTCCCATTCCTTCAGAAGATCCCCACTTAAATCCTCAAAAGTCGGGAAAATTAAAATACGGAGCCCCCGTGGGATTTTACCATTTTTCATGTATTGTTCCAGGGTGACTCCGTCCCACCATCTGCTTAACTCTTGTTTACATAATCTCTCTAATTTCAAGAACAATGCTTTAAGACTCACAATAGCCACATTAGTTGAGCTTGTTGTGTTTTTGGAGACACTGGTCCCAAATAGATCCAGTGCCAACTCCTCACACCCATCTTGAAATTTAGGCATGATATCTACAAATTCCAAGGCCCTTTACCTGATTAGTATCAGTGCAATAACAAATAGAAAAGAGTGCAAAACGGTCAATCAAATGAAATATGGACAGAAAAACAGTACGGCTGACCAATGTTGAGCACATCAATTTCAAAGTAAATGTTCAAATTTCTGGTAGGTGCAAAGACACGTCCATAGCAGGCCGTACTTGTGTGGAAACCAGATATACAAACTTTTTTGCAAAGAGACGGTGCACCAAAAAAAGTCTTTTCAAATGATCCAATTTATGTTCTTTTATTCTTTGTCAACTTTTTAGAGATTCGGACTCAGCCAACGCGTTTCGTTCTTATGAACTTCGTCAGGGCTGAAAAATGAGTATAGACACAAACATATATATAAAAAACACTTATATAAAAAGCACTATATGTACATCACAAAACACAACATACCACAATACTCATAATACATAACAAAAATATTACGATACTATACATTTATATACAAATAAGAAAAAACAAATGACACAAACTACACATGTAAATACACCACAAACAATGTTCAGAGTTTTAAAACATTAACCAGTTGAGTATAAGAGAAAAGAGTTAAGCAATTAGAGCCACTACTTAAATGTCTGATCTAAAGTTGCATACAGCCTAACACATGAAATAAAACATTTAGTGTAGAGGTAATGTGACAAAAATCCCTACATGAACTAATTGAGTTCAGGGCTTTCGCGATTTCGGATCAGTGGCCCCGTATGTCAAGGGGCCTGACGAATTATAAAGGTAAAATATCTATCAAGAATGCTTCGAGAGGAGTACTGGAAATTATTAAGACTACCGCCCATATTCAACAAAAAATTATTATATTTTTCTGCCAATTCTTACCATAGATAATAGTTTGAAGGTAACCTCCAGACCTTTCGATAGATATTCAACTTCCAAATGCCGTTGTTTAAAGTTGTTCAAAAAACTGTGTGGCCTAGTAAAAAATGGATTACGGAATTATCATGACCAATTCAGTTACCGAAGGGTTAAAGGAAAACAAAAAAGAAGAAAAAGAAAGTACGGAAGACAGGGAATTCCAAGAGGAAAGCGAGCATAATCTTACCTCTTAAATAATCAAGTAGTGCATATACAATTAAATCCTATGTATATCACAGAGTAAATCGATTGTATATAAGACTTCCAAGTAGATCCAAAGAAAACGAAATCACTAGTAAATCAACATTGTATTTGCATATTTAGTGCCAATGTATGGGCTCCATATTCTAAAAGAAAAAATGAGGAATACCATGAGCGTATACTTCTAATCCACCCAACTTTACAGAACAAGACATCGATACTGAGACCAGGGAAGCATCCGAAGAATGAGAAGGAGTATGCATAGTAATACAATTTGTTTTGGGCCTCTTCTGTGAAGATGCATTTAGCAAAGAGATTTAAAACTAAGTCTCTTTGAAATTGGTAGCCATAGAAGATAACTTTTTTGCAGCTACGACCAAAGAAATCCTAGGACACTTCAGGGTCAATCTTCCTGCTGCAATTTTGATATCAAAAACAACCAAAGGTGATGGACTTAAATAGTAGCACCTCACTTTTAATAATGCTGCTGCCTTATCTGGCTGTTAGTGCACAATAACTCCAGCACCATTCACCTAGTGGTGCCTCAGAAGAGAATCTCTGACAATTTATTCACAACAAATGGAGGTGCACTGAACATAAAATAGAGAGTCCAAAGTGTTTTTCTGTTTCTTTGTTTGACTTTTATTTCATAGCTGATAAAAACACAACAACAGCCAACGCGTTTCGTTCCTTTAAAGACAAATTTTAACGGAACTTCTTCAGGGCTGTAACAGAATAGAAAAGACATTTTTATAACACTCATTAAAACTGATGGACGTACACATATTTACAAACGTTAAAAAAGTTTTTTGTTTTAGATTATACAATTATATAATGATACAAAAATGGAGTCATTATGTACATAAGATGCCCTAAAAACAAATTTATTTGTTGGCGTTCATTTACATATTTTATAGTACCCTATTTATATATGTTTCTTCAAATAGACAAATTAATCACTGTACTATGTTCAAAGATCATATTGACAAATTCTTTAAAAAATCCAAAAGAATATTTCATTTCAAAATTGATATATTCCAAAACTAAGACTCCAAAGGTAAAAACTATTATCTCACCTCAAAATGACAGCAAGTCAAGTATAGGCTTTTTATTTGATGATTGGTAAATAAGAAATAGACAGCAAATCCCACATCAGGACATCCAAAATATCAGAATTAATCTAAAAAATTAAGACAAAGGAAACCAAATTAGAACAACCTGAGCTTAATAACAAGAGATTTCAAAGAGAGGGGGTTGAATAGCACCATTTATCTCACCTTCGTCGGTCGCAGAAGGTATAAATGTGTCTAGAGAGCCAGTGATTCAATATTAAAGATGAGGAGGTCCAATATAATGATGGCTATCAGATTTCTTAATAAAAATCTAAAGCAAAAACAAAAACCAGTATTGAATCAAATATAATGGAGAGACAAAATAGAAAATCATTGCTTCATGAAATAGGAATCTGTCATTTATAAAAGTCACGAGACTCCACAGTGTTCACCATCACTAGAAGAGGAGTAGACCAAGACCAGAGATTTCGATTTTAAAAAATCAGAACAGAAGACAAAACCGTGGCCATAAACAATTTAGTAGTTTGTAGATCAAACCTCTTTCTAGTAATGGCTATGTTCTCGCCAGTACAATAACTTCAAAAGGTTGTGAGAATCATTACTTAATGACATAAAAATCTGGCGTTTATAAAAGACACGAGACTCCACAATGTTCACCGTTATTGGAAGAGGAATAGACCAAGACCAGAGATTTCGATTTTGAAAATCAGAACAGAAGACAAACCGTAACCATAAACAATTTAGTAGTTGATAGATCGAACTTCTTACTAGTAATGACTCGGTTCTCACCTGTACGATAGCTTCAAATGGTTATGTAAGGCGGAAAGTCTTAATTTACAAAAGTAGACGCTCAATTTTTGAACAGCAAAATATCGATCAAACACCTAATAAAAAATATATATTCATATAAATAAATACATTTTTGGTGAACAGATTGATATTTACCAACAAAATTGTATATCTGTATATACGTTCAAACTAGGATATATGAAACTAGAAGAATAACTTGTGTCTTAAAAAAAAGTTTTTTGATGAAGAAGGTTTAAAGCTTTTCACAGACATATTCAACCTGTGTTTCTGAAAAAATGGAATCGATACTTTATATAATTGCTGGATACTACAAAAAAGTAACCAATACTTAAAATCCAAATGAACAATAGTTCCACCAGATCATCCTAGGAATCACAAAACGCAATTTATTTTAGATACATATATTAGGCATTCACAGCTATACTTAATTTTATCTGTAGCTTCAATGCATGACATATATATGAGTATACACTAAGAACCATAGTCTCTGATTCCTAATGAAGAACTTAAAAGGCGGAAGAAAAAAAGGGGGGCGGAGGGGGGAGGAAAAGGGGAGAAGAAGGCAAATTCTGAAGGCCATGGGAGGTTGGGTAATACTTCTATCTAATTAAAATGTATAAGGCTGGACAACCAAGTTGAATATTGCTCCAACAGACAAACAGACTAAAGTTTCAGATTTTTGACCAAAACTAATACATTATTTGTCACATCTAAAAAGACACCAAATTAACCTCATATTGACTATCTAAACAAGTTTACAGAGTTCTATTTGCCATGGAAATACCTTAATGCGTGATTCCTGCTCTCTCTCCGATTCACCGACAAACTCCATAGTAGTTTCCCGCCGCTTTTATGCCATGTTTGGGTCCTCTAAATCAGAAACACCTGATCTTGAATATTAGACGCGTAATTAGTGACATCATAGATGCTGCAATTTGTATCCGTTGCAGATTCTTGATCAATTTGGTAGGAGAGCCCAGGAAGAGAGCGTTACAATAGTCCAGGTGACAAATAATTAGTGCTTGTACCACCAAAGGTGGAATTTTAGAAGGCAGAAGAGAGAAAATGCTATACAGAAGTTACATTAGGGCAATGCAAACCACCAATAGATGGTTCACTTGTATAACCAAAGATAATTTATTATCTAAATGAACACTGGCAGGCCTGGTTCCAGACCAAAGGCTGTTGGCCAGAGACTGCAGACAAAGTCACCAGAGACTCCATAGGCTGGAAAAGGCACAATATCTGTTTTGTCTGCATTGAAATGTAATGAGTTGCTAGAAAACTAGGATACCATAACCTTTTACTGTTCTAAAACAGAATTAGGCAGGGTTGTTCAGGGGAATGATCAGTGTGAATAACCCAAATGTACAGTTGACTAATTTGGAGGGAGAATCTACCCAAGCTGATCCTAGTAAAGCTTGTGGAGCTAAAATTGCTTGTTCACTGACAAAATATTGATGTAAAAATATAGAAGGAAAAATTATTGATGCAAAAATATAGAATACAAAAATATTGACTCCCAAGGAGTTGCCAGCTCCACCAAGCTTCAATCCTTAAAACAAACTTCCAGCCTTTTGTCTCCTGCTTGTACCTGATAAAACAAAGTAAAGAAATCAACTTCTTTCTGTTGCCAGACCACATACACAGATATACACTGTTCTTTAGGAAGGGACAAAGGTCTCAACCCTCATTCATACATACCTCCAATAAAAAGGTAAAAGGTAAAGAAAGATAAGAGAGGAGGAGAAATGAACAGTACAGAAGAACCCTCTTCTTTCTTGTCACTATCAAGAGCAAGATAGTTATTGTTTGTTTTGTCTTTCATCCATATAAGTATGAGAAAAAGAATCTTCGCATATACCTTTGACTCTTATCCAAACAGTAAAGTAATATAAGCAAAATAGTCAAGAAGCTAATCAAATGATGGAGCTTAATATGCGGGCACTTCCTACCTGGAAGTAAACGATCTCTGTTTCCTTTGGGCCAAACTGAGCAGTATCCAAATGTCAAATATCTGGCCCCCAAATGGTCTGATAATATAGGTGGCTATTCTTCTTCCAGTTTCCTGCACTCCTGATACACCTGCTTTGGTGCGCTGATGCGGAAATAAGTGTGCGAGGCTCCCCAAACTCCAAAGGAGGGGAGTGGTGAGCCCACAACAGAAAACAGAATAAAGTGAGACAGGACGCTGCCTCTAACGGATAACTTCTCCGTCCACGAGGGTAGGTTCTTCCTTCCTGGGACCATATCCTCCAATACGGGCAACACGAAAGCTCGGGTGATCAGAATTACGCACACCATCTTGCGTGCATGGATGTATTTTTATCCCAAAAGCCCCAGAGCGCGGGGCCTCATGGGAAATATAGTTCCTCCTATCTGGAAGTGCGGTGAGGTAGGCGCTGTCAGCTGCGATCCCTGACAATCCCCCCTCCAGTGAGTGTAACAGTAGGGAAAGTGTTGGATTAGCGGAGGGGTAAAAATTACTATTCCCACTCCAGTGAGTGCAACAGTAGGGAAAGTGTTGTATAGTAGAGGGGGAAATTTACTATTCCCACTCCAATAATTGTAAAAGTAGGGAAATTGTTGGTTAGCGAAGGTGTAAAAGTTACTATTCCCACTCCTTTGAGGGCAAAAGTAGGGAAAGGGTTGGATTGCAAAGGAGTAACAATTAATATTCTCACCCCAGTCAGTTCAAAATTAAAGACAAACAAAATGTTACCAACAATAAAAATATTTAAAAAACAAAATAAATTAGAAAATATATAAATATGTTAAAAATTCAATATTGTATTTAATATTAAATGTTTCAAAAAACGTATTGTAATGTTAAATACATATACCAAATACCTGCAAATATTATATTAAATAAACAAAAGAAATTCTAAACAAATACAAAATAAAATAAAAAATTATTTAGAAAGAAAAACATTATTACATAAATGTACTTTTTTATTTCCTACCCTATAACATCACACAATTCACAACCCACATCTAAATAAAAATAAAAATGTACTTCCTCAACTAACATAATCAATTACCAATTAAAGAAATATTATTAAATAAAAAACAAATTAAAACTCATAAACAATTATTTAACTTCCCACACTTTACCATTATAATCCCCACAACCCACAACTAAAACTTAAACTGTAAAAAAAATGTATTACACTATTAAAACTTATTTTCACGTAGAAAACGAATAGTATTTAACAACTAATTATAAAGTAAGTAAAATTAATTTACTCCCCACACTGTACCGCTATAACAATAAAACCCACACGCAAAAAATTATACACAAATTCCCTAATTAAATGTAATTTAATTAATTAATATTAACCCCTTCGCTGCTAGGCCTCCCCCCTCCCCCCCCCCCCACCGTGCTAAGCCTTTTATTGGCTCTTTGGGGTAGTTTGCGCTTAGGCTCCTGTAACATTTTGACCACATAAGGTATCCACGCCAAATTTGCGTCCTATTTTTCCAACATCACAGGGATTCTAAAGGTACCCAGGGTTTGTGGATTCCCCTGGAGGGGACCCAGAAATTAGACAAAATACAGCTACATTTTATTTTTTGGGGAAAAATGGGGCAAGAGGGCTACAGATGAAAGCGTCTGGTTTTTTCCCTGCAAATGGTATCAAAAAAAGGGTTGTGGTGCTGAAATCACCATCTTCCTAGCTTTTTGGGACAAGCAGACTTATGTCAGAAAACCAACATATTTTACAAAGTTTTAGCATTTCACTGGGACATAGCCTATTTTTGCTATTTTTTGTGCTTTCAACCTCCTTCCAGTTAATGGTAGAAATGGTTATGAAAGCAATAACGAGTCCTGGAAAGCTATACATTTTGGAAAAGTAGACACAATTCTGAATTCAGCAAGGGGTCATTTGTGTAGAACCTTCAAGGTTTCTTTATAGAAACTAAAAGTTAAATATAGGAAAAATTGAAAATTTGTTGATAAAAACAGCCATTTGTGCCAACGTTTTCACCTGTAACTTCTTCTAATTGTGACAGCTGTTCAAAAGAAATACATCCGCTAGACCTTTCTGGTTGTGGGGATATATAGGATTTGTAGGTTCACCAAGAACCCGACGAACCCAGAGCCACTAACTGAGCAGCGTCTTGCAATGTTTTTTCATTATGTTCCGGATATATAGCAATTAATTTGGGAAAATGTATACATGGAAAAATTGGTAAGAAAGACACCTATGTATTTCTGAAATTGGAACAAAATATAGAGTTTAGAAACAGTAGATATTTGCAAATTTCTGAAATTGTGAGTACCCATACTAGCATGAGACTCATAGGTCATTTTTCAAAATGACTCCTTTTTTATACATTGTCTTTCATTTGGAAGGCAGAAATGCATCGAAAGTCAATAGGTAATAACAGTTGTGCCACAATTCTGTGTTACCCTAAGTCTCCCAATAAAAATGGTACCTCACTTGTGTGGGTAGTATTAGTGTCCGCGACAGGAAACGGTCCAAAACGCAACGTGGACACACTTTGGGGTCGATTCCGATCCTGGATTTTTTTTTTTCGTACGACTCGTATCCATATTTTTTTACATACGAATCGTACAAGTCCCGTACAAATGGCAAAGTACGATTCGTACGTGAAAAATACATACGAATCGCCTCGGGAAAGTCTACGAGACGTCCCCGGACAGTTTTACATACAATTCGTAAAACTGAAGTCCGAGCGCGCAAGTACGATCCGTACCACCCGTCCGAAAACACAAGCGCACGGAAAAGGCCCCATTCGGAGCGAACTTTGTACGAACCCTACCCCGAGTACACTTGTGCCCGGGGTACGAGTCGTACGGCCCCCCCAAACTCCCAGCCCTCCCGCATACGTCCGCACCGTACCCCCCAAACCCCCCGTATGTACGGACCGTACCCCAAGCGTAACCCCTCACCTGCGTATGTCCGCACCGTACCCCAGGCGTACGCCCCACCTGTGTATGTCCACACCGTACCCCAGGAGTACCCCAATCCTCACGTACGTACGGTCTGTACATACGCGAGGATTGGGGTACGCCTGGGGTACACCTGGGGTACAGTGCGGACATACGTGAGGATTGGGGTACGCCTGGGGTACGGTGCGGACATATGCGGGTGGGGGGGTACGCCTGGGGTACGGTGCGGACATACGCGGGTGGGGGGTACGCCTGGGGTACGGTGCGAACATACGCGGGCGGGGGTACGCCTGGGGTACGGTGCGGACATACGTGGGCGGGGGGTACGCCTGGGGTACGGTCTGTACATACGGGGGGTGGGGGGTACGGTCCGTACATATGGGGGAGTGGGGGGTACGGTGCAGACATACAGGGGTGGGGGGTACGGTCCATACATACGGGGGTGGGGGGTACGGTCCGTACATATGCAATGTTGGGGTACGCACCGTACATGATGACACGTACGATGTGGGTGATGGCGTGAACGTCGCATAGCGGGCCCCCTTTTCGTCGTGCATCGCAGCGTACTTAGCTTTTCCGGCACTTTTTGGCTCCCGTAAAAATATAGCCGTGCGGAGTGCTGTAGGTACGAATCGTACTTGCTGGTACGTAAAACGCTGCCTGACTCCGTGCGGAAGTCGCGTACGTGCTGTCCAGGATCAGAATTGTATGTATTTTTTAGCCGTACGGTGTTTTTTACGATTCGTACGGAAATGGTATTTCTGTACGAATCACACTTGCTGGTTTGTAAGGTGGAATTTCCGGGTACAAGTCGTACAGAGAAAACGCTCCGTACTACCATTCGTACACAGGTTTTACAGGATCGGAATCAGCACCTTGATGTTTACAGTGAAAACTGACCCTTTTTTTGCAAAGTGCCTAGCTGTAGATTTTGAACCCTAGCTCTGCCGGCACCAAGGGAAACCTAGCAAACCTATACATTTTTTAAAACCAGACACCCAGGGAAATCCAGGACGAGGTAACTTGTGTGGCTCTCACCAGGTTCTGTTACCCAGAATCCCTGAAAATTTGTAAAGAAAAAAACACATTTTCCTCATATTTCTGTGGTGGAAAGTTCTGGAATCCGCGTGGATCCACGAAATTCCACCCACCCCGCGTTCCCCTAAGTCGTCTGAGAAAAACAGTACCTGTGGGTAGACCTTGTGCCCGCAACAGGAAATGGCTCAAAACGCAACATGGACACACCACATTTTCACAGTGAAAACTGATCCTTTTTTTGCACAGTGCTTAGATGTAGATTTTGAACCCTAACTCTGCCGGCACCTAGGGAAACCTATCAAACCTATACATTTTTTTAAACTAGACACCCAGGGGAATCCAGAATGGGGTGACTTGACTGGCTCTCACCAGGTTCTGTTACACATAATCCCTTGCAAACCTAAAAATTTGTAAAAGAAACACATTTTGCTCACATTTCTGTGGTGGAAAGTTCTGGAATCTGTGTGGATCCACAAAATTCCACCCACCCCGAGTTCCCCAAAGTCTTCTGAGAAACATGGTACCTCACTTGTGTGGGTAGGCCTAGTGCCTGCAACAGGAAACGGCCCAAAACGCAATAAGGACACAAGACATTTTCACAGTCAAAACTGACCCTTTTTTTGCAAAGTGCCTAGCTGTAGATTTTGAACCCTAGCTCTGTCGGCACCTCGGGAAACCTAGCAAACCTATACATTTTTGAAAACTAGACACCCGGGGAATTCCAGGGAGATATAGCTGGTGTGGATCCCCCAATGTTTTTGTACCCAGAATCCCCTGCAAACCTCAAATTTAGATGAAAAAAATCACTTTCTCCACACATTTTTGTGTGGGAAAGTTGAGGCATCACCGGGCTGACACAAATCTCCTACCACCTAGCGTTCCCCCAGGTCTCACGATAAAAATGGTGCCTCACTCATGTGGGAGGCCCAGGTACCTGCGACAGACAAAGGCCCAAAACGTATTGATGCAACATCAAAATTGCCTATCACAAAGCGACCTGGTTTTGCTAGGGGGTCACCTGGGTTTTTGGCCCCGTGCTCGGCGGCCAGCAAGGGAAACCTACCAAACCCACACATTTCTGAAAACTAGACACCCAGGGCATTATAGGTAGGTATGGCTTGTGTGGATCCCCCAATGTTTTCTTACCCAGAATCCCCTGCACACCTCAAATTTAGCTGAAAAAAATCACTTTTTCCACACATTTTTGTGTGGGAAATTTGTGGTATAACCGGGCTGACACACATTTCCTACCACCCAGTGTTCCTCCAGGTCTCCCAATAAAAATGGTGCCTCACTCGTGTGGGAGGCCCAGGTACCCGTGACAGGCAAGGGGCCAAAACGTATTCATGCGACATCAAAATTGCCTATCACAAAACGACCTGATTTTTCAAGGAGGGTCACCTGGGTTTTTGGCCCTGTGCTCGGCGGCCACCTAGGGAAACCTACCAAACCCACACATTTCTGAAAACTATACACCCAGGGGATTCCAGGGAGGTATGGCTTGCAAGGATCCCCCAACGTTTTCTTACCCAGAATCCCCTGCACACCTCAAATTTAGCTGAAAAAAATCACTTTTTCCACACATTTTTGTGTGGGAAAGTTGTGGTATAACCGGGCTGACATACATTTGCTACCACCCAGTGTTCCTCCAGGTCTCCCGATGAAAATGGTGCCTTACTCGTGCGGGAGGCCCAAGTACCCACGACAGGCAAGGGCCCAATACGTATTGAGGTGACATCAAAATTGCCTAATTCAAAACAACCAGGTTTTTCAAGGGGGGTCATCTGGGTTTTTGGCCCTGTGCTCGGCGGCCAGTCTTAGGGATACCTACCAAACCCACACATTTCTGAAAACTTTGCACCCGGGGGATGATAGGGAGGTATGGCTAGCGTGGATCCCCCAAAGTTTTCTTACCCAGAAACCCCTGCAAACCTCAAATTTGGCTGAAAAAATCACTTTTTCCACATATTTTTGTGTGGGAATGTTGTGGCATCACCGGGCAGACACAAATTTCCTACAACGCAGTGTTCCCCCAGGTCTCCTGACAAAAATGGTGCCTCACTTGTGTGGGAGGCCTAAGTATCCGTGACAGGCAGGTGCCCAAAATGTATTGAGGCGACATCAAAGTTGCCTATCACAAAACGACCTGGTTTTGCAAGGGAGGTCATCTGGGTTTTTGGCCCTGTGCTCGGTAGCCAGCTAGGGAAACCTACCAAACCCACACATTTCTGAAAATTAGACACCCGGGAGAGTCCAGGGAGGTATGGCTTGCATTTTACCCAGTTTACCCAGAATCCCCTGCAAACCTCATATTTAGTTGAAAAAAATCACTTTTTCCACACATTTTTGTGTGGGAAAGTTGTGGCATCACCGGGCTGACACAAATTTCCTACCACCCATTGTTCCCCCAGATCTCTCAATAAAAATGGTGCCTCACATGTATGGGAGGCCCAAGTAGTCTAGTGGGCTTTAATTTAAGTGTGCGGAAAAGCTGCAATTTAGGTGGGGTGGGTGTTGGGGCATTGGCATGCCCGTTTTGGGCAGCCTCGTCCTAAGTAAAATTGCGGAGAAAAAATCCCTGGTGCTAGCGGGCTTTCTGCCCCTCCTGGGGGGCAGAAAGACTGTAATTTGTTTGGGGGGTGGGACATTGGCATGCCCATTTTGGGCAGCCCCCACCCTAATTTTATTTGCCCAAAATAAATCCCTGGCATCTAGTGGGCTTTTTGCCCCGGGGGGCAGATTGAGGGCTACTGCCCCATCTGCCCCCCGGGGGGCAGAAAGGCTGTAATGTTAATGAGTGGGGTGGGGGCATTGGCATGCCTGTTTTGGGCAACCCCCACCATAAGTACATTTTTGCATTAAAAAATCCCTGGTCCTAGTGGGCTTTCTGCCCCCCTAGGCGAGCAGATTGAGGGCTACAGCCCCATTTGTCCCCCGGGGGGGCAGAAAGACTGGTGTGCCCAAAACGCAATGGGGGCGCACAGGCCCTTGCCCAAGGGGCTGCTCCCCCCTCCCTGGTGCTAGTGGGTGGATCCCTGCTTGGGGATCGCCCTCCTGGGGTGATCCCCAAGCAGGGATCCACAAGGGAAGTGTACCATTGGAAAGGGGAGATTCTCCCCTTTCCAACAATACCTCTCCCATCTTTTTCGGTGCTTGGGGGACTGAAATAGCCCCACAAGCACCGAAACTGAGAAACTGAAACTAAGTTTGTTTAGATTTTGTTGTATTGTAATCACAGTGAAATACCAAAATATGCCTGGGGAGGTTGGGGAAGCTCTTCCCCAACTCCCCAGGCAAAAAAATTATAATTGGGAAATCCATCTGCTGTCTGCAGCAGAGGGATTTCCTGAGCATGTGCTCATGACGGAATGGTTCCGGAACCATTCCGTCATGAGCATAGAAGGGGTTAATGTCAATGATCAACTATTTTTAATTAATAAAACAAAAATTACTTCCCACCCTTTACCCCTATAAACCCCACAACCCACACCTAAAATTGATTACACATATTCCATATTTAATTTTTAATTAATTAATTAATTAATATTAATTAACAACTAATTATTAATTATTTATTCATAAATTACTTACCACTCATTACCCCTACAAACCCTACAACCCGCACCTAAACTTAATTACACAATTTCTGTAATTATTTTTCTATCAATTCATTAATATTAATCAAAAACGAATTATTAATTAATTAAAACTAAATTACTTCCCACCCTTTACCCCATAAAACCCACAACCCACATCGTGGAGAGGTGTGGCTCACTAGTTAGAGGCGGCAGACCCGTAAGCTGAGAATCGGCCAGGGACCAGGGTTCAATTCCCGATGCGGCAGGGTCGTGGACCAGGGTCAAAACGAACTCGATAATTCTCGCCTCGGTACCTACTCTAACCAGGAACACACTCGGCAACTCTGGGCATTAAGCTTGCCTCATCTCTACAACGGCCCCCCACAGATGCCGGGGATGCCTGGTTTCACCTTGGAGATACCCAGAAAGGGACCATCTCACAGGGATAGCCAGGACGGGTTCCCCAGCGGTCTATAGCGCCGGGACGCCCCGTTGCTGGGGTAGCTGTGCGCTTTACAAGTCTATGACATTAACTTTAACTTTTGTAATACTCCTGAGGCGGAAGCCGGGAGGTTTGTTCTCACTTTCTTTTAAAATTTGTCATTTGCTGTGTTTTTAACGAGCACTTGCACCGCCTGAGCACCCACTGACCTGGTAGTTGCTGGGAAGTCGGGAAGCTTAGCTCAGCTGTTCCTAGCGCTGCTGTAGGGAGGGAAACGCGCTGCCGCCTTCGCGCGCCTGATCCCACAGACACGCCCACTCGTGAGGCCACGCCTACTTTGAGGCCACGCCCTCTTCTCCCCGGCCATATAGTCGCGCTGACTGACAAGCGCGCCATAACTTTTGTATTACTCCTGAGGCGGAAGCCGGGAGGTTTGTTCTCACTTTCTTTTAAAATTTGTCATTTGCTGTGTTTTTAACGAGCACTTGCACCCCCTGAGCACCCACTGACCTGGTAGTTGCTGGGAAGTCAGGAAGCTTAGCTCAGCTGTTCCTAGCGCTGCTGTAGGGAGGGAAACGCGCTGCCGCCTTCGCGCGCCCGATCTCACAGACACGCCCACTCGTGAGGCCACGCCTACTTTGAGGCCACGCCCTCTTCTCCCCGGCCATATAGTCGCGCTGACTGACAAGCGCGCCATAACTTTTGTAATACTCCTGAGGCGGAAGCCGGGAGGTTTGTTCTCACTTTCTTTTAAAATTTGTCATTTGCTGTGTTTTTAACGAGCACTTGCACCCCCTGAGCACCCACTGACCTGGTAGTTGCTGGGAAGTCGGGAAGCTTAGCTCAGCTGTTCCTAGCACTGCTGTAGGGAGGGAAACGCGCTGCCGCCTTCACGCGCCCGATCCCACAGACACGCCCACTCGTGAGGCCACGCCTCTCCGCCCCCATATCAATGTGCCCTTTCCGGACGCGCAGCGGGCGAGCGCAGCGGGCGCGCCGGCATCGCGCCAAAGTCGCGCCTAAGTCAAGCCCGTCTGCGCCCGTCTGCGATCGTACGCGGTCCAGGGCCATACCCCATGCCCCTCGGGATGACCACATACGGTGGAGTAAGCAGGCATTATATGCCTTACGCCGCAACGTTAATGTGTCATGCATGCATAAGCTACACGTAGAAAACACTACAGGCTGTGAACACTGCCAATTCTCCTACGACCTTGACAGGAACACGACCAGCATGGACCACACTATACACTGTGGACTACTTAACGTGCGATCATTGAGGAAACATAAGTTGAACCTATATGATCTTCTCTCTGAGACTAAATGGGACCTTATGTTTCTTACAGAAACATGGCTAGATAGCGATTCTACAGTCGATGCCCTTGAGGCACTTCCAGCAGGATACACAATACATAGACAAAACAGACCCACTGGCAGGGGAGGGGCATCGCAATTGTAGTCCGAGAAAGTTTGCAATGCCAATTTGAAAGCGCCCCTATCCTGGACAGAGAGGCTGGGAGTTTCACTATTAAAGTGAACAACAGCTACACGCTAAAGGGCATGCTAATCTACAGACCCCCTGGTCCTATTGCCAAGTTTGAGGAAAGTCTAGTTGAAGGTATCATGGAGACCGCTTTATGTAACAATAAATTTTTGGTACTTGGAGACCTCAACCTACATCTCAATAACCCATCAAACAGTATAAGTACGAACTTCAGTCAGGCATTAGGTGCCCTCCAGCTGACTCAAATTGTGAGCGGTCCAACACATCAGTTGGGTCACCTTTTGGATCCCATATTTGCTAACTGGGGGGAAGTAGAAACCAAATCACCTATTCCTATCCCCTGGTCGGATCATTACTTAGTTCCCTTCATCATTCGTATCCCCGGAAATAGACCTCCGCAGCCGGCTTTGCTGTATCATCTTAGACGAAACTGGGCTACCTTTTCCCAGCATAAATTCTGCGAGGCACTGATTAAAGGGGGGAGCCCGGGGGGGGTTGACGCCGACACAGCCAACACTAATCTGTGCAAACGTATCACTGAGGCACTTGACTGCACGGCTCCTCTTCAAAAAACCAAATCTGGGGGCCGTGTTCAAAAAACAGCTCCATGGTTCAACGATGAACTTAGAGCCCTGAAAACCGCACTGAAGAAACTCGAAAGAGAATGGCGCAAGACTTTCTCTAAAGAATCTAGAGCCACCTACTTGACTGAGAGGCGACTCTACCATGGTCTAATTAGAAAGTGCAAAACAGTATACTACACGCTTAGAGTTAGTGAAGCCAGCAACTCCACAAAAGAGCTGTTTTCGCTCTACAAAACTCTCTCGAGTGGGAAATCATCCAGTGTCCCAGATGATTGTTCCCCCGACGCGTGCAATAAAATTGCTAACTTTTTTTCCGAGAAAATAGCAAAAATATACGCAGCGTTCCCAACACAAACTATAACGGGTGCAGAATTCATCGAAAGCCCCAGGGAATGGGGTGATAGACTCAGACTGACCCACTTTGTTATCCCACCACCTGAAGATCTCGTAAAAATTTGTAAATCCGTGAAGTCGGGTTCTCCTCGAGACCCTACCACACCTAAACGTTTGACAGACAGTCTGGTGGTATTAGAACCCTACATCAGACATTTACTTAACACATCCTTTAGTAGTTCAATTGTACTGAAAGACTGGAAAAAGGCGGTGGTCCTACCCCTAAGGAAGAAACCGACCATCAGTTTCGAGAAACTAGAGAATCTACGTCCAATTTCACTTCTTCCCTACTTGGCCAAAGTAGCCGAAAAATTGGTCAACTCACAACTGATGGACTTCGTCGAAAAGACGGGATTATTACATGACACTCAATTCGGCTTCCGTCCCCGTCATTCCACAGAGTCCGCACTCTTAACAGCGGTGGAGGCTCTTCGTCAGGGGGCGGATGAGGGTCACACCATGGCCCTCATCCTATTGGACCTGAGTGCAGCATTCGACACTGTAGCTCATGCCAACTTGCTACAGTGTTTGAATAATGGAGGTATATCTGAAGCTGCACTCCTATGGATCCAATCCTTCCTGACTGGGAGAAGCTTCCAAGTCCGCCTGGGCGACCACTACTCGAGAGACATGGGTTTGGGACAGGGCGTTCCCCAAGGATCGTCCCTAAGCCCAACCTTGTTCAATCTCTACATCTCCCCAGTGGCTTTGATTGCCGCGAGCCATGGTCTGGAAATCGTGTCATACGCAGACGACACGCAGCTGGTCATCTCCCTATCACGAGAACCCGGACTTGCTTCGAACAGTTTCAAGGCCTGCATGCAAGATCTTGCTACATGGATGTCCATCAATTGCCTTAAACTAAATGGAGACAAGACAGAGGTGCTCGTGGTGGGGGGGAGCCCTTCCGCATGGTCATCGGCGTGGTGGCCCCCTTGTCTGGGGGAGGCTCCTATGCCTCGTCAGGAAGTCAAAAACCTTGGCATATGGTTTGATGCTGATCTGTCTTTTGGACCCCAAATAAACCGAGTGGCGGGTGTTTGTTTCAGCGTTTTAAAAATCTTACGCAAGGTCCTTGCCCTCCTCCCTATGTCCGCCCGGAGAACACTGGTACATGCCCTCGTGACATCACGCCTGGACTATGGCAACCTACTGTATCTAGGTGCCACCTGTAAGGCAGTAAAACGCCTCCAGGTATTGCAGAATGCGGCAGCCCGCCTCATCTTAAAACTCCCCAAAAGATCAGACTCCAAAGCCGCTCTTCATAGCCTTTACTGGCTGCCAGTAAGAAGCAGAGTGGAATTTAAGGCCCTCTGTACCTGTCATCGCATTCTTGCTCGGAAAGCGCCGGCACCACTCCAGAACCTAGCCATCAAGTATGTACCCTCACGTGCTTTGCGTTCTTCTCACGGAGGTCTACTGGTGGTCCCTAGGATCAGAAAGGCCCGCATGGGTGGACGCTCTTTTCGCCATTTGGCAGCGAAATGCTGGAATGCCCTGCCTCTTAATCTCCGCCTAGACCCTTCGGAATCCAGTTTCCGGAAAAACCTAAAAACTCACCTTTTCTCAAGATAACTGAACCTCTCCTTACTTCTGCTCTGAGTTTGCAAATGTAGCGCGGGGACACGCTTCCTGCGTAACCAAGCGCTTTATAAACTTCCCTAATAATAATAATTTATAAACTTCCCTAATAAATCATGCAATTACATAATTAATTATCAATTAATTGGTTAATATAAATTAACAACTAATAATTAATTAAACATAAATTACTTCCCACCCTTTACCCCTATAAACCCCACAACCCTCACCTAAAATTAATAAATCTATTTCCATAATTAATTTCCAATTAATTAATATAAATTAACACCAATTAATAATTAATTACATATATTTACTTCCCACAATTAATGTTATAAAATCTAAATTAAATAAATTAAAAATAATCACAAATTTATTATAATTAGATTACTTTCCACCCTATACCCTTCTAAACCCACAACCCGCGACATACCTAAAAAATGCAAAATGTTATTAAAATAAAATTCATACCTACTAGAAATGAAACACATATATTAAAAAACATAAACAGTACTTATAAAAAAAACCATATATCACATACATTTAAAATATAAACTAAAATACATACCACTAATTAAAAAAACGATATTTTAAACATCTATATCTGTTTAAACAATATTAATGACTTCTATATTTATAAAAACAATGTTTCTTACATTGCATTCGATATTCTTGACCATGATATTCTTGCTGTCGATATTTCTGAATCACGATATTTCTAACTTGATATTCTGTCTCAGCCCCAAAATTGCTGTTGACTATACTGGATGATTCCAATGAGCAACATCCCAAGAAATAAACTGATAGCTGACTATTCAATGCAAATAGTACTAGGCAGGGCTCCAGGAATGGCATGGGTATGCATATGATAGGACATTGATTTACATCTCCTAGATCTTTGCCAAACTTAAAAGGATGCACTCAGACACCAGACACTCTTATGATGCACTAGATATACACTGGGCATTTCTATGGCTACTCAGATACCCACTGGGAAATACTGAGAAAATAGGATCGGTGGTGAGCTAGAAGGCTCTGACGATGATTGGTTACATAATGTAAGTAATTAATATATTTTTATATGGTTTCCTGTTTGCAGTGTTTGTTTTTGCAGCTTCTATGGAGTCTTTGAGTGTTTTCCTAAGTTACGGAAATCAGTGGATTTCAGTGTTCATACATGTAGACAGAATCTGTTTTTTTCCATTGTTTAAAACCATATAGAGCTTATCACAGAGCATGTTATAATATGCATAATTCAATTAAATGAGGAATACTGCAGAATGTTTAGTGTTCCCTTCATTGGAAGCATGGCCTTGTAAGAGTCTGATTTGTGCAAGGCTGTTTTTGTGACAAAACTCACTGTACTGCTGTGTTACTTAATGATGAGACTTTATTGGGAATGGTCATTAGAGCAAGGACATTGCTACCTGGTCCCATATGTCAGTTCTGTATTTGGTATTAGTTATGTATTTGAGCCATAGGCTAGGAGAGGAGAGACAATTGTGGAGGGTACAATCTAGGTGTCTATCACAAAGTTTATGTTAAAAGAGAAATAAATTTTAGGTAACTCTTAAAAGTTAACACAGGTAAGGAGGATAAGAGCTGGCTAGATGGTGCAATAGCCTGGATTTCTAACACTCAGGGGCCGATTCCAATTCTGGCCGCAAATCGTACCGACTGACACTGACCTGGAACGGATACCGACCGACACGGACCAGCACCGTACGACCCATGCAGTACGATGCAACTCGGGTGAATTACAACCAACACGTACGGAAAACAAGCCGTACGACGAGCCGCAGGGAAACAGTGATTCGGGCGCAAAAACGACGTGAATAACACCGACCGACACGTACCCAGAATGAACCCGACCGACACGTACCCGCGATGTCCGATCCACGCAGTACGATGCAATGCGTGTAAAACCAGACCGACTCGCACGGAGCCCAAGCCGCATGACCGACACGCACAGAAAACAGGGAGCCCAAGCAATAGAGATCTCTGCGGCCGACGCATATGAAACACAGAAGAAAGTCAGCGTGAACAAGCCGGAGAAGCCCGCACGAGCCAACATCAGCATCCGTCTCGGTCAGAACAACGTCTCCTTCATGCCTAGAAAACCCAAAGTAAAAAATACAAAAAAAGGACCAAAGAAGCAATGACAAAGCCAATAAATATTTAAAAAGAAACCTGGAACAAAGACACACCCACAACTCCACCTATATAAAGGACATCAATCACTGATACTTTGCAAATAGGAGACAACAGCCAGCAGCAAACACCATCACACAGCAACCACAGACACACTCACAACTCACCCATCACACAACTCTCACACCATTAGCACCTCACCAAAAGCACACACACAGTTAGCAAAACCAACACTAACCCACACTCACTTGCACCCTCAGACACACATCACTCACTACCACCACCCATCACCATGCCCCCAAAGAAGAATCCAAAGTTCACAGATGATGAGTTAGAAGTGCTGGTAGACGAGATCATCAGAGTAGAGCCACATTTGTTTGGTACATTGGTCCAAAGGACCCCCATTTCACAGAAAACAAAGATGTGGGCAAAGATTGTGGACAAGGTGAACGCACAAGCACCAACGTTGCGCACAACGGATGATATCCAGAACAGGTGGTATAACGTGCGCAGGAGGGTCAAGAAACTCATTGAGAAAGATCACGCCTTGAGTCAGCGCACCGGCGGTGGCCCTCCTGCCAAACCAGTCTACTTCAGGACCTGAGAGGAGAAGGTGCGGGACATCCTACCACCAGAGAGCGTCCATGGTCTAGCAGACATACCAGAGCCTGGTGAGTACACAAACAACATACTCAATATTGTGTGGCAAGGGGACAGTGAAACAATGCACCGTTAGCAAAGCCACAGTAACCAATAGATAATCATCCCAAGATGTGTATGCTAGTCAGACAAACACAATACCTGCCATCTCATAGTGACTTGAACTGTGTCATGACATGTACAAACCTACCAACAAATAGAGCAAGGCAGTGGCACAAAGCCAAATAAACACTGTCAGACAGTTTGCCACCATAAACACACTACCTCACAGTGCAGCTGACTGACAGGAAGGAATAGTGGGTATGCAGGTGAAGTGAGTGTATCCAAAAGCATGATGGGGTTTGTAGTCACAGATAATGCTCCCCCTCCGAATTGGCCCATAAAGACCTCTCTGAACCATGCCCACATCACAGGGAGTGGAAAATGAATGACAAGATGGCTGACACTGGGTCCTGCTGTGGGGAGCACAAGGCCCTGGTAGGGGTTGTGCGCAAATCAGAAGCAGGACACCACTGACTGACATCCTGAAAGACAACTTGCACGCCCTCCAATTGAAGCACGTTTCATGGTGGGATGTCTGGCCGGGTGGGAAGGAGGACTCACAGCTCTGATCATACTTACCAGCATGTGGAGACACACACACCCCTCAACACAAACTCCACACAACTCACCGGGTAGAATGCATTGACCCACACCTCAGTGAAATATCCACCGTACTGGGTGCTACTGTGTGAAGCACAGGGGCTCTCTTTGGACTTGTAGCCAAACAAACACCAGGATTTCACAGTCAACCATCTTGCCATTGCTGTCACACCCTCTCACAGGGAAGCAGAGTCAAGAGGAAGGAAGTATGGGCATGCTGGGAAGGGGGGTGTAGCCAAGAGCATGATGGGAGTTGCAGTCAAAGACTATCCCCAGCCACCCACATGGCCCAGCAAGCTCACACTGAACCATGCTCACCTCACAGGGAGTGGGAAGGGACTGACAAGATGTCTGACACTGTGCCTGAGAAATGATGTGGCTGACAATCACACATATGCACTGGCCAAACAAAACCTTGTCGCACACACAGCCATTGCAACCATATGTTCCAAATCATTGTCTGGGGGTGCAGTGTCCAGGGGTGCCCCCTGGCTGGGCTGGGGAGGAATATCTTACAGGTGACAAATGTGGCGAGCCATATATGGTACATTGCACAAAACACACAGGAACTCACAAATCCATCATTGACAGGGGCACACTGACAGTGAATGGAATGGACACACCAATATAGCCGACACCATAGCATGTTTGCACTCACACTCTGTGCTGTTGTGAGCTGCATTCCACTCCTATATCGTGTTGAAACATATGCATCCTTCACACAAAACACCACTCACTGACATAGACACTGTAGACACAAGGTCTAACCTGGACTGCATTGGAGGAGACATGCTATTCACAGCAGCCAAACTGCAACACACACACCAACGGCCCTCACTGTCATGAGCATAGAAAAGCCAGAGTGCTACCTTGCCCAATCCATGTCACCATGGAGAACATTGACAAGTCAAATCACATATGCACGTACAAAACTCTGCACCAGACTCATTAACGATGGTGACTTCATCACTTGTATGAAATGAGATGGGAACTAGGAACACTGTAAAAATACACTTCCTCCAAAGAGATCACAGGCATACCGGACTGTGACCATGTCATACCAATACATCAATGTGGCACACAAAGACTAGCAAACTCTGCTACCACACATGCCCCAATAGTACAACATATCCTCAGTGGAATAGCACGTATGTCCTTGTTAAAGCTCACATGTGTACAGGGATGACACACCTGTGTCAGCAACGTGATGGCCCTTGAGTAGTAATGGTCATGTACAGACAGATCTATACCTGAGCTGGGCATGCACACACTTCAACTTGGACCTTGAAATGTTTCTTTTTGGCTGGGCAATATGCAACAACAATATCAATCTCTGTCTGTGACAACCCTGGACAGAGCAGTGTACAGGCAGGCATCCGTTGGTACAGTAGAAAATGTCATGTTTGTGAACCATTGATGCCTGTAGAAACCTAACTTACATTGTGTGTCTCTTCCAAACACAGGTGGTGCTGGGGACACAGCAACAAATGAAGAGGAGTCCCAGTCCCAGAATCTGGTGGACACTCAGCTCTCTGGTTTGAATCTGTCTCTGTCCTCTTCGGACGACGACGAACAACCTGGCACCTCCGGTGTGAGTCATCATGCAGCACCAGCAGCACCAACATCTGCACCCCCTGTACCCACGCCTCCAGCATTTGGAGACAGACAGGGCACCCCTGCCAACACGGACAGACCAAGGCCATAGAACACCAACAGCACAGGGACACAGGACCCCCGGAAGCTACAGCCAACACCACCAGCAACACCACCCAAGGGGTCCCAGTGTCACCTGTGCGTGCCGCCACTGGTCCTGCCCATGTGGATAGGGTTGCTCAGAGGGGTGGGAGGCAGAGGGCGCGCCTTGAAGAGGGTCTGGACTGCATGATGACCCCCAACTGGAATGCATCATAGATGCGTACCAGGATAGCACCGGAGGATTTGGCCAGGTAGTGGGGATCCTCAAGGACATACAACAGGAGCAGGCTGCCCACCATGCTTTCATGGTGGCAAAGTGGGATGCACTTACTGCAGTGCATCAGGACATACTCCAATGCCTCCGCCAGATCAGCACAATCCACACCTCCCTGTGTGGCCACAACATCTGTTGCCACACCATCTGCCAGTGCCACAGGGAGGGAGGAGGACTCTGGAGGAGAGTCCCCTGCACTGCAGAGGGCTGCACCTGAGGATCCTCCCCCCAAGAAGAAGAGGGGTCGTCTGAAGGACATGTGAGACACAGATGTCCCTGCACATCCCCCAGGGCCTCTAAACCTGCTCTTGACAATGTTCTTTGTGCGCAACCCGTTCACCTCGTCGGATCGGTCACAACTCACCTACATGACATAGAGGGTTCATGTTGGTCCAATGTAGCAGATGACTGTGGACTTTACTCTGGGCATTTCATCTACCAACACTTCCAACTCTACTGTGAACTTTCACAACCCAATGTACAGCACCCACCATCCTGTGCACTATCCTCACACATGTTCATAAATAAACTCACCGGTACACCATACTTGCCTCTGTTGTGATTCCAACTTGTCATGTGTCATGGAGATGTTGATCTGCTAAACAACACAGTGCATGCCAAATACTACAACAATGTGACCACCGTCATGTGAGTCATGGTGATGTGACACATGTGAGGGAGACACACCACTATGGCACCACAACACATACTCACCATGGCCATGTTACTCATCCCACACAATGATGTTGACCTGAAACACATTGGTATACACAGACACAACACCTATCCACAGTCAGTGGTAACAAGTCCACAGGTGAGGTAAGCAAATGTCACTCAGATGTGGGAAGACAGACAACGCACCTAACAAAGCATAGCACAGGTTCATTACACATCAGCAACATGTTTATTCTAAAATAGTTGCAAGGCAATCGTACGTTACAGTGGACACACGGTCACAAAGTGTCTGAGAATTGAAGTCCAGGGGTGTGTGGCACATCACTTGATGGGAATTGACTACTCCCACACTGGTGTTGGATTCTGGGTGTTGGGGGTCAGTGTTGACCAAACAACAGGCAAAGTACCCTGGGAAGGACAGACACAAGACACAGTCAAAAGCACAGCAGAACAGGAGAGAAATGCAATACACATGCACAAAACATGTCACAAGAAACCTACACAGAAACAAGTTGGCAGTACTACACTATTGTGGAGTACAGACCACCTGAATGGACACATCACTGCACGCATCCAGTCAAGTGGCACAAAGACACACTCAGACAGCAACAGAGCAGCCACAAAACATTTCAGGCTAACTCCATACATTGACATAACAACCCTGTAAACTCACATTCAGGTGAAGAAGTTGTTGATGAGCTGTGTGCGGACGTCACCCTCATCATCATCATCATCACTGGCATTGTGTCCCAGGCCGGGATCCTCCACAGGTGACGGAGGTCAGTCATCGACATCCTGGATGAGAGGCACCTTCTTTCGCACTACCATGTTGTGTAGCATGCAGCATACAAGGATAATTTTGCAGACCTTTTCAGGGTCATATGGGAGGGCCCCTCCGGTCTTGTCCAGGCTTGGAAGCCGCTTTTCAGGAGACCAAATGTCCGCTCAATTACCCTCCTGCTCCGACCATGTGCCTCATTGTAGCGCATCTCGGCTGGTGTCACAAGGTTCCTGAGGGGTGTCAGCAACCACGGCATGTTGGGGTATCCGGAGTCACCTACACACAAACAATTGAACAATTAGCAGAGTTTTGTAGGAGGGCAGAATACAACATTGCCAAACACACACAATGGTAAACAGTCAGTACACACCGACAAGCCAGGCACGCTGATCTGGCATCTGTGACATCAGCGGTGCAATGCTACTACTCCTCATGATGTAGGCATTGTGCGCAGAACTGGGGAAACGTGCACACACATGTGTGATACACATGTCTGCAAGACATACCACCAGAGCATTGATGGAGTGGAAATGTTTCCTGTCCCGGTATGCCTGCTCATGTGCCTGTGGTGGTATCAGGACCACATATGTACCATCAATAGATCTGATGACGTTCGGCATCCTCCCCAGTGTACAAAAGGCATTCTTTATTTCAGGGAGTTGAGCTGGGCTAGGAAATGCAACATCCCCTCCAAGACCTCGCGTAGCACACGACTAAGCATAGTTTGCGACATACCACCAGCAGTAGCCACAGTGTACTGGAAGGTACCAGTAGCAAAGAAGTGCAGGGCTGCCATCACCTTCACCTCTGGGGTCAGTGCTGTAGGGTATGTCCAGCCAGGTAGCAGATGTGGCGCCAACTGCTCTGCCAACTCCTCAATCAGTGGCCTGGTGAAGCGGTACCGTCGGATGCAGTCACGTTCCTGCATGGTTTCAAGATCTGGGAACGGTCTATGGACAGCTGGTGCCCTGCAGAACAGAGATGCACAAAGGAAGATTGTCGGTTCATCCACCCATGTGGCTATGAGCAAGCAAAATATCACATGATACATCATGACAATACACAATGTACTGAGGTGTGTGCTTTTGGGCATGGACACATATGTCACCTACATGGCCATCACCTCACATTTCAAGTCCACATGTCCACATAAGTCCCATGTAGTGCAATGGCCAATCATTGGGCTGTGTCACCCTACCTATGTACTGCTGTGATGTTACAAACACACACCACAGTGACAAGTGAGGCCTGATGTCTCCCAGGCATCACAGATCATTGCCATGCAGATACCCAGGGTCCCTGTATTGCCACATCGACACTGGCATGACATGGCGTATCATGTACATGCCACAAGGCAACCGTGAGTCCCACAGGTAGCCTCTGCAGGCCCTACATGTATGTCTCATAGACACACACACAACATCAATGTTGATGCACAAACCACATGGATGTGGAGACTGTCTCCCATTGGGCACATTTGATCAGCCACATCTGAGACACAACATGCACATAGACTGTGGGTGTCCATCAGAATTGTGGCTTCAGGTCTCACTGTGATGCACATGCCATCACCCCCAGGTCTCAGGGTGTATGTAACATGTCCGAAACATATCCAACCTGCAACTGTGTCCATGACTCATGCCCATAACTGTACAGTTGCACATCACAGTGGTAATGTGCACAACACACAAAGGATTCTGCCCCCATGAACACGTGCACAGCCTGGGAGTGGCTGACCAAAAGTGCCACACAACCATCCAAATGTTACCCCCCAACACACAGGGAATGCAGCCTTACATGCCATGTAACACTGTGTGGCCAATGCTGTAGTTTGGTAGGTGTGCACCTGAGTCCCTGGCAAGTAATTGTGTGTTGAAGCCATCAAACAGTCACACCAATGAGGTCCGACACGTGTGACAATACGTACGCATTGCACGGTTCATGACCGAGCCGTGCGTACGCTTTGACATTGACTGCAATGAGGCCCGACGCGGGTGACAATGCGCAAGCATTGCACGGTTTATTACCGTGCCGTGTGTACGCTTTGCCATTGACTGCAATGAGGTCCGACGCGGGTGACAATGAGTACGCATTGCATGGTTCATGACCGAGCCGTGCGTACGCTTTGCCATTGACTGCAATGAGGTCTGACGCAGGTGACAATGCATACACATTCCACGGTTCATGACCGAGCCGTGCGTACGCTTTGCCATTGACTGCAATGAGGCCTGACGCGGGTGACAATGCGTACACATTGCACGCGGTTCATGACCGAGCCGTGCTTATGCTTTGGTTTTGACTGCAATGAGGCCCGACGCGGGTGACTATCATGCATGCGCGTCGGGAAGGCATGGTCCGAGACAGGCGTACGCCTTGGCCATTGAATCGTATGGAAAAGGGTGCATGTGTATTTTCAAAATATGCATTGTACAGTCAGTTGACCGAGCCGGGTGCACCCATTCGCTCTGGACTGTCATGGAGACGGATGCAGATTCAAAACTTGTACGAGTTGTGCGCTGGAAATTCAGTTGGATGCCTACAAAAATGTTGCAATTCCTAGGGTTTTATGAAGGTGAAGATATGAACGATGCGGAAGACGTGTACGAGTCGTACATTTCCATGGATTGGCCAGATTCATAGAATGCAACCATGTTGGACCTATCACTGGGGACACATGGCACAGAGTCTGCCTCTGCAGCACAGATATAAGGCTGGCTGGCCCCCAGGGAGCTCACTTGCCTGCACTACATGCTACTGGACCACATCCCTGCTACCACTGCTGCTGTCTCTGCATCCTCTGGCTACTGCTATGGCACGTACTCTGGAGAGGGCCCTAGCCTTCACTGATGAGGAGAATCAGGCCCTGCAGGACGGGCTCCTTCCACAGTACAGCAAGCTGTATGGGAAACCAGGGGAGCAGGTGAGTGTGCAGTCCACTGCCTTCCTAATTGTGCATGTTGTTTGACTAGCAGTACTAGCAGTATGTACACCAGTGGCAAGCCTACTCACTGAGTACTTTCATCCCCCAAAGTGTGTAGGTACATGTAATGAACAGGTGTTCTGCAGCTAAAGTGCATTTGTGCAAGCTTAAACTTCCCCGGCATTGTTAACATGTCAGACATGCAGGGCATTTGTCCTTTTCCATGGGTGCCATACCTGTGTCACTCATTTTCCTTTGTGATGATGACATGTATATCCAACTATGCAGCACAAATATGGGGCATGTGTGTTAATGGACTTTTAACTTTGTCATCCTCACAGGTTGATGCCCGTTAGAAGCAGGAGATATGGCTGACCATCGCCCGGGCAGTTCGATCGGTGGGGGTCTACAAGCGCCGGGTCCGCAACTGCCAGAAGAGGTGGCAGGACCTTTGGGGCTGGACCCGGAGGATCACAAGGGTCCAGCTGAAGCTGTCGCCTCCTCGCATAAGGGGTGGACACTGGATCCTGACCCCCCACATGCTCTGGATACTGGCGGTGGGCTTCCCGGACCTGGATGGGCAGCTGAAGGCCAGACAGCAGCAAGGAGGGGGTAAGTCCATGCCTAATCTGTGTACTATGTCTGACATGCTAATTGCAGTCTTTTGGCCTGGTCACACTTCCACATTACGTAGGTCTTGTAGTCCAATACTCATGTCCCTCAATTGTGTGATGCACCCTCCTCATCTGATCCACAGGTGTGGCCCCTACAGTCTATTGCTTATGTCACTAGGGCACTGTGTCCCTGCAGTCAGCTATGCTTCAGCTTCCGGACAGCATCTGTTCCTGTGACTCTGTTGTGTGTTTCATGGGTGGGTCAATTGTTTACATAATGACTGAGATCTGACATGTGATCTGTGTGTGCCCTTGATATGTGTTCCAATTGCTGGTCTGACTTGCCACATGTGGCTCGGGTATTTCAAACAAACCCATGCAGCAGGGGACTCCAATTTGTGTGCCTCAGGAGTATGTATATCAAGTGTGTCACACTTGCTTAGCCACCTGACTACTGTCCAGGGCTAAACACTGTTTCACGTAGACCTGGGCAGTCATGCCTACTCAAGGGCATTTAGAAACACTCTGCAATCCCACTCCTGTCTATCAATTTACAGGTTGTGCTTAGTGACATGTGCCTTCAGGTGTCTGCTTCAGTGTCATTGTGGTGTGGCTTCCTGTTACGTACAACTGGGGTGTTCATGAGTTTGAGGGTCAGCATGACATCTGAGATGTGACTATGAGAGACAAGGCCTGTGTGACATATAGGTGTATGATCATTTGACATTGCACAATGGTGTATGCAACTGTGCACTTCAGGCAGCTGGGTTACATGCACAGCAGACTGTAATGTGCTAATGTACAGGGAGTTGTGTTCGCAGAGACTCATATGTCTGATTTGTATGATGTGGGGTCTTCTGGGTCTGGGATATGTTGTTTGCAGGGGATGGGCAAGTGCACTTGTCAGCTGCAGAGTTTGCTTTACCCCTGAGCTATGATTGTGACACAGTGCATACTGTTGTTGTCTGGATGCCCTGCCCCTGTGACAGGAGACAGTGTTGCCTGACTTTCCAGACATGCCAGTGCCATGGCATTTAACTTACTTTGAGGGATCCTGCATTGTGTTCAAGTGTGCTCCATGCACCCCATTGTGGCATTGACTACCAGGACATGAGAACATCATAGTGTGTGTTGCTGGCATGCATCACAAGCATATGAAATGAGTCTCTGCCCATCCCTTTATCCTGACACCTGTACTGAGTCAGTGGCAAGAGATGTGCTGTGTGTATAGTGACATACTCCTACATATTCACTTGTATGTCCAACAAATGTGTGGGTGGTGCATGTCGGCACATTGGGGTATTAGCATCCAACATACAAAAGACTTGTGGGTGCAAGTCCAGGAGGGATATGAGTGCCATGGTTGATGGTGAGACTGACAATTGGCTTATTCTTAACAGTGTGAGCACTTTGAGCAATGTTCAGCTGATGATGCCAGGGCTTGCCCTGTGATGTGATGTACTCACTGTGGTGTGTGCAGTCAGTGCAGGTGACTGATGTTGTTCTCTTTTTTCCTAATTCTATCCAGATACTTCCACGGCCACTGGAGGAGACAGCTCCACGGACCTGGAGGAGCCACAGAGCCTGACTGGGACAGAATGCGAGGAGTCGGAGGGATCCAGTGGCACGGAGGGCGAGTGGAGCCACACAGAGGAGTCCTCAGCACCATCCACCCCAGCTGAGGGCCACAGCAGCTGAGAGGATGACTCTCTTGTGGAGGCGGGTGTCAGAAGCCACCAAACACCAGCTAGTGAGGCTGTCCCCGCCACCGCCCCCCCACCACCATCACCACCCTCCCATCTGCACCCATCCCAGAGGTCCGTGGAGGCTCCTGTGTTCGGGAGCATGTCTCCTTTGTGCCAGGCACCGCAACCCCTGCCCCTGTGTCTCCTGCTGCCCTGAGTGAGGAGTCTGTGGACTTGCTTAGACAGATCCATGTAGGGCAGACATCAATGCTGAGTGTCCTCCATGCACACACCAGTCTGTTGACACAACTGGTGTCATTCATGGAGGGCATTTCATCGGGCATGTCTGCCCTACAGAGGACCAATCAGTCTGTGGCCTCCTCCCTGACGGCAGCAGTGTCCCTCCTCCAACAGTCCCGCACCCCTCCTACCCCTGCACCACCCACGATTCCTGGCACCCTACGTGTCCCAAGCACACACACACCTGCACATTCTCACAAACCCACAGACACGGGCAGCACACAAACACCCAAACCAAGGGCTGGACATGCACACAAGCAAGCGCAGGGGACTGATACCACACTCACAGGGGATGGTTTGAAGACACACACACAGTCATTCACAACCATTCCACAGTCCTCAGATACATCTCCCTCCCAGCCCCCTTCCCTTGCCTCACCTGTAACCCCATCTCCACAGAAGCTCTTCCTCTGTGACCTTGGCCTCTTCCCCACCTGCCCAGCAGATCCGTCTTACAAGGGGAAGAGGAAGTCCCCACACACAGAGGGGAGTGCCCCTCACACCCGGACACCCTCTGCCAGGCACAGTCAGACTGAGGCCCCCACCTGCAATTACCCCCGGAGCCGGAAGAACAAGACCCCACCCCCGCCACGCAGCTCCACTGCGAAGTCTCTGTCCTCCATCCCCCAGGCCACCACTCCAGAGCTTCCCCTGCCACACCCTGCCCCAGGTTCCCCCACCCACAGATACACCATCCCCAAAATGCTGAGGCCATCCCCCCTACAACTTGCTCTTCCACTCCCGGTCAGACTGTTAGTGCTACTGATGTGGTGACCATGTCCCCCCCTCTGTCCTGCCGACCTCACCTGAACCCCATTCCGCTCACATTGAGTTAGGCACTGCAGTGGAGTCCACGACCACCCCGTCTGACTTGGGCACTGCAGTGGGGACTCAGTCCACTCCATCTGACCTGCCCACTGCAGTTGTGCTGGCACACACCCCATCTGACTTCTGCCCCACAGTTGTGACTGCAACACACTACTTCAGTCAGCTCCACTGCAGTTGCCAGGGACTCTCCTGCATCCACCACCCCTTCACTACCTCCTTCTGCTGCGCCCTGATCCTGTCCATGCAGTGCCTGGCCTGCCCCATGTATGCCCCTCCGAGGGGATGTCCCCTGTCCTTACCAGTGCAGGCAAGCAACGTGTGACAGTTGTCACTCAAGTTAACTTCTTGTCATTTGGATATGGACTGGCCATTGGCCTTTGTTTTGAACGGACTTTTAATTTTTCATCTGATGAATAAAGCTACTTTCTTTCTCCTTGTGAATTTGATTTAGCTGTACATTATGTTGATGATGTTTAGCATGACCTTGCGGTTGTAATGCTGTATTTCAAATACAATTAGTGGACACTCTGTAAACATTTCATTTGCATGGTCACATCTGTGACTTGCACACATGCACATATGATGTGCTTCCCATTGTCCAATTTGTCTATTTGCCTGACTGTGGGCGCATCTCCACTGGACCTACAGGTGTGGGGATCATTGGTGTAGGAGCAACTGAGTCCTCTGTGCAAATTGCTGGACATATGTATTGAGTATGTGCAGATGACTTAAGGGACACTGCCGTACCCAGGCTGTTGTGACCAGAGCCTTCATTGTGTGGTAACTGATGGCTGACTGACCAAGTGTTCTGCTGACATGACTGAGACCTGCTGGGGCTATGTTTGACACAGCTGAGCTTCCACAGGAGTTGAGTCCCCTCAAGTAAGGGTGTTGTTCCATGACATTGCCTGGGCCCATGTTCTGTGTTGTGGGGGCATGTGTGTGTGTCCACATCCCTTTTCATGCACAGGCAGTGTTCCCTTGATCGGTTCCTGTTGTTGATGCTTGCTGAGTGGTACTGTGTTCATCCCACAACTTTGCCATGGGCTACCAGATGTGTGGGTGCATGACACACTACTGTTAACTGGTGTTTCATCATTGGGATCTGTCAGTTCTGAGTGGTGATGATGTTGTCAGACGCAGATAGGACACAGTCAGGGGTCCCCAAGGCACTTGTTTGTTTGCAATATGTAGTTGTCCCTAGGTGGTACCTTTCAGTGATTGAGACATGTGTATGTGTGTGACTGCTCCCACTTGTCCAGTTCAGGACTGCAATGTTTGCAGGTGTCAGCATGTGTGCCTTGTGGTTCTCCTTGACTTCTGCATTGTCCTGAGACTGTGGCAGGTATTCCGCAGGTAACGGGAGCTTTGACGTCATGGCCATGTACCGCACACTGTGCAGTATGTCTGTCATTCACCAGGGTTGTAAATTGTCCTTGTGTGACAAGTCTGTGCACCTTAGTTCCTCCGACCATAACTGTGTTTGTCATGGGTGCATGTGCAATGTCACCTGTCCATGTGGGCTTCACAGATGCACGTTGGTGCAGTTCAGGGTGTGTGGTGTTGAGGGTGGACTGATGTATATGTTTGCATGGATGGGCCCCTAGCTCCCGTTTGTCCATGGATGACGGGCCATGCTGAGTGATTTGTGTTTGTGTATGTGTGATGTACGTTTGTGGCACAGGTCACATGTCTGGGTTTCACAGTTTGTAAGACATCTACCTTTGTCAGCACAGTGGAGGTGTCATGCATGCTTATGTCACCCCAATGTCTGGTCCCTGGGGGTAGTGCTGTTGTGTGTCAGTCTCTTGCTGTGTTAGTTGCTGTTCATTCCAGCTTGTGTCACATGTGTCTGTTGTACTCCCTCTCATCTCACAATGCCTGATTGCCCACTAAGGGGGGCCCATTGATGGTTTACTTTTGTATGGCACTGTGTCCACATCTGTCTCACTGTGGTTCAGCCCCCCTCATGTGTTGTGTAGTTGCCTGTGGATGCTGACACACACACACACACACACACACACACACATGTTGTGTAACATGTGCAGTGTGAGGTTGCCTGTTTGTGTTTGTGCATCTGCACCAGTGCATTGGTATTGCTGTTGTGGGCCATTGTCTGGAAGTTGTTTTCGTGATTTACCCTGCTGTCCCTGTGAGTCATATCACATCATTCTGCACATTCATCCTGGTTGTTAGGTGCCATTGCTGGCATGGAATGGGAGTTTGTGACCTGACACCTGCAGTCTACACAGGATGTTTTGATTTGTGTGTCTATTTTCGAGATGTGTGTATGCTTTGTTATGGTCACTTCAGCTTTTGAGTCATTGTACACTGTATGCATTGTCAGCCCCCATGGGTGGTGCTTGTCTGCACATGGCCGAGAGTATGTTCGGTTTTCACAGCACTGTTAGCCTCACCACATCCCTGTGGGTATGGGACACAACCACTACTTTGGCCCAAAAGTGTTTCATGTGTTGGGACCAAAAAACATACATGCTGTTTGGCATTTGCAGCTTTGTCCATGATGACACTTACCTTTTGGTCACTGTGATGAGGAGGGTTTTGGACCCCATCACCACAATGCTCAACATCTGCTGCAGTTTAGAACCCCACACTTAACTTTTGTTCTGCAAAGTGAGGGGGTGTTATTTCTACATTGCCAAAGTGCTAGTGATGCTTGCCTTGTGTAGGCCACACTCAGTTTTTGGTCACACATGTGATGGTAGTTACATTGTATGTTCGAAATTATGATCACTGTTGTGGGCATTTGTCACAGACTACACACTGTTGTCATGATGTTAGAGGGGATGTATTTTGCTGACATACCTAATGTTGGTGTATGATGGATGTGTGGCGCATCACCCATCCTATGAGTGGGGGTGACAGGAGTGATGGGCAACAGGTCCCCTATAGGTGGGGTGGCAGTAGTGATGGGCAACATAGGCCCTATGGGTGGGGGTGGCAGTAGTGATGGGCAACAGGTCCCCTATGGGTGGGGGTGGCAGTAGTGATGGGCAACAGGTCCCCTATGAGTGGGGGTGGCAGTAGTGATGGGCAACAGGTCCCCTAAGGGTGGGAGTGGCAGTCGTGATGGGCAACAGGAAGCCCTATGGGTGGGGGCGGCAGTAGTGATGGGCAACATAAGCCCTATGGGTGGGGGTGGCAGTAGTGATGGGCAACAGGTCCCCTATGGGTGGGGGTGGCCGTAGTGATGGGCAACATGAGCCCTATGGGTGGGGGTGGCAGGAGTGATGGGCAACAGGTCCCCTATGGGTGCGGGTAGCAGTAGTGATGGGCAACAGGTCCCCTAAGGGTGGGGGTGGCAGGAATGATGGGCAACAGGTCCCCTATGGGTGGGGGTGGCATTAGTGATGGGCAACATAGGCCCTATGGGTAGGGGTGGCAGTAGTGATGTGCATCAGGTCCCCTATGGGTGGGGGTGGCAGTGGTGTTGGGCACAGGTCCCCTATGGGTGGGGGTGGCAGTAGTGATGGGCAACATAAGCCCTATAGGTGGGGGTGGCAGTAATGGTGGGCAACATAAGCCCTATGGGTGGGGGTGGCAGTAGTGATGGGCAACATAAGCCCTATGAGTGGGGGTGGCAGTAGTGATGGGCAACAGGTCCCCTATGGGTGGGGGTGGCAGGAGTGATGGGCAACAGGTCCCCTATGGGTGGGGGTGGCATTAGTGATGGGCAACATAGGCCCTATGGGTAGGGGTGGCAGTAGTGATGGGCAACAGGTCCCCTAAGGGTGGGGGTGGCATTAGTGTTGGGCAACAGGTCCCCTATGGGTGGGGGTGGCAGTAGTGATGGGCAACATAAGCCCTATAGGTGGGGGGTGGCAGTAGTGATGGGCAACATAAGCCCTATGAGTGGGGGTGGCAGTAGTGATGGGCAACAGGTACCCTATGGGTGGGGGTGGCAGGAGTGATGGGCAACAGGTCCCCTATGGGTGGGAGTGGCATTAGTGTTGGGCAACATAGGCCCTATGGGTAGGGGTGGCAGTAGTGATGGGAAACAGGTCCCCTAAGGGTGGGGGTGGCAGTATTGATGGGCAACAGGTCCCCTATGGGTGGGGTGGCAGTAGTGATGGACAACATAGACCCTATGGGTGGGGGTGGCAGGAGTGATGGGCAACATAAGCCCTATGGGTGGGGGTGGCAGGAGTGATGGGCAACAGGTCCCCTATGGGTGGAGGTGCCAGTAGTGATGGGCAACATTAGCCCTATGGGTGGGGGTGGTAGTGGTGCTGGCCATGCAACCCCTATGGTGGCCTGTTGTTAGTGGCCAGGATATGGATCCCCTGTGTGTGTGTGTCATTGTGCGGGTACGTGTCGTTTGTTTGTGTGGTGGGTGTCTGACTTACCATCTACGCCGTCTGCGTCTGTTCCTGATCCAGTCATAGATGTACAGTACTGATATGACCTGCACGATGGGATTCATGATGTGTTCGTCTCGTACACGCTGCTGGTTGCTCCGTCTCATACCCATTGCAAGCTGGTCCGTCTCGTAGCCGTGGATTGAGTTCTGGCGCGAATCGTAGCTGATATGCTTCTTTTCCGGATGCTGTGACGTGCCATACGTGGGGACCCGTCCGGCGCGTAGGAAGTATGCATCGTACTTGTCCGGGCGGAAAATGCTATGGATACTGCTTCCGGGTGACTCGGCTCGGCGTTAGGAGTTATGGCTCGGATGGAGAATGGAGCTTGAATCACAGCCTACGTGTCGTCGGATTTTTGGCAGTTATGCGCATCGTACTTCATCAACAGGACGGACCGGCTCCGGGTACGGGTCGGTCGCAAGGTAAGGCTACGAACAGCTCTCGGAGAGCAGTCCGACCCGGATCGGAATCGACCCCTCAGTATGAGAACTTAAAAGTTATTGACTGATGCAGCTATTGTCATATTGATATAGGAAAGGACACTCAGGGGAATAGACAAAAGCTGAACCCTTTAAGTAAACAAACAATGTTGCATGATAACATGCAATAAAAGGTCATTAATATTGAGTCTTAGCTGCCCATTCATTGTAGGGAATATTGAATACAGAATATCGACGGGACAAAATATACTTACAAAAATATGAAGGGATAAAATATTAAACGGAAAGTGCACAGAGGGAGGAAAGGATTTACTTTTTTTAACTCTACATCTACATATTTTGAAAATATATGTATCACCAAAGTATGTATGTGTGGAGTTAGGTATAGAAAATGTACAGAAACTTACCTATTCCTCAATATTGTAATAAAGATATTCTGTCCTGTTGATATTCGGGATTCAATATTTCTAGACAACACCTGTTGAGGGTGTGGTGCATATGTGTCATTCCTATCTGGGGTCAGTATTGGGAAATGTTGCCATAGATCGGAGCTAGGGTTGCTGATGAGACTAAAATTGTGTTTTTTTGCAAGGGGAGGTTTATGCATTCTTTTGATTTTGTAGCAAGAAACTACAGGCCAGATGTATGAAAGCATTGTGCATTCGCAATTGGTGAGAATCGCAAAATGTGGCCATTTACGAATGCAAAATGGCCCTTCCCAAGCATGAAAGGATTTTATATTCACAATTTAGTTAATCACAATACTTTGTGATTACATACATTGCGAATGCAAATAGGGAATGGCGATTATCAGAGGTTTACTGCTTAGAGAATACTGATTTTATTAAAGACTAAGAGGCTAGCGTTATGCATGACCTTTTATTTACCACTTTTTAGCAGCACTTGAAAACTTCCAATAGAATAGTATGAAGTCAGAGAACATTAGAACATTCAACATATTAAAAGGCAGAAACATTCCAGGCCCATCCTCTTTTGGTTCTCTTCTTTCTTCTGTAACTCTTTCTTCTGTTTTCTTCCTTCTCAATCTCCTTAAACACTTTATTGAGAATCCGCAAATAAAAATTTCATTTGTAAAAACAACTTAAGATAATATTTTCTATAATTTGTGTTTCCCATTAATTCACACTATAACCTTTCTTTCAAAGGTTTTTATTGAGTTTTGAGATAACAAAATGTACATAAATGATACAGAAGGAAAACAATAATATATAATGTGGCCTGAAATCATGTAAAGTGGTGGAGTCACACAGCAGTCCGTAGAATGTGGTTGGTTCAGATGACTTATCCAGCTAAAAATTAATACCCAAATAAATAATTAAAGAAGGTAAGAAGAGAGAGAGGAGAGGGAGGAGCCATTACTTTACATCTATTGTATGCTTTAGTCATACAATATGCAGGGTTGCGGTTTATGATTGAGAGCATATTAATTTACTAACGGGGTGATTATCATTTTTATTGTTTCGATTTTGCCCCACCAAGCGATAAATTTGGGGGACCATTTTTCTTAGAGTTTTTTTTTATTTTATCTAGGGTAGTGTATTCATTGTGGTGTATTGTGTCTAGTATGTTATTCCCAAACTCAATTCCCAGGTATTTTATGTATCCAGGTTGCCATGACAATCCGGATGACCCCATGACCTCTTTTGTGCAGTGAATATATTTATTGGCTTTACTTCTGATTTGTCCCTGTTTAGTTTATAACCTGAATGTTCAGAGTATGTTCCAATGGTGTGCATACGAGACTTGATTGAGGGTCCCAGATTTTCTGTTTCAATTAGAATATTGTCAGCATAAGTGGCTCATTTAACCTGTTTGTTATTAAAGCCTATCCCGGTGATTTCAGTATTTTGTTTTTTATCCTGTGAGAAAACTTCTAATGCTGAAAGAAATAGGAAAGGGGAAAGTGGACAGCCTTGTCTCGTGCCTTGTTGAAGGATGAGTGGCTGGGAAAGGGAGCCATTGATCGCAATTCGCGTGGATTGTTTCTGGTATGGGGCCATGACCATTTTATAAATGGTGCTCCTATGTTAAAGGACTGCAGCACTGATTAAAAAATAGCCAAGATACTCTGTCAAACGCTTTCTCTGCATCTAGAGTTATAGGTACAGATGGTGCGCTAGTGTTGTTCGCGTTTTCAACCACATGATAGAGAATACGAGTATTGTCGTTTGACATACAGTGTTTAATAAAGCCTACCTGGGAGTTGCTTATTAGTTTTGGGAGATATACGTTAAGTCTAGTGCCCAAGATTTTCGCATAGATTTAGCAGTCTACGTTTATGAGAGATATCAGGCTATAGTTTTCTGATTGTAAGTTGTCTTTTCCTTCTTTGTGGATTAATATAATGTTAGCTTCTGCCATTGAGTCTGTTACGCCGCTCGAGCTAGTGAAATTATTGAATATGGTTAGCATGGTTGGTTGTAATAGGTCTGAAAATATTTTGTAGAATTTTGCTGCAAAGCTTTCTGGACCCAGTGCTTTGTTTTCTTTCAGGGGATTAATGGCTTCAGACACTTCTGAAGCAGTTATAGGCTTGCCAATGTCTAGTCTGTCTGTTTCTGATAGCTGTGGGACTTTGACACGTTCTAGATATTGTGTGCATTTTTGCAGGTTGAAGTCCTGGTCATTACGGTATAGGGATTCATAAAAGTTTTTAAAGCAATTTAAAATTTCCTTTGGATTGGTATGCAGCCGATTGTTCCCATCTTTGATTGACATGATTCTGTGCTGATTTTGTCTATGTTCAAGGTATAAAGCGAGCATCTTACCGCTTTGTTAGCTTCGCAGAGTTTGAGGCCCTTACATTTATTTATCCACACTCTGGCTCTTTCAATCAAGATTTTGTTATATTCATATTTCTTTTGTGTGAGTTGGGTGAGAGTGTTGTTGTTTAGAGAGTTGGTGTGCAACATTTCCACTTGCTTTATTTCTTGTTCTAGCACCAACTAACACTATAACCTTTAAACATTGAAAAATATTACTTATTTCAAACCTTTAATAAAGTCATGGTTCTCTGAGCAGTAAACCTCTGAGAATTGAGATTTTATGTCAAGACAGGAGGCCATCGTTATGTATGTTTAAAGTCCTTTAAAACTTGTTCAGTTGCATGTTCCACCAGCCTGAAATAGAAATCTCTAAAAACTCTGTCATTTGACCAATCTGCTGCTTTAACAATCTCACTTAAACCTCCTCCTGTACTCTTCGCCTTAGATGTCATTGCTCCACGAATTGAATCCACTTTAAACTTTCCCAAATTAACTCCAGACTCCCTCATCGTCTGTTTAACCCATCTATCAATAGTTGCCACTGAAACCGCACCATGGGGTTTTACATATGAAATTAACAATTGATCTACTACTGCACTCCTGAACTCACTCACCCTGGACTCGTATTCTCTAATACACCTCTCCACACACAACTTAGCATGATCGATAAATCTTAGATAAAAAACGATTTCTGTCATTGTTTTAGTTGTTCGCTTTACTGCAAACAACACCCCTGCCGGATTGAAGAATCTTCCTGAAACATTCAGATCCTTCACATCTGACACTCTCCTAAATGAGACCATACATAGTGATGTAGCCAACTTCCATGGCAACTGTCTAATGTCAAATAGCTATTACCTGGCCTACTTTCAAACAATTCCTAAATCAATTAACATCCCAAACAAAGGAATTTCTCGAACCTGATGGTTTCCTTAAACAAATACCTCTCATTATGCTACATATCAACTGACCTCTCCCTATAGAAAGTCCATCAACCAGTGATTGCCTTGCTGATATCACCGATCTATAACAATTGACAATCCTATAACTCAAACCCTTCTTATGCAGACTAGCAAAGAAATTAGCAATCATAACCTCATCTACCTCAACATGATCCAAATCCAATCATCAGCATAGCCCAACCTTCCATGCACTTGAATACCTTTTTCATGTCCCTCGAGCCCAGTATTTGTATATTAACTCTGTAGCCTCTCCTAATAAATGTTAGAATCTTCTATATTTCCTGACATGCTTCAAACTAGAAGGTTGAGCACACCTAACTCCACTAAAGAATGCTCTCTTCCGTCCACATCTTGTCAAAGTCCTCTCTCTGCTCTTACCAAAATTGGATCCTCCACAGACAATTCCATCACCGTAGGATACTAAGCCTGAGTTACCCAGAAAGGAGTCACTAAATCTATTTTGCACTGCTGCATCCTCACCTGCTTCAAAACTCTCTGAATCATGGTGAAAGGAGGGAACGCATAACCTTTCATACCCTGCCAATTCAGGCTGCACTCATCCATCAAAGAATGTACTTTTTTGAACCAGGAAAATCCCAGAACACCACTATTCTACACGATCCCAAAGATACATAAAGGAAAGACTCCCCCGCCAGGTAGACCAATTGTTTCAGGCATCGGGTCAGTTTTGGAACCTTTATCTAAGTACACGGACTGGTTCCTACGCCCTTTGGTGATGAACATAAAATCGTATGTTCAGGATACGAAACATCTCTTCAACCTTCTAACACAAGTGGAATACGATCCTGAGAGTAATCTCTTGGTATGTTTGGACGTGGAAGCACTATATACCAACATACCACAGACAGAAAGCATTAGAGTGGTTGAAGAAATATTGAAGGATCAAAAATGGTTATGGGCACCACCGATCGCATGGGTGATTACTCTTATACATATGGCCCTCACAGAGAACTTCTTCGTTTTTGAAGACCAACTATATTTACAGATACACGGAACTTCAATGGGCAGCACATTTGCGCCTAGCCTGGCATGCCTGTATGTTGGTTTCTTTGAAGACCAACACATTTGGACACAGAACCCCTTTAGTGACAATATCTACAAATGGTACAGGTACATCAATGATGTTCTGATGATTTGGAAGGGAGACATGACGAGTCTTAACGAATTCAGGGTTTGGATTAACTCTCTGAACCCACACCTTCATTTCACTATGAATGTACATAAAGACACTATATCCTTCCTAGATGTCACACTTACAGCGAAAGAAGGCACACTAGAGAGCTCACTATATACAAAACCCACGGATAGGAACAGCCTATTGAGATTTGATAGCGCCCACCCACGGTCTCTAAGGGAGAATCTCCCAGTGGGTCAGTTTCTGAGGATTCGCAGAAACTGTTTGAGTCTTCAGACGTACAAAAAAGAGGCATCTGCACTGACAAACAAACTCAGACAGAAAAAGTATCCTACAAAGATCATAGAACGAGCAAATAAAAGAGCACGCAACACTCCACGTGAAGCTCTTTTAGAGACACATACGAAGGAACAAAAGGACCAACTAATATGTGTCACCACATATAACTCATCATCTAATGACTTGAAAAAGATAATAAATAGAAAGTGGCCCATATTGACATCCAACAGTTTATCTTTTGAGAAACCCATGTTTTCATTCAAGAGAAATTCAAGTCTGAGAGACGCCCTTGTCCACACCAACACTTTCATACCAAGACCCAACAATCAAGTCACACTTTGGGGTGCATCGCCAGTCACAGGACATTATCCGTGTGGATCATGCGTGGCATGTCCTTTTACTGAACATACAAAAACACTGGAACTAGGCCTGCAATCTCCATGGGAGCAAAGATCACACACGAATTGCAACTCTGAGTCAGTGATTTACATGATTAAATGTCCATGTGACATGATGTATATCGGTATGACCAGTCGTAAAGTGAAAGTTCGCATCAGTGAACATAGAAGTACCATACGTAGAGCAATAACAGCTACCAGACTCACAGCGCACTACCAGGAGAAGAACCACAATGATACAGAAATCAGATGGACCGTATTAGAAAAGATTAAGAATACAGGTGATCAGCATAAAAAATTGCTAGAGCGAGAGCAGCGTTGGGTATATCGTCTAAAGACCCATGAGAAGGGCCTGAACGATGGTATTCCATGGAACCAATTGAATAGGTAGTGTGCCCGACCGCTAGTTAGATGGTGATTCTAAATATCAGAAAAAGTCTATTCATTATTTGGACATTTTTAGATCAACTAAATCTGGATACAACCACCTTCACCACAAAGAATATATACTTTTACCACTACTTGGGACAGATTCATACGACTACTATTTAGAACCCTTTATAGTGGATTCGATATGATATGAAATTAACATACACCAGGACCACTTAGCAATTTTTGATTGTATATATATAAATATAAAAAAAACATTGGTAGCTTCTCAGAGCTCCTAACAGCCTAGCTAATAACGCTTGCTATCTATACTGCGATGTCTATGCACGAGGTACATTTATATAATACAAGCTCCAGCTGTATTATGCTAACCCTTCCAAGTTGGTACCAAGTATTTTTAGAATTACCACCCAGTCTTAAAAACAGCATCCACGTTAAGGCTCTCATGACCTTGTTATTTTGAAATCCTCTATGATGCTTAATAAAGTTTTGTCCATTATTCGCGGAGTATGGGTGTTGTAAACTACGGTTCCCATGAATCCCTAGGATTTGAGCTCCCTCACTTCCGGAAGTTCCGGAAATACACTATTATCCCATTACGAGATTACAAATATGGTACTCCATAATACGAGGTCCTTTATCTTTCAGTATCCCACTTTAGATTTGGATTAACAGTAATATTTCAATCCAGCATCAGTACTGCATCTGGTCGGTTTTTTAAAAAAATATCTCGTCCTTAGCATGGCGCAAGTATGTTCGGAACTACATTTCCCATGAATCCTGTACACATCGGGATCACGTGGTCTCTCCAACACTGACGCGTAAGCTAGAACCAATCACCGGTGCCAGTTTCACTAATAAGGAAGTATATATTACTGGACCCACGATACTACGGCGCACAGCGCCGGAGATCGGGACCAAGTAGGTTGAGTGGCGGGGCAGGACTCTTGATGAAGTAAGTGGGGATTCTTCCTGGTTCCTACCCTTAATACAAGCATTTTGCTCTACTGGTCTGAATACCAGCAGATCCATGAGCAAACCGATCTCAAAAAGCTACTTCCTACATTCCCCTTCTTTTCTCCTTTTTTGTTCGGGGAACCCCGATAATAGGGTTTGACTATAGAGCTACCCCCAATAGCCCTACGATCTCCTGAGATACGGAACTCATCCACAGTACGGGTAAGAACGCATGCGTGCTTGTGCTTTTAAGAACAACAGAGCACGAGGACAACATTGATTTTAATAGTCACGCATAGTTCACATTACTATGACGATACATAGATGCCCTTTTAGTTGTTGAGTGAGAGTGGGAGTGAGTGGAGTGTGATACATTGATAGTACTCACTAACTGGCATGCAATAACAGTTAGGATGCGAGCAAAATCGCCACCGCACGATACATCTGGCACGTTGTTGTATTACGTACAGATACAGTTACAAGTGGCACATGACTTGACACACCACTATGTCATAGAATCACACGGCAACTGTTGGTGTCGTTCTTTGTCCTAAAGCACGTTTATGGGACACATCACTTTGGAAAACCATGAGAAATATTTACAAATACATGTTGTTTGTTTTGTTGTCCATGTTTTTTCTTTCAGATGGAATTTCGTACATGATGGATTAATCAATCAGTCGATAATACAAGGAGCAGCTACTCTGCCCTTGCATCAAAAATAGAATAGGGAATTCCCTTCTATTTGCCAGGGAGGCCACGTTTGCCCTGAAGAAAGTCCTGGACCTTTAAGGCCGTTCTTGGACTGAAACATGTTGGCACTAAGGTCCTAGGACCATAACACTCCTATCAAGACCCTATTTTTAAGTTATTTTACGTAACCCAGACAGACCCAATAATAAAGGGATACTGGGGATCTGCCTGAGGTTTTTTATTTCTAGTCCCCCCTGGTCCACAAAGATCTTCAAAGAGCTCCCAATACTGTGGTCGAGCCCACCCCGACTTTTAGGCGTCGGGGTGACCTGATGATGAAGCATGACACCAATAGGGTGTGTGAGGGTACCTAAATCAAAAGGAATTATTTCCTTGCTCACCTTTTGGTGAAGTTATTTTCCCTCACTAGATATTGCATATCATCACACTAACGTGCTTTGATACCGACCACTGGTTAGCTAGTTAGAGTAAAACTTTTGTGCAATTGCACTCATCCACTGCCATTGCTCCCAGATCTGGCCTCCAACTCATTTAGTTCTCCAATTGATTGGTCAATCTTAAAGCAAATAAATCTACCTCCAGTGGACCGAGTTCCTCCTGTATAACCCCAAAAATCATTAGATTTAGCTTCCAATCATTGAAATATTTCAAACAAAATGGGAATTCCAGTCTTCAACTAAATTGTCCTTCCCTGGACGATACAGTGCTGTTACACTTATCTTGTGTTTCATGCAAAACCTCCTGAAATCCTTTGCCAACTCTTTGGCCTGCTGCCACCCAACTTGTTTATGTACGTTACTGCAGAAATATTGTCCGGCTTCAGCAGAACTGTAGCTTTCTTAATCCTCTCCTTGAAACTGCAAAGCACTAATACTCCTGCTTTCATCTCCAGACAATTTATATGATCCACTCTCTTCACCATATTCCATCTTCCACCTGCCTCATGTGAACCTAGTCTTGCACCCCAACCTAAATTGCTTGCACCGGTCTCCATTACAAAATCTAGACTTTGTCTAAAAATTGCACACCCATGCCATGCTTGTATGTTTTCTACCCACCAAATCAACTCCTCTTGTGCTACGATATCCAACTTCACCTTGTCTCTATACCAGAGACCTCTGTTCAAACTTGAACTTTTCACCCTTTGCAATGCTCTGTAATGTAACGTCCCTGGAAATACATCCTGTATTGAAGTGGGCAAAAAGCCTATTACTCTTGCCAACTGCCTCATACTCACTTCTTGTTTCTTCAACAAGAACTTCACTTCCCGTCTTATAAGACCAATTTTCCTCTCTGGTAACTCCAACTGCTTCTTCATTGTGTCTACCACAGACCCCAAAAATGCCATCCTTTGTGCTGGGACCAAAATACACTTTTTCAAATGTATTATGAATACTAAATTCCTGAAAACACTTTGTCCCAGAAAGCTGCGCTCTAGTAAAGTCTCTACATGTCCATTCATAATCAAAATGTCATCCAAATAAATCAAGAAACAAACTTCTCTCTCTCTCAAAAAACCCACAACTGGTCTCATCACTTCTAAAAAACAAGAAGGGGCTGAGGATAAATCGAACGGAAGACAGACAAACTGGAAATGAGATCCTTTCCATCTGTACTGAAGGTATCACTGACTTTCCTGGGCAATCGGGATTGAATAATACGCATCCTTCAAATCTATTTTCACCATCCAATCCTTGTCTATCAAAATCTCCCTTAACGGATGGATTCCCTCCATCTTGAAATCTCTATAAACCACATAATGATTTAAATTCCTTAATTTTTTCACTGGTCTCCAACCTTTTTCCTTCTTCTCCACCACAAAAAAGTACTTAAAAATCTTTTTTGCCATACCGTTACTTTTATTATCACCTTTTTCTCTAATATTTCCTTTATTTCTTGTTCCACAATATCCTGTACTTGTTTTTGGAAAGCAATTTCTCTTGGTTCCTTTTCTTGAATTGGCCCTGACACAAAATCTATCAAATATCCTCTCACAGTTTCCAATACCCAGGAATCCAGTGTTTTCTCTTGCCATTTTTTTTTGTAATATTTCAATCTCCCTCCTGTATTTTTCTGATTAAAACCAATTATACTTTTCATACTCACCTTGACCTGATTAATTTCCTGCCTGGAAACCACCACTTCAGTGACTTGTTCTGCTCCTGCCTCTTCTACCTCACTGTGGAGATAGGCTTCCTGAATATGAGGTTCCTCCATATCCACCTCTCCCTTGAAAGTTTCCTCCTCCTTGATAAAATGGGCCTCTGCCATATGGACAGCCAAAAGTCTGACCCCGCCTTCCGGCCTTTGCATATAAACCTCCTTTGCCAAAAACGTTCTTCATGGAAACATGCGGTTTATCCAAGGCTGCAAATGTTTTAACATACATGCCCAGAGATTTTACCAGGCCCTCACTAAACAGAAGTCCCTTCAACTCCTCACTCGTCTCTTTTTTTGCAATATCACCCAATTTAGGACTTATCCTAAATAATACTGCTTTTTGCCTTTCGGCAATCAACCCCGCATTGGCGTTACCAATAAAGCAAATAGCTCTCTAGCTCCAACCTTGCAGTAAATTTATATCCAGTTCCGTTCCATTTAGGTAGGATTCCTCTACCATATCGAAAATTCTTGATACTAGACCTAGTACATCCATAAGCTTGTCCTCACATTGCTTCAAAGATCTTTCAAGTCCTTTCTTTGGATCACGCTCTAACTTAAACAAATAAGTTATAAGGTCAGAATCCAGAATCTGAGTCATAGTCTCCTTGACATCTATTATTGGGTATGAGCACTCTGCTTTTATTAGGTTATGCTCATTTCTTTCTAGCCGGTGTCTAATTCAAAAGTTGATACAATCTGCCACGACTCAAAGGTTACCACTCAGAACTTCTTGTGTGCCTTATTTGTGCTGGATTGAACAAAGAGTGTCCCAAAGGATCTTTTGCCTCTCCTTTAAAAACCTGATTTGTGCTGACCAAATCTGAAAATTCATGTTATGTTATGTTATTGGCACTTATAACGCGCACAGCTAGTCTAAGGAGTGTCCCGGCGCGTGCTTAGGTGGTAGACTGAACAGCTCAGGAGAACTTACCTAAAAAGAAGTGTCTTAAGCTTTTTCCTAAAAATGCTTGGAGCACAGACAGCACGAAGCTCCACTGGAAGTTGATTCCAGGCGATAGCCCCCAGACGAGACAGGGGGCAGCCACTGGCCCTCTCTTTGAGGACCCTGGGAACATTCGCCAATAGCTTGTTAGAAGAACGAAGCTGCCTGGCCGGGAAGGTGCAACTAAATCTGGATTGAAGGTAGGCCGGGCCAGGCCATGGCCATATAAGCAGAATGTACCCTTACCAGGTCCGTTACTAATCTCTCTAATGTTTCCTCTATCTTATTTCCTATTTCCCTCTCTAGAAGCCTTCTAAGGATCTCTTCTTGTACCTCCTTGGAGATTATCTCTGCTCCTTCACCCATTTCTTAATTAAATATGCTCCATACCAATGTGCCCTAAAAATGAACATTGTTATATTCTTTCCCTGGTTTTTTTTTATGTGTATGCTATTTAGCACAATGTTTAATGTTCAAAAAACTCCTCTTCGATCTTCAACGGTCAGAAAAACTGAACCCTATGCCAGTCGGAGACGTGTTGCCTAGTTACCTTTGTAGACGGCAACGCGTATCCCAGCATGTATTAAACAAGCACCATCCTCTAAAGAGAGATGTGTGCCTGCAATGAAGTACTAAGAATGCACTCCAATTCTCTTCAAAAACAACCTAAGAGCAGAGCCTACTCTTCCTAAAAAAAGAACTTCCCTAAAAATTGAACTTTCAATCCAGAAGCACGCATCTGCGCGCTCCACATTTGAAAAATAACATGCTTTGCTATCGCAAGGATTACGGTTGGTCCGCTTTACATAAAAATGTATAGCCTTGTGTCTTTCAACCACACACTATGTGTCACGCTAAATTTTGAAAAATCTTCAATCAAACTACCAAACACATAAATACCCGTAAAGTGGGTTAAAAACAAACAAATATACCTAAACCTCCAAAAAATCATACTTAACAAAATCATACTAGATATATTACTCAACATGTTTCTAAATATGATATATATATTTAAACCTAACAAATGATAACATTATTAATGCCAAATAATTCAACCTTGTCAAAGATATGTCAAAGATATACTAATCTGCTCAGAAGCAGTAAACAAAGGAGGATAAGACTGGAATGTTGGGGCCTTTTAATGTGTTGAATGTTCTAATGTTTTGTGACTTCTTACTATTCGATTGAAAGCTTTTTTATTTTATTTTTTTATTCATTTTTTTGTTTGCAAATTAGAATTGTATTGAAATAATATGCAATTAGAATACAGAAAAACAAAACTCACTAAGCATCTAATCACAAATATGAAATACCAAGCACTATCAGGAAGTAATGCATTAATACCGTGTCAATCTATAATAAAATCCACACTGCAGAAAACCAATAAATTAAAATGTTATTACTAGAGAAACAATTCATGGAGGTTTAGGTACTTCTTCAATTCTTGGGTCATGTAACTGTGAATTGCGGGCGGAAATGTTTAAGAAAGTAGTTATGGGTAACCATAGGAGATCCCTTTTAATAGCAAGTGCAACTGGGTGGACATGTGCTCTATCAAGCCTATGATTGCAGCAGACTCCATACCACCATGCCTGAAAGGCTACCTGAGAAGTATCTTCCCAAGATTTCATAATTTGTTGAAAAGCAACAGCTAGAAGTAAATCTTTTATATAGAAATCCATGGGTTGGGAAATCTAGTAATCAGAAATACTACATAGAAATATGTTAAATGTGACTTGTGTGTTAAAGATGATATTTATTTGTTGCCAAACCTTCAACTAAAATTCATAAATAAGAGGACATTCAAAGAGCACGTGTTTAAGTCGATTGGAAGCTTTTAAGTGCTGCTCAGAAGTGGTGAATGAATGTCACGTAGCTCGCATCGTACGTGCTCGCTCGTACAGCTGTACGAGTCGGGCAGAAAACATGCGTGCGGCTCGTAGTTTTTCCGGCTGGATCGCGTTCAGTGCCCTTCCGACCCGGATCAGAATTGGCCCCTATTTGTTTCTCCCACCCACAGTAAATACATACATGGCAATAAATTGTATAACATTAAAACATACAAGACAACACATATTAAACACATCAGTACAGGAGCAAACTCACAGGGCAAATACATTATACCCCTAAGTGATTCTAAAATTAATTCAAAAGCTCCCTAATTTTCTAAATATCGGACCCCTGTCAGAGCATAACTGAACACCAGGTACATATTTCCAACAATCCTCTTTAAACGCTCCCTGGATTAAACCAATATTCTGAGATACACAACAATTTTCAAATTGCAACAGTGGATCCATTATAAATGGTCGACGTGTTTTGAAACCCTGTTCCGCCTTAATGGGGTTCTTCTTAGGACATAGAACGGATATCCACTGTCAGGTGCTTTGTACTGCAGGTTCGAAAATTGTTGTGTATCTCAGAGTATTGGTTTAATCCAGGGAGTCTTTGAAGGGGTGTTGGAAATATGTACCTGGTGTTCAGTTATGCTTTGATAGGGGCCCGATATTTAGAAAATTAGGGAGCTTTTTTTATTAATTTTAGAATCACTTAGGGGTATAATGTACTGGCCCTGTGAGCTTGCTCGTGATTGTGTTTAAAAGAACTGATGTTTTGATGTATTGAATTTATGTTGAAATAAGAATTGATGTACTGATGTGTTTAATATATGTTGTCTTGTATGTTTTAATGTGATACAATGTATTGCCGTTTATGTATTACTGTGGGTGGGAGAAAAAATACTGTTAATAATTTGTGTTTGGTTCCCTGTGTGTGACAAAAAGGTTTATTAAAATAAATGAATCATGGGTAATATATACTTTTTAGTAACCGCTAATATTGATTAAAGCATGTGAAATTGAGTGTTGTATTTAAAAGAGGGTCAGGTTTGGCATTTGTTTGATTTTTGCATTTTGAAGCGGCTCAGCCAATCTGACATTAAGACCCCAACCCCTTGGTGTGTTTAAGTTTCTAAAAGTGTCATTTTCAGAATTGTGGCTTAAAATTCAACTTTACCATTAAATAGAGTTTTAAATTACAGTTCTTTGGACACCAGATCCCAACATCCCTACCTGCTTCCAACTGAAAGCTTTTTTTAAAATATATATTTCTTTAATGAGATTTCGAGTGACAGCATATCATGGTTCACAGTATAATAGTCAACCAACATGAGCCCGACAGCGTTCACATCCATATAATGGACGGTAACATCACAAATTCTGATTACATCCAGCACAATGGTAGACCTTAGCCATATGAATGATAGGCATGTCCAGTCAGGCAGCACTGCAACACCACCAAATGAGGTCCTGGCAATCGAGATTCCACACAGAAATAGTTTCAATGCAACTTTAGTTATAACATATATATAAAAAAAAACATCCACCCTTCGCGATCTACCCTCCCCCAAGCTTCCAGTAAAACAATCAGCATACCATATTTTGTAAGGAGTTCTTTGCTGCCAATCCACTGACGCATGTTCCAATTGTGGATTGAACGTTAGGTCTGTCACCCTTGACCCTGGCGGGTTTTACAATTAAGGCATCTCTCCAATATGAACAGACTGGGTCCACATGGTGTACTGGTCGCCATCCTCAGGCCCCATGAGCGCCTGTGTCATAGAGGCCCAGAAGATTAGGATATTGGCCACCTTGGCATCACTACATGGTTTCCTCATATGTACCTCCTCTGCTGCTGCCCACTCTAATAAGTCTCTCTCCCAAGCCTCCCTAGTAGGAGGTTTCACTGCCAACCAGTGTATAGCTATGCGCCTCTTAGCTACTATGAGGCCTAGCATTGTGAATCTTCTACTTAGCTTCAATTTAGGGTTTTGGGGCAATAGTTCCTACAAGCACTGATTTATTGTATGTGGCACAGCGGAGTTGTGACAGCTCCTCTAATCAGCAGGATATGATTTTGGGGCAATGCCATAACATATGTAAAAAGTCAGCCTTCGCTGCACCACACCTAGGGCATCTATGGTCTCTATTGGGGTACATAGCATGTAACCTCTTGGGAGAGCGGTAAACCATGTGTAAAAATGTGTACTGTATTTGTTTAAACCGAGCACAGATCCCATCATGAATTTTTAAACAATCACCTGGAACCATAGGCTCTTCGCAGAGATCCTCTCAGGTCTCTTCCTTATGGAGTGGCATCAGCTGTCTGTCTGCACGGAACAATTGGTATCTGTGCGTTATGAGTTTACTCCAACCCACCATGGATAAGAGGGTCACCAGAGTGTGTGTAGAAGCTGAGGGCTCAGGGAATGATGGTCACAACTGATGAGCCGTTACCGCAATTTTAGCGTACTGGAGGAATCGACCGCTCCCCAGTCCAAACGTCCCCATGGTGTCCTGAAATGTAATAAAACGTCCCTCCGGATAGAAGTCAGAGAGCATCAACCATCCACCTATTTCCCATTTATCGATCACCATCACACTGGCCATTTGTACAAAGAGGTGAATTATCCAGATATCCAAATAAGGGGCGTAGGGCACTCACCGGAACAGGCGTTGGACCCCCTGCTCCCAGAGAGAGCCCAACATCTGGATTACATGGAGCATTTCAGGAGAATCCACCAACCTCTCATTAGCAGTGCCCCAAGTTGGTGTCTATCTTGTGTGCCATCTAATAAGAAACATTCCCAGTTGTGCTCCCCATCCAACTAGTGAACAGAGTATTGTAGCTGGGCTGCCAGATAATAAAGTTCGATATCGAGGACTTCCATTCCACCCCTGTCCTTCCAAATGAAAGTTACCACATGTTAGATGTGATAAGGTAATCCAATGCTTTCCTATGGGAGAAGTAGACCTCACTGTAGTGAAAAACGAATGTAGGAGTTTTTCACTACCAAGACAGGTAAAAGTTACAGGTACATGTCCAATGTTTTTAATGCACTGCACCCTAACCTGTAGCCTGTGCAGGGCCTACCCTGGGGGTGCCTTATATGTATTAAAAAGGGAAGCCTGACAAAAGGTTTATTTTGCAAATGGAAATTGACGGTGCACACCGTAATGGTAAAAGGACAATTTCTATGTACTGGCCCTGGGGTTAATAGAAACTTGGGTGATGCGGTGCGCTACCCAGGATCTGTGGGCTGCCCGTCCCACATCAGAGAAATGAATGTGAAGGAATCAAGCACTACAGTTGCTTGAAACACTGCGTGCACTACAAAACTACTGTTTATGAGTAGTTTGTAACAATTTTACACATAAAAATTCTCAATCGAAATCTTGATGTATTCAAATGAACATTCAGACTCAAGTTAATTCAAAAGAATGTTATCTTTGTTGTATGATATCAAATTAATGTGATCAAAAACACATTTGTGATTACAATGATATTACATTTTACATAGTACACGTTTTTTGTACATAATCCATGTTCATCAAAACAGGTACAATAATCTGAAAATGCAGGTCAATAATGTGCAGCCCAATGCATTTCAGGACCCATCGTCCCTTCTTCAGGGGCCACTGAAATATAAACAAAATGATAACCACAAATCATTATGCTGAACTAAGCACTATGAATACTTGACTACCAAAATAAAATGACACCCACAACTGGGAGATTGGAGTGTGAAGGCACTTCTTGCCTGGATAGTATCAGTGAGAAGCACATGCCTCAAAATCGACACCACATGCATGGAGACGAACGACATCACAAGTTGCTGCCACCAGTGCTGTAATAACAAAGTGAACAGAGTGCCACGACACTGGTGAAAAAAATCAGATTTTAAAGAATAACCTTGGGAATAACTGAGTGCAAGATAAGTGAATGCGTGACCGAATATGCCTTGTACTACAAAAAACGTCTGCAGATTAAATGCTTACTGAGACGCACAACCGGGACCTTGCTGTAGAGTACACTGGATGAACAGGACAATACCTGTGAGTAACTGAAAAGGTATGTAGTTCGCTACAATAAAGAAACATGGAGAAAGTCAAAGATGTGAGAATCGGAGCACATAAAAACAACAACAACCCAAGTGATATGTGTAATATTACCTCACTAAATCAGAAGTGGAGGACAAAGCCTGTAACCAAAAAATGCAAAAATACGCCGTAAATAGGATTGGCAGGGAAGATGACGCCAACTCGAGTGTTGGCGCACAATATGTAAAAAGGACACAGAAAACTGATGGAAAAACTCACCGAGTGGTTGTGAAGTAGACAGCCCTTCTGATACAAACACGTATCGTTGTACACACAGCGAAGTGCCGTGTTAGGTTAAAGTACAAGATTCCCATGATAACTGAAGTCCGATCACATGGTCGGAACAACACTCACGTCAAAGCTGGCTAGCAACATAGAGTGAATATGGCGCCCATCTTAGTGTGATGCACAACGGTGCCCGTGAAACGAAAACGGGAACAATGTGTGATGAGAAATAGGTGATATTAATACCAGAAGCAAATAAGATAAAGATCTGGTGTAAAAGTGCACGATGACAAAAATACCCAGTGTACCCAGTGTGTACAAAACCAAGGAAAGGTAAAGAACCAAAAGTGAGTGTGAAAACTAGCAAAATAAAGGAGAAGATGCGAAAGATTCCTACAATGATGGAAAAAACACTGTGATCTACATCTGAGATCTAGTGCTATACTGTACAAGTATGGCAATATACACTTAATCTTTCTTGAGGTAATGGTGAATGACAATAATGTCCTAACTGCACCTTGATTTACATATGTATATATAAACATAAAATGCATATTGACACAGACACCTTGTTAAGTATAGACATGACTCATAATGCATATAAACGATGTAGGTGCTGGCATTAATGCTGACAACAGTAAACCTATGTGAACAAAACAGTCAATAAATGAGTACACAGCCAGATGTTGATTTACATGAGTGAATATCAACATGTGAAACCGTTGTGCCATAAAGGAAGGCTACCTAAGAGGAAAACAATATATCCACTGTACAAAAATTGCTGTAACTGATGTAGCATCGAAACATGGTTGGTGACTGTGATAACTCATTTATGTGGTTGTGAACAAATGCATGTGTGTAAAAAAGAATGTGCAACAGTGTAGGTAACTGATGGTGTAAGATGTGGGTTGTAAAATAGTTGGTGTAACTTGTGAATAGTGGAATTTTTTAAAAAGCAACTTAAGTCCAATTTGTCGTTCAGGCCCAGAGGCATCATGGTGTTACATTTTTTATCCAAAAGACTTCCTTTTGAGACAACATTCTACTGGGATCAATGCCTTCTTTGATTTGTAACTTTTCCACAATTAAGAATCGCACTTGGGCGATATTATGACCGTGATCAAGCTACTGAACTACTAGATTGGAATTAGTATTTTTAGTCCTGATCAGACTCTTGTGCTCTCCAATGCGTATTTATATTTTTCTCTCTGTTTGCCAATGTATAAATATCCACAGGGAACTTTAATGCAATAAATGAAGTTTGTAGTATTGCAGTCAGACGAATGTCTCAAGCTGATTTTTTTTCCTGTTCTGGGGAGTGTTATAAAGTTCTGTTGTATCACGTTATTGCAATGGATGCAATTACTGCATTTTTTCATGCCTGTATATTTAATGTTGCTGTATTGATTCTTCTAGGCAAGTAACTCCTTTAGATTTTGACTTCTAGTATATGCAAACAAAGGAGGTTGATTAAATGAGTTACCGAAATCTGGTTCTCGTTGTAACAATTCCCATCTCCTCACAATAATCTTCTTGATGCTTTTCGATTTTGTGGAAAATGATACTAAGACCACCCGATTGGTGGGAATTTTTTGTTTAATGCTAAGAAGTTCACTTCCGTCGATGTTTTGGATCCCATTCTCTGCTTGTTGTATGATGTCTGCAGGTTATCCTCGTTGTAAGAATCTGTTCTTGATTCGGGATATGTCCTGCTCAAATTTCACAGTAGTGGATGATATTCTCTTGGAGCGAAGCATTTGAGAGTATGGCAAGTTTTGCACTAAATGAGGGGAGTGGAAACTTTGAAATAGCAAGGTATTGTTCCGATCGGTGGTTTTCACAAACACACTCGTGTTGATGATCGAATTGTCCTTCTCCACAAGAACGTCCAGAAATGGTAGCTGGGTGTTGCTGATATCATACGCGAACTGGATCATATTCTTCTTAGTGTTCAGTAATTCAATTTGTTGCTTCAGCGATGCTTCAGTGTGTGACCAGATTAAAAAATGTTGTCAATGTACCGACAATACATAATCAGATGTTGACCACAAGATGGATCTTCAAAAATGGGCTCCTGCTCAAATATTCGGTCACGCATTCACTTATCTTGCACTCAGTTATACCCAAGGTTATTCTTTAAAATCAGTTTTTTTTCACCTGTGTCGTGGTGCTCTGTTCACTTCGTTTATTACAGCACTGGTGGCAGCAACTTATGATGTTGTTCGTCTCCATGCATGTGGTGTCGATTTTAAGGCATGTGCTTCTCACTGATACTATCCAGGCAAGAAGTGCCTTCACACTCTAATCTCCAAGTTGTGGATGTCATTTTATTTTGGTAGTCAAGTATTCATAGTGCTTAGTTCAGCATAATGATTTGTGGTTATCATTTTGTTTATATTTCAGTGGCCCCCGAAGAAGGTACGAGGGTCCCAAAATGCATTGGGCTACACATTATTGACCTGCATTTTCAGATTATTGTACCTGGTTTGATGAACATGGATTATGTACAAAAAACGTGTACTATGTATAATGTAATATCATTGTAATCACGGATGAGTTTTTGATCACATTCATTTGATTTCATACAACAAAGTTAACATTCTTTTGAATTAACTTGAGTCTGAATGTTCATTTGAATACATCAATATTTCGATTGAGAATTTTTATGTGTAAAATTGTTATAACCTACTCATAAACATTGTTTTGTAGTGCAAGCAGTGTTTCAAGTAACTGTAGTGCTTGATACCTTCACAAAAGGTTTATTTTGCCAGGTCGGAATGGCATTTTAAAACTGGACACAAAGGCTGCAAAGGCAGTCCTGAGGCATGATTTGATAGGCTATTTAAGTGCATGGCACAATTAGTGCTGCAGGGCCACTAGTAGCATTCAATTTACAGGTGCTGGGTATGAGTAGTGCCACTTTATTAGGGGCTCATAACTAAATGAAATGTAGCACTTCGATGTAAGCCAATATTAACGTGTTTAGGAGTGGCAAATGTACTTTAGCTCTGGTTAGCAGTGTTAAAAAGCACCAGAATGAGATCAGAAAAAAATGGATGAGTAAGACAAAAAACTCGGGGGAAGGCCACCTTTAGGCTAACAGGTCTAACAAAGATGAATATGTTTGAGCTGATGACTGCAAACAGCACAATCTCAATGACATCTCTCCTGAGATGTCTGGGCTGACTCTGAAGTTTGGGAAGCTTCAACTGAGCACATGCACACTCAGAGACAAGGGGAGAGGACAGGAGGAGCGGTGGATGGGCTGGACAGAAGGGAGACTGCCACTGCAGGGAGACTGTTCATAAAGTGATCTACCAAAGGTGAACTAGCTGTGGCCGCCTATGCGAGTTCTGCACTGCTCTGATTCTCGTGTATTCCATCCTGTTTCATTTATTGAACTCAAGGGCAACCACCCAAAAAAGATAACTATCCCACCCTAACACACCTATCATAACACAAGAGGAGAAAAGGGAGCAGTCCTCGGAAGGAGAGACTAAAGGTGGTCCCTGGTGCTTGTGCACCAGTATCCCCAGTAGCTCAGTACTTTGAAGTTGAAATGCGGTTGCACTAATATGAACCAAAATCACACCTTGACTTAGGCCTAGGGAGCAACACGCTTCACGGAAGACAGTTGAGTGAACTTATGGCTCTGGGGGCTACAAGTGAGAAGATATTTAAGGGTTTAGGACTAAAGGGAGTTTCCTGTGGTGAATGTGAAACCAGTCATCCTCCTGGATTGTGTAACATTGTGAGTTGTTGTGTAAAATCCCTTTGCCCAACTCTCCCTGTTCTGGCACTCCTGAATTTGCTCTCCCCTTTCCTGGTCAGATTTCTCCTTCTGCAGGGCACCTCGCATGGGCTGCATCAGGGTATTTCATCCTTTCAACTTAAAGGGGCCCCAGCATCTTTGGGCCCCTCTCCTGTGATGTGACCACTCTGCATTTGGAATTGAAAGGGCCAGGCCCATAAGTTCCGGGCCTGTTCTATAATCACAATCTAATGGTTCCTTTTAGCAGCATGGACACGTAGAGGGGAGAGAATTGTTATTAAGCCAATCAATTAACCCAGAATCCTCCTATACCACTAGTAACCACAGACAACTATATAAGGTTAATTAGATTTATTACAAAGCCAAAAATAGCTGAACAGAAAGACACCACAAGACGAGAGTGTAGAAATACATTAGAATCAGCATGAAGCCAAATCTGCATATTCAATTATGACGATATTGCATAAACAAAACAATTAGTTCAAGAAGCAGGATGCAGAGGATCAGATAGCATGAGTCCAAATTTCCCTGCATTGAGGTTGGATGAGTGAAAAGCATTAATCTATCCATGAAGTAACGCTAAAATGACACCCCTACTTAAGCATCTTGGGGGAGAAGAGTAAAAAGGTGTCAGCCTGTGTTGACTTTCTATGAAGTCTCTCCACAGTCAATGGGTAGTGTAGCATTAAGCTACCAAGACAGAGCTTATTCTCAGATGCTCTCTCCCCAAAGGCATAACAAGAAGTGGACACTTTCCCTACTCCCAACATTACATTATTGCAGGTAACTTTCCCAAAATACATTGTGGGTCACCCCATTTGCTCTGGGTCACAGTCCTAAAGGTAGTTTTCCATGGGACAGCAGTGTTCTTCTCTTGCAACAATTTGCCTTTGGTTCTCAGGCCTTCTCCTGTGTAAAGCACAACCTTCCTTTATAAGCTACATGATTGTAACTTCTCTCCTTGCCTTACTAGTAGTAAAACAAAGACATTATTCTACCTAACAAAATGCTTCTTTCACCTGCAACACAGAACATGAGAAAGAACAAATTCCACAGCACACATGAAATTCGGCCTGTTAATCCTAAAGCAAGAGTTTCAGGGAACTGCATTTCAGGCCTACAGAGTTTAGCAAACATAAGAAAGCATCACACAAACTTTACGAATTTGCATGGAAAATAAGGTACTTTCGATTAATGCATTTACCTACATTCAAAATGACACAACTAAATAAACATTTTTTAGTACATGAATAATTGTCAGTTTACAACACGAGTTCTTCACGTTAATGTTTTCTGCTATTTACATTTACTTTCAATGTTAATTTTCTGGGCTACTTTTCAATGGTTTAAACACATCATGTTTCAAGTTATTACATCTCACGATCCTAACACAACAGTGGATTACATGTAGGTGCGCTCTACACTTGTGATTATAATGCACCCCTACAAATAAAATGCAATTTCCGCTACATCATAATGCAGTGGGTGTTTTTGATGAACAGAGAGACTATGGGACCTGCTGCTCGAGTTGTTAGGAGAGTATTGAAATTAAGGTTTCATTAAGTACTTTTTTTGTTTTCTATTGTTATTTTTAGTGTGGAATCTGTCGTGAGTTGTGCACAGTGGTGTGCGTGAGGTTGGTGGTTACTGTTATTTCTATGCCAAAGAAAGTCAACAATTCTTAAAATATTAATTCTAAAAGTTTTAGCAAGAACATGTGAACACCTACATTTGAAGGAGCAGACTGTACTTTCCCCATTTCACTGCTTAATTTTAATTGTCTCCAACGAAATAGAGAAGCTAATAAAGTTTTGTTTTTGCAATAACAGTTTTTTAAAAACTGTCTAATGCATTTTGCCATTCCGGATTCGTATTTGGCTGCAGATAACCTCTTTTCACACTTTGAGCACAGCTGCTTAACGGCTCCCGGCCATGGAAGACTTCTTCAGCCAATCCAGCCTTTTTAGCCAAAAACATTTTGCATTCTTGTGGTATGCAGAAACTAAAAGAAAAAGAATGCTTGCAAAAGATAAATGTTGCTGTGCTTTTTACATACAAGCTAAGAGCCATGGGAAGCAGCATAGCATTGTGTGGGGGGAGTCGGTATTTAAGGGTGAAGCATCACAAGATGAGGAGACCTAGAAAACACATACACTTTCATGGAGTACTGAATAAAGAATAAAAAAGTAATTCCTTAAATTTCAGCAGTGCAAGGACACAAACCAGTCATTCAAAAGGAGTTTAAAGTGCCTATGCTCTAGGAGAGGGAAAACACTAGAATAAGACAGCAAGTCACTGAATAAGAAGCACGCAAATCTGATTGACACTAAAGCCAACCAATAGTAAGCAATGGGTGGCTGTTAGACCACTGTAGGTCACAATAGGTATTTTGCAACCAGCCAACTTGAGATGTCAGGAAGGGTCAATCTAAAAAGCCCGGACTGGAATGAGAAGCCAGGCCTGATTGTGGGATTCATGGTAGCAGGAAATAAGGTATGGGACCCGAGACAAAGAGGATATTACATAATAGAATTGTGGTAGACAAAGATTCCTCTTGGCAGAGAGAAATTTTAGTAACTGTTAGTTAGGGACAGAGATGAAGAGAAGCATTCTGAAACAAAAATAACCAAACTGAGGTACAGGGGACAGGAAGGGAAAAGAGAGGAACATAGTATAACAAGTCTTGTGATATTATAGGCTGGTATTTGCATAGCACACATCTGCCATTGGAATGTTGTATTGCATTGCCATCTGTATATCACTTTTCATATTCCTTACAAGGAGTAAAATGTTGTCAGGATGGTAGAGTAACTGCTCAGTTTTAAGTATGTGTCATGTTTTTATTGTGGTCAACATTGGAAGACTTTCATGCCATGCATGAGTCTTGGTAGTGTGCTTTGAAATGTTGACAGTGAAATTGTAGCTGCTCTAATATGTTGCCCATGCAGAGTCACAAATGGGACCTTCGTCATCTTCATCCAGCCTCCAACACAAACCATCAGCAGACATTGAACTTCCTCCCTCATGGAAGGACAGAGTCGATAGCATAGCTAGCAGTTTTCCTGGGTTCTTCAAGTCCATCACTGAGTAGGCAAGAAGGCTGGCCTTTGAGGACCCCAGTCTTGGCGCAAGAAGGGGTATACTTCATTTTTAGTCATAGGTATCCTGGCACAAAGCCACTGAAGTTTGGGTCCACTACGCATACCTCGTTGATAGACAAGAATGTTAACTCCAGCACCCTGTTCTGTTTTTATTTATGTCTATATTCACAGGGGGGTAGCTTTCCACAGGAAGTCCTAGCAGTAAAATGTAATCTGCAGAATCAGAACGAAGAGGGGGTGGACTCATGAATGCCCTGTCAAAGAGGAAGAGCAAAAGCCACAATAGGAATACTGAACAGTGTGCGTTACCCCCTACACATATCTGTCTTGGTGATACTCCTGAGGCAGAGTAGCTGGGGATGTCATTAGAGAACACCTTTTTTTACATCAAAGTGCAGTTCCTCCCTTCTTTCGGTTACAGAGTTCTTGTACACTCAAAGAGGCTGGGAAATTTGCAATTTAAGCCAAATCATAAAGGCCTAGATTTACAAATATGTCACGCAGTGCAACTCACCAACCACATTTGTGGTGCTGCATTGAGCATATACAACACAGAGCCATATCTACTAAGATTGGCCTGTTGCTGCTATCAGCCTCTCTCACCATGATGCAGAGGTGAAAGTGTGCTGTCTACTATCAAATTTGTACTCAAAGTATATCCTTCCAGCAGAACCCAAAGTGATGTAAAGCAGTGCAAAATGTATTTTTTCTCAAAGCCTTTGTCTGGGTTCTCACAACATTACATGGGAGAAGCCCTCCAGCAAGCGCATCATTGACATGCACATGGGAGTAAAAAATCAAAACATGCAGAAACTTGCTAATATAAAACTCAAGAGAGGACTGCATAATCTCCAGCGTCAGCTAGGGGATTTTCCATCCCAATATTTAAGTAATTTGCTTCTAGACCTGATTAAAACACTGAATCATGAACTTGCACAACTTTTGGAACAGATGTTCTAAGAACTAATCGTAAAATACTATCACAATTTATGGCAACTGTGGTAATTTGCAAGGCAGCCTAAGTACTAATACTGCATATTACGGATTCCTAGTGGTTTCAATTTGACCTACCTCATGCATATTAATGAGGTGGGTCACAAATTGCGACCCACTAGGAATCGTCAAAGGGATGGTGGCCTGCTGAGGTCAACGGTCTGTGGTTGCTCTGTAGTAGGATCTCTGGTAGCACACGATCAGTGCGGTTTTATTGCAGGCAGGCATCTTCATTCCAATACCACATTTTTATTGGAGGCACTATATTATTTTAAAATTAACAAGGTAGAGGCTCAAATCTGGTTTTTAGATGCGGAGAAAGCCTTCGATCTAGTGTCTTGGGATTGCATGTTTGCAATTTTACGCAGTTTTAATTTCCCGAATGTTTTTATTTCTCTTTTACGCCAATTGTATATGAATTCTAGGGCACAAATTATTATCAATAACACTAACATTGGGTCCTGTGAGGTCACTAGAGGCACGCGACAAGGATGCCCCCTGTCGCCAATTTTATTTGCGTTATTTATTGAACCTCTAGCGATCGCCATTAGGAATATTAAAGCTGATACTGCCCCAATATTAGGAATGACAAACATAAAATTATATGCGGACGACATTGCCCTTTTCATAGACTCTAAACCTTCAAGTCAATTGAAGATTTTAAAAATTTTCGCCGATTTTCAAAGGCTGGGGGTTATAAAATTAATGTAAACAAAACGGAAATTATTCTACTCAACTGCACTATAGACACTTTAGCTCCAGAATTTAGACAGATATATAATACGGATCCAAATAGATATCTCGGATTATTTATATCAGATAACCCAGATGATTTTTTCTCTCTCAATTTTTTACCCCTATTGTCTCTTATGGGGCGAGCATCGCTAATTCGAATGTCGGTCCTACCCCTTTTCAATTTCCTTTTTAGCGCAATTCCCTGTGCAATCCAGGCCTCTTATTTTAAGAAAATAGAAACCTTGATCTCTTCTTTCCTATGGGCAAAAAAATCACCCAGACTAGCACTGAGCACTTTATATTTATCATCTACCCAAGGAGGGTTGTCCCTCCCAAATATCAAAGAGTATTATTTTGCGTCTTTTGCACATTATAGCCACATGTGTTTTTCAATGTCCCTTTCTCCTTACAGATCTACTTACACATTCAGAAGTGCTGAAAGCGTGATTTTTCCAAACTGTGAGTAATCCGGTTCTTCACGTGGCTGTAGGTTAGGGTGCACCTTAGCGAGTGCATACCACCAGTGTCCCTGGTCCTGAGGAAAGCCTCGCAACTGGCACACAGAGGCTGAAACATGTCGACCTAATGTTTTAATTCTGGATGTCGCTGATCAATTTATTGAGGCGCAACGTCCACCACACACTTTTTAATCTAGTCTTACTACCCTACCATTAAAAATATTTTTTAGGAGTAGTAAAGACTATTTTAACACCACTTACTGCACCATCACTGCACTCAACACACAAAAATCCTGCTCCGCTGTAATCAGGCGTTGAAGCACACCGGAGAGGCATTCGGCCTCAATGGTGGCGGTCCGATGATGAAGCATGTCACCAACTAGGTTGGTGAGTGAGGACCCTTTATAAAAACATGTTTAGTTCATGTTTAATGCATATTCCTGGGGAATAAGAGTGGAGACAAAGAAGTTCCCTCTCTCTCTATTTGTTTAGTAAAAAATTGTAAATGACATGCCTTTTATTTATGTTTTAAAAACTAAAACATAAATAAAAGGCATTGCCATTTGCAATGTCAATCGCTCAAACTCGCGTAAATGCGAGACCTATTGCATTGCAAATGCCTGTTCACATTTCCAGTGCACACAGCATACAGTGAAGGAGGCAGGAGGGGGCGGGGCAGTCCCTGAAAGCGAGGACCCTTGTGCCTTTCCCGGCATCGGCTGCAGTGTCAGCAGCTCAGTGTGCAGTGCAGCCAGGACTGCGTGCTCTCCGGGCCTTACAAAGGAGTTTGAAAGGGGCTTTCATGGAAGAGGAGTCTGGGAGTGCAAAGTGCCTGGGGGCACTTTAACCATCTTTACCGCAGAGTTCAGCTCGTGCTCCAAATGTTCGCTGAAGATGCCATGGGCCCCCCTCACCCCTCATCTCTTAGACCTCAGTGGATAAGCACTCTTTATAATTCTGTAATGATGAGGGCTGCTGAGCACAGCTTTTCTCTCATGCCAGCTCTCCACTGACAGCCAGGACTGAGTGTTCATCATTAACCCAGCTCAGAATGCACCTTCCTTCTGCCCCAGGCTCACCCAGACACACTGTCCTCCCACCATCAGTCACAAGGAGGCCTCCTGGTACAACTTGTTCAACATCCAGAGACACTGCTTTTTACATCTCACTTCAGTCCTTCTTACTGTAATCCAATGGGCCAGAGGGGGTTATCTACTCCAGTGGGCCAGAGGGGGTTCTCTAGTCCACTGCGCCAGAGGGGGTTCTGTACTCCACTGGGCCAGAGGGGGTTCTGCACTCCAGCACAGCTCCACCTGTACCAGGGAAATGTTTCAGGAGCCTGGAGGACTCATGTGAGCAGTGGTCCCCAGCTCACTTTCTCACTGTGCTAACTCACTCACTGCACTTCTTTGGGCCAGGGGTGATTCTGCAGTCTTGCACAGCTCCACCTGGACCCCTCACATGTTTCATGAGCCTGGAGGACTCCTGTCAGCAGCGGCCCCTAGCTCAGAGGACATCTCATCTCCCCTCTGCACCTAATCTTCGGAAAGCAAGGGGCACTGGGCAATTCAAATACCTTGTTTGTGCTGCTCGGTTCTCCACTTGTCCCCTCCCACATCCCCACCCCCTTGAAAAAAAGGTAGCCCCGAGTCCCAAATTTCTAGGACCATGTGGTCATAGTTTTTAAGTTTCTCTGCAAATCACAAATTGGGCGTTTTTTCTTTAAAAAAAAGACACAATAATCACCCAATGTATCAAATACTAAAAAGAGTAAGTACTGTGGGGCTGTGCAAGGAGTCACAGACCCTAACTTTACTACCAAACAGCATCAAGGATGAACAAAACACTGAAGCCTTTAATTTACTGCCTTCGCCATCTGCCTTTGAACGTCAATCACAGAGCACTTGAAAAAACACCTGGGTTAAAAGCCTCCCGTGTGGCAGTGTGTCCTAGAAAATATTTAATGTTCATAAACTCACAAGCTCACAGCCCCCTACAGTCCTTTAGGTGCACGGCTCTAGACTCAATAGAGGACTACAAAGTAATGTCACACATTAAAACCAGAGCTTAAAGCAGAGGGGAACAGAGAGTCAGGGAAGCCCACAGTGGCAGTCCTTAGAGACAAAGGAGAACTGCAAAAAACAAAGAGAGCAATTCCAAGAAATAAACACAACACCAAGATCAACATAAAAAACTGAAATAAATAGAACCGGAAGTATAACAACACAAAGACAGCAAGAGACACGAGACAAATACCACAAGAGGATCAAATTATCTTAATATTTACTTTATCTAGTTAATCGGGGGGACATTACAATTTTTTTTTTAACGTGATAAGGCCTTGATTACACCGTCCTATAAAATATATAAAATTCACAGGGTCCTTACATGCGATACCATTCTAGGGCCAAAAACACAAAAGACAAATCTCTCCAATAAAGTAAGGAAATTTAACACTTTTTTTAAACCAAGCAAGAGACAGGTGAAGTTATTGTTCATCTCAGAGCGAATTCCACAGTCTTTGGTCTTACAGATGTCTCAGCATTTCAGCCTTTTCATAAAGACTTTAAAAAGTATTCCACCTGGTAAGCTTCTTGGCGCTTAGATCGAATGAAACCTCGAAATAGCAGAATGTCAGCCTCGGGCAGCAGTAATATTAATGCCAACATGTCACAAATAAATGAAAGACAGATAACAGACATTAAATAGAATATCCATAGCAATAACAGTTATTAAAAAAATCACAACTGGAAAGAATAGAGCTAAAAAGAATAGAGAGAATATTACGGATGGATATATCAATCACCAGTATTATTAGTTACCACAACCAGTGAGCACGTGCCAATCACCAAAGAACACAAACCAGAGAGACCGGGGCACACCTTTCACAGGGGGCACCGAGGCGCACACAGCAGTCGGACTTTGACTTACCTGCAGATCGGTGGGGGGTCCAGGGTGATTTCAGCCAGTTCTTTCTGAATCCTAAAAAACAGAACAGTGCACAAATGTTGGATGCTAGAGTGCTTCGGCCAGAGTTAAAATACTGCATTACAGTCGTGCATGAGCACGAACAGAGTGTTGTGTCACAGAGACCCACTGCATGACTACATTACGCAAACCACTCAAGCAAACTGTGCGCAGAACAGGGTTGGCAGACACAGGGATCCAAGAATGGACCGCTCAGCCTTTCATCTTTCACACGAAGACACCATGACTACTGGGGAGTGAGGAAACAGCAGCGGCAAGGGGTGTGTAAAAAACACGCTGCATTCACTGCTCCTGCACGTAAGACAGCGATGCAGGCAGCGCAGGTTCATTTGATGGAAAACGCGGACTAATATGCGACATGTAAAGCGCCTCCATGCCTCTTGTCTGTGCTATATAACACTACTACATGTAAATAAATAAAAGGCGAGCATGTCCAGCAGGCAAAATGCTTCTTACTGCACAAAAGCACTGGATAAAAACACAAATAATCTATTACGGTACCATCAGAACTGCAACAAATGGGGCTGTAAAGCAGAATGTATCATGTGCTGTGAGCGCCTTCATACAACAGAGCACTGCTAGCATAGTGACTTGAGGCGATTTAGTTCACAGTGCACTTTTATGAGCTCATGGAGCGCGGCCATTGTGGTTTAAGCCAGTGCCCCGTGGACTCTCTGAATTCCTTTCCCCCGCCCCAAGGAGTTGGAATGGGGCAATCAAAGGCTATAAAAGGGCTGGAAGTAAAAGCTTAAAAACAGAACATAGCAAAGCTGTGAAAAGCATTCCAGTCTGAGCACTGCAGCTCACCATGGCGGCGGCCGCCGAAGTCCTGATTTCATCCGAGCAGGATTATAGCAATGCGTGCCTGAGCCACGGGTCCTCAGCTCATGGAACTCGAGGCAGGAGGGGTCTTGACAAAGCAGGGAGCAGGGCTGGGGGGATGGGAGGGGTGGGGGGAGGCAGAGAAAACAGTACGACTGACTGCACCCCAGCCCCACCAGTGCTACTCTGCTGACTCCATCTCCTCACCTGGCCACTCTGCCGCTTCTTAGCCCCCCTGCAGAAGATGCACACCCACCTTTAACCATCAGCAGGGCACGGAAACAGTTTTTATTTATAAAGAAGAAAAGCTTCTCAGAAATGTAAGTGCATAAGATAGCTCATATGGATAACGTGCCTACGCCAGAAAGGTGCTCTGAGGTCTGCCTCAGCTCCAAGCACCAAATAACAAGCCGAGCCATCAAAAGATGTATTTAGGGAGCAAATGTCCTGAATACGTGATAATGGCTTTAGAAAAACAAAAAAATTATTTGTCAACATTTCACATTGTCTCTATTAAGTACATGTACATTATACCACTAAAATGGGTGTCATTTATTAAATTAGCATTTTTAGCATGAAACATTCAAGAACACCTCCAAACCCCGAGCAGTTTCCCAAGACATATGTTTGTCATGTTCTCTATACATTTAGTCAACATTATTATTCAACGTGAAGCAAACTTATTTTGCATGAACTATATATAGGTGAGGGTTTTGCAGAGTGCCTGCTCTGAACTGAATGACTTCACCGTGCTCTAAAACTGGATGGTTAAGGAAATGACACATAATGAGGTAAAGTGGTGGGCTGTGGATCACACCTTTGGTCCAGTGGAGAAGCCGGGATTTGAGTACATCTAACACGCATTTACTGAAATCAGGCTAATTTTTTGCTTGGTTTCATTTTAAATCACGTTATTCATACATAGCATGTGAAACATGGATCTGTAGGCAGAGAAATATATTTAGCAAGGGCCTCTAGCCTGGTTAGGGAACAGTGCAGGTTAAATGACTACTTAACTTGGAGTCAATCACCACAAAGAGACTGGTGAAGAGAAACCACAAATCATGCATGTTAGTTCCTTTCACAGTGGTCTCCAGTGCCAGGGACACACTTTTCAACAAGCGCTCACAATCTGTTTTCTCTCAGCCGCTTGTTTATATTTGCATCGCGCTTTCACTTTCACTGAAAGCGCGATGCAAAAATAAACACAGGGCTGAGTGAAAACAGATGGCCCCGACAAAGATAAGAAAATGCTTTGCGACAGCAGCAAAGCAGATGAGACAGTCCGGATGGGCCCGACAAAAAGACGAAAGGACGGAAACAAAAAAAACTAATTTCCAATGACAGACCACGATTTAACATAAACGGTGACACCAGCCAATGAAAATGAGGGGCGGGGCTTCAAGTCCCCTTCTGAAATCTGCTCTTTTTACAATATCTCTCGCCCAGCGAGCAGCGCTTTGCGCAGCAACACCAGGCAAGACCTAAAAATGAAAAGTGTAACTCCTTTTTACTCTTACATTTTATTGGAGTCAATATTCACAAAGGGGAAGGGGTCCATTAAGGAGGTGGTGAAAGGTTATTGTTTTGTGACTGGAATTCTGTCTCAAAACATCAATATTTCCACTAGGATTCGGTATTTGGAAGGATTATCCTGAACACACCCCATACGAATCGGTATTTGCATCGCAAACCCGAATTGCGATGTTGTTACTTGTTACTGAATTACAATTTGTGATTTGTACATAAGAAAAGGCATTATGGCGATCACAAACAGCTAAAATTTGTGAATCAGGCCGCTTGCCACCTCAAAAATGGTTTGCAAATCTGGCCGTTTGAGAACAGTTGATACATGTTTAACTTGTGCAGTCATGTGAGCCTGAACTATCAGCACCATTCGACATACACAGCGGCAGTTGGTGGGGTGAGAGTTATTAATGCCTTCCTGCGCAGTCATTATTGGAATGGTTCCATTTTAAGAGAGCCCATCTATCTTCACCTAAGCTAGCTCTATCAATCTCTACACGCTATGCGAAGAGATTCATTTAAGTTATAACAAATGCGGCGACACCGGCATCAGTACCCTGCCGCTCTTCACTCACCTCACAATCATTCCTTCTAAGAAAAGGCCTCGCCGCCACCCCGATTTCTTCATAACAAAAAATAACACTTACAGTTTGACTCTGAACTCCGGGCCCTGAGCTCTTCTCTGCTCCTTCCCCCTGACAATTAAAAGACTGCAGGTCAGAGGGCCTCTGAGCGTGGCAGCACGCCGGCTTGTGCTGCCTTCAAACAAAACCGGCATTTGGATTCATAAACAGCGGACCGGAGAACCGGTAAAGTGCTGTAACAAAGAATCTTGTGTGCTCGTTATTTCTGGGCTGTTAATGTCAAACAACCGTGGCTGCCTCTTCATTGAGGGTTTTCGCCAGTCCTTTGTCACACGCGCCTCTTTGAGTTAGGTGACACCTTCTGACTAGCCTTTTGCAAACGTTAGGTTCAAATCCTCCTGAATATCTCTGAAAAACTATTTCCAAAACCTGCCGGCACACCAGCTGGCAGGTCTTTGGAAAGAGCCTCTCTAATCAACAGGGCGAAGCTCCACTGATCATTTGCTGAGGGCGGAAGAAAAATATTGCAATCAGGAGCGTGAGTGCAGCCATGTTTAATGCTTCTAGTCAGAACTCTCCACCAGATACAGTCCAGTAGTAAAGGTAGCCACGGGCCATGCATGATGCAGGTACCGAAAATGAACCCCTAAAACCTTGTTGGGTAGCACAAAAACGGCTATATTTGGGTGCAGTACGCCCCTCGCACCCCGGGCCAATGCCCCTGATTCATTATTGATAGCCACGCCCCTGTTGCTGAGCACCATCCGCCCACCCTCGTGGGAGATGGGCTACTCTGATTGAACTCCAAGATGTCTGCCAGCGGAAAGGGATGAATAATAAGGTGGCAACAAACTTGGAATATAATTAAGTAAGCAATGATGATTGCTGATAAGTAGGTGATATCACCAAGGGGTAATATATAGAAACACCGCACTATACATAAGATAAGTGAATAATGGGAAAAGGTTTGGAGCTGTAACATCAAGAATGGCCATACATTCCTTTGTTATTGTCTCTTAGTTTGTAAGCACCCTTTGCTGCTGAGGCCACGATTACGAGTACCTTGTTATGTTGTGATCCATGTGCAAAGTGTGAAGGTATCGCATTTACAAGCGGTACATAGTTTGCAGCGCCTAGTAATTACTGACTGATAAAGTCTTTTTCTGGGGTGATACTATACAGAGTTTTAAAATGTAAAGACCCAGTAAATACTTTGGTCTGATTCACAAATGTAAACTTACACTTATGAATAATGGCATTTTAATAGTAAGTTTACGGCTGCTAAGACTCCACAGTCCGGAAGAACTCCACACACAAAAATATACAACCTGTCAATCTCTCCCGCTCCGACTGCGTAGTGTCCGCACTAGTAAACTGACTATTAAAGTGCAGTTTTATGAATTCCAACACCAACGTAAATTAGCACAAAAGTGTCCGTTTACCTTCGTGAATCAGGCTTCTGGCTGTGTGGCTTTTGGGGCATAAGGCAACAACATGTGTGTGTGAGTCCTCATTATTGGCAGGAAACTATAATAGGAGGGGAGCCAATAATTGCACCGTTAAATTCCGATTTCCGGATTAGTGGATTTCATCGGTGCACTAAACAGTACACCCCTCTCCAGGGCACTTGTATTCAGGACCTTACACGTCGTGATAGATACCGCGTGGGTTCCAGTACACCTGGTTCCTTTGTGAGGCACACTTCCGAAAAAGCAGGTTAGTTGTCTAGCTCTGAACTCCACTCGCATGCAGACAGGAGCACAGGGTGGGGATGGGGACAGAATATGTTGTCAGAATATCATCTGGCATACCTTTTGTATGTCATTGGAGTTAATGATTACAATTCTACACCCAGTGGGACCATATTTTTGTAAATAGTTCTGTAGACGATTTTCTGGCATACGACTCCTAGAGCTTTCTTTCAAAAGGCTGACGTGTAATATAGAGGTCCGTTTCAACCCTAGTGGGGAGGGCACACTAGATAGCTTCAGTTCTAAATTCAATGCTGTGGCAGGCAGCAGTCCTGAAAGAGTTTCGAGGGTGGTCGATGACGTCATCATCCTAAACCCATCGAGATTATACAGCATCTTGTTACTAAAGGTGCGAGTGTAGTAAATAAATCAAACCCTTTCAATCAGAGAGCAGGGCAGAGCAGGGGGTGGAGCTTTGCATCCCTTACAGGGATCATTACTGGAAATAAAAACGCCCATAGGTTTATCTTCAAACATATTTTAACAAATACATGGGTAAAGTGTGGTGTGGTGGCCCTTTCTGTCTCTTATCCGATAGGCCATTGGAAATGAATAGGCCAATCAGTGTGACTTGCCGATGATGCACTAACTCACTTCTGCCATTGCACTTTTCACTAGGTAGAAATGTCAATACTTGCATATTTATTGTCAGAAATTTCAGGCATTTGTTTAAGCCTAGTTGCAAGCAACATAATCAAGTGCGTTTTGATATAATGTGTGGTCCTATCCACTGCATGTTTCAGATACTGGTGTAGAGTAGCAATGTGCACGGCAATACAATAATAATGCAGCGATATCTGTAGGGAAGCTACTCTTCTTTTCCAGACTGATCTTTTAAAAGTGTCCACTTGTGACAAATCATGAAGCTGGGTGTCAAGGCAGGTATGATTTAGGATTGCTTACAAAAGTTTTGGCGTTTGTTTGTTGGGGAAGTCTTTTCCTACAGGTTGAATCTAGAAACATAAATGTGGCATTTTTAGGTCCGTCTATAGTGCTCACAGGTGTATTTGCTTGACATGCTCGGAGATTTACTGTCTAGTTGTGACAAATACAAATAAATAAATAGGATGAAGAAACACACATTATGAATATTGTTCTCGTTTTTTACTGCTGTCCAGAAAGCAATTTAGGTAAATATCTGGTTCATGTAGAGTTGGTGTTCGGTTCATTTGCCAGCATGCAATCTGGAGACAATAGTGTTGAAAGCTAGAAACAAGAGAGCACGTTAAGAACTGTTCTTCAAAACATAGAAAGGCATTGACGAAAAGTTGTTAGATGATTTTCTCTTTTATTTAACGTGATGATTTTCAAGGACTGTAACACGATCTGACATTTCTAGCATAATGCACCTACTGAGGGGTTGAAGGCACCAGCATCGTGTTCTGGGTCTCCCCTCTCAGGGGTTCCATCCCCTCAACTTAGACAGGTGCATGGGTGGCTCAGAGCATCCTCGATGAGTGTACCAAGCAGCAGAATCAATGAGCTCGTGCCACAGATATTGATATTACTCACTCAAAGAGTCAGCTCGTGCCATAGATATTGAGGTACTGTTCACTCATAGAGTCAGCTAATGCCATAGATATTGAGGTATTGCTCTCCCAAAGAGTCAGTGAGTGCCATAGATAATGAGGTGCTGCTCACCCAAAGAGTCAGCTCGTGACTAGATATTGAGGCACCGCTCACCAAAAGAGTCAGCTCATGCCACAGATATTGAGGCGCCGCTCACCCAAAGAGTCAGCTCGTGTCATAGATATTGATGCACCGCTCACCAAAAGAGTCAGCTCATGTCATAGATATTGAGGCACCGCTCACCCAAAGAGTCAGCTCATGTCATAGATATTGAGGCACCGCTCACCAAAAGACTCAGCTCATGCCACAGATATTGAGGCACCGCTCACCCAAAGAGTCAGCGAGTGCCATAGATATCGATGCACTGCTCGCCCAAAGACTCAGCGAGTGCCATAGATATTGAGGCACTGCTCACCCATGAGTTCCATAGATACTGAGGTACCGCTGACTCAAAGAGTCAGTGAGTGCCATAGATATTGAGGCACTGCTCACCCAAAGAGTCAGCGAGTGCCATAGGTTTTGAGGTACTGCTCACCCAAAGAGTCAGCTTGTGCCATAGATATTGAGGTACTGCTCACCCAAAGAATCAGCGAGTGCCATAGATATTGAGGTACTGCTCACCCATGAGTTCCATAGATACTGAGGTACCGCTGAGTGCCATAGATATTGAGGCACTGCTCACCCAAAGAGTCAGCGAGTGCCATAGGTTTTGAGGTACTGCTCACCCAAAGAGTCAGCTCGTGCCATAGATATTGAGGTACTGCTCACCCAAAGAATCAGCGAGTGCCATAGATATTGAGGCACTGCTTACCCAAAGAGTAAGCGAGTGCCATAGGCACCACTCACCCAAAGAGTCAGCGAGTGCCATTGATAATGAGGTACTGCTCACCCAAAGAGTCAGCGAGTGCCATAGATATCGAGGCACTGCTCACCCAAAGAGTCAGCGAGTGCCATAGATATTGAGGCACTGTTCACCCATGAGTTCCATAGATACTGAGGTACTGCTCACCTAAAGAGTCAGCGAGTGCCATAGATATCGAGGCACTGCTCACCCAAAGAGTCAGCGAGTGCCATAGATATCGTGGCACTGCTCACCCAAAGAGTCATCGAGTGCCATAGATATTGAGGCACTGTTCACCCATGAGTTCCATAGATACTGAGGTACCGCTGACTCAAAGAGTCAGTGAGTGCCATAGATAATGAGGTGCTGCTCACCCAAAGAGTCAGCGAGTGCCATAGATATTGAGGTACTGCTCACCCAAAGAGTCAGCGAGTATTGGGACAAGACTACTTGAGACTGGGATTTTTAAAGCCAAGATTTTGAGAAAGAAAATGTTTATTTTACAAAGAAACTGTGCTATCTTGTGTTGTTGATTTCTTCTGCACTGCTCAGGGTGAAATGCTTAGCTAAGTCATGTGGCTATGACGAAGCACCATTTCGTGTTGCAGCTCAAACCTCATTATTTTTGAAGTAGCTATCTTTTCAGAGTTGCAAAAAGTTAAAACAAAAACTCAAAGTGCAGAAACATTTTATTGGTGTCACCAGGGAAGCCATGAGGCTGTGGGTAAATACATAACTGCCCTAAAAAATGCAGCTATAAACTGTGACTTTGGTGTATGCTTGGACACAGTTATGAAGGGCCATATGATGGAGCATAACAGTCCAAACAGGATTCAGAGCAAAGCGTTGCTGAAGAGAATCTGACATTGAAAAGGCAGTGGCAGAAGTCAGCTCCAGGAAAAAATGAACGAGTCGAGTTAGCGACATTTCTGAGGGGAGAATAAGAACTTCAGTGGGCATGGTAGGCAGTAAGAACAAGCGGAAGTCTGAAACAATAATACATGAATGAATAATGTACGAAGAAGGAAGAGGAGTCCAAAGGGAACGATGTTAAAGATCAAGTAGTGTTCATTAGACGTGGCAGAGAACTTCAAGGGAGGAAATGTTCACTATATTGCAATGATAGAGAAGAAAGGAGAAGAGAATTTTCTAGCGAGAAGAATATACAATCCCTGTGCATAGTCGCAAGAGAATAATTTAGAGAAATTGGAAGACTGTGTTGAAGAAGAATAGAGGGATGGAGTGTGCCATATGATTGATCTCCACGTAGAGGTGTGGGTAATAAACTTTTACATTTGTATATAAGTATTAACTTGGAAAGAGATATTTGGCGTTTTTTTGGAAATAAAGGAGGAAGCCAGAAAGTGATTTCCTTATGGTGTGAGAAGGGTAGACCTGGGCAGGTTAGTTTAAATTTGAACGTGGCTCCGGTACGGGTGGAGGTAAATGGCAAGAAACAGCTCAAATAGTTAGCCATTTTTGAACTCAGATAATGTCAAGATAATTCAGACATTCAAATAAATGGATCTGTAAGATCCATTTTTCAGTATTTATGGACGTTTTCTTTTATATTGGAAAAGAGCATCCTACAATACTTGAGAGTAACAGATTCAAGAAACCCTTTTGTAACCTTATGGTCAGCCACATACAGTTCTTTCACCTGCTGCAAAGGGAAGCAATAGCCACCTCAACCCTGTATCAGCACAAACGTAAATAAACCCCTGGTGAAGAATGCATGCACAGTTTTCAATCCATTCCTGATTGGCGAAGTGAAGAAGCAGTCCTGTGCAGCAGCCATGAACAGAACCCTGTTCTGAAAGCAACAAGCAAGGGCTGACTTCAATCAAGACAAATCATCCTGTTGTACACTTCAACACCTTTGGCAGAGCTGCAACTGGTTCAATGCATTGTCCAACCTAGAGTGAAATAAATCACTGACTGAAATAGTTGTGCTGCACTGAGTGGGACACATCGAATTAGCCGTTATTACAAGTAATGTGATGACACCCCCTTGCAGCGTCGACAGCAGAGCTGTCAGGGTATTAATTTAACCTCTGCCTGCAGTGATCGAGCTGAGCGAAACGCAGCAGGGAAGACGACTTTTCCACCAACGGTTTAAAATGCACTAGACCAACCACACACAAAAATAAAGGAAAATTATATGCAAGGAAACATTTCCACAGGAGCCTCCGGACTAAAATGCTCTATATTTATGGCACGTGTGTAAACTGTGCACAATGAAAATGCCGTCACTCACATACAGATGGAACAGTGGCTGAAGTGGGCTGTCCCAATTCCCCATTAAGTATGCTATGGTGGGCAGAAGCAAAATGTGAATGACAGTTGAACAAAGCAATGGAGGATGAGAGCTGGACAAAAGACCCTATATGTATATATATTACCTCTTGGAGGTCGCCAGTAGATAGTTATAGTCAGGACCTAGTTTCCATAGTAAAAGGCCATTTTCAGGTGCCTACATCTTTGGCACAACTTGATGAATCAACATGAGATTTTCCCCAAAAATGTGACGGAAGGTAGATGTTTGTACGCAGATCTTTCTTTCTGTGATTTGGTGTAAATCTGTTCATTATTGTTGGAGATATTAACTGGAGAAGAAATTTGTATATCTGGAGATGCAGATTACTTGCGGATTCACTCACGGGCAAAACCTGTGGACTTTTGATTGGCTGGCTGCACCTTTACAGAAAAGTTGCAGCTGCCATTTTGTTTGTCGGAGAAACAGTCCCCGGGGCTGAAATATTCTTGGCAAACTTGATGAAGGGTTCAGGTGAGAGGTTTCCTGACCGCATGTACATATTATAAGAAGAGTGAGCATGTGTCCTTCCGACATCCGTGGGTTCCTCGTGAGGCTTAGTGCAACCCCCATGTACTTCTGCGGGGATCTACGGATTTAGAGCGAATAGGGAAAAAACTATACATACATATATATATATATATATATATTATCTACTGGCGGTCGCCAGTAGATAGTTATAGTTAGGACCGTGTTTCCATAGGAAATCTGAAAATTCTATTTTGAATAACTTTGGCGCCGGTTGACGAATCCTCGCGAAATTTTCAAAACTAATGGGGCGCTCCGCTCAGCTCCTACCCGGAAAGTCTCGGGCGATTCGTCAAGTGGGGGCCGAGAAAAAAGGGGGGTCCCAAAACGCGTTTTCCCCCATGCATTTTCCCATAGGACCTTTAGTCGAAGGTACAGCCCGAACGGCTGAACAGAATTACTTGAAATTTGGCAGAGAGGTAGTTCTCAGGTCAGGGAAGTGCCTTTTGCAGGTCTGGTGTCAATCTGTTCAGTAGTTCCTGAGAAAATAGCATTTAAAAGCATATAAATATCTATAAGCGCGTACCGTGCGCGCACCGTGCGAGCACCCTAACGTGCGCGAGCGTAATTCTGATTGGTGGTTACATGTTAGTCAACGATCGAATCGGTCAAAATCAGGAAGTGTCGGCCACCATTTTGTTTGTTTTCAGTGCGAGAGTGAAAAAGGAAGGTGGCGAACGTGAAAAGGGGGCAGGGTAGAGAGTTCCTGACCCCCTAGCCTATGTCAGGGGGTCCCTGAAGGCAGAATTTTTTTTTTTTTTTTTTTTTTAAATCGCGGGGGTGCGCACACGGTGAAAAACCAAAAAAAAAATAATAATTAATACGTAGTTTATTGTAAAATAAATATATAAAAAATATTAATAATACATACATAACTTAGCATTTAAAAAACCGTACAAATTCACTGAAAAAACCACAGGTTTCATACACGTTATACTATATACATTCACTGAAAAAAACCACAGGTTTCAGAGACGTTAGAGTTAGTTGGACATTTCACACATACAAAACCAGAGAAATTTGGCTGTTATAGTTACTAGAGCTAACTATAACTCACGCCCCCACAATGCAATGTTGATGATATCACATATCACATCACTCATAACATGGTCAGTGACATCACTGATGACATCACTGATGACATCTGAAATGACATCACTGATGACATCATCCAGTGAATGTGTGTTTCTGTAAAGTTGAAATGTTTTATATATATATATATATATTCACTTAAAAAACCATAGGTTTCACACATGTTATAGTTAGCTGGATATTTCACTCCTAAAAAACCATTGAAATTCCCCCGTTATAGTTAGTTCAGATAACTATAACTCGCGCGACCGCAATCTACTGCTGATGACGTCACATATTACATCACTGATGACATGATCAGTGACATCACTCATGACATCATCCTTGTGATAGTGTGGCGGTCGCGCGAGTTATAGTTATCTGAACTAACTATAACGGGGGAATTTCAATGGTTTTTTAGGAGTGAAATGTCCAGCTAACTATAACATGTGTGAAACCTATGGTTTTTTAAGTGAATTTGCAAGGTTTTTTAAATGTGAATTCCTAACTATAACGTGTGTGAAACCTATGGTTTTTTAAGTGAATTTGTAAGGTTTTTTAAATGCTAATTTATGTATGTATTATTATATGTTTTATATATTTATTTTACAATAAACTACCTATGTATATAGTTATAGATTGACTGTATCCTGTAATATGGAATGGCTCAGCTCTTTTTTTTTGTATTTGGATAAAGTTGAACAGCATAGTTAATATCTTCTATAAACTTATAAACAGTTGAAAAAAAATTTTATTGAGTTTTTTCACGGTGCGCGCATGGTGCACGCACAGTGCGTGCACCCCGCGATTTAAAATAAATAAATAAATAAATGTTTTTTTCACCCTTCGGGGTCCTTCAAGGACCCCCTGACAAAGGCTAGGGGGTCAGGAACTCTCTACCCTGCCCCCTTTTCACGTTCTCCACCTTTCTTTTTCACTGTCACACACAAAAGGGCGGCCGACACTTCCTGATTTTGACCGATTCGAATGTTGACTGACATCTAACCACCAATCAGAATTACGCTCGCACACGTTATGGTGCGCGCACGGTGCGCGCCTATAGATATTTATGTACTTTTAACTGCAATTTTCTCAGGAACTACTGAACAGATTGACACCATATATGCAAAAGGCACATGCCTGACCTGAGGACTACCTCTTTGCCAAATTTCAAGTAATTCTGTTCAGCCGTTCGGGCTGTACCTTCGACTAAAGGTCCCATGGGAAAATGCAAGGGGAAAATGCGTTTTGGGACCCCCCTTTTTTCTCAGCCCCCGCTTGATGAATCACCCCGAGACTTTCAGGGTAAGAGCTGAGCGGAGCGCCCCATTAGTTTTGAAAATTTCACGAGGATTCGTCAACCGGCGCCAAAGTTATTCAAAATAGAATTTTCAGATTTCCTATGGGAACTCGGTCCTAACTATAACTATCTACTGGCGACCGCCACTAGATAATATATATATATATGTCAAAACAACCAAAAACGCCATGGCGTTTAAAAATGGAAAGCACTCAAAGAAATTCAAAGCATCGTGCTTTATTTCGCAGACCCCCCCCATCCCAAATGCTGACAGACGCGTTTCGCCGACTGGCTTTCTCAATGTCGGAGGATGAAGTCCACTTGTGTCCTGCGGTCCTCAGGACACAAGAGGACCTCATCGCCCCACCAGCAGTGCACCAGAAGCAGCGTTTGCAGAGTAGTGTAAAAAGGGGCATGGCCTCGGACCACTTCTCTGCAACGCAGCTCTGTGGCGCTTACTGGAGGTATCTGGTGGGCTAGTTGGCCCCCAGGGACCCTCAGGATTCAAGAGGACTTAACCCCCCAATGCAGGTCCTTACAGCTGGGGCTTGTTTTTACTTTGCTGGTGTTATTGTAGCCACTCCCAGTAGCTGGTTGTTTCAGCTCCTTCTCTGCTTCACGCTGTCATTCACCTCACGCTGTCCTTGGACCCGCTGCATGCTGGTCGATGTAGTCTGACGTGGTGACCACTACAGTGAGCGGTTTTAACAGACTCCCAGTGGTGTCCCAAATCCTGTTGGCATCCGGACCTCATACAACCTCAGCTGCGAATCCAAGTAAGATTAAGGTTTTCGGGCTGAGACCAATGGAACCCCCTGCAGTGAATGCTGCAGCCTCTCTCCCCATGCAGTAGAATGAAAATACCTTGGTAATGTAACCGCTGGGGGGGGTGACACGTTGTATTTTAGTACAAAGTCCTATGTTGCTGGCTCACGCGTCACACCGGAACGAGAGGGCGTGCTGGTAACCAGTGCCTGCATACTGGTATAAACATAAAGTCCAATACTCACTCTCTTTCAGAATGAGCCCGACACAAGCTGGAATTAAAACACTTGGGTTTATTTCAGCAATCGCTTATAGCGCATAGGGATCAGAGTTCAAGAAACGCTGTGGCAGATGTGTTTTAGCCGCTAGGCTTTCCTCAGTGACTGGTTTCAAGCAGGTCTTTACAGCTGGGTCTTGTTTTAATTTTGCTGGTGTTATTGTAGCCACTCCCAGTAGCTGGTTCTTTCAGCTCCTTCTCTGCTTCACGCTGTGATACACCTCGCGCTGTACTTGTACCCGCTGCATGCTGGTCAATGTAGTCCGACGTGGTGACCACTACAGTGAGCGGTTTGACCAGACTCCCAGGGGTGTCCCAAATCCTGTTGGCATCGGACCTCATACAACCTCAGCTGCAAATTCAAGTAAAATGAAGGTTTTTGGGCTGAGACCATGGTCAGTGACACCACTCATTACATCAATGATGGCATCTCAAATGACATCACTGATGACATCATCCAGAGAATGTGTGTTTCTGTAAAGTTTAAATATTTTTCACATATATTTATGCCAAGGTCTATTCAAGAATAAGTCGATGTAAAAGTGCCTGAATACATTATTTAGTAGATGCATGGCTGACTCTATAAGTCACTGATTGAATGTATGTTACTGAATGCATGGATTAGTGACTAGACTGTGTGAATGTCTCTCTTAGTCTCTCAATTGGTGTGTAAGCAGGTGTACGGCTTGGTGAGTAGCTACATCAGTGTGTATATGTGTTTTTCATTGATTGTATGAGTATCTGTATGGGGGTCTGACTGTCTATGTGGGTGTGTGGGTGGTGTCTGACTCTGTGCATACATGTCTGAATGGCCGATTCACTGGCTCTATAGATTCAAAAGGGCATCTCAGAAGGGCTGTATTGATAGCTGACTGTGTGAACAGGTGTGTTCATTAGTGAATTGATGTCTCAGTAGTATATATGTGAGTAACTATATATGTTTTTACACACTATATGTGAGTGTAGGGGTGTATAATTGACTACGTGAAAGACAGTGATTGCAAGAGAGTCTACGTACACAAATGTGTACATATATTAGGGATTGTATAAGAGAGTAAGTATGTGACAGTATCTATATAAATAAGGAAAGTGATGTGTGTATAAATAAGGCAGGTGTTGTGTATATATCTGCATAGGTGAGTACATGGGTGTATGCTTGATTTTTGTCATGACTGAATAGATGTGTGAGTAACTCTATGGATCAGTAGCACTGTGTAAATGTATATAAACGTGTATGAGTGGATATTATACTGATGTAATGATGAGTGACACCATGTATGAGTGACTGTATCGGTGTATATCTGGCTCACAATATATAGATAGGAATCATTGGATGGATATCTAGCATCTGGTATTGGTGTGTCTATGCTTTTCAAAACGGTAGTCTGTATTTTAGAGTGCGTCTATCAAAGGTTATATTACAGTGTGAAGAGGTGTGTCAGACTATCACATGGATGATGTCATCAGTGATGTCGTTTGAGATGTCATCAGTGATGTCATGAGGGATGTCACTGACCATGTCATGAGTGATGTAATATGTGACGTCATCAGCAGTGCATTGCAGGCGCGCAAGTTATAGTTAGCTCAACTAACTATAACAGGCGAATTTCTCTGGTTTTATATGAGTCAAATGTCCAACTAACTACAACGTCCCTGAAACCTATGGTTTTTTCAGTGAATTTCTAAGGTTTTTTAAATGCTAATTCCTAACTATAATGTCCATAAAACCTATGGTTTTTTCAGTGAATTTCGAAGGTTTTTTAAATGTTAATTTCATATTTTAATATTTATAAAACCTATATTTTTTCAAATAGTTTTTTAATATTTTGCAACTCTATCATCCTTTTCTTAAACTTTACAAATTGTGTAATCTTTTATATCTCACAAAATATGTATATTTAGTTATTTTTTTTTAGAAAACTACAGTCCCGTACTGGTAGTCTACCAAGCTTGATCAACATGCAAATCCTATCCACTACATTTAAATGATGCGCATTTCTTATCCGATGGATTTGTGGCACCTTGTCCCGCGTAACAACATGTACATATGAGGCCGCGCCAGCTGCTACTTTGGTATGCGACGGGTACGCACTATCAAGCTTGCGCGTTACGTCATGTACGTATAGGGTCGCGCCCGCTGCGTGTTGCATATGCGAGGAGTGCACACTGCCACGCCCTGTGTTACGTCATAGACGTACGATGTCGCGCCGCATACGTCATTCCCTCATTTTTTTGTCTCAAAATTATATCTAAAAAACGTTAAAGTGTATATGAGAGCAAGCGATAATTACAAATATTTTAAACAGTTATATATTTCTAACTCTTATAAACTTATATTATAATAAAATATTTTCTCAAAATCACATCGGGTGCGGTCTCATTGTGCACTGGCTGCGCGATTGCCATGCAACCATAAAAAAAAAGCATTTCATTAGTTCATAACATTTCCCATTGTAACAGTTCGAAAACGCCACCCATTTTAGTCAATATCTGTACTGCATTTCATGAGACACACCTCTTCTGCTTAGAGAGCTTTGTTCAAAACTTTTTGCAATATACGCATATCTTACACTACACACAACATGCAACCATCATTTTCATCAATATTCATGCTCTGTAAAGTAGCCTTCCACCTCTGATACCCATACACCTAAAAGTTACATTACCGAAATGTTCTCCAATACCACAGGTAACATGGTTGCATACGCTGTCCACAACACAACGTAATATAGTATGGCCCAGAGACAGTATCATACATAGATAATGAACACACGGACACAGATAGATAGTGGATGTGGATACGGGCACGTACGCTGGACTCCTTTTTATTACCATGGTGACATACCCAGTGACATCTGTGCTGGATGTGTGTGCGCTAAGCCTAAACCAGCCTTCTGACAATGGTTGCTGCTAGCATCAACTACAACAGTAATCATTGTATCACACACAGAGATTGAATATGAAAAGAATCAATAATTTATGCTGCAGTAAGGTAGAGACAGTAGATGTGAAATAATACAGAAATAATTCCATTGTAAAAGAACAACAACTTGTGGTATACTGACACACAATCAATAGATCTGAAATAATACACAATAAGATTATATCATAAACGCTCCATCAGTCACATAACCACATCAAAAGCATTCAGCATGTGCAGAGCCACCGATAATACGTGCTGTAAACAGGCCGTACTAGGAGCAATATCTGTTGCCATCAACACTGCATCATCTGCAATACCGACTCAATCTGAATTATGAACACTGCTGTCTGCAATATAGGCCATAGAGAGCGGTCACAAAGGACCCACAGATACGTAAAGTGACTTCACCTACCCAGTTTGTCGTCAGCAAAGCAACAAAAAAGAGTGTGCAAAGCCTGCAATGATACATATGCATGGTGCAGACAGTACACAATGGAGCAATGTCTTTTCCTACAGGACTACCTCATCTACAATAGCAACTCAATCTCAATTGTGAACACTGCTGTCTGCAGTGTAGGCCAGAGTGAGCGATCACAAGTGCCCACAGCCACATGGCCTTCACTTGAGCTCTACAGTTTGCAATACACAAACTAAAAAAAACGTGTGCAGAGCCTGCAATGATGCATACGAGTGGTGCAGACAGAGCGCACTGGAGCAATATCTTTTCCTACAGGACTGCATCATCTACAATACTGACTCAATGTCAAATGTGGACACAGAAGTCTGCAGAATAGGCCAGAGAGAGCGTTCAGCAAGGGCCCACAGCCACGTGGCATTGACTTGAGCTCTACGGTTTGCAATAGACGAAGCAAAAAAACCTGTGCAGAGCCCGCAATGATGTGTATAAGTAGTGCATGCAGACAGAGCACACTGGAGCAATGTCTTTTCCTACAGGAATGGATCATCTACAATACCGACTCAATGTCAAATGTGAACACTGAAGTCTGCAGTATAGGCCAGAGAGAGCATTCTGCAAGGGCCCACAGTTACGTAGCATTGATTTGAGCTCTACAGTGTGCAATACACGAAGCAAAGAAAACGGGTGCGCAGCCTACAATGATGCGTATGAGTGCTGCAGACAGAGCACACTGGAGCAGTGTCTTTTCCTACAGAACTACCTAATCTACAATAGTGACTCCATCTGAATTGTGAACACTGCTGACTGCAGTGTAGGCCAGAGAGAGCAGTCAGCAAGAGCTCACAGCCACCTGGCATTCACTTGAGCTCTACCGTTTGCAATACACGAAGAAAAAAAACGTGTGCAGATCCTGCAATAATGCATATCAGTGGTGCAGACAGAGCACACTGGAGCAATCTCTTTTCCTGCAGGACTGCATCATCTATAATACCGACTCAATGTCAAATGTGGACACTGAAGTCTGCAGTATAGGCCAGAGAGAGCGTTCAGCAAGGGCCCACAGTCACGTAGCATTGACTTGAGCTCTACAGTTTGCAATACACGAAGCAAAGAAAACGTGTACGGAGCCTGCAATGATGCGTATCAGTGGTGCAGACAGAGCACACTACAGCAATCCCTTTTCTTACAAGACTGCATCATCTACAATAGCAACTCGATCTGAATTGTGAACACTACTGTCTGCATTGTTGATTAAAAGCAGTACTCATACACACAACCATCAATACTTTTTCTCACTCCCTCTTTACAAAATAAAACAACATAAATTACAGAGAACTCTACAATGAATAAATCAAAACAATTCAAATTGGGATTTCATCTCTCCACAGTCTACACTATTCACTGTTCCTTTGGACTTCCAAGATAAATATGGTAATTTCACTAAACCTATAACTGATATTAAAAAACTTCTTGAAGCAAGTATACTAAAACAATATTGTGTATGTTTCAATAAACATTCTAATTACTTAACTACTGGATTCTGTAATTAAACAATCACCACACAATCTAAATTGTGAACCCTGCAAACTGCAGTCTACACCAAATCCAATGGTCATTCACAACTCACAGCCACATACCAATGGATTCGGAAGCACGGAGTTGGTTGCACCTGATCAGAGGGGGTACACAAAAATCATCACAGTCTTTAACTTATGACATCCTCAATCATAGAATCAAGACCCCATTTCACTGTTTGCACCTGCTGTACCACAGTATACTCCACCGACTACTGTCAACCAAGCCCAATAATCATGTGCAGCAGTTAGCTATGGAATCAGAGACCGTGATGCACCTCAACACACGAACTTCTGAAAAAAAGCAAGCAGCAGGTAATATCGGACATCCTCCATTGTGGGATCAAGACACCGTTCCACAGTTGGGACCTAAAGTTGGATGAACCTGATCAAAGAGAGTACCTTCATCTCCACTCTCAAATGCAGTTCTAATATCGTCCATTGTGGAGTCAACACACCGTTCTACTTTTGGAACCTAGAGTTGGTTGCAGCTGGTAGAAGGGAATCCCTCCATCTCCACTCTCAGATACAGTTCTAACATCATCCATTGTGGGATCAAGACACCATTCCACTATTGGGACCTAGAGTTGCTTGCACCTCATTGGAGGGGGTACACAGAAATCATCACAAACTGTAACTTCTAACATCCTCAATCATATAATTAAGACCCCATTTCACTGTTTGGACCTGCTCTGCCGCGGTGTATTTCAGCAATACCAGTCAACTAAGCCCAATAGCCATGTGCAGCACTTAACTACAGAAGCACAGAATCTGATGCACCTCAACAGACGGAGTTTGGTGAAAAACCAGCAACAGGTAATATCGGACATCATCCATTGTGTGATCAAGACACCATTCCACTGTTGGTACCTAGAGTTGGTTGCGCCTCATCAGAAGCTATGCACAAAAATCATCACACACTTTAACTTCTGACATCCTCAATCATGGAATTAAGACCTTGTTTCACTGTTCGAACATGCTGTACCGTTGTGTACTCCAGCAACTGCAATAAACCATGCCTAATAATCATGTGCAGCAGTTAACTACAGAAGCACAGAGTCTAATGCACCTCAACGGAAGGAGTTCTGTAAAAATTAAGCAGAATGTAATATCGGACATCTTCCATTGTGGAATCAAGACAATGTTCTACTGTTGCAACCTAGAGTTGGTTCCACCTGGTCAAAGGGAGTACCTTCATCTCCAATCTCAGATGCAGTTCTAACATCATCCATTATGGCATCAAGACACCGTTCCACTGTTGGGACCCAGAGTTGGTTGTAGCTGGTCAAAGAGAGTACCTCCATCTCCACTCGCAGATGCAGTTCTAACATCGTCCATTGTGGGATCAAGACATCAATCCACTGTTCGGACCTAGAGTTGGTTGCACCTGATCGGAGGGGGTACACCGAAATCATCACAGACTTTAACTTCTGACATCCTCAGTCATAGAATCAAGACCCTGTTTCATTGTTCGGACCTGCTGTACCGCGCTATAGTCCAGCAACTACAGTCAAAAAAGACCAATAATCCTGTACAGCAGTTAGCTAGGGAAGCACAGAGTGTGATGCACCTCAACGGAGGGAATTCTGTGAAAAGCAAGCAGCAGGTATTATCGGACATCATCCATTATGGGATCAAGACACCGTTCCACTGTTGGGACCCAGAGTTGGTTGCAGCTGGTCGTTGGGAGTACCTTCATCTCCACTTTCAGATACAGTTCTAACATCGTCCACTATGGTATCAAAACACCGTTCCACTGTTGGTACCTGTCGGACTACTATGTTACTATTATACAGAGCACTCCACGCTCCTGGGCCTCAGGCTGGGCTCTGTGTGCCTGTGTCGCGGTAGCCAGCATTAATCTCAGGAGCCTTCCGAGCTCGCAGACCTCGTCCCAGGACCTTCCGCCGGCACGTGGTCGGCCCTCTTTCACATACAGCGGTGTTGAAAGGTGAACTATGGGGCATATATGCCTCACAGCGGCCATGACTGTTTCTGAGTACCAGCAGGCTGAGAGGATCATTCACACACCCACCTTTGCTCACAGCGTCAGCCTCGTGGCAGTGTAAGCTGCGCAGACATGGCAGACACATTCGCCAATCCGGAAGAGAACCACACCCAAAGAAACGTGCCTTTTATTCATACCCCTACACTAGCCTTGCGAACGGAGATCCAGCCCACTTCCCTATACATTTGGGGGGGAGGAGGCACGTACACGCTACCATTCCATAATCTTCCCTACTGACTGTACTATCATGGTTGCGTTCACTGTCCACTTCACTCAATAGACCATCAGTGTATGTTGACATGTACATGTCTGTGCTCTGCATACTCAAGTCTGTCCGGCACATCCCCTCAAGACTTTCCATTGTATACTTTTATAATCGAGAATTACTTGCCACCTTCGCACATACTTTGCACTCATCTATCCCCGCATTCTGCATAGTAAGGCAGAGGTGCCATGCCATGTTTAGTTTGTATACATGGCTAGCCACAGTTCCCACAGTATGTAGCGTCATTGAGTCTGCAACGTGCACGTGTTGTTTGTCATGTAGAATGTCATTATATAAGGTAGCGCGTTTATTCACGAGCAGTGGCTTATTCCATTTACATATCGCTGTCTTAAAGAGCATACAAAAGTTTTTCTCACAGGTGAATAGTGCGACCACAATGGCAGTCATTCATTACTATCCAAGAATGTCCAACTACACGGCGCTTCTAGCTTACAGCCACCAATCTTGCATCCTTTCTCAAAAGGACGCCAACTCCCACAATCACACCAACATTCACACAGCACTCTAATGACAGTTATCTGCTTCTTAATAACATACACTTCTACAGAATATGAGCTGGCATACCGCATGTCCTTACTGTTTCAAACACAGTAACTTCCTGTGGCAATATCTATTCCCACCCACACAAACTAACTCCCAAACTTCAACTTGGCCTTCAATTCCTAGTTTGAAAACACATTTCAAGAAACAAACCAAACTAAAAGCACCTTTGTGCAGAACAGAAGTCTCCCTCACTTCTGCAAAAGAAATTTATCACAGATACCACGAACTTCAAATAAAATACACTCCCTTTTAAATACAAACCGCCAATTGCACTTTGTGAATTCTTACACAATTTTCAACACATGTCACACTCAAGGTCTGGCACACTTTTTTAACACAGTCTCCTACAGCCTTCTAACACGCTTTAAAACTGTTCTTCTTTTAATACCAGACTACATTCAGAGATTCTTTCGATTATATCTGAAATAACAGGAACAGTGCCCATAATTATCACCCTCTTTGCGGCCATCCTACTACTAATTCTACTTCTAGAAATGGCTACGCTCTCTATGGTAACAACTATGTACGACAGAATACGCCTCTACGCCAAGCTACATCAATACTGTAAAAAAACGGAAAAACTTTTTGGCTGCCTGCCTCTATCTATTATCGGAGCTAGCTACAACATAACATTTATCTACACTTATGCAATATGCGTACAACCATCGTTTGATTGCAAAACTTGACCATTTGACTGGTGAATGGATGTATGCCTTGCCAACATCTCAACAATCGCTCCAGATATCCAGCAGGTAATGGAGTATCTTGAAAACCATGAACATGATTGTTCTGGCAGCGGAGCAATGGCGAATGCAATGCAAAAAGGAATCGCAGAGCAATGGGATTTCTGCGCAGCCACGAAAGATCTCCTGCAACGTGCGACCTTTCACAACATCACAGATTGCCTGCCCATTCAAATTACCGCTCCAACATTCGAGGAACATTACTGTCCCTTCGAGGATATCAATTGGATCGCTTCGCTTTTCCCACATGATGGCAACAATAGCTCTTGGAACATTACGCCTCTCAAGCAGCTGAAGAACTTCTGGACTGGAATCTCCAAGACTTGTAAGAAACTCACATTATTCTTGAATGGATTTTTTTCCATCTTTTTTTACTTTTTCTTTTAATTTATTTTTAATACACTTCAATCCTACTACTTTGATATAATAACTTTCTAAGAATACTCATACATTTGAACTCCATCCTCATTATTCCCCCTTACGTCTCCAGTCTAACCAGGAATCAGTGATGTATGGCCTATGCAAATACGCTATTTACTTCCAAAATTAACCTAAACCCGACACCCATTTAAAAGCCACGTCTATTCTTTGTGCACATACCTCTCTGCCTGCCTGGTATTCACAAAGCCCTTTCACACAATTTTACTCAAAGTCAGCCTCTGCTCAGAACCTCACGATAAAAATTTAAAAAGACGACTTTGTTTAGGAACTGGTTGGCACAGTGTGGTAATCGTAAACTACCTTTATTTTCATTATACAATGTATTTATTCATATCTAATAGCTATTCTGTAGGTCACATAGAACTGTAACATATAATGTGCAATTCACTGATGCAGGAGCTTCGATTTGACTACAGCACAGGCAATTAAAGTTTGTCTAAACTTGATGCCTCAGCTCTCTACCTTAGAATGTTTTTTTGAAACCACTGAAGACAATAATGTACGGTTTGACTACAAAGGTACCGAATGTGCTTCTCAGAAGCGAAATGTTTGTATTCACCCTCAAAGTTCCAATGTGGGTAGAACTAGTACCAATTCTGACACGCACCACATTGAATCTACTGTACAACAGATTACTAACTATTCTACTGTTGTTAATTTTCTGTTACAAAAAAGAACTGCCAAGGTACATAAAAAGTTTGATGACAACATTTTGCAATTTCTTTTTTATTTCTTTCTTTTCTTAAATGATACATGTGGTAATCGTATCCTACCTTTATTTTCTTTATAGAATGTAGAGTCATTCAAGTGTAATAGTTATTGTTTATTTCACATGCAACTGTAACATGTAATATACAATTCACTGATGCCGGAGCTTATGTTTGAATACAGCAGAAGTGGTTCAACTTTGCATCAGCTGGATACCCTAGCTCTTGCACCAGTGGGTCCAATTATGGCACTTAAATAAAGACACTTTCTATATAATTTTCAAACTCCATCCCTTTATTACACACAACCACTTTCTTAGGCACAACTTTACCATTTTCCTTCTCTGGCATTGCAACATTCTGCATTATATTCTTCACGATTATTCCTTTATTCCTGCTTCCTAAAACACTACATTCGATTCTTCAGACCAATAGGGATGAGTAGTTTGTTTCACACTCCCTGTATAGAATAAATGCACACTAACACTACTTATACAGGTATGCTACAGTGGCCAGTATCCTACAGCGCCCACAGCACATCACTTCACAGCAATAAACTCACGACTTACACTCACGGTTTCATCCCCGAGTCTTTGCTTCCCACTCCCACTATATTCTAAAGGCATACTAACACCACCTGCAGAGATATGCTACAGCACCTACTATGCTACAGCGCCCAGAGCACATCACTTTACAGCACTCAGCTCACAGTTTAGACACACGGTTTCATCCCAGAGTGTACCGGCACCTCACCTCAGCACAATCTCACAGTGGGCAAAACAGCACATTCACACCAGTAGGGATAAATAATTCACTTCACACTCCCTCTATAGCACACCCTACCGACCCTACAAACCTCAAAGCGCTCCTACCCTCCTCTTTCTCACTTTTTTCTCCCTTTTTTCCCCTTACTCGCTTCAACGGATTCACAAAATGGCAGCCAACACTTCCTAGTAGCAACCGCTCGTAGCCAATCACCAGCAAGCTCGTGCTCGTAACGCCTTAGCCAATCAGATGGCAGAATTCCCAAATATCGATATCTGTAAATTTTGATATTTCTCAAAAACTACTTAACGGATTTACACCAAATAACAAAAGCATGCTTTCTAGACCAAGACCCCTCTCCCTTCCAAATTTGGGGTAATTCCGTTCACCCGTTCAACCTGTAGCCTTGTCTAAAGTTTCCTATGGAAATTAACTTTGAAAAAACACGTTTTGGGACACCCTTTTTTCTCTGCCCCCCTTCACGAATCACCCCCAAACTTTCAACATAGGAGCTGATCTCAACAAAGAATTAGTTAGGAAAATTTCACGAAGATTCATCAATCGGCGCCAAAGTTATTGCGAATAGAATGCTGCCATTTTTCTATAGTAACTAGGCCCTAACTATAACTACCTACAGTAGGAAATATATATATATATATTACACTCAGGCTTACTCTTACACCCATTCAGGTACCCATACAGATACTGTCACATCCAGTTAATACCAAATAAACTTTCACAATCACTCTTATACCCATGCAGACACTGTCACACCCATTCACGAATCTATACAGTCATTGTTACACTGATTGAGAAATCCATATAGACAATGTCACACCATTTCACATATTCATAGAGGCACTGTCACACCCATTCACAAACCTATACAGTCACTGTTACACCTATTCAAAAATTCATCCAGACAATGTCATAGCCATTCACGATCCATAGAGATACTGTAACACCCATTCACTTACCTAAATAGACACTGTCATACCCATTCACATACCCATGGTCTCTCTGTCACACCCATTCAAAAATCCATAGAGGCACTGTCACAGCCATTCAGATATCAATAAAGACACTGTCACGCCTATTTACAGTTTTACCCCCATTCACAAACCTATCCAGAGACTGACTCACCCATTTAGAAACCTATACAGACACTGTGACACCCAGTGACATACTAAAACAGATATTCTCACACCCATTCACATACTGATAGACACACTGTCACACACATTCACAAACCCATGCAGACACTGTTATATCCATTTACAAACCCATATAGACACTGTCACATTGATTGACAAATCCATACAGACACTGTAACACCCATTCACATACTCAAACAGATATATCTGTCACACCCAGTCACATACTGAAAGACATACTGTTACACACTTTTACAAAACCCTATAGATATTGTCACAACCATTCACAAACCTACACAGACACTGTCACACCCATTCATGCACTTAAACAGACACTGTCACACTCATTCAGATACTCATCACCTAAGACCCGGACATCGCCAAATCCAACCTCCACGAGGGAATGAAGGCCGTCGCAGATTGGATGAAGACCAGCCGACTGAAACTGAACTCACACAAAACAGAGGTCCTCATCCTCGGTGCCACCCCCTCTGCATGGGACGACTCCTGGTGGCCGACTGTGCTGGGAGCGCCCCCGACAACCACAAACCACGCATGCAATCTGGGGTTCATTCTGGACTCAACGCTTTTTATGACCCAGCAAGTCAACCCTGTTTACTCCTCCTGCTTCAACACCCCCTGAATGCTCTGCAAGATCTACAGATGTAGCCCACTGAAACCAGGAGAATGGTCACCCAAGCACTCATCAGCAGCAAGCTGGACTACGGCAACGCCCTCTATGCAGGAACCATGACTACACTCCAGAAGAGACTACAACGCATACAAAACGCCTCCGCACGCCTCATCCTCGGACTCCCTCACCACAGCCACATCACCACCCACCTAAGAGATCTGCACTGGCTCCCGGTCAACAAGAGGATCACCTTCAAACTCCTCACCCACGCTCACAAGGTACTCCACAATGCCGGACCTGCATACCTCAACAAATGACTATCCTTCTACACCCCGAACCGCCAGCTTCGCTCCGCCGACCTCGCCCTCGCCACGGTTCCACGCATCTGCCGAACGACCACTGGCAGCAGATCATTCTCCCACCTCGCCGCAAAGACATGGAACACCCTCCCTGCCCACCTGCGTCAGACCCAGGACCTGCTGACCTTCAGGAGACGTCTCAAGACTTGGCTGTTCAACCAGTAGATGCCTCCCCCCACCCCTTAGCGCCTTGAGACCCTCACGGGTGAGTAGTGCGCTCTACAAATACTTGATTGATTGATTGACTCATAAAGACAGTGTCACACCAATTTACAAACCCATACAGACACTGTGACATGCATTGAAAAAGCCATACATACACTGTGACACTCATTCACGTATCTACACAGTTACTGTCACACCCATTTTCAAACCCTTACAGACACTGTTACATTCATTGAAAACCACAAACAGACTTTGACACACCCATTCACATACTGATAGAGATGCTGTACCAACCATGTACATACCTAAACAAACTTTGTCATTTTTTTATATACCATACAAACACTGTTACACCCATTGACAGACTCTCTTATGCACTTACACTGATACCCAATGTGATATTCATTCAGAAACCTTTAATAGAAATATTAAATGTGCTCCTTAGCATTCAATGCGTGCTTTTAGTTTGCGAATCCGCGGGAGATCCACAGAGTTGAAAAATGTATTTAAAAGGTGCATTTACAGTTAGAAATAACAACTGTTTGGGACATAGGGTGGGTCTTAGAAGACCCGTTGTTTTCATTATCTGTATGTGATGATTACATATGCAAAGTTTCAAGTTGTTCAGAAACACTCTGTTACCTTCATCTGTGAAGTAAAACTCTTTCTTTTGCATATTCCATGCATGTTGAAGCACAGGTTCCTGTTTTAGATAGAGCCACAACGAAAACTATAACCATTTTGAAGGATGGAGGAGAAGCACACAGGAGAAGTCTGCAGCTGAATGAGACAGTTTTCAAAATGATGTCAGCTAAAAATAACTCTAGCAAGTAAAGTTTAATACATCACATTTCATTGGATGGTGTAAGTAAGGTAGTGATTAGAACTAGGTTGTTCAATAAATGTTAAATAACAACGTGTGATTGGTTATGAGGAATATGTTTGTAATTGTATACACTCAACCACACTTGTAAAATTTGCCTTGAAAGTTAGCATGTTGCTGTAGGAACAGTTGTGAACTTCTGAACAACTAGTAACAGAGAATGTTACATTGATGGTCACCAAGGAAATGGAGCTATAGGAGTATGGTGGGAGGGGAACAAAAAAGGCTAGAATGCCAATGTGATGGGACATTGTTTATAAGAGAAATAGTGAATAATATTTGTTTGGGACTAAGTTTAGGGATTTGTATGAAGTGCTGTGTAAGTGGTAGTGTTTAGGAATAGTTTTAGAAAAAAATCTTGGTTTGCTGAGTGCATCTGTGGATTCTATGCGAGGGTTCACAAGGAGCCATGCTGACACCCTGAATTCCTACACAAATCCACTGATTATGCCCAAACTCACTACCATTTTGGGCTCACTTTAAAGGAGTTAAACAAAGGGTTATGGTATGTGACCATTCAGAAGAGCTGCATGATTAGTAAGGAGATAAAATAAAATATAATCACTGTTTCTATTTGTTTACAGCCTCTGTAACCTTGAAAACACTGTTGAATAGGGTGCCATTACTGATGGTCTTGTATGAGACTGGTTTACCTTTCTTCTGCTCGGTTTTTTTTAGACAAGTTTGACAACCTGATATTGAGAAAGAAAAATATTCACCCACAATCACATTTACCAGGAATGGGTATTAAGCTGTAGCATAACAAAATTGATACAGAAGGATGGGATGTGAGTAAGTGGATGAAAGTGAGCAGGATGTTTGACAATAGTAAAATGAAATGTTCAGTGCTAGTAAAAGATAGAAATAAAGTAAACTGTATTAATCAGGAACTATAAATAAAAACTGGTGAGGAACAATAAAACATCAATGCAGGTAGTGACACAAGGAATGAAATGCTAATGTATGCAGTGATATATGAAGGTATTTTATTACGTATACAGTTAGGTAATAACATATACTCAGACATGTAGATTAAGATGATCTGGTTCACACTGATGCTTTTGATGATGGATAAAGGTTTAGTTAAATATATTTACTTTCTACACATAATAATATAACTATGCATATAGTAACAGATCAAAAGGTAGAATTATGTATACATTTAGATAGTCAGAAGTAAGCTGCTATGTGCATCCTTTCCCATACTAATTCAGACTCCCTCTATTCTCAGTCACATGCTTCTTCAGGCACTGTTATACCCATTCACATATGAATACATAGACTCTGACATCCTCTCATAGAGACTCTCACACCCTCTCACATATCCATATATGCAGGGCACACCCTCTCACATACCCACTCATACTTCCTTTATTCCTATTCAAATAACTATAGAGTCTGATACCCATTTACATACCCATACAGTCACAGCCTTTCACATACCCATAAAGAGACTTTCACATACCCATGAAGATACCCTTATAACCATTACATACTCATACAGAGACTCCCACACCCTCTTGTACAGTCATGTAACTACTGTTAGACCCATTCAAATACTCATACAGAGACTAACACCCTCTCACATACCCATACACAGACTGTCACAGAGTCTCTGAACCCATATAAAGACTCTTACATTCTCCTGCATTCCCATGTAGACACCCTATATACCCATTGGCATATGCATACAGAGGTTCACACACCCTGTCGCATACACATAAATAGACCTTCATGCACTCACACATAGCCATATGTATGCCATGCATTCATATTGCCATACACAGACTCACACACTCTGAGCTGCCCATGTAGAACCCCTTATATCCACTTATATACCTATACATAGGGTCTCACACCCTCTCACTCACTCATAACAGATACTGTATTACCCATTCGCATACTGATACAGTGACTTAGACATTCTCTCACATACCCATAGAGAGACTCTTGTATCCTCTCACATACTGATGTAGCTATACTAATACCCATTGAGATATCATACAGAGATTTACACACCCTGCTACACACTCGCATATACAGACTCTTATATCAATTTACATACATATACAGAGGCTCTTACACACTCTGAGATATTCATTCATAAACTGTCAGACTGTGTCACTTATCTATACAGACACTGTCACAACTCTTCACATACTTATAGAGATACTCTCACACTCTCGCGTATTCATACATACAACCATATACACATTCATATACCTATACTGAGGCTAAGACATCCTTTTGAATAATCATGTAGACCTCCTTTATCGTGATTCATATACTTATGCAGAGTGTAACACCTATTCACATAGTCAGTCATAGAGAGACTCTTACACACTCCTACTTACCCATACAGATACTATAATACATGGTGTATCATAAAAGCTACATAAGAAAACTGTTTCTAAAGTGAAAAGACATTGATAAAAAAGAAGTTGCAAAAAATGTGAGAAGTAAAACACATGAATAAGAACAAGCAGGGACATCCCATTGTAAACAGTACAATTTCTACAACTGCTTCCTGCGTCCTATGACAGCCATTAAGTAATGTGACAATACAGCACATGTACACAGGCTCGAAAGCGATTGCAAATAAATAAAAGCTAGGTGGCATTGCACAAATCGAAGTTGTTTTAGTAGCGGCTTGATAAAGCATTTTCTCAACTCTAAGTAAAACGAACAGAAAAAAAGAATGTGAATGGTGCTTTTGCTTAGAAATGTTGTCACGCGAACTTAACTCGAGATTGGGGGCCCAGTTATTAATATTTGGAAAGATAATTAAATAATGAAAAATATCCAGCTGCAACCTAGTAAGCACAAATCTATGGCGGTGATATATACATCGGCTAGGTAGGATGGCATATCATGGCTCGTCAGAATGAACTGGTTCTTCCGAACCGAGGTTTTCATAATCTCAGTCGATAGCCTCAAATCCTCTAATAGAGATAGACATTTTAATTTGAGAGCTTTCCTTTGGATGTTGGCCGAAAGTACTGGTTGGTCGAAGAAGTCAGGGTGACCAATTTCAACCTGAAAGTTGTGCACAAATCTGAGCCAGGGGATTTTTAATGCAGATGTAGATCTGAGACACACCTCTATAATAGAGCAGTTAAGCACGGTGTGTTCCGAGGACCAGATCTTGTCCCAGAGAAAAACTGGCTGAATCATAATCACATCTGTTAAGTATGGAACTCCCAATTCATAGTGACATACATAAGTGGAACACATTTTTGGAAGAGCAAGGGGATTCCATAAAAATGCATTTTCTGTGTGCAGTAGTAATTGGACATTTGCATATCCCCAAAGCTTGGACCCATATGTGGCAGTCGGTCTACAATTCGCCTTATAAATATACATGCTTTCACATATCTAAAGAGAGACTCTTACACTCTTTTAAATACCCATACATAGAGTGTAACAGCCTTTCACATACCCACGCAGGTAGTGTCATAATCTTTCACACACCCATACATAAACTGTCATAGCCTGTCACATACCCATACAGATAGTGTCATAATCAACTGTATATGTATCTCATATTTTCACATATCATGTACATAGCTTTATGTCCATTGACAAAGCCCATACACATACTGTCAGACACTGTCACATATTTAAACATACACTGTGAGACCCTGTTACATACCCATACAGGCACCTTTAAACCCATTGACATACCTATACAGATACTCTCACTCCCTCTCATATATCCATACAGACACCCTTATACTCATTCACATAGCTACACACAGACTCTGAGACTCTTTAACATCCTTATTCAGACCTGCTTTCACATTCACATACTTATACAGACAGTGTAACAACCATTCACATATTCATATAGAGACTTTTCCACCCTCTCCCATACATTTACCGAGTCTCTCACGTCCTTACACCTATATATTGAGATTTTTTTAATTCCCATTTATATACTTATACAGACAGCATAACATCTATTCCCATACTCACACAAATACTCTTACATTCTGTCAGATATCCTACATACACTTTATATCCATTCACATACTGATACACTGAATCTGACATCCTGTCACATACCCATAGAGAGATTGTCACACCCTGTTGCATACTTGTATGTACACTGTTACAGCTTGTCAGATATGAATTGGGACCTTCTTTTTTCATATCCACATATGCATACAGTCTCAAACCTATTCACATCCCCTTGCAGAGAATGTTATACCCTCTCACATGCCCATATACTCTTACATCCTCTCACATACCCATGTAGACACTTGTGTAGACACTCTTATACCCATTCACATATCCATACAGAGATTCACACACACTGTCACATACTCATACATAGACTTTCACACTCTCACATAGCTATACAGACAGTGTCAAAACCATTTACATAGCCATACAGAATCTCTCACGTATTCTGATATACCCATGTAGAGACCCTTATATCCATTTACATACCCATACACAGGTTTGTACACCCTCTCACTTATTCATTCATAGATTATGAGTCCCTCTCACCTAGCTATACTAGACTCTGTCACAACCATTCACATACATACAGGAGATACTTTCACATCCTCTGAGATATCTGTACAGATACTGTTATACCCATTCACATACCTATGCACAGGCTCTAACCCCCTCTCTTACTATGTTGTATTGTTTTATTTATAAGGTAGTTACTTAGTGAATTAATAATAAGATGATTAAATCTGGACCTTAATGTATTGTTTATTACTTTTCTAGGTATACAGTTTTGAAACTACAATGCCTGACAAAACGCAAAGAAGAAACAGAGGAAACAGTATTATCAACTTCAAAGTGAGAAAGACAAACAAAATAAAGTGGAGAATGTTCAGGGGAAAAAAGAGAAGCCGGTAAGAGTACAGCATTCTCTCAAAAAAATATGTTATAAAATACAGTACACTCTTAACTAAAAATGAAAATTGCATATCAAATGGAACAAGCATTTACAATGCAATGGTCTCTGCATTGGTAAAGTTAGAGCTATTGGCATTGCTCATGACATTATTTTTGTTTATGTTTTTGTTTTTAAAACATTTAAAGAAACGGCATTGTTATTTACAATGTCAATAGCTTAATCACTCTCAAATGCGAGACCTATTGCATTTGCACCCACACACAGAGCCACCTACACATCACTGATTAAGCTATTGACATTGTAAATAACAATGCCGTTTCTTTACATGTTTTAAAAACAAAAACATAAACAAAAATGTCATGAGAAATGCCAATAGCTCTAACTTTAACAATGCCGAGACCGTTGCATTGTAAATGCTTGTTCAGATAACCCCTCGATTTACTTAGCTGACTGTGTTTATACCCCTTCACTTCTGAAAGCTCTCAGTTGTCCCCTTTTTCACCCGCCAGCTGCTATGCTATCCTCTCCGTCTTTTTGCGCACAGAAGAAAGGGAAAGCCAGAGCTAATTGGGATTTTTAAAGAGCTTCCCTTTCTTCCCGCGGCATAGCTTCCTGGCGGGGAAGGTCACACCTGAGGCACAACTAGAGTTAAATTTCGTGTGGGGTGGGGGGTCTGATTCTTCAAGCAAAAGGTAGAGTGGAGGTGCAGGGGCTCTAAGGAGTGAGAAACATCAAAGCCTCGTTAACGAGCAAAAGGTCTTTTAAAGACCTGTGAAGTACTTGGGTGCCTCTGTGTTTGTACCCAGGAAACTGTCTCATCCCGGGCTGCGACACACGAGGGGGGGTGGGGGTGGCGAAGGCCTTTGAGTCCAATGGGCGTTGCGCGCCTGGGTCACACGTTGCTCTGCTTTGGCGCCATGGCGTCACTGCTCTCCTTGTGAAATCACCAATATGTGAGCATGCGCCGCAGTGTAGAAATGCGATGCATGCTCACATGACTGTGTGACAGTGAGTACCGGTACTCTATTTAATAACGGAGAAGTGCCGGTACTCTTGGAGGGGGAAAAAATAAGTGCCGGTACTCAGTACCGGTGAGTACCGCCCTATTTAAAGCACTGCGGATAGGCACCACCGCAAGTCTGCTCCAATGCGCACACAGTGTCTCTCAATGCTCAGCAGGCAGCTTTGAAGATTAAATGATCCGCTCCCGTACATAGGACGGACAATGGCTCCCCACTAAACACGCCGCCTCCCGAAATCAGAATTAAGCACGCCTCCTATCATGCGAAGGTCGACTTAGTACCCAGAGGCCCCTCCTACTCAGGCCTTCTGGGAAATGTAGTTCGTTGTTGTTTTGTACCCGGAAACAGTACAAATTAGCAGGGTCTGATCCTGACAGTCCTTTTTCGTCTCTTACATATGTTATAGTAGGGTCCCTGGTTATTCATATATACAGACTAATTGCTTAAACCTTAAGAAAGTGAATTGGTGCTCCCGGTGAAGAGTTAAGCGAGGTGATGCCTCTTGATTAGACATGACATGAATTGTCTATCAATCCTATTTAAAACAGGAGAATCATTATTTCACTTCAAATGGAATTGAGTGCAAGGTATAAAACATCATAGCAGCTGATGTTCCATGAGTCGGATGTAAGGAGACATCCATGTGAAAACAGTTGTGTAAACAGTTGTGCGCGCGAGTAATTAATGACAGAAGGCATAGTTGATATGATGTAAAAGGAGTAATAGACGTGAGTAAAATGAGTGCACGAAAATAATCAGCAGGCAGGGGCGCACCAGAAAGTTAAGTTTAAGAGGAAAAAGGTACAGAACTTACTTAGATCCGGATAAAGCCTGGTAAAGTCACAAGAGTGAAACAAATCTGCCGCAGAATTGAAAGTGAGCGCGGAGATCTAGGGGCTTTGTCCAATTTAGTCCTCCGCCTTGATAGAAACCATTTAGGAAGGAGCAATAATGTTATATCGCCGCACAAAGGGGGAGCGAAATTGCAAGTACGTGCGAGGAGAAAAGGCACATACATGGAGGTGGCTAGTTGAATGTGTGAGCTCCACGAGAGGTGTTACATCACACCCAGTAATAATGGTCTCCCAAATCACAAAGGCGCATTTTATACAACGTAACACGACATATAGATCAATGCAGGCCCCGGGTTAAGAGGTGAAGCGTTAGGCAAGTTGGAAAGCGCGGGCTCTGAGAGGAGGCGCGAGGCACGTTGGGAGCAGTGACGTAACCAGGGTGCATGGGCCCCTAATATGCGAGCAACGATAACAACGGTGCCCCGGGTCGTAATGCAAGCAGGGAGAATGCACCTCATACCGCTATATGCTAGTATGAGGCAGTGGCGATTGGCGTGCTCCTCATAGCTCTGGTGCCACCGCACCTGCTGCACTATCTTCGCCCCTACAGCGACACTTATAGGAAGACTATTCGAGTTAAAAGAGACAAGGGTTCCTGGGCTGGGAAACCCCAACCCAGATCTGGGCCTAAATCTTTTGTTTTTTGCTCCCCATGCCATTCCAGTTCAGACCCAGCCATATGCAAATCAGTCTTGACCCTGTTCCCATCGGAACAGTCCAGCCCAACTGCCAAGCATCCTGGGACCGGTTTCGGGGTAACACCCCTCATTAGCTAGGCTAGCTTGACTCCTGTGGCACGGAGAGCATGGGACCCACGTCTGTCCATCATCTCCTTGTGTTAGCTTTGTTCGCCCTAATTTGGCAGGGTATGCCCAGACGTGGGTCCCTTGCTCACTTTGCCACTGGATTCAAGCTAGCTTGGCTGATGAAGGATGTTACCCAGAAACCGGTCCCAGGATGCTTTTTTCCGGTTCAGCGAAGACCTGGCTTGTCAGTTCGGGCAGGACTGTTCCCATGAGGCACAGGGACTGATTTCCATATAGCTGTGTCTGAACTGGGGTGGCGAAGTGAACTAAAGAATGATGATGGATTCAACCCAGATCTGTAATGGGGGGTGAGTGTCTGAAAAGTTTCAGTGTTCCGTCCATCATCTCCTTGTGTTTACTTTTATATCTAGTTCCAGCGCCTCATCAAATAACGTATCTACTTACTGGACAAAAAGCAATGATTCATTAAAATGAATGTCTCGGATTGACAGCAACATTTTGTATTATAATTATTGTAGTTTAAATGCATTTATATAGCGCTTACTACCCCTGAAGAGGCGTCGAAGCGCTTTTTATTATGGTAACAATTAAGATCTCTGTTGGAAGTATTTTGCTTTATCACTGGAAGCTTTATAGTCTTTTGTAAACACTGGGAAGTTGTGTTTTTGTAGCTGGCAAAACGTCTCAGTCAGTTAAACGCTCCTTGCTGACATCTGGTGTGAGCTGAAGGTCACACACTGGGAAGGACTGTTCAGCATTTCATTCTTCTGAGGTTGATAACTAAATTGCTATTAAATCACTTAACATTAATATAGCTCTGAAATGGTAAAAATCGGTGGCTTTTAAAAGTATTTTATTACACATGCAGGTAATTCAGTGATATCTGCATTGTGAAGGTGTAAGTGTATTTTTTACCTTTATGGGTGTTATTTCACGAATTTATTTAAGTATATTTCACCATTTTAAAAAGGAAATACATTATCTTGAGGGATTTTCAAATGCATGCAAGGAACTCGTAAATTCATAAGTTTATATTGTTTCCACTGTATGTGTAAAACAAGGTGTTGACTTGAAGAAAGGTGAAGGCGTCGCTTGTCAATGGTTCATTATAGACAGTGGGCGTGGATTAGTCTCTGGCTGTCACTAGATGTGAGTGTCATTCTCATGTTAATCACTAGAGGGGGGTGGGGGTCGCAGTTGATAAGGCTGTCATCGAGTTCGCACCTTGAGGTGTCGTAGATAAGTGAAAATACATCCATGTGTGACGCCGAACCTCTTGAGCAGGTCCACTGAGCAGCTACTTGGTGGAAGGAGGAGAGACCTGGAGGGAGGATGTGGTCTGACACTAGACTGCCGACTTTGGTGCTGGAAACCAGGGTTCGAGCCTCGGGGTCGCGTCCACATCCTGTGATTCTGGGCAAATCACTTCATCTCCCCGTGCATGAATATGTAATGTAAATACGGTGCACTGCTCATGTACAGCGCTCCAATACCTTCGGGTCGAACTCGCGCTATATAAACGATGCAAAAAAAAAACAACCTTACTTTAGGCACCCCCCCATAGGTGGTAGGCGCTATACTGATATGAATAACACAAAGCGCTCCGTCTCAGCACACACCGGAGGATCTGCTAGGCGCTATGCAGACGAGACCTCGCTATACCTATGTGTATAACAGAAGGCACTCCGTCTCAGCACACACTGGATGATCTACTAGGCGCTATGCAGACGAGGAGGCGCTGTACCTATGTAATTAGATATCACACATACGCCATGCTTTGGTGGTGGCAGTGCCACGTCAGGAGAGAGGGCCCGAGTGCGGGCTCACTGCCACCGAAGTCGGTCCGCGGTACTCACACCCTTCCCTTATGGTGTCCCGTTTCCTTCCACACTCCTGTGCACACCACGTGCATGGAAAGGCTGCTGTCCTGCTCGCCGGTCTCTGGTTTTAGGGACCCTGGTGCTGCTGTGCGCGTTGTAACCAGAGGGGGATATAGTGAGTTAATCATCTCTGCCCCTTCGGTCCCGTCGCATCTCTTGGGGCCTCTGAGCGGTTGTGTCCTATAAGTTAAGTTAGGCTGTGCGTTGCGCCTTTATTCCCAGAGTGAGCAGATGTTTCCGCGCAGTGATCCTCGTAGTCCACGTCTGCACACACACAGGCTTCTAAACTCCCCCCGTCCCGTCGCCGGATGCACCTCTTGACGCTTCCAAGCGTTGTTTGCTGTAAATTGAGACAGGCTGTGCGCTGCGTCTTTCTCCCCAGAGTGCGCAGATGTTTCCGCGCAGTGATCCTCGTAGTCCACGTCTGCGGACACACGAGCTTCTAAGCTCCCCCCCCGTCCCGTCGCCGGATGCACCCCTTGACGCTTCCAAGTGTTGTTTGCTGTAAGTTGAGACCGGCTGTGCGCTGCGCCTTTCTCCCCAGAGTGCGCAGATGTTTCTGCGCAGTGATCCTCGTAGTCCACGTCTGCGGACACACGGGCTTCTAAGCTCCCTTCGCTCCCTCTGCCATGTCACGGAAGCAGCTGAGGCTTGCTGCACTTGGTTTCATTTTCTCTGGTTTCCTTTCCTTCTGGTTTTTTGCCTGCTGTTGATGTTTTGTGCCAGCGTGGCTCTCCAAGGGGTGCGTCGAGGTGCAGTCACTACACACAGTCCTCCAGCCACACAGGGCAGCGTTTCAGGGATCCGACTCTTTTTTTTTTTTCTAAAGGAGACAAGCACACCACTGCCTTTCTCCGAGGCGAAGCAGAAATGCCTCGGAGAAAGGCAGCGGCGCTTTCGGATTCGGGGGCGTGTTCTCTTCTTGCCATTGGCTGGAGGAGATAATTAGAAAAGTAGCAAAAAACAGGCCCCCGAATCCGAAAAGGACGGGGCCTGTTCGGAGAGACAAAGCCTCTTCTCCAATGGCTGGCCAGCATTTAAGAGGCCAGCCAATGGAGAAGAGGAGAGAAGAGGGGCGGGTTCAAGCCCCTCTTCTCCAAAACATTCAATCTCCGGACTTCCGGTTCTGCCTCCGGCAGACCGGATGGTCCCGAGACCTAAAAACGGAAAGGGTATGTATTTCATAAAGTAGGAAATGTTCTAAGAAATCAGAGTGACAAAAAAGGTGAAAAATTAACAAAAGAGGCTCTTTTATTACATCAACAAGAAAATAATGTCCTCATATTTTTATTTTCAAATGGCGCCTTGGGAGAGCCACTATTTAAACTCCAATACTAGCTGATGAATTTTAATTTTCAGAGATGATTGTCTGATGGTACATCTTGCTGCTTCTCTGTCACTTGAGGGACTTCTGGTGTCTTTAACAACTATAACATTAGTACATGTGCTTGTGCTTTTACAACAAAACAAAAGGAACAAAAATAAATTAACAAGTGTCCCCTCACCTTCTCCAATATGGTGTTACAGTCATAATTTTCTTTGAAAACAAGCTGTTAGCATTTAGAACAGTGAAAAAACATTTCTTTAAACACTGCACAAGTTGTTGCACTGGTGTTATTTGCAGAAGGTTGGTTGGCCGTATATGACAATACCTTTACATCAGTAAAAGATGTTGCTTTCTCCTTCAGCATTCTTAAATATCCACATTCATTGTTGCTCTTGCAGTCCTTGCACATTGAGAATGTGTTGTAACTGTTCTTTTCCATACTAACTCTGCAAAACTGTTTTCCACACAGCTTACATTCAAAGTATCTAGCACTGGCTTTCTTTTCTCTAAAAGGAGCAATAAAACAATTCCACAGGATCAAAGTGACTCGTTTGGGTGTGGTTTTCTCAGAATTCGGGTGTGTTTAAACAGGAACCAATAGAAATGAAGATTTTAGTTTTATTATTAAGTGACTCAGTGAATTCAGCTGCACATTAAAAAAGCTTTAAATATAGTTATAATATGTATGTATGTATGTATGTATATATATATACATATATGACCAGTTAAAATAGTTATATGTAAATTAAGTATTAATTTTGTTTAATTGTTTTGTTCACATTAATTAGTTATTCTATTGATATCTGGTGTCATTGTACCTTGTTTGTTACCTATTTTTCCAGTCTATGTACTGTATTGATTTCTACCCTATTCATGATTGTCACTGTTTTGACCTTATTGTTTTTGTAGTATTTACAATTTTTTATAATGTATTTTTCAAAAAATGTAATTGTTTCTCCTTTCCATGTACACAGTGATGTATACACTGACACAGACAGGTAAAATGTGATTTAAACACTAGCACACCCAAGTACTGATCAAAGTATACACTAACACACCCGGACGCACACTGATGCATTCACTAACATATTCACCAACTCACTCATACACACCGTGAGACACTCAAGGACTCGGTCATAAGCACACCAATCCATTCAGTAACACATACTCACACACATTCATACACACTCTGACATACTCTAGGATTGAGTGATGCAAACACTAAAACAGTCACACACACTCTCATCCATTAACTGACTTACTCACTCATACATGGTGACATAGACATAGATATACTCTGACACAAGGAGGGAAAAATCTAGAGAAACAATGACACAGGTAAGCACACAGTGATACATAGACTTACACACCCAGTTACACACTAATTGATACAGTGAGATAGGCAGCCACACACCTACATATACACTGACACACCCAGAGAGATACTCACATATAAACGGATACACCCATAGACATAGTCATTCAGTCAGTAAGAGACCAAAACACACGCTGATGCGTTCACTGTCACACTGGGGCATACACTTATTCATTTTCTGACAGACCCACACCTACATGTACACATACATTAACACAAATAGGGACACACCTACACATACAGTTACACAGGTAGACACACACTGATACATACACTAACACACCTATTAACACTGTGATTGACTCCCTGACCTAGCATGGCACACATCTACGGATACACTGATACACCCAGACACACACTGACATATACACTGAGACACCCATACACACTGTCATTCATTCACTGACAGACTGAAAGCAACACAGTAACGCATACAGAGTTAGCGATATATACACTGACAGGTAGACTGAAACATCCATATACAAACTTGTTTCTGCAGAGCCACATCCAAACACACAGTAAGACATACACTGACACATCAACACACACTTATTTAAACACTGACATACCCAGTCACAAACAGATGCAGACACAAAGAACACCCTGGTATAATATTATTCATAGAGCAATACCCAAAGTATACACTAATGTATATATTTCCACATGTAGGCACACATTAACACATACACTGACACATCTATGCACATATTTATTCATAATGTAACACACCCAGATACATAGTAACATATGAAGTCAGACACTCACACACACACTTATTAAAACACTCATACAGATATAAAATAATAAGAACATTGGCTCAGCTCTTTAAGTAAGATGTGGTGTTTTTTAAATTTTTCTTTTGCAGAAATAATGTTCTATTTCGAATAGCAAATGTGAAGAGAGTACAATTCTGTACAAAACTGTTGCATATAAAAACAAACAACTGTTTTTAAACAGTAAAAAAGTACAAAAATTACCAAACATCTCTGCTGTATTGCTTGAAAAAGAAAATAATGTCCTCAGATTCCCAAATGACATCTTGGACCAACCGCTGTTTAAAGTTCACAGCTGGTTGGATGATGGTACATCTTCATCATTCTCTGTCACTTGAGGAACTTGGACTGTGTTTAACAAATGGAAAATTAGCTCATGTCCTTATGCTTTTGTAATGATAGATGGCCAACAACAAGAAATTAACATTGATGCCCCTTCACCTTTTCCAAAATGGTGATAATGTCATCATTTTATTTTAAAACAACTTCTTGACATTTGGAATAGTGAACAACCATTACTTTGAATTCTGTTCAAGTTGGTGCAATGTCGATATTTTCTGAAGGTTGGTTGGACGAAGATAACAATGTGTCACTACAAGATATTGCTTTCTCCTTCAGCTTTCTAAGATAGGCACAATTGTGATTACTCTTGATGTGCTTCCACATCCAGAATGTGCCGTAACTATACTTTTTCATGGTACCTCTTGAAAGTTGTTTCTCACACAACCTGCATTCTACATACCTGTCTGTGGCTTTCTTTTCTCCAGAAGGGACAAGGAACCAGAGCCAGAACCAGACATCACTTTCCATCAGGCTGGAAGTAACTTTTTTCCACTATTCCTTCTTCCTCTTCTGGAGCGACAGCAGGTGATTATATATGCTTCTGCCATAATGAAAGGCACCAATAAGCTTTCAAAATTTCTTCACTAACATCCAAGATCAAACTGACTGTTTTGGGTGTGGTTTTACCAAAATTTGAGTGTAGTTCAAGAGGAAGCAATTAAAAAAGGAAGGTTTGGTTTTTATTTTCAAGTGAGTCCGCGGATTCCACAGCAAATCCTCAGATTCGTGTAATAATAAAACAGCTAATTTGAGCAGGAAATTGAAAGGAAATATTTTTAAAAGTTTCAAATATCTTCAACTTAATACTATAATGTAGTTATAGAGTTCATATACACCTGAGATAATTGTTTAGTGTTTCCCAAATCCGCGGATTGGATCTACAAGTTTGTTGCTATCACATGATCGCAATGAAAAACCATAGAGTTGGGCCAGGAGAAGACTGGAGGTTCCGCAGGAAATATGCAGATTCCAAATTTTACTTAAAAAAACACATTTATAATAGTGTTCATTTGTTTTTTGAAAAACAATTTAATATCAATATGTACATCTTACCAAGATTATCAGTTATCTGCCATCTATTTTTGAACTCTATGCAGTATATTCTTTCTACCTTTTTGCATTATTGTCACAGGTTTCAACCTATTATGTTTGTATAGTTTAGAGTAATTTGCCATTCTATTTTTCTACGAAATGAATACTTTCCTCTTTTTTTGTCATATTCTGCATCTGCATATATATGATTTTTTAGTAATGTGTAAACTAATATTAATCAATGAGATTGGTGAAAGACTGTGTTTGTAGCACACATCGTGTAAACAATCTACCACAATATGAAAAAATTGGAAAACTGATTTTACAAAAAAGTAGCGGGACATTATACTTAGTAAACATAATTAAAATAGCTATAGTAGTTTAGTAAAAAATAAAGGTTAGAACACTGTTATAGTAATAACATTTTAATTCAAAGAACTATAGAAATTCAATGAAAAAATGAAGGTTACAGAGGCTTTATAGTTAAAGAAAAAAAATTCAAACAATCGTTCAAATTCACTTAAAAAAACAAAGTTTACAGGGACGTTATAGATAGGAAATACAAATTAAAAAACCTTAGAAACTAACTGAAAAAAAAACGTTTTAGAGATGTTATGAGTAGGCTGACATTTCCCTCGTACAAAACCAGAGAAATTCAGCAGTTATAGTTAACTGGGCTAACTATAACTTACAACCACGCAATGCGCTGCTTTCACATATTACATCACTGATGACATGGTCAGTGACATCAGTCATGACGTCACTGATGACATCTCAAATTACAACACAGATGGCATCTCAAATTACATCACTCATGACATCACTGCTGACATCTCAAAGGACATCACTGATAAAATCATCCAGTGGTTGTGAGTGTATATATATGCGACATGGGTAGTACCATCTTAGAAGTACATAAACGCATTTTGCAACATCTACGTGCAATCAAGAATGGGGACAAAAGTTACCCAGTAGCCCAACACTTTGAAGCATTTCACAACAAAAACACCAAAGGCTTGACATATTTGTCATAGACTCAGTGGAGCCAAGTCCCAGGGGAGGTAATAGAGAAAAGAAACTGAGGAAACTAGAATCAAGATACATCATAGAGCTCGATACGAAGAACCCAGGAGGCCTCAATGTGGGAGAAGATCTCCAAACTAATTTATAACTTGTGCAAAACAAATTTACTATGCAATGAATTTCCCGTTCCCTGTAAAAGCTGACTTTAGTGAATTTTAACATCACAGAGCACAATACAGAGCACTTTAAACTTGACTGATAATAAAAAGTAACAAGGCCATAATGTGTATACTTTGCCCACTTGGGCTGAATTAGAGCAATGCACAGAAATGGCTCAGCATAGAATGTGTATGTTGATGTTTATTTATTGCAATATTTGATTAATATATAAAACAATACAGCTAAATTAGAATATAAAAGATTATTGGTGAATTTAGCCCCACATAATGCGAATATTTTATGCAACAACGGAGTATGTTAATAATGTGATGTAATCTAGCAGTATAAAGGCAAAACAGTGAATTACAAATTATGGCCATTTGTTTCAACAAAATAATGAATTTATTTAAAGAATTACTCTATATTAGGCCTGGGCCAAAATTCCGTTCCATTCGCGGAAATTGCGATAATTTGGCATTTTCGCGTCCCGCGGAAAGCGCGAAAATGTCAATTTCCGCATTCCGCAGCTTAGCGATAATTTGTATCTTGCTCGCGCTGTAAAATAATACATTCTCGCGTGCGCGCGATCGCCTTACCTGAATCCCCGCGTTCGCCGACAAGTTTTCCCGATCCGGTCGCATTCTCCACGAGATGTTGGATTGTTGGTAGCCATTTGCGCTGTCTCGCGACTGTTCGCGCCCGCAGTAACGTCATGCGTCGCGCGATCACATCTTTCTTCTCGCGATCATGCACCGCGAGACAAGTGAAAACAAGATGGCCGCGCCCGCAAGCAACCGCATGGGTAAGTTGGCGAGCCACGACAACGCAGAAAATACCGCGAACGGGCGGGAAAAAAACTTCTGCATCTTCGCGATATTTCCGCGTGTTTCCGGAGATTTTTAACATTTACGCGATAACTTGCGAAAGTGAATTTCGCAAATTACGCCCACCCTGGGCTTTGAAACTGAAATTACAAATGAATTGCCAGAATGCGGACCCCACTGAAGGGGAAGAATTGTTTGAACACTTCAATACCCAGCATGCACCTGTTGATTACTCACCTGTGTGATGGATTGAAAAAGGGAGAAATGCTTTGAAGTGCAATTCCGTGTCCTGCTGGCTTCCCTATGAATAAGGAGCTGCCTGCTCCGAAACGCGTCAGGATACATTAATTGGAGCATGGGTGCCGATTTGGTCAATAAAGTTTCAAGTTGAAATCATTTCCGGTGGAGTGCGTCCTTAAGATCTAGGCATATTGGAAACAATATATATATATATATATATTCACTGAAAAACCATAGGTTTCACACACGTTATAGTTAGGAATTAGCATTTAAAAAACCTTGCAAATTCACTGAAAAAACCATAGGTTTCACACAAGTTATAGTTAGCTGTACATTTCACTCGTAAAAAACCAATGAAATTCCCCCGTTATAGTTAGTGCAGGCAACTATAACTCACGCGACCGCAATCCTCTGCTGATGCTAATACTGTATTTAGACACTTATTTGCCCATGTCTTCTTCCATTAAATTTTAGCTGTACATATATTACAAATATTTTTTTTTCATAAAGACACATATGTCATCAGCAGAGGATTGCGGTCGCGTGAGTTATAGATGCCTGCACTAACTATAACGGGGGAATTTCATTGGTTTTTTACGAGTGAAATGTACAGCTAACTATAACTTGTGTGAAACCTATGGTTTTTTCAGTGAATTTGCAAGGTTTTTTAAATGCTAATTCCTAACTATAACGTGTGTGAAACCTATGTTTTTTTCAGTGAATTTGTACGTTTTTTTAAATGCTAAGTTACTTTACGCCATTCGTGGCGTGCGCGCCCAGTTAACGCAGTTCGTTCCGTGCGCGCACGGTGCGCTTCGCGCACCGTGCGCGCACAGTGAGCACGCGGTGCGCTTCGCGCACCGCGCGCCCACTTTACGCGGGATGGGCCATGTACGCACGATGCGCTTCGCGCACCGTGCGCACATGGGGGACATATTATGTGCTTCGTTGTGAGAGGTATTCATTTTTAGTTTCCAAGAAAAATATATGCCATGCACAAATGGTGGCCTTCGGGCACCATTTGCACACGGGGTGGGGAAAGTGTGGTTAATCTTTTTTTTTTTAAATAATTTTAACCGTACGCGTACGGTAAGCGTAATCGGCAATTTTACGCAGTTAGTGCCGTGCACGCACGGTGGTCACGCGGTGCACTGCACGCACCGCGTGCCCCCGTTACGCGGGATGGGCCATGTACGCACGTTGCGCTTCGCGCACCCTGCGCACATGGGGGACATATTATGTGCTTCCTTGTAAAAGGTATTCTTTTTTAGTTTCCTTGAGAAAAATAGGCCATGCACAAATGGTGCCTTTTGCACACGGGGTGGGGAAAGTGTGGATAATTTTTTTTTTTTAATAATTTTAACCGTACGCGTACGGTAAGCGTAATCGGTGATTTTTCGAAAAAAATTAAAATTGTTTTTTGGCCTTGGGGGTTTTTGGGGGACACCTATATCGATGCTGGGTGGTTAAGAACTAAATATACTACCCCTTTAGATGTTTTTTGACTTTGTTTATGCTGCCCCCCTCAGAGTGCGAGAGAGAAAATGGCGGCCGCCGCTTCCTGGTTTCGACCGATTCGAATGTTTACTTAGATCGAACAGCCAATCAGAATCGCGCTCGCGCACGTCACCGTACGCGTACGGTAAGCGCACCGTAAGCGCACCGTAAGCTGGCTCAGATATATATATTGATTTAAAGGCTATTTTCTCAGAATCTACTGAACAGATTTACACCAAACCTACAAAAGGCACTTCCTTGACCTGTAGACTACCTCTCTGCCAAATTTCAAGGAACTCTGTTCAGCCGTTCGGGCTGTAGCTGTGTCTAAAGGTCCTATGGAAAAATGCATGGGAAAAACGCGTTTTGGGACCCCCTTTTATCTCAGCCCCCGCTTGACGAATCCCCCCGAGACTTTCAGGGTAGGAGCGGAGCGCAGCGCCCCACCTATTTTGAAAATTTCGCGAGGATTCGTCAACCGGCGCCAAAGTTATTCAAAATAGAATGTTGCGGTTTTCCTATGGAAACAGGGTCCTAACTATAACTACCTACTGGCGACCGCCAGTAGGTAATACATGTATATATGTATGTATATATATGTATATAGTGACAAAAATCATACATAATGATATATAAAAATATACAAAATTGCAAAGATTGTGATGTTAAACATCTTGGCTCCTCCTATATAAAGGATGTGGATTCTGACAATTGGTACTTCACCGAAATAAACAAAGCAAAGGTTTTATAAAAATGCCTGTATTGTAAGACATTTTTAAGGAAATGTATAAAGATAAAATGGACCAATACTATTTTAAATGGGTGGTGGTAAAAGAGGGGAGTTCCCCTTTAAATAGACACTCAATACAACACTATTCTATGGCCCAGTAGAAGGTTTTTGCTGAAACGCGTTGGCCTGTTTGTCAGAACGAAGCACTTTTTAAAAAAAAGGTAATAAATAAACATTTATGGAGCAAACTGGACAAGTATCTTCTCCTGTTTTGAGCCTGAAGGAGAGTTGAGTTGAAGTAGGTTTGGTTTATCTGTAACTGGATTTACAAGCTAGTGCAGGAGTTGGACCGCACAGAATGTGCACCCGGACGCAAATCGGTGACTATTACCAGCAAGGACACAGAAAGGAGTTTTGCGATTTCACTGCATCTGGTTGTGAGCTGAAGAGGCGAATAGTGACCTGAAAACTAGGACCGAGGATTAAATTGACCAAAGACAACAGTAAGCGGAACAGGTGAGTACGAGTGTGAGCAGGGCACTGCCAATTCTCCTTGGGTGGGAGAGGATGGAGTTACACGGCTCCATGTCCCGTATCTCACGTCTAAGGTCTGACTGTCCTGCGCTCGACCGCCAGCCTCACCACTCATCTCTGTACATAAAGAGGGACAGTGACTGTGAAACCGAAACCACGATCAGTATAAAAATGGAGGAATAATAAACAAAAGATTGGTAACAATGGAAAAGCTTGGGTTGTGAGTGTGAGTGCAGGCAGCAGCGATCGTAATCCTCAGAAGGGGAAAGCAAAATCATTGTTGCATTATGTCTTGCATCTCACGTTCCATGTCACTGCTCGCTTTTCTCATTATAAAAAGAGTAAATAAACGGAATAATTCAGAATCACAAACATAGTTCGGTGTATAGCAAACAGTGTTTTTTCCCCTTCTTTCTTGGATGGAAGTAAGAAGAATGTCTGTGGAAGTACCACGTTAATTGGAAGCTGACACACCCCTTTGTTTTAACCTTTAAGGTCATCCTGCCATGTTCCTTTTGAGGAGAGTGTGGCCTGAAAATAATTATTGAAGGGGCTTTGTTGCTTGAAGAAATTGGAGTCTTTAGCAAACATACAATCTTTCTTTGTTGGAATCCAAGAACATAAGGAAAATATGATGAATAGATGGAGCAAAAGAGAGCAATTGGTAAAGTAAATGTTCAAAAGTAACAAAGATGGTAGTGGAATGTCATCAAACTCTCATACACAAGGGCCTAGTCAGATAAATACTCCAAAACAACGTTTAAAGAACTTGAGTAAGCAGGTATAATGGAGATCAATAAATGGTGGTAGAGTGGTATTGAAGAAATAAATTGAGTGCACTCAAATACCGATAGGCTTAAGAATTTTTTGTCCTACCTACACTAAATGATATGGACCCAGATCTGCTTACACAAACCAATACCTCTGAATTCTCAATGAAGCTCATTAACACACTAATTATACATGAGGAACGAAGATTAACAACAGCTTCTGAAAAAAGGATTTGGTAAAACTATTGGGGAGTTATAAGGGAAATGAAGAAGGAGCAAAAGCCTTTGTGGAACTGGAGAAAATGGGAAAAACATGAAAATAAAGTGCAATTAATGAAATTTAGGAAATTTAAAAGAGATAAAATTGGTTATGAAACTTTGAGAGTATATACTTTTGATTGACGTTGGATGCCCTTTACAATAGACAAGCCATGGTTCAGATGCAGAAAAAAGTAACAGTCCTATCAAGTGCTGAGAGCTCTGAAGTTAGTTCGGGTGACAAAGGCCCTTCAACCAGTCATCGAAAGCTAGATTTTATGGGAGAAATGCGACTGTTCCAAATGACAACAAGGATGCGGGGCAAAACAGCACGAAGGAGATGGAAATGGAAAAGGAAGAGCAGGCGGAGGCACAAAAAAAAGTGAAGATAACAGAAAAAGATGAATTAGTAGTCAATTTATCATCCAAAAAACTTGAAAAGAAACATCTGGATCTGCTAAAAAAAAGTATAACATTTTTCCCCATCTCAATATTAAATCTAGCAACGCCAAGAACAGATTTATGTAACTTCTGCTGAAAACTTAAAGTAAAAAAATATTTGCTATGAAGGGCAGTGCTAGAAAAAATCGAATACACTCTAACCGTCACCTAGCTTATCTGGTGAGGATGTAGCTCCAATGAGACTGCTTTCCTTCTTGGAAGTAGAATCAAATTAACTTCCTAATGCAGGGAATCAAGAAGATACCTCTGATCTAGAATATTGTGCTGCTTTGGGAATTGAAAGAAACTGATCAGTCAAAAGTGGATGTAAACATAGATCAAAATTTTACCCACAGTTACCCTCGGGAAACAAAATTGAATTGTTCCAAGAAATTGCATCTGAAGAATTGAGAACCATAGCATTGAAGAATAAAAGTAAGATGAATTGCAAGAGCAATATGATGCAAAATTATTGGTGGACATTGAAAGATTTGCAGAATGACACCTCCATCATCATTAAATATTCTGAAAAGGGCGGAAATAAAGTGTTTATGGATAAGACCAAATATCATAATGAAGTCAGGAGGCAATTAGACAACTCGCGTCATTATGAAAGATTATTAAATAGTCCCATGGAGAAAATCTTTCATGCAAAATTGAATTGTTGGCATGAATAATACTTTTGGAAGATGAGGAATTTACATATCTGAAAAAGGATTTTACCCCAACGTTGTACATATTACCAAAAGTCTTTAAACATCTAAAGCATCCTCCCGAACACCCAATCGTCATCTCTTGCGAATCTCTCCTGGAAAATGCATCTAGATTTGTAGACATCTCTTTGTTCCCCTATGTGGCCAACCTCCCTTCATATATTAGGGACTCCAGGGATTTCTTGAACTGTATCAATGGGATACCAAGGAAAAATTATTCTATAATGGTGATGATTGATGCAGTGTCCCTACATACATCAATAGTGCATGAGGGCTTGCAGATATTTTTTACGATCAAGATCATTAAACCTGTTCAAACACAGAGAAACGCTACTTGGCATTGTGGAATTCTGCTTAACAAATAATTTTTTTCTTTTTAATAGAAGTTTTACATTCAAAAACAAAGTATAGCAATGGGCACTTCCTTTGTCTCAACATATGCTAATCTGATTATTGGCATTGGGAAGCAGAGACTGTATGGACAGCAACCAATAACGAGGCCCTGAAGAAGGTGATCCTATGGGTCTGCTTCATTGATGATTAATTTTAATATGGGAAGGAGACAAGGAAAAACTGATCATCTTTTTAAAACGATTGAATAATAACCCTCAAAAGTTGCAATCACCTAAAAAATGAGTAATTTTAAAATCAGTTACTTGGACACAGAAGTTTACATTGTAATTGGGAAAATATACACTAGATTACATTGGAAACCAACAAGCTGCATTAGCATTTAATTTTCATATAGTGCTCATCCAAAACATTAAAGTGGATCTTCCCATATCGGGAGTTTTTAAGAGCTAGAAGGAACTGCTCTGAAATTAAAGAATTTGAAATTCAAGGACAATAAATGTTCAAAGATTTAAAAGACGAGGCTATCCAATCGGTGAATAGGAAGATACTATAGTAAGAGCAAGATTGAGAAAAAGGGATGAATTATTAATCCCAAAGACTTCCAAATAAACAGAAGACAACACTATAAGATTTAAAATGGATTTTAATCAATCAGATATCGACACAAAAAATATTTAAACATCTATTGGAATATTCTAAAAAAGGATGAAGATTTGAAGAAAAATATCTCCAATTATTCAAAATTCACATACAAAATGACAGTCTCTATGAGTGAGATGTTAGCCCGAAGCAGGCGTAAAATGCCCATTGGCCTCAAAGTGCTTCAGCCCCCCCTCCCGATCGTGTGTGTCATGCCGGGCTAAGAAAGCTTCCCAAGCACACACACAGACAGTTTTTGTGCTGCTGCAGGATGGCTGGCTGGTCTGACGTCCGTCTTATTACAGCCGCACCCGAGTACTTCACAGGTCTTTAAAAGACAATTTACTTATTAATGAGGCTTTGTTGTTTTTCACCCCTTCTTAGAGCCCCTGCATCTCCACTCTGCCTATTGCTGGAAAAATTAGCCCCTCCTGAAATTTTTAGTAGCCTCCTCACGAAATTTGGCTCTAGTTGCGCCTCTGGTCCAAAGCCCCTTTGTGAATCAGGGAATTGAAACTAAAAATTGGCTAAAAAAAAAATAGGCTTTTACAAATGTCAAAAATGTAAAACCTGCCAATTTGGCTGAAATACTACATCCTTTAAAATATCCAATGGAAGTGTGAAAGATATTAAAGAATGGATCCATTGTGAGACAACAAATGTGGTTTATGTTTTAGAATGTGGCTGTGGCAAGAAGTACATTGGTAGCACAGTAAACAAATTGAAACTCTGTATACTTCAACATTTAAGGGCAATTGCCAATCAAGACTGTAGTTATGTAGTCGCAAAACACATTCGGGAAGTACATGGAGGAAACAAAGAGACACTCTGCTATCAGGGAACACAGCATGTAGGGATCAAGCCCATAGAAGGAGATTGTGAATTGGCTTTAAGGTGAGGAGAATCCAGATGAATACTTACAATAGTCACTGTGAGCCCATGGGGCTTGAACACAGATGCTGAACTCAATGTACACCTTTGAATAATATTTTATGAGACTTTATGTGATTCGGAGAAAATGTACGAACTGTTTAAGAAAGAGAATGATGGGATACAACGACAAAGACAATCTTCCCTTGAAATATACTTATTTTATATATATCATGTTTTAAGACATCTGTATTTGGTTTTTAAGGTCACTGGTATTTTGAATCCTCGATCTTACTTCCATTCCTCCATTTTATATATTATATTCTAACTATTTACTCTCATATATTTATTTTGAATAAGATTGCTGAGGATGCATTTCTTTTACAATGATAGTGTTAATCTTTGGATGTCTTGACAGCTTTTGTATGAGGACTAATTTAGTAATATTGTTGCACTATATGAAATTATGCTGCTAAATAATGCTGCTAAAATAATGCACTTCAAAACGACTCTTGCACGTTCTTAAATAATAAGGATACTTTTGTGGTCAAATAACATTGTTAAACTGTCTGAAAATCAAAATCCATGGATTGAATCTAGAGCTCTGGCCTCTCAGCAAAAATGACTTCCCTGCATTTCTTAGCACACTTCTTAGCACTTTTTTGCACTTCTCTGTATGATATATACTATCTGTAGTCCATTTGCACATTGTTTAGCTTGATGTGATGTGTTAAAATATTGTGTTGTTTTTTTTTAAACTTAAAAAGCTTAAGAGAGGAAAAGATGAAGCAAATTTATAGGAATTCATGGTGGACTAATATTTGAATGAATTTTTTTATTGTTTGAATGAATCGTATGGAATTGATACGCGTTGGTAAAAAGCTGGTATCATAAATGTTAAAAAAATTAAAATTCTCTTGCTTTTTGTTATGTATCTGAAAATGTTTTTGGGAAACAAGAGGAAGCCAAAGAAATAGGGTACTTTACCCGGTAATAAGAACAAAAATCCTACAAAATTATATCCAAATATCCAAATATTATAAAGATTCTGATGTTTAACTTCTTGGTTCCTCCTATATGAAGGATGTGGATTCTGACAATTTGTACTTCACCGAAAAAAATAAAGCAACGTTTTTATAAAAATGCCTGTATGGTAAGCCATTTGTAAGAAAATGTAAAAAGCTAAAATAGTCCAATGTTATTTCAAATGGGTTGTGGTAAAAGAGAGGAATTCCCCTTTAAATACACAGGGCCCGATTCACAGAACTAACTTAAGACAAAATCCTAAACTTACTACCAGTTTGATATTCACAGAAGGCACTTACTCATTTTGGTATTCACAGAAGGCACTTACTCATTTCGGTATTCACAGAAGTTAGGAGTCCTAACTTTAGGACTCCTAAATGCCTTCTGTGAATACCGAAAGTCTTAAAATTAGGATTTTTCTCAGTTTAGGAGTAGCAAAGTTAGGACTCCTAAATCCTAATTTTAAGACTTTTGGTATTCACAGAAGGCATTTAGGAGTCCGAATGTTAGGACTCCTAACTTCTGTGAATACCGAAATGAGTAAGTGCCTTCTGTGAATACCAAACTGAGTAAGTGCCTTCTGTGAATACCAAAATGGTAGTAAGTTTAGGATTTTGTCTTAAGTTAGATCTGTGAATCGGGCCCACAATCTGTACAACACAATTCTATGGCCCATGAGATGGCTCTTGCCATAATGCATTGGCCTGTTTGCTAGCATGAAGCACTTTAGTTTTGAAAAGGAAATAAATAAAAATTAATGGAACAGACCGGATTTATGCCGTCTCCTGTTTTGAGCCTGAAGGAGAGTCGAGTTGAAGTAGGCTCTGTTTATTGGGAAATGGAAATGTATATATACATATATTATATGTATATATATATATATATATATATATTATATATCAAAACAAAACATTTGAGGTGAGCAAATTTAGAGTCTCACTGGTGTTGAGAGTGCTCTTTATTGGAGCTGCTTTCCCCCTAAACTTGAGAACTATCCAGCATTCTCTGTGTCTTTTCTTGCATAAGTTATGCGTTACTCTATGGCTAAAAGGGTTTTGTTTTTACTTATACTGGGTGCTCCCTTGTGTCAGGACAAAGCTATACCGCTCTGAAGAGCTCTAATGAGAGCAAACACATGTCAGGGGTTTTACAGCTTGGCATGGATAGCACTGTGCTAATCCTATGCTTAAAGACTTTGATAGAAAAGCAGACATTTGAGGTGAGCAAATTTAGAGTGTCGCTGGTGTTGAGAGTGCCCTTTATTGGAGATGCTTTCCACCTAAACCTCAGAACTACCCAGAGTTCTCTGCTTCTTTTTTTGCATTCTTTTGTATATTATATATATATATATATATATATATATATATATATAACATACTGGCGATTGCCAGTAGGTAGTTATAGTTAGGACCTATTATCCATAGGAAATCCGCAACATTCTATTTGGAATAACTTTGGCGCCGGTTGACGAATCTTTGCGCAATTTTCAAAACTGGTGGGGCGCTCCTGTCCGCTCCTATCCTGCAAGTCTCGGGGTGATTCGGCAGGCGGGGGCCGAGAAAAAAGGGGGTCCCAAAACGTGTTTTCCCCATGCAAATTTCCATAAGAACCGTTAATCGCAGCTGCAGCCCGAACTGCTGAACGGAATTACACGAAATTTGGCAAAGAGGTAGCCCTTGGTTCACACTCATGCCTTTTGGTTAAATGGTGTAAATCCGTTCAGTAGTTGCTGAGAAAATCAAAAGTAAAATCATAGCTATATCTGGGCGGAGCCTAACCACACATCTCATCGTGAGATCTGATTGGCTGTCAGCACTTCATCCAAGAAGTGTTGGCAGCCATCTTGGGACCAATATACATGATAGCATTTGATTAAAAAGCATTGCAGTTAATAGAAGGTTTTAAGACTTTAGTTACATTATAAATCATTTGTTGATGGTACCATACTCATTTTAGTAATTGTGGTGTGTTCTAAGGTGATTTTACCATGTGAAAAAGCCTTTTGCTGCGATATCATGATTCATGTTTGAGAGAACTATTTTCTCATGTTTTTCCCAGAGGGGTTTGGAAGGTGATCTATAAGCTAAACAGAGAACATATTTTCTGTAATTTCTCATTATCTTTCTCAGTCATGTGAGAATGAAGTCTGACATTCTCAGTAAAACATGTACATCCAACAAGGGCAGAGACTGTCAGTTGATTCCTTTGTGTTCTACTGCAGCTTCCCAGAGTGTTCTAAAGAATAACTAGAGCGCTAACAGTCCTACTTATGACAAACGTATGGCACACCTGAAGCCATCTTGATTGGAATAAAGTGGCAACTCTTAAAACATTTAATTTAAAAAGGAACAAAATGAGGGGGTTCATTTTGCCATAGAAAGTATGATTAGTGTGAGAGGAAAGATGGCGTCAGTGTGAGAAGACGCTGGGAAGCTTGCTCCGTGAGCCTACCTGATTCAGGCTATGACTAGATCGGAGCTGAAAACTACATTTTGGATGTTTCAGCTAGATGATTGTGCTAATTCCGAGATATTTATTAAGAAATAACAAGAAATAACAAGAGAAGCTGATCGGCGGAGGTGGAGGCGGAGATGGAGGCTGAGATGGAGCCTGAGATGGCAGTGTGATTTCTGTGGTGCTGTCGCCTTGCTTCATGATAGCAGGATAGTTGCATTCCCAAAAAAGGAAAAAAAAAACTACCATTTGTGCCATTGTTTTGAGCCTGAACACTCAACGATAACCGGGAATCAAGAAAACTGAACCGGCGAAGACAAGGGATTCCATTTCATTTCATATCAATGCTTACGTCAAGCTGAGCTGAGTAGAGCTGAGCTGAGGCGGGAGAAGACCGGAGCCGTGGAATAAGGAACAAAGAGTCACGGCTGCAGTAAGGGAAAGGGAGAGGAGAGACTGGAACGCCTAGGACCACATGCCTTGACCCGGGAGAAAGAAAGCGGCAGCAAAAAGATGCAGCTGGGGGTTGACACGGCAGGATACAGAAAAAGACTGTGAGTATTGCTGCAATGATGTCAGCTGCACACGATGGAGGTATAACCTTGACTTATGTCTGACTTATGATGATGATCTGATGATATACCATTGCTGGCTGAGCACTCGAAATATGGTGCGCGACTAAAGGAGTTAAAAGAACTCGTCATCCTCGAGTCCTTTAAAGCCTCAGGGGGGGGAAATATGCTATAGGCCCCCGGAGATTCGAAACCGTAAGCAATTAGAACACTCGAAGCACTCGAAAGCTGAAATCAGCGCCAGAGGGAGAGTGAAACAGGAGTCCAGGAATCCGAAACCCTGGGACGAGACCCCTTTAATGCGCTACAATTACAATTACCTACATCGCGCTCATGCTCATATTTACAGCTCAAACCTCATCCTCAACTCACCACAGTGGGAAAAAAAAACCTCTAGCACAGAAACCTTTCTCTCGCTGGATCTGCCGACCTGCTTGCCGTCTGTTAGTCTGCCTGCCTGCTGCTTCACTGCTTGACTGACATTTCATGGGTAAACATCGTAGGACGTGCTTAAGGAGGCATATTTCGCACGCTATTCGATAAGACAAGACAAGACAAGGCCAATGCTATTGGTTGGTTGGCTTGTCTGTCAAGATATAGCAAAAATACTGACAGACCTATCGGATCGTGTGGGGTAAGAGACTAAAATGACCTATGGAAGGAAGATAAAAAGATAAAGAAAGGAAAAAGAAAAGGATAAAGGTAAAGATAAAGAGGAGTAAAGGGCCAGGGGAAAAAAAAAATAAAAGAATTCAGAGTCAGGAGAGAACTGAGCTGGAAATCTGGGGCGGGAAGTTTTTTTTAAAGCAAACCGATTCGAGCTGAACTGATCTGGTCTGTAACTGAATAATACTGCTATTATTTTGCTAATATAAATACATTTATATCTATATATACCTGGACTTGATCGGAATCTGAATCTGAATCTGAATCCGAAACCTGAACCTGGCCTGGCCTGGCCTGGCCTGTCCTGATCTAGTCTCGAATCTAGCTAGAATCTGAGTCTTAATCTGAGTTAGGAGGCTAGGAGGTTAACAACAACAAAAAAAAATAATTAAAAAATAAATAAAAAGGGGTTGAAAAAGCGCAAGAACATAAGAATATAAGAACACAAGAACACAAGAATTCAAGAATACAAGAAATATCAGCAAGAGACGCTTGGGGACGCCGGGAGGCCACGCTCTGGTAACGCGTATGACCGACTTAATATTAGCCCAACAAGATCTTCGCCCTATATACCTGAAATGTCTCAAAAAGACAGGTCCCTTTCCGACTAATAAAAGACTGACAGTCAAGAGAGTCAGGGGAGCCAAAGGATCCAAAGGAGGCAAAGGAACAAGTGCTAATACATTAGAAGCCGCTGGAAGCGCGACACAATTTGTTATCAATTTAGTTATTGATATGAAATCAGGAATCGAAATTGGAATTGGGGCAGCTCGAGAAAGAGCATATAGCTCTGTCAGTATAAGCTTTGGTGAAAAAAAACTCAATAAGAATAGACAAAAGATATTCAATCAACCGGCATCGAAACCAAGGCAGCTAAATTCATTGACAATACCATTGCCATTCCCACAGACCTTTAGATAGGTACGGGCATCAGGTATGAACGATATTATGAGCTCAGGGAAAGGCAAAGAGGACCCGGCAAACGACCCATTGACATTGGAAACTTTTCAAGAAAAAGCTGTACTAGACATTCAGGTCCCCTTAAATCCACATCCCCCCAAAGTACAAGTCTTTCGTCACAAGCCATACATACTCTACAACTGACTCGATCTGAGAACACGGAGGACACGGCAATGCCAGAAAGCCTGGAAAAGAAGTCGGAAAAATTAGAGGGGACAGAAAGTCAGGGAATTATTAAAGGTACGAGAAACCAACAATGCCCGCAGATGGCAAAAGACTTGCAAAGAAGACCAGAAACTAGGGGGTCCCGGGCAAAGGAAAATCATGAGGGGAAACAAGATGGCAAAGTAACAGCTAAAAAACAAGATATGAAAACTAAAAACAGTGATGCAGATAAGAATGTAAATAAAGACAATGATCAAGGGAAAAGAAAAGGGAAGGAGAAAGAGTTGAGAAAGGAAACAGAAGATGCGCTACTAGAGAAAAAGGCAAAAAGGATGCAAACTATTAAAAACTTGAAGGCTGCGGCCAAATCATCTGGTCAATCAATAGACTCACAGCTTAGGATAGACAACTTATTTAGCCCTCTCACTAAGGATGGGCTAAGTACTGGTGCTAATAATAAGAAACTACAGAACATAGAGCTTCATCAAGACAAGCAAGAGGGAGTCTATGACGGTGTAGACTTGGCTGCACACCTTGAATCGGGAGTTGCAGGGGACAAATTCACTACGGGTCCTAGTCAAAATCCAAATGTGGTCACATGCCCCGAAGTTGAAGGTAACAGAGCTGGCACAAGCACACTGGATCATAACGAGAGACGCCTTAAACGTAATGCAGGTAGAGAGAACCACGTCTATGTTCTTTCAGAGCTACCTATACAGCCCTCAGGAGTAAACCCCACACTAGCTAACGACGCAAGTTCCGAAGAATCAGACTCGGATTTGTACGAAACAGGGGTCTCAATTTCTAGCGAGCCAAGCGAGGAGAGTGAAGCTAGCGAGGACTCGAAGTCAGAAGGACTAAGCCCGGAGGCATCAGACTTCATGGATCTAAAAAATATAAATGATTCAGGACAAGACATAACGCCCAGAAAAAAAATTGAAAAGAAAAGAACTAGAAACAAGAGGCAATCTAAACTAATCTACGAGGAAACAACAGATCTGGGAAGCAACACGGAGCAAACCTCAATCAGAGCTAAATCGACTCACAAGAGCCCCCACCCAACATTAAAAGCCATACCTGAACGGAGGCAGATCATCATGAATAAACCTGAAGAAGAAGGGGGGCAAATGCGAAAACTATATGGCAGTGGTTGGGGAACAGCAACGGAGCCCTCGCTGAGGGAAGTCCTCAACTCTATTAAAACCCAAAGATGCAAAAAAAGATAGCCATCGGAATCATCTGGCTATTCAAAAACTGGAGGGGGCTATCAATAAAGTGGGAAATACCTGTTCAGAAATCTCTGATAGAATGAGCTGTGCTGAAGTACGTACAGATAATTTAGAAGCTGATGTGGGTAAGCTTCAATCTCAGATAAAGGAACAAGATGACATATTAAAAGACTTAATGGCCAAGGTTGAAGATCACGAAAACCGAGCAAGGAGAAATAATTTACGCTTTTTAGGGATTCCTGAGGACGCAGAAGGAAGTGACTCAAGGGGCTTCGTGGTCAATCTTCTTAAATCTGCATTTCCGGAACTCAGCTCATGGGATATGGACAGAGAAATTCAACGAGCCCATAGATTTCCTCTTACTTTATCAAAATGTTCTGACAATCCGCCGCAATATCAGAGGGCTATGTTAGTCAATTTTGGCAATTTCACATTGCGCGAAGCTATATATGATTCAGCAAGGCCTACTAGTAAAAAAGAACACAAGGGCTTTATGTTTTTTGTCAGACCAGATTTTGCACATGAAACTGTCGAACGGCGATGGCGAATGAGACAACTTTTTACCCCCTTTGAACAAATTGGAGCTTCAGTATATTTGCAAAATCCGGTTCGCTTAAAAATTAACTTCAGGGGAACAACGCAAAGTTTTTCAAACGAAATCCAGGCGGAGGCGTATCTGAGGGAAATATCGGAGAAAACAAAACAAAACAATGACAAATGAAGGAAAAAAAAAAATGTAAAGGGTTTGGCATGCAGATCTTGCTAAAGCTTGGGGTCATATTACGGAAAGGAGCTGGGGATGGCAAACGAAAAACTTGTTATACAAATATGATATTAATATTTGGTATATTCAGGATTATTCTTTACTATGTAATGAAATGGTTGAATGGATTAAGACCTTTATTTTGCTTTCTAGTCGATATATCTAGGGTATATATAATTAGGCAACGGGGCAAGCACAGGCGCACTGATCATACCGACGCCCACACTGGGGTACCTAGGACCCAGGACGCCTCATAGGGCGGTAAGGAGGGGTGGGGGGGTGGGCAAACTGGTGGAAGGGAGGGAAGGGTTGGGATGGGGGGGAAGACCAAGAGAAGACAATCAGTGAAGGGAGTACCTTTAGTATATCAAAAGAAATAAATTTGTTAGTAGGATTTAAAATGCTGATCAAGGGCCAGGGAGGAAGAGCATGGCGGTTAAAAACGACAACTATCATTCTTACACGTCGCAAGATTTATAATATAGATGGCTAGACTACGAATTGTATCTCTAAATATTTGCGGGCTCAATGACCTAAAAAAAAGACAAATCGTAGCAGAAGGTCTTCAAGCCATGGAAGCTAATATAGTTTGCTTACAAGAGACCCATATAGAGAGAGGCCAACAACATCTGTTGAAATCCTTGGGGTTTCAACTAATAGTTGAATCCACCCAGGGAACTCGTACGAAGGGAGTGGCCATTCTAGCTAAAGGTAGGGGCTTACAATTTAGTCGATCACTTACAGACAAGTTTGGGAGATGGGCCATTACTGAGTGCCGCTACAATTGTTACCCTATGCACAGCTTATGGGAATCTAGGAGATGACCCTGATACTCTTCTAAGAATCTCTAAAGAATTAGTACATTGGCCCTTGCCTCTTATTGTGTGTGGTGATCTAAACCTTCACCTACCCGGAGATTGGACTGCTGATCCTTTATTTTAATATCAAGGGAGAAAACCTAAAGTCTTTAGAGCATTTAAAGACTTGTGAACGACATGGCCTGCTGGATGGATGGCAATTGGGGCATCCTAGAGACCAAGGATATACTTTTTTTTCCTATCCCCATTCTCGTCATGCCCGTTTAGATTATATCCTTTTGTCGAATTCCATTAGGGATGGTTGCACTATGAGGAAGCATCCAAGGGTATTATCCGACCATAATCCTCTAGAATTGAATATTGCATGTAGCAATATTATTCGTACTAGAAACCTTTGGACATTTGAAAGAGCTTTTTTAAAAAAGGAGGAGTATCGTACTCTTATGAGAGAGTGGTTACCATCTTTTTTAGAAATAAACATGGGCAGTGCTCCTGTCGAGGTAGTTTGGGATGCAATGAAGGCTGGCATCAGAGGGGAGACGTTGCAATTCTCAGTACGCACTAACAGGAAATGTAAAGAACAACTAGCCTCTTTATATCAGAATCTGAATAAATCTGAAGCAGATTTGATAATAGCTTTGCAAACAGGTTTGGGTTCTGAAGGACTAGCGCAAGTTGCAATCGCTAGAAACAAGATATGTGATATATTTACAGAAAAAGCGATCACTAAAGCTATGATATACAAAGGGCAAACTTACGAACTCAGCGAGAATGTAGGGCACCAGCTGGCTGTTCGTACGAGGGAAGAGATGACGGGAAATATGATTAAAGCTATAAATGATAGGAATGGTGAATTGAGATTAGAAGAACTCGATATTAGAACTGCTTTTCAAATGTTTTATCAAAAACTGTATGAGGAACCGTTAGGAGGGCAAGAGGATGCTAGAGACTATCTGGATAAAGAGTTGGCCGAACACCTCGAACAAGAAGATAAGGATTTACTGGACTCTCCCATTTGTTGGGAGGAAATTCTATTATCTATGAAATCCCTGACTGTTGGCAAAGCAGCAGGTGTAGATGGAATCCCTACAGAGTTTTTCCTCGAATTTGCAGAACAATTAAAAACTATCATGTTACAACTTTTTAAGTCCATAGTTCAGGGAGGAAACCCACCACCGTCTTGGTCTTTAGCAAAAATAATGATCTTCCTGAAGAAAAACAAAAATCCGTTGGAAATGGGCTCGTATCGCCCAATAACCTTGATTAATGGTGACTCCAAAATTTATTCTAAACTCCTTGCAGGGCGATTAGCACCTATAATCCATAAAATTGTATCAGTCCGACAACACGGATTTATCCCCGGCAGATCAACTAGTGATCATATACAGAGAGTTATCTCTTTGTTTGACTATGCAGAAACTACAGGAGACCCTATGGCCCTTATTCTTCTGGATGCAGAAAAGGCGTTCGATAGGGTCTCCTGGAAGTTCTTATGGGCAGCAATGTCAGATCGAGGATTAACGAAGGGATTTATCAAAGCTATCCAAGGATTATACGTCAATCCAAGGGCCAACGTAGTGATAAACGGCAATATGTCCGAGAACTTCATGATTACGAGGGGAACTACACAGGGGTGTCCATGTTCGCCCCTCTTATTCGCGATATATATTGACCAATTTACACGTAAACTTGATAACCATCCTTATGTGTCATCTATTACGATTAACAGTTATGAAACCAAAGTCCTAGCTTACGCTGATGATATAGCGGTAGTTACTACCATTCCCAAGGAGGCAATTAAGATGGTTGAGAAGGAAGCAACATGTTTCGGCAAAACTTCTGGTTATAAACTAAATACGGGGAAAACTCAAATAATCATTAATGACAAAGTGGAGATGGAAGACAATAGAGTTGTGGAACACGCTATTTATCTAGGTGTCAATATAAGTGCCAAGGTAGATAAAATTGTACAGTTAAATTTTGACCCACTAATATTGCGCACCAGAGAAGATTTAATTAGATTGGATAATCTACACTTAACTAATGGTGGCAGATGCAATTTAATTAAAATGCTGATTCTACCTAAATTTTTATACTTCTTCAGAACAATTTGTCTCGAGTTCTCCCCGTATTACCTTAAAAATATCGAATCTTTGTTTGCCAGATTTATTTGGGGATTTAAGAAACCACGGAGGGCACTAAAATGGATTATGCTACCAAAAGAAAGAGGTGGGTTAGCGTTGCCTAACTTTAGGATCTATTATTGGGCAACAGTGGCCAAATACTGTATAAACTTGATAGTTATTGAGCCGAGTTACTGTGAGATCCTGACCCCACAGGAAATGGTATTAGGAGATAGAAGTAAAGGGTGTTTATGGAGACATATGAATGATAATTTTTTTAAGAAAACTAAACTCAAGACTATTCAGGGAATTTGGAAAGTTTGGAGCAATATCCGTAAATTCCTAGGGTTGGGACGTTTCTCATGCGATACTCCAATCAGTGGCAACTCTGATCTTTCTGAGATATTTCATGATGGCTATATGTCTAGGTGGATTAGGGCAGGGATTACCCAACTTGGTTGTTTCTATATCGAAAACCGACTGAAAAGCTTTTCAGAACTTCGTAATGATTATAATGTTAGCAATAGGTATTTTTTCATGTACTTACAAGTCAGGGATTTCTTGTCAAAGAAAATGGGGGGGCGTCGTAATTTTCTAAATATCATATTAATAGATAAATTATGCTTGGAATCTACTCCTAGAATTGGGGAAATATATAAGGACCTTATTAGTAGTTTCCCGGATGATCTCGATAAACATTTTACTAGATGGCAGACTAACCTATTCGTATAGCGAGTAATACCGGAGCGAGCGTTAGAGCTTGCACAAACATTGCTAATGGCAATTAAATTACAAGCACAATTTTATAAAACATTCTTTGCCTTGTATTACACACCGTATCAAATGGGCAATTGGCTTGGGAACCGCTTGTCCACGCTGTTTATTGGCGGCGGCTAAAGATATTCACATGTTTGCCACGTGCCCATCACTTACTAATCTTAGGATAGAAATATCTAATTTCATTTCGAATCTATTTCAGGAAGAAATTACTATCTCTAGTGAAGAAATGATCTTAGGACTGGCTGCTATTGAGCGCCCAATACAACAACAGGGGCTGATATTTGTAGCAATGGCGGTTCTTAGATTGTGTATAGCCACCGCATGGCTTGACCCCCAACCGCCATCTTCCACACAATGGAGGACTAGATTACTTGCCATATGCAGTGTGGAGGTGGCAATTTATAAGAACAAGGGATCTAAGAAAAAACAAAGAGGAATGATGATTTGGGAACCTATGTTACTCTGGATAGAAGATCACAGCCAAGGGTAATACATCTAAGGGAATAATCTTAAGGTGAAAGTGGTTGTGTGAATTTCTGCTCCTCTGTTCCTTAGTCTTCTTTTTCTCTTTGTCCTTTCGGGTTATCAAATCTACACGCTACGAGAGACTACTTCTATAATGTTTATACTAAAGGTGGCTTATCCGAAGGTGTTTCTTGATCTTGGTCTCTGTGGGGGGAGGGGGGGATTGAAATATATTGTATTAAAATGACAAATGTCAATAAAAACTATTTTAAAAAAAGCATTGCAGTTAATAGAAGGTTTTAAGACTTTAGTTACATTATAAATCATTTGTTGATGGTACCATACTCATTTTAGTAATTGTGGTGTGTTCTAAGGTGATTTTACCATGTGAAAAAGCCTTTTGCTGGGATATCATGAATCATGTTTGAGAGAAAACTATTTTCTCATGTTTTTCCCAGAGGGGTTTGGAAGGTGATCTATAAGCTAAACTGAGAACATATTTTCTGTAATTTCTCATTATCTTTCTCAGTCATGTGAGAATGAAGTCTGACATTCTCAGTAAAACATGTACATCCAACAAGGGCAGAGACTGTCAGTTGATTCCTTTGTGTTCTACTGCAGCTTCCCAGAGTGTTCTAAAGAATAACTAGAGCGCTAACAGTCCTACTTATGACAAACGTATGGCACACCTGAAGCCATCTTGATTGGAATAAAGAGGCAACTCTTAAAACATTTAATTTAAAAAGGAACAAAATGATGGGTTCATTTTGCCATAGAAAGTATGATTAGTGCTGCAGAAAGAAAAATTAGGAACACGCACTTTGAATACTAGCAGCAGACTTCCCTGGTGAGCAGTAGCTTTACTACAGTGATCTAATGAGCAACTAGAGTGCTAACATTCAGAATTAATGGCAAATGTGTGACACATCTGAATGCCTTCTTGATGGAATCAAAATAAACAAGCATTGAAAAGGCAATAGGTCTCACCCTCGTTTAAGTTAAAGCAATTCTGTTTGTAATTAGGTGGCTTTTTAGCTTTGCATTTATTAGTGTTTTTCAAACTTTCATGTACATAACATGCATATGTACGCATATATGTATATGTATGCATGCATTTCTATTTGTATTTATATAGATATGCAGATTATATATATATATATGTTTAGATATGTTTTTACATATATATACACATAGATATATAAATGCATATGCATAAATATGCATATATATATGTGCATATGTGTGCGTGTAGAGGTGTAGAGGTAGAGGTGTAGAGGTAGAGGTGTAGAGGTAGAGAGGTAGAGGTAGAGAGGTAGAGAGTAGTAGAGAGAGAGGTAGAGAGAGGTAGAGAGTAGAGGATGAGTAGAGAGTGAGTAGTAGAGAGTAGTAGAGAGAGTGGCAGAGAGTGAGTAGTAGAGAGTAGTAGAGTGAGTAGTAGAGAGTTAGTAGTACAGAGTGAGTAGTAGAAAGTAGTAGAGAGTGAGTAGTAGAGAGTGGGTAGTAGAGAGTGAGTAGTAGAGATTGAGTAGTAGAGTGAGTAGTAGAGAGTAGTTGAGAGTGAGTAGTAGAGTGAGTAGTAGAGTAGTAGAGAGAGTAGTATAGTGTGAGTAGTAGAGAGTAGTAGAGAGTGAGTAGTATCATGAGTAGTAGAGAGTAGAGAGAGAGTAGTAGAGAGTGAGTAGTAGAGAGTAGTAGAGAGAGTAGTAGAGAGAGAGTAGTAGAGTGAGTAGTAGAGAGCAGTAGAGAGTGAGTAGTAGAGAGAGAGTAGTAGGGAGTAGTGGAGTAGTAGAGAGTGAGTAGTAGAGTGAGTAGTAGGGAGTAGTAGAGAGTGAGTAGTAGAGAGTAGTAGAGAGTGAGTAGTAGAGAGCAAGTAGTAGAGAGTGTGCAGTAGAGAGTGAATAGTAGAGAGTACTAGAGAGTGAGTAGTAGAGAGTAGTAGAGAGTGAGTAGTAGAGAGAGTAGTAGAGAGTAGTAAAGTAGTAGAGAGTGAGTAGTAGAGTGAGTAGTAGAGAGTAGTAGAGAGTGAGTAGTAGAGAGTAGCAGAGAGTGAGTAGTAGAGAGTAGTAGAGGGTGAGTAGTAGACACAAAGTAGTAGAGAGTGAGTAGTAGAGAGTAGTAGAGTGAGAAGTAGAGAGTGAGTAGTAGAGAGAGGGTAGTAGAGAGTAGTAGAGAGTGAGTAGTAGAGTAGTAGAGAGTGAGTGGTAGAGAGTAGTAGAGTGAGTAGTAGAGAGTGAGTAGTAGAGAGAGTAGTAGAGAGTAGTAGAGTAGTAGAGAGTGAGTAGTAGAGAGAGTAGTAGAGAGTAGTAGAGTAGTAGAGAGTGAGTAGTAGAGAGTGAGTAGTAGAGACCGAGTAGTAGAGAGTGAATCATGGAGAGTGAGTAGTAGAGAGCAGTAGAGAGCGAGTAGTAGAGAGTGAGTAGTAGAGAGTGAATAGTAGGGAGTGAATAGTAGAGAGAGTAGTAGAGAGTGAGTAGTAGAGAGAGTAGTAGCAAGTAGTAGAGTAGTAGAGAGTGAGTAGTAGAGAGTGAGTAGTAGAGAGTAGGAGAGAGCAAGTAGTAGAGAGTGAGTAGTGGAGAGTGAGTAGTAGAGAGCAGTAGAGAGCGAGTAGTAGAGAGTGAGTAGTAGAGAGTGAATACTAGAGAGTGAGTAGTAGAGAGAGAGTAGTAGAGTGAGTAGTAGAGTGAGTAATAGAGAGGGAGTAGTAGAGAGAAAGAAGTAGAGAGTGAGTAGTAGAGCAGTAGAGAGTGAGTGGTAGAGAGTAGTAGAGAGTAGTAGAGTGAGTAGTAGAGAGTAGTAGAGAGTGAGTAATAGAGAGTGAGTAGTAGAGAGTAGTAGCGAGTGAGTAGTAGAGAGTGAGTAGATTAATTTAAAAGGAACACAATGAGGGGGTTCATTTTGCCATAGAAAATATGATTAGTGCTGAAAAAAGAAAAATTAGGGCACATTTTGAGTGACTTCCCAAATCCTCTGCTATTTCAATAAAAAATCTGACATGCAGACTGAAACATGCACTTTCAATACCAGCAGCAGACTTCCCTGGAGAGCAGTAGCTTTACTGCAGTGATCTAATAAGCAACTAGAGTGCTAACATTCTGAATTTATGGCAAATGTGTGACATATCTGAATGCCTTCTTGATGGAATCAAAGTAAAAAACTGAAAGTATTTCCTACTGAGGAGACTGTAGTAAATGAGGAAATTAGGAAACTTCATAACAAATAAGTCTCCCAAGATGGCCACCACAGACAAAAGAGCCCAAATGTAGCACAAATATCACCCAGATGTAGCCCAAGTATAGCCCAATGACAGAATGTCCCAGAGTGTTCTAAAGAACAACTAGAGTGCTAACAGTCTTACTTATGATAAAAGTATGGCACACCTGAAGCCATCTTGATTGGAATAAAGTGGTAACACTTAAAACATTTAATTTGCAAAGGAACAAAATTAGAGGGTTCATTTTGCCATAGAAATTATGATTAGTGCTGCAGAAAGAAAAATTAGGGCACATTTTGACTTCTCAAATCCTCTTCTATATTGAGCAGAATGTTTACTACAGTGATCTAATGAGCAACTAGAGTGCTAACATTCAGAATTTATGGCAAATGAGTGACATATCTGAATGCCTACTTGATGAAACCAAAGTAAACAAGCATTGAAAATGCAATACGTCTTGCCCTCGTTTAAGGTAAAGCAATTCTGTTTGTAATTAGGTGGCTTTTTAGCTTAGCTTGTAAGATTGTTTTTCAAGCTTTCATGTACATAACATGCATATGTATGCATATATGTATATGTATATGTATGCATGCATTTATATTTGTATTTATATAGATGTGCAGATTATATATATGTTTATATATGTATGTATATACAATAATCAAACCCTCGGACAAAGGTGGGAACGTAGTATTACAGACCAGGGAAAGGTACTGTAAAGAAGCACTACGACAACTCTCGGATGGGAAATATTATGAGAAAACAACTAATGAGGCATACACTCAGAGCATCAGGAGATATGATGAACTAATTCAAAAGTGGTATGCGAAATCGATGCTGGGAACAGAAGAGCATATGTTTCTCCGGAGTAACAATCCAATGATACCCACCTTTTACCATATCCCGAAACTGCATAAGGACAATTTGGATCCGCCAGGCAGACCTATAGTGTCCTCTTTGAATAGTTTGACAGAACATTTATCTATGTTCATTAACCATTTTTTATTCGTCCATGTAATGCAACTCCAGTCATACATCAAAGACACTAAGGATTTTTTGAACAAAATAACTATGATGGAGTGGGACTCAACCTATCTGCTAATGGTTTTGGACATAACTAGTTTGTACACATGCATAGAGCATGAACATGGCATCAGGGCTGCGAAAACTTACCTAGAAAAGCGTCAACTGCGATATGTGGAACATAACGAAATGTTGATAGAATGTTTGGAGTTTTGTCTGGAGAATAATTTTTTTCTTTTTGAAAACCAACATTACAGACAAAGATCGGGTACGGCGATGGGCACCTGCTTCGCACCCAGCTATGCAAATTTATTTGTGGGCTGGTGGGAGGAGCAGGTGCCCAGAACCTCTACCGGACAAAATGGCGGTAAAGTGGTGGAATGGTATAGGTATATCGATGATTTATTTATTGTGTGGCAGGGGACAATGGAATCAGCACACAGCTACATTGATATCCTGAATGACAACAATCTCAATTTGCACTTCTCAGGCACAGTGAGTCCGGTGGCAGCGGACTATCTGGACCTCCGAGTGTTTATTGATGGAGGAAGAATACACACTGCACTATACCGTAAAACCACTGCAGGCCACTCAACCCTGTATGCTACCAGTAATCATCCACCCAAACTTATCCAAAGTATCCCATATGGGGAACTACTTAGATTGAAAAGGAACAGCACTAGGGAAAGGGATTTCGAGGCGGCCGCCTCGGACTGCGTAGCCAGATTTGCAGTGAGAGGGTATAAATCTCAGACCCTTGAAAAAACCTTGCAGAAGGTAAGAAAGATCCCCAGAGATAAACTTCTGATGGAGAAACCCATACAGGGTGAGGATGTTGGCAAGGGGAAATTCCGGATGGTTACCCCCTACTCCTCAGAGGCAAATCATCTGAAACGTATGCTGAGAAACAACTGGCATATCTTAAAAACCGACAGTGTCATTGGTGAGGACATTCCAGCCTACCCTCTGGTAACCTTTAAGAAGGCTAGGTCACTACGAGACATGCTGGTAAAGAGCCACCTAGAAAGAATTCCAGAACGAAGGAGTACTTTAAAAGAAATGAAGGGGTTCTTTCCCTGTAACCGATGCAAAGCCTGCTCAAATAGCAGAAGAGTTCTGTCATACAATATACCTGATATAGTAAGATCACGGAACATAACCAAATTTTTGACCTGTACCACTCCCTTTGCTGTATACTGTCTGGTGTGTCCCTGCGGGTTGCGCTATATAGGCAGTACTATACATCCACTTAAAATCAGGATCCTAGAACATTTGAGAGCCATTGACAAAAAAGATGCTGCATATCCTGTGGCACGTCATTTCGCAGAATGTCACCAGAGTGACAGGAATCAATTACAGTATTTTGGCCTTGATCAGGTTCCTGTAAACATTAGGGGTGGTAACAGAATACGCAGATTAAGGAGATTAGAGTCACGGTATATTATAGATCTAGGGACGAAGTACCCGAAAGGATTGAACAGTGGGGAGGAACTGGTAGTCCACATAGGCCTATAGTAGACAAGAGCTTCATGCAGATAAATTTGGGCTACACTCGATATCTGAATATGTATTATTTTCCTGCAACCTGTTGATTTCTGAAAACTTGTAATCATGTGATCATAATTGATTGAAACTAATGTGTCACTGACATCAGGGTAACAAGAGGGGACGTAAGCCGATACACGGCGTGATTTGCATATGTATATAAGTGCCTAGGGGCGGCTGAGAGGAAATTGCTTCTTAAGTATTTACTTGTATGCCGATACACGGCTTTATGTGCTTAGAGGCGTTGCCTACCCGATGGTACATTTTGAAATCTAATGTTGGTCTAAAGGATATCATGTCATATAGACTAAAGTATTATAGACTCAACGATTTTGTGTATATATGTATATATGAAATGTACCGTTACAAAATGGCACCCATGCTATGAATTGCAAAGTTGGTCCCTTCTTGATTTCCATGCTCCACGATTACGTTTTTTAAACATGCCCCTTCTGATGTGTTATTGACACCGAAGAAGGCTATCGCCGAAATGCGTCTGTTTTGTTTGCTGTAAGCCGTTAATAAAGAACGACTTCAATGTCCCCCGTGAGTGCGGTAATTTCTTCAAAAAGTAAGAGAAATTGGAGCGACAATATATATATATATATACACATACATATATATAAATGCATATGCATATATATGCATATTTATATGTGCATATGTGTGTGTAGAGAGAGGTAGAGAGAGGTAGAGAGGTAGAGGTGTAGAGGTAGAGAGGTAGAGAGGTAGAGGTAGAGAGGTAGAGGTGTAGAGAGATAGAGAGTAGTAGACAGAGAGGTAGAGAGTGAGCAGTAGAGAGTAGTAGAGTGAGTAGTAGAGAGAGAGTAGTAGAGAGTAGTAGAGAGTGAGTAGTAGAGAGTAGTAGAGAGTGAGACGTAGAATGTAGTAGAGAGTGAGTAGCAGAGAGACAGTAGTAGAGAGTGAGTAGTAGAGAGTAGTAGGTAGAGTAGTAGAGAGTGAGTAGTGTAGAGTGAGTAGTAGAGAGAAGTAGAGAGAGAGAGTAGTAGAGAGTGAGTAGTAGAGAGTAGTAGAGAGTGAGTAGTAGAGAGTTGTAGATAGTGAGTTGTAGAGAGTGAGTAGTAGAGAGAGAGTAGTAGAGAGCGAGTAGTAGAGTAGTAGAGAGTGAGTAGTAGAGAGTAAGTAGTGGAGAGTAGTGGAGTAGTAGAGAGTGAGTAGTAGAAAGTAGTAGAGAGTGAGTAGTAGAGAGTAGTAGAGAGTGAGTAGTAGAGTGAGTAGTACAGAGTAGTAGAGAGTGAGTAGTAGAGTGAGTAGTAGAGAAAAGTAGAGAGCGAGCAGTAGAGAGCAAGTAGTAGAGAATGTGTGGTAGAGAGTGAGTAGTAGAGAGTAGAAGAGAGTGAGTAGTAGAGAGAGTAGTAGAGAGAGTAGTGGAGAGTGAGAAGTAGAGAGAGTAGTAGAGTAGTAGAGAGTGAGTAGTGGAGAGTGAGTAGTGGAGAGTGAGTAGTAGAGAGTGAGTAGTAGATAGCGAGTAGTAGAGAGTGAGTAGTAGAGTGAGTAGTAGAGTGAGTAGTAGAGAGAGAGTAGTAGAGTGAGTAGTAGAGAGAGAGTAGTAGAGAGTGAGTAGTAGAGGGTGAGTGGTAGTGAGTAGTAGAGAGTGAGTAGTAGAGAGAGTAGTAGAGAGATTAGTAGAGAGAGTAGTAGAGAGTGAGAAGTAGAGAGAGTAGTAGAGTAGCAGAGAGTGAGTAGTAGAGTGAGTAGTAGAGAGTAGTAGAGTGAGTAGTAGAGAGTGAGAAGTAGAGATTAATAGTAAAGAGAGAGTAGTAGCGAGTGAGTAGTAGAGAGGGAATAGTAGAGAGTAGTAGCGAGTGAGTAGTAGAGAGTAGTAGAGAGTGAGTAGTAGAGAATGAGTAGTTGAGAGTAGTAGAGTAGTAGAGAGTGAGTAGTAGAGTAGTAGAGAGTAGTCAGTCAGTGTCAGTCTGTGTCAGTCAGTGTCAGTCAGTCAGTGTCAGTCAGTGCCAAGATGGCCACCAGAGACAAAAGAGCCCAAATGTAGCGCAAATATCACCCAGATGTAGCCCAAGTATAGCCCAATGACAGAATGTCCCAGAGTGTTCTAAAGAACAACTAGAGTGCTAACAGTCTTACTTATGATAAAAGTATGACACACCTGAAGCCATCTTGATTGGAATAAAGTGGTAACAATTAAAACATTTAATTTGCAAAGGAACAAAATGAGGGGGTTCATTTTGCCATAGAAATTATGATTAGAGCTGCAGAAAGAAAAATTAGGGCACATTTTGACTTCTCAAATCCTCTTCTATATTGAGCAGAATCTTTACTACAGTGATCTAATGAGCAACTAGAGTGCTAACATTCAGAATTTATGGCAAATGTGTGACATATCTGAATGCCTTCTTGATGAAACCAAAGTAAACAAGCATTGAAAATGCAATACGTCTTGCCCTCGTTTAAGTTAAAGCAATTCTGTTTGTAATTAGGTGGCTTTTTAGCTTTGCTTGTAATATTGTTTTTCAAACTTTCATGTACATAACATGCATATGTATGCATATATGTATATGTATGCATGCATTTATATTTGTATTTATATAGATGTGCAGATTATATATATGTTTATATATGTATGTATATATATATACACATACATATATATAAATGCATATGCACATATATGCATATTTATATGTGCATATGTGTGTGTAGAGAGTGAGTAGTAGAGAGTGAGTAGTAGAGAGTAGTAGAGAGTAGTAGAGAGTGAGTAGTAGAGAGTAGTAGAGAGTGAGAAGTAGAGTGTAGTAGAGAGTGAGTAGCAGAGAGACAGTAGTAGAGAGTAGTAGAGAGTGAGTAGTAGAGAGTAGTAGGTAGAGAGTAGTAGAAAGTGAGTAGTGTAGAGTGAGTAGTAGAGAGTAGTAGAGAGTAGTAGAGAGAGAGAGTAGTAGAGAGTGAGTAGTAGAGAGTTGTAGAGAGTGAGTTGTAGAGAGTGAGTTGTAGAGAGTGAGTAGTAGAGAGAGAGTAGTAGAGAGTGAGTAGTAGAGTAGTAGAGAGTGAGTAGTAGAGAGTGAGTAGTGGAGAGTAGTGGAGTAGTAGAGAGTGAGTAGTAGAAAGTAGTAGAGAGTGAGTAGTAGAGAGTAGTAGAGAGTGAGTAGTAGAGTGAGTAGTACAGAGTAGTAGAGAGTGAGTAGTAGAGTGAGTAGTCGAGAGTAGTGGAGAGCGAGCAGTAGAGAGCAAGTAGTCGAGAATGTGTGGTAGAGAGTGAGTAGTAGAGAGTAGTAGAGAGTGAGTAGTAGAGAGAGTAGTAGAGAGAGTAGTAGAGAGTGAGAAGTAGAGAGAGTGGTAGAGTAGTGGCCAGTGAGTAGTAGAGAGTGAGTAGTAGAGAGTGAGTAGTGGAGAGTGAGTAGTAGAGAGTGAGTAGTAGAGAGTGAGTAGTGGAGAGTGAGTAGTAGAGAGTGAGTAGTAGAGAGAGAGTAGAGAGAGAGTAGAGAGAGAGTAGTAGAGAGAGATTAGAGAGAGAGTGGTAGAGAGAAGTAGAGAGTAGTAGAGTGAGTAGTAGAGAGTAGTAGAGAGTGAGTAGTGGAGAGTGAGTAGTGGAGAGTGAGTAGTGGAGAGTGAGTAGTGGAGAGTGAGTAGGAGAGAGCAAGTAGGAGAGAGCGAGTAGTAGAGAGTGAGTAGTAGAGTGAGTAGTAGAGAGTAGTAGAGAGAGAGTAGAAGAGAGTAGTAGAGAGAGAGTAGTAGAGGGTAAGTAGTAGAGAGAAGTAGAGAGTGAGTAGTAGAGAGTAGTAGAGAGAGTAGTAGAGGGTGAGAAGTAGAGAGAGTAGTAGAGTAGTAGAGAGTGAGTAGTAGAGAGTGAGTAGTGGAGAGTGAGTAGTAGAGAGTGAGTAGTAGAGAGAGAGTAAGGAGAGAGTAGTAGAGAGTGAGTGGTAGAGAGAAGTAGAGAGTAGTAGAGTGAGTAGTAGAGAGTGAGTAGTAGAGTGAGTAGTGTAGAGAGAAGTAGAGAGTGAGTAGTAGAGAGTGAGTGGTAGAGAGTAGTAGAGTGAGTAGTAGAGAGTAGTAGAGAGAGAGTAGTAGAGAGTGAGTAGTAGAGGGTGAGTGGTAGAGAGTAGTAGAGTGAGTAGTAGAGAGTGGTAGAGAGTGAGTAGTAGAGAGTGAGTAGTGTAGAGAGTAGTAGAGTAGTAGAGAGTGAGTAGTCGAGTGAGTGGTAGAGAGTAGTAGAGAGCGAGTAGTAGAGAGCGAGTAGTAGAGAGTGAGTAGTAGAGAGTGAGTAGTAGAGTGAATAGTAGTAGAGAGTGAGTGGTAGAGAGAAGTAGAGAGTAGTAGAGTGAGTAGTAGAGAGTAGTAGAGAGTGAGTAGTGGAGAGTGAGTAGTGGAGAGTGAGTAGTGGAGAGTGAGTAGTGGAGAGTGAGTAGTAGAGAGCGAGTAGTAGAGAGTGAGTAGTAGAGTGAGTAGTAGAGAGTAGTAGAGAGAGAGTAGTAGAGAGTAGTAGAGAGAGTAGTAGAGAGTGAGTAGTAGAGGGTAAGTAGTAGAGAGTAGTAGAGAGTGAGTAGTAGAGAGTAGTAGAGAGTGAGTAGTAGAGAGAGTAGTAGAGAGAGAAGTAGAGAGTGAGTAGTAGAGAGAGTAGTAGAGAGAGTAGTAGAGAGTGAGAAGTAGAGAGAGTAGTAGAGTAGTTGAGAGCAAGTAGTAGAGAGTGAGTAGTGGATAGTGAGTAGTAGAGAGTGAGTAGTAGAGAGTAGGTAGTAGAGAGTGAGTAGTAGAGAGTGAGTAGTAGAGAGAGAGTAGTAGAGAGTGAGTGGTAGAGAGAAGTAGAGAGTAGTAGAGTGAGTAGTAGAGAGTGAGTAGTAGAGAGTGAGTAGTGTAGAGAGTAGTAGAGTAGTACAGAGTTTGTAGTAGAGAGTGAGTGGTAGAGAGTAGTAGAGTGAGTAGTAGAGAGTAGTAGAGAGAGTAGTAGAGAGTGAGTAGTAGAGGGTGAGTGGTAGAGAGTAATAGAGTGAGTAGTAGAGAGTGAGTAGTGTAGAGAGTAGTAGAGTAGTAGAGAGTGAGTAGTCGAGTGAGTGGTAGAGAGTAGTAGAGAGCGAGTAGTAGAGAGTGAGTAGTAGAGAGTGAGTAGTAGAGAGTGAGTAGTAGAGTGAATAGTAGAGTGAGTAGTAGGGAGTAGTAGAGAGAGAGTAGTAGAGAGTGAGTAGTAGAGGGTAGTAGAGTGAGTAGTAGAGAGTAGTAGAGAGTGAGCAGTGGAGAGTGAGTAGTAGAGAGTAGCAGAGTGAGTAGTAGAGAGTAGTAGAGTGAGAAGTAGAGAGTAATAGTAAAGAGAGAGTAGTAGCGAGTGAGTAGTAAAGAGTGAATAGTAGAGAGTAGTAGCGAGTGAGTAGTAGAGAGTAGTAGAGAGTGAGTAGTAGAGATTGAGTAGTAGAGAGTAGTAGAGAGTGAGTAGTAGAGAGTGAGTAGTAGAGAGTGAGTAGTAGAGAGTAGTAGAGTAGTAGAGATTGAGTAGTAGAGTAGTAGAGAGTAGTCAGTCAGTGTCAGGCTGTCAGTCAGTGTCAGTCAGTCAGTGTCAGTCAGTCAGTGTCAGTCAGTGCCAGTCAGTGCCAGTCAGTGTCAGTCAGTCAATCAGTGTCAGTCAGTGTCAGTCAATCAGTGTCAGTCAATCAGTGTCAGTCGGTGTCAGTCTGTCAGTGTCAGTCAATCAGTGTCAGTCACTCAGTGTCAGTCACTCAGTGTCAGTCAATCAATGTCAGTCAATCAGTGTCAGTCAGTGTCAGTGTCAGTCAATCAGTGTCAGTCAGTGTCAATCAGTCAGTGTCAGTCAGTCAGTGTCAGCGACCTGGTTCTCTGGCTCTAAACCAGCTCTGCTGACCTGGTTCTATGGCTCTAAAGCAGCTCTGCTGACCTGGTTCTCTCCCTCTAAAGCAGCTCTGCTGACCTGGTTTCTCTGGCTCTACAGCAGGTCTGCTGATCTGGTTCACTGGTTCTAGAGCTGCTCTGCTAACCTAGTTCTTAGGCTACAGAGCAGCTCTGCTGATCTGGTTCTCTGGCTCTACAACAGCTCTGCTGAACTGGTTCCCTGGCTCTAAAGCAGCTCTGCTGTCCCGTTTCTATGGCTCTAAAGCAGTTCTGCTGATATGGTTCTCTGGCACTAGAGCAGCTCTGCTGACCTGGTTCTCTCCCTCTAAAGCAACTCTACTGACCTAGTTTCTCTGGCTCTACAGAAGCTCTGCTGACCTGGTTCTCTGGCTCTAAAGCTGCTCTGCTGACCTAGTTCTTAGGCTATAGAGCAGCTCTGCTGATCTGGTTTCTCTGGCTCTACAGCAGCTCTGCTGAACTAGTTCTCTGGCTCTAGAGCAGCTCTGCTGACCTGGTTCTAAGTCCATAGATAAGGTCTGCTGGCCTGATTCCCTGGCTCTAAAGCAGCTCTGCTAACTTGGTTCTCTGGCTCTAGAGCAGCTCTGATGACCTGGTTCTCCGGCTCTAAAGCAGCTCTGCTGACCTGGTTCTCTGGCTCTAACGCAGCTCTGCTGACCTGGTTCTCTGGCTCTAGAGCAGCTCTGCTGACCTGGTTATTAGGCTCTAGAGCAGCTCTGCTGACCTGGTTCTGTGGCTCTAAAGCATCTCTGCTGACCTGGTTCTGTGGCTCTAAAGCAGCTCTGCTGATCTCGTTCTCTGGCTCTAAAGCAGGTCTGCTGACCTGGTTCTCTCCCTCTAAATCAGATCTGCTGACCTGGTTCTCTGCCTCTAGAGCAGCTCTGCTGACCTGGTTCTATGGCTCTAAAGCAGCTCTGCTGACCTGGTTCTCTGGCTCTAGAGCAGCTCTGCTGACCTGGTTCTCTGGCTCTAAAGCAGCTCTGCTGACCTGGTTCTCTCCCTCTAAAGCAGCTCTGCTGACCTGGTTTCTCTGGATCTAGAGCAGCGCTGCTGACCTGGTTCTCTAGCTCTAAAGCAGCTCTGCTGACCTGGTTCTCTCCCTCTAAAGCAGCTCTGCTGACCTGGTTCTCTGGCTCTAGAGCAGCTCTGCTGACCTGGTTCTCTAGCTCTAGAGCAGCTTTGCTGACCTGGTTCTCTCCCTCTAAAGAAGCTCTCTTGACCTGGTTTCTCTGGCTCTAGAGCAGCTCTGCTGACCTGGTTCTCTCCCTCTAAAGCAGATCTGCTGACCTGGTTCTCTACCTCTAGAGCAGCTCTGCTGACCTGGTTCTCTGGCTCTAAAGCAGCTCTGCTGACCTGGTTCTATGGCTCTAAAGCAGCTCTGCTGACCTGGTTCTCTGGCTCTAGAGCAGCTTTGCTAACCTGGCTCTCTGGCTCTAAAGCAGCTCTGCTGACCTGGTTCTCTCCCTCTAAAGAGCTCTGCTGACCTGGTTCTCTGGCTCTAAAGCAGTTCTGCTGACCTGGTTCTCTGCCTCTAGAGCAGCTCTGCTGACCTGGTTCTATGGCTCTAAAGCAGCTCTGCTGACCTGGTTCTCTGGGTCTAGAGCAGCTCTGCTGACCTTGTTTTCTGGCTCTAAAGCAGTTCTGCTGACCTGTTTCTCTCCCTCTAAAGCAGCTCTGCTAACCTGGTTTCTCTGGCTCTACAGCAGCTCTGCTGACCTGGTTCTTGGCTCTAGAGCAGCTCTGCTGACCTGGGTCTCTGGTTCTAGAGCAGCTCTGCTGACCTGCTTCTTAGGCTCTAGAGCAGCTCTGCTGACCTGGTTCTCTGGCTCTACAACGGCTCTGCTGACCTGGTTTCTCTGGTTTTACAGCAGCTCTAATGACCTGGTTCTCATCGCTCACGATGCACGCACCCGACTTCGCGAAAATATATTTAAAAATAATATAAGTTTATTATAAGTACAAATATAATATTTTTATGAATATCTTAGAAAATCTCTTGCCCTAATATGTATAGTAAAGACACATAAATATCATTTTGGAACATACATTTTTTTTGCGGGAGTCGTGCACCCAGCGCGCCCCAGCATGTGTATGACATCATGCGGGACCCGCCACCGCGCAAGCATACTGTAATGCGCATGTGTCACGAATGCGTGGGAGCAGTTGTTGAGGACTGGTCACATACCAATCGCGCACATCATGTAATATTAAATGTATATGATGTAACTGAAAAACACGCAGCCGTCGTACACCGTACGCGGATCCTTCACAACTTTTCTAAAATGGCGGCTAGAATCCGCGCACCCACCGTGACGTGTACACTTTGAGTGCGCAACTTTGTTTTTTTAAAGATAATATAAATATATTAAAATAAAAAATGAAAACAAAAAAATTTATCAATATTTCAGTTTGAATGTTTTTAAAACATGTTTTTGCAATTTTCAGAAGATTATATTATGTTTTTAATGAATAAAATATTTATAAATAAACAGCTAAAAAACTGTTGAAAATCAGTACAAAAAAATAGGTATAACTACTATCACACTTAAAAATTAGCATTTAAAAAACCTTTGAAATTCACTGAAAAAAACCATAGGTTTCAGAGACATTATAGTTAGAAATTAGCATTTAAAAAAGCTTTGACATTCACTGAAAAAACCATAGGTTTCAGAGACGTTATAGTTAGAAACTAGCATTTAAACAACCTTAGAAATTCACAGAAAAAAACATAGGTTTCAGGGGTGTTATAGTTAGCTGGCCATTTCACTCGTACAAAACCTTAGAAATTCCTCCGTTATAGTTAGTTCTGCTAACTATAACTCGTGCACCCACAATGCACTGCTGATGATGTCACATATTTCATCATTCATGACATGGTCAGTGACATCACTGATGACATCTCAAATGACATCACTGATGACATCCTCCATGTGACAATCTGATACACCTCATCTTACACTAATATAACCTTTCATCACTCACTATAAAATACAGAGTACCATATTTGAAACCATTAACACACCAATACCTGTTACTACATACCCACTCACTGATTCCTAAGTCTACACACACAACTCCCCATTCAACAACAGAATAATTTATACATGCAGTCACTAATTAATGGAACACTATCAAATGAACTTATACACATATATAGACATTGACACATCAGCAGTCAGTTATGCAGTCATCCTACTGACTCATGAAAACAATTAATCACACTTCCATTTACTCACTTATACAATTATCCAACAACACCTCCTTTATTCAAACACATAGTAACTCATAGTTAATATGTTAAACAATCACCATTACAATTATACACTCATTCATGTACTCTCACAATCACTGACTCATACAATGCCTTTTATTTCTTTTACTTTGTTGAAGATGTACAACTAAAACATATATTCACTCACCAACACACAAATAAATACACTCAGTCACCCAAACAACTGTTTCCACATGCACTCTTAAACCTATACACCTAGTCAATCAACCATTCACACATCTATGCATAGAGTTACACACACCCCATCCAGCCGTACACAAACTCAGTGTCCCATACAAATACTCACCCAACTAATCAATAACTAATATACACACTCATGTAGTTAGTGACCAACTGATGCAGCATGTTATACAACAACAGAGACAGTGGTGCACACATTCACATAGTTTAGTTACTAATCCATGTATTAAGTGAGACACTTTTAATTACTCACTTAAACAGACAGTCAGACTGCTACTAAATCCTCCATCCAGACCGTTATATATCCACTCAATCTTCAATACAGATTGGTATATATATAATACATATTTAAATTTCAAACTAAACCACATTCACTGGATGATGTTTTGTAAGAGGTTGTGCTGGCCCCATATTGGCAAGCCTTGCACACCTTGCACTTATGGAATCCCTTTCTTTGACTGAGCCATGTGCCCCTGGGTTGGCCACTTGGATCATTTTGGACCAGGGCATCCTTCATAGACTGTGCCCTGCTATACGTTATTGCTGGTCTATTTGGGAGTAGGTGGCCTATAACCGGGTCACCCAAAACTAGAGGTCAATTTCTCTTTATGATATTTCTGATAATTTTTTCTTGTTTGTTGTATCTTAGAACAAACCTGAATGTATCAACATCCTATCCTCTTGATTATTCTGCCTTTGTCTGTTTTAGGAGGAGGGTTTCCCTGGGGAATAAGTTACTTTTTACAATTGCTGCATCTATACATCTTTTTGAGTAGCCCCTTTCCATGAGTATAATCTTGCTGCTTGTTTGGGGCGTCTTTAGATCGTCATCACAGCTACAAATTTGTTTTAAGTGGAGCATCTCCCCGTAGGGGATGCTCTGAATTAGGTGACGGGGATGTGAACTTCCGGGATGCAGCACCGCATTTCCAGCAGTTGGTTTTTGATGGAGTCTCGTTTCTAACTTTCCATCGCTAATAAAATCCTGTACATCTAGAAAGTTGATGCTTTCCCTACTTATTGATGCTGTGAAATGTAGGTTCAGTTGGTTAATAGTGAGCCCTTCAATGAACTTCTCTGCCTCTGCCCTTGTTCCTTGCCAAACAAGAAAAAGATTGCCAATAAACATCCACCACACTTTTATGTTGTTTTCGACTTACAATGTGTGCTCTTTTAGTAGGACCAGCTCCTCCCAAAACCCCATATGGAGGCAGGCATAACTGGGGGAGAAGCTGGCCCCCATAGCCACACCCCTTAGTTGTTGATAAAGGGCTTTCTAAAACATAAAAATTTTATTGTGCAATCAAAACTCAACCATATCTGACAACATAGTATTGTGTTTCGTACAGTCTGTTCCTCTTCTAGATAATATTGCAATGCCTTTAGTCCGTCCACATGTTTTATGGACGTGTATGAAGATGTCACATCCAAGGAAATGAGTAAATAATCGTCTTTCCAGGCAAAGTTCAACATTTTGGATACAAAATCACCCGTGCCCCTTATGTAGGAGGTTAAGTGCTGTGCATGTTCCTGCAAATAAAAGTCTACATATTTAGATGTATTTTCCAGTAGGCTTTTGCGAGCCAAAATAATAGGCCCTCCTGGAGGTTGTACGGGATTTTTATGTATTTTGGGTATAAAATACAAAATCGTGTAACCGGATTGTCATTTTTCAGGAACTTGTATTCGTCTGGTGATAGCAGTCCTGCATTTTTCCAAGCTATCAGTTTATTTCTGTATTCATTGTATACAGTTCTCAATGTTAGCTGGTCACTGCGACAGTAGCAGTCTGTGTCCCGTAGTTGACTCATAGCTTCCTTGTCATATATTTATTTTTGCTCCATAGGACTAAGTTGCCCCCTTTGTCCGCATTGCGAATAACTATCTCCTTGTTGTCTATGAGTTGGGTCATGAGCAAGTGATATTGTACCTCCCGATTGTTTGTTTTGCGCTTACTGATATTGTGAATTCTGTGGTTGAGATGCTTGATGCTTGTTACAACCAATTCATGGAAGATGTCAATTGTATCTTTTAACATAATGGGATTGAATGTTGAACGGGGTTTGAAAAGAGAAAGAATATCCATATGTTGTTGGTCTTGACTGACTGCTACATCAGTTTTTGTTTTGTTTTGTGACTGAAAAAACTTTTATAATTTGAGCTTGCTCACGCTTCTGTATATATCCATTCTCGTATCTATATATATATATGTATATATATATATTCACTGGAAAAACCATAGGTTTCAGGGACGTTATAGTTAGGAATTAGCATTTTTACAAACCTTAGAAATTCACTGAACAAACCATAGGTTTCAGGGACGTTATAGTTAGTTGGACATTTGACTTATATAAAACCAGAGAAATTCACCTGTTATAGTTAGTTGAGCTAACTATAACTCGCGCCCCCGCAATGCACTGCTGATGACATCACATATTACATCACTCATGACATGGTCATCGACATCACTGATGACATAGTGTCTTCAATGGGCTCCCAATCAGAAACAACTTCTAAATTCCTTGACCGCTATCTGAGACCTTTTGTTTGTGCCCTACCGGCATATATCAAAGATACAACACACTTCCTGACACTAATTGATGGGGTAGTCTGGGAAGAAGATTTGCTATTGATTACGCTGGATGTAACCAGTCTTTATACTAGTATTCCGCATAACATGGGTCTCCAGGCTATGAGACACTTCTTGAGAGCTAGGCATATTTCACTTCTATTGCACACACAAATGTTACTTGAAATGACTCAATACTGCCTAACTAACAACTATTTCTTTTTCAATAATGACATCTATAAACAAATACAAGGGACTGCGATGGGCACCTGCTTCGCCCCCAGCTACGCAAATTTATTCATGGGCTGGTGGGAGGGGCAGGTGTCCCAAGACTGGGAGTTACAGGGAGACAATATAGTGACGTGGGAAAGATTTATAGATTACATCTTTTTGATTTGGAGAGGGGATGAGTCATCAGCTAATCAGTGTATTGAGACACTAAACAACAATGATATGAATTTACAATTCACCTCGCACATCAGTAAAACACAGATAGTGTTTTTAGATGTGGAAATTCAAGTCAAAGGTGGAACCCTAGTCACTAAACTGCATAGGAAGAAAACAGCAGGGAATAGCCTCCTTAGTGCTCATCCCTCAAGTTTAATACAAAGCATTCCATATGGAGAGCTGTTAAGTGCCAAACGTAATTGCAGTACTCAGGATGAATATGAAGTTGAGAAATCAGTAATGTATGATCGATTCAGAGAATGTGGGTATAGCCACAAAAACATCAAGCAAGCGGAGACTAAAGTCGACCCGCTTCAAAGGTCTGAGCTCCTTAGACCCAAGCCGTAAACAGTGTCTTAATGACACTCCACAAATAACATTCCGTAGAAATAGATCACTTAAAGATGAACTATGCAATAATGCCATTTCCTCTTCAGACAAGGTCAGCACTGAAAACAATACTGGTTTTAAGACATGTAAGCGTTGCAAAGCTTGTGCTAACAGCAGAGATTGTAAAATCTTAAAATTTCCTAACAGCAATAGAGAATATACCATTAGAGGTAATTTTACTTGTGAAACTGATTACTGCATTTATTGCTTACAATGTCCTTGTGGAAAATTGTACATAGGGAGTTCTATTCATCGAGCAAAAAAAAGAGTCTTGGAACACTTGCGTGCAATCAGGAACAACGATGTGCAATATCCAGTGGCTCGTCACTTTTATAGGGAACATAATCAAAAAGAGAAATTTTTATCCTTTGTAGTGTTCCATGCTATTACAAGGCAGGAGAGAGGAGGTGACAGGGAGCGATAATTGAGACATATGGAATCAAGGTTTATAATAGACTTTGATACCCTGACACCGATAGGATTGAATTCAAGTGAGGATATGGCTGTACATCTATGATTGATTAATATAGGATCATGTATTTTATTGAGTACGTTGGAAGTTTCAGAAATACTATATATTATTATTTTGCTGATTAAATAGTAGACCTGAATAATTTTAATGGTATAATTTTATCTGAACGAGAAAAGATAATAAGATGTTTTTTCTCTTTTTTTGTCACCAGCCTTCTTTCTAACATTCAGGAAATGTAGATAATGGTGATCTCCTGAACTAATAGAAGACGCCGAGTGGTTTTTCATAAATATTTCATGAGATGGTCGACTAAGAGATTTTGTGTTAGTCATTGAATTATGTAATTACGTGAATGCCCACTTGGGCGAGACTTCTTCTTAGAATCACAGCACCGGCTTATTGTTTTTGTATTTTGAGTATGAATTGGCTTACTAGGGCCGCTATCAATTATAAATTATGTTACGATATGCAGTTGCCCACTGGGGTTTGATTGAAAATAACTGTTCGTGCAATAATTATTGTTTAAAGTTCGTTGCTGTCAAATATGAGCTATTTAAAAACTTTATTCATACAATGTGTTAGGATATTTATGATTAACATATATCCCAATTGCCTGCACTGATAAGGAGTTCATTACGTGACTGTATTACAATGTATCATTTGGATTTCTGGTAAACCACTACAAAATGGCGCCTTAACCTAGAATGCAATGGTTGTGTTCAGTCCTATTTTTATGTCCCTGAGTGTTGGTATGTAAGGATTGTGCAATTAGTTTCTCGCCATACCGTGAACAAGCTTTTACAGCGAAACGCGTTGGTGAGGCGATAATTTGCCTGGATTAAAACTTTGAATAAGCACCCCTGGGAGTCCTGGATTTTTTTTCGTGAATGTTTGGAAAGTTATGTATGTGACGTACAGGGCAGCCGGAGCCCGTCGAGGACCGCCGTGTTCAAAGCTCCATACTTCCGGGGTTTTTGTGAGATATATATATATATATATATATATTTTCCCAGAAAAAAAGTTAGCTGGACATTTTACTCGTACAAAACCATAGAAATTCCTCCATTATAGTTAGTTCTGCTAACTATAACTCGCGCGCCCGCAATGCACTGCTGATGATGTCACATATTACATCATTCATGACATGGTCAGTGACATCACTGATGACATCTCAAATGACATCACTGATGACATCATCCAGTGAATGTGGTTTAGTTTGAAATTTAAATATGTATTATATATATATATACCAATCTGTATTGAAGATTGAGTGGATATATAACTGTCTGGATGGAGGATTTAGTAGCTGCCTGTTTAAGTGAGTAATTAAAAGTGTCTCACTTAATACATGGATTAGTAACTAAACTATGTGAATGTGTGCATCACTGTCTCTGTTGTTGTATAACATGCTGCATCAGTTGGTCACTAACTACATGAGTGTGTATATTAGTTATTGATTAGTTGGATGAGTATTTGTATGGGACACTGAGTTTGTGTGTGGTTGGATGGGGTGTGTGTAACTCTATGCATAGATGTGTGAATGGTTGATTGACTAGGTGTATAGGTTTAAGAGTGCATGTGGAAACAGTTGTTTGGGTGACTGAGTGTATTTATTTGTGTATTGGTGCGCGAATATATGTTTTAGTTGTACATCTTCTACAAAGTAAAAAATAAAAGGCATTGTATGTGAGAGTTGGTGTATATAAATAAGTATATCTAAGAGTCAGTGATTGTGAGAGTAACTATATGAATGAGTGTATAATTGTAATTGTGATTTTTTAACATATTAACTATGAGTTAATATGTGTTTGAATAAATGAGGTGTTGTGTGTATAATTGTGTAAGTGAGTAAATGTAAGTGTGATTAAATTTGGGTGAGTAGGATGACTGCATAACTGACTAAGATGACTGCTGATGTGTCAATGTCTATATATTTATTTTGGGTAATTGTTGATTTATTGTGCGTTGTTTTTACTTTTAAAGTGGTAAAGGGTGGGTATTAAATACATTTTAATTATTTTATTATTAGTTGTTAATAGTAATTGTTTTTAAAAGAAATACATTTTAAGTGTGTTTTATTATTTTATAGTTTAATGTAGGTGTATGCTGTGGATATTATAGTGTTAAAGTGTGTGTAGTCACTTCATGTTTATGAGTTTTTTTTAATTAAAATATTTTTTTAATTGAACATTAATTCTGCTAATTATGGAAGTAAATTTAATTTAAAATGTTGAAGTGTTTTGTTTTTGGTGTGGTATAAAGTACGAAATAAAATAAATATATTTATGTAATAAAGACTTGTTATTTTTGTAAATATTTTCTGGTTTAATCTTTTTTAAATGTATTTATTATTTTATTTTATATAATATTTGTAGTTTTTTGTTATATGTAATTAATACTATAATATGTTTTCTTTTTATATATTTAATTTATTTGATTATTAATTTTTGGAGTTTTAGTGTGAATAGTATTTTTTTTCTCTCAGCAATCCAACACTTTCCCTACTGTTGCACTCACTGGAGTGGTAATAGTAATTTTTACCCCTACTGGATCCAACACTTTACCTACTGTTGCACTCACTGGAGTTGGTATACTAAGTTTTATCCCTCCGCTATCCATCACTTTCCCAACTGTTGCACTCATTGGAGTGGGAATAGTAATTGTAATCCATTTGCTATCCAACACTTTCCCTACTGTTGCTCTTACCAGAGTGGGAATACAAATTTTTACCCCTCCGCTATCCAACACTTATCCTACTGTGGCATTCAGTGGAGTGGGGATAGTAATTTTTACCCCTCAGCTACGCAACACTTTCCCTACTGTTGTTCTCACTGCTGCGGGAATAGTAAATGTTACCCCTCCGCTATCCAACACTTTCCCTACTGTTGCACTCACTGGAGTTGGAATTGTAATTTTTACACCTTCGCTATCCAGCACTTTCCCTATTGTTGCACTCAGTGGAGCGGGAATAGTAATTCTTACCCTTCTGCCATCCAACACTTTCCCTGGTGTTGCACTTTTTGTAGTGGGAATAGTCATTGTTACCCCTCCACTATCCAACACTTTCCCTACTGGTGCACTCACTTGAGTTGGAATAGTAAATTAAATTTCTCTGCTATCCAACACTTACCCTACGGTTGGACTCATTGTAGTGGGTATAGTTATTTTTACCCCTTTGCTATCCAACACTTTCCCTACTGTTGCACTGATTGTATTGTGAAATTAAAGTTTAAATATTTTTTAATAGTATAATGTTTTAATTTATTATAGATTTTTGTATTTTTATATTTTAAATCATTAATATGTGTTTATTTTTTATATTATTTTAAACTTTTAACATTAATCAAAATCATAGTTTATTAATTGTTTTAAAGTGAATATATATATATATATATATATATTCCAAAGAATTCGTTATCCAGAGATGCAGAATAACTTCCAGCGGCACACCAAAGGACGAGTTCAATAAAGATTTATTGTCTCAAAAACCAAACAGTACGACGCGTTTCGGCGAAGCCTTTGTCAAGTAAATGACCTGTGCCCAATTCCCCATAGAAATAGGGGTTACGGTTGATAGACAGTGAAAGAATACTATCGAAGTATCGGCACTCATGGGAAACAGACTGAATCATGTTGCACAGAGTTTCTTCATGATAAAAGAAATAAATACCTAAATTATATATACATATATATGTCGACTGCATACTTCTGCAATTGCGATCATTATGAACATCATAATTCATTTTGAGCCATGGTTACATGGTGGCTTAAAGTTAATCATATAGTAAATGCCAAATTTACATTTTCACAATTGTTTAGTGCCTGTTACAATCAATTAATATTGGTCGATTTCATTTCAATCAAATCGCTGACCCCGTGCTAAGTCCATGAACAACGGGTAATGTGCCCAATAAATACAAAGAAGTACCCATTTCAGTAGCAAAAATAATGAGTGCAAGATTGTGTTCCCTAATCGTGTAGTGCCTATTACAATCAATTAATGCTGGAAAGTTCTACGCAATTATTACAATCAAATCGCTAACCACAGATAGAGCCCGTGTATGATAGGTAATGTACCTAATGATTCATGTGTACCACAAATTCAATTGTGATATTCATAGTGATGTACTATCAGTAACGGACCCAACTCTCATCTCATGTGGTATAGACCAAAGGTATCATGGTATCCCACTGTCAACTCCCGCTGGAAGTTATTCTGCATTTCTGGATAACGACTTCTTTGGAAAATACTGATAGTGGTACTGTGTCCGCTGCTGGCACTGGCGTCGTCAGGAGGGTGAGCGGCTTTTCACAGTGACTCTCGTAAAAAAAAAATATATATATATATATATAAATTATTATGTTTATTTGTTTATTTTTTTAATAAGTTTATTTGTTATATTTTAGTAAAATGAATATTTAGGGGCCGATTCCGATCCGGGTCGGAAAGCTCTCCGACTGAGCCGGATCCAGAGTGTTTTCCGACCGAGCCGGAGTCCTGCAGTTTGACCGATGGAGTACAATGCGGCCGTATGCTGCTGGACTCGGTTCGGTCGGACTCCCATAGAAGTCAATGGGAGCCGGTCGTACGACGCGTACATGGGCTCCCATTGACTGAATGGGTACATCTCACACAAGGGCACCCCCTACAGTGGGTATGCGTCAGTGCCATCCGTACCGTACATGCCTGTGTTGGGGAGACCCTTGGGTCTCCCCCTGTGTCTGAGTCGTAGGGCTGCGGGTGACAGGGGGTCCGTCGCGGACCCCTAAAGGCAAATTCCCAGACATTTTGTGAACCGGACACTCTGGCTCGCACCGGCTGTCCGACGCGTGCATCGTACTGGCTCGGTCGTAAATCGCATTCATTGCACACCACGGTTAGCTTACGGCCGATACGTACGGAGCGGTTCGGTCCCGGAAACGACTCGGTCGGTGAATTTCACGTTGCTCGCATCATACTTGCTCGCTCGTACAGCTGTACGAGTCGGGCAGAAAACACACGTGCGGCCCGTAGTTTTTCCAGCCGGATCGCGTTCGGTGCCCTTCCGACCCGGATCAGAATCGGCCCCAAATGTATTTTATTTTGTTTAAATTATATTTAATATTTAATATATAATATTTTGTGTTAAATTTATATACATGTCGCTATTTTATACATCTATATTTTTTACATTGATATTTTTAACATCAATATATTTTACATCGATGCTGTGTCAGTGAACCATCGGATGGCTTTCTTCCCCAAATCATAAACAGGCCCAATGTCTTTTTTAAATTCCAGCACAGAGGTTCGCTTTGTCCAGCGCAAAGCATGCTCCCATAGTCACCCCCTCCCTTTGTAAGTAGAACTCTTTTTTAAATATAAAATAGTTCTTTTTTAATGCAATCTCAAGCAGATGAATCAGAAAATCAGGGGCGTCTAGGACTTATTGGCCCAACTGTTGAGGATCCTTTCGATCATACTGATTGCCAAATCCTGGGGGATATTTGTTTATAAGGATTCTACATCAAACGCCACCAGGATTTTATTCAAGTGGCCAAATGGTTTCCCTTCAATCATATTTATGATTTGCATGCTGAATGCATATGATTTAATTTTTGTGATCTCTTCCTTCATAAAGTGATCTATAAAACTACATACTGGTTCAAGCACTGATCCATTTCGAGAAACAATGGGTCTGCTTGGGTGTTTCATCATATCTTTATGTATATTTGGCACTGTGTAGATTACAGGTGTCCTTGTGTGGTTTATTAAGGTACTGGTATTCGTTCTCACTAATCTAACCCATATGTAGTCCGACTTAAGTGGTTTTGTGGATTTCATCTTGTATGTATTTAGGGGCGTCCCTATCAGTTCAGTTTAGTGGTCTTTCACATTGAGTTGTCTGTATATCTCAGCCTCATATTTTTCAGAATCTTGAATTACTATTGTGCCCCTTTCATAAGCAGGCCTAATCATTATGTTGGAGTTTTCCTTCAGTGACAGTAAAGCCACCTGCTAAATTTTGGTAATGTTAAAGGGAGTAAACATTCTATGTTTCTAAGGAATTTATCTGTCTCAGTACCATGTTCTCAAAAAAATGATTTCTGGTGGCATCAGGTTTGCAGAAAGATACAAGATGGATGAGGGTGCCAAACCCACCACATCTGTGCTTGCTCTGTCATCTTGATCTTTAAAAAAACATCTTAACCAACTTTTTCTAAAAAAATTGGAAAGTTCTGATGTAACTTTAAAGTAGTTTGTCATTTCTGGTATGACAAATCCTAAACATCTCCTGAGTATTTGTTATACATTATTGTTAAGGAGATAGTTGGAAATATTAAATATGGGAGAGGAATGTGATGTGGTTTCCAGAGGTGGTACTGGTTCCTGTTCTGTCTACCTCCTGGTTGGTAGGGATTGCCCTGTCATCCCCAAATAAGGAGTATTATGGTTCTCAAAAGTATGTGCAGGTTCTACCAAACTAGGTGGTGCTACCTGGTTATTTGGGAGCACACGTCTGACCACACTTTGGGATTACTTCTGTTTAGACTCAAGGGTAGATATACAGTTGTCAGACACTGCTAGTAGTTTGATATGAGTTGAGTTTGTAAAGTGAGTTCTGTTCCTATTACTACTATTGAGAAGTTGAGTGCATCCCTTTGTAGTTCGGGTCAGGGTGAATCTGATCACACAGCTACACGTTTACACTGTCCAAGCATTGATTGCGGCATGAAAAGCAGTGTTATGATATAGTTCCATAGGGTGTGACCTATGTACACCATGGGAGTCGGTTCATCATGACCTTATTTGTTGATTATCGATTTATCCTATTGTGCATTTCTTTGTGGATATTAAAGCAGTTGGACTCTATATTTACTCAAAGGGTCAAGCCTAAAGTCATTTCACATGGTGAGTGCATTGTTCGATCACGTAATGTTATACCATGCAGAATACACATCATTCTGATTGGGTCTCATGTTTTCTTCCATAGGCTACACGTTCCCTAGACGACTAGTCCTGATGAGTCCCTTAACCTAAGGGTCAAAACATCATCATTAGGTCCCCTGGTCACAAATTGATGAGATTTGTGTCTTAATGAACTGTGATTGGAAACAGAACTATACTTGTATATAAAGACGACCAGGGATCATTTGTTTAATGCTGCTGCTTAACTCTATATACTCTTGTGTGCACCTCACCTTCACTGCATCGTCGCCACTTTGTGATATTATACTTTTGCCTATGTGGAGTCAAAAATATGTAAAAATAATTGAATCTATATAATGGAGGCCTGTATATTGTATTAATTACTACGATTGATTAGATTGTTTCAGTTAAAGTGCCTCTAATTTATTTTGTGCAGGTACCACCAAGAAAAGAGTCCCACAGGACAGTTGTGATTATCATTACAGTTATACCCTGGTCCCCTTGGGCTTATGGGGTTGGTCTTTGTGATTACATTAATTAGAGATTGTAGGTATCAGTAATTTTTGTCACAGATTTAACAGAACCAAGAGTCATGGTTACTTGGCAATGACGTAGGTGCATCTAATTTTTTATTTCTACTAGGGTACAATCTCGCTAAGAAAGCCCTCAATACGACTCGTATCCGGAGGGCTTTCCTAACGAATTGTGCTCCGTGAGTCCGAGCGACCGATTCCGATGCACCCGTATGATGACAAACTTGGTTTGCTCGGACTCCCATTGAACTCCATGGGAGCCAGTAAACTGAACACGTACACATGCTACCATAGCACAAAGGGGTGGGTGGGGAAAAGCATACACCCTGAGGGGCCCACCACACTGTGCATGTATGTAAAGGAGGGACCCATGGGTACCCCCACAGACCAATTTGGAGGGCCCTGGCTGAAGGGGGGCCTGCTACAGGCCCCGGAAGTCCGAGTCCCATGGCCATTTCATCTTGCTGAGACCGAGTCGATACGGCTGTCCAAATCATACTTGCTCATTTGGAAGCCGGCTCCATTGCGCGGCACGCTTCGGCTGCGAATGAGTCGGACTGACAGGATCTAGTTCAGAAACTATTAGGTCAATGAGTACAAGATCTTCGCATTGTACTTGGTCTTTCGGAATGGGGGCAGATATTTTAAGGGAGTTTTTTTTTTTTCCTGGACATCAAATGGTATATTTGTTTTATAGTGCTGCACCCTAGTCTTTTGGAACTATGCCCAATATATGTACTTAAATGACTGTAGGTAAAGGATACAAATATGTATTTATTTAATAATATAATGATATAATATGATTCAATTTTAGTGTAATTTGTAATAACCTTTTGTGGACCTCATTCGAGATCCAAATGTTAATAAAGAATTGAATAGTAGATAATGGTTGTCATTGGTACATTATAACAGGAGTGGAACTAAAAATATACACATTTGCTTTTTTCGTTCAAGCAGCAATCTGTTCCAAATTCTGTAGGTATCCTGCTATGTTTTTTAAAATCGCGTAATAACTGCCTATTGTTACATTGGTATGGGAAGTGCCATTATTAGAACATGTCTACCACTGTATATATTTACTTGTGTTGTCAACATCCCATTAAAATGACAGAACATGGCATTGTCAGACTTTATACACTGTAATTAATTATTGGTGGCCTGGTATTTTTTTCATAACTTATTTTTTTTAATTTTTTAATTTTGTCCTCATTTATGCAGTGAGTTGAGATATGAGTAGACAAAGATCCCATTTGTTATCCTGTGCTTTGTGTCCTAAAGTTTTCGGGAAGGGAATGCCTGCTCACTTTACAGTGGAATTTTGCCTCAGGATCTCCAATTTTCTTAGGGTGTCTATCCTGTAGCCACCAGGATGGCCTTCCCCGAATTCGTTTTATTGCATAGTAAGTAATCATTGGAGGTCCCTTGCTACCCTGCCTTCACTTTGCATTTTATTTTATGTTTTTGTCCCAGGTTTCCCAGAATTTGGTCCAGTTTCCTATACCTCTCCACAGAGGCTCTCCATTCATTTAGAGTCGGGGATTTGCTAGTATCCACTTTATACATATCTCTCTCCTGGCCAGTATGATCAACATAAACAGTAGCTGTTTTTGCCTACTATTTAATGCTAGCAGTAAGTCATTATCTTCCATTATACCAAAAATAATGTTTGTCACGCTTACCTCAATATCATCACCTTATGCTTTGTTTATAATCTTACCCACTTCTGTCCAGAATATACCAAGATGGGGACATTAGTAAAACATGAATGTCATCTGTCTCAGCTTCCCCACATTTCGGACAACTTATTACTGTATGCCTGTTCATTTTGGTCAGCTTTCCTGGCGTCCAGTATGCCCTGTGTAAAGTAAAAAGATGGTTCTTTCTAATAGGTGCAGATACTACTACATGCCATAATGTAGAGCAGGATACTTGCCATAAACGCTGCAGATCTTTTGTAGGGAGGTCTTTCTTCAATAAGTCCATGGTTAGAGTGAATTCTTCTTCCCCTGCTTGTATCATCCGCCAGTACCATTTCGATACTTCTTTTTTTGCTGGCTCACTTTGTAAATCTTTTTCCAACTCCGTTTTGTCTTCTTGCAGTTCTTTCAGGTCTTTTGCCCAGCTTGCCAACTAATAGTATTTAAACCTGGACAATTTTCCATACGTGCTTGTTGATAAGGAGTCCCAGCTTTTCAAACGACTTTCTTGTAACAGTTGCTCCCATGTTGTGATACCAGCCTCTTTTAAGACTCCTGCCAGAGTATCTTTTAAGCATTTGGGGGTTCCAGGTGAGTTCCAGATGGGAGCTAGGCTACTATAATACGAGATTTTTAAGATTCTCCTTATCCCATACCATTGTTTGCAAGCTGCGCCTAATACCTATGATTTGATTTTTTTAAAGTATTTTGGGTGGCCAAATTTGTATGCGCAGGAGTCAACATCTGTGACGGTTTGTAGGTAAGTTGTGTAAAAAGAATGAGGTTTAAGAAGAATCCTAATGTTCTTGAACTGAAAGGCTCTGTAGTAGAAAAGAAGGTCAGGGCTGGCAATACCACATTGATTTTTCTTCCTACATAGTTTTTGCCACGCGACCCTCACTCCCTTCGTGGCCCATATGAAACCATTGATTTCTCCTTGGATCTTTTTAATCCACTGGTTCCAAAATTCCAGTGGAATTGCGTTAAAGATAAAACAGAACTTGGGTAAAATAGACATTTTTATGATGTTTGATTTCACAATGAACAAAAGGGGTAGGCTGTTCCAAGATTTTAGCAGTTTCCTTGTCCCTTTTGCTCTTATGTCAAAATTTACTCTGGCGGTCTCGTCTATAGTATTTATTATCTCAATTCCCAAGTACTTTATTCTGTTTTTTGTCTTTACTGTTGTTACTTGGGAGTTCCACGCCATTATTTCTGTTTTCTGATGGTTAACTTGATAACCAGAGATCTCACCAAAGTTATTTAACAGTTTTGTGATAGTGGGAAGTGAAGTGTTCAGATGCTTGTAAATACTATCAGGCACTTTTTTAACCCAACCTTTAAAATTAAAAGGGATAGCGCCATGCGATTTTTTTTTTTTTTTAATCTGGTTAGCTATAGGCTCTCTGTATAGATCGACTAAATAAGGAGATAGGGGGCAACCTTGTCTCTTACCTCTCTTTATTTGGATTTCCTCTGAAAGTTTACTATTTATGAGAATTTTTGCCACTGGGGCTGTGTATATATTTGTTATTGCCTTTAAAAAGTTGTCACCTAAGCCATGGTGAAGTATTACTTTATGCAGGAATGTCCAGTTTACTCAATCAAAAGCTTTTGCCGCGTCGAATGTTAGAACGGCGAGTGGGATGTTTTCCAGAGTGGCAATATCTATATCTCCGATTAATTGGTGGGTGAGGTCATGCATGTGTCTTCCTTTAGTTAAGCCTTTCTGATCTTCGTGGATTAATTTGTTAGTGATGTGCCCGAATCTAGCTGTTAAAATGAGGGTGTACATTTTAGAATCGTTGTTTAGGAGGGAAATTGATCTGTATGACTCGCATTTCAAGGGTTCTATTCCTGGTTTTAAGATTAAACTAATAGTAGCATCATTCCAGGTTTTTGGGGGAGCTGAATATTTAGAGAAAACCACATTGAAAAGATCCACTAGTCTAGGGGCCAGTGTTTCTTTTAAGAGCCTGTATAACTCGTTTGGTAAAGCATCTGGTCCTGCAGCCTTCCCTCTTTTCAGTCTCTTTATTGCCTCCATAACTTCCTCTAATATAATTTCTGCATTAAGCTTCTCATATTGCTTGGTTTCTAATCGTGGGATTGAGGCTTCTCTCAGGTATGAGTCAACTGAGTTGCTAGAAACCACTAGATCTTCATTATATAAAGCTTGGAAGAAATCTGTGAAGGCCTTCTCGATCTCTTGATCTTCCACTACTTTTTCTCCCGTCATGTTCCCTTCTATTGCAATAATTTTGTTTTTGTTTAATTCCGTTTTAATTTTCCATGTGAGGAGTTTCCCGCTACCGTCCCCATATTCATAGTTTGCCAGACGACTGGCTTCCCACTTTTTCGTTACCCTTTCTTCCAGTAAGTTTAACAGATCGCCCTTCTTTCTATTGATTTCTTTCCTTGCCTCTTCTTGTTCTGTACAGGAGGTTGCGGCTTCTAGGATCCTTTCATAACTTATTGTGATTTGTTGGAGAGTTGTATCCTAAAAACTGTTCTAAAGGGTGTACTTTCTGCCTGATTCTGGGATTATATTATGTGAGGAATTGTTAAGCATGCTGTTATATTCTTATGTTCTTTTGTTCTCTATGTTATGTTTCCTGCTCTTGGTGCATGTTGCATCACAGCTTCACTTGTTACCTAGTTGATCAGAATGCCAGCTCCTTGGAAGCTCCAGGGGAGTCAGTTAATACTGTGAGCTGATGATGGGAGCTGTTTTGTGAGGGTCCTTGGTGCTGTCTTCCTTCCTTGAAGAATAAAGCTACTCTTCAAACTTTCCTCCTGTGTGGATCAACTTATTCAAGACACAACGTGAATTGGCGATGAGTGGGATGAAGTTAGCACCCTGAGAACCCATTTTAAGCGTGCCTGCTATTCTCCTACACCCTCCTTTACAAGATCTCTTCTGGACCCTCCAACTCAAATTGCAGCCATCTCACCCCGGATTCATCTTCCTACTACTGTCTTCATTTTCTACAGAAACATCCTCTCTAGATTACTTTGAGAACTACCCAGAGAATCTACGTGCTACTTTGTGCTCTCTACCCTTGAGGATTTGTTTCCTAATATTGCGGATTCCTTTTACTGCTGACAACTCTATAGGCATGTTCTTCGTGATACATGCTGATTCCCTTTACTTCTAGCAACCTTACTATATACATTGAAGTTTTAAGTGCTTGCACAGACTTGTTTTTTGGGGGGTTTTTCCGGAGTTTTATATAGCGCGAACTTGACCTGAATCGGGTATCAGAGCGCATTACATAGCAACAGTTGTGTTACATAAGGACACATTCATTTTTGTTAGGCATGGGGAGATTAAGTGATTTGCCCAGAATCACAGGATGTTCAGCTTCATTGCCGAGACTCAAACTCAGTTCCCCAGATTCAAGGTCGACTGCCCTAGCCATTAGGCCAACTCCTCTCTCCTCTCAAAGGTTTACCTTTGAAACCTCTGCGAGCACCAACATTGAACTTTGGAATTCTCCGGCTTCCCACATTCTTTTTCATTCGGCGTTATCTTCAGATCCTTCACTGCTCTCAGAACACCATCACCGCTGATCGTCTTCAGTTTAATCTACAGCTGATGTCATACGCTTTCCGATGCTCCGTTGACCAACTCTACGCATCTCCTTAAAGGCACCATCCTCCCCTTTAAGAATTTGCCTTCTACTCCTTCTATTATTTGCACGGTGACGCGCACACCTCTTTACGGATCTGACCGGACTCATGATCTCTATGCACCGCTCTTAAAGGCAAGATTCATTCCCTTTAAGAGTCTACTATCCACATTTTGGTCAGTTTCCTTCTCTTCAACGTTCGGTGCAGTGATGCGCACACCTCCTCATTATTTCACCGGAACCTTGAATTTCTACTACAGTGATACTCACCTTTTCATTACTATCATTAAGGTGTTTCTGCTTATTTCACCCTCTTTGGTGAGTACTTTATGCGCGGTGACGCGCACACCTTTTCTTTTATATGCAAATTTGGGGATTTTCCATGTTATTGCTTGCTCATGATTCACAAATCTGATTGACATTTTCATTCAAGCGCGGTGACGCGCACACCTTCTCCCAAACAGTTACACTTTTTACATTTTGAATTATATTTTATTTTCGTGTTGTTTATTATCTTGTAAAATGACTCTTCAGACAGCTATTCTTCCTGCTCCATTCCTTTAAGAACCAGGAACACCTAAGATTAAATGGAGTCAATGGTATACATCTTTTATTAGCTGTATATTAGCCATAGATGGTGTATAATTTCCTGCAGTCAGGAAGAATGCTATGCTTTACAATTTTTTAGGCTCTGAAGGTCAGAGAATTTTTGATCATCAACCACCCATAGTTCGTCCTCCTTCTGATGACTGGGGTGAGTTCACTGATGTGATTGCCAGGTTAGAAAAACATTTTAAAGATGAGCCTAGTGTCATTGTTGAAAGACACAAAGTCTATAGTATTTATTATCTCAATTCCCAAGTACTTTATTCTGTTTTTTGTCTTTACTGTTGTTACTTGGGAGTCCCACGCCATTATTTCTGTTTTCTGATGGTTAACTTGATAACCAGAGATCTCACCAAAGTTATTTAACAGTTTTGTGATAGTGGGAAGTGAAGTGTTCAGATGCTTGTAAATACTATCAGGCACTTTTTTAACCCAACCTTTAAAATTAAAAGGGATAGCGCCATGCGATTTTTTTTTTTTTCTTAATCTCGTTAGCTATAGGCTCTCTGTATAGATCGAATAAATAAGGAGATAGTGGGCAACCTTGTCTCTTACCTCTCTTTATTTGGATTTCCTCTGAAAGTTTACTATTTATGAGAATTTTTGCCACTGGGGCTGTGTATATATTTGTTATTGCCTTTAAAAAGTTGTCACCTAAGCCATGGTGAAGTATTACTTTATGCAGGAATGTCCAGTTTACTCAATCAAAAGCGTTTGCCGCGTCGAATGTTAGAACGGCGAGTGGGATGTTTTCCAGAGTGGCAATATCTATATCTCCGATTAATTGGTGGGTGAGGTCATGCATGTGTCTTCCTTTAGTTAAGCCTTTCTGATCTTCGTGGATTAATTTGTTAGTGATGTGCCCGAATCTAGCTGTTAAAATGTGGGTGTAAATTTTAGAATCGTTGTTTAGGAGGGAAATTGATCTGTATGACTCGCATTTCAAGGGTTCTATTCCTGGTTTTAAGATTAAACTAATAGTAGCATCATTCCAGGTTTTTGGGGGAGCTGAATATTTAGAGAAAACCACATTGAAAAGATCCACTAGTCTAGGGGCCAGTGTTTCTTTTAAGAGCCTGTATAACTTGTTTGGTAAAGCATCTGGTCCTGCAGCCTTCCCTCTTTTCAGTCTCTTTATTGCCTCCATAACTTCCTCTAATATAATTTCTGCATTAAGCTTCTCATATTGCTTGGTTTCTAATCTTGGGATTGAGGCTTCTCTCAGGTATGAGTCAACTGAGTTGCTAGAAACCACTAGATCTTCATTATATAAAGCTTGGAAGAAATCTGTGAAGGCCTTCTCGATCTCTTGATCTTCCACTACTTTTTCTCCCGTCATGTTCCCTTCTATTGCAATAATTTTGTTTTTGTTTAATTCCGTTTTAATTTTCCATGTGAGGAGTTTCCCGCTACCGTCCCCATATTCATAGTTTGCCAGACGACTGGCTTCCCACTTTTTCGTTACCCTTTCTTCCAGTAAGTTTAACAGATCGCCCTTCTTTCTATTGATTTCTTTCCTTGCCTCTTCTTGTTCTGTACAGGAGGTTGCGGCTTCTAGGATCCTTTCATAACTTATTGTGATTTGTTGGAGAGTTGTATCCTAAAAACTGTTCTAAAGGGTGTACTTTCTGCCTGATTCTGGGATTATATTATGTGAGGAATTGTTAAGCATGCTGTTATATTCTTATGTTCTTTTGTTCTCTATGTTATGTTTCCTGCTCTTGGTGCATGTTGCATCACAGCTTCACTTGTTACCTAGTTGATCAGAATGCCAGCTCCTTGGAAGCTCCAGGGGAGTCAGTTAATACTGTGAGCTGATGATGGGAGCTGTTTTGTGAGGGTCCTTGGTGCTGTCTTCCTTCCTTGAAGAATAAAGCTACTCTTCAAACCTTCCTCCTGTGTGGATCAACTTATTCAAGACACAACGTGAATTGGCGATGAGTGGGATGAAGTTAGCACCCTGAGAACCCATTTTAAGCGTGCCTGCTATCCTCCTACACCCTCCTTTACAAGATCTCTTCTGGACCCTCCAACTCAAATTGCAGCCATCTCACCCCGGATTCATCTTCCTACTACTGTCTTCATTTTCTACAGAAACATCCTCTCTAGATTACTTTGAGAACTACCCAGAGAATCTACGTGCTACTTTGTGCTCTCTACCCTTGAGGATTTGTTTCCTAATATTGCGGATTCCTTTTACTGCTGACAACTCTATAGGCATGTTCTTCGTGATACATGCTGATTCCCTTTACTTCTAGCAACCTTACTATATACATTGAAGTTTTAAGTGCTTGCACAGACTTGTTTTTTGGGGTTTTTTTCCGGAGTTTTATATAGCGCAAACTTGACCTGAATCGGGTATCAGAGCGCTTTACATAGCAACAGTTGCGTTACATAAGGACACATTCATTTTTGTTAGGCATGGGGAGATTAAGTGATTTGCCCAGAATCACAGGATGTTCAGCTTCATTGCCGAGACTCAAACTCAGTTCCCCAGATTCAAGGTCGACTGCCCTAGCCATTAGGCCAACTCCTCTCAAAGGTTTACCTTTGAAACCTCTGCGAGCACCAACATTGAACTTTGGAATTCTCCGGCTTCCCACATTCTTCTTCATTCGGCGTTATCTTCAGATCCTTCGCTGCTCTCAGAACACCATCACCGCTGATCGTCTTCAGTTTAATCTACAGCTGATGTCATACGCTTTCCGATGCTCCATTGACCAACTCTACGCATCTCCTTAAAGGCACCATCCTCCCCTTTAAGAATTTGCCTTCTACTCCTTCTATTATTTGCACGGTGACGCGCACACCTCTTTACGGATCTGACCGGACTCATGATCTCTATGCACCGCTCTTAAAGGCAAGATTCATTCCCTTTAAGAGTCTACTATCCACATTTTGGTCAGTTTCCTTCTCTTCAACGTTCGGTGCAGTGATGCGCACACCTCTTCATTATTTCACTGGAACCTTGAATTTCTACTACAGTGATACTCACCTTTTCATTACTATCATTAAGGTGTTTCTGCTTATTTCACCTTCTTTGGGGAGTACTTTATGCGCGGTGACGCGCACACCTTTTCTTTTATATGCAAATTTGGGGATTTTCCATGTTATTGCTTGCTCATGATTTACAAATCTTATTGACATTTTCATTCAAGCGCGGTGTCGCGCACACCTTCTCCCAAACAGTTACACTTTTTACATTTTGAATTATATTTTATTTTCGTGTTGTTTATTATCTTGTAAAATGACTCTTCAGACAGCTATTCTTCCTGCTCCATTCCTTTAAGAACCAGGAACACCTAAGATTAAATGGAGTCAATTGTATACATCTTTTATTAGCTATATATTAGCCATAGATGGTGTATAATTTCCTGCAGTCAGGAAGAATGCTATGCTTTACAATTTTTTAGGCTCTGAAGGTCAGAGAATTTTTGATCATCAACCACCCATAGTTCGTCCTCCTTCTGATGACTGGGATGAGTTCACTGATGTGATTGCCAGGTTAGAAAAACATTTTAAAGATGATCCTAGTGTCATTGTTGAAAGACACAAAGTCCTCACTTGTAAACAATATGAACATGAGAATATTGATACCTTTTTACCTGAGTTAAGAGCACTAGCATCTACATGTGAATTTGTAGGTCCAATTGAATTTGTAAGTCCAATTGAACATTATCTTAGAGATCAGATTGTTGTAAACTGTTATGATTCTAAAGTCCAAGAGGGAAATTTATGTTGCAGGAATCCTTCTTTAGCAAAAACGTTGGAAATAGCCAGAGGAATTGAACGTTCTATTACTGCTGCTAAAGAATTAAACAAAGGTATTAATACTGAAGCAGTGAACACAATTAGTGAAATGACTACTTCTAATTCAGGATCCAATATTAATATTAGTAAATCTAATACTTACAAACCTGATTTAAAAAAAACTGATAGAAATACTCATTGTTTCAGATGTGGTTCAAACACCCATTTGGCAAATTCTCCAACGTGTCCTGCTCTTGGTAAACCCTGTACCAATTGTAAGAAAATTGCTCATTTTGCCAAGGCGTGCAGAAACCCAAACAAAGTTATGGGTTTAAACACACAAGTTGTCCAGTTTGTTTCTAGTGTACACAATGAGGATATTCAAAGTAAGAAAATTGTTTTGTCTATTGATATGGTGAATATTGCTTCTCATCCTGTTTATAACAGAAGTATCCTATTTGTGATGTTAAAATTGGAAATGTTAACACCAGAGTCACAGTTGATTCTGGTTCTCCTATTACCATCATTTCGGATACATTCTTCTTAAAAGAATAGAATGCCATGGAGTTGGTTCCACCTGACATTCGCACTGTTGTATTTGGGGGTCAAGAAATAGACATGATGGGTTATTTTACAGAACGTTTACAATTCAAAGACAGAAGTATTCACACTAAGATTTATGTTGTAAAGAGAGGCTACAACATTTTAGGTCGAAGGGACCAGGGTAAACTTGGTATGATTTTGAGACATGGCACTGAACATCCTATCTCCCTTGTTAATACTGTGCAAGATAATGTTATTTCTTTAGACTCAGTTCTTAAAAAACATCATCAAGTATTTGATGACAATTTGGGAATGGTAAAAGGTTATGAGCATACAATTATTCTCAAGCCTGATGCCATCCCTGTTGTTCACAAGGTAAGACATGTTCCTTTAAGTATTAGAGGAAAGTTGAAGGAACATCTCCAAACATTATGCTCTGATAGTGTTATTGAGCCGGTGGACTCTTCTTTATGGGTTTCTCCCATTGTCGTGGCATTAAAAAAGAATTCTGATGAGCTCAGATTATGCATCGACTTGAGGTTCTTAAATAAAATCATTCAAGTTGATTGTTTCCCTTTGCCAAAGATTCATGACATGTTGGCTCAACTTTCTGGCACTAAGATATTTTCCACCATTGATGTGAGAACTGCCTATCATCAGATTGAACTTAACAAGGATTTGCGTGATCTTACTACTTTCAACACACCTTTTGTAGCATTTTGTATCCTTAGAATGCCATTCAGTCTTGCCTCGGTGGCATCTGTATTTCAGAAACTCATGTTTTGGCTACTAGGGGATGAAAAAGATGTTCTTACCTATCAAGACGATATTTTAATTTCTTCAAACTCGGTCAAGGATCACTTACTCAAACTTGACCCGCTCCTCGGTATTCTGGAAGACCATGGTATGACAGTTAAAAAACAGAAATGTTAATTTTTAATGGAGGAAGTTGAGTATTTGGGGCATGTTATTTCTTCTACAGGTATCAGACCCAAGCAAGACCTTCTAAAAGCCATCAATGATTGTGCCCAACCTACAGATAAGGATCAGTTGAAGTCTTTTTTTGGCCTAGCGAATACTACTCTCGTTTTGTGCACAATTTTGCTTTGGAAGTGAACCTTTAAGAAGACTCATTAGAAGCAATGTTAAATTTGATTGGCAGGAAGGATAGATCAAAGCTTTCAAAAATTTAAAAGATTTGATTATCAATGCACCTGCTCTTCAACCGTCTGATGATAATGCTATGTCTATAGTACTGTTGATGCTAGCAGTTTAGGTCTTGGTGCCATTTTAAGTCAAATGATAGATGGAGTTGAACATACAGTAGCTTTTGCTTCCTGCAGACTTTCAAATGCTGAAAAGAACTATATCACAATTGAAAAGGAGGCATTAGCCTGTGTCTGGGGTGTTAATCATTTTGCAACCTTTTTGTGGGGGTGAGAATTTCTGTTGGTTACCGACCATAGACCTCTGGTTTTCATGTGGAATGATAAAGGTTTAGACAATGCCAGTCCCAGATTGATTTGTTTATTTACTAAACTGTATGAGTTCAATTTTACCATGAGACATATTCCAGGAGGAAAACATTTTACAGCTGATTTTCTTTCCAGGTGCCCCTCTAATTCTAGTGAGGATGTGTCAATTAATGAGGACATGGAATGTGTGATTGGACTTGTAGATGGTTTTGCTTTGACTAAAGACGTTATTTTGTACCAAGATTGGGAACGCATCTCTGTCTCTGATATATCTCAAGTCACTCTTAAGAAGTTCATTTCTGTTGGTTGGCCTAGGGAATCTCAAGTAGGAGAAGAATTTAAACTGTTTTTCAAAATTAAAGAGGAATTAAGTGTAGAAGGAATATTTCTCATGAGCGGCTCTGTCCTAATTCGTCCTGCTCAGTTGAGGAGCAAGCTGATTGCTTTGGCTCACAAGGGACATGTGGGCATTACTGGTACAAAAAAGAGACTACGTTTATACTATTGGTGACCTGGCATGGACAGTCTTGTAGAGACCATGTTGAATAATTGCAAAGAGTGTGGTCACGCTGAGAAGTCTCTTAGTACTTTCAATTCGCCATTGTGTCCTGTTGCCTTTCCTCAAAAACCTTGGGAGAAATTAGGTGTGGATTTTGTTGGTCCTATTGGTGGATTGAATGGTGGTTTCAGGTATATTTTGTCAGTGGTTGATTATTTTTCCAAATGGGTTTCGGTCAAGTTCATGAGAGAACAGAACACAGATAATGTTATAGCATTTTCGAAGCATTTATTTCATTCTGAGGGCATTCCTGCTTTTGTGATTTCTGACAATGGAGTTCAATTTGTTTCATATAACATGAGGAATTTCTTATTGCAGTTTGGGATTAAACATCACACTACCGCTGTGTATAGTCCTCAAGGCAACGGTTTAGTTGAGAGGTTGAACCGTGTCTTGAAAGACACCATTCAACTAGCGGTTTCGTCTGGTTTACAAGTCCAAGATGCTGTTGACAAAAGAATTTGGTCTTACAACAATACCCCTCATTCTAATACTGGAGTCTCTCCATTTGTCCTATTGAGGGGTAGACAGTCCTTTAATGAGCTTTCTCCTGAGTGGGTCATTTCTAATTCTGGTGTGGATGTAAATATTCCCAATAGTGATCAAATTAGATAATGTGTGGAATTGAGCCAAGCTAAAACTAAAATCAGATATGATAATGACAAAAAAGTTAAGTTGGAGGATTTTGTGACCTTTCAAGAAAGGTGGTTCTAAGTTCTATCCTGAAACTAAAATTGGTCAAGTGAACAAACATGCAGTGAAAGTTGTTGGTGGGAAGTGGTGGAGCAAAAGGAGAGTGGCCAAAACACACAAATCTCATGATAATATTTCTTATGCTTGTCATGATCTCATTGCTACTAATTCTGGGGTAGTTTCTGGACATCATTTTTATGAACTGGATTTGTCTAATGAAACTTGCACTCCTGATCAAGCTGAGGGGCATTTCTCCTTCACTGAGGAAGCTGATGTGCAAAAATGTGGTGTGGAGTCAGTTTCTGTTAATAATTCTCGTTCTGTACATGAAATTCCTTCTGATGTGTTGGATTCAGGTGGGGATACCTCTTTGCTTAAGGGTAATCCCTGCTTGCATGAAGCTTCATCTTTTGATAATAGCACCTACCAAAGTGCATTTTCTGATTCTTTGGTTTCCATGCGAGGGAGAGCAAGATGTCTACCTAAATATCTTGAAAATTTTGTTATTTGATTTCACTTTTCTTTTTCTTCTCATTTTGCTGTGTTTGTTTGTTTGAAGGAAGAGGTGTGTTATATCCTTATGTTCTTTTGTTCTCTATGTTATGTTTCCTGCTCTTGGTGCATGTTGCATCACAGCCTCACTTGTTACCTAGGTGATCAGAATGCCAGCTCCTTGGAAGCTCCAGGGGAGTCAGTTAGTACTGTGGGCTGATGATGGGAGCTGCTTTGTGAGGGTCCTTGGTGCTGTCTTCCTTCCTTGATGAATAAAGCTACTCTTCAAACTTTACTCCTGTGTGGATCAACTTATTCAAGACACAACACATGCTCCCTCTACCTACAGGATAAATGGAATATACATGATTAGACAAGGTATTCTAGAAATGGATATTAGAAAGAAGTTCTGCTTTTTAGGAAGAAGATGCACAATGGTTATTTGTTTGTAGAGCTATGGGGTTATCTCGTTTTGGTTTGGTAAACACATGCAAATACCCTGAGTACAAGGTGAGTGTCTGTTAGCTGCATTCTAAATGGACCCTAAGAACTCACGATGTATGCCACACATGCTGTCACTTTGTTTCTGGTATGTTTCTGGTTCATTGTCCATCTAATTTGCATCCTCTATAAAAGAATCCTTATTTACTTAAGAGTCCACATTACGGGGCCGATTCAAATCGTGGAACAGGGCCGTACAAATCGTTGTAAGGAGCGTTTTATCCATACGACTCGTACCCGGTAAACTCCCCTTACAACCTAGGAAGTACGATTCGTACCGAAAGTCTATTTCCGTACGAATCGTACAAAAGACCATACAGGCAAAAAATACCAACGATTCTGATCCGGAACTGGTTGTACGCGACGTCTGCACGTATTTAAGCAGCGTTTTCCAGCCCAGCAAGTACGATTCGTCCCGACGTCACTACGTACCATGCTTTGATTACAGGAGCGAAAAACTGCCGGGAATGCAGAACCCTACGCCACGGAGCCACGGTACGCGACGTACAGCCATGAACCCCACCCTACGTGTCATCCCGGTCATCTTGGCCTGCGACCTGGTGCACCGCACCCGACGCACACGCCGCAGAAGGTGAGAACAACACCCAGGGGCCAGGGTGGGGGTGAGGGGCAGGAAACATACCCCATACTCAAACACAAATCTATAATATGGAGGCCATACATTACCACCTGGGACTGGTCACTTGGGGGGCATGTCCAGCAACCGCTGCGTACCGCAACAACGGAAGTGGACGTGTACGGTGCGTACCACATTTCGCCCTACGGCACCATGACAACAGTGGTACGGACCGTACCCACGCATGAATGCGTGGGTATGGTGCGTACCACACGTCGACCTACGGCACCATCACAACAGTGGTACGGACCATGAATGCGTGGGTACGGTGCGTACCACACGTACCCCTATGGCACCATGACAACAGTGGTACAGACCGTACCCACGCATGAATGTGTGGGTACGGTGCGTACCACACGTACCCCTATGGCACCATGACAACAGTGGTATGGACCGTACCCACATATACGGTGCGTACCACACGTACCCCTACGGTACCATGACAACAGTGGTACGGACCGTACCCACGCATGAATGCGTGGGTATGGTGCATACCACACGTACCCCTACGGCACCATGACAACAGTGGTACGGACCGTACCCACGCATGAATGCGTGGGTACAGTGCGTACCACACGTCGCCCGTTATGACAGCAGTAAATTTTGGATTCGAGGCGTACACACGCCAGGAATGTGGGCATAGAGGACTGGCCCAGCATGTTACCTTCATATTGTTGTGTGTGTATGTCCTGGCCAGCAGTGTACAGCTCCAAGGGGGAGCATGGGTGGGTGCATATCACTACCAGCAGTGGACAGACATATGAGGGGTGGGTGCAGAGGACTCCCAGCAGTGGACAGACATATGAGGGGTGGGTGCATATCACTACCAGCAGTGTCCAGACATATGAGGGGTGGGTGCAGAGGACTCCCAGCAGTGTCCAGACATATGAGGGGTGGGTGCAGAGGACTCCCAGCAGTGTCCAGACATATGAGGGGTGGGTGCAGAGGACTCCCAGCAGTGTCCAGACATATGAGGGGCGGGTGCAGAGGACTCCCAGCAGTGGACAGACATATGAGGGGTGGGTGCAGAGGACTCCCAGCAGTGGACAGACATATGAGGGGTGGGTGCATATCACTACCAGCAGTGTCCAGACATATGAGGGGTGGGTGCAGAGGACTCCCAGCAGTGTCCAGACATATGAGGGGTGGGTGCAGAGGACTCCCAGCAGTGTCCAGACATATGAGGGGTGAGTGCATATCACTACCAGCAGTGTCCAGACATATGAGGGGTGGGTGCATATCACTACCAGCAGTGTCCAGACATATGAGGGGTGGGTGCAGAGGACTCCCAGCAGTGGACAGACATATGAGGGGTGGGTGCAGAGGACTCCCAGCAGTGTCCAGACATATGAGGGGTGGGTGCATAACACTACCAGCAGTGTCCAGACATATGAGGGGTGGGTGCAGAGGACTCCCAGCAGTGGACAGACATATGAGGGGTGGGTGCATATCACTACCAGCAGTGTCCAGACATATGAGGGGTGGGTGCAGAGGACTCCCAGCAGTGGACAGACATATGAGGGGTGGGTGCATATCACTACCAGCAGTGTCCAGACATATGAGGGGTAGGTGCAGAGGACTCCCAGCAGTGGACAGACATATGAGGGGTGGGTGCAGAGGACTCTCAGCAGTGGACAGACATATGAGCGGTGGGTGCAGAGGACTCCCAACAGTGCCCCACTCCCAGGAGGATGGATGTCTTTCACACACTGCATGACACACCACATGTGGGTGTGAGGACATATAACACATGCATACCCACCCATGGCGGATGCCGCACAATGCACACCCTGATTTCATGCCAACAGACTATATAGTAATGGAAATGCATACAAAAATAAGTTAGTCAAAGGGAACACACACTGTCACGCACATCACAGGAGTGATAGGAATGTCCAGGTGCTGGTCCAGCCACCCAGATGTTGTCTCTCATTGAAGGAATAGGGTTCACAGCGACTAGATACAATGCCCAAAATTGTGAGTCAAGTGCCCAAATACCCTGCATTACACGTGCCATTTGTGTGTTAGGCCGTGATTACACACATGCATAGTGCTGAAAAGGGGCAATTGGTCCCTGATGCCATTCCTACATACCCAAAACACAAGTACAGTGACTGGCAAGGATGGCACAGACGATTCAGCAGGAGACATCGGTGAGCATGCATGGCCATTGTTGAAGGGATCCGTCACCAACAAAGGAAATGTTGACACAGGTCAGCACAACAATTGTGCTACTGTTTGCAGGGAACATGTCATGTGCCACAGAGGAAGGAACACTCCTTGGGACAATGTCTCCCAATCAAAATGAACACACACTACCAATTAATATTTGAACAGACATTGTGATGGCACACAGATACCATGGTCCACCTCATGACCATCATACTAAAACATTTCTCAGAACCCTAACACATTACCTGAACACCAACTTCATGAGCCTCATCACCAACATCAAGTACCTGAAATGCAATAGTGTTGAAACTAAATGAAAAGACTTTATTCAGCACACAAATCAAAAGTTCGAAGAAGACAATATTCACAAAGGCCAATGGCCAGTCCATAGTTCGAGTACAAGAGTGAACGTAGCCGACTGTGTCCACCCCTACCTTGCCTGCACAAAGTCACCTCAAGGTTTGTCGACCGGGGGGGGCATCATCAGTGGGAGTACCAGGCACCGCAGGGACAGGAGTGGGTTGGGTAGGTGTGGTGGGTGCAGGGATGGACGTCTCCACCACAGGGGGTGGGGCAGTGCCAAAGGTGGATGTGAGCACCTCGCTGCACACTGCTGCCAGGGCGTCCAGAGTAACCCCTGCACCGGAAGAAACCCCAGGGCCAACGGAGGGGGGTGTCCGAGGGATGAGGTGCAGCGCTCTTGGGGGAGGGGGTGGACATGGGGGGGACTCAACTCCCCTGCCCGGGGACTTCCTCACCCGCTTGCGGGGTGGTGTCACAGTGGGGGTGAGGGACACATCAGCCATGAAGGTGTCTTTGGGTGACAGTTTGGCAGGGGAGCTAAGGGGAGTGGTTTTGGAGGAGTTGGGTTGTGAGGAATGCGGACTGTGGCTGCATGTCTGCCGTTTGCCCCCAGACCCTGTGGGTGTGACTACATCCCCCCGAGTGTGCGTGCGAGGAGGTGTGCGCTGTGCCTTACTTGGGGGTGTGCTGGATGTGTCTGTTGGGGTGTGTGCCTGTGACTGTCTGTGTGTGCTTTGGTCAGGCATGGGAGAGGGTAGTGTGGATGGGTCCGGGGTAGGAGGGGACGGAGCGCCGCAGGAGAGACTGCTTCCGTCAGTGAAGAGTTCATGGACCGAATAAACCTGCGTTGCTCAGTCATCGTTGATGACATGCACTCCACGAATGACACCAACTGTGTGAGCAGTCTAGTGTGTTCATGGAGGACATGCAGCATCGATGCCTGACCAACCTGCAACTGCCGCAGTGTGTCCACAGACTCTTCACTGAGGGCAGCAGGGGTGACAGGGGCAGGGGCTGCGGTGCCTGGTCCGAAGGAGACACGGTGGGACCCTGCACGGACAGAAGGGACGGGAGCAACTGGGAGGGCGGAGATGGCAATGGAGGAGGCGGGTACAGATGGTGGGATGCTGCCAGATGTTGTTGCATCCTCCGCCTCCTCAAGGATGTCAGCCTGAGACCCGTCGGTGTCATACATGCTCTCGCCTCCGGACAGGTCCTCCGACTGACTCCCTTCGCCCTCCGCGCCACTGGCTCCTGCTGACTCCACAGCACTGGTGGCACTGTTGCTGGGTCCCTCCTCAAGGTCCATGCAGGTGTCTCCCTCGCTTGTGGATGATGATGCTGTGGGCAAGGAGAAGAAACAAACAAGCATCAGTCACCTGTGTACATCTGACACATGAGCACAAGAACAATTGGTCACAGTGCATATCAGCCAATGCATCATGAGTAACAGCTAGATAACTCTGCACATATGTAAGCCCTGTACTGCCCAGTTGGTAGACCCACCATGCCACTTTGACACCAGGAAACTAAATACACAAAAGGCCACAACTTGAATGAGAAATACACTGAGAAGCTAGTGTCTGTGAACCGGTGAGCACAGCAATACAATGAAGTCATGACACCTCTTGTTTACCCTGAAAGAAACAGTAGTGGTGCACTCAAGGTAAACTAACACACCTCAATACTCAAGGTGTCACCACACTCAGAGACCTGTAAGTCCTTTGGAACACAAAACGAACAAAAGTTTGTACCTTGGGACTCACAATACTTTAACCAATCTACATGTTTGGAATGTGCCAATTGGCCATTTTGTGAAAAGAACACTCATGTGCCTGCATGCAATATGTTGCACAAGGCAGTGCACACAAAAGTACATTGACACTGTCATTGAAGAAGCTGGCACCTTTTCTGAGGAGGCATTGTTAGAAATAAATGGTGTTGCAGAAAGTACATATACATGGGCCCACGGAGGTCTTGATGTCTTGACACTCGTTAGTTTGTATCACCGACAACTAAGGAGTCTCACAAAATCAAGACCACCGTGGGAACATGTATATGGAGAATCTGCAACAACATTTATTTAGAACAGTGGCTTCTTTGAAAAGGTGCCAGCTTATTCAATGACAGTGTCAATGTACTTTTGTGTGCACTGCCTTGTGCAACATATTGCATGCAGGCACATCAGTGTTCTTAACACAAATCATCTAATTTCCACATTTTAAACATGAACAACTGTTGACAAGTGCTGTGAGTGCCAATGTCAGTTGTCACCAGGCCTTCCGTCACCTGATTACACAGTTGACTACACATATGACCTACTGCCTGTCATCTGTAGTGGCACACATGTCCACACCCAGGACAATGCATAAGCTAATGGGCCTGCAATTGGGTGGTAAAAAAGCACAGCTGTACTGTGGGGACACCCTCATGGCAAGCCAGAATGTACACACAGATGTCAGCACACAAAGTCCAAACTGCGTTGCATCAGAACAACACACAGGTGCAAAAAATGTATGAGCAGGATTCTTGTTGGTAAAAAAATGACACAGGCTGCAAAGCACGTACATTAAGCACTGGCCAGCATCACAGGGGCACTGCACAGTGTATTTTAGTCCAGGCAATTCTCACACACAAGTCAGACCTGGCAATGAAAAATCAGGGTTGCACATGTATGCCTCTCCCGCACCCCCCCACCCAATACCTGAGTCAATGTGATTGATACAGATCAAGAAGTGACACCTCTTATTCAGGGTTACAACAACTGTGCTTGAAAAATTGCTTCATTTACACCACATCACCTCGTGGGGCTGGCAACACATATTTGTGACAAACAACCATCAACAGATTGTTGTGAATAGCCACACAGGCACTGCCCAGTGTGAGTATGCACAAGCAAAATGGTGTATCCCTGTCCAGTGGACACATGTAGCACACATTAGCAAAATCCAAACTAGGCCAGGGAACAATGCCACAGAGGCAGACCTATGCAGAACACACAGAGAATGTGCACAGTGTTGGATGACACACATGATTAGGAGGCCAGGGGACTGTAGTGGGCACACTGCTCCGTGGTCCTGGAATGAGCTGACTCTACCATGTTCAACCGTCATGGCACTATGCATATCTCACACTCATGCACATCATGTCTGAGGCCAGAACATTGGTCATGCATGCTGCAAGGGTGTCCAGTTGAAAACTCACACTCCTATGTTGAGAATCAGCATCAGTGACAACAACTATGGACCCCCAACATACTGAACAGGTCATGGCACAGGCAAGGTACCAACACAAGTCACAGACCACCCTCCCACATGATGCAGAAAGCAATGTGCACTTAGATGTACTGGCAGCCTAGATGACCATGTGCAAATGTTGTTACACACAGACCAGGGGACACATGTCAAGAAGAGGAAGGGATGAAAAAGAGCCCCAGGTGACATTTGGGAACAGAAAATGCACTGCACATATGAACTCTGGGAGTGTATTAATGCAAAATAGCACTTCCTAAAGCTGGCAACACATAACACAACAAAAAGCCATGTACCGACCCCCTCCTTGCTGCAGTCTCTCCTTAAACTGCCTATCGAGCTCAGGGAAGACCACCGCCAGGACACGTTTCATGTGGGTGGTCAGGTGTCGGCGGCTGCCGTGGGGGCGAGGAGGCGAGAGCTCAAGCTGGACCCGGGCGATCTGCCGGGTCCAGCACCGGATGTCCTGCCACCTCTTGCGGACCTGGGCCAGCTGCCGATCACGCTCCCCCGCAGTTCTCACGGCCCTGACGATGTGGGTCCAGATCACCCCCTTCTCGTAGGCAGTTACCTGTCAGGATGACAAAGTGACACAACATCAATACACCAGCTCCATGTCCCAGAGACACACATTAGAACATCTTTGAAATGTTGAACAGGGCATAGGATGCTGACATGAATAGTCTCATTCACAACATGAAATTGGCCTGTGTGCAAGCGCCAATGCAGTACATGGCATTGAAAGTCTACAGGTGGCATGAGGGGTGCAACACACTCAATGAACATGCCACATACTGTGCAGCACATGCAACAGCAGGCTGATGACCAGCACGTGCCATGCAGTCACATGTCCCACTCCACTGACGCACCCTCAGCAGTCTAGAGAGACACACCCAGCCACAGATCACTGGCCTGTCATTGACAACAGCGGATACAACCCTCACTCTGCCCATGTGCCATTTGCCAGGGGGGAGTCACAGGTGTCGTGCTAGCTCTGCAAGTCAGACACAAACCACGGCTCACTTTTCACATCAGATGGTTAGATCTGTAGCCTCAAACATGCAGCTGTGGGGCAACACTTCACATAGACACTCACCCACATGACAATGAAGATTCACACACATCAATGTCCATGAGTTCGTACACATCATTTGGACACTCTCATCACAGGTCCACTCAACTCATACACATCTGTGGGTACAGTCACCTGTCAAAGCGGGGGGACCACTGAATCCCCTCAGGACAACAGGAATAAAATCCCCTAAGGATTTGCCAGGCTGAATGGCTCATGCACTATGCAGTGAAAGTCACTGTAAGCACTATGCAAGTGAGGAGTGCACACAGGAACTACATGATGCTCTGCATGAGAGCCATAAGCTTGAACCCCCTCCCCGGGACACACTCTAAACAACATTGCATGTCAGTCCCACCTGGACACAATATTGACGGTCACACAACAGGTGCATAGGCAAAGGTAGTGGACTCAGCACTCACCTGCTCCCCTGGTCTCCCATACAGGCTGGGGTACTTTGGGAGGAGGGCATCCAGCAAGGCCTCATTCTCCTCCTGGGTGAATTGCTGGGCCCTCTCCACAGCACGAGACATTGTCCAGGGAAGCAGAGACAGCAGCAATGTTGTTGACTGGAAAGTTGTGCAGGAAAGTGCCCTCTCATGGCTTCTGGCTGCCTTATATCTGTCTTGCTGAGGGGCATTCATTTAGAGGAGTACATAGTGATTGGTCAGAATCATTCGCATCTTACGTTTACTCCAATCCCTTTAAACATACACCAGTGACAGCATTTGCATCGTTCAAATTTAGAGCATCATGTCAAGTCAACAACCACTTTGCAACATTGTATTTTGTGGCCAACTGACTTTTCCAGGACACCTGATGGAAAAATGTGAAGAGAAAACTCGGTATTCATGACAACCAGCATGCATTTAGGGCCTAATACTTGTCCCTTATGTGTCCCCTATGTTATTTTGAAAGCCACACACAGGTACGGTGCGTTTCACACGTACCCCTACGGCACCAGTTGCACAGTGCGTTTGACACGTACGTGTATGCATTGGTAGTACGCGTACGTGTACTACTAGTGTGTACTCGTAAGTAAGTGGATCGCACTAGTAGTACACGTACGTGTACTAGGGTAGTACACGTACGTGTACAAGTACGTGTACACACTAGTTGTACAAGTACGTGTACACACTAGTTGTACACATACATGTACTAAGGTAGTACACGTACGTGTACAAGTACGTGTACACACTAGTTGTACACGTATGTGTACTCCCTTAGTACACGTGTACAAGTACTTGTACGCACTAGTTGTACACGTACGTGTACTAAGGTAGTACACGTACGTGTACAAGAACGTGTACGCACTAGTTGTACACGTACGTGTACTAGTACGTTCACGTACTTGTACACGTACGTGTACTACCTTAGTACACGTACGTGTACAACTAGTGCGTTCACGTACTTGTAGTACACGTACGTGTACGCACTGGTAGTTACACAATTGATGTGTGATGACCTGTGGACACATGTCATGTGTGATGGTGCAATATGTGGCACACATCACCTTGACATTTGCCACATGTGTGTCTGTAGTCCAACTGTGTCATGCACAGCAGCAGTGGGATGGCACAGTCATCAACACCCGCACCTGTCTCCTGATGGCAGGAACAGGGACACTAAATCAACTGACATGTCACGATCAGCGTGCCCCTTTGTGACTATGTCAGGTGTGTGTCATGTGTTCACATGACCTTGATGTCAGTGTTCCGTCAACTGCATCTGCTGTTGGTGCGTCCAACATGGGTCTGTGTGGATATGGGCATGGAACACATCTACTCACACCATGCCCATGTGGATTCCCCCGGCTGTAGTGTCAGCGTGCATCAGACATCGTGTTTCCCAGGCATACATGTCTTCGTTGTCTCAATGGCTGTGTGTTTGTGTTGTCGTGTGTTCCCCTTCATCATAATGTGTTTGATATATACATTTGACAATCCATGTGACCTGTGCGTGTGTCTTGCAATCAGCTGACTGGATGAGATGACATCCTTCCAATGCAGCTATGTGGTTGTGTGTCACTCCGGTGATAATTGTGGACTTTCACTCAGACTGGGCCCAAGTTCATTTCAAGACATGTCATGTAGACTTGACAATCAACAGGTGTATCTTGATTTTTGTAGGAGTGGCAGCAAGCTGGCATATGTGTCCTGTATGTATTGCACCCACCCGACTCCATAGTTACCTGATGTGTATTAACAGTGTACCATGTGCTATGTTCATTGACATTGATGTTTCCCCACTCTCAATCTTCCTTCTTGTAAACAATGTTTTGCAGGGCACCACCTGTCCCAAGACTAATGCCAGACTTGGGTACCATGAGGGAACGTGCCTGCATCCGCCGGTACAGATTCACTCAGCAGTTGATTGAGGACTTGACGGACAAGCTGGCACCAGACCTCCAACCGCAACACAGGTATCCTATTGCGCTGAGCCCCAAGGTGAAGGTGATGGCAACCTTACATTTTTTTGCCACGGGTACGTTTCAATTGACCATAGGTGATGTGGGTGGGATGTCACAGACCATGTTCAGCCGTGTCTTGCGTGATGTTTTAGCAGCCATGTTGGGACACCTTGATGAATTCATCAAATTTCCCACTCCAGAGGAGTTGACAGATGTCAAGGGTGATTTCTATGCCCTGGGAGGGATGCCCCATGTAATTGGGTCCATTGATGGTACAAATGTGGCTTTGGTACCACCACAGGCACAGGAGCAAGCCTATCGCAAGCGCAAACATTACCACTCGATAAATGCCCTTGTGGTGTGTCGTGCTAACATGCTGATTTCCCATGTCTGTTCACGTTTTCCAGGATCAGCACACGATGCCTACATCATGAGGCGTAGCAGGGTGCCACAAATGATGCTGCGGCTGCACAACGAACGAGCCTGTCTTGTTGGTGGGTATACTCTTTTTGTTCTGTGTGTTGCGGTATGTTTGTCTCTTACGCCATCTCCTGACCCACTTCTTTACATGATGTTTCCTTGTAGGAGACTCTGGCTATCCCAACATGCCATGGCTGATGACACCTCTCCGCAACCCAAGAACTGCTGCAGATGACCGGTACAACAATGCACAAGGGCAGACCAGGCGCGTGATTGAGAGGACGTTTGGACTCCTGAAGAGCAGATTCCGGTGCCTGGATTAGACAGGCGGGTTCCTCCCTTATGCCCCGGAGAAGGTCTGCAAAATATTCCTCGTGTGCTGCATGCTGCACAACATGGCAGTTGACAAGGCAGTGCCACTCATCCTCGATCCATATGAGCAGGAACATCCACCCATGGAGGATCAAGGGCTTGGTCACGAGGCTAGTGAGGAGGAAGAGGAGGATGATATCCGAAGTCAGCTCATACGCAACTTCTTCTCATGATGGTGAGTGACTGGGTATGGGTGTGGAAGCTTGTAGCATTGAGTGGCATGTGTTGCAATGTGTGTGTACAGCTGAATGAATGCTAATTGACTTTGATGTGTGTTCTGATGTGTCACTCGAGTGATGATGTCATGCCACACAGTTTGGCGGAGAGACTGTCTTTCAACTTTACATGTGTCCAACATTGTTCATGTTTTGTAAATGTCCATGTGTGCGGCAATAATTGTTTTAGGTGACTTCTTGTGTGTCTGTCATTCACAGGGTTTTGCGCATGTTGTCTGCTCGTATCATCGTTGTCCTCCTGCTATTCCTCATGTGTATTTCAACGTGTGCTGAATCAGCATTCCATGCACGGACATTTGGAAATGTCAGTTTGGGAAAGGATTGCAGCAAGGCTATTTGGTGGTGGTACGGGTTGGGAATGTGTGGGCCTGCTCCTGTGCATGTTGTGGTACCATGCATACATGTATTCTCACCATGGAACAAATCACATGTAGCATCACTCCCATGACATGATAGTCACCCTTCTTGACAGTCATCTGTAGTGGAGTGTGGCGTCTGATGAATGCATCAATGTGTGTAAACCTTGCCTCTGAAACATTGCGGATGCTACGGGTGGACAGAGTGTGGGACCTCACAACAACAGTCTCTCGGGAATTGCATCCTCTCCGTGTGCAGCAGGATATGTTTGGGTCATCCCCTTAACTTGTGTGCCAGTTCATTGGGATTGACATCATCCATGTTGTGAAGGTGGTGTCCAGCGTATGTCCCACATGTTCTGTCAACTGACCTGTGAGTCTGTTCATATGGATGCATATCCCTTTGTGTGTGTATGTGTAATAAAGGAGTTCAGCACAATCCAAAGTGCCTCATCTCTGTCACTGCAGCTCTCTTGCCAGTTTGCATGCGTCATCTATGGCATAATTGTCAAAGATTGAGCATCTGTGTGTATGTATACTTCGGCAACATGCATGCAGTGCTTCATGACTAATGAACTCTATTGTGCATGTAGTACCTGGTTGTGTATGTATTTCTGCAGGTTGATCTCCACAACGGGACGTGAACGCCTGGTGATGGTGTGTCTCCTGTGCGCAGGTCCGCATTCTGTTGCCTGATCCTGTGGCCTTAATTTTGGGTGATTGTTCATACATTTTCTGGTAGTGACCCATGAGTAACCTGACACTCCTTCCTTTACATACACCTGTTGCAATGTGCCTTTCTGACCTCCTTGTTTTTGTGTGCTACTTTTTGCGTAATTTCTCACCCCTTCCACCTGCTGCTGCCTCACCTGCGGCACCGTCCCACCTCGCAAAACAGACCTGGGACTCCCTCCCCGGGAACCTCAACATGACCCATGAGCCCTACACCTTCATGATACTCAGTATTGCAAGCCCCCCATCAGCAGCTTGGGGACATCACGGATGAGTATTGGGCTCCATGTCTGTATTTGCTGTTACATTGTGACCCATGTGTGTCCTCGACCAGACTCAGATCCCAGTGTATGGATTGCTGGAGTTAGTTCCGCACTCTGGCATACTTTGACATATCCCCACACGTATGTTGTGGACTCATGCTAAATGACGGAAACATAAAAATTAAAATGTAGAATATTTATTTTTGGCTCTGGGACCTTTGAATCCAAAGTTCACAGGGGGAGATGGGATCCTTGGCAATTGAAGTCATCAGAGTCCATGCCACAGTGTTTGGCATCATTGTTCAGACTGTGACCAGCAAGTCCATGTGGCAGATGATGTCAGTCAATGAGGTGATGCTGTCGCACATGAAGGCCAGGTGCCAGGCCAGGTGACCTGGGAGATGTCGATGGGCGGATGCCTCTCATGGTCTTTTCCGTGGACGACCCACCTTCCTTGGGGGACCCTCAGATGCAGGCCTTGACGATGCATGGGATGCTCCGTCAGACAAATCCTCCTCCTCCTCCCTCCCTGTGGCTGGTGGTGGTCTTCGCCTGGTGGCACAGGGAGGGTTGCCCATGTTGTCGGCGATCCGACGGAGTGAATGGCTAATGTCCCATTGCACCGCCAGGAGCTCAGCCAGTCTTGCCTCCATCCGTCCTTGGTGTTGTTGTTGACTGGCGTGTTGCTCGGCCTGCTGGTTTTTGATGTCTGTGAGGGTCACCACTACCTGGCTCAACTCCTTGGTGTCCCGCCGGTATGCGTCCATGATGTCCTGTATGTGTGACATACCGGTCCCTTCAGCTGGCTGGTCAGGTTCTCGCCTCCGCCGTCCTCCACTCCCACCACCCCTGCCCACACGAGCCTGGGCTGCCGTTGTGGGCACATCAGGTATACGGGACCCCTGAGGGATGGCAGTGGCGGTGTTGTCTGCCTCCTCCTGGGTGCCCGTTGCACCTTGTCACTCCTGGTCAGACAGGCTCAGTTGATCAGTGTGGGCAGGGCTCCTCGGGGTCTCCTGGGATGTGGCAGTCATGGGGGTGGTGGTTGGCACAGATGTCCCTGAACCAGGTGCTGCAGGGGCTTGGACACCAGAGGGTCCAGGTCGGTCGGTGTCATCCGCAGAGTGTTGAGAGGCGTCGCTGCCGGTGGGATCAGGTTCCTCCCGAGCCTGTGACTGTGATTCTTCGCCCCCATTGTTGGGAGGATGTTCATCACGTTGCCCTGTGTGTGAGAGACAGACAATGTTAATGCTGTTTCATGCTAAATGCATGTTCCATACACATTCAAGTTGGCACTGTTCCTCCAGGTAGTTGTATGTGCCTAGCATTCTCCTCAATGTTCACTTGTGGATGGGTATGTTGCGGGGGACAGATTGATATGTTCTCCTGGGTCTTTGACATATCGAATTGCGGCTTGGGTGCTTCTTCGGCTATGTATTGGTCTTGTTGTGTTGCATGTCCATTGTGAGAGTGGGTAAATCCATTGCCTGTCCTGATGGTGTTTGCTTGTGTAAGGGGTGTGTGTGACAGGGCCTGCTGGTGGGTGTCGTGCGATTTTGCCCTGGGTCTACCAGGTGATGTAGCTATCCCCCCATGGAGCATGCTGCCATGACAGTGAGTGTGAGTTCCTGTCCTAGATATCTGACCTTGTTGTCTTGGTGTTTGTGTTTGCACTGGTCACAGGAGGGCCTTGTGCTGCCTACACCAGGGCCAAGTGTGCGCTATTTTGTCAGTACTTTCCCAATCCCTGTGCATTGCGCATGGTGCATGGGTATGTAGCTGGGCCATATGGGATGAGGGCAATTGAGTCTGATTTGTATTTCAAAAAAGCGTTTTGTGGCACCCACCCTCCCAGCATACCGGACATCCATTCTTGGGTTGGTGCTTCGTGTAGCATGGGACATATCATGGCCTTGCTTTCTCAATGGGGCATACACATGTTATTGGCATTAGCGTTGCTTTTTACTGTGGTTGTGGCCGGTGATGGCTTGGGGGTAGTTGCGTGCATTTGGTGTAGTTGGGGTGTGGATGCCATTACCCCCCTGTTACGTAAGTTGTTTGTGTACTCACCAGGCCTTGGAAGTCCTTGGCGTCCATGTACTCCCACCAGCGGAAGCATGGCCATCACCTTCTCCTCTCAGGGATGGTAATGTACTGGTCTGCGGGGCGCCCCACCTCCAGTGATGTTGCTCTGGGCGTAGTCCTCAGTCATTTTTCTCTTGACCGCCCTCCGCAGATCGTACCACCTGGTTTGGCAATCGTTCCTGGTCCTTCTGATGGGTGCAACAGCATTCACCCTATCGACGATCCTCTGCCACAGGCGTGATTTTTCAGCTATGCTGGTCTGTCTGACCAATGTTCCAAACAGCTGTGGATCGACTCTGATAACTTCATTGACAAGGATCTCCAGCTCCTCCCTTGTGAACTTTGGATTCTTGTCTGTGGGCATGGTGTGGGGTGAGGGTGTGGATGGTTGTGGGTGTGTGGGTCTGAATGTGACGGTGTAGGTCTGAATGTGAAGAGGGGGTATGTGTGAAGGTGGTTGTGTGAAGTTGTGTAAGTTAAGGTGGATGGGTGCAGTTGTTTGTGTGTGCTGTCTCTCTGCAGTGAGTCTGTTGCAAAGGCTCATGGTTTGTGTGTGTGGGCCCTTTTTATTGATCAATTTGTGGGTGTGGCTCAGTTTGAATTTTTGGTGGGTGTGTTATAAGGGGTGGTTGTGAGTTTGCCCCTCTGTTTGCCTGTTTGGTTGTGTCAAGGTTAGTCCTTTCCATTTTTTGTGCAGTGTAGACGTGTTTTGTGGTGTTGTGCGAGTCGAATAGAGCCTCCTTGTGCTGTTTTACAGTGTCCGTGCTTCAGTACGGTACAGGGGTACAAGTCGTACAGGCACACCCCCCCATGCGTTGGGTATGTACGGTGCGTACACGGACTTTTGTTATGTACGGTGCGTACCCCGCCATCGCTTATGTACGGTGCGTACACCACCATTGATAGGTACGGTGCGTATACCACCATCGCTTATGTACGGTGCGTACCCCACCATCGCTTATGTACGGTGCGTACACCGCCATTGCATATGTAGAAGTCATTCCCCGTGTACGAGACGGACGTTTTCCGTGCAAATCGTAATTCGGTAAGCCGGTCCGGATCGTACTTGTACGTTCGGACTCTATTTTTACGATTTGTATGGAAAAGTGTCCGGGTCCGTGTCGTACAACTTTTCCAGACTCTAATTCGTACGGATGGGGCGGATTAGTATGTATTATTCACATACAAATCGTACTTCATGGGTCGGACGGGACTCGTATGATTCGTATGGAAAAATTTACAGATACGAGTCGTACGGGGGGGAAAAAATACAGGATCGGAATCGGCCCCTAAGTTTACTATATATAAATAGGGGAGCCATTTTGTAAGCAAAAGGTGTGGGTGATCACAAATAAATGGAGTTTAAGGCACTAATTTAGTTTACTTTCAGTTAAAAGGTAAACACTTTAAAGAGATTTATAAGAATAATAGATTAATGGCTAGAATATAGATGTCGCGGCCTGGAATCCTCAGGATCGTGCGTTGCTCTTGTAGAAGCTGAAATAGAAATAATAGGGAATAATACAAATAACACAAGTCTCTGTCAGCACAACTGTTAGCAAGATTTATTTGGGAACAACAAATAATGCAAAAGTACGTGCAGCACGGAGGCAGACAATAAAGATACTGAATGCCCAAAGATGTGACATTGGTGACAGCTTTTATAGGCCAAAACCACAGAGGATGTAGCATCATAACATACATTGCATAAATTAAGCATAGTTCATTTGACCAATTTGCAAGGGCCTAGATAGTTATATACCATTTAAGGTCCGAAAAGTACTGTTGCCGCCTGCGTGACCTAGGTCTGCTTCTGGGACTTTCCACTGTAATGTAAGATATAGGTCTGGTGCTTTTCCAGTTAATAGTTGCAACATAATAGAAAGGACCAGACATATTACAAAATGTGCTATGCTGAAATGTCTGTGTCTACATGAGCATCTTCCCTGTCACGTATTATGCTTGATCGACCCTTGTGTTACAAAAGCTGTGTCTCTGAAGCGAATGGAAAAGTACAGGCATTTTGTGCACTGCTTTTCATGTCAACTTAGCAGGGCCTAAAAGCTTACAGCATTTGGTATCATACAAGAAAGATGGCTTCTACACTCTATGGGGTCCACCTCTCGACACCCTCAAGGTCTGAAACAATATTCACAGACTCGATGAGGTGGTCCAGTGGGGGAAGAAAAGGATGGGGACAGCAGGGAGGGAGACCTGTAACGAGAAAGAAAGAATGAGATCAGTACACCCCTACCCTCGCTGTCGTGCTGCCCTATCCCTACCCCATCCCAATCCTAGTGCCCGAGCCCTACCTGTAAAGGAAAATAACGCGCTGCTCTGGCTGGAACCTACAAGACGTAGGGAAGCACTTCCTGAGATCTAGAGCAAAGATATGAAGCGTTATATAAGCGTTCCACCACACTAGGGCCTCAATGCACACCCCCCGCTGTCGGGGTTGAGATAAGAACATACCATATACTCAGTGTCTCACAGTAATACAGGGGAGCGGAAGAGCGGTCCTCCAGCTCACTCATAGGAGCACACGTCAGCATTGCATCATGGGGAAAATGTCTAGAAACAACCAGTGTTCAGAGAACAGGACATTTCCTACTCAACAGAGGTATTCCTTGCCAGAACTGGTAACATCCCTGGCTGCAGGCAACTGGAACACGCCCATTACGTAATGGGCACAAATAGTTCAATAGCCAAAGTTCACCACTGCTTAGAGAATCAAGTAAAGAGCAGCAGCTCATGAAAATGGAGCGTTTCTCACCACTCACATCGCGCCCTTTATCTCCCCGCATGAACCTGGGAATTGCCGGTTCGCCAACGCGGGAGAAAGGCGCCTAAGGTGCACGGCTCCAAGGGGAGTCGGAAGAACCGGAACCTTTTGGGATTCCCCCACAATGAATGGGGAGTATGCTCGTGGGTTTGGGATTACGTTTGCCCCACTGAGAGGACTGATAGTCGCTTCACATGGAACCCACAGAGGGAATCCGCCAACGAAGCAACGGGATAACAACGAGGGAATGGCCACAATACCTGGGCTGAGCAGAGGTCCAAGGAATAGGAAGCGCGCTGCTTACAGCACCCTTACCAGCCTCCTGGTCGATCTCGGCGCAGCTCTCGGCATGGAGTAATCGGCACCGTGCAGGGGTCCCGGAAGCTCTATGTCTGCTTCCGCGTCTTGGCGTCATGACGTCACGGCCGTCAGCCGCCCGCGGAGGTTCCTGGGGATTGTAGTCTGTCTACTCGTTTGCGCTCGCGTGCGGGTCGTCAGTGTTCCATGAGACCTCCTCCCATGAGCCCTGACAATAGAACACTGAAATCTATCAATTTCACATTATGGCTACAGATTATGCGCAGCACCATGAAGGATTGATGCAGGAAAATTAGATATTTGCTCAATTATGAGATTAAAGTAATGTCACCATGTGAAAGGTTATTGAGATATAACTATAGCATTACATTAACAACATGAGACATTACAATTTGAAATGATTATCTGTTTAAGTTTTAAGTGATTAAAAAGGGATTGGGATCAGCTCGTGTAGGGGTGAAATTTTGAAGGTGATAAGAAAGCAAGGATGAAGGAATACTGATAACAAATAAATAAAGTCTATAGTTAAGAGTTCGAACTACAACGCTAGCTATCTTGTTTTTTTTTTTCTTTTCTAAATACATTTTTTAATTCTTCATGTGTAGTAAATTTGATATGACTACTTTTGGCCCCGGTGCTGCTGCACCATTTAAATCAAGCTCATTTACACTGCAAGCTAGCTGCAATTGTGACTGCCTGTTTAGTAGTAAAATACAGCAATATTAGGTGTTTAGTGTGGTGCTTTAGAGCTTTTGGTCCTGGTGTCACTGCACCTGCTGCACCATTGCAATCATGACCCTCTAGTCTGCAAGGTAACTGCACTTGTGACTGCCTGCTTAGTTTAAATTTGTTAGCAATAATCTGGGTTTAGTGGGGTCCCTAAAGCTTTTGGACCCAGTGCCACTGCTCCTGCTGCATCATTCAAATCATGACCCTGTTGTCTGCAAGGTAACTGCATTTGTGGCTGCCTGTTTAGCAGTAAAATATAGCACAGCTCTTGTATATTAACTTAATTTGTAATGTGCAATGTTTATTACAACATTTAGAATTTGATCAAAATGACCAAATTGATTAAGTTGAAAAAATCTATCCGGTAAGGCCTACAAAGTGTAAAGAAAGGTACTGAGGCATGGATAGGAAATGCCACAAACATTCTAAGACTAAAGCATCTGATTTCCACAACTAAGTAATAAAATGGAAGCATTCCAGCAGCTTTCTGCCTTTTCCGTGGTAATAGATCCTATCTTCGACAGTGAATGGGGCTTAAACGCTTAACGATGTTGCTCCTATTAGAGGTTCTAAAATGAATAATAGAAAGATGTCTCAGCCCTGGTTTGATGACTCTCTTAGAATAATCAAACAGTAATGCTGAAAACAGGAGCGCAAATGGCGATCTGGATATAATAGAGAGGAGGGAGATAAGTATAAATCCTGTCTAGGTAGTTAAAAATTCAATTGTGGATGCTAAATCTAAATTTTACACATTACAAATAAATACAGTCACCAATGTCTCCAAAACTCTTTTTCAAACTATAAAAAACTGACTACCCCTGTGGGATCGGACACGGCAATCAATAATCAAGACTTTTGCAACTCCCTAGCCTGTAACTTCCAGGAAAAAGTTTTGAATATTCTAAGCAATTTTACCAACAGTTGCTTTTTAAATAAATCCACAAATACAACTCCTAAGTCAGCTAGGTTTGGACATTTTATTACTCCCTCACTGGAACAGATCTCTGAACATATTCCGAATATTAAAGCAGGATCTCCTGAGGACCCGTGCCCCCCCTAAGATAGTTCACCTGATCCCAGAAATCATAGCACGTCATCTTTCCATTATCTTTTCCACCATGTTCAGCACAGTCATTTTTCCCACCACTTGGAAAGAAGCATCAGTGTTTCCTCTTATAAAGAAACCTACTCTTAACACTTTAGATCCCAACAATTACCAACCCATGGCAAGACTTCCCTATCCAGATAAAATAGCAGAAAATAATATGAATCTCCAACTCTCCTCTTTTATTGAGGCTAATCATCTTTAAGATGATACGCAGTTCGGTTTCAGAGTAAATCACACCACCAAAACTGCTCTGCTCTCAGCCACTGAGGAAATCAGATCATTTCTTGACAGTGGGAGTAATGCAGTCTTGATCCTGCTGGATCTCTCAGTGGCTTTCAATACAGTCAAACATGAGATATTGGTTGGCCGTCTGCAGGATTTAGGGGTCGGTGACTCAGTACTGGTGTTACTTAAATTCTTTCTTCCATTGCGCTGACAAGTGGTGTCACTTGATGCTTTTAACTCAGAGCTATATTGCTTGCCTTGTGGGGTTCCTCAGAGGTCTTCACTGTTCCTTACTTTATTTAATCTTTATGTTACACCACTTGCTGCTCTGATCAAATCTTTGGGTCTGTCCTTGGCATCTTACGCCGATGACACACAAATAATAGTCTCACTGGCCAAAAGTGAAAGTCATTTCGGCAGGAGGGTTATCAACTGTATGAGAGTAGATGGATGGCCAACAGAAGCATAATTCTTCAAAAACAGAGGTTATTCAGTTTGACAATAATCCAGCCATCTGTTCTCCTAGCTGTTGGCCATCTGACTTGGGTATGGCACCTACGCCAATATCCAAAGTAATTAAAACTGGGGTTTCTGTTGGACATGGAGCTAAAATATAAAGAACAAGTCAACTTGATTACTTCCTCCTCCTTTTACTGGCTTAGAATTGTAAAACAAATCGAAATATTTCTTCTGGCTGATCTGCTGAAAGCGGTGGTTATCGTCTTAGTTCTATCACGATTGTATTATTCTAACAGTCTTTACATTAGTCTTCAAAAAGGTCCACTTAAGAAACTGCACGATTTCTTCTAAAAATTCCCAAATTTCATTCAGTCAAGACTTCCATTAGACAATTGCTTTGGCTACCGGTTTGCCACTGCATTACCAATAAGGCTCTTTGTTTAGCCTATAAAACCCTCAATGGAAAAGCCCTAGCCTACTTCAAGAAAACATTTTGCGGTACGTTCCAGGTAGAACTTTGCGCTCATGTTCAGCTGGTCTTTTGAGGGTTGCTTCCTTCAAATGTGCTACTTGGGGGGCCATCAGTTTTTGGGAAGGGTCTCAAAACCTGATTATTTAATCAATGATCCTCGCCAATACTACTTAGTTCTCGTTTGCGCCTCTTTGCTCTGTATAGTGCCAAGACGCCTCTGGGTATTCGTGTGCTCTATAAGATGTGTCATTTATTTATTCATAAACAGTGTGAACAGCTTTAGTAGAAGTATCGTACATGCGTGTAGCAGGGGAAGGTAAAAAAATGTAAGATACAAAACCGAATTAACACAGTAATTCTGCAATGGGAACTGATAAGAGCCCCCTTTTAAGACTTATTAAATACAAGAGATTTCACAAGCACAGTGCAAATGCTGTGGCAGCAAAACATAAAAAGGTGACCCTCATACCCACTCTTCAGTTCACTCCTGGACCTGTAGCTATAACAGAAGAAGGATGCCCTGCTGCTTGTGGCCTGAGCTGCTTGCTGAGAAGAAAGACTGGACCTGCACCTTTCATCCAAGGCTAAAGTGACTACAAGGGTCAGCTGACTGACCTCCTGTTATGAGCTACAGGGACATAAAAAGCTCTGAGTCCCCGCTGTCTGCAACTGCACAGCTGACCTGCTGTAACTGGACCTGGCCTCTGCTGGATTGTGATTCTGATCCCCAAGAGGTGCCCCTCTGGTCCTAGACCCTTGGTGTGGCATCAGTTAAGCTCCTTCCCAAAGGAGAAATCCTGAAGTTTTGGGTAGTTCGCGATCGTGAATGTGCCTATTCGTGCCAAGATTATGCTACCTGAGCTGTCTGCCAACTCAAAGCTCCTGCGAACCTGACTCTTCATGTTACAGCGACAGCAAACGACGACTAACAATGCAAGATCAGCACTTTGCTCCACTGCCCGTGGTGACTGCCAGTGTGAATCTCCAGCAATGACCGTCCGTGACACCAGACAGGATCTTCACATTACAGCAACAACCGTCAGTGACGCCCATCTTGCTCTTCGCTCTGCTGCAACGTCCAGCCGCAACACTCTCCATGCTCCTCGCGGCCTCATCCACTGCGTTCGTAACTCTCCGACCCGGACTTTAATAGGTACCTTTTTCAGAAGGACAAATCTGGTCCGTGTATCCAGCACCGCTCCCTTTTGGTTGGCCTCAACTTGTGAATTTCCTTTGGTCTTGCATAACCAAATGATAGCAAGTGGCGTTTTGTGCTTTCAGGCCATGGGTACCCACAACATTTTCTTGGGTGCCAAAATGTCCAATTTTGAGTGTGCCCGAGGGCTGCATTGATGCCAAGGCATCACCAAGGAGTCAGGTAGGGTGGGGGATTACCAAGACAGAAAAAAAACACTTTCAAAAGATTACTAGAAAATGCTTATTTTAAAGTCTGTTTTGTCCATTTTGCAGCAGTTTATGTTATCAAGTAATTCTGTAAGGATGGCACTACCTAACTCAGCTTTCCTACTAAAACCATGCATTTCCACAGATTCATTTTACTTACACTCATTTTTTTAATTAAAGGTGTTTGCATTATATTATATTTTCAGGTACCTGTAGGTTAAAATACCAACAAAATAGTTACAGAATATTGTGTACTTTTTAACTACCTCTCAACCACCCCTCCTAACACTCACACTGCCATTGTAATCACGGTCACATTTCCCATAATTTTCTTTAAGTACTCACACAGTTCCCTTATCTAAGCTTTCACCAATGAACAGGGCAGCCTTGCTGAAAGTACAAGCTAAAATGGCTATAAAAATGATACCCATAACCAAAAGTGCACAAAAAACATGCTTCCGCAGCATTGTTTTTTGATAATAGGCTTTGTTTCTACAGTCCTTTATGCTTGTTCTATGAGCAGGGCAGCCTAGCTCATAAAACACGCTGAACTGACTATAGAAACAAAGCCCAGAACGACATTACGATGATGATGGACTAAACAGAAAAAGCCAACAATGGACCTTAAGCAGTTTTCTTTCTCGATTTACCAGTGGTCCCAAAAGTTCGGTGAGCCACAAGGAAAGATCTGCCGGGCTGCTGTTGGCCCGCAGGCAGTACTTCGAGTACCACTGTTTTAGGCTCTATACTTACCTTAAATTTTTAAAATTGCATATCTCTGGTTCCACTGATTGGATTTTTGTTATTTTGGTGTGTAATAATGTATTACATTTTAATCTGTTTCTAAATTGATGTTGGTTTTTTGTGTGTAGTGTTTTCACTTTATTACTGTTTGTGTGCTGCATAAATACTTTACACATTGCCTGTAAGGTAAGTTTGACTGCCTTGTGCCAAGCTACCAGAGTTAGGCACAGGTTAGTGACTTTTTGTGCATCATCCCGACAGGATTGTGGTTGCAGCTTGAGAAGGGTTAACGCCGCCCTCACCCAATAACCCAATTTCTCACATTGGTTTTCAGGGGTGAAATTCAGTACTGAACAGTGATTTTGTTTAACACTAAAATCTCATATAAATAATTTGATACCATATTCAACCTCTGAAATTCTTCCTGATTGGCTCTTTTTTCTTTTTCTAAGTTCAATCCTGTTCTACCTGACTATATGTGCCTGGCACCCTACCTGTAAGGATGGAGTTTGAGCTTAGCAGATGGAGAGCTACATGAAGCTGACCTCAGAGAATTCTGCAAGGAGAGAGGGCTCCCTTCCAAGAGGAGCACCCAGAAGTTGTGGAGGCCCACCATTTGCTAGCCGCAACAGCGGACCAGGATGAGGAGGAGGGTTAGGAGCAGCATGATGAGGACCTGGGCACAGGTCCTGATCTGCAGCAATCAGAGATGGAGGACCACCTGCCCAAAGGAGTAGAGATCCCTCCCGGGGCATAGAGCAGTGTGTCTTCACAAGGTATGTCCTTTGAGGAGCTAGCGGACAGGAAGGCTGAGAGAAAACTCAGGTTGCAGCTAGTCATACTCAAGATGAATGTGAATGTGAATGTGTTGTACTTGTATAGCGCACTGTTACCCTAGGGTGTCCTGGTGCTGTACTCATACCGCTGGGAACCCTTCCTGGCTATTCCCTGTGAAATGTCCACTCCTGGGCACCCCCCAAGGTGAAGCCAGGCATCCCAGCGCTGTTGGGGCCGTTGTGGAGATTAAACAAGCTATTGCCCAGTGTTGCAGAGTGGGACCCATGATTAGAGTAGGCACCAAGGCGAGAATTAACAGGTCCGAGGAAATTGAGCCCAAGACCCGCCGAGGCGGGAATTGAACCCTGGTCCCGGGCCAGATCTCTGCATCAGGGTCTGCCGCTCTAACCATTGAGCCACACTTCTCCACTGTGGCTCAATCTAAGATGGTGTAGGCAGCAGCCCAGAAAGCCCTGAAGGAAAATAAATTGGCAAAGGAGGAGAGAAAAAAGCCCCATGAGCTAAGTCTCAAGAGCTGGACATCAAAGCCAAACAAGTGGAGTCCAGCAACAATGGTAGCAGCAATACCCCAGTGTTCCCTAGAGAAAAGAGGGTCCAGATTCCCAATAATCTGGTGGCTAACATTGTTGTGGGGTGTGACAGATAAGTGGTTTGAAGCCTATAAGGTTGAGCAGGAGATGCACCAGGTCCCTGAAGAGGATTGGGGTGCCAGTATCTGCCGACACATACCTAGTGAGTGAAGGAATGCCTTGTGGGCCATAGGAAAGGGGAACAAGATGAGGTACCCCCCTCACACCCTGAAGACAAACATTTTTTAGAAAATATGGGCCTACCCCAGAGAAGTATAGGCATATCTTTAGGGACAGTCAGAAATTGCCCTAGCAGTCCTAGGGGAATTTTGTGAATCACTTTTTCAAGGTACTGGAGGGGTGGGTGAAAGGAAATGATTACAAGTGTCTGTACAATATGTTTGCAAGAGAGCAATGTTCAGCAATTGTTTTCCAGAGCTGCGTCAACACCTAGAGTATAGTAAGCTCACTGACCCCAGGGAGCTTGCTAAGTAGGTGGGCCAGTAGTTCAGCACCAGGGCCCACAAGACGGCTTCTAAGGGTGGGATCACCCTAGGGGTTGACAGGGTTCCCGCCAGAAGAAAGTGGGGGGAGAAAAACTTAAAAATAAGGAGTTCTCAAAAGGTCCCCAAAATAATTGCTACGGGAACAGTAGTCAGTCCCACCCGGATCAGAAGTGGAAGGGGATATTTGAAGCAGGGAGGTTCGTCCCCATTGTACTGAGTGCCACAGGTATGGGCACGCAGTACACTGACACCAAATGCCTCAATAGGGCACAGACTCCTACTGATGGGCAGACACCAGGGTTTTGCAGGGTTGTGCAGTGTAGCACTTGAGGAGGAGGTGGTTCCAGTTAGCACTGGGAGAGAGAACAAATGTCACCTAGGTGTCCCTGGGAAAGCCCACATGCCTCCAAATACTTCCAATTCAAGGCAGTGGGTCACCACCAAGAGGTGGAGGCTTGTAGGCGCAGAGGAGCCAGTATGACTTCTGTATGGTGTCATCAGGTGTCCTCGGAGCAAGTCATACCCAATACATTCCACAAGGTCATAGTCGCAGACAATGGTGAAGGTTACTATCCAGTGACTCTAGTTCCTTTTGAGTGGTGGAGGAGTCTTAGGTTCTCTAAAAGTAGCTGTGAGCCTTGCCATACCTGTAGATTGTCTGTTAGACAACAGCCAAGAGCAGACTGTCGAGAAGGAAGTGGAGGTCCTGTGACACCTGGATACGTAAGAGTTTTCTGAGTGGGTCAGCATGACCACATGGTCCATGGCTGCTGAGAAAGGGGGCCTGGAACAATGGCCCAGGCCGCTGCCAAGAAGAAGAAGAGCAGGGGCGTGGGAAATCAGCCCCTGCAACTTTTGCAGACCAGGGTGAAGGGGTGCTTGAGGGGGCAGCCCTGGAACATATCGGGGAGGTCATTGCCACTCTGTGAGATCTTCCAGAGCTTGCTGGATAGAAAGTTGATGGTGGGCCCACTAGAAAAGAATTCTGCAAGTTGCAAAAAAAATGCCCAACTCTAGACAGCTGGAGGCGGCAATCTGAGGCCCAGGCAGTTGGTGACACCTCTGAGATCACCTCATCTATTGGGAGAAGGACCTCCTATATAGCGAGCCTAAGGAACCTGAGCCTGGGACAACCTGTGCATTGGCGGTTCCCCAGCACTACAGGGCCTTCCTACTGGGACTGGCTCATGATATACCTCTAACAGGACATCTAGGGCAGGAGAAGACCTTTGCCAGTCTTGTCACCCACTTTTATTGGCACAAGATGAAGACTGCCTCAGATACATTCTGCAGGTCATGTCCCACCTGCCAGACCAGTAGGAAAACAAGGAAAAATCTAGACTTCCCTGGTCCACATTCCTGTTCTTGGCACCCCTTTGAAAGGGTGGTCATCAACATTGCTGGGCCCCTGGACCTTAAAACTGCCTTGAGCAACAGGTTTTTCCTGGTTTTGGTGGACCATGCCACCAGATACCCATAGGCCATCTCTCTGAGGTCTGTAATACACCAGCAGTGGCTAGGGCCCTAATGGGAATTTATATCTGCCTGGGGTTCCCCAAAGAAGTGGTGTCTGACAGGGGCACCAACTTCATGTCAGAATAAATGAAGTCTATGTGGGATGAGTGTTGGATAACTTACAAGTTCTTCATACCCTATCACCCGCAAACAAATTGACCTGTTGACAGATTCAACATGACCCTCAAGGGCATGATTATGAACCTGTCTGAACTCATAAGGCAGACGCGGGATGTTCTCTTACCATGCCTGCTCTTTGCCTACAGAAAGGAGTTGAGTTTAACCAATTTGAACTCCTCCATGGCAACCCTGTTGAGGGGACCTCTCAGTCTGGTGAAGGAAGGGTGGGAGCAAACTCCCCGGAAACCTCCCCAGGATGTAGTCAGTTACATGCCTGCCCTCCAGAACCAGATACAAAAGGTCTGGAAAAAGGCTTCTGAGAACTTAGAAGCTAGCCAGCAAGTCATTAAGCGCTGGTATGACCAGAAGCCAACCAGGCCAAGTTTCAACCTGCCCAAAAAGTGTGGATTATTGAGCCTGTGGAACCCAGAACCTTCCAAGACCACTGGCCTAAGCCCTACAAGGTGAAGGAGCGAACAGGGACGGTCAGCTACCTGGTGGACCTAAAGACCTCTAGGAACCTCTTACCGGTACTCCATATCAACCGTCTGAAACCACACTCTGAGAGGTCTGAGGTCATCATGCTCCTGGTGACAGATGTCAGAGGGGAGCGTGAACCTATCCCTGACCTCTTATCCTCCGAGGAGCAAGTAGGACTGTACAGGGTGTCAACCTCTCCCCTCCAGAACAGCAAAGGGACTGTCTGTAGTTGTTGGGACAGTTTGCCTTTCTCTTTTCCCTCACCCCTGGGCTTACAAACCAGTGTTCTGATGATATTGATACAGGAGGCAAGCATGCTTGTAAAGAGCAACATTTACAGATTGGCTGACAAGTTGAAGGCCAGCATCAAGTAGGAATTCACCAAGATGCTGGATTTGGGGGTGCATGGCCACTCTAATAGTCCCTGGTCTAGCCCAGTGGTGCAGGTATCCAGAAAAGAACTCCTCTTCTATGTGGATTACTGGGGGATTTATTCAGTTACCAAAACTGATGCCCACCCTATCCCCCAAGCAGATGAGCTCATTGACAGGCAGGGTGCTGCTAGGTTCCTGAGTACCTTTGACTTAATGTCAGGGTTCTGGCAGATTGCCCTGTCTAAGGAAGATAAAGAGATGTCTGAATGTTTTACCCTAGAGGGCCACTTCCAATTCAGAGTGATACCATTTGAGTTTAAAAATGCCCCTGAAACCTTCCAGAGATTTCTAAGCAGTGTCCTGGCTGGAATAGAGGCACTCTGTGCGACCTACCTGGACGACATTGCTGTCTTCAGCTCCAGCTGGGAGGAACACCTGCTTCACCTCCAGAAGGTGCTGCAGGCTTTGCAAAACATTACAAAAACTGTAGTCCCTGACAGGGAAGATACATAAGAAAACAATAACTATAGACTTGGAATCAGTGCTATATTAAGGCTGTCCAGCCGGACAGTGATTTTAATAATGTTTCGGATCACAAAAACAGGGATAAAGGGGGACACAATCCTGTGTCCAACGCAATACATATAACACAAACCACATTAAACGAAAAGGCTCAGGCAGGACAAAAGGGCTTGTAAGTTACATACAAAATAAAACAAGCACAATTAGGTATCAACACCGTTACACTTAAATAATCATTTGAATTGCGTATACGGTGTGCATAGGGTCGACGACATTTCAATCCCATAAAACCAATACTGGGATCATCATCAGGACATAAAGTTACATGCCTGAGAGAAAAATTTGCCGTGCTGAGTGCACAAGGCAAGCGGTCTTGTAATAATGCGGCAATTAGGGCATTTAAGGCATGCCAGGGCAATGAGAAATTGTATGCCAATTGGTTGAGCAGAGCACAGTATCAAATGGGACGTGACGCGTGTGAGGTAGAAAGAGAGAGGAGAAGTTAAGTGGACCGTGTTCGCATGTCCAATTTGAAGCCAGCAGCGTTAGGAGGAGGCACGATGGGACCTGACATTTCTAACCGAAACTTGGCTGGATGAGGAATCCACGCCTGACGCCCTAGAGGCACTCCCAGAGGGATATACAATATACAGACAAGACAGACCCATAGGCAGAGGAGGGGGCATTGCAATAGTTGCACAGGAAAGTCTACGCTGCCAACTTAATCATGTGCCTATCTTGGACAGTGAGGCAGGGAGCTTCACAATAAAAGTGAATAACAACCACACACTGGAAGGAATGTTAATTTACAGACCCCCCGGCCCCTCAACTAGGTTCGAGGAGAGTCTAGCTGAATGCATATCGAGAGACCTCGATATGCAAAAATAAATTCATGGTACTTGGTGACCTTAACCTCCATTTCAACAACCCATCCGACAACACCAGTAAAAACCTCTGCCAAGTATTAGAAGCTTTACAACTAAATCAAATTGTAAGCGGGCCCACCCACCAGTTAGGGAACTTACTAGATCCCATATTTGTTAACTGGGGGGAAGTAGAAGCGAAGACTCCCATCCCTATCCCCTGGTCGGATCATCACCTGGTACCTTTTACCATTCATATTCCTGAAGGTAGAGCCCGACAACCCACAGCATTATACCACCTAAGGCGAAAATGGGCCTCCTTCTCCCAGTCTAAGTTCTGCGAGGAACTAACAAAAGGAGGCGACCCAGGGGGAGATGATGCAGACACAGCTAACTCCAACCTCTGCAAACGCATCAACGATGCACTAGATCTCACAGCCCCGCTATCCAAAACTAATCCCAGTGACCGTGCTCAAAAAACCGCACCCTGGTTTACTACTGAACTGCGGAATGCTAAAACCTTATTGAAGAGAGCTGAAAGGCAATGGCGTCGGGCTTTCTCCAAAGATACTAGAGAGGTCTACCTGTCAGAGAGGCGAGTCTACCATGGACTGATTAGAAAGGCGAAAACTACACACTATGAGACTAAGATCAACGAAGCAGGTAACTCGACGAAGGAGTTATTTCTACTTTACAAAACTCTCTCTAGTGGAAAATCCGCCACTGTCCCTGATGACTGTTCGCCTGAATCTTGTGACAGAATCGCAGACTTCTTTGCTGAGAAAATATCTAAAATTTACTCGGCATTCCCAACCCAACCCACGAATGGGATAGAGTTTGTAGAAAACTCTAGGGATAGGGGAAACTCACCCACCCTTACCAACTTTGTTACCCCACCCACAGAAACTCTCCTAAAAATCTGCAGATCCGTAAAGTCAGGTTCCCCACGGGACCCTACCACTCCCAAACGCCTAAAAGACAGCCTGGGGGCCTTGGAGCCCTACATTAGGCATCTACTGGATGTGTCTTTTACGACAAAGACGGTGCCTAAAGAATGGAAAAAAGCGGTGGTCCTTCCTCTCAGGAAAAAACCTAACATCAGCTTTGATAAATTAGACAATTTGCGGCCCATCTCTCTCTTACCATATCTGGCCAAGGTAGCAGAAAAAACGGTCAATATCCAACTTATGGATTTCATAGACAAAGCTGCCTTACTGCACGACACCCAATTTGGCTTCCGCCCCCGCCATTCTACGGAATCGGCACTACTGACGGCTATGGAATCCCTAAGACAGGGGGTGGATGAAGGTCACACTATGGCCCTTATCCTACTGGACCTGAGTGCGGCATTCGACACTGTAGCTCACTCCACCTTGCTACAGTGTCTGAATGATGGAGGTATAACTGGAGCCGCACTCCAATGGATCCAGTCCTTCCTGACGGGGAGAAGTTTCCAGGTCCGTCAAGGGGACCACTATTCCCGAGACATAGAATTGGGTCAGGGCGTTCCTCAGGGTTCGTCCCTGAGCCCAACTCTTTTTAATCTCTATGTCTCCCCAGTGGCTCCAATTGTAGTGGGACACGGACTACAAATTGTTACCTATGCCGACGACACACAGTTAGTTGTATCCCTCTCGCGTACACCCGGCCTTGCTATGGACAGTTTCAGGGCTTGCATGCAAGATCTTGCAACCTGGATGTCCACCAATTGCCTGAAATTAAATGGCAACAAGACCGAGGTGCTCATGGTGGGAGGCAGCCCATCTGTCTGGACGTCGGCATGGTGGCCACCTTGTCTAGGTGAGGCCCCCACACCTCGGAAAGAAGTCAGAAATCTCCGGGTCTGGCTAGATACTGACCTGTCTTTCGGACCACAGATCAACAGGGTGACGGGCATTTGCTTCAGCATTCTAAAAACTCTGCGGAAGGTCCTAATTCTCCTTCCTACGGCCGCCCGCAGAACACTGGTGCACGCCCTTGTCACCTCACGCCTAGACTTTGGCAACCTACTTTATTTGGGAGCTACCTGTAAAGCGATAAATCAACTTCAGGTGCTACAGAATGCTGCAGCCCGCCTTATCTTAAACCTCCCTAAAAGATCGAACTCCAAGGCCGCCCTCCAGTCACTCCATTGGCTGCCGGTGAGGAGCAGAGTTGAATTTAAGTCCCTCTGCACCTGCCACCGTATCCTCGCTAAGAAGGCGCCAACACCACTCCAGAACCTCATTACAAGGTATGCACCAACTCGTGCACTGCGCTCCTCGCAAGGAGGTTTGCTTAAGGTCCCTAGGGTGAAAAAGGCCCGTATGGGAGGTAGATCCTTCCGATACCTGGCGGCAAAAAGCTGGAATAATTTACCTCTCAACCTCCGACTGGACCCCTCCGAATCTAGTTTCCGGAGGAAATTAAAAACTTACCTCTTCTCAAAATAGTGGGCTCCTCCCCTACTTCTCTTTCAGAGTGCTTCAGTTCAGCGCGGGGACACGCATTCTGCGTAACCAGGCGCTCTATAAATGCCCCTTAATAATAATAATAACGATGACCTTAGTGTGGATCAATGCTGACTTGATCCAACGGTGAAACAAAAGACTGCACCGTGATGGTGCATACAATGCGGGGGCGGCTGCGCTGGAAGGCACAATAACCTTAATATCCAGTCGTGTCCGGTGATCTCGGTGGATGAGCCTGACTCTCAAGGCCAGCAAGTGCCAAATAGGGCAGGGTAATGTTGTGTATCTGGTGCACCTGGTAGATAGGGGTGGGGAAAGATGCATCCACTCCAAGCCAAGATAGAGATTGTAAGAAATTGGATTACTGGTGTAGGAGGATAACATTCTACTCAAGCAGGAACCACAACCCTTGCAGTCGTAAGGCACAAGCGTACACCAAATTAACCTGTGCTCCTTCCTCTGTTAGCTTGACACAGAGCAGTCAGGCTTAACTTAGAGGCAAAGTATGAAATATTTATACAGCCCTTCAAACAGTAAGTGAAAATACAACAAAAGAAAAATCGCACCGCAATTCTGGAAAATAGAGTACATTTTATGAAATAAGTCAAGACCAAAATGACAAAAATCCAATCAGTAGAATCGGAGATATGAAAATTTAAAGATTTCAGTGAATATACCACAAAAAAGCAGCAACTGTTGATAGCTGGTCGCGTCGGATTAGGGCAAAGCCACGAGTCCAGGTCAACCATGATGGAGCACAGGCTGGCTACAGGGACCCAGGTAGGCCCGCTGAACAAGAGTACCTTAAATTCTGATGGTGGAGAGTTGAAAGGTCCCATGTCAAGGAATGTGTCATGCAGCCGAGGCTGTGCATCAATTCTGAAGAGCTGTAATGAGAGGGCTTTTGTCGTCACCAAGGATCCCATAGATGAGTGCATGCAATGCAAAGTCTATCACACACTCGCTCCCAGGTACCTTATTATGGACCCTGGTGCTGTGCCAGTGACAGCCTCCTCCTTCTTAGCACGCTCCCCAGGGTTAGTAAGTTTACTATCAATAAGGTGTGGCGGAGATGTGCAAAACTGAACATGTTTTCTCTAGAAATCAAACTGTACAGCCCCTGGTAATCCTTTACTTCACTGTCCATCACCGAAGCATCCAGTGCTTTGCAAAAGCTATTTACACAATCCACCTAGGACTGATGGGCCAGCTGCTGGCTGTCACTAAACTTGTGCCTGTAATTCTCGTGGGTAAGGACATATTTCCTGACAAGGGTGTCGTTCGTGAGGGATACCTCATTCTGTGCCTCTTCTCTAGGGCCAGTAGGGCATGCTTCCCCTCGGTAGGGATATGCTTCCATAGTTGAAGCCTCAACCCACAATGGGGATCCTATGTATGTCTAAAGCCACCTCATAAGCTTCAAACCACTTGCCAATGGCATCCACCACAGCAAAGTCGGGCACCAGATCTTTTGGAATATGGACCCTCTTGTCTCCAGAGGTCATTGTAGGCATGTTGCCGCCATGACTGTTGGACCCTGCCTGACTGGCCTTGATGACCAGCTCCTTATGGCCCCTCTCATGAGCCAACCGCTCCCCAGCAAATCTTTCCTCCATGGCCATTTTTTATCTCCATGACCATTTTATTTTCCTCCTCCATTTTCAACTGGGCCATCTGCAGCCTAAACTCCCTCGCTGCCTTCATGTCTGCCAGCTGTAGACAGGCCTCAAGAAGATACACTTCTGTCTGATCTGGCAGGGAGTTCTAACTCGGGAGTGAAGACATCCTTCTCAGTTGACTTCTGCATCTCAGGGCTGGTATCTAGGTACTGCTCTGGCTCCTCCACATCATCACCCCCTTCCTGGTCCTCTAGTCTGACTGGCAACTGGTGGGCCTCCGCCTATGCCCTCAGAGCCTTTTAGAGCTCTGCCTTCTTGGTGCTCCTTTTGGTGGGCAGCCCCCTCTCCTTACGAATTTCCTTGAGCTCAGCCACTGGGTAGCTCTCCAGATTGAGGCGCTCTAATTCAATCTTTGCAGGTAATGACCCAGCCACACTCAGGTAGAGTAAGGGTGAATTTAAAAGAAGCCAATCAGGGAGAATTTAAAACTTAAATTGGTCTCAGGCTATTTAGCTACGATTTTTAGTATAACACAAAATTACCATATGGCACTACACAAACACAGGTACAAATCCTCACCGCGGATCACCACTGCAAGAAATTAGGTTACTGGTTGATGGGGTGAAACTCTTACTCAAGTAGGAATCACAATCCTTGCCAGTGTGAGACTCAAACAAACCCCAAATTACCTGTCCTCCATCCTCTGGTAGCTTGGAATAGAGCAGTCAGGTTTAACTTAGAGGCAATGTTTGAAGTATATATTCAGACGTTCAAACAGTAATAAAGTAAAAACACAACACAAGAAAACTCCTGCATCAATTTACAAAAATAGAGTGAATGTTAGTAAATAGGTCAAGATCAAAACAACAAAAATCCAATAAGCAGAACCAGAGATATGCAAGTTTAAGCATTTCAGTGAATATTGTGGCAAAAAGCACAAAGCATCAACTGTGGATATCTGGTCATGCAAGACTGTGACAAAGTCACAAGTTTAGGCGGACAGGCTGGCAACAGGGACCCAGGTAGGCCCACTGAACAAAAGTACTTTCAATTCTGACTGTGGAGCATTGCGATGTCCCACGTCAAGGATGCATCACGCAGTCAAGGTGATGCAAGGATTCTGAGGAGCTGCAGTGTGTGGTCCTGCGTTGTTTTCAAGGTTCCCATCGGAGAGGGCTTATGATACGAAGTCTGACATTTAGGATGTGTCACGCAGTCAAGGTGATGCTATGCTTCTGAAGAGCTGTGGTCCTGCGATGAGAGTACCTGCCTCGTTGAGGCTGCCATCAACAGAAGATTTGCGATGCGAGGGCCTGCGTCTGTTAAGCTTCGCACAGAGGGCTGTGAGGTTGATGTGGAGTCTTTGCACTGAGGAAATCCTCACAGCAGAGGCAATGCATAGGTTCTGCTCAGGTTTGCGCTGCACAGCAGAGAAGATGCATCGGTTCTGCTGGATACACTGATGGGCTGGTAGAGCACCTTCAGGCCCACTTTCAAGGGTCCAAGGCCTGGGTGGCACCAGTTGACAGGGTAGGACTCACAAACCGCAGAGTCCAGATGCTGGTTCATGGTTGCTGGAGCCTTCTGTCCCTGAGGCTCTAGAAAGAAGATCAAGCAACTAGCACTTAATGTATGTTGGGAAACCTGGTTTCAACAAATGCAGGTCCAGTCGTGCTCACCCAGGAAAGAGAGAAGCAGGTAGCAGCTCAGCAGAGCAACAGTTCTTCAGAGTAGCAGTCCAGCAGAGTGGCAGTCTCTTCAGCAGCACAGCAGTCCTTCTTCCTGTCAGAGCATCCACCTGTCCTGATGTGTACTGAAGAGTTGGTGTCTGGGATCCAATATTTATACCTGGGCCTTCCTTTGACGTGGGAGAAGCTTCTAGAGGTTTCCCATTGAAGGTACCCAGCATCCTCCTTCTCTGTCCTGGCTCCAGACTAATGACAGGGGGTATGCAGCCCTTTGTGTGGAGGCAGGACACAGCCTATGCAAGTGAAAGTATGTGCTTGTGAGAAGTTGGCCTGGTAATTGCTGTCCACTAGTTAAAGTGGGCACCCTGTACCAGTCCAAACAACCCTTATGGTGAATAGGTCAAAGATAACCTTCATTAAAAGCTATCCTAGTGGTAGCTATGGAGAGCAGCCTTCAGGCTAAGCCTTGAAGGAATGTTAAGCACCTCGTTTTACCAGAATGCAACCTTATAGTATTGGTTAAATGAAAGGGTAACCACACAGTAGTTATAAAAATATGTATTTATTATCTATAAGACTCTCTAGTATCCTCTACACAAGGAGAGAACACAAATCAAATAATACAGTTGCAAAGAATCAAACGTAAGTAACACAAAACACAAAGGGATCCAGGGGGAGACCAAACCATATACTAAATAAGTGGTATAAGAACCACGACTTGGGACTAGACTTAGTCTAGGAGGTGTAGAATTGCTGGGACCCCAAGGAACCACCCAAGGTGAGTGAATAGGGAACTCACAGGGGATGGGTGCAGAGTGAGAAGACGACTGCGTGCTCCGTACAATTCAATGGGACAGTTGCAGTTGGAAAATCAGAGATTAAGGAACCTTCCCAGCAGATTACGAAGACAACCCTTGGAACTTAGGAGTTTGAAGAGCCACCCCACCCGTGGATACCTTTGTACCAGAGTTACCTATCCCAGAGGAGCCGGGTGCATGGGTACGAAGTGGCGTCGAAAACCCTCGTCGTTTTCTATGGATTTCGACAAAGTAATGCTGCTGCTGGAAGTACGAAAAGTGTCCGGTGGAATCCAAACATGGATTCTAGATGAGAAGAACCTGAAAGCAGAGGGGACAGCGTCTGGGTCACTTTGGAGTGACCAGGGGCTTGGTAGATGAATGCCCACTGATCTCGGGTGCTTCAGGTGTGTTGACGGTGATCTTGACTCTTCAGCTGTGAGGACCCGGAGACGTCTAGGATGACCAGGAGCCGGAGGCGAGCTGTCCCACAAAGGATGTCGAGTGCTGAGGGGTCAGTGTCCGGTGGGAGCACTAACAAGCATTGGCAGCGGCAAACAACGGAGATGGTCAAATTCGGTGTCGATCTGGCCCATAAAGGACCAGGAGAATCACCACAGCAAGGGGAGTCAGGGCAGGCCTGGAGCAACCAGGGGAGCTCAAATAAAGCAAAGTTGACCCTCAAGTGGACCCACAGGCACAGGAGTCATGAGGGGACCTCAGGCGGTTTCACAGGATGCCAGCTAGCAGGGCACAAAGTGTGAGGATGCCAGAGTCCTTCTCAGAAAAGATGCGGTGGGGTTAGGGCTACAAATGGCCTAATGCACAGAATTGTTGCATGACAACAAGCATGTGCAGCTGCAAATGAATGCAATGCACAGAAGTATGGGTATATACGGTCCCCACGAGGGATATCCACCTCAAACTCAGTGAGAGGGCCGCTCAACCTTGGAGTCCTTCAGAAACCCACCTCCTGTGTTGCCGGAGACTTCTGAGTCCGCAGGAGCTCTGGAGCAGCAAACCGGTCAGATGCGTTACGGTGCCTGCATTTGCTGGGGAGTGACTCCTTCACCCCAAGGGAGATTCTTCTGTTGTCTTGGAGGTCCACAGGGTCCAGCACTGAGCCTGTATGGCTCACGGACAGTGGCAAGATGGGGGAATGGGGGACGGCAAGGGAAGGCGAAGTCGAGGCCAAGGGAGGTCCAGCGAAGTCCAGCGTGTCCAGACGGTCGAAGTGTAGTGGTATCTTCTTGCAGAATCTTGTCCACGTAAAATCTAATGTCCTGTAGCCAGGTAACCCATTTTATACCCACAGGAAAGGGTTGGACAGATTCTAGGGACCCTCCTAGGGGAGAGGCAGGACTGAGGGGTGGCTACACCCACGTCCTTTGTCCAGTTTGGCACCAGAGCAGGAGCAAATGGCTTCCAGAACTGGTTTGAGATGGACTATGGACAAAGACACCAAATGTGCCCCTCGTGCCGACATTCTGTCATGGAGACCGTGCACCCACCCAGCTCCAATACACTAAATCCTGTCTGGGAGGTGGTCACACCTCCCTGTGACAGATTACCTATTGTCCAACCTTCCTCTGAGCGAGCTTGGCTCAGCAGCAGGAGGGCAGACTCGTGTATGTGGCTGGCAGCATCCATTTTGTGCTGTAAGGCTCGAGAAAGTTGGTACCGGTAGACTTAGGTACCCCTAGAACCTCGGCTCTGAGGGGAGGAATCATACCTCCCACACCAGTTACTGGTGTGGAGGTATGATTTCAAGGTGTTTGACACCAAACATGACATACTTCGTTGCAGTCGTTTTCGAGATAGCATTTACCGCGAGGTTATAATGCACCTCTACCTATATGTCTGGCAGTATCGCGTACAGCTCAGGAGAATGGTCTCTGAAGACTGCAGAGGGGCCCTGCTCATGCAGAAGCACCCTCACATGTAAAACCCAGCACCCTGCCTTCAGGATTGTTAAGGCCTGCTATAGGGGTGACTTTTTTAAGTGTAGTGATATATATAGATAGAATGAACCTATATCTCTCGTAAGTGGTGCAAGCACCAGCTTACACAGACTGTAGTAGCAGACCTGGGGTTCCATTTTGCATGGCCTCTCAGGGGTGGCATAATAAATGCTTCAGCCCATGGGAGTACTCTGGGGTACCTATGCCCCGGGTCCATGGGTACCATATACTAGGGACTGATAAGGGTACCCCAGTATTCAATCTGGAGGTGTACAAAAGTACATACATATCAATATAAGGGAGAAAGCAGATAAGCTGGGGTCCTGAATAGCAGGATCCCAGCCAGACTAGTCAAAACAGTGGGAGCAAAAAGCAAAAAGTGGGGGTAACCATAAGAAGCAGATCCTACTTTCCTACAGTGCTATGCCCAGCTCCTTCCTCATTCGTGCCAGCGAGCGCCCATCCAGGCACCTAAGCCCTATATTGTGTGCAGCTGTCTAGGACAAATACACAAAGTCGAACTGAGATCTACACCCGCTCATGTGACACTGAGAAAGGCTGCAGGCACTGAATGGCTAAGGCAGGAAAATGCCAACTTTCTAAAAGTGCCATTCTAAAAATTGTACTTTAAAATCTGACTTCACCATGAGATGGGATTGTTCATTACATTTCAAAAGACACCAAACACGAACTGGTTATCTGTTCCCATTTGGAAATAATCACTTAATAAATGTAATCCAGTAACCCCAATATTATCCTATGCAGAGGCAGGTCTTGCAGTAATGAAATATAAATTTAGGAGTTTTTCACTACCAGGACATGTAACACTAAAAGGTTCATGGCCAACATTTTAAATATGCTGCACCCTGCCCACTGGGCTGTCCAGGGCCTATCCCAGGGGTGACTTATGTGTATTACAAACAAAGGTTTTGGGATGGCAAAAGGTTTCTTTTGCCAGGTCGTCATAGCAGTTTGCAACTACACACACAGGCTGCATTGGCTGGCCTGAGACATGTTTAAAGGGCTACCTAACCTCGTGGCACAATAAGTGATGCAGGCCCACTAGTAGAATGTACTTTACAGGCACTGGCTACATGTAGTACCGCTTTACTAGGCTCTTAAAGCAAATAGAAAATTCCACTTGGGTGTAAGCCACTTTTGGTTTAGGTTTCAATGAGAGTGTACAAGCACTTTAGCACTGATAAGCAGAGGTACAGTGTGCAGAGTCCTAAAAGTCAACCAAAATAGGCCCAGAAAACAGGAGGGTGAATACAATAATTTTGAGGATGACCCTGCTTAAATGGTCAAGTCCAACAGAGACTGTACTGGCATGGGAGTCACCCACAAAATCAAACCAAAGTGAGTGCCTTCCTGTGCTGCCCTGGATACTATTGGAGGTTTGTTAAGGATTATGGCACCATTGTTACCCTCTTAACTGAAATGACTTCCAAGAAGCAGTCCAAGGAGGTTATCAGGACAGACGCCTGCCAGAAAGCCTTTGACACCCTCAAGGCAGCCATGTGCACAGCACCTGTGTTCACAGCTCCGGACTTCTCATTGTTCACAGTGCAGATGGATGTTTCAGGGCATGGCATAGGGGATGTACTAGCACAGTTAAATGAGAAGGGTCTAGACCTATCAGTAGCTTTTTCTCAACAGAAGGGTACTCCCCAGGGAACAGAGGTGGAGTGCCTTTGATTCAGAACCCTTTGCTGTGTTCTAGGCACTGAATAAGCTGAGACTATACTTGTTTGGGACTCACTTTCTGGTTCAGACAGAACCCAGGTCCCTCAGATGGCTCATGCAGATGAGGGGTGAGAATACTAAATTAGTGAGGTGGTCCATCTTCCTACAGGGAATGCACTTTACGATGAAACACTGCCCTAGGACTGATCACTTTTAATGCTAATGGCCTTTCCAGGGTCTTCCGCCTTAGTAATAAGAACTCCCATAAGGGTGGGTAGTTCGCCCTACTATCAGCTGGTGGGTTGTTACCTTGACATCTTTGAGTTGTAGTGCTCCAAACCTTATGCCTTCACCCAGCAGGTTTTGTTGAATTTGTTTTTGTTGGCCTTAGAATTATACACACTTCACCACTGCTAACCAGTGCTAAAGTACCTGTGCTCTCCCCTTTAAACACAGTGGAATTGGCTTACAGCCCATTGCTACATTTGATTAACTTGTATGTCGCAAGTAAAATAGTACTACAGGTACCCAAGGCCTGTAGATTTAATGCTACTATTGGGCTTGCAGCACTGATTTTGCCACTCACTTCAGTAGCCGTATAAAGCATGTCCCAGACCTGTCATTGCAGCCTGTGTGTGCAGGCCTGAACTGCCATTTCGATCTTTCAAAATAAACCTTTGCCAGGTCTAAACCTGCCATTGTAATACATTTAAGTCCCCCCAATGTTAGGCCCTAAATGACAATTATGGCAGGGTTTCTTGTTTTTCAAACGTTGGGCATGTACTTTTAGGCTTTATACGTCCTGGTAGGGTACACCTTCTACATTTGGTTTTTTACTATTGCAAGGCCTTACTCTACCATTGGATACAATTGAGTTTCTAATTACTCTTAATAAGTGATAACTTTTAATTGGGACCAGGTAAGAAAGTCATGTTTGGTGACTGATGAATTGTAATTTAAAACCCTCTTTTATGGTAAGGTCAAATTTTAGGTCACAATTCTGAAAATGGCACTGTTAGAAAGTTGCCATTTTCTTGTCCTAACCATTTGGTGGCTGAAGCCTGTTCTCAGGTCACATGACCAAGTTTTGGCAGTTAGAATTAGTTTCTTCCTCCCAGACAGCAGAGGTTTTCAAACATTTTGATGCCGAGACCCCCTTGTCAAACCTTTTTAGGAGTAAGGACCCCATTCTGACAAAATTTTCTAGAAACTGGTACTCATCATCAACATCTATTGACAACCATAAATGTCCCTGTTAGACCTAGCATCTTTTGGCATGTTTCCCCTGTTTTTTTCCTTTCTGAGCTCCTAGTTTTGACTCTTTGTTTCTGGTTTAGTGTCTCAGTGCACTTTCTCACTGCTGTTCAGTGTTAAAGTGGATGTGCTCCTATTGTAAATTGGATTATGGATTGGTGTTTCCATAATTGGCATGTTTGACTGACTAGTAAGTCCCTAGTAAAGTGCACTCAGGGTGCCAGGGCCTGTAAATCAAATGCTGCTGCCTGCAGCACTGATTGTGCCACTCACCCAAGCAGCCCTGAAAAGGGTTATCAGACCTGCCATTGCAGTGTCTGCGTGCAGTTTGTAACTGCCATGTCTATCTGGCAGGAGCACCCACTTGCCAAGCCCTAATCTTCACTTTTCTTACATGTAAGTCACCCATAAGGTAGGCCCACAGTACCCCTGTGGGCAGGGTGCCATGTATATTAAAGGTAGGACATGTTCTGGTGTGTGTGACATGTCCTGGTTGTGAATTACAGTGTGTTTCATTTTTCACTATGGAAAAGCTATCTGTCCCATCGGATAGAATGGGAGTTTACTTATAACTTCTTATAAGTATATCTTCCCATTGGGACAAGATAGAGAAATGGGGTTTAGTATGCCTGAATTCAGAATATAAAGAAGCATCCTTTAGTAAAGATGATTTTTATGTTGTGTTTGAAAATACCACTTTTAGAAAGTAGGTATTTTCTTGCTTAGCTATACTGTGTGCCACTGCTGGGTTTGTGGATTGACGGTCTGGCTTTGGAGTGACAGGGGCTAGGGATGTGCATTCTCATCAGACAGCCACTGGAGGGGGGGGGGGTCAAGGTGTGTCCTGCCTTTCCTGAAAGAGTCAGGGTTGGGCTGAATAGACCTGGGCTGTATTTAGAGTATTGGGAGGAGATTTCCTTGCACCTGAATGGGCCAGGTCTGCCTTGGACAATGCTGTCACCACCTCCTGCCAGGAAGCTGGGCCAGAGAGGATGGAACTGGTTTGAGTTGGGCACAGGCACTCTTTGCCCAAAAGCACAAAGAGAAACTGAGTATAAATATTGGGGCCCAGACCCCAGAACTTTAGAATTCGCTGGAATCAAGGAACCTGCCACGAAGAACTGCCAAGAGGAGTACTGCCCCTTTGCTGTGTTGTTGCTTTGTTGGGTTGGCCTGCACTTGCTGCTTCTGCCTTGGGCAGTGAAAGGACTGGACTGAACTTTCTTTACTTGTTTCTGAGTATCTCCAAGAGCTCGAGGTAGAGCTTGCCTCCTGTTCTGAAGTTTCAGAGAGCGCAAAGACTTCACCCACCTCTGGGTACCGCCTCTGAAACCATTGTTTCCACAGAGGTTGGAAAGCAACCGACTCCAACTCTGTCGCTGGCTCTGTGTCCTGAAGGCACCGAAGAGGGCACCACCACATCTCGCACCACAACCCTGGTCTCACTGACGATGACCGCTGCCGCCGAGCTGCTGCTTACACCGTGACATGTGGGCACCGCACTCTGCACTGCCACGCTTCACTTCGCCGCCCTGGTCTCACCGACACCGTTGCTGACTTTGACAACCGTGACCACACCGTGGCTTGGGGGCACTGTTGTAAATCTTGCGACACACCGCCCGTCCCACACCGCAGTCCAGACCGACCGATGCCAGCTACCCGCCACCAGCATTGTCTCCTGCACCGTGATCTATCAGCACCGCAATGAGCACTGCCTTTACTCCACACCTCAGTCCTGGTCTCACCGATGCCGCTGGATGACCGTCACCGAGCTGCTGCCTGCATCGCGACTTGAGGGCACCGCATGGCGCGCCGCTCCACTTCACACCACAACCGTGGCCATGACAGGCCCGCACCAACATCATCAGCCACAACAAAAAGGTACTGTTTACAAGTCTGCGGACACTCCGGCCGAAGCGGTCAGAAGGAACTGTTGGATTCTGTTGTTCTCAGCACCACGGTAGCACCGGACAGAGATACCAACTTCAAGGAACTGCATTTTTAAGGTTATTCTTGCAAAGTGCATATTTTTACGTACTGTATGTTGGATTTTTATCATTTTGGTTTTGTTGTGAATATATAAAGGATTGGATATTTTTCTAATATGGTGTGGTGTCCTTTTGTAGTGTTTTCATTGTATTACTGTTGGTTATGTGCAAATCTTTTACACACTGCTTCCGAAATAAGCCTGACTGCTCGTGCCAAGCTACCAAAGGGGTGAGCAGGGGTTATTTCAGTAGTGTATCCCTCTTGGACAAAGGTGCAAACCATTGCCAAATCGAGACCCCCATTTCTAACAGTCCCCAATTACCACAGCAAATAATGTTTACGGTGGGGAAATGATATTAAACAGTGTTTAGCAAACCAAAGGTCATTGAGCGTAGGGGTGAAACCAAAGGTGTAGCTAAAAACAAAGGGCCTCATTTATGAGGAATTGGGGTAGGGTAGAGCCGTAAGTCCTCTTGTGGCGCTGCCCTATGCCAAATGTGAAAGGGCAGGAATGCACCATATTTATGAAATACGGTCCATTTCAGTCCTTTTCCCTTGCATTAGCGCACAAATTGCTGCCTAGCACCAACATAGGCAGGATTGTTTTTGTACGGGAAGGGGCACCTTCCTTCACCAAAACAAGCCTGAGGGGCGTTTTCCTATTTCTATGTGAGCTGCAGAATACAGCACACATGGAAAGATGAAAGAATGAGGTGAAATAAAAAACATTTCTCCTCATTATGCCTCCACTGGGGAGGCGTTAGTTTTTGGAGCTGTCCCAGGTTTACGTGATTTTGTAAATATGGGGCAGCATCAAAATACATGGGCTTGGCGTGGGAACCCACGCAAAGCCTATGGAACACCTACTTGACGCAGAGTAAGGCAACGCAGTGACTTGCGCTGCTATGTCTTACTCCATATCTATGAGGCTATGCAAAGCCATGCAGGGTGACTTTGCACTGCCTCATAGGAATGGTTCAGACGCTTGCGCCACCGGAGCATCAAAAAAAAGAGATGCAAGCCTCTCATAAATACACCCAAAATATGCTGTACGTTTTTTAGGTCTTTCACCATCCGGTATCTACAAATAAAATAATGGGCAGGGTAAATGAAAAATAAATGTAAAACATTATTGCTAAGTGGGAAATTCACTGTAGTACATTATGAAACCTCGATTAGTTAATGCACTGCAGAGGTCTGTGTGTAACCAGGGAACCACAGAATTAAATCTTGATTGGTGCAGGGGAGAATAGTGATGTGTATTTTTAGTGCTACGAAGTCACAGCCTGTGACAGAAAGCACTGCGAATATGTAAGTCAATTTTTTATTACTTGCAGTATGATAGAATGCTGCAAAACGTGCAAAAAGTTTTACGATAAAATGGTGCTTTCAAAATGAAGATTTTAATAGCAGAGCATATGTAATGAATTTAATTTTTTTACATAACTGTCCCTTCAACACCTCTTTAGGGGCACTAAGGGCTGTGTAAATGCAGTTAAAATTAAAAGCAAGAACATTCCAGCCAGTTGTTAACTCTTTGCACTTCCACTCAAAAAAATAAATCTTAGTAATCTCAAAGAGCCAGAACTGCTCCCAAGCATCATTTACACTTGCAGATTAACTGATAAGGCACATTTGCCTTTCATTCAGGCAAGCAGCTGATAATGATCTAAATTAGCTCGCTCACAGGATGGCTGTCTTTTTGCAGGGACAACTGAAGCTGGGGAATCTGCAAACCCTTCCGAGGACTCAACCACCCCCCTGTGGGTTGCGCCCCACAGATTGAAGACCTCTGCAATAGAGGGTCTGGGTGTTGGCAGCATGGATCATCTCAGGCAGGATGGGGGTCACCAACTACACTTGACCTTCAAAGGTACTGGCCCAGATCACACACAGTACTTGACATTAACCTAATGTGCTCTCAGACAGACTAGGACCAGTGTAGGTAGGCAAATTGGGTGCAAAGTAAAAAAACGGGACCCTCATACTAACTCTTCAGTACACTCTTGGACCTGTGGATAGTACAAAAGAATGACACCCTGCTGCCCTGCTGCTTGAGGACTGACCTGCTTGCTAAGAAGGAACACTGCACCTGTATCCTTCATCCCAGTCTGAAGTGACTCCAAGGGGCAGCTGCCTGACCTTCTGTTCTGAGCCACAAGGACATAACAAGCTCCAGAGGCCCATATGCAACTGCCCAGCTGAATTACTGCAACAGGACGTGGCTGGCCCTGCAACTAGACCTGCCTGACACCAGCAACTGGACCTGCCTGAGCCCTGCTAGGCTCTGATGGAGTGTGCTCCTGATACCCAAGAGGGGCCCATCAGGTCCTGGACCCTTGGTGTGCCATTAGTTGAGCTCCACCTTGAAGAAAAGGAGAAACCCTGATGTTTTGGGCTCTTTGCAACCAGGCCTGCTCACACCAACATCTTGCCACCCACCAACTGGGAGCTCCAGTGAACAAGCTTTTTCGCACTACAGCGACTGCCAGTGACCACCGCAGCATCAGCAGCCTGCAGTGACCGCCAACAGGAATCTCCAGCCTTGCCCAACTGCTATTTCCAATTGAGATCTTCGTGCTACACCGACTGTCCGCGACACCCGGCCTGCTTTTTGCACTGCAACGATGACCATCCATGACGGTCTTTGTGCTCCTGGCAGCCTCCTCCACCGCGAACGGAACTCTCTACGCTGACCTTAAAAAGGTCCCTGTATCTAGCATGCACTCTATTGCGGTCGGCCCGAACCTATGAGTTTCACCTGGTCTCGCTGGTCCAGATAACTGTGAGTGGCGTTTTGTGCATTTAGGCGCTATACTTACCTTAAATCTTAAAATTGCATATCTTCAGTTCTACTGGAATGGTTGAAACATTTGGAATTGGATAAAATCTTTCCTTTCTGGCAGAAAGCAAGCAGGTTACTTACCTCCCTACACCTCTGGATACAAGGAAGTTAGCTGTGGTGTTCCGCAGGGTTCGGCCCTCAGCCCGACTTCAATTAACATCTATATGGCTCTCATTTTTTTTTATTTGTATTTTGTTTTGAGAGTTTTATACAGCGCGAACCAGACCCTTGCGGGTATCAGAGCGCTTTACAAGGTAATTGTCTTAGTTACATAAAAACAAGGCAAATAGCATAAAGTTCGCTGATAGACAATGGTAGTGTAATCATCCTATCGTTGATACAAGGTATATGGTACATAACAAAGCGTTCACTGTATATCAAGCATAATATAGGTACAACGTCTAGGATACCTGGCTGGGCAGTGGACATTATAAGGTTCCACGTAGAGGATACGTTGGGTCGCAAAATGATAGTAGCCCCTGCTCACGTGAATTTATCCATGAGGAGCGATTTCACTTCTTTTTTTAAAAATGCCGTAGATGGATTAAATCTGGTTTCTGGGGGTAGAGCATTCCAAATTCTGGGCGCCATCCCTGAAAATGTTCGGTTATATGTTTTTTTGTTGTAGAATCTTTGTGGTTTCAGTAGAAGGTTGTTAGCACTTCTTGAGGATCTGACACCACAAGAGGGCACCAGTTTCAGGGCCAGATAGCTGCGTGTGTTGTGATGAATGGCTTTATGTGTCATACATGCTATTTTCAAATTAATTCTGGCTTCAAAGGGTAGCCAATTAAGGGATTTTAGGTCAGGGGATATGTGGGAACTTCTTTTGAAGCCAGTGATAAGCCTCGCTGTGGCGCTGATTGAGGCTCTTAGAGGGGCCGTTGCCGCTCTGGCCAGGCCGCAGAGAGAGACACTTTCGTAATCCACTCTTGGGATGACTAGAGCCTGTACTGCCAGCATGAAGTTCTTATCCGGCAGGAAAGGTTTCAGTTTTCTCAAAGTGTTTATCTGAAAGTTTGCTCCTTTTGTTGCGTTGCTGATGTGTTTTTGCATTTTGAGGTTTCTGTCCAGTGATATTCCCAACGATTTTGCTGAATCAACGATGAGGAGTTGGCAGTTTAGTGCAGTAAGGTTTTTGATCCAGTTTTGCATTATGGGTACTTGGGCAGGGGAAGTGATGAGGAGGAATTTGGTTTTGAGGGCATTCAATTTTAGATGATTTTCTGCCAGCCATGTCTGAGTTTTACCGAGAATAGTGTTGAGCGATTTGATGTCTTCTAGGGTATGGATCTAAGGTATATAGTTGTATGTCGTCAGCGTACATGTGGTATTGCACGTTAGATGAGTAGAGAATTTCAGTGAGGGGTTCCATGAAAAGATTGAACAGTGTCGGAGATAATGCAGATCCTTGTGGGACTCCTAAAGTGACTGGGACAGGTTTGGACAGGTAGTGATTGACCTTGAATCGTTGTGATCTGGTTTGGAGGAACGAAGTAAACCAACTTAGAACTGATCCACCTAATCCCATTCTGTGTTTCAGAAGGTCTATCAGATTATCGTGTTTGACAGTGTCAAAGGCAGAGGAAAGCAACAGTGGGGTAAAGTCTTTTACAAGGTTTGCTGGGAGAGGGTCCACGAAGTGATTGGCTGGAATTAAGGCACTAAGCATTTTGAGAATAGATTCTTCATTATAGGAATTGAAGGATGACCAAGATGCATTGTTTTTTAGATCGAGCTTTGATGAAATTCGATGTGGGGAATTTAGAAGGGATGTTGAGGGGTTCCTGTGTGCAACAGAGTGTGTGATTAGATCGTTGAGAAGGTCCTTCTTTATGGTATCGGTCTTTTGAGAAAAGAAGGAAGCAAATTCTTCAGAGTTGGGACGTGGGCCTAACTTATCCTGGGGTCGGTGAGGTGCATCCTTAGATTGAGTTTTTATCAACTCTATAAGTTTTTGGGGACGTTTTTTTTGCCTGGTCTTATTGGTGGCTAAAAAAGTCTGCTTTAGTTCGCTTGATCTTTCTGTAGTATGCGTTTCTTTTCTTTCTTAGTGTCTTGAGGTGTTTGGCTGATGGAGCTGATCTACATCTGCGTTCAGATACTCTTTGGGATCGTCTGTCCTCGTTGAGTCTTCCATCGTACCATGGCTTAGAGTCTTTTGTGGAGACTCCCCTTAATTGAAGGGGGGCTACCTCATTTAGTATCATGTTCATGGAATTGAAGTAGTGGTTGGTGAGATCATGAACATTGGATATCCCCATGAGAGGAAGAAGTAAGTTGTAGCTGGAAGTAACAATTGTGTTAGGGTCCATGTTTTTCAGGTCCCTCTTCCATACTTTAGGCCTTGTGAGCTGACCCAAGTTAAGTTTCACTGTTTCATTGATGAAGAAGGTGATAATATGATGATCTGACCAATCACATGGAAGGATCGTGTCTAGCTGGATGGAATCAACTTTAGCGATTACTAAATCAAGGACGGATCCTTTATCGCGTGTCGAGCTGTTCACAATTTGGGTGAGGTCATTGCCTTTATTGTACAATCCTGAGGCTTAAACATCATGTGTTAGGCAGACACTTAGCAGTTGTATGCCATCAATCACCTAGACTACTCTGTTACTGATAACTTCCAGGGCTGCCTTCTGGCAGTAGCTGAGTATATCCACAAGAGCTGCCTCTGCCTTAACTTGGCCAAACCTACGATTTTCGTATTTGGTACATCCTCTCCAATTGAAATGACTAGATTATGGCCTACAGAGTTGGGAAAACCCATGGCCCCCGTTGCAAAACATCTGAATACAAAAATAGACACTGCACTCTCATACAAACCCCAAGTCATGTGTACTGCTGCAGTCTGTTTCTCCTTGTTGAAATATCTGGGAAAAACTCTAAAATTTCTGCCCGAAAACACTTGGAAGGGCATTGTCTATGCCTTAAATACATCAAGGCTGGACTACGCCAACGTCCTTCTTCTTGGTTCCCCAAAAGAGCTTTTTAACAGATTACAACAGGTACAGAACGCAGCGGCCCATTTGGTTCAGACCATTCCAAAACGAAACTTGAATCAGAAGGATCGGAGAGCTCTCCATTGGCTATCAATTAGCCATAGAATAAAGTCCTTATGCTCTCTCACAGGGTAGTACAACAAATGGGCCCTGCTTATATTCAGGATAAGATCAAAAATAATTTACCCTCTCGAACCCTACGATCGCAAACCAAAATCTTGTGCTTCCTTAGGGTTCACAAAGCATGAGCAGGTGGTTGATCCTTCACTTTCCTAGCTCTCAATCTGGGGAATTCCCTTCCTAAACTTCTTTGGTGTACCTCTCCATAGTTTGCTTTTAAGGCTGTCTTCAAGACACACCTCTTTAAAGAAATATGACTCAGACTTTCCTTTCTTCCTTGAGACCCTATAGGCCTTTTAGGGGACTCAGACTCCTGCTTTCAATTCAACCTAGTGCCGAGGCACTCCGGGTGGAGCAGCTGTCACGCTTTATAAACCTATTTCACTCATTCACACTGATTAGATTTTTGTTGTTTCACCGTCAGAAAATTGATTACATTTTACTGTATTTTTCTAAATTGGAACGGGATTTGTCTTGTGTTGAGTTTTCACTTTATGATTGTTTGCGTGCTGCATAAATACTTTACATATTGTCTCTAAGTGATTCTGACTACATTTGCACCAATCTCCCAGGGGGTTACGCACAGTTTAATTTAGTGACTTTTTGCGGTTCACCCTGACAGTGCTTGTTGTTGTTAGAGAAGGGTTAACATTCCCCTCAACCACAACCCAATTTCTCACACGCCCTGTGAATCCTGGCATCAGGAAAAGAGAGGATGTTAGCTGGGAGTTTCGGACTCCAACTACTGACTAAAGGCCAGATATAGAGCATTTAGCTTTCACAATCATGGGAGGGATAAGAAATGCTGCAAGATGGTGCAGGTGCACCAGACCACCTTTCGTACACCAGCTAGAGGGGGATAACTGCAAAAGGAGTTGCAGTTAACTACACTGCACTTTCCAATAATGCCTGTGTTATACCTAACAACCTTACAGTGGTCTTCCCCCAACATTTTGCCTGCATCCCTCCATTCCTGAACTCTTTTTTGCTGGTATTAGGACTCTGCACACTTTAACATTGCTGACCAGTGCTCTCTCTCCTAAACATGGCAATATTGGATTAATCCCCATTGGCATAGTTAATTTACTTATAAGTCCCTAGTAAAGTGCACTACATGTGCACAGGGCCTGCAAATTAAATGAGAATCGATGGTTTGCAGCACCCATTGTGCCACCCACTTAAGAAGCCCTCTAACCATGGCTCAGGCCTGCCACTGCAGAGCCTGTGTGTGCAGTTTTACACAGCCACTTTGACCAGGCAAGGTAAACCTCTTGTCAGACTTAAACCTTCCATTTTTATACTAAGGCAGGCCCTCTCTATCCCACAATTTCATTTTTTCACTACTGCAAGACCTATTTTTCCCGTAGGATAGCATCGGTATTCCCTAATTCCATATTTTAAGTGTAATTCCCAACTGTGAAAAGATAGAGTTTTCAAGTTTGGTGTCACTAGACTCACAATTTAAAACCACAACTTGTGTTGAAGTTGGATTTTAAATGGCAATATTTGGCAAATGCCACCTTCAGAAAGTTAGTCATCAATGGGGTTATGTCCTTATTGATGGCCAGATAGGACGTGGGAAAAGTTTCAATTTTTTTAAACTTTCAGAAAGTTGGCATTTACTTACTTTGGCTATTTGGTGCCTGCTGGTCAGTCTAGTTTGGGTGATAGCTGGGCGTTGTGTATTCCCTCTAGCTAGCCACACAAAAAGGAAGCTTAGGTGTGTCTTGATGGGAGATGGGAGGGAGGAGCTGGGCCTGAATAGACTATGTCCTGTTCACACACATAGGACTGCATATTCTCCTGTAGTGAGTCAGGAGCCTGGGCAGGAAGGGAGAACCTCTGTGCACTTCAAAGCTTTCTTTGAAGTCTCTCCCACTTCAAAGTCACTACTGGGTGTAAGTCCTGGATCTCTGACACCATAACTTCAGTACACTTCTGGACCAGTGACGTTTCTGCCAGGAAGAACTGTTGTGCTGCTGAAAGGACAGCCACTGCTTTGCTGGACTCTTGCCATGCTGAGCTGCCCTGCTGTTTTCCCGCCTGGGTGAGAAGGACTGGACGTGCATCACTTAAATTCAGAGTGACTCCAAGGGCTTGATGGCTTGCCGCCTGTTCTCAGCCTCAAGGACATCAAAGACTTCAAATCATCCTGCTACAGCACCTGGACTTCGCTTGCTGCAAGTCTTGCCCTGCCAAGTAGTGCCAACCCAGTCCTGGGCCTTTGGAAGTGGGTATAAAGTGCTGCTTCAACCAGAACCCATGTATCCGGCACATCTTTCCCTTTGCTTGAGTCGGAACCAGTGCATCCTCATCATTGCGTGGAGCAGACCTGGCATATCGTCTTCAGAACTAGCCCATTTCACGCTGAACCATCTCATTACCACAGTTGCGTGGAGAAAATCGATGAATCTTGTCCACTGCGTGGCTCGACACCGACGCATCACTTCGGCTACACCTCGCACCTTTGTCAACGAAGCATTCCGGATCAAGGTACTTTGGTTCAGCGGTCCCAAGTGGGTCTCTGTATTCGGCCCGCCCTCCATCATGGTCGACCTAAACTTCTGACTTGCGTGATGGGGTATCTCACTTAAGTTCTTATCACTTCTAAGAGCTATTTTACCCTTATTTTTTAAAAATTCTTATCTCAACTTCTACTTGTTGGATTTTTTGTCGTTTTGGTCCTGTTTTATTTTTTTTAATTGTTATTTATTTGTCTAACCCGCTGCGGAGTCTTTTTGTGGTGTTTTCACTGTGTTACTGTTTGAAGTGTTGTACAAATATTTTACACTTTGCTTTTTAAGTTAAGCCTGACTGCTCTGTGCCAAGCTATCAGAGGGTGAGCACTGGATAATTTAATGTATGTTGTGACTTACCCTGACAAGGATTGTGGTTCCTGCTTGGACAGGGTGCATACCTCTGCCAACCAGAAACACAGTTTCTACAGCCTGCACAATATCTGTGGACATCCTAACTGTACTAGCCCAGCCTTGACACATTGCCTTTGGTCTTGCTGTGGTTCTCTCCCAAATTGGCTCTTGTAATTGCATCGATCTTGGCCCCTCAGCCCTGACAGTTTGTAACCTACAATGAACTGAAAAAATTGCGGACTACCTGAATCTCAGTCCGAAGTCCGTGACAGTGTGTAAAAGCTCAAATGAATTGAAAAATGTACGGACTACTTGAATCTCAGTCTGAAGTCTGTGGATCACACCAGCCATGTACTGATATTTTTACACGGGACGATAAAACGAGGGGTTGAATACAGACCCATCTTCTTGACTCATAACCACTTCCAAGGCTGAACCATCTGGGACCACCTCCCACTGTGGGCCTGCTTTGAAGTTGACTTTGCCAGGTTTCCGAAAAGTCTGAAACCTACCTATTCCGGCTGGCTACTGGGCTAAAGACAAACGAATTGTCCTGCTTACTGCAGCCCCAAACCCATCACCAGAGGAATTCAACCTCTTCCTTCAGAAGCACTTTGAAATAGACGCCTGGTTGAATGGAGCGCTACACAAAAACCATAACTAAAATATCAGCCATTCCTTCTGAGCAAGTGAATGTAACTTAGGTGCAGTCGAAGGGCCAACCAGTGAAGAGTCCCACCTCCAGAAGAATAATTAACACATGCAGGTTTACATACATTGTTATTCATTATTTTTGGACAATTTGATTATAAAGAAATGAAAGACAAGTTAATTATAAAAACATAGAATTTGCGGGCGTGCAGAGGTCTGGTGACATGCAGGAGGCTTTGGAGCCTCTGGCATTTCACTGCTTCGCCAGGTTCCTCTGCTAAGATAGAAAGCTATGGCCCCCGGTTCTGCCGGGCAACGACTATTACAATAACACATTAAATGCGTGAGCTTCCGCATGCTAATCTGATGCACAAATAGTTTGGAAAGATGTCTGTGTGTCCTGGTTGTGCAACCATTATTCAAACAGAGGGAAGAGATGAATTGATTGAATCTGAGATGATGGAAAATATGTAGCACATTCCGCATTTCCATAGGAACCTTCACTATCAAGGTCTCTCTCTATTGTGCCCTTTATCTGCAGTATCTGTCTAGAGAAATGACTTCGTTTGTGACTAACAGATAAAAAATCCCTCACTATCTGAATTGTGTTTTTCCAATCTAGTCCTTTATTTTAAAAAACATAGGCTATCTGCTCTAAGGACTAAACGTATATTTGCAGCTTCGAATATATATATCTATTTACAATCTATCCGCTCTTGATCACAGCTCTGTGTACATAGGTCATCAGACTGTGCCCATCAGATTGTCATTCTTAATGAAAACCAGTGCAGCGTGAGCATCCTACTAAATGTATTTCTAAGGACTTCGATTTCTAATTTCGGTTTGTTCAAATCTGAGAAAAACACACAAAAATTAAAATGAATTCTGATAATCACTATTGAAACTCCCTTCCCTTACACAAAAACAAAGATGAAAGTCAAACAAATAAGGAGCTAATGTTGCTATTAGAACTTGTAGTGAATTTCGATAGTACACATACATGTGCACAATTGTGAGCACACTTTGGAATGGGTTGATTTAAAGGTGGCCACTTGTGCGCATGCGTTGTAATGCAAGCACCTTCATCTGACACGTGCATGTCTTGATGCACCTGCAGGCATTGTGGCTTTGTTTTCAATGTTACTGTTCCAGCTTGGCTGACGGCCATTATAGCACTGTAAATTAAAAATGCAAAATGTAATGTGTCTGCGCACTTTAAAAAGAAAGCGTGGGGTTCAGTAGCTCTTAGTAGTTACCAGTCCCTCAAAAATAGGGGGAGGGGATGGGGACTGGCAGAGGAGCCTAGTGATCTAAAGACAAGTGGTCGTGGGGAAGAGTGACAGGGCCAGACAGGGAACCAAAATCAGACCTGCCAAAAAGTATACCAGGCGCTCACTGCACTGAAAGAGCGAGCACTGCCTCTCCGGAAGCTTCTCAGTCTAAGAATGTTTCTAAAAAATAGAGGCTGAACTCTGCATAACTATGGCATTTTTTTTAATTACATTATCTAACAAGACATAATATTTACAGACCGTTCTGAAGACGAATTAATGAACTATTCAAATACTTTATTGTGTCACAGTACCTGAAGCATTGCGTTTTTGATACTGGGCAGGTGCACAGCAGAGAAATATGTGTCAGATACAAAACACTGGACGTGCAGCAGGCAAATCAATGTGTGTTACAGAAGTAGCAGCGCCCAGCTGGTACATCATGCGCTATTTACTGTAAGAGTCCTGTTCTTTCCAGAGAGGAGTGACTCCTACCTCTCTGGAAAGAGCAGGGCTCTTACAGTATATAGCGTCATATACAGGCGTGTACTGATATTCCACTACTGAGATGATGTCCGGAAGGCTCCCACGATGCACCTCTACTCTAACCTGAAGCATGCATCGCCATTCCACTACTGTGACATCCACACAGCTATAACAACATTCCCAGGCGCGCAACACCCATTGGACACGTGTGTGGCAGCCCGGGATGAGACAGCTTCCCGGGCACACACACAGCTGCACCCGAGCACTTCACAGGTCTTTAAAAGACCATTTGCTTGTTAATGAGGCCTCGCTGTTGTTTCACCCCTTCCAAGAGCCCCTGCAGCTCCACTCTGCCTATTGCTTAAGGATTCAACCCCCCCCCCCCCGAAATCAGCTCCACTCTGCCTATTGCTTAAGGATTCAACCCCCCCCCCCCCCCGAAATCAACTCCACTCTGCCTATTGCTTAAAGAGTCAGCCCCCCCCCCTTATTATTTTCTTAGCCCCTCCCGAAATTTGGCTCTAGTTGCGCCTCTGAACATTCCTCTTGTTTGTCTTCTATTCCCTTCTATTCCGTCCTCTATTCTGCCTTGCGTCGTGTACATGAGTGTTCACATACTGGGACTTCTCATGATGTGCGCCTGTTCTGACAGGCCTAGTTTTCCTATCACTGAGAATTAGACGGAGCGTTCACAATGCACACGTGTAACTGTTGAACTATGACCGTAGTGGGCCCTGAATGGCATCGAGCGGGTTAACCCAACCATATTTTGAAAACATGGTGCTGCGCCTAAACCACTGGAGTGTGAAGCTTCCGACTCAGCAGCATCCTAAAGACACTAAACGATACCTGTATTCAGTTTATTAGGGCCCAAGTCTTCAAATCCTCCTTACTTTGCGAGTAAGGGGAATGCTTATAAAATGTATCCGAGCTCACACCTGTAGTAAGAGGGCGGATTGCATCGGCTTGGGATTGGCTGAGAGAAGGTCACTATCTGAAGAGAAACCCTATTCACTGCAGGGTAAAAAGCAAACTGATCAGAATGCCTCTGGCTTCAATTGAAGGGAGCGGAATTACTTTTTTATATTACAATCGTCGTTCATTATTGTATATGTTGCCACTAGTTTGTAACAAGGGACACAAACAACAGAGCACGTTATCAAGAGCTACCCCGTCTTATACAGTCCCCACACATGCCCAGCGCCCTCCAGCCCCCACACATGCCCAGAGCCCTCGAGTTCCCACACATGCCCAGAGCCCTCCAGTTCCCACACATGCCCAGAGCCCCTCAGTCCCCACAAATGTCCAGAGCCCTCCAGTCCCCACACATGTCCAGAGCCTTCCAGTTCCCACACATGTCCAGAGCCCTCCAGTCCCCACACATGCCCAGAGCCCTCCAGTTCCCACACATGTCCAGAGCCCTCCAGCCCCCATACATGCCCAGAGCCCTCCAGTCCCCACACATGCCCAGAGCCCTCCATTTCCCACACATGCCCAGAGCCCTCCAGTTCCCACACATGTCCAGAGCCCTCCAGTCCCCACACATGTCCAGAACCCTCCAGTCCCCACACATGTCCAGAGCCCTCCAGTTCTCACACATGCCCAGAGCCCTCCAGTTCCCACACATGCCCAGAGCCCCCCAGTCCCCACACATGTCCAGAGCCCTCCAGTCCCCACACATGTCCAGAGCCTTCCAGTTCCCACACATGTCCAGAGCCCTCCAGTCCCCACACATGTTCAGAGCCCTCCAGTCCCCACACATGCCCAGAGCCCTCCAGTTCCCACACATGTCCAGAGCCCTCCAGTCCCCACACATGTCCAGAGTCCTCCAGTCCCCACACATGCCCAGAGCCCTCCAGTCCCCACACATGCCCAGAGCCCTCCAGTTCCCACATGTCCAGAGCCCTCCAGTCCCCACACATGTCTAGAACCCTCCAGTCCCCACACATGTCCAGAGCCCTCCAGTTCCCACACATGCCCAGAGCCCTCCTGTTCCCACACGTCTAGAGCCCTCCAGTTCCCACATATGTCCAGATCCCTCCAGTCCCCACACATGCCCAGAGCTTCCAGTTCCCACACATGCCCAGAGCCCTCCAGTTCCCACACATGTCCAGAGCCCTCCAGTCCCCACACGTCCAGAGCCCTCCAGTCCCCACACATGCCCAGAGCCCTCCAGTCCCCACAAGTCCAGAGCCCTCCAGAGCCCTCCAGTCCACACACATGTCCAGAGCCCTCCAGTCCCCACACATGCCCTGAGCCCTCCAGTCCCCACACATGTCAAGAGCCCTCCAGTCCCCACACATGCCCTGAGCCCTCCAGTTCCCACACATGCCCAGAGCCCTCCTGTTCCCACACGTCTAGAGCCCTCCAGTTCCCACATATGTCCAGATCCCTCCAGTCCCCACACATGCCCAGAGCTTCCAGTTCCCACACATGCCCAGAGCCCTCCAGTTCCCACACATGTCCAGAGCCCTCCAGTCCCCACACGTCCAGAGCCCTCCAGTCCCCACACATGCCCAGAGCCCTCCAGTCCCCACAAGTCCAGAGCCCTCCAGAGCCCTCCAGTCCACACACATGTCCAGAGCCCTCCAGTCCCCACACATGCCCTGAGCCCTCCAGTCCCCACACATGTCAAGAGCCCTCCAGTCCCCACACATGCCCTGAGCCCTCCAGTCCCCACACATGCCCAGAGCCCTTCAGTTCCCACACATGTCCAGAGCCCTCCAGTCCCCACACGTCCAGAACCCTCCAGTCCCCACACATGTCCAGAGCCCTCCAGTTCCCACACATGTCCAGAGCCTTCCAGTCCCCACACATGCCCAGAGCCCTCCAGCTCCTACACATCTGCAGAGCCCTCCAGTCCTCACAAGTCCAGAGCCCTCCAGTCCCCACACATGTCCAGAGCCCTCCAGCTCCTACACATCTGCAGAGCCCTCCAGTTCCCACACATCTCCAGAGTCCTCCAGTCCCCACACATGTTCAGTGCCCTCCAGTTCCCACACAAGTCCTGAGCCCTCCAGTTCCCACACATGTCCAGAGCCGTCCAGTTCCCACACATGTCCAGAGCTCTCCAGTCCCCACGGCTCTCCGTACCTGCCCCTACAGCCCTCTACAGCTCACACAATTCGCTGACTTACCAACCCTATCTCTCTCCCCACAGCCTCAAATAAATCTGCAGCTTTCCTTCCTATCAGATCTAGCGGTGTGTTTTTCAAATACCCAGATTAGATCACTGTCAAGGATACGGCGAGAACTGAGCAGGCCTTTGCACAGGGAACACCTTAAAGAGCTCTCTTGTTCCTTCAAGTATGTATTGATAAGGGAGGGGGTTACTGGCTATGAGTGATTTTCCGTTTCTTTATTTAGTGAGCGCATAGTCACTCGGAATGGAGTATCCAGTGTTTTATAAATAATGGACTATTATACATATTACAGGTGTTTGTATATATATGTTTTAACGGGGACTCTTAAAGAAAGTATTTGTTAATGAAATCTCGCATCACCGTTCATCAAGTGTCAGCAAAAGGTTTTGCGCTACAAGTGCATTTTTGGTACTTGCAGCTTCGCACTCCTCCCATGCAACACATTTTTTCTTCCACATGTTTTACGGTCAGGGTTGACTGGGAACCTAAAATAATTCATTGGGCTGGTGTTTCCCTATCTCCATTCTGTTCTAGACACCATGTTACCCTTCCCCCTTCTGAAGAACCCCCCCCCCCCAAATAAAAACGGAACTTTATTTCTAACAAGTGCCAGGAAGTATTACCTATTCAACTGACACCAATGCGGTTCAAATGCTCAATACCAGAACTTCTGCCTAGGCTCTCCCTTTTCTGAGGCCACGTCATTGATTAAAAGTCTCTAATGCAGCGTTTCTTAACTTGTGGTCTAGGGCCTTCTGGGTTAAGCAACAATTTTGCAGGGAGAGGTACACAATGGCTTTAAACAAACAAGCAATATCGTCAGATTAATGGAATTTAGATTCACAAAATAAACAAACATTATAAGCTTTTAACACTTTGCAGATGAAAAGGGATTTGAAATGGGTGAGCAGCAAAAATGAATCCAGTATGGATTGTTGGTGGCCTCAAGGGTCCGTGGTGCACCAATTCTGACAAATACGTCCACAGGTGGCATCCGCCCACTATTGGTCCATATCATTGGTGCGCCTCCCACTAAATACCAGTTCACCCTCCTTTAGAATAGTGGTGGTGCCATCCTCATAGGAGCAGGGTACTTTTTCAACCAGAGGAGGGAAGGAGGATCGGAAAGTGCAAGCTAGAAGTGCCACATGCTCCATGACATGATGTAGATACAATGGACACAGACTGGTCTGTATAAGTAATGACTTTTATTCTATCTCCTGTCAGTTGTTTCATTAGCTCACATGGCTACCGCCAGTGCATGGCTCCTTGGTCATGTTTTTTTGAGTGACGTGCAAGGTCAACGTCCGTCCAGAACCAGTTTAACAGACGAGCATCAGGAGTGGATCTTCAATTCTGCTGAGCTGCCAATGGAGGTCCTTGCTTGTATGGTCTATGCCGGTTCACACAGGAGGCTACAGCCACCAGCAGTCAACATCCTCCGCATTGGTGGCAACGATTTAGCAATGTTAGACGGCGTGCCTTATTTGAGGTCTTAATGTGTGGGCCATTACATAGGGTCGAATGTATCAGTCAGGCTCGTTAAACAAGAAATAGCTGTCGTTTTACAGGAATGAGTGTTTTTGGTTTGTGAGCCCCTAGCAGCAATATGCGCGTAGAGAACTTGGTTGCAGTTACTCCGTAGCATTTCTTGCAAAACTAAGCAACAGAGTTTGGGGGAGGCCTGGTTGGTTGGGGAACCACTCAGGCCTTTGGCACCGAAGGAGTCATGGTTGGCCACCAAACAGGTGGTTAAACTTAGCATCAAGAATATAAGTGTAGACGAATTCAAGATGGAATTGGATTTTTAAGCCTTTAGCTCAAGCCAGGGCAGGGGTACTACTACAGTCTTCACTGGAAGGCTGAAGACGCCTGCTACAGCGATTGTCCATAGCTGGCCAGGGTACTCAATTACACAGCCCTAGAGATACTTGGGGGATGGTGGCTACGCCAGGGGACCAAGGTATGGCCCGGTTGCCAAAGCCCATATCCCAATGGGTGCCCGGGGGATCCCTGTATTGGTTTGGCTCTGGCATGGTAGTTTGGGGGACCAGCTGTTATGCTGGCCCATGGCCCCTCTGTCTTAATGGGGAAGGAACGTTCGCCTTTAAGAGGACAATTTATGGTGGGACCAGCAGGGTTTTGTCCTGGGTCCAAGTCAATTGAAAAAGTTGATGCAACAAGGGCCTGAGGGGTTGTCAACCATGACTCCTTTGTAGTATGTGCTAGGACATTTCATGTATTAGTTATGGAGTATTTGTCTAGGAAATGTAATGTATTAGTTAAGTTCATGTGATAATCACAATGCTGTACTGTATATATTGTAACTTTATAAGAAAACAAAACTTTGTTGTGTTTATGAGATGTAATAAATCCTGCCAGAGAATGATATATTCTCTAACGCAAGAATGGTGGCTTGTATTGGGTTCTTTTCTCAGAATCAGCTATATGTTTATTGGTGTGTAATGTCAGTCTCGTTTGATATATAACCGGTCTCGATGCGTTCCCTCACCTGTGTTTCAGGTAAAATAAAGCAAGCACCACAGCACGCTTTCTACAGCATAACCACACTGCCAAGCATGAATATATACCATATTATGTCAAACGGCAAATCTCCTGCTTCCCCGTACTGACATCATTCTACCTTTATCCTCTCCCTGGCTCTCTTGGAGTTGGCATCTTGTGCGAACTGGCAGGTGAGGAAGCTGGGCATTCAATTTGGGATGGGTCGCTGCCATGCTGCTTGGCCCACCAGGGTATTGTAAGTCTCTGGCTGTTTGTCATTGCACAATCCTACTAGTAATGTTCTTGGAGAGCTGGGGAGTGACAAGGGCCATCGGAAACTGGCTTCCAATATTTTCATCTCACCAGGAGATAGGGCTGCATGAAGCACCAAGGGACAGGTGAGACCATTACAGCAGTTTCTTCACTGCTCCAAACTGCCCTTTGCGTCATCACACAGCTCAGTTAAGAGCTGGTTCCGCTGTCTGCTGTAAGCACTGCTAAGCACATCCCTGCCTTAGCCTGTTTATGTAAACCCTAGGGCAGCGGTTCATAACATTTTGAATTCTTTTGACCCCCACTTAGTCATTACTGGAACCCAGAAACCCCACCTGAGGCATTCCCATCCCTAAGCAATTTCTATGAATTGAACCTCAGAAACAATACAAACAAGCATTGGCAAAGCGATCTCGGGAATCCAAGAGCTATACGTGCTGGCAATCTAAATGCATTTGTGTACGGCTTTGTGACTGTGTTTATTGATATACACAAATGCATTTACATTGCCAACACCTTTTATTTATCTGTTTTCTTTAAAAAAACACATAAATAAAAGGCATTGTCATTTACAATGCCAATAGCTCAAACTCTCGTAAATGCGAGACCTATTGCATTGCAAATGCTTGTTTTTTTTATGTAGCGCTGGGATGAGAGTGGTTTCATAGTACTTGAGTATCATAGTACAGGTCTAATTAGCCAGCCTCAAAGCGCTGGTAAAAGTGAGCCTCAGTTTTTCAAGTGAGGAACATTAATGGCTTCTGTGACCGGATAGTGATTTCTCCCATATCAGTCTGGGGAGGGCGAGGGTCCACATTCATCATTACGCTATTTTCTGCAAAGGAAAAGTGGCCAAATCCAGGCTGCGCTTGTTATGGTATGAGTTCACAATCCACTAGAGTGGAGACATACCTCAGAGGAGCAGCTATTCACATGAGCTTGTGCGGCTGAAACTAAAAGGGGTGCCCGTTTACTGCAAATAATGTAACAACGGTAGAGGTGATGATCATACTGCCCACCTCATAGCACAGAAGTGCATGGCATCAATATAAGCCTCATGCTAATTCAAACGCCCCTCCCACAAATTAATCTGAACAGCTGTCTTCTTGATGCTCCACACTGGAATATCTGCCTTGTTTTATATGTTCACTGCTCACACTGATGCAACTGTACTTAAGTAGACACTTTAAGCTGAATGGCAAGCAGTAATTGAAAGTAACCTTTAATATAAATCTTTCACACACACCCACACAGCATGCAGACAATAATCAGAGGCTGTCATTTGAGGCCCAATTTAAAAGTAGCAATCCTGATACCCGAACAACGTGTGAGCAAAGAAAATCTGCCTGCTTCAGTAGTTACGGGTAGAAGCTCGGAATAATGTTAGACTTGTGTATTGTTTTAAGGTGGGGCAGGCGTAGCAAGCTGTTGGACACATTCCTGGTACAACCATGACTGGCACACTGCGTTTTGGTATAACGAGCCGTAAAACCGGTCTTCAGGCATGGTCTTACATATACTGCGTTCTGATGGCTACAATGTCTGTGGAGAAACTAACTTGGAACTCGAGTCACCAGGGTGTTGTAAAGTAGGCCTCCCTTCCTCCCCCCCCCTCACCTCTCCCACCTCCTGGGCACCCGTACACCAGCACGTGCCACCAGTGTTGACGTATCAGCTGGTGTTCCAGAACGCCAGCTGAAAGCCTGTCAGTTTGGAATTGTCGTGAGGCGTTGACACGCTGTGGTTACTACGTTGTCCGCCTCCTGCCGATGTGCTGTTACTACTTGAAGAATAAACTTAACTTGGAACCACTACTACATGTATTCTTCACTAGAATGGCGACGATCACAGGACATCGGCGAACCTACGCATAAAGGGGCACTTACTTAGCCTCTCTTCAAGAGACTTCATGGGCAGCAGCGAACGGAACGTCTCCTGACCGGACCAGCTGTCGGCGTCTTGAGTGAGGTACCTCCTGCCATTGCCAGAGCTCCAGCGCACCATTGCTTTGTGTACCAGTGCTTTTCCCGGTGGACACTGGTTCACACGGGCGACTTTGGGACGCTAACCCTTCCAAAGCTGCGACTGTCCTCCACTCGCATATTTGTGGGTGCTACTACGCCGGTGGTCCAACAGTGTTCTTCCACCTCGCATCTGGAGGGGTGGTTGCATAAAGGGGCACTTACTTTGCCTCTCTACAAGAGACTTCATGGGCAGCAGCAAACGGAACGTCTCCTGACCGGACCAGCTGTCAGCGTCTTGAGTGAGGTACCTCCTGCCATTGCCAGAGTTCCAGCACATCACCGCTTTGTGTCCCAGTGCTTTCCCCGGTGGACACTGGTTCACACTGGCGACTTCGGGACGCTAACCCTTCTAAAGCTGCGACTGTCCTCCACTCGCATATTTGTGGGTGGTACTACGCTGGTGGTCCAACAGTGTTCTTCCACCTCGCATCTGGGGGGGTGGTTGCACCTGCACGATCCCCGTGGCCCTTTAAGTGATTCACACCTCGCTTGGAGCGCCCGATGTGAAGTCCGCCATTCCGGGCTGCCTCCCCCATACCGCTGTTTCTGATGCGCACAAGACTGCCTCCCCTCAGATGCCTGCCACACGTCTGAGGCACGCCTGACAAGAAGTCTCCCCAGTGCGGTCTCATGCACCCAACGCCGTTTGGCCTGCAGACCTCCTCTGGCAGCTGTGCGCCTAACGGGAATTCTCCTCAGCTGACTCAGGCGCGTTCACCCTGCCACGCCTGCTGCGTCACACTGGCAAGCTTGGAAAGATCCCTTGTCAGTTTCATGAGGGGGAGTTCCATCCCAGATGCCATCTGGCAGCCTATGGAATCACTGCCGTGCTGATTCAACGTCTTCTCTTCAGGTTTCTGGCTAAACGTCTACAGCTTAGTGACACATCGTGCGCGGCCATTTAGGGCCTCTGTCTCTCTTTTACATGCGCATTTTGACTGAGTCTGCCAGCACCTCCCCTGGGTTCCTTGCCTCCTGGCTGTATTAGATTCTTCACGCTGGGCATGGTCTCCCCTTTGCCACCACAGATGCACACTGTGACATTCTTCTCCCCGCTCCACCGAAGTCACGCTCTTATCTTGGGGTGTATTGTCCCCTCAGGTCGGGTGACACCACCGGCTGGCTCAGTGCATTCCCCCCAACATGGCTTCAGGAAATGTGTTCAATTTATCACCACCGCAAGCGTTTCTGCCCACTGCTGGGGAACCTGTAGTGAAATGGGAGATGTGGCGGGAATATTTCACCAATTATATTTCCACATTTGATGATGAGGTACAGGTTCTACCACAGGAAACAAGGCAAGGACGAGCCAATAGAGGGTTACGTTGATGTTCTCAAGAATTTGGCGCCAACACGTCGTTGGGGAGAACTACATGATGATCTCATAAGAGATCAGATTGTCATGTGCTCGGCCAATCCTGCCATCCAAGACTCATTGTGGGCAAAAGGTGAGAAGCCCCTACAGGAAGTCATTGATATAGTTAAGAGAGCCGAATTAACTGGTAGGTGTGCCAAAGCAGTTATGGCCAAAAGCAAAGCATGAGGAACCTGTGACAGTGGCGAAAATTAGTGGAGTGAAGCATCGATCTCAGCCTTCGCCCAACCATGAGTGGAGAAATAAAGAATAATCGAAGCTACTGAACTCCGCAAAGGGATCGGCACAGAAGAAGTGTTACAGAGGTGGTAGTACTGAACATTTGGCTGATGACAAAAGGTGTCCCGCACGCTCACAGAAATGTAGCAATTGTGGCATTATATGGCACTTCACGAAGGTTTGCAGAAGGAATAAAGGCAACAATAGAGTCAAATTAATTGTGCAGAAGGAGGAGTATGATTCTGACTCTTCCGACGACTCTGACATTAACATGTATGTTCTCAATGTGGTTGAACCCCAGGTGCTTAACATAGACACAGGTGACGGGAAAAGGAAGAAACACAAATGCAACATGGCTATAGGGGGCGTGGACATAGAAATAGTGGCGGATTCAGGATCCCCTTACACCATAGTTAATAAGGATATGGGGAATTAAAAGTTCGCACACACTTTGGGCCAGGACTTAACCCAATCGGATGTGTCTTTAAAAACATTCACTGGGGAACCCATCGAGATGTTAGGCTACGGGAAATTGAAATTTGCTTTTAAAAACAGAGACACCCTAAGCAAATTGTATGCGTCTGTCACGGTTCCCTCGGTGTTGGGGTGGAGGGATCAAGGGAAATTAGGTATTACCCTGGATTCCAACAGCCCGGAACCAGTACTAATCAAACAGGCAGAAGATAACCCAGGCATGCTCATGGCCAAGAAATTTCCCAAGATTTGTAACGGTCGCATCGGGAAACTCAAAGGGTTTAAGTTTAGAATACAACTTAAGGCAGATGCTAAACCATGCATACACAAAATAAGGAACATACCCTTTACATTGAGAGATGAAATAAGAACACAACTAGAAGCGTTGCTCAAAGCTGGGATTATAGAAACCACTGAGTCCTCTGAGTGGGTGTCGCCATTGGTCACAGTAAGAAAGGGCAATGACAAATTAAGACTTTGCATCGATTTGCACGATCTCAGAGCATCCAAGTGGATCAGCATCCCCTGTCCAAGATCAATGAGATGTTGGCTCATACGAAACACATGCGGTGGTTCTCCACCATCGACCTCACGTCAGCCTATCACGAGGTGTCCTTACACCCTGAGAGCAGAGCACTTACAACGTTCATAACACCTGTCGGGTGTTACAGATTTAAAAGAGTTCCCTTTAGTCTAGCTTCAGCAGCCGCTATGTTTCAGAGGCTCATTCATGTGCTATTCAAGGGTTTTGAGAGTCTGCTCATCTTTTAAGATTACATTTTGGTGATGGGTAGGAACAAAGAGGAGCATGACCTTAATTTATGTAATGTGTTGCACAATTTGCAAGAAAAAGGATTGACAGCGGACTACAACAAGTGTAAGTTCGCACAGAAACAGGTGACATACTTAAGCCACAAGATCAAACAAGACGGTATCAGACCCAAAACAGAACTGTTGGGTACCATAAGAGAGGCTCCTGTGCCTAATAAAAAAAAAGAGGTACAAGCTTTCTTGGGGTTGGTGGACTTTTATTCCAAGTTTAAGAGTTTTTCAACTACAACGTATGAAATCGGACAATTGTTAAAAAGTAAGAACAAATTTGAATGGACCTGAGTGTCAGAGAATCTTAGTTTCTCTCAAAGAGGAGGTTTGCAATGCCCCTGCCTTACAGGGGTTCGATCCCAACCTGCCAAGCATAGTCACCACAGATGCCAGAGGGAGGGGCATTGGGGCAGTACTCACCCAGAAGAACATGGATGGCAAGGAGGACACCATTGCATTTGTTTCACACGTTTTGACTCCCACGGAGGAGAAGTACTCGGTGATCGAGGATGAGGCTCTTGCATGTGTGTGGGGTCTGGAGCACTTCCGCCAATTTGTCTTGGGCAAGAAAGTGTTGTTGAAAAGCGACCACAAGCTGCTTACCAAAGTGTTATCCACCAAAGGGTTGCATGCAGCCTCGCCCAGACTGGCTCGCATGACGGTGAGATTTTTGGATTTTGATTACAATGTGCAGTATTTCCCAGGCACAAAGAACATGGTTGTGGACTTGCTGAACCGCCTGCCCATCCCCATGAATTAATGTGTTGAGGATGTGGGTGAGGAGTTTTGCATCGCCAATATCGAGGAATTCCCTGGCATTTCCAAGGAGGAGTGGATGAAAGCACAAGATGATGATATCACGTTGCAAGAATTAGGCAAAATGATACAGGGTGGTTGGCCAGAAAAGAGAAAATTCCGCAAGGAACTCAGACCCTTTTGGGAACTCAGAGACAAATTGGCATTGGAAGGGGGCCTAGTGTTGAGACAAGGCAAGGTAGTACCCCTTGAAATCTTCAGACAAAGAATCTTAGAGATTTGCCATGAAGGGCACTTAGGAATAAGCAAAACTAAGGGCAGGGTCAAGCTGTAGTACTGGTGGCATGTATGTGACATTGCCATTGAGAGAAAAGTGAGGGATTGCATGAAATGTGAGAACTCAGATAAGTCACAGGTGCCTTTTAGACCCATGTTACACCCCCTGTCTAGCCCGGAAATGCCCTGAGAGAGAATTGGCATTGATATAGTTGGACTCATAAGGGAGCAAGATGATCAGGAGGTGGTGGATCATTTCTTTAAATGGCCCTAGGTGGGCATACTCCACAAAACTGACTCATGCAGCATCACCAAATTCCGACAAGATTTTCATAAGGGAGGGCTTACCCAACTTCATCATAAGTGACAATGGACCCCAGTTCATGCCTGACAACTTCAAAAGGTATAAGGAGAGGAATGGCATAACGCACAAAACCACCTCGGTGTACCACCCCGCCGGCAATGGTGCGGTGGAACAGTTCAACCATGTCATCAAGGGCATAGTGCAGCTGGCAAACAATAATGGGTTGGCCTGGAAAAACGAATTGTTCATAATGGTGTGGGCATACAGAGTGACTCCAAATAAATGCATTGGCTCTAGTCCCTTTGTCTTAATGAGAGGTAGGACATCCATGTGCAAAGACAATGTTGGATGGCTGGAAACAGCCAAGAGGGCTGAATGGTCCCCGGAGACTGTGAAAGAGAACTTGTTACGTTCACAAGAAAGTAGCAAGGAACATCACAATTCAAGACACAAATGCAAACCAGTGTCCCTGGAGGTAGGTGACATGGTTAGAGTAAGACGCACAGGGTTCATAGAGAAAGGGCAGAGTCGCTACACCCACCCCTTAGAGGTAAATATAGTGCAATTCAGCCTTGCTGAACGACGTTAAGGTCTGGCCCTTTTCGGCACTCTCTACAAGTAAGAGAAAGAGTGTGTGGTTGGATCAAAGTGATGCAGATGCTTGCCCAGGCCATGAGGAGGAGGATGGTGTGCATGGAAAAATGAGTATGGGAAATGTGTATGATTATGATTCTGACGTAGACACCCACGGTTTTGATTCCGATGTAGACACTCCCGGTGTGGACGACCAGACCCAAGGTGTGAATGTGGCACCAGCTGAAGCAACCCAAGATGAGAAAGTAGTAACCAGCGATGCAGGTATGAGGGAGGCTCAGAGTCGTGCCACAGTGAGTCTACCCGATGCTTACGACATGTTTGTGGTAAACAAGACCAACAGTGAAATCAGCACGACCAGGACTGGACATGCAATTGCCAAACCATGTTGGATTATTGATTTCGAGTGTTATTAGCAAATGGTCACTGGGTACAACTGCCTGCATAATTATCAAATCTAAAAGGATATGTTACTTTGTACAACTTGTTGTATTATGTTAAACCGCTTTGCAGCTGTCTTGGTTTCTCCCTTTTTCTTCACCACCCTTAGGAAGATGTGTTGTAACGTAGGCCTCCCTTCCTTTCCCCCCCCCTCTCCCACCTCCTGGGCACCCGTACCCCAGCGCGTGTCACCATTGTTGTGACGTATCAGCTGGTGTTCCAGAACGCCAGCTGAAAGCCTGTCAGTTTGGAATTGTCGTGAGGTATTGACACGCTGTGGTTGCTACATTGTCAGCCTCCTGCCCGATGTGCTGTTACTACTTGAAGAATAAACTTAACCTGGAACCACTACTACATGTATTCTTCACTAGACAGGGGATGGGTGAGTCGTGTGCGGCCACTGACCCATGTGGTTTACAGCACCAATCAAGGGGTTTTGGTGTTGGGCTTTTGGTGTTGAGGTTGTGGTTCCCCTTCCTCGCTCCTGCCATTGTACATTGAGTTATGCCATAATTAACATCTAGAGCACTTCAACACAGTTTAAACTTCAGCATTAAGCATTATAATCTACAAATGAACAACATCAGGTAGTATCAGGAGAGAAGGTTCAGTAGCGCTTGATAGTTTAGAATACACAGATGCAATATAGCACTAGAACTTTCAAATACTGACCCCAGCCTCTACACTCCAAACACACACGATGCATCCGATTATACAAACCCCATGAGCATGGCTGGCTTGTACAGTGTTCTTCCTCCCCTCAGCTTCAGCAGGGAAGATTTTAAGGTGTTCAAGTGCCCAACATGCGGAAAATTGTTCTTCATGATAGCGAGCCTGGACGGGCTAGGTAAAAAATGAGTAGAACTAGAGCGCTCGGAAAAAAAAAAAAATTGTGCCGAAACAATGGCCTAAAATTAACACAGCGTATATTTAGGGGTAGTTGGCCTATGCACTCGGAAAGAGGCAGGATGCATGCATGCCATGGACAAATAAGGAGCTTGGAACATTTCTAAATTCATTAGGTCTCGTCTACACAGCTCAGACTTATTATTTACCATTAGGTGGGCTTACATCATGCCCACAGCATACCACTAGTTGTTCTCGTTGTCACTCTCATTTGAAATCTTTCCTTTCTTGTGTTAGTTCAACCTCGCAGCATGGACCAAGCACATGTGTTCTTCCCCATCTTTGATCTTCCTCATCTTTTTGCAACACATTTTTTTAAAATAAGCATTTTGATATTATTCCTGGACATGCAATGTTTTTCCTACTTTTAACAGAGGCATACAGCTTGTTATTTATGCTGCTTTCACCTTATTTCCCATTTCTACTGATGCTTTAATTACTTACACCCACAACTGTACTACTCTAGGCCACTGTGCCCTACTCTAATCAACACCATTCCACTCTATGCAAGTCCACTGTACTCTATGCCACTCTACTCTACACTACTCCACTCTACATTACTCAAATCTATGCCACTTTACTCTACACCACTCCACTCTATGCCACTCTACTGTACCCCGTTCTACTCTATGTCGCTCCACTTTACGCCGGTCTAAACCACTCCACTTATACCAATCTACTCTACGCCTCTCCATGCCACTCTACAGCTGTCTAAGTCACTCCACTTTATACAAATTTACTCTTCACCACTCTATGCCACTCCACTCACTCCTCTATGCTACTCTACACTGCTCCACTCTATACCAATCTACTTAATGCCATTATACCCAACCCTAGTCTATTTAACACCATTCCACTCTATGCCATACCCGTCTACACCACTCTCATTCACTCAATGTCACTTCACTCTATGCCACTCAACTATATGCTACTCCACTCCACGCCACTCCAAGCTACACCATTCTATGCCACTCCACATAATGCCACTTTGCAGCACTCTACGTCATTCTACTCCACGCCACTATACTCTTATGCCACTCTACTCCACTCAATGGCACTCTACTCAGCAAAATTCCATTCTATGCCACTCCACAATACCGCACTTCACTTTATGTATCTCCATTGCACTCTACAGCACTCCACTTCACCTCACTCTATGCCACACTACTCTACACCACTGTTTGCCACTCTATGCCACTCCACTTCATACCAATCTACTCTACACCCCTCTCCTATATGCCACTCCACTCCAATCGCTGCTGCACTAGGACACTCCACTCTATTCCACTCCACCTCACTCTATGCCATTCAGCACTAATCTACTAGGACACTCCACAAACTCTATGTCACTTTAGCCCAATCTACTCTACACCACTCTACTCAACGTCACGCTTCCTACACCACTCCACCCCATTCTATGCCACTCTACGCCATTCCACTCTACAGCATTTTGGGTCTTGTGCTTGGTCTTGGCTGGGGCTTCAGTCTTGCTTCTGGGCCTGTGAGTTCTTTTGCTAGCTGCTGACTCTTTGGTCCTGGCATCTGCCTAAGGATTGAACAAAGAAAAGGCTGTCCATGAGAAATTGCTGAAATGGTAGCTATGGCCATTAACAAACTGGATTTCCTTAGCCACAAAGATAATTAAGAGACCAAATAACTCCACTTCAAACACACTCCACTTCAGTGAGCACAAGCAAACTACAATGAATATTAAACAGAAAGTAAATAACTTACTGCGCAGGTGTGCCTACAACAATATAGATCACAAATTCCTACGAGATAAGATATCGATCACTCGCAAGGAGTACAGGAAGGCAAGGTTCACCTCTCAGAGGATGAAAGAAGAACATCACTGGACAATTTTGGACCTTATAAGTGTTTAGCCATGCAACAGTTGGTGTTGTTGCACTAAGGATATTGTGCTGCATAACTAAATACTTATAAGGTCCCAAAAGCGAGACCGATTGGCTATGCCAATGCTGGTTTTGTTTGGCACGGGAAATTAAGTGATTTGCCCAGAATCACAGGATGTTCAGCGTCATTACCGAGAACCGAACCCAGTTCCCCAGGTCTGAGGGCGAGTGCCCTAGCCGTTAGGCCAACTCCTCTCCCCTATTGCAGAAGTAAAGCAAAGCAGGGCACATGAAAGAAAGTTAGCCACACACCACAGCAACCCCAACGTAGTGGGCAACACTGGTCAATCAGAGAGCATCAACATTTGATGCACTGCAGAAAGAGAACCAGCGAGAACAATATTCTGAATAAATAAATAGGTTACAAAACTTAACAGCGATGATCAATCTACAATACTACCAATAGACTAGGGAGAGAGCGGTAGTTCATGAAACACGTGTGGACTGGTTGCCTAATTTATGGAAAATACACATTAATTGCTTAAAATATTACAATGAAACTTCATTTAAGATTGTGAAAATATTTTTAAGAAACTAAAACATCATAAAGACTACAATAATAATGAAACTAAGAGGCCACACATCTGATCTATTTAAAACTCCGATCTTACGAAGGTGATGCAGTGTTTACTATCCACTGTAAGCAGTAAGCAGTGCTTGCTTGGAACAGCACAAGAAAATAGCTAATGACATTCCCAAATAAGTATTAAATAAATAAATTCAAAGCTTTTCTTCACATGTTTTCACAGAGTGAAATCCAGGCATAGTGCAGTGATGAGGTTTGGGCATGCTGGAAGGAGGAAGTCAGCAAAACAATCAATGGACCGTTTGTTCAACCACTCTTGCTCTCGTGAGTTGTTGATATGGGTCAACACACTACATAAGGTCAGCATTATGGGATGCGCCCAGCCACACTCACCACGGTGCAGGTAATCTATGCAAGCCTCACTGAGGCCAGGTAGCTAGCCTCCACGCAAAATGAACATTCATTAGGATAGTCACTACACTAATCATACACAAAAAATGAAAGCGGCATAATATGCAAAAGGCGAGGACATAAAATGCACTCAAGATGAAAAGGCAACATGCCTTAAAATGAACGTTCATAAGATTAATCGCTAAACAACCACATAAATGCAAAAAGTTAAAGCAATATAGTATACAAAGGGCGAGAATAGAAAATACATTTGAGAAACCATACTGTTGCCCACGTCCATCTACATGAGAGACAACACAGTTGTGTAGTTACGATCTGTACAGTTAGTTAATCAAAGTGGATTGCTCAAATAGAATAGGGCACGTAAGGTAGCCATCAGTGGCAACACACAGTGGACCGCTTATCGATAAATATCTGTGCTATAATGGCAAGATGCCAAGTCCACAGATAAAAACAATGCATGTAGAAATCGACCTTATCCTCAGTGAAAGAATCAGTGTAATCTCCAATCTCAACGGGGCATGCGCTATATACGGAATTAACAAAATTTAAAAAATAGGACACGTATTCTTAAAAATAGTAGGGGTATCTCACAAGCAGCGCCATAGTAAAGTATGCCTGTGGGCGAGTTATTGGTTTGTTAATCAGATGGGGGTGGTGTTCAGGGGCGCATGAGGGCAGAGAGCAGGATGGTAAAAAAAAAAGCATTGGCCGCGCAACAAGCAAGACGTGCGGGCGAGACCGGGAGTTGTGTGCGCGCACGCGAAAGTCAAAGTGCAGAAGTGAAAGTGATTGCGCTCCAGATGGCGCCTCAGGCGGAGGAAAGATGCATGGCAGCTGCGCGCGTGCACGCTCAAGTGAACGCAAGCGCTAGGCCAGCCAGCAGCACTTTGAAAACTCACATACAAAATGTCTCCGAGCAGCGCATGCGTGCTGACTCAGCGAGTCCTAAAAAGGCCAGCGGTTCAATCCTGACAATTACCGGATGATTGCCCTCCTCGATGTTGAAGGGAAGGCCTATGCAAGTGTTCTACTACAAGAACTGACTACCTGGGTGGAAGACCGTAAATTAATACCCTTTACTCAAACCGGCTTCCAAAAGGGCTGCCACATCGAAGACAATTTGATCTGCCTTGCCCACATGATTGAGGGCACGCTCGCTACAAAAGGAAAATCGCTATATTTGGGATTCATCGATTTCCGAAAAGCTTTTGATAGCGTTGTTCGTATAAGTATAAAGATGCTTATTAAGTGCTCGAATGCCAATGGCGTCTTGGCGCTGGAGTGTGTAAGTAAGGCAAAATGATGGGCTGATAGCTACTCAAGGTTAAACAGCCGGGATTTCAGGGCTTTCCTGAAAGAGGAGAGATTCGGCTGAAGTCGCAAGGCCACTGGTAGTTTGTTCCATAGTTGAATTGCACAGCTGGAAAATGAGCGGCCACCCCAGCTGGCCCGTCTATGTCTGGAGGTACAAATAAGGCCAAGATTGGCCGATCGGAGGTCTCGCGGGGGAGTATAGAGCCTGAACCTGTCCTGACAGTCCACAGAGCCCCCGCCGTATCGTGCCTTGTGCACCAGGCAGAGTGCCTAAAACTCGAGTCTCTGCTGAACAGGGAGCCAATGTAATGACCTTCTTCCCTTGGAGGTAGGGTGACCCTTGGGAAGCTTTAAAATAACACGGATAGCAGCGTTCTGCGACCACTGCGCCCTCCACGGCCTGGTCGCCCCCACGCTGCCCGCCTGCTCTGCCTGCCTCCTTACCTGCTGCCTGCCCGACCTCGGATCCCTGGCGCCCCAGCCGCCGCAGGGCCGCCCACCAAGCCCGCATAGGTTTTCCCGCCATTCCCTGCCGCGACCCCGCCCCCCCCGCCTGCCGATTGGCCCCCGCGCTCCCCGGCTCCCAGCGGACCCTCCCTCCCGGCTCCCTTCTTAAGGGGACCCGCCCTCGGATCAGGAGCGACCACTGCACCCTCCACGGCCTGGTCGCCCCCACGCTGCCCGCCTGCTCTGCCTGCCTCCTTACCTGCTGCCTGCCCGACCTCGGATCCCCGGCGCCCCAGCCGCCGCAGGGCCGCCCACCAAGCCCGCATAGGTTTTCCCGCCGTTCCCTGCCGCGACCCCGCCCCCCCGCCTGCCGTTTGGCCCCCGCGCTCCCCGCCTCCCAGCGGACCCTCCCTCCTGGCTCCCTTCTTATGACGCCCCCTGAGCGACCGCGCAGCGGACGCGCGCAGCGGGAGCACCGATTGAGCGCCGAAGGTGCGCCAAAGGTAAGCCCGTCTACGCCCGTCCGCGCCTGGACCACGCCCCGCGCCAGGACCCCTGGCCCCCGCAGACCCCAGCCCACCCACCAGACTTACGACGCCGCCACCCTCAATGCACTCAACACCGGCCGAATCCCAGGATGCTACCGAGCCACCCCGAGACGCACCCACGGACCCTTCAGCTGCCACTCCTGCAAGTTCACCTGCACTGCACCAACACTCACCAAGCCGAACACCAGCAGCAACCACCTGAAGTGCATCCTGCTCAACACCCGCTCCGTCCACAGACACGCCGTCCAACTTTGGAACCTCATCGACACCACAGCTCCTGACGTCGCCTTCCTCACGGAAACATGGATGAACGCCTCCTCAGCGCCCGACATCGCCATCGCCATCGCCATCCCAGAGGGCTACAAGATCACCCGGAGGGACCGCGGCAACCAGACCGGAGGATGCATCGCCATCATCCTCAGGAACACCATCCGCATCACGACCAACACCGACGACACCCTGACAACCGCCGAACACCTGCACTTCCAGATCCACACCGACCCCAAGACCACCCTCAGAGGCACCCTGATCTACCGACCCCCGGGACCCCGCACACCATTCAGCGAAGACATCGCCGACTTCATCAGCCCGCACGCCCTCCTCTCCGCTGACTACATCCTCCTCGGGGACCTCAACTTCCACCTGGAGAACGACAACGACCACAACACCACCACCCTGCTTGACAACCTCACCAACCTCGGACTCAAGCAGCTGGTGACCACCCCCACCCACCTCGCCGGACACACACTCGACGCCGTCTTCTCATCCAGCAAGGACATCGTCTTCAGCCACGCCACCGGACTCCACTGGACGGACCACAGCTGCATCCACTTCAGCTTCAGAAGGACCACGATCCACCACCACCAGCCACAGGTTGCACGAAGAAGCTGGAACAAGATCACAGCCGACCAACTCGCTGCATCCCTGAGCCAGCACCCTCCCGCCAGCTCAGCGAACCCCAGCCAGGCCGCCGACAACCTCACGAAGTGGATCAGCAACTGCGCGGACAAACTCGCCCCTCTGAGGACCCCGCCCAGCAGACCCGGCAGCAAGAAGGCCCCTTGGTTCACCGACGAACTCAAATGCTCCAAGAAGAAATGCCGAGCCCTCGAGAAAGCCTGGAGAAGAGACCCAACACCGGACAACATGACTACCCTCAAGCTCGCCATCCGAAAGCACCATCAACTGATCCACGCCACCAAGAAAACAGCATTCAAGGACCGCCTGGACAACAACGCACACAACAGCAAGGAACTCTTCAACATCGTGAAAGAGCTCTCCAACCCCAACGCCGGAAACAACGACATCACCCCATCGCAAGACCTCTGCAACTCCCTCGCCTCGTACTTCCACAACAAGATCGCTGACATACACAACAGCTTCAGCACACAAACAACGCCCCCCACGACCGCACCAACGCCCCCCACCACCACCCTCAGCGCCTGGACACCGATCAACACCGAAGACACCATCCGCACGATGAACTCCATTCACTTCGGATCCCCAACCGACCCCTGCCCTCACCACGTCTTCAACAAGGCCGACGCTGTCATCGCACCCCACCTGCAGGACATCATCAACACCTCCTTCAACACCGCCACCTTCCCGGAGAGCTGGAAGCACGCCGATCTCAGCGCTCTACTAAAGAAACCAACAGCGAACCCCACCGAACTCAAGAACTACCGCCCCATCTCGCTCCTCCCGTTTCCAGCCAAAGTCATCGAGAAGACAGTCAACAAGCAGCTGGCCGCCTTCCTCGAGACGAACGGATCCCTCGACCCCTCACAGTCTGGCTTCCGGGCCAACCACAGCACCGAAACCGCCCTCATCGCTGCCACCGATGACATCCGAGCCCTGCTGGACAATGGAGAAACAGCGGCCCTCATCCTCCTAGACCTCTCCGCGGCATTCGACACTGTCTGCCACCGCACCCTAGTGCAGCGCCTCAACAACGTCGGAATCCAGGAGAACGCGCTGGATTGGATCATCTCCTTCCTCGTTGGAAGGACACAGAGAGTTCGCCTACCCCCGTTCAGATCTGCAGCAACAGAAGTCATCTGCGGCGTTCCCCAAGGCTCCTCGCTCAGCCCCACCCTCTTCAATGTCTACATGAGCCCCCTTGCGGCCATCGCACGCCAACACAACCTCAACATCCTCTCCTACGCCGACGACACACAGCTGATCCTCTCCCTCACCAACGACCCCGCCACCACCAGAGCCAACCTACACCAAGGGATGAAAGACGTAGCCGAATGGATGACGACCAGCCGCTTGAAACTGAACTCAGACAAGACGGAAGTCCTCATCCTGGGCTCCTCGCCCTCCGCCTGGGACGACTCCTGGTGGCCCCCCGCCCTGGGCACCGCACCCAAACCGACCACGCACGCAACCTGGGCTTCATCCTGGACTCCTCCCTCTCCATGACCAGACAAGTCAACGCCGTCTCCTCATCTTGTTTCAACATCCTGCGCATGCTACGTAAGATCTTCCGGTGGATCCCCACCGAGACCAGGAAGACGGTCACCCAGGCCCTCGTCACCAGCCGTCTGGACTACGGCAACGCCCTCTACGCCGGAACCACCGCCAAGCTCCAGAAGAGACTCCAGCGGATCCAGAACGCCTCAGCGAGACTCATCCTCGACATCCCCAGACACAGCCACATCTCCAGACACCTGAGAGACCTGCACTGGCTCCCGGTCAACAAGAGAATTACCTTCCGGCTCCTCACCCACGCACACAAAGCCCTACACAACCAAGGCCCGAGTTACCTCAACAGCCGCCTCAACTTCTACGCTCCCAAACGCCATCTCCGATCGACCAGTCACGCACTCGCCGCCGTCCCCCGCATCCGTAGAGCGACAACAGGAGGAAGGTCACCTGGCCACCTGGCCGCCAAGACCTGGAACTCCCTCCCTCCCGACCTACGCCTCACCCAAGACCACCTCTCCTTCAGGAAGAAGCTCAAGACCTGGCTGTTCGAGGAGTAGCGGACCCCCCCCCCCCCCAAGCGCCTTGAGACCCTCCGGGTGAGTAGTGCGCGTTATAAATGCCTTTGATTGATTGATTGATTGATTGAATTTTACTGACCTGATGCTTATCAATGCCCAGGAACATCGCATTACAATAATCTAGTCTGGACATGAAGAGGGCAGCCATTACCGTCTTCTCAAGTGCGCGGGGAATGAAGTGGAGGATGTTACGCAAGGTCTTGAGCAGGAAAAAGCAAGCTGAAGTTAAACTGTTCACCTGAGCGGACATGTTCAGTTTATCATCAAAAATCCCCCCGAGGTTCCTGACCATTCTTACAGGTAGAGGACATTCCCCCGCCTCTAGTGGCCACCACAGATCGCTCCATATTGGTGGTCCATTCCCAAATTCAATAACTTCTGTTTTCTCCGTATTGATCTTTAGGAAACTCTGACTCATCCACTCCATGATGTCCTTCAGACAAGCATGGAATCTTGCCGCTGTTAGCTCCGGTCTATCGGATACAGATATCACCAATTGCGAATCATCCGCATAGGACACGAAGGTAAAACCGTGTTTCCTCGCTACCCTGGCCAACGGCCTCACATAAACATTAAACTGAGTAGGGGACATAGCTGAGCCTTGTGGGACGCCGCAGGGCAGATTGAAATTGCCCGATTGTAGACCCTCCCAGTTCAGACTTTGTTTTCTGTTGTCTAGAAACGAGGAGAGGAGGGCTAAGGCCCGCTCGCTAAACCCTACCTCCTTTAGTCACCGCACCAACACCGTATATTTAACGGTGTCGAATGCGGCAGACAAATCAAGAAGAACAAGGATTGCCCTCCCTCCCCAATCAACTGCAGCCCGAATCCCCTCTGCTGCGGCGATTAGGGCAGACTCAGTGGAGTGTTTTGGACGAAAGCCATGTTGAGACAGATCAAGCAGGCTGTTACTGTCTAAATACTCAGTTAATGTTGTGTTAATTGATCTTTCAATGACCTTCGCTACTAATGGCAGGCCCGAAATTGGCCGATAGTTTTTGAATTTGGTGGGCTCCAAAGTGGCTTTCTTAAGGATCGGCCTGACACTGGCAGCTTTCTAGGCTATAGGGTAAATCCCAGATGCCAGGACTTGATTAATCAAGGAGGTAAGAGTATGACTAATCCTCTCAGCCGCCAGATGCATGATCGGCGGGGGGCAAGGGTCAAAGGCTGAGCCAGATTTGATAGATTTTAAAATGTCTACTACCACCTTCTCAGATAGAGGGCCAAAACTAGTTAGGCTACATAACAGTCTCCTCACCCCGGGAGAGCTGCTGTGTGCCTGATGAAAAATTTAGATTTGATGAGTTGGCCAGGTCGTCGTATATTGTCTGCACCTTATTATGGAAAAAGACTGCCAACTGATTACAGAAGTCCTGATCGGGTTTAAACAGGCTACCCTGCTGGGGTTTGGCCAAAAATGACACGGATTTAAAGAGTTCTTTAGCAGAGTTCCCCGCATCCCGGATTTTCAGAGTGAAGTATGCTATCTTGGTTGTCAGAATGGCCTCTTTATATTTATTCAAGGCCCCATTGTAGGCGTCTTTACTGACACTACTATAATCCACTCTCCAGAGACGCTCGTACCTTCTGCATTCAACTTTTAATCGTTTGAGCTCCGGGCCATACCACGGTGCGCCCGAAGGGCGCGTGTTAAGTGTGGTGGTGTCCTCAGGAGCAACACAGTTGACCGCTCCCTGGATCCATTCATTAAACTGAGCTGCTGCCACCTCGTTGTTTTAGGTCTCGCCTAGCTATTGCGTAGCAATCGCTATGCGAGACTCTAGTAAGGGGCTCCCAAAAGTGCTCCCAAAAGTGGATTGCATGGCGAGCACGCGCACAATCACGTGCATCGTGCCGCCATGCAATCCACTTTTGGGAAGCGCTTCAGCCCACTGGCGCGTGCACCTACTTCAAAGGGTCCGCTCCCCTGCCTGGAATGCACTCCCCCGCCCCTTGCCGCTTCAAAGCCCGCGTTCCCGCCCACGGGAAGACACACGCTACTTTTGTCTTCCTTGTTAATTGCAGCGCTCCATGCGCGCTCTTACTTTAAAAATGGCGACTTGTCGTATTCAACTTGTTTTATCATGTAGGAGGGTTCCGAATTGTTGCAGGTCATGAGTCAGCAGCATATCGCTGGCGTCTGTGGCTCTCATGAGCCTAGGACGTCATAGGAGCAGTCGGTGTGGTCTATGTTTAGAAGTGGTCCTGCCGACAGCATTTGAGTAATACCTCTGAAGTGAAAACTATCCCTGCCTGCTTCTTGTTGCTATTTTTAATTCCCTGTGCATGGCAGTAAATACAAATAATATAATCCTTTTGCGCCCTCTACTGGAAAAATTACTTAATGCTGTGTGTATTATTTTTTTACTTCAGATTAAATGGGACACTCTAAAAGAGAACGGATTAAAGGCCGATGTAAATAAACAGGGCAGATCATGAATTTTTTTAGAATACTTCGGGTTTAATAGGTGACACTGTAAAAACGTTGGTACAGCGTGCAGATATCTGTAAGACTTGGTTGTCCTAATGGAAGCTTCTGAACTTGATGAATTTGATATGGCTCTGTAGTCCGTTATATCTAAAACATATAAAACATGCATTGGCATAGCCAATAGGTCTCGCCTTATAAGTGTTTAACCATGCAACAGTTAATATTGTTGCAGCAAGGATATTGTGCTGCATAACTAAATACTTATAAGGTCCCAAAAGCGAGACCTATTGGCTATGCCAATGCTTTATCTAGAGTTGGAGGGAAATGATCAAGAGCGGCAGTTAGGCCGGTACTTGTTATCTTATTCCATCGCCGAAACGTAATCTTGGTGGGTTTGAGAGGAGTACCCCTCCCAATTGACCTAGCCCTGACCTCAAAGAATACTGCTTTGTGGTCAGTCCAGGGAAGTGCATCTACCCAACCAAGAGAGATATCAGGATGCTTGGAAAACAATCCATCTAGAGTATGGCCTCCATTATGTGTAGGTTCAGATACTAACTGATGCAAGCCATAGGCTGCCATGAAGTCTAAGAGTCTGGCAGTATCAGCATTAGTGCCCAGCTCTAAGTGATAGTTAAAGTCACCAAGTATTGTATAAAATTCGGAGTCAGTACAGGATTCCATGTAGAACAGAAGGGCCGGTGGAAAAGCGGCTCTAGAACCCGGCGGCCGATAGACCAGCAGGCCTTGAAATACGGTCACATCTTTAAGCCTGATGCAAAATTGCATTGCTTCGGCGTGTATGTCCGCCACTGCCTTCACCTGGACCTTCAGGGCTTCCTTATAGATAATGGCTATGCCGCCACCTCTACTGTCTGTTCTGTCTTGATTCAGTAGTGCGTAGCTTGATGGCAGAGCCACGTTCCAATCCAGAACTGAGGTTGCGTCCGTCCAGGTCTCGGTTAAGAAAACCATGTCAGGGTTATGTGTGTTTAAGAGCATTTCAAGTTCGTATTTGTGTTTCACGACCGAGCGTGCGTTTAGGAGGATGCCCATAAGCCTATTTACTGAAGTGAGCTCCGGTCTTATGGCCGGAACTTGATCATCGCCGATGCGGGAAATGACAGGTGGCCGAAAACCCTCTCCGTTACCCCTTTCGGTATGACAAGCTGTCCCGCCCTTCCTCCCACTACTCATATCAGCATTCACGCCCATTGAAAAAATGATAGTGTGTGCAAAAGAGCATTCCCATCTCACCATCAAGGCGCAGTCCCTACAGCGCTGCTCCCAGAGCTTCTACAGCATCTCTGGTGTATAGCGTACGGGCCTGACATGACCAGGGGTCCTGGCCGTGGCACGTTCCGGGCGTTGACGGGCACAGATGGGCTTGCCTTTGGCGCGCCATTGGCGTACTCACTGCGCGCTCGCGCCAGCGTGAGTTTTAAGGGATTTGTCAGGAGAGAACTAGAACGCTAACCCAATGGAAGCGGGCCCGATCGCACGGACGGGCACCGCAAGTTGGGTATTTCCAGGTATTACACGGGAGACAGTCCCAGACTCCGGGAAAAATTAATGAAATGGGGCATCCCGCAATCCCTACGGAATGCTCTCATCGCCCTGTGTACTGACACCTGGGTAAAAATAAGAGTTTCCTCTGGATGGTCAACAACCAACAAATATAGTCACTTTAAAGGTAAAATAGAAAAACACTTTTTTTCATTACCTGGAGGGGTAAAGAGGATATCAAGTTAGAGTAACTCCTCCTATGATATAATCACTTAGTCACTTAAATTACTCTAACGAATCAACCGCAGTTGATATGGGTACGCTTCAGTGGGGAGAGATGTGAAGGATCTAAATAGAGTAAATACCTACGTCTTCACCAACAGGTGAGCAAGGAAAAGTCTTCCTTTTTGTTTATTTACCCTCACACACCCTAGTGGTGTCATGCTTCATCATCGGGTCACCCCGACGCCTAAAAGTCGGGGTGGGCTCAACCACAGTATTGGGAGCTCTTGAAAGAAGTTGTTGACCTGGGGGGCTGAATAAGTTAAAATACCTCAAACAGATCCCCGGTTTCCCTTTATTCTTGGGTCTGTTTGGGTAACTAAAAAACAAATGTTGGGTCTTATAAGGAATCTTATGGTCCTAAGACCCTAGTGCCAACATGTTTCAGTCCTGTAATGGCCTTATGGGTCCTGGACTTTCATCAGGGCTAGGTATGGCCTCCCTAGGAGACAGGATATAAGGGGTTTCCCTATCCTGTATGCGATGCAAGGGCAGAGTAGCTGCTCCTTGTGAAGATGATTGATAATTTACCAATCATAAGTTGTACTCCATCTGTAAAGAGAAGACAGACAACAAAGAAAAACACAAAGACAAAAACAACATACATTTGTATAGTAATGTCATTGTTTCTCTTCAAAACTTTGTCCCACATTGCGTGCTCTGGAACTAATTAAAGAACCACATGTGCCAATTTGTGTCTATGACATAGTGGTAATCAATTGCTTCCAAACTTGTGCCACTAACGTACATATCATCACATAGTACTGTTACGTGACAGATGAGTGGTGGGGTGGCAGTGGTACTCAAAAAATTGATCTTAATTTATGTCAGTATGTCTATGTATTCACTAGTAACACACTCCATGCCTCACATTCACTCCACATTCGTACCGTGTTAGTGAAAAGAATAACGGTAATCGTAATCATGTTTGTTTATCATTATCCCTCCTGATTTTGTGCGTAAAAAATAATAAACAGTAATAAAAATATAAAGATAACATTCCCTTACCCAATTCTTGAATGGTTTCTGTGTCTCAGGGGACCGTAAAGCATCTAGGGGTAGCTTTATAGTCAAACCCTAAAATCGTGACCCCAGAAGGTTAAGGGAAATGTAAATAAATATAGTGAGTGGTTTTCTCTAACCACAGCGTATCTAGATCCTCGTATTCCCCATATAGAGGAACGAAGGATGAGAGTGTTGGCGATCGGATTGGAAATTGCCAGTCTGTAACTTACTTCATCAAAAGTCCTGCCCCGCGTGCACACCTACTTGGCTCTGGTCCCCGGCTTTCGCGTTTGTAATGCGAAGGAACCGTGTTTTAGTACCCTTGAGTTGTCATAGGAACAAATAGGTAGGCGGCCCTCGGCGCGGACCGAAGTACGTCATGACGTTAATTACGTACCAGGAACCATGGGACTTGTAGTTCCGTATTATATTTAGTAAAGAACACGGAGATCTAACTCTTTTTACACGTCGTTGAAATCTCTTATTACCATTGTGAATGGATATAAAATACAGTGCTAGAGCATTATATGCAGACTGGGTTGTTAGGGATGTTGTTTGGTTTCCGGCGTTCGGCGTTGTTAGAAATACGTGATTACATCTAAAAACGTGTCAGGAAACAAGGGGATTGTAGTTCCTTGTAACCATCCTAAACACTGCGGAAAAATGTATATCGTCTGGACCATTCTCCCTAACTTACTGCCACGTTGACACAAGACACCAAAAAATAAAAAATAAAATAAAATAACGCGTTGTACAACAGCGCTATGAGACCACATTTGAAGCCAACACAGTATGCCTGCTTCTTCGATCGGTGATACGTGTGTGTCAGATGAGATTGTTAGTTTATTTTAATCAAGAATCCCCAATTTTCACAACCATTTGTGTCGATACAGGCTCATAACGTGGGTAAACATTCGTGGGGTTCTCAAACAAAAATAGAAGCAGTACTCCAACGTACTCAAACACTGATTATTGGGGAATTTCAAAACCCAAATAATGGCGAACCTGTTGGTGGTTTACCAATAGTAATGCATATGATTTATTCTTATTTAGCCCCTAGTGTGGAATATTCTGGGTATACACCGCGAATTATTTTCGAAAGACTTTCCTTTTTGTAGGAACTGATATACCGTCATCAAAAATAGGATGTTGTATATATATGCCCTTCACAGAAGGGAGAATATGCAAGACATAGCATGACGTGTTCAAATACTATTATTAGGAAATTGGACCAACGTACACATGGCCGCCATATTGAAGTCCCTAAGTTAGATAAACAGTTTTAGGGCGCATATTTAATACACGAAAAAAGGGCCTAGTTGTGAAAAGATCCCTTTCCTTCATTTATTTAGTTGGTTCCAGGGTATACAGTCATTAAGGCCCCTTTCATGGGTTTTCAATCGATGGACCCAACGTTGTTCACGCTCTAGGAGTTTGTGTTGGAGGTTATTTACATGTTTGATTTTTTCTATGATGGTCCACTTTATCTCTGTGTCCTTGTGTTTTTTCTCATTATAGTGTGCAGTCAGTTTAGTTGCTGTTATTGCACGTCTTATTGTGCTCCTGTGTTCACTGATGCGTACTTTTACTTTTCGGCTTGTCATTCCAATATACATTAGATCGCACGGGCACTTGATCATATAGATCACTGCTTCAGAGTTACAGTTGGTGTGTGTTCTCTGTTCCCATGGAGAGTGTAATCCCAGATTTATTACTTTGGTGTGTTCAGTGAACGGACATGCTACACACGTGCCACATGGGTAGTGTCCCGTAACCTGAGGTGTACTCCAGAGGGTTGATTGACTGGTAATTTTCGGTGTATATGTGTCAGTATGTACCAGTAAATCTCGCAGACTTGTGTTCCTTTTGAATGAGAACATAGGTTTCTCAAACGTTATTGTGTTCGATGTCAGGATGGACCATTTTTTGTTTATTATCTTCTTTAAGTCATTAGAAGATGTGTTATATGTTGTAACACATATCAATTGGTCAGAGTGTTTCTTAGCATGGGTCTCTAATAGTGCCTCTCTTGGTGTGTTACGGGCTCTCTTGTTTGCTCTATCTACGATCTTTATTGGGTACATTTTTTGTTTCAGTTTGTTAGTGAGGATAGTTGCTTCCTTTTTGTATGTTTCCAGATCAGAACAGTTTCTGCGAACCCTTAAAAATTGGCCTACCGGTAGATTCTCCCTTAATGAGCGTGGATGTGCGCTATCGAATCTGAGTAGGCTGTTCTTATCCGTAGCTTTGGTAAACAGAGAGTTCTTAAGGGTGCCTTCACTAGCTGTGAAGACTACGTCTAGAAAGGATATTCTTTCTTTGTTCGTAGTCATAGTGAAGTGGAGATGGGGGTTCAAACTATTGATCCACGTCTTAAATGTTTCCAGACCAGTAGTATCTCCTTCCCAAATCAGAAAGACGTCGTCAATATATCTATACCAACAGCGTATGTTAGCAGAGAACGGATTATGTGTCCATATATGCTGGTCTTCAAAATGTCCCACATATAGACAGGCCAGGCTCGGGGCGAATGTACTGCCCATCGAAGTGCCATGGGTTTGCAGATATATCTGGTTTTCAAACTTAAAAAAGTTTTCAGTGAGTGCCAGATGGATAAGGGTGGTGATCCATTCAATTGGTGCTGCCCATGGCCATTCTTCCTTTCTGAGGATCTCTTCAACTACCCTGATACTCTCAGCCTGAGGGATGTTTGTATACAACGCCTCAACGTCAAGGCTGACCAGGATGTTCTTATCTGGATTATATTGTATCCTATCCAGTCGGTTGAAAAGGTGCTTGGTGTCCTGTACATAGGATTTGATCTTCGTTACAAGAGGTCGTAGGAACCAATCTGTATATTTGGATAGAGGTTCGAGAATGGACCCTATCCCAGAGACAATCGGTCTTCCTGGCGGTGGTATTTTCCCTTTGTGTATTTTAGGGATTGTGTAAAAAAGAGGTATTCTTGGGTCCTCCTGATTCAAGAAGTCATGTTCCTTCTTTGTAATCCACTCCCTATCTAGTGCATTTGCGGTCAACGTGGAGATAGTTGTTTTGATCCGTTGTGTAGGGTCTCGATTGATCTTTTTATAGTACTTAGTATCTGCCAGTAGGTTCATACATGCAGTCCTGTAGGCACTAGTACTTTGGATAACCGTGGCCCCACCTTTATCCGCCGGTTTTATAATTAGATCAGTTCTGGACTGAAGGGAGGTCAAGGCTTCTCGTTCCTTCTTGCTCAGATTGTTGAATGTGTTTCTCCTGACTTGTAATAATTCTACCTCCTTCGTTACAGCTTCTTCAAAGGCGAGTACCTCTGGGGGCATCATGTTGGTAGGGGGGTAAAAGGTTGATTTGCACCGTAGATCCGTATGTGTTTCGTCCAAATGTGGGTCCTCTTTGTCCTTGAAGAATGTTTTCAAGCGGATCTTCCGGAAGAAGTCTCCCAACTCACATCGTAATCGGAATTTGTCCAAGTGTGACGTTGGTACAAACCCTAGTCCTTTTTCCAGTACTGTTTCTTCATCTGTAGTGAGAATGATGTCCGTCAAATTTACCACTAGTCTCTCATGCTGCTCGTTCCTGGTTGTTGGTCCCTGGTATTGCTCCGTGTGTTCATGGAGCTCCGGTCTTCTTCCCATTGCACTCTTTTGTTCCCTCTTCTTCCACGTCTGCCTCTCCTGCCGCCCTGTCCTAAAAAACGTTGGTTATAGTCGGGCTGATAGTAGGGACCCATAGGGAATTGGGTCGGGCCTTGGAATGGGATTGGTCCAAATGGGGCGGGCCATGGGTACATCTGCTGGTGTCCATATCTTTGGTTGTAGTTACCTCTCCGTGGTCTTCTGCCCCTGCCTCGCCTGCTCTTATTTGATCCGTCACTAGACCAGTTGTCATAGTCAGAATCCGATGATGCCGTCTGTTCACTATATACAGATCCTGAATCCGAATTTTCTTGACCTTTATAGTCGTCTCGGATGTAAGGGTAGACCTTTTCATGACTGAACTTCTTTAGGTCTTTCTGTAGTTTGTTGATTTTACTTTGCATGAGATAATCTTTATGTTCACTTATCTCTTTGTTCACTTCAAGTTTTTTCTTATATAGGGATAGTTTTATCTCTGTCATAAGCGAATCCTCACTTATTTTGATTTTGATCAAAAGAGCATCTGCTAAACGTTTAGCTGTGTTGATGATTAAAATGAGCCAATCGCGCGAGCATCTCCACGCGATTAAAGACCATTCCTTTTTAAACTGGGGGTCTTCGAGAAAGATCCTAGGTGCATTGGTGACAAGTAATCCTGTTGGTGCTGTGTTGCCTCTGAGGTACTCTGTCATGATGGCTCCATGTAACAAAATTTTCATTTGGTTACGTTTTAGTTCCTTCAGCTCATCCCACCAACCAACAAAATCATGACCAACAGAGGCTTAAAGCAGGGATGCATATTGGCCCCACTATCTAGCAGACCTGCCCAAGTGGCTGGCTCTCTCTCTCTCTCGAGCATTTCCACCTAGAATCGCATCTACTAAAATTCAATCAATGCAATATGCAGACAATATGATTCTTCTCGATCAAACCCATGTGGGCCTTCAAAGACTCCTTGATTCCCTGGCACTGTACTGTAAAACAAAAGTTTTGGAGATCAACATCGCCAAAACCAAGGTGATGATAGTCTCGAGACTACGAACAAGAAAGCGCTCCTGGTATATTGAAGGGAAATCAATAGAGGTAGTGGCCGCATATAAGTATCTGGGAGTCTGGATAGATGATAGAGGGAGACCGGCTCCGCATATCGCTACAATGAAAGGAGCAGCCCGCTGCCTGGAGGGGGCCTTCCTAAGAACCAAGAAAGCCCTCCATTGTACAGATCTCTCGCCACTAATCAGAGTGGTAGGTGCCAAACTTCTACCGACCATAGCTTTTGGCGCATTAACCTTCAAAGATAAAATGTTCACCTGGCTAGATAGAGCGCAGTCAGCCTGTTTTCGCAGAGTGTTCCATCTACCCAATTCGACCTCTCATGCCCAAATTCGAATGGAGATTTGCTTGTCATCCCAGCACTGGATTGTGAAAGCAAGATTTGCTGCCTATTGCTTAAAAACTCAAACGGCTCATGACTTCACACTAAAGAGTTGCATATGGTCTCTGTTAAATAATCCTAGTACCTCCTGAAGTCAATTTTTAATATTCTGTTTGGACGCATTAGAAGCTCAAGATACATGGGCAAGTTCGCTGCCCATAGGGGTGGTTGCAAAAGTCCTGACCGAACAAGCGAAGATCTTGTCAGCGGAACATGATGCAGTAGCTGTGAAAAATCTCTCCCATGGTAGTTGGGCGTCAAACTCCATGACCTTAAATCCCTACCACACTAGCTGTCATCCCCCATGAAGCCACCAGTGAAACATCACCTAATGAGATTACGTTTTGGCCTAATCCCCCTGATGGTGTACAAGTACGGCCGGAGGTACAAGGCAGATACGCCCTCTGTGTCGTTTTTGCAGCGATGGGGAAGAAAATTCAATACACGTCTTGTGCATCTGCAGAACCTTATTCCCCTTGCGAACCTTTTGGTTGCGTCCAATCTGGCAGATCCTCAACGTGCGGACATGTCAAGAAGCCCTCAAGCAGTGTATGAATGGTGACTCAGCTCAGATGACCGCCCGTTTTGTTAAATACATGTCTGAAATTAATTCTATTTTATCAGTAGACGACCGCCATGAATTTCTGCTGTGCTAGCTACGATCCCCTTTTTAACATGAACACTTTTTTAATAGAGAATGGAAAGTGCTTTTAAGTTTTCTTTTGTATGAATGGCAATGATTTTAATTAATTGTGCAGTAAATAAATACATTAGTTAATTACACTGGATTTTCGGGGCTGACTTGATAGCAAAGAAAATAGAAAACTTAATTCCATATCCTAATTAGGTCAAAACAAAATCAACATCTAAAAAAACAAAAGATCGAAAATGTAAAGATTTCTGCATTAAAACAAAAATCTCCCTCATCAACCAATTACTTTAGATAGAAAATTCAAACCGTGATTAGCAGGATTCGTGAATTCCTTAAACATATTAAACTGCACGGCTATACAAAAGTGTTGACTTTTCAAAATACACACCGCATTTTTTTTTTAATGCTTTTATTTCAAAACGTACTTAACAAAATAACAGAAAGCCAACCAAAAACATGCTTTCTGCCTCAGGTTGTACTTGCGTGCCAAGTGTGGCACAACGCTGTTAAGCTTTGCAGATATAGGTGTATATAAAGTTTCCTAAAGAAACTAAAACAGGAAAAATACTTATTTTTTTCACCGCCAGTAAACATTTTTTACGATTCATGTATTTGCATGGAAATCTTCATACTAGTCTTCAGCTAACTAAATTCGTGATCTGCCAAATTTTATACAAATCCGTCCATGACATCAAAAGTTATATGTAAATCAAAAATGTATTTTCAATGGAAAGTGCGTCTGAACCATAACTAAACAGTGGCAACTGCCACTGTGAAATACATATTTATATATTTAGATTTATCATGCTAGTTGTGTTGGTGTATAGTTGTGACCGTGTGGGTATATGATAATGGCTGTGTCTCCTGTGTTCCAATTTATGTAAGCTTGAAATGTGATGGGTTTGAAATAATCATCAATTATGTCTGTATGTGTGTAAAAGGATATATGCTTGTATGACTAAGTTCTGTCAGTGACAATGTACAGCATAGGTAAGCAGTGGTGGTGTGGGAGTATTTGGGCCATTGTGTTGGCATATGCTTGTGAGCTTGGTGGGTATTGCTGTATTATGGAGAGGAGTTGCTGGAGAGGAGTTGGCCTAGTGGCTAGGGCGGTCGACCTCAAATCTGGGGACCTGGGTTTGAGTCTCCGCAATGATGCTGAACATCCTGCGATTCTGGGAAAATCACTTAATCTCCCCGTGCCTAACAAAAATGAATGTGTCCTCATGTAATGCAACTGGTACTATGTAAAGGGCTCTGATACCAGATTCGGGTCAAGTTTATGCTATACAAAACTCTGTAAAAGAAAAAAGATGAAGCTATGTTTTGATGTGTTGAGGCTGGTGTGTTGGCATATAGTGGTGTAAGAGGGTACATGATGGTGACTATGGAGCCATTTAATATTAGATATACTGACATATTTTGATGGAATGTGGGCATTTGAACATGGTGGGTAGTTGTATATCAGAGGGTCTGTGGCCATGCACCAGATTGTGCATGCAAATATAATGGTGCTTCTGCAGTCATATATATTGTTGAGCTTATGCTGAATGTTCGTTGATGTGTTTCACCTGATTTAGGGTGGACATATGTATGAAAGATGGTGGATTTGTTTTGTAAAGCTATACATGATAGTGGAGGTGTTGGTGTATGATGTACTTAACGATGGCTTGTAATAGGCAAGTTTTTATTTGAACATGTGTATGATATACCACATACTGTATGCTGTGGATGGGAGATACTTAACGATGGCTTGTAATATGCAAGTTTTTATTTGAACATGTGTATGATATACCACATACTGTATGCTGTGGATGGGAGATATGTTGATTTGTGGCCATATTTGGAGTTTTGCTGATGGACAATGCCACTAAAATGTGATAGCTATACTGTACCCTCGTATTACAAGTGCTATAGGTTATGATGCACTTGTAATACTGTGGATGCGTCATCCGCCAAGTTTGTGATGGAGTATGCCATCTGCCAAACTGCAAAAGAATTGCTAATGCAGACCTGCCAACTTGTGGAAAAAAAAATCAGAGTGAGAAGAGGGGGCGGGGATTTATGCAGAGACCTACTTAAGAGGAATTTTGCCTTCCACCAAGCCTACCACCTCCTCCCCATACCAAAAAAATAAACCATTATGAGTCGCTGAGGCTGTTCCCGATCTTTTCACACCCCTTAATGGACATTGACTTCTTACTGCCTCCAAGCTAAAGCCAGTTTGTGCAGTGTTTCCAGCTCATCTTTCTTGCCACTGTGTGATTTCAGATCCTCACCGGGTGACGGCATCGTGTGAGCTGGGTGGCCTGCTACTGTGGAGTAGGACCCTACATTTTTGGAGCACATTAGCTTGGGAATATTTGAGCTTTTTAAATTTAATGGGGAAGTCACTGAATAAAAGTGTAAACCTTAACTTCTTTTCAACTTTTAAATGAAGTTTTGTAAAAAATAAAAAAATTAAAAATGTTCACCTGGTGTCTCACCTCACTGTAATAAGTGAACATAAGTCCCACACCTGCAATTAATTGTGAAAGCCTAAATAAGATGTGTTTGAAAGGAACAGTGATTAGGTTTATACATGTGTAAAAAAAAGCATGATGGCCTCACAAACTTTTTTAAGTGACACTGTAGAGCATTGGTAAACGCAGGTTATCTGAATGCATGCATGCAATGTTAGTGTGTTGGAATATGATAGTGAGCACAAGGGTGTATGATGTTGGATGTGAATACATTCACAAGTGGGTGTTTATATGTAAGATGTGATGTGTATGATGGTGGCTTTGTATGTATCTGATGAGCACATGATGAGTGTGGGTGCATGAATGTACTTTAGTAGTTATTTCATGGGGATTTTTGAATGTATGTTGTCAGCTGTGTCGACAAATAATGGTGTGTGTCAGTTGTGGTTAGTATTGGCATTTGTTGGTGGGTAAACTAAAGTACATTGTTGGGGGTGGGTGTCTAAAAGTGTAAGTGTGATTGTCTGATGGACGTTCTTGTATTGGTGATTGTGCAGATGTGTAATGGTGGAATTGTGTTCCTATTTGATGTTGGGTAGTGGCGGTATGATATTTTGCATATTGTCATGTGATGGTAGGTGGGCGTGTATGAAGGTGCATATGTTAGCATATTATGGTATATTTGTTGGCGAATGATATTGCTTGGGAGGACGCCTGACTGTGGGTGCATTAGTGTATGATGTTTGTTGTGTAGACATACTATGGTTGGTGTGTTGGCATATAATGTTGTGTGGCCCCACGATGATGTGCGTTTGGTGTATGATGGTGGATGTTTGATATAATTTTTGGTGTATATGATGTGAATGTTGGTGTATGATGTTGGTAGTTTAGACATATGAAGGTAGGTGCATTTAGCATAGGATGGAGGGTGGTTTGGCATATCGGGATGGGTGTACTGGCTTATGTTGTTGTTATTGTGGATATATGTGTGAGAGTATGTTGGCATATAATGGTGGATGTGTCGACTTATGATGGTCCATGTATTGGCCTATGTTAATTGTGAGAAAGCACAATGGTTGATTTTGATGGTGGATGTATTGGTATACAATGCTGATGTTTTGGATTTATGTTTTTGGGTGTGTTGCATTTGATGTGATTCATTGAAGGTATGATGGTGGGTGTATGGACCTATAACACTGAATTTGCTGATATTGTATGTATAGGAGTATAATTTTAGTTGTGTGGACATATGATAGTAAGTGTGTTGTTGTATGGGCATATGTATTTTGACAAATCACATTGGGTGTATTGGTGTTTGTCACTTGTTGTGTAGGATTCTGTCAGGTATGTATGATGTTTTTGTGGATGTATGATGTTTAGTGTTTTGGAATAGAATGTCTCTTGCGTGGATATATGTGGGTGCATGTGTTGATTTATGATTTTGGTTCTGTGGACTTTTAATGATAGGTGTGCTGGCATCTGATGATCAGTATATTGGTGTATTGCATATGTAGGTGGATGTAATCTACCCTCAGTGTGTCCCCTGGCTGCCCCAGGCCCCCTGCAGTCCTAATATGCAGCCTTGTTCTACCTGCACTTTATCTGGGGTGTTCTGCCCTCCCTGTAGTCCCTCTATGTACCCCTCCACCTAGTTGCAACCCCTCCAAGTGTCCAAGACTTCCAATGCATCTTTCCCCACAACCTTGCAGGCCCTTTACTGGGTCCGAGTGTGCCACCTCACAGGCAATGGGGCACTCTGTGTACGCCCTGCCCATTAGTGTGCCACCATGTCTCGCTCTTCCAACCCCTTTATGTGCCCATCACACTCCCAGTCACTATGTGTGCACCCTTCCCCTCATAGCCCTAGGTGTGCTCCTCATCTCCTCTGAATCCATTCCACTCTTTATGCCTCTGGCTTCCCTACAGACCTTACATGTGTCATATTTCCCCTTTGTGCCATCCAATCTCAGCTGTCCCTCTGGGTGTAGAATGAGCCTCATGTAGTCCCTCAGTGACATGACATCAAACCCTTCCCCTACAGACTGGGTGTCCTCTGCAGCTCTTCTGCATGACTCACAAAGCGTCCTGCATGCCCCCAAAGCCCTGTGTTGCTCAGTTCTTCTGCACGTTTTGTACCGCCAGCCCCTCTGCAGCCCTTACATGTCTTCCTTCCCCTTTGTAGTCGAAGTCGATCTGCTCCACCTTTGCTAGATTTGGGTGTTTCCCCGTCTATACGCCCTTTGGGTGTCCATTTGCTTGTTTTGTTGACCCTCTATGTAGTCCCACTCAAACAGACCCTACATGTGCAACATTTCCTCACGCCTGGAATCCATCACTGTGCCAACCACCCTTCACCATTCCCTCTGTATGCCCATGCTATTCCCCTTGCAGCCACTCGGAGTCATTTGCCTTACCTGAATTCACTCTTTGTGCATCTGTGCACCCCTTACATCTGTCTCCACATCCTTGCCACCTGTGTACTGCCCTGCTCATACGGTCCCTTAGGGCTGTCCCAGGACCCCCCGCTGTCTCTATTTGACACTCTACCCTGCACTTCAAGCCTGTGTGACCCTCTCCCTCCTGCAACCTTCTATGTGAACTCCCTGCTGCTAGCCCCTGTAAATGCCACTTTGTCCCATGCAGTACCTCTTCCCACCCACGCCATCCTGCAAAATCACAAAAGTCGAGTTTAGGTTTATAACTTAAAATCCAAGCAAGATCTATTGGATTTGCCAAAGTTTTTTTTTTGTTTGTTTTTTTTTAGAAAGAATTCCCTCCCGATTTTCATAAACACCAGAACAAATTTCTTTAAATATTTTTTGCCTCGGAACCTGTGGGGGAAAGACTGGACTATTTTTATTTAAAAACTATCTTTCCTGATGATCATGAACATAAAACTAGATTTAGAAAATATAATGAGGGATTCCATGTCCCAGTCAGTGCTGTGTGTGTTAAGGTATGTGTCAGGGGCATAACACAGGCATCTGCAGAGCCCGCAGTGCGCAGTGGGCCCCCTCAGCACAGTACTCCGGCCTGAGAGCTCCAGATTAAATCCGGAGCAGGGGCTCCTCTGTGTACCTTGCAGAGGGAGCCCCTGAACGTTCATTATGCCACTGGTGTGTGTTATAAGCAGGCCTCGAAAAATCCTAAAAATGTTACTCGACCTGCAGGTCTAGTGACTTAAAGAATCCACTCGACCTAATTATAATGCTCTTGAACCATAAACTGGTTTCAAATTATGGGATCCTGGGCAAGTATTTAAATTCACTGAGACGCCATTTTCTTCTTTATCATATACGAGAGCACCTTTAAATACGCAAGCTCAGAATGTTTGCTGTACAGAAAACTCTTATTTAGTTTAATAGACTAAAATGTTGCTCTATATATAATACAAATCTAGCCACATATGGGAAACAATTGACCGCTGACTTGCCTCAGTTCATTAACCGCATTGTCAACAGTGTGGGGACAGGAATGTTTCTCAAATCATGTTTAAAATCTGTCAATTTTAATAAATACATAAAGCATAAAGTAGCAGCAGAATGTCATTTGCAATCAGCAGATTTTACATTAAAATGCCCATAGAACTTCCCACTGACATGTGGTTTTAAAACTATATAGTGTGCAATGTCTGGAAATCGAGTTTCTGCAAATATTGGTCATTTGCACATCATCAAGTAAAGTGTTTTGATTTGTTTTACACCTATGTGAATCTTTGTTTGCATCACACTTCTGAATTACAAAAAAGTGTTTTCATAATTCCGGATACATTTTAAAATAATTGTACTATTAATTTACAAGATGTTTAAATGTTGTGTTAGGAAATAAAACTGACATTTTACAGCCTTTTGTTTCACAGTTATTTTTAGATAACTCACTTGACAAAAAGCACCAACTATAATAAAAGGAAGAAAAGCAAAAAAACATTTTCCAGGAACAGATAAGCAACACTTAGTAAAAAGACAAACTGACATTTGACCTCTGTCCATGAACAGGCAGCAAATGTGTCAAGACAAAAACAAGATTTAAAGGAGTCTTTATTGCTCATTCACTTTCTAATGAACAGAACACCTGGAGTAAATGCTAAAAATAGCTCAACCTGATAAAATCTCACTGGCATTGTGATTTTGAAAATACCACTTTTAGAAAGTAGGTATTTTCTTGCCTAACCATCCTGTGTGCCTCTGCTAGGATGTGTATTGCATGTCTGGCTTTTGGATGACAGCGGCTGGAGAAGGGCAAAGGCTCCAGAATTCTGATGAGTCAGGGCTGGGCTGAATAGACCTGGGCTGCATTTAGAGTAGGGGGGAGGAGATTTCCTTTTCACCTGAATGGGTCCAGTCTGCCTTCAACAATGCTGTCTCCACCTCCTGCCAGGAAGTTGCACCAGTGAGGACAGAACTGGTTTTGGCTGGGTACAGACACTCTCAGCCTTCCGAGAACAAAGGATTTTGGTGTATACAAAGAGGGGCCCACACCCCAGACTTTTAGATTACTTCTGGGAAATCAAGAGGAACCTTTGCCAAGAAGAAGAGCCAGAAGAGAAGGAATACGCCCCTGTGCTGTTTGCCGTCTGGGGTTGGCCTGCAATGGCTGCTTGCTGCCAAGGAAAGAAGAACAAGCATTGGCATAGCCAATAGGTCTCGCTTTTGGGACCTTATAAGTATTTAGTTGTGCAGCACAATATCCTTGGTGCAACAACATCACCTGTTGCATGGCTAAACCTTGTAAGTGTTTAGCCATGCAACAGTTGATGTTGTTGCACCAAGGATATTGTGCTGAAGTTATCCAGCACAATATCCTTGGTGCAACAACATCAAGTGTTGCATGGCTAAACACTTATAAGGTCCTAAAGGCGAGACCTATTGGCTATGCCAATGCTTGTTAATAGAGGGTATTAGCCAAGGTAACTTCTGGATGAACAATGTAATAAATGTTTAAACACCAGACCACCTTCAGCACCTGTGTTGGTTTATTTTACTTAATATTTGTATTGTACAATACAATTGTGGTCTAATTCTATATTCTTAATTGTTTATGTTAGTGTGTTGTATTGTTTTTTTTATTGTTGTGACCAAGGCCAAAACTATAAACATGGCTTTAGAAAATAAAACTGACAGAAGACACTCCCAATACGGATGACAGTAATGACATTAAAGATTTGCTTTCAACAGTGGAATAAAAACTGAAAGAATTAAGTAAGTGGCGGGCAGTTTCTTCACTAGAGAAATACATGGATAATAACATAATTCCAAGGATGCGTTGCAATTTACTATTCCCAAATATTTATTAGTTGTATTTATTTATTTTTGGCATTTGTAGAGCGCGGGTCTAGCTGCTGGGGCAGCAAAGCTTTTTATTTGCAAATGCCGATAGTTCAGACTTATTTAAAGAATGAGAGAAATGTCCATCAAAATCCTCAATGCAAATGATGGACATTCTTGCTAAACATGCAGAACGTGAAATACATTTTATACTGAAGGAAACAGGAAAAATACAAACTAAATTTAATGCCTTGCTAATCAAATAAAATGTTTTTTTTCAGAAATGGATGCAAAATTACAGAAAAACCAAGGAGAGATTGGTCAGCACAAAGAAATAAAATATTTTTATGATGTTCGTGGTTACCAACAAAACAGATTGTACACTGTACCAACAACAGATAAGCATTTTAACCGGAATGACAAAGTGGTGGAAGAAATGGTCTTACAGACCGGAGGCAATTCTAACCCACCTGAAACTGGTTCACAAGACAATGAAGAAGCTGCAACACTGGGCTATGAAGTAGTAGATTATTTAAGGGGAAGTGAGTCTCAGACTGGCAGGCCAATAGAAACAAGATCTCTTCAAGGTGCTTTGCATTTGAAGAGTGAGAAGTTAAAAAAAAAAAAAAAAAAAAAAACGGCAGAAGTGAAAGCAGGGTTGTGCGGTAAAAAAAAAAAAAAAGACGGCAAAACGGTAAAAAAAAAAAAAGACAGCAAAGGTGAAAGCAGGGGTGCGCGCGCGCGCCGGCAAATACGCGAGTGGTGCGCACGCAGCAGCGCCAAAAGTGAAAGTTATCATGCTCCAGATGGCGCCTCAGGCGCTGAAAGCTGGCAGCTGTGCACATACACGCTCGCGTGAACGCAAGCTTTAGGCCAGCAAAAGCCGGTGGGTAGCACTTTGAAAACCCACTTACTAAAAGTCTCACCAGAGCAGCGCATGCGCTAGCTCAGGCAAGACCTAAAGAGGACATTGCTGTTTGCTTTGTCACCTGCTCGAAGAAAAGATCTCAAAGGGCTTGAAACTGAGCTTGCCTCCTGTTCTGAAGTCTCAGGGACACAAAGACTTCACCCTTCTGTCTCTCTGAATCTGGAACTGCTGTTTCAGCTGCCACAGACGGAAACTGCAACACAGACACCGGCGAGTGACGCCGTAACCTGCACCGAAGCCGTGGGCACAGCTCGTGAAGAGCACGACACACCGCATCGACTTGCACCGTAGGCCCGATGCCATGCCGCATCGACTCTGAAGCCGTAATCGAGGCCGCTGCCTGCACCGGAGCCGAGGAAATCGCTTGTGACGTCCCGATTTGCACCGCAGCCCCGACTTCACCTACGCGGTGCTTCATCAACGCAGAGCCGATCCTCGACGTGGGCGACTCCCGAATCCATTGACATCGCACCGTCATAAGGAACGGACGCCTCGCTGCCATTCGTGACATCACCTCCTCGACACAGTAAGGAACCGACGTCTCACCACCCCTGCGCTGCAGTAAGGAACAGAGATAGCACCTCCCGTGGGGTCGTAAGGAACCAATGCCGCAGGCGCCAACGAAGCATCAACTCCCCGAAATCGTGCACCGTCTTTGCTTTCATCAAATTCCAGGTACTGTTCTTTGTGGACCTACTTGACTCGGGGACTGACGCCGCGCACATCGCAGTCGGCGCCGTACTTTGAGATTTTCATCTGTTACGACATCGTAATAAAATAACTCCAGGTGGTGTTATTTGTTGCTAGAGACTATTTGAGTGAATAACCTATTTTTGAGGATACTGTATTGTGGATTTTTGTCGTTTGGTCATTTTGGTTTAGATAAAGATTACTTATTTTTCTAAACTGGTGTGGTGGCCATTTGTAGTGTTTTCACTGTGTTACTGTATGGGTTCACAAATGCTTTACACACTGCCTCTGAGATAAGCCTGCCTGCTCGTGCCAAGCTACCAAGAGGGTCAGCAGGGGTTATTTTAGGAGTGTATACCCCTTACCCTGACTCGAAGCAAGGGTCCTTATTTGGACAAAGGTACCTACTTCTGCCAACTAGAGCCCCCCATTTCTAACAGGCTCCATGTAAACAATTTTATATTTTCAAGGTCCCTCCCAAATGAGTGCTTTTTCAAGGGTTGAGCTTGTTAGCAGTTTCCGATATATTATGTATCAGGGAGAACTCTATGATGAAGCATGAAACTCTACTCATCAGTGGGTGAAAGTTCTTTTAGAAAAGTTAATCATATCCTTTTCTAGATAGACTTTGGGACTTGTCAGAGTGACACAGTAGAAAGTTTACTCTCTTTGATTATTATGATACTACTGGGAAGTTGAGTCAACCCTTCTGCTTCTCCACTCCCTCTCTTTGATTAATCCTGAGCTAACCAAGAGCCATCGCTTTGAGAAGTATTTTAACACAGTGCAAGGACTGAAGTTTACCTCTTTGCTCCCTAGACATCACACCCAGTCCCCCTTACAAAAAATAGTGTATCCTTCTGCATTCCTTATAAATTATACTTAAGTCTACCTTACATGTGCTTTTCTGTAGGTTAAACTGCAATCATGCACCTACAATGTGCACAACTTTCTGCATTCATCAAGGGCTGTTTCAAGACCAGAATACTTTTCTTTAAAATCACACTCTGGTTTGGCCATGAAGAGATCTTCTATTCAGTAAATTGGCTACATGATTTCAAGGGAAGAGAATAAACTTCAGACCATTTATTACATATCTGTCATGCCCTTGGGGTATCAATATTATCAAAAATATTGTGACTGGAGTAGGAGAACCTCATTAACTACCGCTCTGTACTTTACGGGGTGTAAAACTATTCCTCATGCCAAACTATTACAAATTAGCTGCCGCCTTAGTTGGCACCTGAGGGCCTTTCTCATGTGTGTTTTGCTTCGATTCTAAAGGGGTCAGTCAAGTCTGGATTTTGGAGGAGCTAGATGAGAAAGACTATAAACGTTGACCAGACTTAGCTCTGCAATCTTGCGAAATTTGTTAACAAAGGATTCTCGGATTATTTGCGCAATAATTGGCCTCTGGGACACAGAAATTACACCATAGTGAGAAGTGCCAAGTTTTTATTTCCTCATAGAACTTGCATTTACTTTTAGGTGCTAAAGTGGTTTGACTGTGTGGAAGTTTTAACAGATGAAAGGATAAATGTTTCAAGCCATGCAATGGAATACAAATCTATCCCTGGATCCAGGAGGCCAACAGAGACACCAAAGAGGGACTGGTGGTGCAAGAAGATGGTGGGGGAATTAGTGAAACAAAAGCAAATAGCTGACCAAAGAACCCAATCTGAATGCAAGGGGATTCCACTTGGCTATGATGGCCACCACGTCAAAGTGATGACAATGCGTCGTGCCACCTCAGATTGGCATTGTAGCCATTGTAGCTAAGGAAATTCATATCACAATCCAATCGGTCAATTCTCCCTTTTGCACACAACTGACTGGCAATTTCCTTTGAGACAGGCCTTGCTCCCTTCTTGACAAGATAAACAGCAGTAAACCTGCAGCCTACACAATCAATACATAAAGCCAAGCTTCAAGGCATATTTCAGAGCATAGCTGTTTATTGTAAACAGTTTACTCCTCACACAAAATTCAATGCTTATTCTCCTTCACCCCTGCAGTGATTCTTTGTCTGCTGTTTACTCACAAGCTCTACACACTGTTGAGTCATGTTAATGCTGAAGCCATCTAGATGAGGGTCTTGCTCAAACAAACCAATTGGAGTCCCTAGGTAGACTATAGTGATGATTATTGTTCTCAATCACATGCATCATCCCTTCGCTGACCTACCAACTGTGTTGAAACTTTATTTCCCAAGATCACTCGCATTCCTACCACCAAAAAGCCAGCAATCACAACTCTTTCAGTGAGGCAAGTGAATACATGCATTGCTCCTCGTGCAAACATGCTCATCCTAACCAACAAAGCGATACCAAAGGGGATGATGGACGGAGCGTTTGAGCAAATCAAACACTCACCCCCAGTCAACTGATCTGAGTTTAATCCATCATCATTCTTTAGCTCATTCCCCCACCCCAGCTCAAACGCTTCGTCCATCATCCCCTTTGGTATCGCTTCATCCTAACCAACAAGCAACATGATTGTAAAGAGAAAGCACCCTTTCAGTAAATAATGACTTGGCAGGGCTGACCGAAGGCCCTCACTTTCTACATATTGTATTTGTTCAGGACATGAGCTCTGGGAAGCCTGAACCTACCTGCAGCCCTATAAATACAGGGCATTTATAAATGTGGCTTACTTAATACAATTTACATCACAGCAGATAAAAGCCAGCAATGCAGTAGATGTGTAAACAAGTGCATTTTTATTGCTGCATTAATATACTCCATTAAAAATTGCTTTAAAAATATAATCTAAGATTCTTGTAAATTGAGCCACAAAAAGGTAAAAAAGGTATTTAGCAGAAGAAATTCGCAAAATTCAGAGAAAGCTGTCCCTGCATAACTGTTATGAAGACGTGCATAAATTAATAAAAGGTTTAACCAAACGTTGTGTTGGGTATTTGACAGAATGCTATACGTTTTGCAAAACATTTACTTATAGTTGGTTTTTGTATGATTATACATGGAGATTTGGCTTTTTTAAAAATAAAACAGGTACACTTGTGGAACATATTTAGAAAACATACGAGGCAGCTATAAATAGTATACGGTGTAAACCTGGAATAGTTTAGAGCATAGTTTACGGAATGTTTTAATAGTTAACAGTTATGTAAATTGGATCATTTTCGTAAGTATTCCATGAAGAACATCCGGTTATGAATGAATCTACATTTATTGCAAATAACAAACGTCAGCTGCCCATTTTAAATAGGATTGCTATAGATTTCTAGATCAGGTAAAACCTTTGTTTTAGCGCAGGTCAGATAATTCAATTTACACCAAAACATTCTTAAAACAGGCGTTGTCCAGATTTTGAAAGTAGTCGGTTTTTTTCAGCTATGACATATACTTCAATATTGTAATTGCATTTATATAGCACTTACTAGCCATAAGGAGGCTTCTAAGCGCTTTTTATTGAGTAGCACAGTACTTCGGAACCCAAAAAGAATTAGTGGTGAATTATAAGGAAACATTGTTGAGATTTATGGTGACGTGAGAGACTCGCTCAATCGATTATTTCAGTAACACCTACTGAATAAACCCATCTTCTTCTATTCCCCCTGAACCATTTTTTAGTTTGGCCATCTGAAATTTTGACAGCTGACCTAGTTGCAGCTTCTTAAAAGAGCACAGCCAATTCTGCTCAATTGAATGCAGAGGTGTTTTTCAAATTGCCCATCTCTCAATCCCATAAGTAAACTGTCAGCGCACTTTTCCAACCTGCACTTTAAAATGTGACATGTAGTTTTAAGAAATGCATGTTTTCCAGGAGCCATGCAGCATGACGCTTCAACTGCTTTATAAACGTAAAACTTTTTCTAACGTTTGAACAGTTATAGTTATCAAACCCAATTCATAGAAACGGGTTCCAGGATACTGAAAAAATTGACATTTGGGTTTTTGTGGACTTCTGCAGCAACTCAACTAAGCAAAACAGGTGTCATCTCAGCCAAGCACTACAGAAGGCCTTCGAAACTTAATGGGCTGATGTGGGCAGAGTAGGGCTTCAGAGAACAGATATAGAGAATTGGTAGTTATAAGCAAAGGAAATGTGTCACACTCTTACCCTTAAAACCCCAACTATGCCCGATGAAAGGAGATATTCAGATTGGAACTGAAGAGACAATATCCCTGTCTTTTACTGAAGAGAAAAAATGCAGGTGCCTTGAAACTTTCGACCCTAACTTCTCAGGGCAGTTTGTGACAGCTTCACGCTGACTAATGGGCCTAATGGGGACCAGGGCCTGCCAAAAAAGGCCATCACCTGTGGCACCAATGCTTCCGAAAGAATTCTATTGACTCAGACACAACAGGGAATTTTTCCTGTGTGTCCAAGCAGAATTCCTGCCTGTAAGACAGGTATCAGAATGTCTGAGGAAAGAGGAAGTTGTCATCTGGTGTGGGGAATGACAGGGAACCAATTTAAAGAAAACATTTGCAGTGGCCTGAAATACGAATTGTGGGAGACCTCGGGTAACTGAAAACCATGAATCATGATCCGAGAAGCCAATCCTGAAGATTTGACTTTTTTTTCTCAAGGTGGTATAGCTAACAAAATGTGTGGGAAATGTTTGAACTTAGAAAAAACACTACTGCCTTTTTCCAGTGCTTGCCTTTTAAGCAGATCCATTTATCTGAATGTTTTAACCAAATTTGTTTACAAAGCTTTACTATCGAAATATATTCTGACTTTAGCTAGATAGTAAATATAGAGAAGCTGCCTTTTTTGTGTGAATATTCCAGATTTTTTGCTTTTATCAGGACCCCATTCTTACGGGCATTGACTCTGTACCGTTACAATCCTACACTGTGCCACAGTGAATGTGTTATGGCCCTCAGGGCCGGACTGTCCGTAGCGGGCACCGGACATTTCCCCAGTGGACCAGAAGGGTGGGGGCCGGTTTTGTTAATGGAGGCTGGCTTTGAAGCTGTGCTGCAAAATTGCCCTCTTGTGAAAAGCACGACAGCAGTGTTCCTGACTGCAAGACCACCCACCCCCATCTCCCAAGGAGCTGGTCAGACGTAATTGCCAGGGCTGATTTTCGATCCCAGTCCAGCCCTGATAAAACTGTTCTCACCCTATTGGTCTATTTTCCTGTAAGGTCCCGGTGGATGGTGCAAGAAATGCACAATTCCCAAGGGTGTTACATGCCAGGAGCTCCATAAAGGGTCTGATGGGCTGCAGTCCAAAAGCACTGCAATTATACATGGAACAGAAAAAGGGCCTTGTGGGCTTTGTAAGCTTTTGGAGTGAAGTGCTTAATATATACTTTTTAAAAAAGAGGCACACTAAATATTCGGAATAGAGTGCTCTCAAATTGACTTAACAGGTTTATTTAGAGTTTAGCCCATAGGGTAATCATCCACAAGAGTACCTTGTCTGCCAAACTTATGGTTCTACCGCTGTATTTAGAAGGGGGAGCACGGTCATGTCATGAACATCTGTCTGCCACCCTCAATCTATCCTACCTAGGGCACATGTTCACCTGTAGTTTTTTATTCTGTTTGGGAGTGCCAAGAACTTCCTGCCAATCCTTAACAGTAAGACAAAAAAATGACCCCAATACATTAGGAGAAAACGTCCAGCGTGTCAGGGACATTTAATTTTTTCCCAGCTTTGGGATTCTGTCTTTGAACAATAAACCTGCTCTGAGAAAATGATGCCGCAGGAGTGACTTGGAGGAACTTGCCAGGCAGTTGTAGGGTTTACTCATTTCTTACACATTCAGGGGAACACGGTAAAGTGCTGAAGCTTGCTTAGGGAATTCATACTATAGCAGGGGAAAAGACAGGTTTGTCCCACTCTGAGCTCTTTGCCGCAATGAAGGTGTCTGTTCGTGTGAATCTATGCCCAGCTGCAGGATCTAGCCGTCTTCCACTAGAGGCTTTTGAGAAGGAAACGTGATTAAATCTAGCGGTAAAACCTTGAACCGTAACGAGGTGGCAAACCTATTGTAGTAGAGTGACCTCTGTGGTCACGAAATCCAGTGTTGTCCCACAGTGAGCTTTTGGCACCAAACCCAAAGTCTTCAGAAGTATCTTGATGATGATTCATCAGGCTTTTAGAGACACTCACCAATTTCAGCCTTGGACCATGTCCTGCATCACAGAAACTAAATCTGTAGGTAAAGATTTTGACTGGGGACCTACAGTGTGAATTCGGTCTCCACTCCATGGCAGTTTGCCTGACATTACACCTAGGACTTGATCAACTGTGAATTAGGACTTTAAATTGGTGCTTTACTTTGATAGGCTCTTTCTCCTTAAAAGTTATTATTTGTGTTACATTTCTCTCTCTCTTTTTTTTTAACATTCATTTGGAAGCTTGGATTTTTCTTTTTTACTTGACTTTAAAATTGTTGGTACGGCTTGAACTGAACACACATTTCTCTGGGGATTTGCCTGCTGCTTGTGCTGTAGCTACTAGGGGTGAGCAGAGTTTTGTTGAGCCTTGTGCTGAGACTTTACCAAAATATGTTCATAAAGTTGGTAAGGGACATTTCTCTGCTGTAGTGGCAGTGCCACCTGGGTCAGAAGATGAAAATCCTAGAATAACCCATAAACAACTCAGAGTTATGGGAGATTAGGGCCGGTTCAAACACACAAACACACACAAACACACGCACACACACACACACACAATCTGAGCTATGCGAGGCAACAAAGTGAAGCAGAGAGCTCAGCATCTCCACCACATTGGATGAAGTTTGGGTTGTTTTGGCTGAAGTTTGGGTTGTTTCAACTGAGGTAGATGTGCTAATAAAAAATAACATTTGTTGCGTTTATAGCCATCAAACACAGTTCACTGTTATTTACAGTTGCCTGACACTTCAGGAGTGATAACAGGGAATTCTAAAAGTTATGAAAAATCAAGTGCTGGAGAAACAGATTAGGTTTCCTGGACGAAGCGCACACTGCTTGTATCAAGCTTTCAAGCTAGTACTAGGGATTACTCACTGTCTACTCCTAAACCACCACCTCTCTGCATCTGCTGATCTTCAGCTAAGAACGGAAGGCCTTGGCTGAGGGAGTCTTGATGTAATTCACATTCCATTTTGTGTCATACCCTTTCCTATTTTGTGCAAAATTAGAAGAGTCCAAAAGAAGCATTCTGCCTTGATTTGAACAGTGTTGGTTTTTTTTTTTAAAAAGCCTTTGGTTGGCTTGACATCTTGCCAGTTCCCACACCTTCTTAAAACAAGATAAACCCTGATCAGTTCAGTTTATACCAGAACACCACTCTCAGCCAGCCTAGTGAAAGGTTAACCAACCACATGGCTCTGTTATTCCATGTAGCATCTAGAGGCTATGAGGAGGTAGCCTTGATGTTGAGAGTTACTTGGAGAATTGGGATTAGTGCTCTGGGTACTGCATTAATGACAGCATCAACAATCCCCCTCCAATGTCCTGTACCTTTGTCACCAATTTGCACCCTAAGGCGTCTCCTACAGACGTGCATCAAACAGGCCATCAGATTCCTGTTGGGTTGTTAACACACAAACTCTATGAACACCATCAATGACTTGGACAGGACCCCTATAGCTTTTGAGTGGTGGGTTTTCAGGTGGTTTGAGCTGGAAACCAGCTACATGGAATCAATCCCACTGATTTCTTCAGAATTGCATCTCGGACTGCTGAGAAAGTAGGACATTTATCAGCAAATTCAAATAGTGTACCTACTACACGGCCTACCACCTCTACCCAGCTGACAGGCTATAGTAAACAATGCACTGGAATATTTAATTTTGTAAATAAAGAAGTATGAAGGCACAAGTAACAAACCTTTAGAAAAAAAATATGTTCATCAGTGTCTTTGAAAGCCACTACTAGCACAAAAACATTGATGAGGCCAATGTCACATTAATCAGCAGCATGAATGGTGAGAAACTAGCAATCAATCACTATGCCTCAACTGCCACACGGAATGTGAAGGCTGATAAAGAACGATAAATACAATTGGACAAATGCAATATCCATGAACGATTGAAATAAATGGCAATAAATGTGCTTGGTAAAATATTTCTTTATGCCGGGAAGGTAAATTACATCTGAGAAACATGATATCAAACAATAGGAACAATGGAAATGGAGGCAATTTCAAATAAATACAGGTAGCTTTGTGGAAAGATTTGCCACAAAGCCCAGATGTCTCAGCTTCAATTCTTGACTCATTTCTTGTTTCTTGGTAGTGCGGCCATGTAAAGTGCTACCAAGCAGTAGATGGCTCCGCCAACGGTTAATGCCATAGTGGTGCGATATAGCAGTCGATCTGGAACTCCTCGCTTTAGATGCACTGGCAATCCATCAGAAGTCTAGAGAAAGGTAAAGAGATACATGACGCACCATCAGGGAATTGGTTTACAAAGTGTCGAAACTTATATAGTGAATTGGAAAAATGAAAGACGTGCATTTGGTTACTGTTTGATTTGATTGGCAATACATTGTATCCACCGAGCGAAACGTTGAAAAATGTTTTAATGCTCACAGGCCTACAGACTAACAAGCACTGCTGGAATCCAGTTTAAGCGAGTTGGATCCAGGTTCCAACGCATTCTTTGTCCAAGAACCAGGTCTCAGCTAGCCTGCACAATTTGGCCAGACTGTGATCTGTTGCAGTTTGCATACACCAGGAATACAGCAACCACTCATCAGTGTGCAGGAGCAGTCAGGTGGTGGTTTTAACTTGTGGCCCAGCACAAACGCCTCAACTAAAAATGCAATCAGTAACTTCTTTCTTCCGTCTTATTTTGGCGAGTAGCAGTTGGAGGTCCAAAGGAGTAAAGCTATAATCGAATATCTTTTACTTTAATATCTTTATTTCGACTACAATGAGTGATAAAATATCTCTGCAGAGCTCAGATAAATGTTCATTAAAGGCTAAACGGCACTCAGTGCCTCACTTCACAAGTTACTCAGAAAAAAAAAGATGTTAAAGCCTTTTTTGACTTTTCAAGCTCTATGTGAACTACAGGCATATGCATACTCTAAAAAAAGGTTATGTCTATTTGTTTGTATAACTACACAAATAAAATGTCTATTTTCACAGCAATTACTATAAAGTGTTATGTGCTATTCCCACAAAAATAGTTTAATCAACCTTACAATAAAAAAACAAAAAAAGATTAAGATGAAACCTGAAACGTTTCAAATGTATGCTCTGCAGCTGCTTAATGTGGGTTAATAACTTACTGAGCTGGATTGCCTGCCTTGTAACGTGTGACCTGCGGGTAACAGGAGTTCAGCAAAGGCATTAAACCTCGGAGTTATTTTTCACAAATTACAAATTTGCGACACAGATGTTAAACGCTATACTCTTCTTAAGGTACATTAACAGTTTAAGCAATTGTATAGTTGACCAGAAATTGCACACAGGTCTCTACAGCAAGTGCATTACCCTAGTGAGTTACTTTACCAGATTACATCATGAAACATGCTGGAAATATGCAGATCTCTGAAGTAGGTGCCTTATCTCAATATGCAAACTTAAAATAGAGTATAATTTTGGTTGTTTCAGTAAGTCAAAAAAATGCATCACGTGTCCTCATGACCCATCTCTATGGGGGCGCAGCTTGTCAAAAGTAACGCATAGGCTGTCACTGATCCACTCCTCATGATGTCGCTCTCCATGACTTCATCGATCATGACTGATCCTGTTCTGACATCATCCCTTAACGCACAATATATGGACTCCTGGTGTAATTTGTTCTCATCGTCAGCGCTGTGAACATTATACATCACTAACAATTCTCTACCATCACTTTACAAGTCTTCGGGTTAATTTAAAAGAAACTTTAGAAAAACAAAAGGTTAAAATACATTTGCTTACTGGGCATAATTAGAGCCACATGTTTTACCCTGGCTTAGAAGAGAAAGGTCCAAGTAGGCAGAATGTGACCGAATATCCATTTGAGACACGCAGTGGTAACCTCAATAACCTCTAATAAACAATAGCCAAACAGTGGTTATATGATTTTCTAATCATAAATTAATGGAGTTAATTTCACCCACAGCGTGTTGACTAGATTTTCTCTACATACCAGATAAAGTGTGAGTGCTCGAATACATGCGAGGCGGCACCCGGAGGATAGGGTCCCGCTGTATATGCCTAGTATGCAGTAAGCCCCCAAGGTTGCAGGGTGCTACAGCAGGTTTTGGTACTCCGTGATAGTGATCTCTTATTTCCTGAATGTCCCCCAGTGCTGCTCGTGTAACAATCCCCTTCCCTCGAGAATTCACTGCAGAGCCAAGTGCACTGCCGGTCTTTCAATAAGAATTCCCCGGAATGACCTTTTCTGATGTGGCTGAACATAGGATCCAGCTCCAGCAGGTCCAGATGCGACCTTGGAGCAGAACTTTGTCCTAGTGGTTTGGCCATAAGGCACTCGCCTCATAGGAAACGCTGAGTGGATGCCGCCTCTGTATCCTGAGCTTTGAGCTTTAACAGACCAAATACCAGCATTCATTCAAGATCAGGGGGAACCTATATTGCCACACACCATGACCCAATGATGAGTATACTGGAAAAACAGGTCATACAAAACATTCTTTAATTAAATATAACATCACATCACAATAAGGAAACTGGATTAGTTCAGGTGATTTCAATGGAGAGTAAGCCATCGTGCGGAACTGTTCCTATATATACTGTGCCATTTCAGACAGTCTATTTTGGCCGCCACAGATGAGACGTGCTGAGTACACATTTGTTCACTTTGCATGTGGCAAAGTTAAAGCTATGTAGGGCATTTTGGTTGAAGGAGAGTGGCGCCCTTCTGGAAGAGTTACTTGCTCACTGAAAAGACAAGCCAAAATGCAGCAAATGTGATCCATACAGGTCCAGCTTACATCCGAAAACGTAAAGTGATGAGTGTAGAAGAGCATGTTGTTGATTTTGGGCTAATAGGCTTCCATTTGGGGACGGGATTTCCATTGTAAAGAGGAACATGGACACGTTTAACATTTAAAGACAAAAAGTTTTTTTTTTAATACTAGAGTAAATAAATTAGGATGTGATTTCAGCTACCTGCGGTCCTGTATCAGTCCTAGGTAATAAAACATACGGCATTAGGAAGACATTTTTACATGGAAGTAGCGGTTGAACAAAGTAAGGATACCGGTTTTATATTAGGACTGTTTTTATTATTTTATTTTTTATTTTATTTTATTTGTTACATCGGGAAGGGTGTTGCAAGACAGCTACAATCAACAAATGGTGGGTTGTTTTCTCAGGGTGACAAACAGTCAAGACCTGGGACTTCAAAACACACTTGACTGATTCTGCACTTTGTAGAATAAAACGAATCTGGGATTAATATGTTCCTCGTCATAGGAGACATGGGCTGATATCAGCGAGACCCTTAGTACATATTCTGCTGCTCCTAACATTACGATATTGTACTGTGCGACAGTAATGCGTTCTTAGCAGTATTGACAGACCAAGTCCCCAAGTACATATACTAAAGATTTTAAGCGCCAAAGTAATATTGTTTATCATTTTTCTAACTAAAAGGCAAGTTAAATGACATATAAATGTTTTTGAGTGATAAATTTACTATATTACACAATGGGTGCCAGGTGTGATAAACCTTTGCTTCTATAATGCCTATGAAGTTTAGTATGCATTTACTGGCCATGACTGCTGAAAGTTAGGTAACCGGAAATTATAGCAGACGATTAATTTAGTCGAGAATGAAAGTGTAATTTAAATCAAGCAGGGACATGTTAAGAGAATCGGAAGTTAGTGAAGATTACTTTTCGCATTTACACTACATAATTCAATATATTGTGAATTAGAAAGAAATGGAATAAAATGTTAAACAGGATTTATGAATGAAATTCAAGAGGGGTTTGTATTTTTACTGGGCAGTGTATTTTTTTTAAATGCTTTTAGATAGGAACATATGGTGAGATTCTGGTGACGTGATTTTGTACCTATGAAATAAGGATTTATAATTAAGAATGTTTTCTATGACCGGTTTTCTTCATCATAAAGTCAGCATGTTTGGTAATATCTATCTACAATACGCAAGAAAAAAGTGATTGTTTAACCCCAAATGGTCACTTAAGTCACGTGGCTACCTTTAAGAAGAAATTCACTCCGATGATTGTTCTTTTCTAAAGACATGGGGCAATCTTTTATTTAAACTTGATATTCGGAGCTAACAACTGTCCTCAAGACTGGCCATGAGTGGGACCCTCTTGCCTACCCAGTGTTCACATTTTGACTCAATATAGCAGACATGACCAGCGACTGAATCCATTGTTAATTCGGATCAACATCTTAAGAGAGCATGCAGAAAAGATTTTTGCTTTTGAGCCTTACTGGAAAGGAAAAGACAATTGATGGACGGAATGCAGAACAAATCAAAACATTCACCCCCAGTCAAGAGATCTGGGTTAAATCCGTCATTCTTTTGCTCACTATGCCACCCCAGTTTAGACCTGGCCATATGCAAATCAGTCTTGAGCCCGAACTGCCAAGCCAGGTCCTCCCTGGACCGGAAACAAACATCCTAGGACCGGTTTAGGGGTTACACCCCTCATCAGCCAGGATAGCTTGAATCCAGTGGCACAGTGAGCCCAGGACCCACGTCTGGGTATACCTGGGACACTTAGGGCGAGAAAGCAAAAGACACACAATTGATGGACGGAATGCAGAACAAATCAAAACATTCACCCCCAGTCAAGAGATCTGGGTTAAATCCATCATTCTTTTGCTCACCATGCCACCCCAGTGTAGACCTGGCCATATGCAAATTAGTCTTTACCCTGTGCCTCATGGGAACAGTCCAGCCCGAACTGCCAAGCCAGGTCCTTCCTGGACCGGAAACAAACATCCTAGGACCGGTTTCGGGGTTTCACCCCTCTTCAACCAGGATAGCTTGATTCCAGTGGGTCCCGTGCTCTCCATGCCACTGGAATCAAGCTATCCTGGCTGAAGAGGGGTGAAACCCCGAAACTGGTCCTAGTATGCTTGTTTCCAGTCCAGGGAGGACCTGGCTTGGCAATTCTGGCTGGACTGTTCCCATGAGGCACAGGGTCAAGACTGATTTGCATATGGCTGGGTTCAAACTGGAACGGCATGGTGAGCAAAAAAACGATGGATTTAGGCCCAGATCTCTGTACTGGGGTGAATGTATGACATTGTTCTGCATTCTGTCCATCAACTGTTGTTTTTACTGGAAAGGAAGCAAAACACCTTGCACTTGAGAGCTTGCTTAATGCCACTGATGCCTGTGCTTTTGTCTGCAGGTGCTATAGATGGCCCACCACATCTGTGAACCCTAATATCACCAAGATGCAGATGAGATCATGTGACGCCTTGAAAGTAGCACCCTTGTTTGTGGACCATAATCACAGAGAGCACCTGTGACCAGGCCCGAAATTTCAACTGTTATTTCCAATTTGGTGACTGCAAGCTGCACAGATGCTCTGTCCTCTGCCCATCTAAGACTATTAGTGAAGCTAGATTATTCTTATGCTGCACTCTGCAACTGTAAGCCTCAGGTGCTGCTTGCCCAGCAGGAGAGCGATGGTCTGTATTACCCGGATGACAGACAGGGATTATGTGTGGCTAACTGTGGTGTGCCCTCCGTCACAGAACTAGCAGTCCCCATTTCCAGATTACCAAATTGGCAAAAGAGGCACTGGCCTATGGGCTCCACTCCTTTTTAGAGGCCCGCGACATCGGACGAAAATAATATTGATTTGATCTTGAAAGAATATTACAATCAAGCTTTCTTAAATTGTTTCCAAAAGATAGAAAACAATGAAGCAACTCAAAGAAACAAAAACTTTACATTAATGACTATAGAGAAAATACGGTATTCGTGTAATGTAGAGGTTTATTAACGTTTTTGGATGGTAAAATTAAAAGCATATTAGGAGGGGGGCGAAATTTCGACTGCCTAGGTGCCTCCACATGGTTTAATCCGGCACTGGCAGCTCCTAACAAAGCAGTCACTCCAAACTCCCATGGAAGTTCTGAACACTTGTTAGAGACTACCAAACATGAGATACATGTGCATCAGATTAATTAGTGAAAGGTCATTGCTAAATATATGTCATTGTTACTGAGATTCTGTGAAAATCCCACCAGTTGAGCACAGGGCAAGTGTTCACTGGAAGAACCCCAAGTAATTTATAAAGGCATATTCCTTTATACGAAATAAAATGACATTGTTTGGAGAAGCTTCTAATTATGAGTGAAACTGTTCTAACCCCACACCGACCTCGAAAGAGTAAGTCTGGACTATTGACCCCACAACAACCTGAAAGCCAAAGCCTATAAAGGGGGTCTTTTGGATTTCAGTGAGCTCATGGCGGCATCTTGATTTGCCTTGTGTTATTCAAGCTTTAAAGAACTGGCCTGACACCAAAATTCAGATGCAAATTATGATAATGGTTGGCTACTAGGACAATCTAATGTAGTTTTTGGTCACTTAAAATTCAGCTTCAGTCATGGCTTTAGGTAAGTCGACGAAAACCCAAAGACATTGAACCACTTTTGTAAATGGACGGAAGCATACAGAAGTAGGGCCGCAAAAAAAAAAAAAAGAAAATGCAAAAACTCCCAAAAAAACCCAATGTTGACAGAGCATTTTTGGAGAAGAGCAACAAATAAGACGTTATTTTTTTAGGTAACAATGTGGCCTTCATATATTCAATCTATTCTAAATTCACAAGATTTTTCATAAAGCTGTCCAAGATTAGCTGTCAAACAGCTTGCATCGAGACTCCACATTCAACATTGATGCAGATGATCTCAACAGATTATGTTGATCAGAGTCAAATCAAAGTCTAAAGTTATTTAACATAACATATTCAAATCTTAAATGTATTTTATTATAGATTTTTTTTTTACATCATACATAGGTATTAAAGATAATCTGATAGCCCTAAATTGGATATCGAAAATTTCACATTGAGTTAATATTCTTTGTCTTGGAGAATTTCTGCATGCTACACATTTTATTATGGTGCAAGATAAGTAATGTATTGTTCTTACCTGAAACAACCTTTGTAGGTCAGGAACTCTGTTTTTACCCAGGAATTCGGAGGTTGTGCCAGATTCAGAGGCATATTTGACAGGTGTGCCGAAAACCAAAGCTGGTGCATCAGAGACAACAGCAGGCTTTAAACCCTATAGACAAAAGCAGAAAAAATATCTAAGCAATTATTCATTAGAGAATGAAAAAAAAAAATCTTTTGAACTGTAGTCACAAATAAAGAACTATAGTCCAATTTGAAGGCCTCGCCCAGGGAGCGTGTGCCCAGGGGATTCTTAGTGAGTCTCAAAAACACCAAAACCCTAACACCCATTCATCAAGTTAAAATCAGTAGGATTCTCCTACATTACACTATATTGATACAGTGAGTTGACATTTCTGCCAGCTTTCCTCCTCCTCCTCAACCATAGTTTTTCGCTCCTTTTAATTGTGTACAGAAAGATCGAGATGAGGCGACACACACTGAATAAATGCATTACAGGGATGAGTATTCATTGATGTTTTCCTCAACCTAAAATAGGTTTCAGATGTGGTGCATGAGCGATATTTAACATTCATATTCTCTTTAAATTGTACAAAACAGCTCTTGTTCCACTACATGGTCCTCAGTAACGTCCAATGTACTGTACTGGATGTAGCACCACTCAAAGTTAGCCACAGTGGTGGGTCAACTGCAGTTGCTGAAATATTTCACAATTTGCCAATTCCTCACAAAAACCAAGATGTGATTCTAAAGTTTTATCAAGGACTATTAAATATCTTGCAGCATTTTCAAGAAGATAAATGGCAACAACCATAGTTTATTAGAGCAGTGGTTCTTATGTGGTCCGAAGACTCTGGATGGTCTGCAAGGCCTACTTAGGGGCTCCGCGACTGTTTGGCAAAATTAAATAGCTTTAAAATTAATAAATTAGAATCAATAAAGTATTTGTAAATAAAGAAGCAGAATTGAAAATGAGAAAACGTTTCTATGATTGATTGTGAATTAAACTAAATATTTAAGCATTTGCATGGTTATACTTGTTCTTAGGTCAACGCCTACCACAGCGTAGCTGTCTGGCTATTCAAAAGACATCTTGGGGACTTTCAGAAAGTTGACCTGGGAATACATTCAGCCCGTGTCACTCTGTGTTTTCGTGGGAGCCTGGTGTTTATTTCAATCAATCAATCAAACACTTGTATAGCGCGCTACTCACCCGGAAGGGTCTCAAGGTGCTTGGGGGAGGGGTATGCTACTGCTCGAACAGCCAGGTCTTGAGTTGTCTCCTGAAGGCGAGGTGGTCTTGGGTCAGCCGAAGGTGGATGGGGAGGGAGTTCCATGTCTTGGCCGCCAGGTAGGAGAAGGATCTTCCTCCGGCGGTGGCCCTTCGGATGCGTGGTACGGCGGCGAGGGCGAGGCTAGCAGACCTTAGCTGGCGGGTGGGCGCGTGGAAGGTCAGGCGGTCGTTGAGGTACTTTGGGCCCAGGGCGTGAAGAGACTTGTGTGCGTGGGTGAGGAGCCTGAAGGTGATCCTCTTGTTGACGGGGAGCCAGTGCAGGTCCCTCAGGTGGCTGGAGATGTGGCTGCGTCGGGGGATGTCTAGGATGAGTCGGGCGGAGGCGTTCTGGATGCGTTGGAGTCTATTCTGTAGCTTGGCTGTGGTTCCAGCGTAGAGGGTGTTTCCGTAGTCCAGTCGGCTGGTGACGAGGGCCTGGGTGACCGTCTTCCTGGTTTCGGTCGGGATCCATCGGAAGATTTAGCGGAGCATGCGGAGGGTGTGAAAGCATGAAGAGGAGACGGCGTTGACTTGTCTGCTCATCGAGAGGGAGGAGTCCAGGATGAAGCCCAGGTTGCGTGCGTGGTCTGTTGGCTTGGGGGCGGTGCCCAGGGCTGGGGGCCATCAGGAGTCGTCCCAGGCGGAGGGTGATGGTCCCAAGATGAGGACTTTCGTCTTGTCGGAGTTTAGTTTCAGGCGGCTGTTCTTCATCCACTCGGCGATGTCTTTCATCCCTTCGTGGAGGCTGGTTCTGGCGGTGTCGGGGTCTCTGGTGAGGGAGAGGATCAGCTGGGTGTCGTCGGCGTAGGAGATGATGTTGAGGTTGTGTTGGCGTGCGATGATCGCGAGGGGTCTCATGTAGACGTTGAAGAGGGTGGGGCTGAGTGATGATCCCTGCGGGACGCCGCAGATGACTTCGGTGGCCTCCGATCGGAACGGGGGGAGGCGGACTCTCTGTGTTCTTCCGGCGAGAAACGAGATGATCCACTTCAGTGCCTTTTCTTGGATGCCGGTGTTGCTGAGGCGTTGGACAAGGGTGCGGTGGCAGACAGTGTCGAACGCTGCGGAGAGGTCCAGGAGGATGAGTGCCGCTGTTTCCCCGTTGTCGAGCAGGGCTCGGATGTCGTCGGTGGCTGCGATGAGGGCGGTCTCGGTGCTGTGGTTGGCTCTGAAACCGGACTGCGAGGGGTCGAGGGATCCATTAGTCTCGAGGAAGGCAGCAAGCTGTCTGTTGGCGATCTTCTCGATGACTTTGGCCGGAAAAGAGAGGAGCGAGATGGGGCGGAAGTTCTTGAGATCAGTGGGGTCTGCTGTTGGTTTCTTCAGTAGGGCGTTGGCTTTCTCTGACTTCAAAGGGAGAGCGTTTATAGGAAAGATGAATGCAGCGTACTTTCTCCATGTAGCCTGCATGTGCCCTTTTTTAAAATTGTATTTTAGACACCGCCATCTCAAAGGGTATCTCGTTCTTCAGCTGCATAAAACATTTGCATGTTTTTTGCAAAGTTCCTCTACTTTGGTGAGTGCATTTAATGAAGTACAAAACTGTATTTCGGTCTCAGTGTCAACCTTAACATAGCAAATTTACACTGCTTTTTGCTCATTCAGTGTCAAGCACAAGATAAGATCTTTTCACAGGAAAGTGCCAGCCATATTGTAACCCAATTTAACAATGCTTGGTTTTCACTTTGATGTGTAAAGCATATGCATTATTTATGACATCTGTGGCAATTCGTTTCAGAGAATTGTATAGGTTTAAAGGCATGTTTTATGAAAGCTTTTCTGCTTATGTTTACCTACACAATACTTATGTTTGTCTGCAAATGTTCCCTTTCACAGAGCATCTATTACTGTATATAAACAATTTCCTCATTTGTGCTAGCAGCAACTAGGGTCAGGATTTGAATGGTGCAGCAGGTGCGGTGGCAAAGGGGCCAAAAGTTCTAGGAAACCCACTGAACACAGAGTATTGCTATATTTTACTACTAAACAGTCACAAGTACAGTTACCTCGCAGGCACTAGAGCCATGATCTGAATAATGCAGCAGATGCAGTGGCACAAGAGCACTAGGAAACCCACTGAACACTGATTATTGCTATATTGGAGTACTAAACAAGCAAAACTAAGCGAATATTGGTGGCAGGGTATACAGATTGCCGCACCACTACCTGTGCTTTGACAAAAATAAGAACCACAGTTACTTTCTCATTGATTCTCCAATACAGTGCCCACCTCTCAAGAACCAGCCACCATCAATGGTCCCGAATAGGACTACATGAAAGCAAAAATAAGAGAGGCACAAAAGTGGACCTAATCAAACAGTACCCATGGGATAATTCCCGAAACCACGATGACAGAGACAATTGTTCTTTTAGTGCCCTAAATATTCTTTTATTTATTTCTTGACACTCTATAAATATTTTAATCCAAAAACAGCCAACGCATTTCACCCACACTTCGGGCTTCTTTAGGGCGAAGTGTTGCTGGGTAAGCCCCCACTCGGGCTATCCTGGTGTTAATATGGGTGTCCAGTTCAAGGTACGATCCAAATCACACCTTTGTCAAATACACCTAAACAGTGTTGCCGAAGTATGCAGATATCGAGTTAGAAGCACATCTCTATTGCGATATGCTTATAGGTGCCGTGTTCGGCCGTCAGAGATTCTGTTGTAATCCTGTTGTGTCAAAAAAAACATTAGGGCACTGGTCACCCTGTAATATTAGTATAGCAACCTCGTTCTAAGATCAGGCAAGAGAGAGGGGCTCTGGTCACCCGGGAAATCAAATAAGTTTCCCTTGTGCCGCAATCAGCACCGTGAGAGACGATACTCCTTACTGAGACTTCTTTAATGCCGATTGTGGCACGAGGGAAACTTATTTGATTTCCCGGGTGACCAGAGCCCCTCCCTCTTGCCTGATCTTAGCACGAGGTTGCTATTCTAATATGACAGGATGACCAGTGCCCTATATCTATATGCTAGGGTGACCAGTGCCCTATATTAACTTACCTGATTCTTGGCGCTTGGTACTTTGAGACAAGACATCAAATTTGCATGCTACACTTGACTGATTCCTTGCCAGAGTCAGCCTGACCCTAGACAAGGTCACTAATCCTTGACCATCAACATCAAGACGGTCTATTCTAAAACCTTCTGCCAAATGTAAATGCCTGGGTCCCCAGAATACCATGTCCTGAAGAGACCCCATAACGCGAGTGGGTCGCAATGTCGTTGACTACAAAAAGGGAGAGTCCTAGAAAAAATTCCTATTAAGTGGATTGATAATTGATTCCATAAGGGACCTCCCCGTTTACTCCAATAACCAACTGCTTCTTTTTATTAGTCACTGCTGGTTTTGGTCACTACCCTGGGGCACAAAAGTCACTTGGATCACTTTCTATATAGTGCGGATACACAGTAATTGTTTTAACTCTTTTTTCATATGATTGCTGTTTGCTAAATAAAAGTTACGCCCATGTTTGGCTGAAGTGGGCTCAAGAGAAATTAATTTGTTTTTGGGCTTCAATTTAAAAACTTTGATTGATTCTACATTGTTTGTTGTCTGACTAGCTATACCCAGTTCACAGGGACATATGGGTTGCTCTTGTTCCTTGTTTAAATAGTCACTCACAGTGAAGCCAACCGATACAGAGAGAGAGACAGAATTTTAATAAATGCAAAAGGTCATGGTCGACGCCAGACCAAATTCGGGGCCCAAATATCAAACAAAGTCTCAAAAGTGCACCAATGGTTTATGTCCTTGCATCAAGTGCAGCTAGACAGCTTTTGTGAATGCCCAAGAATTTACAGAAGTAGGACAAGAAATAGTACTTCTAGAAAATATTTGTGAACTGCATTTTAGCATGAGCAAACGTGCATGTGTAGATTTGCTCATGCAGAAATGTGAGTGCTTGCAAGTTCACTTTCCCTCCAACCACTTTTTCCCAACTCTGGAAGAAGGTTTATGTCTGCCATTGTCAGAACTAAATTTCCAGCATTTCTTAGTATGGGAAAAGGTTAGAGAAGAGTTGTTGAAAACCCTTAAAACATGCAAGTTAGTAGGTTTGCACAGACTCAAATGGGCATTCTAACCATGGAACTATTGCTAGCCACTACCATCAGCCCCAGTATGCAGATCTGCAGAAACTTGGCAACATAAGGGGATTGCAAGTATTCAAACACAACTATGGTATGAGCCCTGGCATAATCAGAGAGGCTATATCAGAGGTCTTATATTAATGAGATTGCTGCCATAATTTGTCGCTTCACTACATGGCACCAAAGGGACAAGTGGATTTTGTTACAGGACAAGTAGATTTATTAAGTAACCTGCCCCATGGACAGATATTTTATTAAATTCCACACCCCTGTTTAAGGTATGTTAAATATGGAATAATTGTAATAACTGGCACATGCTTCAGACAGTGCAGTGTGGGAACTATGTACACTGTACGAAACACACTTCCATCAGCGGATATGTGGTATGCATCTCAACTGTATTACTTCACTTCAACTTATTTAGTGCTGTCATATATGAGGTTATTCGAAATACCAATAAAGAAATATATATTTTTTAAATCTTTTAAACTGTAATGGAAAGAATATGCCTATAGTAAAATATATGCATTTATCCTAGCCCTTCCGTATGCCAATGATGCAGTCCTGCTCTCCCACACTCCCAATGGCCTTAGGGGTCTAGCCGATGCCTTTGTCAGTTTTATGGACAGATTAGATCTAGGTAATATCTCCAAGCCACATTATATGGTATGTGGAAGGCAGACTTGAAAAACCAGCCAATTTCCATCCAGGGCAATACAATCTGGAGGGTCAAGGAGTTTCCCTACTTGAGTATTACGTTTGACGCATGCAATTGTTGGACACCTTGTCTTTCTAACCGCTGCATGTGCTTAAACTAATCCTGTGGCGCTCTATTTAAGTTTGCTTATAGTGTTAACAGCCAACCTATCCTGCCCCTACTGGGAGTTTATAAGTTGAAGTGTCTTCCCGTTTTTACCTATGAGACAGGTATATGGGGATATCGAGATTATATAAGACTGTAGCGAAAGGAGAACCACTTTTGCATAAGGTAACTGGGGCTAGCCCCAGGAACCCCCAATTTCTTTATGCACAAAGATTTTAATCTACCAAACGTGGAAGATACAATCGTATTTGCCCCTTTGCGATTATGGATGGCGGTATGGAGTACTCTGCATACTAATCTTAACCGCGTTGTGATCTTAGATTGTTTAAATTGTGAGTATGGTCATAAGATTCCGTAGCTTGACCATGTAAGGCGAATCGCTGATTCACTGGGCAGACCAGAGTCGTGTACCTTCCCTGAAGCATGGAGTAAGAGAGTGCGCAAAAATCTGGAAGCTATTTGTTTCTCACACCACAGAAGCTAGAGGGAGGCCCTCATGAAAATTCACACCGAGAGATTACTTGGTTAATTAAAACCAGTGACTGTCCTGAGCCTTATCTTTCACTTGTGAGGAATCTATCGGAAAGGTTTCTGCTAACAAAATTTAGCATAGGCTCAATTAGCAGCCATTTCCGTTTCCCAGCTGACCAGTTTGATCTAACCATTATGCAGCCTTGCCCATGTGATGGTATTTCCCCCCAAACACTAGAACACTTTACTTTGTTTTGTACATATTATGCACCGTTTTGTTGTAGATACTTTATGTCTACCCTCAGAACTTGCAGATTCCGAAATACAGGCTGGCCATTTTCTATCTTCAAACGTTAATTAAGCCAACAGCTTATTCGGGGTGGAGCTTCAGAACGTTATTTAATCTTCATAATGGTCAAAACAGATGTGAAGATAGTCTAAACATATTTTAATTTCATGAGGAAGCCATGTTAAAAAATGTTAGGGGTTTAGTCTATATTGCGGTCTTTGTGAAAGGGCAAAGTCTCGCCTGAAGCTTTGAATAGATAAAATAAGAGGACTGGCTGCTCAAACTGGATTGGACTTTCAAATCAGGTGGTCTAATGACTTTATGGAATTTGCACAGATTAGAGTTCACAATGACCACCTTTAACTGTGTGATGAAGCCCCCATTAGATGGTTAAGTTTGCTTTTCTTGCACTGAATCACTCTTGGGGAGAGGAAGGTTTAAGAGAATCCCCTGCTGGCAGGAGCTGTTCCTTTTCTGATTCTTGTGCACTTGGAGTGATGAAACAGAGAGCACTGATTTTTCTGCGAGACATGACTTGGCCCCACCATGTAAACCAAAGACCACCTGACAGGTAGCTCAAGGATGACAAACCTTTACGGTGACTCATTCCAACACACCCACTCCAACTTAATATGTGATATTAAAAAATCATAACTATCTCACAACATCCCTCATCATCTACACTTGCTAACCTGGTCCCGTTTCAGGAAAGGATGGTATAACCCACTGAACAAGTAAGGTTGCTTTGCTTCCACCTGCCACTAGCAAAGGTCTAGAGACAATTGTAAATCCACTGACTTCTGCCCAAATGAATGGGACATCCCCTGTGTGGGGTTCCCCAGAGAGAAATGTTCAGACTGTCTCAGAAATGTCATCTTGTTCTCCAGGCCCCAAGACTGGCTCCTTGGTGTGCAAGGTCAACTCTGGCAAAGTTACTGATCCAGCACACACTATGCTCTTGCAATCAGACAGTATAAGCTCCTGTTAGATCTCAGGCTCCCGATGAAAGGGGCTCCAATGTCATCTCTAATCTTCCAACATCTCTTCAGTTGTTTAGATCTGTTACATGCATCATTCCCAGCTCCTTAATTGTGGAAAAGTACCAGTTAAGACTTATGGATAGTCCTTAAAGATAGTGGATGAGGCAGGTGTCTGACATGCCATCCAATAGTTTAACTAAAAACCAACATGCACCAGAGGAGAGGGAGTTTACAGAGTGCGTGATGTTCATACTCCCGTTGTGAATTTGCTTACTGTCTGAGGTTCTGCTGCATGGTTGGATCTCTTCCCTAACTGCTTTCTTTTCCTGGAAAGAAAGTGGATAGAACTTCTGTACGACAAGGTATTTTTTGGATGGACCTGTGCATGCATGAAGCCTTTGCCCTTAACAAAAAGGTGCTAGGTGGTTAGGTCTGTCAGCAGTGGCCATGTCAAAGGAATCAAAAGGTGCTATACAAGAGTAGGCATATGCCTCACTGATGCAATTCAATAATAAGGTCCATTCTCATGCAATTCCATGCTGAGGTCACGCAAATCAATAATAAGACCCATTCTCAGTTCAATGACAATCCTGTCTGTGTTGAACGACATTAACCGAAAAAGACCAACCCATCTAGAAGACAACATTTATATAAGCAAACCATTACATCTATTGGCAGGAATGTAAAACTTGAATGAAACACTTATGTTCAAATGAACAGTTGTAATATATTTTTGCTGATATGTTTATCGACCGATGTATACATACAGTGTTAGAATGTACAGCACTTTTGCCACATAACTCATCCATTACATCACACCATAACTAACTCCACACAAAACCAACCTGTCACTGCACTTCAAATCTTACACCACAATGTAACACTGCATACTGCTTAATACATCAAATTACAGTATACCATTTCAGTCCTCTCCAACAAGTCACACTTCTAAAACACAAAGCACTACAACTGATGTTTGGTTAACGTTTACACACACTACCCAGCACCTCACTAGTTCATATTGCACGTCGTCATACAATGAATACTGCATATGACAAATCAGCACCACGTCAGGTGACACCAACCATACATTTCTATTCTACACATCCATGTCAAAGGAACCCCACCCAATATATACTGAGCTGGACCTAGTATTGGTCTCTCACATAAACATATCCATAACCAAATTATGTATAACTGCTTCCATCTCAACAGCCTTCAACACACCTTCCATGGGTATCACCTCATAATTCCACTTTACTGACCAGTCCAAAATCAATATCTACCCTCTAATACACTTTGACTTGGCTGTCTTCCCACCATCATACAACCTGGTATCCTCTACCCCCATTACCACCTGCATGCTCACCCTCTTTCCAATATACAAAGATTCACATCTCCCACTACTTATTACAACCATCCATGTGCAATCCACTGCCTCAACAACATGATCAGCCTAGTCTCCACTTACACTGCAAACAGTTCACTACTCACCATGTCAGTCTTTCCAAACACTGCCAGTTTCTTAGAGAAAACGATTTTCTGTGCTATTCTTGAGTCCACCCACAGCTACCTCATTCCCACGAATCTAAATCGTTTGTCACTTTACTCACCTCGGCAGGCTCCTCCTACACTGTGGTTGCAAGGTTTGCTACAATCTTGTCGATCCCTTTGGAACACTCCAATTTTCACTACTCTCATCAAAAACCAAAATACATCAGCCATGTGAATGTTGGGAAGATAACTAAGGAAATGGGGCTTGCTGTAGGGCCAAAGCTATATGGGTGAAAAAAACAACTGCAACTGACACCATAACATGTGGCCCAGGAATCAGCTAGCTAGAATCAACATACAGTGGGAGAAACTGATAAGTGTAGGTAAACGATCTTGAACAGTGGACACAAGGACAGGGAAAGTCTCTTCAGAAGGAGAGCTAACATTAATTTCTTATACCCAAGTGCAATGGAACATAAACTAAACTCGCAATAAACAGGAATGTTAAGGCAGTTCAACTCTACACTAGAAGAGAACATGGCTTGGTCGTTTAGATCCTAGGTCAGAGAAAGACATCGAAAATAATACCAGTTCAGACTCAAACGCTACACTAGGGCTACATTGACAAGTACCCGCATAGATTCCATGAAATCTCTGACAGAACTTTGCCAGCGTCCTAAAAGTCGACAAGTAACACTACCATAGCCTACCAGGCAGAGGTTGGAAGGTTGAAAGAAGAAAGCATCATTAAACGGATAACTTTCCCCTTTGCTAAACTTCGTTGGATATATGTCCAAAGAGAATTTTGTCAAAACTGCAGAAATTTTAAAGGTAGAATAACTTCCACAAAAATTAAATAAAGATTCAGTCACATTTTAGTCCTTTCCCATGTATTGCAATATTAAAAGCTAAGCCTGGCAGCCTTCCTGTCTCCTACCGCAGTCCATCAAACAACCACTTATGAGCAGAGTGCTGACCTTCAGGAAACCGGGCATTTTAGTTACCAGGCAGCAAAAGTATTTGTCAAATAGTAACAGCGTTTGCAATCTCCACAGCCTGGTGGGCTCAAACACTGGACTGTTTTCTACTGTAAATAATCTGACCTAGGGCTTCTTCTTGATTTCAGCTCTAGATAAGTCCTAATTAGGTCCCCCACTCTGTCATCGTAGCAAATAGACAGTAGTATATTGGAATAACCCAATCCACATAATGAATATTGCTTGTGCAACTTTCATACGGTTACTTGTCTTTTCATTAAAAAGAGAGAACAGAACAAAACATAGTGTTGCATAAATTGCAACAATTAAATGGCTACAAAAAACTATAATAGAGGCACAGTCACAAAACACATTTGTGTTTGTGCGGAGAAACGGATTGTATAAGTTGGTAACAATGCAGACCAACAACACACGCGAAAAACCTATCTTTGACATTCTTTTTTAGACATAAACCAGTATCAAATATAGGTTGAATATTTTAGTTTATAACTACAATTTAGTTATAAAGTAACTGACAATAAACTGCACCCGTACTCACTGTCAAATCAAAGTGTGCGAAACACATTTAATCAAGCATTAAAAATGCAATAGGTCTGGCATGTTTTTTTAAGTTAGAGCTATTGGTGTTGTAAATGACAATGTCTTTGACCCATTTGTCATGGGGTGGATGTATGTGGCTTGAGTGGAATTATGTGGTTTGAGTGGAATTATGTGGGTTGAGTTGGAATTGATAGGTGTGTAATTGTGTGGTGTGGAGTGAACTTGTGTAGTGTAAATATGTGGTATAGTGAGCAATGAAATTATGTATTTAGTAAAAATGATGTGATGTACAGCGCAGTGGTGTAGAGTAAAGCTGTGTAGAGTACAGAGGCATGGAGTGGCGCTGCATATATTGCAATGGAATATAGTGCAGTGGAGTGGACACAAGCTGAGAGCAAGTGAAACATTCCTACTAGCAGTAATGGAAGCCAGCTGGGAGGTGTTAGAGCTGCATTGCATGAAGCAGAGGCCTTTAGGCACACCCGCGTGTGTTTGTTCCAGCAATGTGCACTCTTCTTGTGCGGAGGAGTGCAGCAGTCATGATGCTGCAGTTTTATGTCAGCAGATGGGGGTAGACAAAGCCCTAAAACACATTATGGCGATGATAAAAATTTGAGAATGATGTTGAACCATTCTCCGATCACAGCCTCCAATATCATCAGTGTGCCCACCCGCCGACTCAGGTGGAACCAGACAGGGAACAAGAGCAGGATGGTGTTGCGGGGGTCACCGACAGCCATCATCCATCTGAGGAAGCCCAGGGCCCCCTGGTAGTTGTCCTGACACCATGGCTGTGCACCAGGTACACCAGTGGGGCCCCTTCCTGGTTGGTGAAATAAGGCAGGATGAGGTGTGAAAGGGGTAGTCCCCAGCCCCGAGCCAGATTCCAGTGATGCGCACCAGCAGAACCAGCCAGAAATAGTGAGAATTCTCTTGTGCAATAGCTTTAGTGATCTTTGGAGAGCAAGTATATTCAAGAAAGGATGGTACGGGCTGGAGTTTCAACCCTCAGACAGTTTTATTGGGAGGCAGGAAAAGTGACCTGCAAGTGGGCCCTGGTGACGCAGGTAAATCTGTCCCTGCAACACTGACTGTTAAATGCAAGGACATATTTACATAGCGCTTATAGCCACCTGTTCACAGTTCATGTTCAAATCGATGTTGAAAAGCCTACTAGTCTCCTTAGGATAATGAATAGCGGAGCGCGCACAAACCCATGCAGCTATCACATCAAAACTTGGAGTCCTTATTTAAGGAAACTTTCATATGTTTTCTTCAATAGATGACGCCCAGGATCTGCTGAAAGATCTCATCTGGAAAATGATTCAGTATTGAAGCAAATGCTAAAGATCTTCAGGGTCGGGGGAGGAGAGAGGGTCACCTAGGGTGCAGCATCAAGGCACCCCATAATGTTTATGGGGAGGGAGAGATGTGGCTGGCGGGGGTTTTCCATATGTCTGGTGGGTGGGTTTGGGGGTGGAGGTGGGCGGGTTAATAGCAGCAAAAAGAGCAGTGGCAAAGGGAAAAGAGAGAGGAGAAATTAGGGTTGTGAATTTGATCGGATACTATGGCTATTTAATTAATAGATATGGCTAGCAAATGTAGTATATCAGTAAATGTGAATGGTGTGCTCAACAAAAAAAAAATACGGTGGGATTATAAGATAGTTGGCATCTTTTACGCCCCAAGTTCTTTTCCTCCTGGAAAAGAATCGCAAGTCAAATTCACCAAAGCTTTTTTTGCCGAGAGCATTTTCAGACGCTTTTTGTGCATCAGCAGTGAGAGGCGTAGCAATCTACTTTTCCAGAAACATGGCTTGGGAATTTGTGCATGTTCAGAGGGATCTCCTGGGAAGATGGTTGTGGGTATTGGTTAAATTAAATGGGAGTATTCTGAATTTGTTAATTACTACGGTACGGTTATGGATGATGCTGCTGTCTTGGAAAAAAAGATCAACAAGATGCTTAGGGGTGCCCCTGGCAAGATTATTTTTGGCGGGTGCTTTAAATATATCCAGGATCTAAAAAGAGATACCTCTAATAAAAATAAAAAACAACTTAAGCCTAATACATAAAAAAATTGAAACTATAATGCACGACTACCAGTTGATGGATCCATGGCAGATTGCTAATCCGGACATTAAAAGTTATACATGCCATCCTCGCCAATTTCAGACGGCATCGTGTATTGATCTTTTTTATTTTTTTTATTTTTAACATCCCGGTCATTAAATATCTCGAAGGTAGAAATTGGGATCCACTTATTTTCTGACCACTCCTACATTAAGCCTGAGGGGGGAGGAGGGAGAGATCCAGGTGGCAGATGGATCGTCTCCTCCTTCAGGATCAACAATGGGTTGAGAGTTTGAGAAAATGGATTTTCGAATATTTAATGAATAATAAGGGGACGGCTGAATTATTCTCAGTATGGCAGGGGGTTTAAGGCAGCTGTACGTGGAAAATTATGATCTCCTATTCGGCTGCTCAGTCGAAAAAAACGCTGTAGGAACCTGGGGTCACCAGGCCGTATAGGCGGTAGCGTGGCGCGAACCGGTCGGGCAACCAGAGGGCTATGTGTTAAGCAACCATACACCACACGCTTCTCATGGACTAGAGTCACACACAATATGGGACGCCACACCGTTTAAATTATGCAAATACTTCAAGTTTATCCAAGTATAGCTGGTCAGATGCAGTTCAGGAAATAACAAGGTAATACATGAATCATAATACCATTGTGACATTACATTCGACACTCTGGGTGATATCTATGCAGTGCCTAACCTTGTTCTAGCGCCGTGCGCGCTTACGTAAAGTCTTTCCATGAACCGGCCGTCTAACTAAGCGTAATACTTGAAAGGGGACACATTGGGTTCACTAACATGGCGCCGGTAGAACTGAGCGCTCCTCGTGATCAAGGGCCCCTAGTACTGTGAAGCAAGGCATATAAACATAGCGCTACGCGCAATCAGTTGCATGTGGATACGTTTGCGTAGAACATTTAATACAACGCGTGACTCGTAATCAGTCGCATGTCATTACCTTTGAGCAGAGCATATAACACAGTGCGCTACTCGCATTCCTGGGCATGTGACTACTTTCGAGCAGAGCATATAACACCATGCGCTACTCTCATTCCTTGGCATGTAACTACTTTCGAGCAGAACATGTAACACAGTGCGCTACTCGCATTCCTTGGCATGTAATTACTTTCGAGCAGAGCATATAACACAATGCGCTACTCGCATTCCTTGGCATATAGTTACTTTCGAGCAGAACATGTAACACAGTGCGCTATTCGCATTCCTTGGCATGTAATTTCTTTCGAGCAGTGCATATAACACATGGGGTTACTCGCCGTCCCGGTCTCTCTGGCTGAGGAAGCAGAGTCGGTGGCGTGAAGCGCCACACGAGAGTAATGTCAGTCAGTACTTTGAACGGCTTCCAGCGGGGAAGATTACGGACTTGAGGAGCGAGTCCCTATGCTCCGGTGCAGTTCACAGAGCACCGCGCTCAGTAACACAGGAGGGGGGACACGGACAGGATCCCTCGGCGGGGTCTCTCCGTCGCGCAGGCAGGGGAGGGGATTCCCACGGAGGGGACAACCCGGGCCAAGTGCGGTGTGGTTTCCAGACCAGCAGGGGGCGCACCAGGGGGGATCTCGGCCTCCGGGCTTACCTCCGTCTCGGCGTCAGCAGGCGTCCGTCCTCACGACGTTGGGGGAACTCGGCCCCGACCGTGCGCTTCTCCTCACACGGCTGCGACGGGGCCCCGGACTTCGCCTGGGCCTCGCGACACAGCAGAGCACTCTCCCAGGCCTCCAGGCCGCGGCGGTGAGCGCGCTGGCTTAGTCGTCGCAGGGGGGGCTCAAATTAAGGATGGGGGTAAAGTGCTCAGCGGAGCACGCTGCCGGGGGTCCCAGACCAGGGCAGGGAGCGCGGGGGTCACAGCGCTAGTACCTGGTCGATCCCCGGTGACTTGGCAATCGGCTTAGTATTTTGTTCACTAGGGTAGCTTGGACACGCAGTCTCAGCTCTGGCATTCAAGGCTTACAGCTCGCTCTTGTCATGCAGTCTCAGTTCTTAAAGTTAGGTTTCAGTTCTCAGTTGACAGATGAAGTCTTTTGGCGCAGATGTATCTGGCGCCCTTAAGGGGTTCTGTTACAGGGGTAGGGATGGAGAGGGCGACTAGATCCTTCCTAGTCAGGTTGGCAGAGAGCCTCTGGGTCCTCCTACTACTGGGCAAGATCAGTGGGATTCACAGGGCACCTCACTCACTTAAGAGGCAGTACCTAAATCCTGTCACTCTCAGAGGCATAAGTCCCTGGCTAGGCCCTACCGCCTACACTCCTGGTGGATTCTTCCAGCTCTGCTTCACCCCAATGGCCAACTCACCACACAAGTTTCCCTCCCACTCTTAAGTAGCCCTAGGTCAGGTGACCTCTAGCCAAGGCGGCAAAAGTAAAACCCCACCTCCCTTCTAGAAGGTTCCAGCTTCTTCCAGGAGCTTCCCCACTCTAACTATGGGACAAAAAGGCGGGCTGGTGTCGCAACATTGTTGTGGGTCCCAGCCAGCTCCTGGCAGCTAGGGTGCTACTATCAAAAACGACCACCCTGCAGTAGCAGGGGTCTGTGGCAGCCATCTTGGGAGAAGGGAGCACCTGCACCTTAACACTGCCTGGCAATGAAAAGGCGCCCGGAGACCTAGTCCAACATAAAAATGAGGGTGGAAAAAATGAGGCACGATACAAAAATAGAAGGGGAGACCACCCTAGGGCTGACAGGTCCAACATGCGTCCCCCCCAGCCGAAAGAGGGGAGAGCTACCCAACCTCTAGGGAGTTCTCTTCACTAAGGCGGAAAAACCTGGAGAGACCGTCAGCATTGGCGTGGTCAACTCCGGGCCGATGTTCCACCCGAAAGTCCATCCCCTGGAGGGAAATGGACCACCTCAACAACTTGGGGTTTTCGCCTCTCATCTGCATGAGCCAGCGAAGGGGGCGGTGATCGGTCTGGATAAGGAAGTGAGTGCCAAAGAGGTATGGCCTCAACTTCTTCAGAGCCCATACCACCGCGAAGGCTTCTCTCTCAATGGTGCTCCATCGCCGTTCCCGAGGGAGGAGTCTTCGAGATATGAAGGCCACAGGTTGGTCTTGGCCCTCGGTGTTGAGTTGTGAGAGCACTGCACCTATGCCGTGCTCTGAGGCGTCGGTCTGTACAATAAATTCCTTACTGAAATCGGGTGTTGCTAGTACTGGAGCTGTACACATTGCATTTTTCAGCGTATCAAAGGCTTCTTGGCATGCAGCTGTCCATATGACCTTGCGAGGTTGTTTCTTTGAGGTCAACTCCGTCAAGGGGGTCACGATGGTACCATATCCCTTGACGAACCGGCGGTAATACCCAGTGAGGCCGAGGAAAGCTCGGACCTCTGTTTGGGTCTTGGGGGGCTCCCAAGCCAAGATGGTTTCAATTTTGGCCTGGAGGGGTTGCACCTTACCTCCGCCCACCAGGTGTCCCAGGTACACGACAGATCCCTGTCCAATCTGGCACTTGCTGGCTTTAATGGTTAAGCCAGTGCGTTGCAGCGCCTGCAATACCTCCTGGAGGTGTTGCAGATGGTCCTCCCAGCTGCTACTGAAGACAGCTATGTCATTCAAGTAGGCTGCTGAGAAGGACTCCAGGCCAGATAGTACCTGATTCACTAACCGCTGGAATGTGGCCGGAGCATTTTTGAGCCCAAAGGGCATCACTCGAAATTGGCAGTGGCCCTCTGGGGTGGAGAACGCTGTCTTCTCCCGTGCTCCGTCGGCCATGGCAATCTGCCAATATCCGGATGTCAGGTCAATGGTGCTGAGGTACCGGGCTGCTCCCAGCCGGTCCACCAGCTCATCTGCACGTGGGATGGGGTGAGCATCTGTCTTCGTGACAGAGTTCAACCCCCGGTAGTCCACACAGAACCGAAGTTCTGGCGTCGTACCCGGTGGGGCCGCTTTCGGCACCAACACCACTGGACTAGCCCACGGGCTGCTGGAAGGTTATATCACCCCCAGCTCCAGCATCTTTGCCACCTCACGCTGGATGCTATCCTTCACTCGGTCAGAAAGCCGGTAAGACTTGTTCTTTACCGGGGGGCTATCCCCTGTGTCCACATCATGGGTACACCAATGAGTGATTCCAGGCGTGAGGGAGAACAACGAGGCGAACTGTCCCAGGACATGGCGACAGTCCCTCTGCTGCTCTGGGGTCAAGGATGGGGAGAGGACTACACCTTCCACCGAACCATCCTTCTCTTGTGCCGCAAGAAGGTCAGGAAGAGCTTCACTCTCTTCCTCCTCGCTCCCATCCGTCACCATAAGGAGAGTAAGCTCCGATCGCTCATGGTGCGGCTTCAGGCGGTTGACGTGGAGCACCCTGAGGGGTTGACGGGGGGTTTTTACATCCACAACGTATGTGGTCTGGCCTCGCCGCTCCACAATGTCGAACGGGCCAGTCCACCGGTCCTGGAGGGCACAAAGCTCTCCAGGTTCCATAACCCACACCTTCTGTCCAACGTCCAACTCGACCGTCCGAGCGTTGCGGTCATACCACTCCTTCATTACGGTCTGGCTAGCCTCCAGGTTCTCTGTGGCTGCCTTCCACAGCTTGGCCATCTGGCTGCGGAACGCCAGCATGTAGCTGACAATGTCACGGGGAAGCTTCTGTGAAGTCTTCTCCCACCCCTCTTTCACTAAACTGAGGGGACCCCTAACGGGATGGCCATAGAGCAATTCAAACGGGCTGAACCCGACTCCCTTCTGCGGTACCTCCCGATAGGAGAGTAACAAGCAGGGGAGGAGGACGTCCCATTTACGCCTCAAGCCTTCGGGAAGGCTTCGGATCATCCCCTTCAATGTCTTATTGAAGCGCTCTACAAGTCCGTTAGTCTGGGGGTGGTAAGGGGTGGAGAACCGGTAGGTCACTCCACACTCCTTCCACATGGCCTGCATGTAGGCCGACATGAAATTGGTGCCTCTGTCCGACACCACGACCTTCGGGAATCCCACTCGGGTAAAAATTCCCAACAGTGCCCGCGCCACCACCGGTGCAGTGATGGTCCTCAGAGGAATAGCCTCTGGGTACCTTGTGGCGTGGTCCACCAAAACCAAGATAAACCGGTGTCCCGCTGCGGTCGGAGGGTCCAATGGCCCAACAATATCGATACCGACCCTCTCAAAAGGGGTCCCGACCACGGGGAGCGGTTCCAACGGGACTTTCAACTTCGTCCCAGTCTTGCCACTAGCCTGACAAGACTTGCAGGTCTTGCAAAAGGCATCTGAGGCAATCCTCATTCTGGGCCAATAAAAATGGGGGACTAACCGTGCAAAGGTTTTGTCCTGGCCCAGGTGTCCAGCTAAGGGGATCTCGTGCGCTAACTCCAGCAGGAAGGCCCGGTAACACTGGGGGACCACTATGGCCCTCGAAGATCCATGTACCGGCACCCTGGGCTCACTGTATAGGAGACCATCCTCCCAATACACATGATAACCTCCCAGTTCCTGACTAGCCACTTGAGCGTCGGCCTGCCGCCACATACCCTCAAGAGTGGGGCACGTCCTCTGTGCTTGACAAAATTCCTCCCGGGTAGGCCCTCCTTCCACTTGCCAGTCAGCAAGGGTCGGCAAGTCCTCCACAGGAACGACATCTACCTCCGCGGACTCCGGGGGCACCTCTGCGGCCTCCCCATCCGACTTACGGGGCATGTCCTCTACCTCCTCCTTCTTCCCACGTTTGGGTTTGGGTTGGGCCATGAGTCCAGGCTCCAACTCCGGGTGAGTTCCGTGCCGGGCAGCCATGGACCGCGTGCTCACGCAAGTCCACCCTGGTAATCCCAGCATCTCAGTGTGAGCGTGAAACTCGACGTCCTTCCATTTGGTGTGCTCCAGGTCGTTCCCTAGCAAACACCCCACAGGCAAGGCAGGGCTCAAAGCAACTCGCAGTAGGCCTTTGACTCCTCCCCACTCGAATGGAACACGAGCCACTGGATAGTGACTCAAACTGCCGTCAGCCAATACGGCCGGATGGAACTCCTCGGGGACTACTTGGTCTGGGGACACCAGCCGCCGCACGACAGTGGTCATGCTGGCCCCTGTGTCCCTCAGAGCTTCCACCTCCTCCCCATTAATTCTCACCCTCTGCTGATATTTAGCAGTGTTCGGGGGCAGGGACACTACGGGGACCACCTCTCTATCCCCGAGTGAAACCAGTGTCAGACCTGTCCACTCCCCTTCCCTATCTAAGGGCAGCTCCACCCCAAGCGCTATACTACTCACCCCGGGACTCTTCACGCCCGATGGGGCTGGTGGTCGCTTGCGACACTTGGGATCTCCTCTGTAGTGTCCAATCTCCCCACACTCGTAGCACCGCACAATCCTTGGCTGCTGACTCCTGTCAGGGTAAGTGGGTCTTGTGGAATTGGACGGGGGTGGGGTTCCTACTCCCTTCCCAAACTTATTTTGGGGACCTTTCGAGAACTCCACCTTTTTATCTCCCCCCTCTTTCTTCTGGGGGAAACCCTGTCCACCTTTCGAGCCATCTCCCCCGGGGCCCTTGTGAGACACCCGGGTGCTCACCCAAATATCTGCCTCCTCCGCAAGCTCTCGAGGATCCTTCAGCTTGCGGTCCACCAGATGTTGGCGCAGCTCCGGAAAGCTCTTATCCAAGAGGTGCTCCCTTAAAAAAAGATCGTACAACCCTTGGTAGTCCTGTACCTCGCTGCCACGCACCCAACCATCTAGTGCCTTCCTCGCGTAATCAAAAAAATCTACCCATGTCTGGGTGGACAGCTTATGGCTGCCACGAAACTTCTGCCTATACTTCTCGGGGTTCAGGCCAAACTTCTTTAACAAGGCCTCTTTCATGGGGGCGTACTTAACCTGATCCGCCTTGGCCAAATATAACAGGGTGTCCCTAACAGTGGGAGGTATATACCGGTAGAGACCACCTCCCCAGTTACTCTCGGGTACCCCATGGGCCGTTAAGGCTACCTCGTATGCCTCCAACCACTTCATGATGTCATCCCCTATTGTATAATTGGCTATGACTTCTTTGGGTAGGTAGATTTTTGGTTCTTGAGGTTCCCTGGGTATGCTGCCACCATTGTCTTTGTTAGACGCATTCAATTGGAGGGCACGTAACTCCAGCTCTTTTAACTGAAGCTCGTGCGCCAGCTTCTTCTCCTCCATTGCCCATTCCAATTTGGCTAATTCCTTTTCCTGTTCCAATCTGGCCATTTCTCTTTCTTTCTCCTGCCTGGCCAGCTCCCATTTTAACTGCCTCTCTTCCCTTCTGTCCTCATACTCCCTTGGAGACGCGCTCCTGCTAGACCCTGTCTTACTACTGGCCCCAGAACGTCTTCCTGGGGGCACATTCTCGGACATGTCTACATTCAGGATATCTAGGACTTCCTGGGCGCTCTCCTCCTGAGGTGCATCTGGCGCTTCCTGTCCCTCATCCCCTCTCCCTTCTGGGTGGGCTTCTACCCATGCCCTAATGGCGGTACGGAGTTCCGGCGCCTTGGCCCTCCGCATCCCAGGCACCCCCAACTCCTGCGCGAACTCCCTCAGTTGCCTCACAGTGTACCCCTCGAGGTCAGATAGCCGGGATTCCATTCTGGCAGGTGGGGACCTAGACTCTAAGGAGAAAATTCCTAGGGTGTAGGCAACAGTCAATAGCTAACCAGGCTTCTTGCACTCTCTACCTGGACAGTGGAACTAATGATCCAGCAACAATGGTTTCTGAGCTGTGGAACAAAAAAAATGTAGGATAGGCGTTTAACTGTGGCGCCCTTCGCCTCACGGAAGGGTGCTGTATGGTCACAAGTCCCAAGGATCCCACCGCTGGCCAACAATGTAGGAACCTGGGGTCACCAGGCCCTATAGGCGGTAGCGTGGCGCGAGCTGGTCGGGCAACCAGAGGGCTATGTGTTAAGCAACCATACACCACACGCTTCTCATGGACTAGAGTCACACACAATAAGGGACGCCACACCGTTTAAATTATGCAAATACTTCAAGTTTATCCAAGTATAGCTGGTCAGATGCAGTTCAGGAAATAACAAGGTAATACATGAATCATAATACCATTGTGACATTACATTCGACACTCTGGGTGATATCTATGCAGTGCCTAACCTTGTTCTAGCGCCGCGCGCGCTTACGTAAAGTCTTTCCATGAACCGGCCGTCTAACTAAGCGTAATACTTGAAAGGGGACACATTGGGTTCACTAACATGGCGCCGGTAGAACTGAGCGCTCCTCGTGATCAAGGGCCCCTAGTACTGTGAAGCAAGGCATATAAACATAGCGCTACGCGCAATCAGTTGCATGTGGATACGTTTGCGTAGAACATTTAATACATCGCGTGACTCGTAATCAGTCGCATGTCATTACCTTTGAGCAGAGCATATAACACAGTGCGCTACTCGCATTCCTGGGCATGTGACTACTTTCGAGCAGAGCATATAACACCATGCGCTACTCGCATTCCTTGGCATGTAATTACTTTCGAGCAGAGCATATAACACAATGCGCTACTCGCATTCCTTGGCATATAGTTACTTTCGAGCAGAACATGTAACACAGTGCGCTATTCGCATTCCTTGGCATGTAATTTCTTTCGAGCAGTGCATATAACACATGGGGTTACTCGCCGTCCCGGTCTCTCCGGCTGAGGAAGCAGAGTCGGTGGCGTGAAGCGCCACACGAGAGTAATATCAGTCAGTACTTTGAACGGCTTCCAGCGGGGAAGATTACGGACTTGAGGAGCGAGTCCCTATGCTCCGGTGCAGTTCACAGAGCACCGCGCTCAGTAACACAGGAGGGGGGACACGGACAGGATCCCTCGGCGGGGTCTCTCCGTCGCGCAGGCAGGGGAGGGGATTCCCACGGAGGGGACAACCCGGGCCAAGTGCGGTGTGGTTTCCAGACCAGCAGGGGGCGCACCAGGGGGGATCTCGGCCTCCGGGCTTACCTCCGTCTCGGCGTCAGCAGGCGTCCGTCCTCACGACGTTGGGGGAACTCGGCCCCGACCTTGCGCTTCTCCTCACACGGCTGCGACGGCAGCGACGGGGCCCCGGACTTCGCCTGGGCCTCGCGACACAGCAGAACACTCTCCCAGGCCTCCAGGCCGCGGCGGTGAGCGCGCTGGCTTCGTCGTCGCAGGGGGGGGCTCAAATTAAGGATGGGGGTAAAGTGCTCAGCGGAGCACGCTGCCGGGGGTCCCAGACCAGGGCAGGGAGCGCGGGGGTCACAGCGCTAGTACCTGGTCGATCCCCGGTGACTTGGCAATCGGCTTAGTATTTTGTTCACTAGGGTAGCTTGGACACGCAGTCTCAGCTCTGGCATTCAAGGCTTACAGCTCGCTCTTGTCATGCAGTCTCAGTTCTTAAAGTTAGGTTTCAGTTCTCAGTTGACAGATGAAGTCTTTTGGCGCAGATGTATCTGGCGCCCTTAAGGGGTTCTGTTACAGGGGTAGGGATGGAGAGGGCGACTAGATCCTTCCTAGTCAGGTTGGCAGAGAGCCTCTGGGTCCTCCTACTACTGGGCAAGATCAGTGGGATTCACAGGGCACCTCACTCACTTAAGAGGCAGTACCTAAATCCTGTCACTCTCAGAGGCATAAGTCCCTGGCTAGGCCCTACCGCCTACACTCCTGGTGGATTCTTCCAGCTCTGCTTCACCCCAATGGCCAACTCACCACACAAGTTTCCCTCCCACTCTTAAGTAGCCCTAGGTCAGGTGACCTCTAGCCAAGGCGGCAAAAGTAAAACCCCACCTCCCTTCTAGAAGGTTCCAGCTCCTTCCAGGAGCTTCCCCACTCTAACTATGGGACAAAAAGGCGGGCTGGTGTCGCAACATTGTTGTGGGTCCCAGCCAGCTCCTGGCAGCTAGGGTGCTACTATCAAAAACGACCACCCTGCAGTAGCAGGGGTCTGTGGCAGCCATCTTGGGAGAAGGGAGCACCTGCACCTTAACACTGCCTGGCAATGAAAAGGCGCCCGGAGACCTAGTCCAACATAAAAATGAGGGTGGAAAAAATGAGGCACGATACAAAAATAGAAGGGGAGACCACCCTAGGGCTGACAGGTCCAACAAACGCCCATCTAAAATAGCAGAACTTCAGCAGGCAGCTGAAAGTGGCCAGAAATTGAAACATGCGTCCCAATAAAATTAGCATGAGATAGCTAAGCAGGAACGGAGGGAATTTTTTATACTAGAAGAAATATGTAGCTCCCGAACCTATCAACAATGGGTATACGAAGAAAGCCAAATGGTGGGCAAATTGTTAGCCGGGCTACCAAAACTAGACAGGAAGCGGCCCTAATCTCGGAGGTGATGGATCCAAAGACCGGATCTGTAGTGACAAACAGGGACGAGATTGCTTTGGCTCCCCTGAAGCATTACCAACAGCTCTATACAACGGAATACCCTGTCGGGCAGGATGCCAAACAGACTTATTTTGCAGGCGTAGATCTCCCGAGACTGTCTAAATCCCTGGTAGATCAGCTACAATTAGATATATCTAGTGCAGAAATTATGGTAGCCTTGAAATCGACTGCTGGGGCGAAAGCCTGTGGCGAATATGGGCTCCCTATAGAATTTTATAAGCTGTTCGCAAAGGAGTTAATCCCCTTTTTGACAAAGCTATTCAACCATATTAAAAGGGGTGGGGCGGTCCCTTCGCTTTTTAAAGAAGCGATCGTGGTCAGCTTTGTGAAAAAGGGCAAGAACCCTAAGGACTTAAACTCCTATAGACCTATTAGCCTTCTCAATGCTGATTACAAGATCTTAATGAAGACTTGGGCGCTTCAATTTATACCAGCAGCACAGGAAGTAATCCATAAAGATTAGTCTGGATTTATTTGGGAGGGTGATGTCTTCTAATACTGAATTTTTAATACAGGCTCTCGACTATTTTAACATCAACTTCACTCCAGCCTGTATTATGGTGGTCGATGCCGAAAAGGCATTCGACCTGGTAAACTAGAATACCCTGTTTTATGGTCTTAGCAGGTTTGGATTCCCTCCTCAGGTGATAGTAAAGCTCCGGAACATCTATCGGGGGCTCAAGCACAGGTGGTAATTAATACAAACCGTGTGGTGACAGTTAAAATAAATCGGGGGACTACACAAGGGTGTCCGCTTTCCCCCTTATTATTTACGTTCTTTATTCAGCCAAATTCGAGATAATGAAGCAATCAGCGCTCCAATTTTGGGTATGTCCATACTAAAGCTGTTTGCAGACAAAATTATTCTATATTTGAGCCCTGAAAGCCAGAATTTGGAACGGACCATAACAGAATTTAGTAAATTTGACTTGATTGGGGGATACAAAATGAATCAAAACAGAAATTCTAGTTTTAAATTCAGCCAGGAATTTTCTTCCAGCTAATCTCAAGCTCCAAGACGCAAAGCCCGACACGGTACGCTATTTGGGGATCTATGTCTCCGATCAATATCAACACTTATACAATTAAACTATGTAGGTATGCAGGGCAAAATTAAGAAATTGTTGGTCAATTGGTTGCTATTACATCTTACTTTAATAGGCAGTGTATCCCTTATCAAGATGTCCATACTCCCTTTACTTGTTTTTCTTTTCATAAATATACCAATCAATCAATATCAATATCAGTTACTTTAGGGAGCTAGAAACGCTGTTTAGACAATTTATTTGGGGGAAGAAGACACCGAGGGTTAAACTCATGGCGGTACAATTATGCATCGATCAAGGAGGATTGGCACTACCACATATACGTACATATTATGATGCAGCTTTTTTAAATTTAACCGCTCGTTAGTTGGTCTTGAATGGTTTAAAAGACAACATTTTTGTCGATAAAATGGTGCAGGAAGCTGGCTCTCAGATCCCGCTCTTTTTAAAAACTTCTTAAGATATAAGCCCTTGAAGGATTATTCTCTTAGACTTCAATCATTTTTTAAATATGCTGACTCCTCTGGGTTTTATCATCTAAAAATTGGTGAATGAAAAAATCTGGGCCTTCAAACTCAATCTACCCACCTTAAAGACTGGAAGGAGTGTGGGTTAGAAGAGTAAGGGCAGGTTTCAATCCAGAACAGAGTAATTACTTGGCAAGAGGTACAGACTAGGAGTAGGGATCTGAGAAAGACAGTTTTTTTTTAATACTTACAGATCTTTTATTTTTTAAATAGTCATAACTTCACGTTTTGTGGCGCCGTATCGGAGCTGGTGACTGCCCCCTTTTTGGCGCAAATTTAAGAGGGGTGGGGAACTGGTATAGTCTATTGCGTAATCATGGGCAACCCTTACTGGTAGAGAAACACCAAGAAAGGATCACTCTGGAAACTCAATGCACCTTCTCTAGTCATGAGCGGCAAGTTATTTGCCAGTTAGGGAGCAAGTCCTTGAGAGCAGCTAATTTCAAAAGGAAGGCTTTTCTGTCCAGGTGGCTGGCTTACTTTACACCAAAAGCCCTAAGTAAAAAAAAACCTGAAGTTGAAAATAGATGCTTTCGTAGCCAGGCAGAAGGTGAAGGGGCCTAGCTCCATATTTTCTTAAAGTGTCCTAGATTAGGGCCTTTTTGGGGTAAGATTTGTGTGGCCTTAAATCAGGCAATTAAGAAGAAGGTGCAGTTAGAGGCCGAGGTCGCCATTTTCGAAATCAGTAAATGTAGGGCTACTTTGATAAAATCAGAGGAAACTTTTTTATTTATCTCCTCCCTCGTTCTCTTATTCTGCAGAATTGGAAGTCGGTAGAAGTACCAACTTATGAGAAGTGATTTAATAAATTAAAACGAACAAGAATTTTTGAGGAAGCCTATGCGAGGTGGGTGGGTGCTACTAAAAAGTTAAACGATACCTGGAAGTATCTAAGGAATTTGGAAACCGTGACAGACTAGTGGTTTTATCTTGATAAATCCAGGTTCATCTAGATTTCAAGGTGTGGGAATAGGGGTGGGGGGGGGGGGAGGGGAACTATGCTCTGGTCGAGGGGTTGTTTTAGTATATGAGCACTGTTGCACTTTAATAATTTAGCACTTTAGTCTGTCGGTGAACATAAATAGTATATGTTTTGAACCTGTAGTATTGTTATTAATTAGAAGATTGCTATTACTGTGAAAAAATGGATATGTTGCTATCACCGATGTAATTTACTCTTTGCCTTTTGCACTTATTTCGCATTCTTAATCTAGTGTATTAATTCTTATGCGATATGTCTTGATCAAATGATGTTCTCGTGTTATTTATTATTATTGTTATTGATATGCTCTCGATGCCCGGCTCAATAAAAAATACATTTACAAAAAGGACATTTACATAGCGCTTATAGCCACCTGTTCACAGTCCAGTGCGCTATAGAGAGCTGGTCATGTTCAATCGATGGTGCAAAGCCTACTGGTCTCCTTAGGATAATGAACAGCAGAGAGCGCACAAACCCATGCAGCTATCACACACCAATATTTTGTGTGAGTTATCAGATGGGCGTTACTTGCAATCAGCAACCGATACACAAGCCTTCCAGTGAGTGGCTGTTCCCCAGCCCTCCTGGCTGCTCAGAGTCCCTCCCAGTCTGCACAGAAGCCTTGCTATAAGACTCTGAATTTGCACCGTTCAGGTCCCCTGTGTACCTCAGGAAGGGTGAAAGCTGCCACAAGAGCTTTGGGTCAAGCCACACACTGTGCGTAGACTAAACATACAACACAAACTGTGCTCCGGAAGCTGAGTGTGAGTAGCTACACTAAGCACGTTATATAAGCCATAACGTGTTGCACAAAGTAGATTAAACAAATGCACTTTTAAAACTGACTGGCTGCCTAAAGTAAGCCTACAATACAAATGACGTATGTCAAAATAATGTAGCACATATTGGCTTTGTTCGAGTGCTAGGATGTGGGGGCCTCATTTCCGTGTCCTTGGCAGAGCGAGTTTCATTTACTATCCAGTGTTTTAAATGGGCATGTACTCTCGCTTTTGTAACTTGAAGGGGACAGAGAGTACCTGCACTTCTCAGCAGTGCTGCAAACATTTTAATGCTAGAGTACTGGCACTTCTCTGCAGCAAACAGCCGTTCTGTAGGTTTGTAAGTACTTGAACTTTTCTATTTCCATGAAAGCAAATGGAGTCCCCTAGCACAACAAAACTCCTGACACAACTCAACTCCTGTCCTGATGGAAGTTGCTCGTCTTTGCTCTTCCTCTTTCGCTATTAATCCTTTTTAGAATGGGGGTGAAGCTGTTCAGCATTAGCTTACCCCATATCTGCACGCACTGTTAATGAAAGACCCACAGGTACAGGTGGAAGGGTGCTAAGGGACTAGATCAGAAATAATTGTGAAAGTGTCCAAATCTAGGCAGAAATACACTGTTGGTGAAAGGAACCACCTCAATTTACTTTTCATATTCGTTGCAGTCTGTACATGTGAAGCAGTTTCAGCTGTTGGGGCAGAGGGAGGGGTGACTTTGGCTTCTCTGCTGACGCTATGGACGTTTATTTACTGCCTGCGTGTGGTTTTTCCAGTGCTTGCCCATATTATGCTCATCACTTTATATCAATATAATACGGCAAGGGACGCACACTCGTATGTATAAATGATATCTGAGGGTATGTTGTTGTGCCTTTCTGATCCGAGACAAAAAACTCAGTCATTAAATGAAAACGCTGTTCTGTTTGGAAACACTGCCTTTGGGATAGTTTTGTGATTAATTATGGAGGTTGAAATGCAAGCTGAAGAAACGTTTCTTCATGTGCACAAAATGCATTTAAAGGGCATTTAGATGATCCCGTGCCAGTTACCACGCAGTTGCCGACTGTTCGACTTCCTGCAAGATGGCATATATGACCAGGTGGCACTGCTGCTCCTGGCTTCTGCTGCGGAGAAGAGGGGGCGGGGAGAGGGGGTGTTGTGAGTCCAGGGACAGCGTGACTGTTATTGTAAAAGTAAAAGCATGGTAAGGGGCGCTGTTCAAAAGTAATAAGTCAGTGCTTCTAAAGTTGTTTGTGGCGAGTCGTGTATAAGAAAATAAAAGCGGACTCCATTTTGCATATTTAGCACGGTGTGCACATTACTATTAAAGTGAAAAACACTACATGGTGTGTTATCGAAAATGAAAACAAGGAACAAAAGAACCGCGTGGCAGCCACTATTCCAACTGAGGCTTGCCGCACTAGTATAATAATAATAAATAAAACAAGTATTTGTAATGCAATAGGACTCACATTTACACAAGACCTACTGCATTGCAAACGGAAGTCATCACAGAAAACGGGAGGGAGGGCGCAGGGGTGGGTGGCCCGGACAACAGGCGAGAAGGCACGGACAATGAACGGCCGGTGGCGAGAAGGCAAGAACAACGGGAGTGCGGGGGGAGAAGCATAAACAACTTGAGGGAGGGGGGAGTAGAGAAGGCAGTAGGAGAACCTCATTAAAGAAAATAGTGCTCACAGTGTAAATAACACGTACCGTGTAACACTCGAAGTTAAGGGGCAGTCGCCATGGGAGGTGACAAATGAGGAGGCGGTACCTAGGAGGGACTAAAAAGCCTATTGATGAATCAGAAGCCAGCTTAGGACAGCAAAGACAAAAGCCAAAGGCCAAAGGCAAACATGGGCGGAAAGTGAACGGGGCTTCAATTCTCTACTCGTCTACAGTAAGTCTCGCAGAGCAGTGCATGTGCGCTGGCTCAGGCTCGACCTAAAAATCATGAAAGAATGAAATCTTTTTTATTCTACAACAACTAAATATATGGCCCTCTTCCTATTGTGCATAAAGAAATTAGTTTTCATTTTCTTGATGACTCCAGTTGGCGAATACACGATGCTTGACAATCGCACACTGGCAGAAAATATACGCGTCTCCCAAAATACCAAAAACAAGCACTAGCAATGCCAGTAGGTCTGTCATATAAGTAAAAGTGCCTCTTCAGTTACAAGCAAAATCGCATAATATAAGCACTTCTTCACTTATCCTTGCACACAGGCAACTTATATGCCAAATTCATTCTTACATTTACCAAGGTATCCATTAATCACCCGATTCATTCTTACATTCACCCACTCATTCATTCAGTAGTTCTTAACTTGGGGACCTAGAAGCCCATGGGGATTCTACAATGCCTATGTATTAAACAGAATAATAAAGCGTACATAAATAAGCAAAATGTAAAACTGAAATTTTTAAAACGTTCCATAAATAGAAGAAATCTGAAATCGGAGAAGAAAAATTACGTTAGTGCCCTCAGATTAAATTGTGGGAGTAGTGCAAGTGCATCAACCAGAATACAGTATGGACGATGGGGGGCCTCAGATGAATTTACAAAAGCTCCAACCCTTTCCATTTAAGTGATTAATTTAGTTTTTTTTTAATATTAGTTTGTAAAATAAATAAACTATTTTGGAACTCGTGTATTTATTTAATAAATGCTCATCTCTGTATTTTTAGGTCTCGCCTAGGCAGCGCTCATGCGCTGCTGCTCTAGGAGATGAGCTTTAGAAAATGGTCAGCTCGCTCTTTTCAAGTGCTTGTGCTGGCATCCACCTTGCGGGAGCGAGCAGCGGCGTGCGTGCTAATTGAAAAACAAATAGCCTGCGCGCCGCTGCTCGCTCTCGTGGATGCCAGCACAAGCACGAGTGCTTCACTAGGCTTGTCATCTCAACGCTTTTACTTTCACGGCTGCGCTTGTTGTCTTTTCCGCCATCACATCCGCCGCATCCCACCTCATTGCTCAACTCAAGGAACATGCAGCGCTGGAACCTATCAGCAAATACAATGAAAAAATGTGAGCAAACAGACGGTTCTGCACTTCATCTACCATGATGCATATGTTGACGCCTTTCTTGGTAGTCTAGCTTCCCACTGGTTCACTATAACCGCACAGGATTCAAGCCTGCTAGCTGAAATCGCAACTCATGAATGTCTCCAGTTTGAAGTACTTGTGCTGATCTGGACAGCTTACAAGGTGCATCAGTCGCTCGTCACTACCACTGCAATGCAAACAGGAAAGCTCATGACATTTAGAAAAACCTTCGAAAAGCTTGTTTTTGTTCGCGGCGTGTCTGTGCCTGACCTGACCGCTGAACAGCAGCAAGGGCTGGAATACAAACGTTCATTGACTGACAATGTGATAATATTTGCATCTGGGACAGGATTACTTTGATTTCAGTCAAGCAATGTTAGACTCCAGATTGCATAGGTTCAAATGTGCCCTGACGTTTGCACCACGGGATATGGTCAAAACCGGCGTATGCACTAAGTGACCTGTGCAAATACATCTTTTTTTTCATCAGTTTTTCACTCCAAATGCTTGGGCAAGAATGCAGTGCAATATGTAATAAACAGGACATGAAAATGTCAGTGCGAAATTGCACCTCTGCAAACCACATAATCCCGCTCAACGTATGCTGCACCATACAGCGCGGTTTGCAAATGTTATCAGTCCGTCACTCAGGAAGTCACTGGCTCCCCGGGCACGGAGTGATTGACTGTCTGCTCACTGCTTCCTGTACAGCCGTGGAGCGTTCGCTTGATTACTCCTGAGCGGCCACTCGCTGAAGCAGGACTTCACTGTCCACGTGAAAAACGAAGCGCTTGATGCACCGTCACGCCTTTAGGATCTATCAGAGTGAGGAACACAGAGCAGCACCGCGGTCTGTCGGCAAGAGGGACTTGAAATATAAAACACATCAAGTGCAGGAGCTATCAGGAAGTGAAGCTGGTAGCAAAGCTACCCGACATTAGCAGGGGCGTGAAATAAGAAACGCTTGCAGCGCGCCTCATTCAGGCGCTACCAAAGTGAGTAGTGTCGAGAACCACCGCGGCCCGATACCAGCTGGGACTTAAAACATGAAGCGTGCAGTATTCAGGATTTGCCGGAGTGAGCAGCAAAGCGCTGCGGAGTCGGCCTGTCGCTAGATGGGACTTGAAATATAAAGCGCTTGGTTCAGCTTCCTTAATTCAGGAGCTACCAGAGTGAGCACCAATGCGTGGCAATACTGCCTGACACGAGCTGGGGCGTGGTCGGGTCCTTGGGGCTGCTGCCAGTGCCACCCATGGAGATCTGACCTCAGAGACGCACTCGGCGCCCTTACAGAGCACTGAAGTGCTTTACAGAGATTTGCTTGCTCTCGTTAAAGCACTATCAATGCTATAAGTCTCGGCGTCAGCTTGAGATCCTGTGATTCTGGACACTTCACGTAATCGTCCCAAGCGTTCAAAAGAAAATGAATGTGAATGTGTGTAATCTAACTAGTACTCATGCATATCGCTCAAATACCTTCAGGTCGAACTTGCGCTATACAAAACTGTGAAAGGCACCAAAGGTTTCGTTTGATCTTCTTAATGGTGTGATCTGCGCGCTGGGACTTTTTCTCCCCACTGCCATCTCTAATCTGGACATCTGTGTTTTGGTCGTCAACACAAAGGAGCAGAAGCGGGGCACTCCAAAGATTACATAATTCTGAATCACACACACTGTACTCTGCACAAATCCTGCAATTACATTAAGCGCTGTTGTGTTGTTCCACGTTTGGTTTCTACTTATAAGACCCCTCAGGACAAAAGGGCTTTGGTTATAAACAAACCCAGCTTTTCAATGCTTGCTTTCTTTAACACGCTATTGGTGCTATTAGTCTTGGCATCAGCTTGAGATCCTGTGATTCTGCACACCACGTAATCTTCCTGTGCCTTAAAAAAAATGAATGTGACCATGTGTAATGTAACTGGCGCTCATGCATAGTGCTCAAATACATTCAGGTCAAATTTGCGCTATACAAAACTGTGACAGGCACCGAAGGTTTTGTTTGTTCTTGTTAACCCCTTCAGTGCCCGCCCCTTTCCCCGCCCTGTGCCGGCCGTTGCATTAGCGGGCGGGGTCTATGACGAGCTGGACTCGTCATGGGCACAGCGCTACCGCGGCCCATGACGAGTCCAGCTCGTCATGGGCACTGAAGAGGTTAATGGTGGGACCTGCGTGCAGGGACTTTTTTTCCCTACTGCCAATTCTACTCTGGACATCTGTGTTAGGGTCGTCGACACAAAGGAGCAGAAGTGGGACACTCCGAAGATTACATAATTCTCACCCACAGTACACTGCACAAAGCCACCATTACATCAAGCGCTGTTGTGTTGTTACACGTTTGTTTTATACTGATAAAACCCCTCAAGATAACAGGCTTAGCTTATAAACAAACGCAGCTTTTCAATGCTTGCTCTCTTTAAAACACTATCTGTGATATTAGTCTCTGCATCAGCTTACCATCCTGTGTTTCTGGACATATCACGTAATCTTCCCGTGGCTTAAATAGAAAATGAATGTAACTGGTGCTCGTGTAGAGAGCCTCCAGTTCCTTCAGGTCGAGTTCGCGCTACACAAAACTGCAACAAAGAAAAACAAGCTTTGGCATAGCCAATAGGTCTCGCCTTTGGGACCTTAAAAGTATTTAGTTATGAAGCACAATATCCTTGCTGCAACTACATCAACTGTTGCATGGCTAAACACTTATAAAGGTCCCAAAGGCGAGACCTATTGGCTATGCCAATGCTTGTTGCATATTGTTTGGAGGTTAAAATCATTAAAATTGCTTTAAGTAATGATTCACTGGGGGGCCCCCTATATTCAAATGATTCATTGGGGGTCCCCGGATTCCAGTAATGATTATGTAGGGGTCCACAGAAGTCAAAAGCTTAAGAACCACTTTTCTATGCCATGCTGTAACACCTTTAGGAGATGGTGGAGTCAGACTTTAAATAAGTCAGCCCCTTGTCAATAGCTTTTTTATAACACAAACGGCATCTGTCAACTTTTTAACCAATCAAGTCTGTAGCAGTTATCATTGGCTTGTCTGTATAAAGAACACTGGTCTACTGTATTGAGCCATCAGACATATATGCACAAAATTACAAAAACAATATGCGGCTCTTTAAATTGCATCACCAAGGATTCTCACAAGCAAATATTTAACCATAAGAGTTACTCGGACAACACAAAAAAATGCCTACTACGATAATTTCTGACATTCCATATAACAAAATATCTGTCTACATGCTTTAACGAAGAGAGATAAAAACCCTATTGGCTTTAACATATGCTTCTAACAATGCATAAATCAGGCCTATACCACTGAAGTACCTTTTCATAACAGAATAGATCTATGGCATCAGACAATGTTTCCGAAAGAATCAACCAGGCTTACAGGCTTTATCACTTGTATGTCACCACAAACTAATCCTCATTCCTGCCTTATGGGACCTAAGCTTTCCACAAAGCAGTGATCAGCACTCCTTCATGCTTGTGTTGTACGTTTCCAAATGTTTCTAAACTTAGAAGAATACACCAAAAAAATAACGAGCCCAAAATCACCACAGTCGGTGAAGCGAGATAGCTGAGTTAAAACTCAGAAATTCTGGTTCCAAAGTAGGTAACCAACCACCGACTTCATATCAGTTGCCTCTACTTGAGTTCCTTCCTTTATAGCCCACTTGCATGGTCTCCTCCTTCCCTCAATTGTTCCTCATTATTACAACCTTACCTTCTCTTACCTCTTCTTTCACTCACCCTGGACTTATTGCTCGATTCTCTACTCTAATTCCCCCCATTTTGTAGCCCTCCTACTAACAGGCCTTCCTTTGTGCCCTCTTGGAGTGGAAGATATTCCTGCATGATAGTGAGAGGAGTGGAGGATATTTCTGCATGATAGTGAGAGGAGGTCAATGTGTCTCCTGTCCTGGGCTTTCTGCCTACCGTGCCACATCACCCAGGCAAACCAAACTATGTCACACCATTTCAGTTGACCTCTACCACGTTATACATAACACAAAGCAAAAACATGCAGCCCATATGTTTTATCAAACAGTAGCTAAACTGCATAATGTACTTAGAGAAGCAAAGTTCATCCAATGCACATCATTATGCAACCACACTAGCTCTCGGTCACAGTAAACCAATTTTTACACATTACACTACAACACACACATCAGCATCATTCAAAATTCAGAACCCTAAAAATTGCCCAGATAAAACACCTCATTGCACAACACCAAACCATACATTTCACCATGCATAACCATACAGCACCACAAAATACCACCACTCCCAGCAAACACCTTACTGTTTCTTCTGGTTTAGCTGACGGACTCAGTTTAATTCACTGATACCACAATACCCCTCAACAATTATACTTGCACCCTATCACATGTACTCCCTAGAAATCCTGCTCTCCACATCCTCCATCCCATGTGTGCCGCCACTGTCCTTCATATTTCGGATCCAAATACATTCAGAACAGACTCCTCTACATGAAATTGCTCCTGTTTCAGGATTCTTCCACAGCTTTCTGGATGTCATATATATCAGTCTCCCTTTTTTACCTACCCAGCATCATACTACCTCTTCCTATACCATCTGCCTCTTGGGTGCACTCCAACCACAGATCCATTCCCGCTTCGTCGCCATCTGTATGCTTACTCCAACTTTCTAAGCCCTCTACCAACTTCATTCACTCAACCTCGCCAGCCTCAGTATCCTCTCCTATCACACCACACAGTGCATTCTCTTCACTCTTACTGTCCTTTCAGCCCATTAGGTTTCCCATGAACAAACCCATTCTCTTTGCAGTCTCTCATCTAACATTAGCTGTGTTCATCCCAACTGCCTAACATTCCTGATCACTATGCTCATCACACCTACGCTGTACATCCCCCCACCTCTTAGCCCCATAAATAACCAACTTCCTCTCTTCTCAACATCATGCTTGCCTCGCTCACCCTGCCACCATTCTCTATTTAAGATCCCACACACCTCACCCTTCCATGCTCAGTAAGCCAACTCTTTCCAAACCAGGGTAGATGAGTTGACGTGGATCAGAAAGGTGGATTCCACCATGAACACAGTCACAACACTGAGACTATCAGGCACACACAGACACACAATAAGACGATCAACGAGCATCAAGCATTGCGACCTTCCATTGTACCAACAATTGTGGAAGCCCCACTCAGGCAACAACCACAAACCTTGTTGGGCCAAGCACAAAAAGTCACTAAATTAACCAGAGCTTAACCTTATGGGAGCTTGGCACAAAAGCCGTCAGGGTCAAATTAGAGGCATAGTGTCGAGAATTTCTGCAGCACATCAACAGTAATAAAGTGAAAAACACAAAAAAGCAAAAACCCAAACCAATTTAGAAAAAAATAGAGAAAATATTTTAATAAATAGAATCACGCCAAAACTCCAAAAATCCAATCAGTAGACCCGGATTTATGAAAAAAAATTCACATTAATCCCTGCATCCAAAGACAGCATGCAGTCATAGTAGATAAACCAAAACACATGAGGCTAATACAGCCATTTCTAACCAGAATGACAGAAATGTAAAATGAAGCTTGCCATCTATTTTAGGGTTGAGGCTTATGGTTAACATTTGTTTGGGGCACAGGACGGACTTACAGATAGTTTTAGAGTTAGGTTTGGGGACTTGCTTAAGGTCGATCAAACGTTTGGCTTGGTGCTGGGTTGTATTTTAATTTTTTTCAATAGTGCTTTCCCACCATTACAAGGACCAAGCTGCAGGTTAAGGGTGGGTCTTGGGTTAGCATTGGGCCCCGTGAGTAGGAAAGACCGAAGTTTAGGCCTATTTACCACACTGTGGGGTTCAATTTGAGTGAGGATTGTAATAGCTCAGAGAATTAATGAAGTCTCCAATGGTACCTGTTTTGAACTGCCAAAACAACTTTTCCGATCCTGGAAGATCTTTGCAGGGTTGATGCACCATTGCTCAGAGTAGCAATAAATGTCTGTTCCAAGAAATTGCAATAAAGGTCTGCTCTAAGACACAGCTTTGGCCTGAACGTGCTCCTCACTGTTATGTGGCAAGTGGTGTAATGTGTAGATAAAGCTGACACCACCACTGTGTTGGAGCATTTAGATAGGGCATTTGTGACTGATGGCATTCCAGCAGTGTTGTTGAGCAATAATGGAGTGCAATTAATGTTTAATGCAGCCATTAATCACTTTGCAAGAGGTTGGGTGACGCATAGGACAATTTCGCTCTATAACCTCAGCAGGAATGGCACAGAGGAGAGATTTAACTGTGTGGTTAAAGTGTCATTCAAGGTGTGGTTAGCAAACAATGGAAGTTGCATTTGGAAATGAAGAAGGCCGTTTGGGCATATAGAGTAACTGTCCATGATGCTACAGGAGTATCTCCATTTGTAATAATGAGAGGTAGAAGATTCAAGTGCAAATTCACTCTGGCATGGTAACAGCACTGTGAGGTAGAACAATGATCTCTCAGTTCGGTTGAGTGGAAGTTAGACGAGGCGCACAAGAGAAGTAAATCATATTATGACAAGAGCCAAGGTATTGAACCGGTGCAAGTAAAGGTTGGAGACTGGGTGCAAGTACGGAAACCCGTTAAGGTTTCAAAAGGGGAGCGTCCCCTTTTAATTTCGGACTAAGTTTTGAGGAATGCTGTTCGACTGAAACACGGCAAGGTGTGGAAACTTAAACGGGTGGCCATAGAGGCCAAAGAGAATGACTTTGTGATGGTGAAAAATGATTAAGGAGAAGTATGCGAATAACAATTCTGAATTCTTTAAAACAGAAGGGTTCAGTCTATTCTGAAAACTGCACATTTGGAAAAGAGTGTGGAGGGTGGAACCAGAATGGATGGTACCCTTGGGGAAGCGAATGATCAGGAAAATAAAGTGGATGGAGATGTGTCACCAAAATAATGGTATTGCAGGGCGGGACAATTCTTCAGGCAAATCTGGTGATGGTATGAGAAGAGTTTTACCAGGATGGTTGAAAGACTATGTGGTTGGGTGGGTGAGCATTTGATGTTGCCTGTTCAATCATTTACATGAGGTTTCTGGTTTGAGGCTTTGTTAAACTTGTTGGGTTCTTTCTCTCACTCTCTTTCTTTCTGTTAAGCAGGGGATGTGTTAGGGCATGTAATAACATTGTGTGTGTAATAATATTTCTTAGCTGAGGTAAGAGATGAGGGGATGGGTTGTGGTTGCTTAACCTTATGCAGGTGGCATGGAATTCCTGATGTAGTCATGGCAAGGTTTTACTGCTCAGCTTTCTGTACCAGATTGCCTGATGCAGTGAAACCAAGCATACCCATTTACTGATGTGCACAGCATAAATAAACGTCTACATATACACTGGCTGCACCCATGTCTAAACGAAGCACCACACAATAGTCTGGTCTCTAAATAATTGTAATTAAAAACCCTTTTCAATGATAAATTGGATTGTAAATCACAATTCTGAAAATGCCACTTTTAGAAATTTGGCATTTTCCTGTCCTAACCATTTGGTGCCTGCAGCCTGTATCCTGGGTCACATGAGTAGAGGTAGCTGGCTGGCAGTTTGTCGTTGTGTATTCCGATAGGTGTTCTCAGGATGGGGCATCTTTGTCAGAATGAGGAGGAGTAGCTGTCAACTAACACACATACACATCACAAAGACTCTGCCTCAGCACACGCACAGAGATTCACACATAAAGGCAGGACTGTAGAATGTCTTATCAGTGGGCGTTTTGGGGGAGGGGATGCAGGGATGTTAACTTGCTTTGACTTCATTTTACAGTAAAGGAAAGGAACCAAACCCGAAAAAAGATCTGCCCCACAATCGGAATATTTGTTTCATCAGAACTGAAAACAGTTTTGTTTCATTCTATCATAGCTTTTCATGCATATTTTTTTTTTTACTCTTAGTCTGAAAATAAAATACAATTTAAACTGCCAAATACAGGATCCAAAAACGTGATTTTAAAGTGCCTTAAAGTAAAAATACAACTACCAAATACGTGATTCAATAAACTTGATTTTAAAGTGCCTACAAATATTCCACGCTGGATTTATTAGAGAACTTTGCATGTTCTTCCAACTACAATGTTTTATAATGGTTTCTACAGAGATTTAATGGCGACTCACAAGCGATCCTCATTTAAGGGGCAAAACATCATTTATTTGCTATATGTGGAAACGAATCACTGACCAGGTCCTTTTGTAAGCCTCCATAATATATATACAGTCCCATACATTTCAAGAGAACATTCATCAGTTTTTGGTAAAAACGACTCTGGACCCGGGCATTCAACTAAAAGGAAGCGAAATATAAACGTCCTTGAGTCCCTCCACCCCATCCTTTCAGTCGAAGGTTTGCTTTGAGTCCTGGTGAACACTCTTCTATACTGAATATGAAGGTCAGAGGTGTGTGCTCGCCCCAGCCATCGCTGTGACCGTCAAAGGTGGTCGCACACCTCAGCTCTCTGTATGGAGGTCAGAGGTGTGCATTCACCTCAGTCCTCACCCGAGCTCTCGTGTGAAGGTCAGGGCTGTACACTCATCAAATCCTTGGCTTGACGGAAAAGGGACTGCAGGGAAAACTTATCAAAACGAAGAGCAGGAAGAGCAGAGTGACTCCACCTCTGTGTGAGATTCATTCAAGGTCGACAGCTTTAGTGCTCTCGTGCAATATGCTTCAGGGTCGAGAGACAATACTAATCCGCCGGTGTTCGGATTAGGCTACATTTCCAGTAATGTGCCTCTCACCCATTTGCGTTACCTGTGGGATGTAGGCTCCAGGTGCGGATGCCCCGATTAGGGACTGTGTGAAGCCGCTGAACTTGTAGTACATGGTGCTGGAACAGTGGGTGCAGCCGCCTATTGCCGACAGTCTGCAGAAGGGAAAAGGAAAGCGGAAGCGTGTCTCCGGCGCGCTCGAAGATGACGTCACTCCGTCTGCGACTCCTAGTCAATGTCATTAGCTCAAATTTTGTTTTCTATCCCTGTTGTCGCAAACTATGCCTCGCGTGTCAATAGTTCCGAATGAAGCTTAGGCGCCGCATTTTTAAAATGTAAAATGCTGTTCTGTTAGCATTCTTGCGTTTGAAACTTTCTCCGTTCCAACGTAATGCAAAAAATGACGATCCTTTAAATCCCTCTCGTGTATTTTTAATCAGTCTTAAATAGCGCAAACCCGACCCGAAGGTATCAGAGCGTCTTGACTCGCATCTGGTGCCTGCCCCAGTTCCAAAGTAGGCAGCCCTGCCCGTATAGCCACTTCCTTGGAATTTGGAGGTCTGCAAACAACTAGGTATTGACCCATCAAGCAATGCCTTCTGAAAGTAAATGGACCAGTTAATAAATATATTTTCTTACGCACAGCTGCCGAGTTTTCAGAATGCGTATGTCACGTAGGGTGACCAGAATTTTAAAGCCAAAAACCGGTACTTTTCACAACAATAGAAGGACTACAGTTTTACTTCAAGCGAGCGCACAGAATGACAGCGTTCCTCAGCAGAGAATTACAGAACAGGCTGTTAGAACTGTAGCGAAGTGGTTATCCACAAAATTCCAGGAGACGCTGGTATAATCCAAAGAAGATTTATTGGTCATACACTCAATAAAGAAAATTGCAGGAAAGAAGAGCTGACATGAAAGCGACTTAACAAGCTAGAGGTCAGCAGATAACTGACACTGGCAGAACCCAACCATACATGACATAACATAGTTCTAACCTAGAATCATGGCAATTAAAGAAACAGTAAAGAATACTAAATAATGAAGAATACTACATACCCTCCCCCCATAAACAAAACAAAATAATAGTAATAACAATTAATACAATACATAATCATTGAATTTTTGTGGCATCTTGCAAACGCGATGATCACGCGTAGGTACAACATCCATGGAGATAGAAGATTGACTTGGGGAACCTAATGTAGAACTTAAAGCGGGATTAATGATGACATTATCTGCATTAGAGCTGTTATCCAAATCAGGACCAAAAATAAACACGTCATCATCTTCATCACATCTGTTTGTATATATTTTGTTGAAAATCTTAACTTGTTTGTCAGAAACTTTCACAACATTGTTCTTATTCCACCAACCTCTATTTCCTAGAAATACAGAGGATTTGGTGACTTTGACTACCTTGACTGGTAAAGTAAACTTGGATTGACCTTTACAGACCTTAAAAGATTTTTTAATAATAACCCAATCATTTGTTTTGATAAATGGAACATGATGAGGGGAACTACCATCATAAAATTTCTTTTGGAGAAACTGCTTATGAGCAACTCTAGATTTAACCTCTTGATAATCTGTTGTGGTGTTCCTTTTATTAAGTAAGGAGGAGCCTGCTTTCAAATCAATGAACCAATGCAGCACGAGTTTAGATCTAGCTTCCCTACCCCTAAGCGCTTTAAAAGGTGTGACTCCGGTTGTGGAATGAGGTGTCGTTAAATAGGCCCACACTTTCGTTTGTAAGAAGGCGCCTACATCAACATTTGTTGCAATGGCAGTTTGTACTCCTTCTTTAATGAAAAGATTGTCCCTCTCAACTAATCCATTTGAGGAAGGACTATGCAAAGCAACATGACAGTGTTTTATTTCAGCACTCTCAAGAAAACTAGTGAAATGCTGAGAAGTAAAATGTTGACCATTGTCAGTGACGACGTAGTTAGGAGTGCCCTCAATTTTAAAAATGTTTTGAAGAAACGAAACAACATTGATGGAGTTGGCTGCTTGAACAAATGAATAATATAACCATTTGAAATGGTAATCTATGGCAACTATGCAGTATCTTTTGTCTGTGGGTAGTAGGTTAAAAGGTCCTGAAAAATCTAAGGCAATTTTGTCCCATGGGAATTCTGGGAAAGGAACAGTAATCAAAGGTTTCGTGTGAACCTTCCAATGTTTATATGAAACAACACAACTTGGACAATTGTCTATGAACAATGCTACTTGTTTGTCCATACCTGGCCACCAGAAAATGCTTTTGATAGTCTTGCATGTTGCAGAAATGCCTAAATGACCTGCGTGTGCAATATTTATAATCTTTTCTCTTAGAGATATAGGAGGAACAAACAACCCATTTCTTACACAGACTCCATTTTCAAATGATATTTGTTCACTAATTTGTGCAAAACTCTTTACATCCTTGCTCAAACCTTTGTTAGCTGGCCATTTACTACTATTAAAAATTTCCACTTTCTTAAGAGTCTCATCAGGTGCCATTGCGGAGGCCCATTCCTCTTGTGATATGCTGCCATTGCATTTAGAGACAGCATCTATAAGGCCAATTACACAATCTTTGTGGAAATCATCCTCACCTTCGCTACAATCAGGCAGAGGTATACGAGAAAGGCAGTCAGCACGGATATTCTTACCTCCTTGAATATACTTGATGTTGAGATTATATTCTTGTAGTTTAGATAGTAGTCTGACTAGTCTTGCTGAAGATTTTCCCAGGCCATTACCACACAATAGAGAGACTAAAGGTTTATGATCTGTGAAAACCTCACATCGAGTACCCCAAATGTATGTTTTGAATTTCTGTACTGACCAGACAATGGCAAGTGCCTCTCGTTCGATTGTGCAGTAGTTGCACTCAGTTGGAGTTAAAGTGCGAGAGACAAAGGCGATGGTTTGTTCTTTACCATCAATCCATTGCCCAAAAACTGCACCAAGGCCCTTCTGACTAGCATCTACTGATACAAAAGAATTTGCATTTGAAACAAACGGATGTAATGCTGGGGCATTGATAACTAATAATTTCACTTTTTCAAAAACCTCACGTAGTGTGTCATTCCATTCAAACTTTATACCTTTCTTAAGGAGGTACCTTAATGGTTGAATCACCTGCGCATAACCTGGTACAAATCTAGCATAGTATTCACATAAACCAAGAAATGAGCGCAAAGCCTCTATATCTGTAGGAGATGGTGCATCAAGTATTGCTTCTACATTACAACATTTTGGTTTAATGCCTTCTCTTGAAATATTGTGACCTAGATATTCAACATTGTTAACCAACAATTTACATTTATTAGCCTTAACTGTCATACCTCTGTCTTGTAGAATGGTCAATACTTTCTTTAGAATTAGTATGTGTTCCTTTTCGGTTTCGGTATGGATCAATATGTCATCTTGATATGCTTGTACTTGTGGGATGTCACCAAATAAATTAGCCATTAGTTTTTGGAATACACTTGCGGCTGATGCAAGTCCAAATGGTAATCTTAAATATTTATAAGCTCCAAAGGGAGTCACGAATGCAGTGAGGGCTTGGCAATCTGGGGAGAGTTTAATTTGGTGATAAGCGGAGTGTAAATCGATGGTGGAAAAAAACTTGGACTTCCCTATTTTTGCCAACATCTCGTGTATGAGAGGTAAGGGATGACAGTCTACAAGGATATTTTGATTTAAAGATCTTAAATCTACACATAACCTAAGATCCCCATTCCTTTTTTTCTGTAAAACAACCGGAGAAATCCATTCTGAGGAGTCGATTGACGATATTATGCCTTCAGTTTGTAAATTATTGAGTAAAGCTTTCAAATCCTCTCTGACAGTATGGGGTACAGGCCTGACTTTGTATATTATTGGTACAGAATTCTCTTTCAACATTATGCCGTGTTCGTAACCTTTTACTACTCCCACTATATTCTTGAATACATTTGGAAAAAGACCTTATGATATTTTTGACCTCCATATCAGATTGAATACTTGCCAAGATATTTGAAGGAAGATCACCAAGTACAATCGGAGGATCTTGTCCAGGGCATAATATAATACCTAGAAGAGCAAGATCTTTCCAACCTATGATGTCTCTTCCTCTAACAGCCACGTAGATTTTTGTCCTAACAGCTCTTCCAAGACACTCTACTTTATCCCAAAATTATCCTAAAAGCTCTATATCTTGCTCTCCAAAAGCTTTGGGGTTGATATCAGGAGCAATGAGTGACATTTCATTTGGCCAAAACTGGTAAAATGTGCAATCCGCGAGAATAGCAACAGGAGCCCCTGAATCAGCCATTGCTAAAAAAATTTCCCATCAATAGACATGTCAACCAATGGGCCCTTAATTGGTTTCCCAAGTGACTCTGGAACTTCAATAGTGACCACGACATTTGCAAATTGTGAAGTACAGTCTTGCACATCTTGATTCTCCAACGAGATATTAGATACCCTGACTCTGTTTAAATTAGTATTTATGTTAATCCTACAGGCTCCTTGAAAATGACCAACCTTTTGACATTTAGTGCATTTTTTTTCCCAAAGCAGGGCAACTGGGATTGTTCCCTATGTGGCTTCTAAAACCACATCGAAAACAAACCAACTGTCCTCTTGGAGATTGATTCTTATAATTCCTATTCTTGTTATATGACTGTCTATTATTAACAGCACACACAGCATTGTCGTTAGAAACCAGACTCACATTGGAAGAACATGCAGGTTGCACAGTTGTCTGTATAGGGGAAACCAAAGTCTGGTTTGATTGACTAGACAACACTTTAGTTGTAACAATCGACCTCTCAATGCTTTTTGCTATGTCGATAGTTTCAGCCAAATTAGGATTGCGTGAGGTAAGTAACCGTTCTTGAATTTTCTTGGAAAAACAGTGAAATACAAATTGATCTCTAATGTAAGTATCAATATCTGGTCCAAATTCACATTTTTCAGCTAACACTCTTAAAGTCACTATATAATCCTCTACTGATTCTTCACAAGACTGTTTACACATTGCAAAATTAAATCTTTCCAGTAGGACACTTGAAGTATCAGAATACTGTTTGGCTATGCGGAACTTCCCTTCAGTGTAAACATTCCAAACTGTGTCTTCGGAAGTAGGGGCAGGATGTCTTGGTAGGTTATCAAAAACTCTACGACCTGCTGTGCCTAAATGATTGACCAATAAAGCTAATTTTCTTTTTGGCGAGGAATTGTCTGCATCAATGGCTGTAAGGTAATTTTCAAAGTCTCTAAGCCATTCTGCCCATTTTAGTTCAGGTTTGCCTGCTTTTAATAAAAATGGTGCCGGCTGAATGACACCTTGGCTGGAAGCCATTGGAGTTGAAAGTAATGTTTTGTTGCTGCTGCTAAAAACGATGTTGAATTAATCTTCCTCGAAACGTTGAGAAAAAACTCACATAAAGGATTATACTTTGAAGTCAAAGATTAAGAAAGTACGTCTAGAATAACATTGCCATAACTCACTGTCACTCAAAGCAGGAACATAAGGTGTGTGAACCACCGTGTGTCACACTGGCAGGAACGCTGTGTCTCGCGGATGTATGAAGCTAGTTTTGTTTATGCGTACAAAGTTGCTTTGAATATTCCAAGTGCTGAGGAGAACAAACAAACAAACTCTTCCTTCCCTATTTAAGATGGCCGCCAACGTGCGTGTGACGTCAATACGTCAACGCGTCTCCCACGATGCAATGCGGTAAGACGGGGAAGAAAAGGAATATGGAGCGCATTTACCTGGAACGCTGGAACACTGAGGTAGGAATATTGCTTTATGTTTCCTTCTGAACGATGTCGCGAGGTAAACAGTACTACCCGGTGTGTTTTTGAATGATGCTACAAAGCAACAGTCCTTCGTTTGAACATGGCAACACCAGAAACAACAAAAATTCCCAAAACTCGCAACAATCCTCAACTGGTTTCACGGGGTCCGCCGACGTCCGAAAGCCAAAGATGGTTCACGGTGTTGATTGCGGTGGCACAGGGCAAACACAAAATTGAACCTGCGCGTTAGGAAGAATACAATAGACAAAGCAGATCAGTTTCCAAAAAACAATTTCCTTCTGAAAGGCATGAACGTTCCTTAGTCCCAGCATAGGCAATCTAGTGAGGTCCTGTCGATCAAAATTACCATGGGGATCAATAATCGCAGATGTTGAAGACGGTACCCTACTTCTGGTACCAAATTGTAGCGAAGTGGTTATCCACAAAATTTCAGGAGACGCTGGTATAATCCAAAGAAGATTTATTGGTCATACATCCAATAAAGAAAATTGCAGGAAAGAAGAGCTGACATGAAAGCGACTTAACAAGCTAGAGGTCAGCAGATAACTGACACTGGCAGAACCCAACCATACATGACATAACATGGTTCTAATCTAGAATCATGGCAATTAAAGAAACAGTAAAGAATACTAAATAATGAAGAATACTACATAAACCTACATAAACTGCCTTTTTTAACCCAGAAGCTTGCCTGTTATTTAAATTGCTTTCTGAAAACAACTGACAACTATCCCTGCTTTGTAAAACATAAGCACCTCCCACCGTTTTTAGCTGACCCTCTCTTTAAACCGGGACAGGAGCTACATTTCCTGAAATCTGCCGGGACAGCTGGTGAAAACCGGGACCGTTCGGGCAATGGGAACCCAGGTGGAGCAGGGCGCGAGCCGGTCTCCACCTGGGCTATTTCGCGCAAGGGAAACGGCCGCACGAAGGGTCAGGTGTAGCTAATTAGGCAGGGGAAGGGATTCAGGAGGCGGCAATTAGAGGCAGGCTAGCGGGAAGATACATGCGTCAGAGGTGCCCGCGATGTGTCGTCGCTGTTTTTCCCGTTGTCGTGTGTCGTGACCTGGGCACAGGGCACTAGGACCCTGGACCCGACTGGTGGGGAGGGGCAAGGAACCGGACACCACTTCCGGTTAAGAGGTGGGGGATGGGCAGAAAGCCAGGAACAGAGCATGAGGCAGGATGTGTAGCTTGGCGCAGCGAATAACAAATAAATGTACCTGAATCCAGAAACAGACTCCTGTTGTGCTTCACTGACAAAGACACGACAGCTGGCAACGAAGGTCCAAAGGCAGAATCAACGGATGTGTCCAGGTGCCCCAGGAGCGAAGGAACAAAAAGCCAGGAGCCCACCCTGGTCCAAGTGCCGGATCGGAGGAACGGCGCGGGAGCCCACCCCGGCCAAAACAACAACAGCGAGTGAGGGAAGGAAAAGGAGCCACCCGGCCGTGACTGCAAGCCGGTAAGAAGCCCCCATTGCTGCCCAAGAAGACAGCACGCACGAGCAAACAAAAAGAAATCTCGCGCGAGATATCACGAGAAGAAGGCGGCCATCTTAGGGTCAGGCGAAAGCGGCCAATCAGTGCCGCGGAAGGCCCGGTGGCCATCTTTGAGTCAGGCGGGAACTCACAAGGACCCCGTGATCTCGCGAGACTTGGGTGGCCAGCTTGGAACCAGGCAAAATCAGCCAATCAGGAGCGAGAGAGGCCCGGTGGCCATTTTAAAGTCAGGAAAGAAAAGAGAATACAAAAAAAGTGCAAAAAGATACAATAAGGGCAAAAGAAGAAGACAAAGTGCGCTAACAAAAATAAAGAGACAATAAGAAAGGAAAAGAAAATGAATAAAGCAGTTTAAAGGCAGGAAACGCAGAAATAAAGTCTAAAGAATAAGAAAAGCTGCGCAAAACAAAGAGACAATAAGGAAGAAAGTAAAAAAAAGAAAAGAAAACACAGAAAAACAAAAAGAAGTGCGAAAAAGAAGGAAAAGCTAAACGAAAGTGACAAACAAGAGAAGAACAGAATAAAAGAAAGAAGTGCCACAGGTACACAATTACTGAACAAGGGAGAGACAAACCCAGCGCTCAGTACCGTAGACCCCTTCCATTGAACCTATCTGAACCACAAGTAGGCATCAGATGGGAGCGATGGGTTCGCAAGTTCGAAAGATACATGCGCGCCACGGATGTAACAGACGCTAAGCAGTTGGATCTATTTTTAAACCTCGTAGGGGACGAAGTAGACGACCTACTAGTGACATTCTCTGATGACCAAACGGCAACATATAAAGGGCTAATCAAGTGCCTCTCAGCCAAATTTGAGCCGCAAAGAAACATTGACTTTGAGAGCTCCACCTTTGCAATTGCATTTCAGCACACAGACGAGTCCCTTGACGATTTTGCGATAAGACTACGCAAATTGGTCACACACTGCGAATTTGACAAGTTCGATAACGAATCAATCAATCATAGTATTTGTAAATATACCCGTAAGGTTCTCAAGTTGCTGGGAGGGGGATGCTGCTAATGTTCGAAGAGCCAGATCTTGAGGAGTCTCCTGAAGGATAGAAGGACTTCGGTCTGCCGTAGGCGGATGGGGAGGGTGTTCCATGTCTTGGCGGCGAGGGGGGAGAATGATATGCCACCAGCAGTCACTCTTCGGATGCGGGGGATGGTGGCGAGGGCATGGTCTGCGGAGCGGAGCTGGCGGGCGGGGGTGTAGAGGCTGAGTCGTCTGTTGAGGTACGCTGGTCCGGTGTCGTGGAGTGACTTGTGTGTGTGGGTGAGGAGCTTGAAGGTTATCCTCTTGTTGATGGACAGCCAGTGTAGGTCTTTCAGGTGGGGTGTGATGTGAATGCGGCGGAGGATGTCCAGGATCAGGTGAGCGGAGGCGTTCTGGATGCGTTGGAGTCGTTTCAAGAGTTTGGCCGGGGCTCCTGCGTAGAGTGCGTTGCCGTAGTCCAGTCTGCTGCTGACGAGGGCCTGGGTGACCGTCCTTCTAGTTTCGGTGGGTGTCCACTTGAAGATCCTGCGAAGCATGCGGAGGATGTTGAAGCAGGAGGAGGAGACAGCGTTGACCTGCTTTGTCATGGAGAGTGTGGAGTCGAGGATGACCCCTAGGTTTCGTGCATGGTTGGTGGGTGTATGGGGTGCTCCTAGTGCCGTCGGCCACCAGGAGTCGTCTCAGGCCGAGGGGGTGGAGCCAAGGATGAGGACCTCCGTCTTGTCCGAGTTCAGCTTCAGTCGGCTGTTCCTCATCCCGTTGGCGACGGCCTTCATTCCTTCGTGGAGGTTGGTTTTGGCGGTGTGGGGGTCCTTGGTGAGCGAGAGGATCAGCTGGGTGTCGTCGGCGTAGGAGATGATGTTTAGGTTGTGCAGTCGGGCGACGTGGGCGAGTGGTGCCATGTAGACGTTGAATAACATTGGGCTGAGAGATGAGCCTTGAGGTACGCCGCAGATGATCTCGGTGGCTTTGGAGAAGAAGGGGGGCAGGCGGACGCTCTGGGTTCTTCTGGAGAGGAAGGAGGTGGTCCAGTCCAGGGCCTTCTCTTGGATTCCAGCGTCGTGGAGGCGTTCTCTTAGTGTGCGGTGGCAGACTGTGTCGAAGGCGGCTGACAGGTCCAGGAGGATCAGGGCCATGTTTTCTCCATTGTAGAGCATGATCCTGATGTCGTCGGTGGCGGCGATGAGGGCAATTTCGGTGCTGTGGTTGCTGCGGAACCCTGACTGGAATGGGTCCAGGATGTTGTTCTCTTCGAGGAAGCTGGTCAGTTGTTTGTTGACGGCCTTTTCGATAACCTTCACCGGGAATGGGAGCAGGGAGATGGGTAGGAAGTTCTTGAGGTCCTTGGGGTCCACCTTGGGTTTCTTTAGTAAGGCGTTGATCTCTGCATGCTTCCAGCTCTCCAGGAAGGTCGCTGTCTCGAAGGAGATGTTGATGGTTTTCCGAAGATGGGGTGCGATGGTCCTACTGGCTTTGTTGAAAATGTGGTGTGGGCAGGGGTCTTCCGGGGATCCGCAGTGAACGGTGTTCATGATCTTGATGGTGTCGTCGTCGTTGGTGTTGGTCCAGGCGAGCAGGCGGTTGGTGCGGGTGGTGGTTGTGGGAGCGGGGGTGTCGGTTGTTGTCGGGGTGCTGACGGCGTCGAAGCTGTCGTGGATGTCTGCGATCTTGCGGTGGAAGAAGGTGGCCAGCGAGTCGCACAGTTCTTGTGACGGTGGGATGTCGTTGGTGTTGGAGTTGGGGTTGGAGAGTTCCTTCACGATGTTGAAGAGCTCTTTGCTGTTGTGTGCGTTGATGTCGAGGTGGTCTCTAAAGGCGGACCTTTTGGTGGATCTGATGAGTTGGTGATGTAGGCGGGTGGCTTTCCTGTGGGCTGTGTAGCTTCCGGTGTTCTTTCGCGGGTCCAGTTTTTTTCTAGTTTTCGGCAGGTTTGGTTGGAGGCCTGGAGGTCTTCGGTGAACCAGCTGACTCTGTTGCTGGTGTGGGTGGTTGGGGGTTTCTTGAGCGGGGCGAGGGTGTTGGCGCAGTCGTTGATCCATTGTTTGAGGTTGCGGGCTGCAGCGTCGGGGTCGGTTGGGTCTGTGGGTGGGCTCTGGGCGAGGGCGGCAGTTAGCTGGTCCTCACTGATCTTGCCCCAGCTGTGGCGAGGCAGCTGCTGGGTGTGGTGGTGTGTGGTGGGTTTCCAGAAGGTGAAGTGGATGCAGCAGTGGTCGGTCCAGTGGAGTTCGGTGGTGCAAAGAAGAAGAAGACGTGGGTGCTTGCTGAGAAGATGAGGTCAAGCGTGTGGCCGGCGGAGTGTGTGGGTGCTGTGACGAGTTGTCTGAGTCCGAGGTTGCCGAAGTTGTCGATCAGGGTGGAGGAGTTGGGGTCTTTGTTGTTCTCGAGGTGGAAGTTCAGGTCCCCGAGGAGGATGTAGTCCGTGGAGGCGAGGGCGTGTGTGCTGACGAGGTCGGTGATGGAGTCGCTGAACTGCGGTCGGGGTCCAGGGGGTCTGTAGATGAGGGTGCCTCTGAGGGTGGTGTTGAGGTCGGTGTGGATCTGGAAGTGCAGGTGTTCAGCGGTGCTGAGGGTGTCGTCGGCGTGTGTCGAGATTTTGAGAGTCGTTCCTGTGGCCGATGGCGATTCCTCCTCCTGTTCCGTTGGTGCGGTCCTTGCGGGTGATCTTGTAGCCTTGAACAAGCAATTCGCCTGCGCATCATTGAGGGATGCCGGTCAATGAAATTCCACACACAAATATTTAAAGAACCGACCACGTTGGAGAAAATTCTAACAATGACCAGGGCAGAAGCGACGGCGCAAGCAAAGCAGATGGAGCTGGGTAAGGAAAGGCGAATAGAACAAGTGAACCGCATGGCCGGAAGCAACCGCATGAACAACTGGAAGAAAGAGAACTATGAGCAACCGCCAAGAAAACAACATGAAAAAACATGCTACAGATGCGGACTTGAGTTCCCACACACCGGCGCGTGCCCGGCAATGGGTCAAACATGCAGAAAGTGCAACAGGAGCAATCATTTTGCAAGCGTGTGTCTGGGCACACAATTCAGAAGTGAGAGAGGACGACCTGGAAGACCGCGGATGACAACAAACAGATATTCCAGGCACATGGAAACGGCAACCCGCAGCTCGTCAGCTGAATCTGATGGAGAAGCGGTGCAAGAGAACGTAGAACGACTATACTTGATGTCTAACGTTGCTTCTGCAGAAGAAGACAAAGGGCGAGAAAGCATCCACCTAATAGAGAAACATCAAGTAAAAAAGACAGCGACTGTGAACATAGATATGGGACAGCACAAAACACGGTTCGTGTTAGACAGCGGCGCTACATGCAACATCATGTGTGTATCAGAATATGAAAAGATGGAAACAAAGCCGCCGCTAATGCGATCCACGGTTGACGTATTCACGTGGGGATTGAAAAAACCAGTGACCAACATGGGGAAATTCACAAAGACACTGATAGACAAAGACCGATCAAGCAAGGAAGACATACATGTACTGAAGGGTGACATTCCAGCACCATGTTTACTGAGTAACGTCACAGCGCAGGTGATGGGCCTCCTCACAATGACATACCACATGTCAGAGAAGAAGAACATTCTGGGAGATTATCCAGGAATCCTACATGGACTAGCGAAACTAAAAGGATGGCAAATAACACTGCACATCAATGAAGCAGTGAAACCAGTAGCTCAATATCACAGACGAGTGCCGATACACCTGCAACCTCAAGTAGAGGAGGAAATAAAAACGTTGCTAAGTCAGGACATCATAGAGCCGGCAGACGGACCAACACCATGGGTGTCACCAATAGTGGCAGTCCCAAAGAAGAACACATCCAAAATTCACATCTGTGTCGATATGAGGATACCAAATGCAGCAATTGAACGGGAAAGACACCCTGGACCACACCTCAACGACATGATCAGCTGCCTAACTGGCGCATGCCGATTCTCAAAGCTGGACCTGTGCAAAGTATATCATCAACTAGAGCTTGACCCGCAGTCAAGGTACATTACGACATTCTCCACACACATGGGTCTATTTCGCTACAAGCGGCTGAGTTTTGGCATCAAATCGGCGGCAGAAATATTTCAATAAACAATACGGCAAGTCATAAGGCCAGTAAAAAAAAGCCTCAACTACAGTGACGACATTCTGGTATTTGGTCAAACAGATGACGAGCATGACAAAGCATTGCGGGACGTGTGCTCCCAGCTGGAACAGGCAGGTCTAACACTGAATGAAGACAAGTGCGAAATAGGGAGAAACAAACTGGAGTTCTTCGGACACATCTTATCTAAAAAAGGGATGCGACCCGATCCCAGCAAAGTGGAGATGCTGGAGAAAGATAAACCTCCGAGCGACGTTGCAGAAGTGAGGTCATTCCTTGGGCATGCCAGCTACTGCGCGAGGTACATAAAAGACTTTGCCACGGTAAGCACACCACTGAGAGAACTGACGAAGCAAGGCCAGACATTCATGTGGACAGAGGACTGCAACAAAGCGTTTGAGGCCATCAGACATGCACTGATAGCGGTGGACCATCTTGCGTACTTCGATCCCCTACTGTGCACAGAATTGACGGTGGACGCCAGCCCGGTGGGGCTAGGAGCGATCCTGGCACAACATAGGCCAAGTAAAGAGGCCCCAAGAAATATAGTGGCATACGCAAGCAAAAACCTGTCCGACATGGAGAGGGCATACTCACAGCCGGAAAAAGAAAGCCTCGCAGTAGTATGGGCATGTGAGCACTATCACATGTTCATATATGGGAAACCATTCACCATTGTAACGGATCATCAGGCCCTAGTAACGATCTATGGAAATCCTAACGCGAAAATACCACCTAGAATCGAGAGATGGGGCATAAGACTGATGGACTACAACTTCAAGATCGTGCACAAACCAGGGAAAGAACACAACCCGGCGGACTACATGTCGCGACACCCTTTGCCACAGACATCTGAGGCAACATCAATAGCGGAGGAATACCTGAACTTTGTACTAAAATAAAACACTCCGGCGTCAATAACGTTGGCAGAGCTGGAGCTAGAAACAGGGAGGGATGCCACCGTGCAGGCGGTCAAAATGGTAACAAGACAACAGTGATGGAGACATATAAACAACAACAGCATCATGGAAAATGGAGTGATCAAAGATGAAATGCTGGCATTCAAAAAGATTTATATCAGCAAGAGGGCAAAGTTCCTATGCCAGGGTGCAAAAAGTCACCCATGCATTAGGGTGCAAAAAGGCACCCGTGCAGTGAAACATGAAAAGAAAAAGTGGAAAAGAGAAGAAATAAAAGAAAAAGGAAAAAGGAATCCTAGGGAAAGAAGACCCAAATGTGAGGGAGAATCATTCTACATCCTCTGCTGCCCTCACACACCCTGAGGGGTGTCATGTTTCATCATCGGGCAATTGCTCCTTGTAGGGCCGGCGCTGCAATTCCCTACGGGTCCCCCGAAGGGTCACTTTATCGGAGATCTTTTTAGAGGATTGCCGGATGGTGCATGAGGGTGTGTGGGAAATGGGTCAAAAGGAGGGCAATAAAAGTGCGTGCAAGTGTGATGAATTCAAGGGTAAACATGCAGCGATAAGTTTTAACAGTGCACCCTTGGCAGTCCAAATAACTGCTAAAAATTATTGACCCAAAAGGCCTATTTTGCCTGGTTGTCAATAGTCAAGGCCAACATGTTTCGCGCCTCCATCGCCCATAGGTCGTAAGCGCTTCTTCAGGACCATCATAATAAAAAAGTGCAGTGCACGTGAAACAATAAGTATGAATTAAAAATAACCCTCTTATCTCAGCCAGGGCGGGGCAGAAACCTGTATACCCTCGTTGTGGTTACAGCTGCTAAATGGAAGCCGCTCCTGAATGGTACCTAGGAAAAGAAAAAACATGATAGACCAAAAGTCAGCATCAGTAACAACTTGATGCTGCACAGTGTACCACTTCTGTGTGCACATCGATTACACAAAAAAAGAGATGAACAAGCACACAAGACAGGTCAAATACAGCTGGTCAAAGGAGCCCAAGCCTACTATAATGACTCAAAAAGTGTCAAGAGGAACCTTATCCTAGCATGGAACGTATAGCCTAATAAGTGCTCCACATGGTAAAACATCCTGCCGTAGTATAAGTAATAAGGCTACCAACATGCAGTATTATCAATTCTAAGACAACATGCTCACCTAGAATTGCTAATAACGATCCTCCAATGGTCAGAGTAATGGACTCCCGCATATAGTCGGGCTGTGGAAACAATAAACACAGGACAGGAACATAAAGGCACATTACCAGAGCACCGATAATGCTGAGCAAAATGCTCACAGTCATCCAATTCCTGCATCAACAGTGTACTTACAATCATGTGCGGGTGCTGCCTCCTCTACACCTACCCCTGTCCAAGCGTCTGCTGAAAGAAAACTAGTAACGGCAAGACGCAAATTTAAATCAGGAGACTGGGTCAGGTGTTAGGCGGTGTCCCTTTCCGGGTGGTCCTAAGGATTGCGACTAAATGCGCATGTGCGAATGCAGGACGTGAATGCGCATATGCATTCATAAGGCACACTTCTCCCCAACTCCTGCGCACCGGCTTGATGAAAGAAAAAGTATTGTCGTCGGTTATCCCCAAAGAGATGCTGGCAATTAAAATACAAATTGCTCGCGTTCAATACCCTTTACATTCAAATAAAGCCAACTTGTGGAAAGAGTCATAATGTTATTCCTGGACCACACCTCGTAAGAAGTATAAATCTGTGTTACTGGTGCCTAATCGAAAGAAATCCAATAACCAAGTACAGTTATATAGACAACATGTAGGGGGCTGGAGAATGAGTAATCTAAAAATGATGACCTAAATGTAGGGTACTGGGTACATTACACAAGTCTTCCACTATGGAGAGGAAAGTAATTAACCAAGACATCGCCATGGCGAATAGGTCCAGGCGTAGTCTGAAAACAAATCCCACTAACACTATGATCCTGCCTCGGCATTCGAAAAGATTCATGAAGAGCTATCAGAGACCAAAAATGGAATAATACTGAGAGGAACAAGAATAGTGATACCAAGAGCTCTGCGGAGACAGACTGTAAATCTGGCACACGAATCACATAGAGGCATGGTGGCAACAAAGAAGTTGCTACGGGAAAAAGTGTGGTTCCCGGGGTTGGACAACATGGTGGAGGCCACCGTCACAAACTGCCACATCTGCAAAACGACGGGGCAGCCAGAAAAACCGGAACCGCTACAAATGTCAGAGCTCCCGCGGCCAGTGTGGACCGAGCTGGCAGCAGACTTCTACAGGCCTCTGGAAACGGGAAACTACCTGCTCGTGATAATTGATAAATTCTCCAGGTTTCTCATTGTGCGACAAGTATCGTCGACATCAGCAAGTGCAACACTGCCAACGCTGGACAACGTGTTTGCGGCATGGGGTTCCCCACAAACACTAAAGACGGACAATGGCCCGCCATTCTCAGGGGAAGAATTTCGAAAATTTATGGACTATTTAGGGATCCATCACAGGAAAATAACGCCTCTGTGGCCACAAGCAAATGGAATGGTGGAAAGATTCATGGGGAACATTTAGAAGGCTGTCCAAAGAGCAAAGCTGGCGCAGATATCAATAGGACCGGCTCTGTGTCAAGTACTAAGGGACACCCCTCACAGCTCCACAGGACGGTGTCACGCCGAGCTAGTGCTGGACAGATCAAGCAGGACAAAGCTACCGCAGCTAGAAGCAACAACAATGCCAGAGCAGAGCAGCACCGCCATCAAAGACCAAGAGGCCAAGGAGAAAATGAAGGCATATGCCGATGCAAGGAGACATGCCACTCCTGAGCACCTCAAGCAAGGGGATATCATGGTGGTGCGGCAGCGGCAGCTGAGAAAATCGGACAGCCCATTCTCAAAGGAGCCATTGACGGTGACCGAGGTAAAAGGGCCCATGATAACAGCATCAGCAGGACGCTACCATATCGCATGAAACAGCTCACACTTCAAGGAACTCAAGATCATGGACGAAGACAGAAAAGATGTCTCAACAGGAGACGCAGGCATGAGACAGGACGAGGACAAACAGATGGACAAAGGAGAAACACGTCAAAGAAGAGAGTGCAAAAGACCAAAGAGACTGATTGAAGAAATGTAATGAGGACACATTCTCTCTCTCTCTCTCTCTCTCTCTCTCTCTCTCTCTCTCTCTCTCTTTCTCTCTCTCTCTCTCGCTCTCTCTCTCTCTCTCTCTCTCTCTCTCTCTCTCTCCAACTATTTTGATACCAACCATCTCTCTGTCATTTCTGCAACAAAGGGGGAGATGTTGTGACCTGGGCACAGGGCACTAGGACCCTGGACCCGACTGGTGGGGAGGGGGCAAGGAACCGGACACCACTTCCGGTCAAGGGGTGGGGGACAGGCAGAAAGCCAGGAACAGAGCATGAGGCAGGACGTGTAGCTTGGCGCGGCGAATAACAAATAAATATACCTGAATCCAGAAACAGACTCCTGTCGTGCTTCACTGACAAAGACACAACATCGCGGTTCCCCCTTTCAGGTATTTGTGTCTGGGTGAAGTGAGTACTGTGGCTTGGTGCTGTAATTATGGCCGGGAGAGAAGAGGTGCGGGCGGCCATTCGCGTGCTCTGAGTTGCGGGGCCGGAGGACTTGCTGCGACCCGGGGTCCCTGGTGAAGCGTGGGTGGGTTGTGCTCGCCCTTAGAGGAAAGAGTCGAAAGGGGTGGAGAAGGCAGTTGCTGCGTGCTTGCCGGCACAGCCCAATACCTTTACGGAGCCGCTTCCATCTGTCTCAGGAGCGGGTGAGGCTTGCAGCCTTACCAGGAGTCTCTCTTTAAGGGCAAAGGTTGAAGCGGATGTTCCCTTTCTCTCACACGCTGGTCATGGTGTAGCGGAACAGCTTCCCGGGTCCCGGGCAGGACGTAAAATGTGGTGTTCTCGGTCTCGGGGAGGAGGGGCTTCTAGGGCTCATTTCGCTAGCTCCCTTCCACGTGGGTCAACTCAGAGGGGGCGGGTCTTGAGGCTGCAGTCTCCTCCTCCAGTAGCTGTTATGGGTCTGCCCCTTTACTGTCTAATGCTCTTGCTGAAGCTGGGGCTGGTGGGCTTTCAGTGCCTGTGGTCAGCTTTGGCACTCATAAGGAGACGCTGGGGAATGTTGAAGGTATTTCTAGACGCTCTTCGCTGTTGCTTATTCTAGTGACAGTGGTGAGGAGGGTGTTTATGAGTCTGCTGGCACAGCTTTACATTGCAGCTCGGGGGCTACCGCTACTCCACTGGTTGGTGATTTTTCCGGTCAAGTGTCTGACAGGGAGGGGGTTCCCCTTGGTGCAGTGGAAACTGATGTATTTATGCAGGTTGACCATGATATTGGCGCAGATGGTGAGCAGGTTGTTTTTTTGCATTGCCAGAGCCGTCGGGGCTTCACACAGGTGTCTCAGGATGGGGTGTCTCATGGAGACATTTTTGATCTACCCTCAAGCTTTACTGTTCCATCCCAGCCTCCTCATTATTTTGACTCCGCAATGGGTTCCCAGTCTGGTCAATGGGTTTGGGTGGAACATTCAGAAGGGGCCTCTGCTGCAGGGTCTTGTGGAACGTCTTTGTGGCGTTTGAGGGGGACACGGGGTGCTACATCTTCTTCAAACACGAGCAGTTTGAAGACACCATTTCTGCCCTCGGAGTCGAAATGGGGTGGATCCGCGGGTCAGGCAGTGGAGCACAATGCGGCTTTGCTGGTTTGGTCTGATGCACACGGTAATTCACTTGCGGAGTTTCCTTCACATGCTGGACGTCAGAAACGGCTGACGGAGAAGCATTGGAAGTTTTATGATGGGGGTTTGGGAGATGGGGAACAGCCGGGGAAGAGTACTACTGAGTTGAATCCATTTGATGATAATTTGATTTATGGGGATGACAGTGACCTGGAAGAAGGGGAGTTGCGATAAGGTGACGGTGTTGAATCTGTGGAAGTTCCACACTTCAGGAGTGGGGTAAAAAGGGGTTCCTCTGGGGCAACAACTGTGCTTAGTATGTTTCAGAAGTCTGGAGCGGACCGAAAAACAGATCACGACCGGCTAAGCAGCCCTTGTCAGCGAGATGACCCTAAGGAATTCCAGAAATGCTCCGCTCAATAGCCATCAGGTAAGTCACAATGGTGGGACACATGGACACATTCTAATCGTAGTGAGCCCAGTAAGCGTTCTATTGGTGTTAGGGATGGGTTGTTGGTTGCTGAATTGACACCGCAAACTGAAGTGGGAGTACAAGATTCTGTTATGCCAACTAAAGTTAAAGGTAGTGTCACATTAGAAGGGGTTCCCATTAGTCAACCCAAATAAAGGGCGGAGTTACTTCATGCTGGGCCAGAGGAACAGGAGGAGGATCGAAATATTTATAAAAAGCTACCCTATATGGGTATTTTCAATGCCTCTGGGGTCTCACCTATCCGAGAAAACTAAGGCTAGGATTTGGAAGCATGAGTTTGTGGACGTTTTTAAGTTATTACATAGGGACGTTCAGGCTAAGGAGGGATCCAAGGAAGAAGAGTGGGAGCTGGACAAACGGCCTAGGGTCCCTAAAAATATTGACAACTGGAAATCTGCTTTCCTCATATATGCGAGTGCATATTGTGAACGTCACCAGGATAGGGCAGTGGCTTTGTTCAAATATATTGATATAATTTGCAAGGCACAAATGCACTTTGGTGGCTAGGCTTGGCTCAGCTACGATGAGGAGTTCAGGGCCCGTCTCAGTATATTCCATGACAAGCCATGGGGGGAGGTGGATTCCGAACTGTGGCTCCAATGGATGTCTTCCACTCACCCGCTGGCAACAACTCACACGGCCAGCGGGTTACCTATCGTTTACCGGCCCTTTCAACCTCGTCCTGCCCAGGATGGGGCGGGTTGGCATGGGAGGGGAACACCACCGGTCCCAGGGGCCTGCTGGAATTTTAATAGAGGATTCTGTAGCTGACAATTTTGTCGTTTTTTTTTGCAGAGTTTTATATGGCGCGAACTTGACCCGAATCCAATCAGGTATCAGAGCGCTTTACGTAGCACCAGTTACGTTACATGAGGTTACACATTCATTTTTTGTTGTTGTTTTTTTGTTTTTGTTAGGCACGGGGAGATTAAGTGATTTGCCCAGAATCACAGGATGTTTAGCGTCATTACCGAGACTCGAACCCATTTCCCCCAGGTCCGAGGTCGAGCGCCCTAACCGTTAGGCCAACCCCTCTCCCCGTTACAAGCATGAATGCTCACAATGTGGGGGAAAGCACACAGTCACTCAATGCTTCGCAGGTTCTAAAGCCGGAGATCCAGGCAGGATCCAGAGGGGGAGAGGGAAGTTTTTACAGTATCCACCAATTAGACTGGAAGTTCTAGAACATTGGTTGGGCTCCTATCCAGATGTAGATGTGGCTTCTAGTTTGTACTGGGGCTTTAAAGACGGGTTTAAAATTGGATACCAAGGGCCACGTCAGCAGAGATGGGCGGAAAATCTTAAATCTGCTAAGGAACTTCCTCAGGTGGTGCAACAAAAACTTCAGTCCGAATTACAGGCAGGTAGAATTGCTGGCCCCTTCCTGCAGAGTCCTTTTGCGAATCTGATTGTCTCACCTCTGGGAGTGGTCCCAAGAAAAATGAAGGGGATTATCGTTTGATACACCATTTATCCTGGCCGGAGGGTCAATCGATCAATGATTTCATTTCCCCAGCAGACACCAGTGTGTCATACGCTTCTGTGGATTACGCACTGAAATTGGTGAGGTCGGCAGGGGCTGGGGCTGAGTTGGCTAAGAGCGATATTAAATCAGCTTTTCGCCTGTTGCCGATCCACCCTTCAGATTTTGAATTGCTGGGCATGTTTTTTGATGGAGATTTCTACTTTGAAAAAGTCCTTCCCATGGGTTGTTCTGTTTCTTGTGCCCTCTTTGAATGGTTTAGCACGTTTTTACAGTGGTGCTTTCAACAGCGCAGTGGACACGCTCTAGTATGTCACTATTTGGATGACTTCATGTTCGTTGGTGCCAGGCAGTCTAATCAGTGTAGTTTGGCATTTAAAATTTTTCAGGATATGGCTCAAGAATTGGGTGTTCCTTTAGCTCCTGAGAAAACGGAAGGTCCCAGCACCAGGCTAACATTTGTAGGGATTGAAATTGACACGTTGGACATGCAAGCGAGGTTGCCTGCAGGGAAGGTACAAGAAATTAAGTCCTTCTTGTTATCGGTTCTTGATCAGACGAAGCTGCAAGTTCGGCAGGTTCAACACCTGTTAGTTTATTTAAACTTTGCATGCAGAGTCATCAGGGCTGGTAGGACTTTTTGCAGACGGTTGGGGATGTCCATGTCTGGGGCTTTCCTCCCTCATCATAAGGTCAGGCTTTCCAAGGCTGTCAAGGATGATCTCTGTATCTGGTTGCAATTTCTGGATGATTTCAATGGAGTCTCCCTTTATTTTCTTGAAGAGAACATGTTGTGGCAGGTTCAACTTTACTCAGATGCATCAGGGGCGCATGGGTTTGGCCTTTTCTGGGAGGGGCGGTGGTGTGCAGAGTGCTGGCCTTCCCATTGGTTGCAGCAGGGATGCAGCATTGCTTTTCTAGTACTTTTCCCTCTGATTGTGGCTCTGTTGGTTTGGGGGGAAGAGTTCAGAGACAGGTCGGTTCTCTTTCACGTTGATAACATGGCAGTGGTTGAGCTCATCAACAGACAGAGGGCTAAAGATCTGAGAGTTCTGCGTCTTTTGTGGTCTTTTATGTTAAAGAGCTTACAGTTCAACATTGTTTTCAAGGCTCACCATATACCTGGAACAGATAACTCAATAGCAGACGCTTTGTCTCGTTTTCATTGGCAGAAGTTCCACAGTTTGGCGCCAGGGGCTGCCACCAGCAAGACGTCAATCCCTCAGAGCGTTTGGGAGTTGGGGGATTGAAGATTGCAGAGTTAGTGGAGAAATCCATGGCACCCTCTACTAGGAGAAGTTATCGTCAGGCCTGGTTGGAGTTCATAAGTTATGGCAATTTTGATTTTCAGTCTGGGAGGTTGGCTACTTCTGAACAGTTTATTCTGGGTTTTGTTTTGCATTTAATTAATAAGGGTCTGTCTCACTCCACCATAGCAGGGAAGTTGGCAGGGATTTCATTTTACGGTCAGCTGTGCTGGGGGCAAGATCCAGTTGTAGGTTGTTTAGTGAAGAAGGTTTTAAAAGGCCTCAGCAGGGAGCGGAAACCTACAGCAGAGCTACGTCAACCAGTGACTTTTGATCTCTTACAAAAAATGTTGCTTCAGTTGCCTATTTGTTGCTACAATGATTGGGAAATTTTCCGTTTTCGTTTATGTATGATTTGGCTATTTTTTGGAGCATTTAGAGTTTCTGAGCTTTTGGGTTTGCGTGGCCAACCTGGCATTTGCAGCAAAGAGGTGTTTGTAGCAGTCCAAACTTAGGATATGGTTGAGGGCATCTAAAACAGACCAGTTAGGTAGGGGCACTTGGGTATACCTGAACAGGAGTGGTGTAGAGGGATGTTATGCAGTGGTGGAGTGGGAACGTTTTAGCAGCACAGTAGGTCCTGCTTCGGGTGCCATTTTTTGTCATAAGGATGGCTCCAAGTTCTCGTACGCTCACATGTTGGCAGTTTTACGGAAGGCTCTCCTTAGGATAGGTTTAAATCCGGCTTTGTTTGGCACACATTTCTTTCATATTGGGGCTGCTACAGAAGCAGCAAGGTTGGGTTGGGCATGGGATGACATTAGGCGCATTGGGAGGTGGAAGTCTTCTTGTTGTGCTCATTATGTTAGGAAGTGATTGTTTTGTTTTCTTCTTTGCTAATTTTGTTTTTCCATTTAGGGTGCATACGAGGCCCATAGGCAGCGAAAATTAACACATGGATGCCTGTCCACCACAAACTCACCGCTCGCAATTCACCCCCAAGTGCTGATGAATTTTGAAACATTGGGGTGTTTTTGTATAGTCTTTAGTAGTGGTTGTGGTACCCAATGACAAACATCTAATGTCTTTATCATCTCTCGTGTTGTGTCTCTTATGAAAAGTTTTGTGAAATTGCTGTTTTTAAAATTTTATATTTGGTTTTTAGATGAAATGTTTTTAACTTTGTATCACATTTTTAATAAAGCCAGCATATCAATGCACCAACTAAGTTTTTGTGCCAACACATAGACTACTGGTGTTTACAGTGTTACCTTGGAGTGAATGTGAAATAGTAGATTGATGAATTGATGAATGGTTGAGTTGTATGTGAAGGAATTTTGTGGTAATTATAATTTTTATTGCTACTCCCAGAGGACGCTCAATTTAGAACACATGGATAGTGGGCCATTCATTCATAAAGTGGACAGCACTTTTCGCAGAGCAGCAGATCTATGGCAGATCACTTGGACTTCCCAGTGCAGGGCATGAAGTTTTATGGAAGGGTAAAAGTGGCATGAGGTGGGAGAGTTTGTTTATTACTTTGGCTGGCTTGTTTGCTTCCACGGGGGTCCGCCGGATATGCTGATATTACATTTGGGGGGGAAATGAGTTGGTGTCATTATCCGGTTTGTCCCTAATCAAACAAATGAAACTTGATCTTGCCATTATAAAAAACAATTGGGCGGGCACTTGTCTGGTTTGGACTGAATTCATTTACAGGCAACATTGAAGGGGGTCAGGAGTCACGCGGCAATTGGAAAGGCCCGGCGCAAACTCAACCGTGCTATGAAAGTTTTTTGTCAGGCCATGGGAATTAAAGTACTGGCTAACGATAACATTACAAAGGACGAAGGCCAATTATTCAGAAATGGTGGGGTGCATTTATCAGAACTGGGTCAAGCATATTATTTGCTAGAAATGAGGGATTTACTGGCTTAATTATGGAACGAGAATCTCTGGTGTAGTCAAAGTTCTTGATTTCTCCTTTTCAGCACATTTGAGTGGGGCCAGGAAAACGCTAGGGGTTTTCCTGGGTGGTGTTTTTTTTGGGGGGAGGTTAAGTCAGGAGCGGTCTTACCCACTCCTAGGGGCGGGGGAGGGAAAATGTCTGAATGCGGGGTGGGGAAGAGAGAAGTTGGGGTTTACAATGACATGGGGGTTATTATATGAAGTTTTGTTTGAAGTATTGGAATAAAGTTTGGGGGGTTTTGGGGAAAATGCAATTTATTTCATGATGTCATACTGTATATAGTTATGCGATTGGGTAAACTTCAACTGTCCTAAATAAAGTGGCCTTCTCTGCTGTAAGGAACATGAATGGGGCTGTGTTTATTGTGCGATGGGAACCCAGGTGGACCAGGGCGCGAGTCGGTCTCCACCTGGGCTATTCGGCGCAAGGGAAACGGCCGCGCGAAGGGTCAGGTGTAGCTAATTAGGCAGGGGAAGGGATTCAGGAGGTGGCAATTAGAGGCAGGCTGGCCGGAAGATACTTGCGTCGGAGGTGCCCGTGGTGTGTCGTCGCTGTTTTTCCCGTTTTTTTGGGGGGGAGGGGCAGTCTTACCCACTCCTAGGGGCGGGGGGGGAAATGTCTGAACGTGGGGGTGGGGAAGAGAGAAGTTGGGGTTTACTATGACATGGGGGTATTATATGAAGTTTTGTTTGAAGTATTGGAATAAAGTTTGGGGGTTTGGGGGAAAATGCAATTTATTTCATGATGTCATACTGTATATAGCTATGCGATTGGGTAAACTTCAACTGTCCTAAATAAAGTGGCCTTTTCTGCTATAAGGAACATGAGTGGGGCTGTGTTTATTACGCAAATCCGAAATGCCTGGTCACCCTGCGTATGTGTGACATTTCCATGTTCTCAGCCTTCTTATATGTGATTTTCCATTACCTATGTGTGACGCTTCGAGGGTCACTTTATGGTAAGCAAAACCCAGCAGTGAAATCAATGAAATAGGATAAATATCAAAAGCTACCCAGAACTGCTTGAAGAGAAGTTTCATTAAAACAGCCGTGTTGGCCACTACATCATTTTCGACGGCCAATAACTAAGCCTTTGGGTTTAAAAATGATGGTAGTAATTGTCATCATAGCATGCGTCCAGGTGCTGTCATAAATGCTGTCATAAATTAAAATGCTTTTCAACGCAGTTACAAAAGTCCAGGTCTAGGAAAAATTCAAGCAACTTTCAAATGAGTTTAGTATACATGCGCAGAACAAAATCCTATTGCATTTGATTTAAAAGACTATAATGTTGCACCCAGTGCTTTAAATGGGAAACAAATAGTGCAGGTACTCATTTAAATGTGACGAGTGAGCTGGGCTATGAGCGTGGCCAAACGCAAGACATGACATACTTATTGACTTCTATACTAGTTGTAGCACATACCAAAACACATGAGAAATGGTTTCTATGAACTAAATAGGTTAAATCATTACACAAAACAAAAGACAAACGCAGTGATATTTTAACAATTGCTGTTACTTGGCACAATACTATATATTCTCGAGCATGCAGACACACACAGAAAGAAACAAGCAGATGTGCATACATAAAGCATTCCACACATTTCCATTAATATTCCCCCAACAGTGTCTCAATTTCCTTCCTCTTTTCTCTCACAAGAAAATACGCACAGGTAACAGACGCACATAAGCAGACACTTGCAGAATCGTGTGGGATTAAAGCCATTTGAACCTCCTCACCTCCCATGGCTTTCTCAATTGCACTGCCACCGGGCTGCCTCGATTCTTTTCAACACAGCATGATGGTGAACACCCAGATATGCAAAAGAGCCCACGTTGAATAGTTCAGCGGGTGTGCGGCTTAGGGCTACAGAAGGGTTTTGACTGTCAGAGACAGGTTACCAGCCCTAGCAGCGCTGCGCCTATCCTGTAATGAGTACTGGTACTCTCCTCGGCAGTACAGAAGTGCCGGTACTCAGAGTGATAACAATAAGAAGTGCCTGTACTCAGTACCTGTGAGTACCGGCCCATTTAAAGCTCTGGTTGCCCCATATATAAGAAGAATTTAGGCCACCACACGTAGTACACATGACAACTGACGTACCTCTTGGTTTACTAATGACATTATCAAGGCTGGGGGAGGACTATTTCTAAGTAAATGTTTCTCAGTGCAGTGAGCAAATCTCATGTATTAAGATGAAAGAAACACTTCCTCTTGTAAAAGAAATATCAATTTATTAAAGAAATACTCCTCTTTGAACTCTGAAGAGAGTAGACTCTTTCTGATTTTTACATCACGTTTGGTGCTTGATTTAGATGGCAGATGTTTTCAGGAAGAGCTCCTACCTAGGCTCTTAGCTCGGCTCTCCTTGTTAATTTGTTGGTTGGTTGGCTCCTCTGCTGCATGAAGCCTGGTGGTGTTCTGTGAGGTCACTGCCGAATATCTCTCATGGGCTCCCCACACCTTGTCCCTTAAAGTGAGTCTGGCAGCTGGCAGCATTTGTCCTACTTCCGAGGCTAATGGTGTTTGTGAATTCTGCAGAAGGCAAGGACAGCCCATCTCCCTCCAAGCGCCCAAGCACTGGAGTCTGCATAACCACGACAACCCTGACTTTTCCTTAACCCTGATTATCCAGTCAAGTTGCAGGCAGACACCAGATAAATGCTGAATGTTATAAACGTTTATGTTAAAATTTGACACATAATGGAACATAGCAAACAAATGATGCAGAGAGCTTAAAAGAGCACTCAGAATTGCGTGCCAATGTGGTGCCAATGCGGGAATGAGCAGCGATATGTGTTAGTGTTAACCGTGATGCAAGGCTGCTTACGTTGCAAGTTTATCTCCTGTACCCGCAAACCAGTCACCCACATTTGGGGGTTGTCGCTCACTTCTCAATGCTATTCAGCCTCCCAAAAAAGCAACACGCCTGCGCCTCCACAGACTTCAATTGGGTTATCCTGTGTGCAAACCTGCATTACTCTCCGAAAATGATTTATTCTTTATCCGTTTTGTTGGGCTCTCTCTCTGCTGTCTCATATTTTTCCCTAACTCACAAGCCAACAGTGTAAGAAGAACTATGCCATTACTCCCCTAACTATTTTACCTAACTGTACGACTTTTCTTTGGATGTAATGGCTGATGATGTAGGACTCCCAACAGTGCTAACCCAATACAGGAGAGGTTCTTAACCTTTTCACTTCTGTGGACCCCAACTTAATAACTATTTGAATTCAAGGACCTCCACTGAACCTTTATTGGAATCTAGAGACCTCCACAGTACATTATTGGAATCCGGGGACCTAGGCCTATGCACATTTGTTGATTTAAATCACGAAACGACACACAGAAACATGGAAACAACCATTCATCAAATAAATATATAAATAATTAACAATTTTATTTAATTGACAAACAAATCCCCCAAAAATCAAACTTTAATTTTACTGGGAAGGTTGGAGCTTTTCCAAATTGAATTAAAGCCACTCATCGTACACACAATATTCTATTTGATGCTCTTGCACTGCTCCCACAAATTAATTTGAGGATTCCAATGTAATTTTTAGAACACAATTTCAAATTCTTTCACGTTTACAGAACATTTTAAAATTTCTATTTTCAATGTTGCATTTTAATTTATGAGCACCTTATTAATCTGTTAATATTTAGTTTTCTAAGCAGTTGAGCTCCTATAGAAGTCATGAACCCCCAGGAGTATAAAGACCAGAGTTTAAGAACCACTGCAAGAGAGTGAAAAGCCAGTGTTTTATCAGTAGAACAATAACTCAACCAGTGCTGGAAATTAAATATTCGGTGGAGTTATCAAAGTAGGGGACGGGTTTGGGTTAGGAGGGAAGTGGAAGTCTTAAGGATGGGACATAGACATGAGGATAAGAGTCAATGAGAGTCTAAAGTCTGCCAGGACACGTGCATGCATTCTATGTGTAGGTCGTACTTGGAAGATAAATCAGTGAGTCGCTGAATTTATTGGAAAGATGCTTGTTGTGTAACTGCAGGTGAAAAGTTTCCAACCCTTGTAAAATACCTTTGTGGTTTATGGGCCTTCTCCAAACAGTGGCATGTAGCCTTCAAAGAAATATGTTTACATTCTTGTAAGATTTAACTGCTCTTACGTTGTTGCAAGGCAATCAAATCCAGGGTTACTAGTTAATTCAATGTAACTGACATAACTTGTCCAGGCTTTGGATATTCTTTTACAAATCATTGTTTTCTGGTGTGTCAATCAAGTCGATTTAATTAAACTTCACTATGACTACAAATAAAATAATGCACCGATTTGACAGGAAATACTATGGTGCCGATTACGATCCTGTAAAAAAATTCCCCGTACGACTCGTATCCGGTCTTTTTACCGTACGAATCGTACAAGTGCCGTACAAACTGCCAACTACGATTCGCCTGGGAAAAAGTCCATACGAATCGCATTGGGAATAATTCCCCACACGTCCTCGGGTCGGAAAATGTGTCCGACACGTCCCCGGATGATTTACCGTACAAATGTGAAAAGTGAAGTCCGACCGCGCAAGTACGATCCATCCCGTGCGTCCGATGTTACAACCGTATGGAAAAAACACCATCCGCACCGAACTCCCATAGCAACCATGGAGACATGTGCCCGCATACGCGCCCAACACTCCCCCCAGCCCTCCTATGTACGAGTCGAATCCCCACCCGTGTATGTACACCCGTGTATGTACGAGACGTACCCCCACCCGTGAATGTATGGAGCGTACCCCCACCCCAACCGTGTATGTATGGATCGTACCCTCACCCGCGTATGTATGGAGTGTACCCCCACCCCAACCGTGTATGTACAGACCATACCCTCACCCGCGTATGTATGGAGCGTACCCCCACCCCAACAGTGTATGTACGGACCGTACCCCCACCCCAACCGTGTATGTACGACCCGTACCCTCACCCGCGTATGCATGGAGCGTACCCCCACCCCAACAGTGTATGTACGACCCGTACCCTCACCCGCATACGTATGGAGCGTACCCCCACCCCAACCGTGTATGTACAGACCGTACCCTCACCCGCGTACGTATGGAGCGTACCCCCACCCCAACCGTGTATGTACGACCCATACCCCCACCCCAACCGTGTATGAACGACCCGTACCCTCACCCGCGTATGTATGGAGCGTACCCCCACCCCAACCGTGTATGTACGACCCGTACCCTCACCCGCGTACGTATGGAGCGTACCCCCACCCCAACCGTGTATGTACGACCCGTACCCCCACCCCAACCGTGTATGAACGACCCATACCCTCACCCGCGTATGTATGGAGCGTACCCCCACCCCAACATTCTAAGTACGGAGCGCACCCCAGGCCCCAACACCAGCACCTTCACCCAACATCGCGCATGTACGAGTCGTACCAAGCCAGACACAAGGACAGCACTGTACAACAAAATTCCCGAAGTACACACCGTACACACGCTAAAAACGCACGTACACAACCAGGACAAAGCAAAACAACACAAGAATACACCATTCGAATGGCACAAAGCCACAAGACATGTCCAACAAGCACAAAAACAACACATTCACTGACCTGCAACTGCCAAAATGCCAAACAGAGGCCCAAAACACAACCACTCCTTATAACACACCCACCCAAAGTTCAAACACAGCCACACCCACCAATGGACCAATAAAAAGGGCCCACAGACACAAACCATGAGCCTTTGCAACAGACTCACTGCTGCCAGACCCCACAGACAACCTACAGCACCATACTTGAACCTTTACTACACCTTACACTTGCACACCTTCACACACACACCTTCACAAACACCCCCTCATCACATTCACACACACACCTGCACAACCACACCCACACACCCACAACCACCCACACCCACACCCCCCACAACCACCCACACCCCTCACCATGCCCACTAACAAGAATCCAAAGTTCACTAGCCGAGAGTTGGAGATCCTTGTCGACGAAATCCTCAGAGTCGAGCCACACCTCTTTGGAACATTGGTCAGACAGACCTGCATGTCCGAAAAAACAGCCATGTGGCAGAGGATTGTCGATGCTGTGAATGCTGTTGCGGCCACCAGAAGGACCAGGCATGAATGCCAAGCCAGGTGGTACGATCTGCGGAGGAGGGTCCGAGCCAAAATGACCGACGACCACAACCAGGCCAACGTCACTGGAGGAGGGCCGCCCCGCAGACCCCTACACTACCATCCCTGGGAGGAGAGGGTGATGGCCATACTGCCGGTGGTGTCAGTGGACGGATTAGAAGGACTCCGAGACCCGGGTGAGTACACAAACAACTCACCTCACATGGGGGAACATCATCCACAACCAAACTCACAATCAGGCACGCAACCACCCCAAGCTATCGCATGACTCAACCACACTCCATGAACACGCACATGCCACTGGTGCCACCATGCCCCATGCACCCAGCTGGACAATGCAAAGTCACAGGCCACAGAAAACACCAACACAAGACACGGTAAGCCGGATGGCGGGAGTGTGGGCCCCAAAAATCACATAGTGCAACTCAGAAGCAGACAACAATGCCCTCTGCCCATATGGCCTAGGTCACAGCCAGACAAACAGTGTGTCCCCACACAGGAAAGACTTGCCAGCAAATGGCGGACGCCTTGCATTAAGACATGGGGTGACGGCACGTTTTTGCACATGACAGCAGCTAATGAACAGCCAACACTGTGAAAGAGTGGCAGCATACACCACCACAGCAGCAGCGCAGACACAGACACTACACCCAATGGGTGCCTGGAGATCAGAAACAAACTCACATCAACAAGCCAAGGGCCATTCAAAGGACTGGAAAAAGTGTATATCTAGGAAGCTGGGCTGAGGTGACAGAGGGTGACACACAGAGGGAGGGAGAGGGGGACAGAGAGGGAGTGAGAAAGGGACACACAGGGAGACCAATTCAGCCTTGGGGGGTGTGGGAATGTCTGCTCGTCAGCAGGTGGACTGCGTGCATGTAGACAAGGGTGGCCAGTGCCTGAATCCCCCTCTCTTCTCCATGGCAAAACACTGGGCCATGTCTCAACCTGTGCACGAGCACAACGCCAGCTACGTGCATTACATAAGTGTGTGGAACAACTCCATGTGCCCACGTACAGTGCAACACGGAAGGCGCCAATGCATGGCTCGCCACACCTGCTCACTCCACTGCTGACTGCAGTCACACTTGACGCAGCAAGTAAGACTGTGCCACACATAGGTAAAGTCGCAAAAGCTGTGGCCAAGGGACATACCCATGCACAAGTGCACTGTGAGTGGAATGCAAGACATATCCAAATTCCCACAGGAAATGTGCCAACTTAGAAACGAATGAAACATGGATGTTGCATGGAACAAAATTACATTGTCTCTCTCACACACAGGTCAACGTCGTGGATCACCCCCCAACACTGGGGGGGAAGACTCACAGGACCCGGCTCGGCGGGATGACGGACACACTGGCAGCGACGACTCTCACCACTCTGTGGACGAACCCGACCCCGACCAACCTGGCCCCTCTGGTGTCCAACCACCTGCAGCACCTGCGTCAGGTACAACTGGGCCAACCACCACCTCCACTCCTGCCACATCCCAGGAGACACCCAGGATCCCTGCCCCACCACCACAATGCAGCCAGGCTGGCCAGGAGGGACACGGTGTACCGGGCACCCAGGAGGAGGCAGGCGACAACGCCAATGGCACCCCTCAGGGGTCCCGGAGACCCGATGTGCCCACAAGGGCAGGCCAGGTGCAAGTGGGCAGGGGTGGTGGGAGTGGAGGACGGCGGAGGCGCGAGCCTGACCAGTTGGCTGCGGAACCGGTATATTCCCATGTCAGAAACATCCTGGAGACATACCGGCAGAACACCACGGGCATGGCCCAGGTTGTGTCCATCCTCGAGGAGATCAAGACCCAGCAGGCCCAGCAACATGCGGAGCATAATGCCTGTCTACTGCGACACCAAGGGCGGATGGAGGACAGACAGGCTGAGCTCGTGACGGTGCTCACGGGAATTAACCGTTCACTCCGTCGGATAGCCGACAACATGGGCAACCCTCCCTGTGCCACCAGGCGTAGAACATCACCACCCACAGGGAGGGATCAGGAGGAGGAGGAGACATCCAACGGAGCATCCCAAACATCGTCACGGCCTGCTTCTGAGGGTCCCCGCAGGAGGGCGGGTCGTACACGGAAAAGACCGTGAGGGTCAGCGCAACAGCACCATCTCCCAGGACACCTGGCCTGGCACCTGGCCCACTGGACCAACAGGAGCACAGCAGCAAAAGACATTCTCTGCCACATGGACTTGCTGGCCACTGTCTGACCAATGTTGACAAAGACTGTGGCATGGACTCTGAGGATTTCCAATGGCAAGGACACCAACTCCCCTAGTGAACTTTGGATTCCACACACCCGGAAAGCCCCTCATGTCATACCCCCCCCACGTACCCCAACAAAAATAAAAAGTTACACGATAAAGAGATGATGCCTACATTTTGCATTATTACCTTACATGTGTCTTGTAAAGTCTAACCATGCCTGAGTTGACTTCAACCATCCACACCCTGGGGCCTGAGTCTGGCACAGGACACACATGGGTCACAATGTATTAGGCAAGACAGACATGGAGCACCATACACACCCGTGATGGGCCCAACCAGCTGAGGGGGTGGCCGCACAACCGTGCCGACAGACATATTGACTACAGCGACAGCCATGCGCAGAGGTCAGTGATCATGTGGAGTGTCCTGGGGGGCACCCAGGTATGTGTGGACAGGTGGCAGAACCATGTCCTGCAAGCTTGAGTCAGGTGGATGCAGAGAATGGTGGCCTAGCCAACGTTGGATGCATGGGGATGGCACATGTCACAATACCCACACAGTCATGGACATCATGCACAATACACAGTCTAATCCCACACAAACAGCTTGCATCTTGCTACTCGACACATAGACACATAGCCACTATCACGGAAAACCATGCCAGACATGCCGTATGCACCGTGGCAACACACCAGCATTGACTGAGAATAGGCACCTTGGAGGCATAGGGACACCTTTATTATTCATGTATTCCGGAATGCAGAGGCAACTCGGAGTACACATAAACAGGTCATGTGGAGTAACATGTGGGTCCAACACTGGAACCCCCCTTCTGCAGCACAAATGCGTGATAGCCATGGAACTGGCACACAAGTGTCGGATAACAGCTAAACACCCCCTGCTGCTCACGGAGAGGCTGCCATACACCATTGATCCTCTGATGTGGAAGTCCCACACCATGTCAAGCCAATGCAAACCGTATGTGTCCGAGGGCAGTGTTACACACATTGATGCCATCATCACAATCCACTATCCCATCACAGATGACTGTCAACAAGTCTGACCATCTATTCAGGTGTACCCAGCTACATGTCATGTGTCCCATGGTGATGTGACATGTCTGCAGAGGAACCAAACATCGACAGGGGCAGTGTGCACACATCGTAAACATCTGCCACACCCAATACACCCCTGATGCATCCCTTACCCTAAGGAGACTTCCAAACTTGTCCGTGCGTGTAACGCTGAGTCAGCACACGATGACGAGTCCATGAGGATTAGCAGTGCCACAACAATGCAACCAGCAGACGGCATGCGCAAGTACCTGGGGATGAGAGACACACAAGAAGTCAGCCACAAAAAGCACAGCCACTTGCATGTGCATGTACACGACACATGTAAGGATGACAACATGCTAGGTCACAATTATGACTGGGGAAATACACTCATCACTGGCACCATCACTCCAGTGACACATCCACAAACACCTCTGACTCACGTGGCATACATGCAGATGAACACACACATCGCAACACATGCCACACGGGGACCAATGCGTGCACACACAGACACTGGTACTCACCACTAAGCAAAGGAGTCGCGTATGAGCCGACTCCGGATGTCCCCTTGCGGAACCACATCCTCCACATCACTAGCCCCATTGCCAAGCCCTTCGTCCTCCACGGGTGGATGGTCCTGATCATCTTGATCCAGGATGAGTGGCACAGCTTTCTCAACTGCCATGTTGTGCAGCATGCAGCAGACCATGAAGATTTTGCAGACCTTCGCCGGGGCATATGGGAGGGCGCCGCCGGTCTTGCGGAGGCATCTGAATCGGCTCTTCAGGAAGCCAAATGTCCTCTCTATTACTCGCCTTGTCCGGCCATAGGCGGTGTTGTAGCGGAGCTGGGCCGGCGTGCTGGGGTTGCGGAGAGGTGTGATCAGCCATGGCATGTTGGGATAGCCAGCGTCCCCTACATGGAAACCACATGGACATAAGTAGGACAGGAGAAGCGGTCGTGCTGGAAGTCTACGCAAAATACAGGACAGACAGAGTGTACCCACCAACAACACATGCTCGTTCGTTGCGCAGCTGCGTCATCATTTCAGGCACCCTGCTACGCCTCATGATGTAGGCATCGTGTGATGATCCTGGAAAACGAGCACAGACATGTGAAATCACCATGTTGGATAGACACACCACAAGGGCATTGATGGAGTGGTAGTGCTTGCGATTCCTGTACGCTACCTCCTGTGCCTGTGGTGGTACCAAAGCCACATGTGTCCCATCTATGGACCCAATGACATGGGGCATCCCTCCCAGGGCATAGAATCCACGCTTGACCCCAGTCAACAGTTCAGGAGTTGGGAAATGGATGAACTCATCCAGGTGAAGCAACATGGTCTCTAAGAAATCATGCAGCACACGGCTGAACATGCTCTGGGACATGCCACCAACATGAGCTATGGTATATTGAAAGGTACCCGTGGCAAGAAAATATAGGGCTGCCATTACCTTCAGCTTGGGTGTCAGTGCCGTAGGATACCTGTGCAGCGGTTGCAGGTGTGGTGCCAGCCTTGCCGTCAACTCCTCAATCAACGGTTGGGGGAAGCGGTAGCACCGTATACAGTCATTCTCCCGCATGTCAGCCAAGTCCGGAATTGGTCGGGGAAGAGGCGGCGCTCTGCAGTAATTTGGAAGTGACAAGGAAGAGTGAGTGCACTACAACAACAATTTATTTGTACTGAGCACATGTTAATCTGTCAATACACATATGCTACATACAGAGTCAGGTATGTGCCACATGCCCTGGACACGTATGGCTGCCAGGTGACACTCCCACCAAGACCCAGCTACACACGGAGATTGTGAACCTCCACATGCCATGGCATGGGATTAGCTGTGTCCCAGTGTAAGTGAACAGCCAGACGCAACACAGGAGTGACATACATCAACACATCAGCAGAAGTAGGATGTCGATTTCAGAGACAGTTAGCGGAACACTAGAGCCACAGGTCACATGACATTACACTAGGACAGCCCACACACCTTGCCAATAAGGTGTACATGTAATGACTCACCACACATTCATTGAGAGGATGCAGACAGGTCCTTGTTACGCTACTCCGTGTCCCATGCATACATACGCACCTCACATCCGATGCCACATGTGGCCTGGTGTGCGTAACAGTGTGCCATGTCCATCTACACACAGACACATGTTGGTTGCTGCAACAGCTGATGCTTTTGAGGGAGCACCAACATCAAGCTAATGGGAACACATCACACATACATAACATAGACTCATCGTGCACCGTGGGTAGTCACATGTCTGGTGTGGTAACCCCTGTAGCGGGCATCAGGGGACACTTGCGTGTGTTGTTGACTGTGCCATGCCAGTGACGCTCATCCCAAGTGTGCAGTACGACATGCACACATGTCAAAGGAGTGAAGGTCACACATAACATCTGTACACATCTCATCATACATCTGTTGCCTTCTCGACTCAGGAGTAATGTGCCACATCACAGCCTTTCACACCTGTACCCCACACATGTAGTACTGCCCAGACAATGCCTTGATGTCCATCCATGGACAAGTATGTCAGCTCTATTCCTTCCTGTGTGCTGCCTGTCACCACTGTGATGTGTGAAAGGCACCGTACATTCACTCAGAGGGCCTGTGTACGTTCCCTATCACTATGGGAGTGCTGCCGTATGCATACCCATAGTGATAGTGAGCGTACGCACGCGTGTACGGTCCGTATCACTATGGGTACGCATACGCGAGAACACCCATAGTGATAGTGAGCGTACAGGCATGTGTACGGTCCGTATCACTATGGGTACGCATACGCGAGAACACCCATAGTGATAGTGAGCGTACAGGCGTGTGTACAGTCCGTATCACTATGGGTATGCATACGCGAGAACACCCATAGTGATAGTGAGCGTACAGGCGTGTGTACGGTCCGTATCACTGTGGGTACGCATACGCGAGCACACCCATAGTGATACGGACCGTACACGCGTGCGTACGCTCACTATCACTATGGGTGTTCTTGCGTATGCGTACCCATAGTGATACGGACCGTACACACGCCTGTACGGGCCGTTGCTCTGCATTTGGGGTGCCCTAGGGCCCCTGTACGCACCGTACCTGTGTGTGAAACTCCAAATTACATAGGGGACACATGAGGGACACGTATAAAGGCCTACATGCATGCTGGTTGTCATGGAGACCAAGTTTAAAGTTTGAATTTTTTCCGGAAGGTGCACAGCAGAAGTCAGTTTGAATGAATCTACTTTGTTGCAATGTGGTTCTGGAGTTGACATCATGCTCAAGAAAAAAAAACAATTAAAACCCACTGACTGTGCTAGGTTTGAAGGGATTGGAGGAAACATAGGATGCAAATGTGAGTGACCAATCACTCTGTACTCCTGTGCATGAAACAGGCCAGCAAGGCAGATATAAGGCAGCCAGGTCCCATGAGGGAGCACTTGCCTGCACATCTTTGGATTCTACGACCCAGCTGCTGCTCCTGATTCCCTGGAACCATGTCAAGGTCTGTGGAGAGGGCACAGCCTTTTACCCTGGAGGAGAACCTGGCATTGCTGGATGTGATCCTCCCACAGTACCCCCTGCTGTATGGGCGACCAGGGTATCAGGTGAGTGCAGAGTCCAATAGCACAGACTGTGTCCCTTTTTTGTGACTGTGACTTCTGGCATTGTGTCCAGGTGTGACACACATGCTATGTACTGTAGGGGGCATCCCAGGGGGGGGGAATGCCTGATGTCTCCCAGCCAGAGCATGCTGTGGTGCATGTCTGCCGTCCTCACTTGCATTGTGTTTACTGTGACAATCACTGCATGGTGCATGCCACATTCTGCCTGTCTTGTCCTCCTGGGAATGTAGCCTCTACAGTCCTCATTTGATTATGTGGTCAGCCCAGTGTGACAGGTGACTGTACCCACAGATGTGTGTTAGTTCTGTGTACCTGTGCTGAGAGTGTCCACATGATGTGTTCGTACCCTGGACATCGGTGTGTGTGTAAGTCCCCTGTCATGTGGGTGGGTGCATATGTGGAGTGTAGCACCCGGGCTGCATGAGGGATGGATATACCCTGCCCATCTGATGTGAGCAGGGAGCAGTGCTGTGTGTCTCACGTGCAGAGCCAGCCCCACACCTGTGAGCCCCCCCCGTCTAGTGGCACATGTGCAGAATGAGGTTTGTCGCTGCATTTGGCAATGGCAGGTGAATGTTCTGTGCCTGTGTGTGTCTGTGTACTCTGCTGAGGTAGCGTCAGTGGCCTGTGGCATGTGACTACTTAGAGGTGCTGCACATAATCCTGTTGTACCTTCTGATGCACAGTGTGAGCCTGGATCATTGATTGTGTCGTTGCCCTCATTCCACCTGTGTACTTTCAATGGCACGTACTGCTTTTGCCCTTCCCCAGAGGATCATGTCCCTATGACAAAGGTGCAATGCGTTGGATGCATACTATGCCTTGTTGTAAACAGCAAATTTGTTCTAATATGTGTCTCTGTGACATGTGCCAGGTGTATTGATGTAGTGTCACTTGTTCATCCTCACAGGTAGGCGCCTCTGCCAAGAAGCAGATCTGGATGAACGCCGTCAGTGCCGTGAGGAGGACGGAGGGTCGCAAGCGGCGCCTGGCCCAGGTGAGAAAACGCTGGCAGGATATCCGGTGCTGGACGCGGAGGATCGCACGGGTCCTGCTGGGGGACTCACCTGAGACCCATAAGAACCGCGGGCGCCTCCGTCTGACCCACATCCACAAGCATGTGCTGGCGGTGGTCTTTCCAGACTTGGACAGGCGCTTACAGGAGAAGCAGCAGCAGGAAGGGGGTAGGTACATGTGTGTTTGTTGTGTGTCACCAGCATTTGTAAGTGCACAGTTGCATGGATACACTGCCAGGGTTTAAAGGTGCTGTGCAGATCCTTTTACACACAGTATAGCGGTGCTCTCCTGCCTCCCTTCCCCTCCTTGCAATGTGTTCCCTGGTCTGTGTGTAGTCACTCCTTCACAAGGTTATCTAGGCTGGCAGTTTATCCACGTGAACAATGTCTGTAGCATCATGTGTGGGGGTGGTGTGTAACAGGTTTTTGGACCTTGCCTGTGCCCTGTCCAGTTCAGTACTTGTGGGTTCCATGTCAGTTGGCACTGATGCAGAGTCCAGACATGGGAGTTAGTCTCTCAAGTGTCATGCCTTACAGCACGCATGTCCTATGTTGTGGCCTGTGACATGATGTGCATGAGTGTGCAATACGCATGGTGCAGGGATGGTGGCGTGTGTTGCAGTCATTCCCATTCAGGACCATGGAGTTGTGTGGCCACTACTGTCCACTGGGGCATATTTTCCTAGGTGTCATGTGTGTCATCACAAAATGTGGACACTCTCAGTGTCCACAGCATAGGTTGTGCTCTGTGTCCACTGTACAGCCTGACCTGATTTTCCTTGTTCATACTCACGGTGGCCAGTGCCTGTGTGTCTTGTTACAATCATCTGATGATGACCATTTGTACATGATTATTTGGACAGGCGCACCTTGGGTATTTGGTGTCCAATCTTGTATTTATGCAGCCCATGTGTATTTCACCCAGACTAAGAGATGTAAGTGCTTCCTGTGTCTCAACTAATTGTCTCATGTAGGGGGTGGTTGGTGCGGGCAAAGCCTACATGTCAAAACCTGAAATCTCCTTGCTCGGTCTGGCCAGTGTGTGCTGTTTGTCTGGACATACACTCAAGGTGCAGTGAGCCAGTCATGGTGGGCATGTTTTCAGTATTACCTATGCAGCATGTGCCTCAAGTTCATGGATATGGTCCCTGCTCATCCCTATTTTCGGCGACGCTGTGTGGTGCAGATGCAGTGCTGGATTGTCCCCAGGGCCTGGCTCCTCTGTCAAAATCCATTTCATGTCATTTGCTATTGTGTCATGCTCTCCACAGTTTTTCAGTGGCATGGTGGGTCAACCAACTGTGTGTTGCATGCCCTACATATGTACCTTGTTTTGTAGATGTTACTCATCTTTTTTTTCAGGCTATGCACTGTAACCTATGTAGATTGGACTCATGTGACATATGTATACAGGTGTATGATTAATTGCTGTCTCTTCACCTTGCCCACAGCATCGTCGGGGGACACGGAGGGAGACATCAGCACAGACGGAGCGGAGGGACCGAGCACCAGTGCCAGCGGTGACATCGTGGCACATCGAGTGGAACTGAGGCGGAGGAGAGTGAGGCCGAGGACCTGTCCACTGCCACCACAGAATATGAAGCTGACGGGTCCGAGGATGATCTCTCCGAGTGGGCGGAGGCTGCACCAGCAGCTGACAGCGGCACAACATCTCTCCCCGCCCCCTCCATTGCCATCAGCCGCCTCCCACTTGCTCGTGTCCCTTCCCAGCGTGCCCAGTCACCGCATGTCTCCTTCCTGCCAGGCACCGCACCCCCTGCCCCTGTCTCCACTGCTGCTGCCAATGCCGAGTCTGTGGACATCCAGCGGCAGTTGCAGGTTGGTCAGGCTGCGATGCTTAATGTCCTCCATGGCCACAGCCAAGTGCTGAACAACATGGAGGTATACTTGGAGGGCATTTTCTCATCGCAGGCTCACCAACGCAACTTGCTGAGGTCCATTGACTCGACACTGACTGCAGCAGTGGGTCTCCTGCAGCGCTTCGTCCAACCCCCTACCCCTGACCCATCCACACTTCCCACTCCCATGCCTGTCCCACGTACACCCAGACGTCAGCATGCACCCACCACAACAGACACAGGCACCACACCAGCAGGGAAGGTCAAACGCACACCTCCTGGCACGCACACACAGGGTGAAGTAGGCACACCCACTGGGTCGGGGGCAAACGTAAGCCACGCAGCCAGAGTGGGAGTCCGCATTCCACCAAATCCACTCCCTCCAAATCCCCTCCCCTCAGCTCTCCTGGCCACATATCCGGCAAAGACTCCTTCATGGCCGCTCTGTCCCTGAGGCCCACAGTGACACCACCCCGCAATCGGTCAAGGGAGTCCCCGGTCAGGGTGGTTGAGTCCCCCCCCTGTCCACACCCTCCCCCAGTGGCGCTGCGACCCATCCCTCTGCCCCCCCCCCTCCTTGGGGCCTGTGGTTCCTTCGGGTGCAGGGGAGTCGCTGGAGGACCTTGCTAAGGTGTGCAGCGCCATCCTGGCCTCCACCTTTGGCCCTGCCCCACCCCCTGTGGTGGAGTCCTCCATCCCTGCACCCATGATGCCTACCCTTTGCCCTCATGTCCCTGCGGTGCCTGGTCCTTCCCCCTCACATGATGCCCTCCCCGCTCTGGAAGACGAAGGAGTCTGACTGTGCAGGCAAGCTAGGGGACACGCGTCCCACTGTGTCCCTCACCTGGATTTGAACTTTGGACTGCCCTATGGGCATTGTACTTTTTGAACTTTCAAGGGACAAACATATTTTTGGATGCTGATTAAAGCAATTTATTTTTCCTTAGTACACTACTGTCTGTCTGGTATTGCTGTTGGTCGACCTGCCCCATTATTTTGGGTGGTGATTATGTGTTGGGTGTGTGGGAATTGTCGTCTTGTGCTGGTCATAGGGTGGATCCTGGTATCTGTGTGCCATCACAAGCTGTTGGCTACATAACTTTGTTCATGTAAGCAGTTACTGCATGGTGACATCGTCCCAAGGTATGTTCCTTCCTCTGTGTAACCTGACTTCTTCCCTGCAGGGTCTTTCCAATATGTGGTGCTGAGCTGTGTCTACATTGGCTGTGTGTGTGACGGACTCGTTAGACTTGGGCCTTGCATGCTGAGCGATGTCTCCACCTGCATCATTCGTGGCGTCCTTGGTGGTCACTGTACTTGTGTATGTAGACTGTTGCCATGACTTCCTGTGTACATGTATTCTTTTAGGCGCTATGCATATGTATACTTCCAGCCTCGCACACATGTGGTACATGTACTGCAGGATGTTTGTGCATCTGACTGACATTTGTGGGCATTGGATCTGTGGGTACTCCACCCTTTTCTTTGCAGGGGCACTGCTGTGAGTGTTAGGCACCCACCCCTCCTGTGTCTGGGCACTGCTGGGAGGACTCTACACCCACCCCTCCTGTCTCTGGGCACTGCTGGGAGGACTCTGCACCCACCCCTCCTGTCTCTGGGCACTGCTGGGAGGACTCTGCACCCACCCCTCCTGTCTCTGGGCACTGCTGGGAGGACTCTGCACACACCCCTACTGTCTCTGGGCACTGCTGGGAGTGATAGGCACACACCCCTCCTGCATCTGGGCACTGCTGGGAGGACTCTGCACCCACCCCTCCTGTGTCTGGGCACTGCTGGGAGGACTCTGCACCTACCCCTCCTGCATCTGGGCACTGCTGGGAGGACTCTGCACCCACCTCTCCTATGTGTGGGCACTGCTGGGAGGACTCTGCACCCACCCCTCCTGTCTCTGGGCACTGCTGGGAGGACTCTGCACCCACCCCTCCTATGTGTGGGCACTGCTGGGAGGAATATGCACCCACCCCTCCTGTGTCTGGGCACTGCTGGGATGACTCTGCACCCACCCCTCCTGTCTCTGGGCACTGCTGGGAGGACTCGGCACCCACCCCTCCTGTGTCTGGGCACTGCTGGGAGGACTCTGCACACACCACTCTTGTGACTGGGCACTGCTGGGAGGACTCTGCACCCACCCCTCCTGCGTCTGGGCACTGCTGGGAGGACTCTGCACACACCACTCTTGTGACTGGGCACTGCTGGGAGGACTCTACACCCACCCCTCCTGTCTCTGGGCACTGCTGGGAGTGATAGGCACACACCCCTCCTGTGTCTGGGCACTGCTGGGAGGACTCTGCACACACCACTCTTGTGACTGGGCACTGCTGGGAGGACTCTGCACCCAACCCTCCTGCGTCTGGGCACTGCTGGGAGGACTCTGCACCCACCCCTCCTGTCTCTGGGCACTGCTGGGAGGACTCTGCACCCACCCCTCCTGTCTCTGGGCACTGCTGGGAGGACTCTGCACACACCACTCTTGTGACTGGGCACTGCTGGGAGGACTCTACACCCACCCCTCCTGTCTCTGGGCACTGCTGGGAGTGATAGGCACACACCCCTCCTGTGTCTGGGCACTGCTGGGAGGACTCTGCACACACCACTCTTGTGACTGGGCACTGCTGGGAGGACTCTGCACCCACCCCTCCTGCGTCTGGGCACTGCTGGGAGGACTCTGCACACACCACTCTTGTGACTGGGCACTGCTGGGAGGACTCTACACCCACCCCTCCTGTCTTTGGGCACTGCTGGGAGTGATAGGCACACACCCCTCCTGTGTCTGGGCACTGCTGGGAGGACTCTGCACACACCACTCTTGTGACTGGGCACTGCTGGGAGGACTCTGCACCCACCCCTCCTGCGTCTGGGCACTGCTGGGAGGACTCTGCACCCACCCCTCCTGTCTCTGGGCACTGCTGGGAGGACTCTGCACCCACCCCTCCTGTCTCTGGGCACTGCTGGGAGGACTCTGCACACACCACTCTTGTGACTGGGCACTGCTGGGAGGACTCTGCACACACCCCTCCTGTGTCTGGGCACTGCTGGGAGGACTCTACACCCACCCCTCCTGTGTCTGGGCACTGCTGGGAGGACTCTGCACACACCCCTCCTGTGTCTGGGCACTGCTGGGAGGACTCTGCACACACCCCTCCTATTTCAGGATATGTACGCTTAGAACATACACGGGTGTGGGTTCGCTCCATGCATACGAGGTGGGGGTACGGTCCGTACGTACACTGTTGGGGTGGGGGGTACGCTCCATACGTACGCGGGTGAGGGTACGGGTCGTACTTACACTGTTAGGGTGGGGGTACGCTCCATACGTACGCGGGTGAGGGTACGGGTCGTACTTACACGGTTGGGGTGGGGGTACGGTCCATACATACACTGTTGGGGTGGGGGTACGCTCCATACGTACGCGGGTGAGGGTACAGGTCGTACTTACACTGTTGGGGTTGGGGGTACGCTCCATACGTACTCGGGTGTGGTTACGGGTCGTACTTACACTGTTGGGGTGGGGGGTACGTTCCTGATTTTGCTTTTATGTTCAGTAATGCAAATTTTATTTTTTTTGTTCAGTTTTGCCCACATATGCTTTCCCACAGGGACATTTGATACAGTAAATCACATGAGATGAGTTACAGTCGCTTGTGTGTCTTAGTTTAATTTTTGAACCTGATACTGGATGGGTTAGAATATTCCCTGTTATGACATTGTTGCAATGGGTACAAGCAGAACATTTTTTGGTGCCTTGGTGATCTGTTGGCTTAGAACTAGGGTTTGAAGTGGCTAATAAAACTCGTAGATTTTGTCCTTTGGTGTAGGCAAATAAATAAAAATAAGGTGTGCGCTGCCCCACTCCTTCTCTATTCGAACTTCACTTAGATACCACCATGCGCGCTGTGTGTGGTGATGTATGTAAAGCAACTTTTGCAATCATTATACTTACACTTTCGGTATGTATGTGCTTTTGTTTCCTTTTTCCTACAGATACGCCTGCATTAGTACTACACTATACGGGGAGTTTGATCCTCACAACCCCCAGTCCTTTAGTGGTTGATCTTTTATACCCCGCGGGTAAAAAGGCGGAGCCCATTCAAACATTTTTTGGTCCTGACAAATGCTATGTACCCTCCGGGGACCCCAAAGCAGAAACATGTTGACCATATCTAGCATGGTGAAGGGATAATGAGTTCCCATATCACCGCCCACTTCTTTTAATACCATGCATTTGTTCCTTTAATTAAATTAGTTTGCTGACAAATGTAATGGTTTTTAAATCACTTTTCACTTTTCACTTTTCACTTTTCACGGGCCACCATTTGGTTTTAGAAGTGCATACCTGTCTCCAGGTGTATGCGCGCCCTCTATCAAACTGAGTTTTTAGAGGGCCAGGACGGCCTATGATCAAGCATGACACCAGGTGGTGTGTGAGGCCAGTCCTTCACTTTTTGTGAGATGTCCCCACTGGACATGCATCTCTAGAGACCCTGTAGGAATTTTGTAGGAATCCCAACTAGGGACAGCCCCATTTGTGTATACATCTCCTGTTTCAATATCAATTGTCCGGCTTTCAAAGTCTTCTGTTTGCTTTTCAATGTCCTCAGTTTGTCTTTCACCAGATTCAAATTGGTCTGTTTCAGATGTCGAACTGGTGTTTGATATTTCCAGAAGTCGACTTACAGGTCGATCTTCAGGATCTGGAATTCTGTCTGCTTCAGTTTCTGCTTCAGATGCCGAACTGGTATCTGATATTTCCAGATGTCGACTTACAGGTCGATCTCCAGGATCTGGAACTTTGATTGTATGACTGACATGAATCCAATTTTTTACACCTGCACACTTTACTTCTGTAGTAGTCACCAAGATCACTTGATGTGGTTTATCCCAGCGAGGAACCAGGCAATTTCTTCTTCTGTGGACTTTTATGCGAACCCAATCTCCCGGACTCAGATCATGAGCTGGGTTTCTCTCAAGAGTGATCGCATCCGGTCCAACCTGATGAAACACAGAATGCACCATATCAGCCAATCCTTTGCAATAGTCCAGAATAAGATCATCAGTTATAGTCTGCAGTTTGTTGACAGGTATGAATGCTTGTCTCATTACTCGTCCCATTATTATTTCATGAGGACTCAAACCTGTTTTTCTGTCTGGTACGCTCCTGATGCTCATGAGCACAAGTGGTAGGGCATCTGGCCTTTTGAGTCCTGTGGCTAGACACATTTTCCCTATTCTATTCTTGATTGTGCCATTTACTTGCTCAACCACCCCAGAAGCCTCTGGTCTGTAGGCACAATGCAGCTTTTGTTGAATGTCTAATGCTTCACATATCAGCTGGATAACTTAATTTTGGAAATGACTGCCTCTATCTGTTTCTATCGTTACCGGAAAACCATATCTAGGAATGAATTCTCTCAGTAGGAGTTTTGCTACAGTAACTCCATCATTTCTTCTTGTCGGATATGCTTCCACCCAACGAGAAAACAAACAGACGACCACCAGGACATACCTCAGTCTGTTACTCGGAGGCATTTCAATGAAATCTAGTTGCATTCTGGTAAAAGGACCTCCTTCACGTCCTATTGTTCTCAAACTCACCACTGTTTTCCTTCCAGGATTCAACTCTTGACATATAAGACATCTTTGACAAAGGCTTTCAGCTATAGCCCTACATTTTGGGTTGTACCAAGTCTGTTTAAAAAGTCTGATCATTGCATCTGTACCTATGTGTGCCTGTCCATGGTACATTCGTGCCTGCCATGTTAGAGATCATGCTATCAGACATGACTGGTCTTTCATCCCTGTAAATTCACACTTCATCTTCCTCTCTTCGTCTACAGCCTGATTTTATCCATATCTCTTTTTCCTCATCACATGCTTCTTCCTGCAATTGTCTCACTGCTTCCCACGTTTCAATTGTGTTAGTAAACATCAAAGGACATGAAACATGTTCTTTTTCCCTCCTCCGAATCATTGAGGTCATATGTCTGGCACAATATTGAGCAATCTCATCCGCAAATTTGTTGCCCTCTGTAATGTAATCATCTCCATTCTTGTGTGCAGCACATTTTACTACTGCAATTTGTTTAGTCAGCTGTATTGCCTCAAGCAACATTTTCACAAACTCACCATTCCTGATTGGAGATCCCGAAGAAGTCATGAATCCCCTCTGGGACCAGATCTGTCCGAAATCATGTACCACTCCGAAGCCATACTGGCTATCCGTGATCACAGTGATTCGGAAATTTCTGCCCAGTTTGCAAGCTCGAATCAGAGCAATCTGCTCAGCAACTTGGCTGAACGTATTCTTCTCAAACAAGATTATTCTATTATGCCTGCCACCGTACATACAGCATATGCATCACTTAAAATTCCTTCTTTCGTTCTCAAGCATGATCCATCCACAAACATCACATAATCTGACTCTTCCAAAGGTTAATCTCTGATGTCAGGGCAGGGCTTTGTGCAGAACTCAAGTACATCCAAGCAATTGTGATCAACGTCATCTTTGACCTCTGCATTTACTGCATCAGGCAATAAAGTGGAAGAATTCACACTTATGCATCTCATAATCGTTACGTTGTCTGCACCCAAAATCACCTTCTCGTACCTGGTTAATCGGGTATGTGTCATGAACTGGGTTTTTGTTCTGGTCAGAAGGATTTCAACTGAATGTGGGACATAAACCTTTAAAGGATATCCCATCACAATGCCTTCACTCTGTTCGAGACTCACACAAGTAGCTGCTACTGCTTTTAGACACCCAGGCAATGCTTTTGCTACTGGGTCCAAAACAGCTGAAAAATATGCTATTGGCCTTCTCATTCTTCCATGCCTTTGTACTAGTACTGAAAGTGCACATCCGTCTCTTTCACTACAGTACAACTCAAATTCTTTCTCATAATCTAGCATTCCCAATGCTGGGGCTTCACACAAACTGTTTCTCAGTTGCTAAAAAGCTTCCATCTCTTCCTCATTCAACACAATTGGATCTTTTACATCACTTTTTGTCAATCACTGTAAAGGTTTTGCAATTAATGAAAATCCATTTATCCACTGTCTGCAATAACCAACCATTCCGAGAAACATTCTCACCTCTCTCTGTGTCATTGGGGCTCTCATTCCTTGGATAATCCTGATTCTTTCAGTTGTTACTTTTCTCATCCCTTTTTCAATCTTATGACCTAAATACTGTACTTCTTGTTGACAGAACTGCAGCTTAGATGGGGACACCTTGGGGTGGATTGCGATCCTGGATAAACCTGGTACGAACCGTCGGACGGAGCGTTTTCTCCGTCCGACCCATACCCGGTAGAAATACCTTACAAACATGCAAGTACGATTCGTACGCAAACACCATTTGCGTACGAATCGTAAGAAACACCGACCCAACAAAAAATACCCACAATTCTGATCCGTGACACCGCGGACGTGACGTCCGGATGGAGTCAGGCAGCGTTTCACGAACCAGCAAGTACGATTCGTACCGACGTCACTCCGCACGGACAATATTTTACGGGAACCAAAAACTGCCGGGAAATCAGGACGACGCGCAAAAGGAGCACCTGTACGCGACGGACAGCCATGGACCCCAACCTACGTGTCATCCCGGCCCTCATTGCTGTCCACCTGGTGTACAGGAACCGCCGCAGACGCCGCAGAAGGTCAGAACAACACCCAGGGTCAAAGGGGGGGGGCAGGGGCAGGAAACATAACCCCCACCGAAGTCCAAAATCAAACATGTCCCGTACATACCTGACCCCCAGGGCCTGGTCACTTCGGGGGTGGGGGCGTCTCCACCAAGGCCTGCGTCCGCCACAACGGAAGTCAACATGGACGCGAACCGGCAAGACAACAATTGTGGTGTTAGAAATGGGATTTCTGGTTGGCTAGGGCTTGCGCCAAAGCCAGGCAGAAACCACCACTCTAGTCAGGGCAAGGAAGGTACAAGCCAAAGATAACCCCTGCTCACCCCCTTGGTAGCTTGGCACGAGCAGTCAGGCTTATCTCTGAGGCGATGTGTAAAGCGCTTGCACGCGCACGCAGCAACAACACCCAAGGCCCACCACAAAGGAAACTCCACACAAGGTATTCTATAAAAATAGCCTTTGTATTATACACAACACATTAGATAAAAAAACACACACTCTACAATGTGCCAACAGGCACGGGCAGAATTTACAAGGGATTATATATACAAGGGACAGGGCCACATGGACCACTGTCAGGAATTAGCACTCTTAGAACATAGGAATAATACTTTAGCACATAGCACATACAATCACTGTAGCGCTAAAATAGAACATGTAGCACACAACCAGTAACTACTGGTATCAGGTAAGTACCACCTACGCAACCCTAACCACCTTAGGAAAATATTGCGCAGGGAATCAGGACCTCACTAGCACCACCTGTACTAGGGAGAAAACAACCACCTAAGTATCACAATACCTGTAGGGGTCTAAGAACATAAACACATGATGCATAAACTACATTCAGCGGTGTAGAACAAGGCACATGACGCATAAATACACATTCAGAGGTGCAGGAAAGGAACAATAGCGCAAGAACTCACATGAGCCACCACCTGTGGCAGTCCCTAGGCCAACTGGCCTTGAAGGGGCAAGGACGCCCTGTGTCCCAACTGTCAGGGCGCGCCTGCGCAGGCTGCGCAAACCAGCGCGCACAAAGCACAACCTACACGTAGCAGCTGCCCACTAAGTGCTGGGCAACTGGAGAGATGTTGGGGCACCACGGTGCCTTCCTAAACACATATGGCAGGGGTTGGAGCCTCTCCTGGACTCTAAATGCACCAACTGCCCCCTAGAGCCTTCGTGGCTCTGAACGTCACCGTGGGGCAAGGTGGGAGTGGCCCGCTGCCATCTGGGGCCACTCAGTCACAAAAGAAATGCCCCCGGAGCCTTGCAGGCTCTACAACAAGAAATGCCCCCTAAATAACGTGGGAGCAGCCCGCTGCCTTCCGGGGCCGCTCTGATCATGAACGAGATGCCCCCGTCGTTGGAGTGCTCAACGCTCTAAACTATACAATGGGGGCCAACGTTGGAGCCTCGTGGGCTCTGAAGCAAGAGTGCCTCCGTGTCCGTGGGAGCGCAACTGCGCTCGGAAATCCTGCCCCCAACCGTTGGAGTCCCACGCGGGGGACTCGTGAGTAAGTACTGCCGAGCACTTGGAGCCTCCCGGGGCTCACAGACAAGGATCGCCCTCCTGCTGCCCTCACTCACCTCCGGACTCCGTCGGCGCTGACGCTCGGTTCGGACGCGCTACGCGAGGCTCTCCCAACACCATGGGAGCCCCTCTCGGCCCGCAACCTCTCCTCCTCACTTCTGCTGGTCACCCGGGGCTCTCCCTCGCTCTCGGGAGCCCCGGTGGGAGACACACGCTTCTTCCGCTTCCCGGCTCGCGCCGCGGCTTCGTCCTCGAGGCCCCAATCACGTGGGCCACACCCCCTCCCGCTGGACCAATCCCAGCGCGGCAGGGGGATGACGCGGCCGGGACTCCGGGCTGCGGCGGTGATTTCACGATGTCGGAACATACGGGGTGGCCACCCGCAAATTTAAACCACAGAAGCGGGGTGGCACCCGCCAATTAAAGACATAAGCGGGGTGGGCACCCGCACCAAAGGCACAATATAAGCGGGGTGGGCTCCCGCTAGGCATAATCAGAATGCGGGGTGGGCACCCGCTCTCGGCAGCATCAGGGGGGAATCCCTACGACGGGGATTCCCTCCAAACAGACGGCAGCGCCTCGCTTCGGAGCTCCAGCCCTCCTATGGGGCAAATAAAGTGATGTAGCGCTCCCAGGGCGCTAGCAGGCTGCACCAAGCCTGGGCAGAGACCAAGGACCAGCAAAAAGGTCCAAAAGGTCCTGAAGCCATCCAGGGGGCAAGGTAGGGCCCAGGGGCCAGCACACAGGGCCCTCCAGCAGGGAGGTAGCCCCCATGGCGGTCCCTCCTGGGCCCCCACCAGCAGCAAGCCCCCCTCTGTCAGGATCCAAAAAGAGAGAACAGTTTCTGTGGGGACACAGCCCCATTTTTATACAGCAAACCCCTTTGTTCTGGGTTCAGGGTGAGGGGGAAAACCAGTTGCAGCTGGTTGGGGAGCACCCTTGATGTGCTCAGCCCCTCACTCTATTCACTGGCAGGGCTAGGGTCGTCAGTCGCACCACAGGGGGCGGAGCCAGCATTGTGTGTGGAAAACCCTGTCCTATTCAGGACCCAGGTGTACTCCTCCCACCCATCTAGCTGCTGATCTCCCCATTCACCACTGGGTGACTCCTCCTGACTCTGGGGAATCCCTAGCCCGTCACATGACATGACCAGCCAATCACGCGACAGACACACTGCACACAGAAGTGCCCACCTCTAGAAGTGGCACTTCCATACTAGGTACATGCACGCCGCACACATCATCGCGCAGCATTCACTCCCACGAGTCCACACATACCAAACTCGGGCCTGCACACCCCACGCATCAGGAACTACTAGGGACACATACATTCCCCATGCATTCCTATGGGAGGGCAGGCCTATCTCACCACATGCACTCAGAGCACGCACGCACTTTACCCTGGGACACAGGGAAAGTGCGCAGAAACCAAAAAAATCACCACACCAAGTCACCAATAAAAAGCAAAAAGTTCAGGGGTGAACCTGCCAGAAGGGCCAAGTCCAACACAACCCCCTTCCAGCCAAAACGCAGGGCAGACCAATCACCACCGTGATGGTCTTCCCTGCTTGGGGCGATAGAACACGGATGCAGGCCCGCACTGCAGGGACACTCTCCTGTTCTACGCCATTCTCAATCAACATGGTTCCATCTGAAAAAAAAAACAACCGAAAAGAACTCAGGCCCAACTAGGCTACCCCACTGGTACTACCTAGTTGTCCACGGCCAGGACCAGGCCCTAGGCCACCCAGATACCACTGGTCCTTGCCAAACCCTGAGTGGGGGGTAGTAACCCCTGGCATACAAGCCATTCTCCACTCTCCCTCTCAGTGTAGTTCCCAACTACCACTGATCCTTCAACCTAGGGTCCGCACCCTCAGGCTGACCAGAGGTCACGGGCAAGAATGCCCCACCCTACCTCTACTTCTGGGGTTCCGTACCCTCCCAGGGAAGCACCCACCAGAACACAACTCTCCCACCAGTTTAGGACCTCTCTCCACCAACTGGTCTACCACCTGGGATCCAAGGGGTCAGAGGCGAGGACTCCCTCCCTCTGCACCCCCTTCCACTGTAGAGCAGGGTCTCTTCACTTAAGATGAGCCCCACCTGCCCTCAGGACTACAGCCGCCCTTACGTCCAGATCCGGAAACACCGACTACTGGCTCCCCAACCGAGGGACGTACCCTTGGTCAGATGCCTGGCGAACCAGGACTTAACGAGGGTGACACATAACTAATGGGTCGTGTGACAGTCTGCCTGGCGCTGATCTCACTACCTCCTGTCCATCTGACAGTGCGTGCAGACCCCCCAGGACAGAAGTGGCGACACCACGGTCACTCAGTGGCGACACAGCCCTCCCGGCTGGTCCCTGACCTACTGGTTCCCACTGGGGAATCCCTCCCCCTCTCACCCCTCCCTCTGGACTTCCGCACCCTCCCAACTGGAGCGGTACCGCCAGACACCAGGACTACTGGAGCTCTGATTACAGACGCTCCACGCCCTCTAGACACTGGGAGATCCTCCTCAAATGACCTATTGGTACAGCCTAGGCCCCCGACCTGATGTTCCCTAAAGAAACCATCCAGGCCCTGTTGGACAGGCCACGTGAAGGGCTTGCTCCCTCCCCGCATGACAGGGCCCGAGCCCCGGCCCTCCAGGTGTTACCCACAGAAACAACCCGCACCCCGTCCCCAGACGGGACTCCTGCCCCCGGACCTCTCTGTATCATGGGGCCGAACCCCTACCGGCTCCCTCGCCCGGCCCGGCCGCCATCTTGGACACTGCACCACGAGGCCGCGTGGCCTCAGCTCGACCCTAACCCTGGGCCTGGCCAGGCCCCGACATCCCGGCACCACCATCCACCCAGGAGGTGAACGGACCACTTGGCAGGTCGATGGGAGAAAGAAGTGTCGATGGCTCTCCCCCGCCAGGTGCCGATCGCCCCCCAGCTCCCCCGGGCGCTGGCTCCACCCCCCTGCTGGGTGTCTGGACTCCCTCATCCCGGACCTCCCGACCTCCAAGTGCGAGGGTCCGGACATCAAAGGGCGCCAGACCTATAACTGGGGCAGCTCCAGAGCAGGAAGGCAGTTGTATCCTGGAGTCGAGAGACACCGTGAAGAACTCATCCCTGACGGACTACTGGCGCTGCCGTAGCCCTGCCTTGCGAACTATCGTCCTGCCTGCTGGCGCTGCCGCGGCCTTCTGCATCCTCCATCCTCGTTGGGACCTGCTGGCGCTGCCGCGGACCGTTGTAACTACCACCTTCACTGGGACCTGCTGGCGCTGCCGCGGACCGTTGTAACTACCACCTTCACTGAGACCTGCTGGCGCTGCCGCGGACCGTTGTACTTACCCCCTTCACTGGGACCTGCTGGCGCTGCCGCGGACCGTTGTAACTACCACCTTCACCGGGACTTGCTGGCGCCGCCGCGGCCCGTCCATCTAGAAAGCCGAGCTCGAGGATTGTGAGCTATCCATCATACCATCTCAGCTACCAGATTGGTAACAAGACTGTCCCGCTCCCCCCTTTCCCAACCAAGAGACTAGAATCGAGGGGACCCCTGAGTCCTGACCTCCTTGTACCATTCTATCGTACCTAAAGATTGCTTATAAAGAACGTTGAAACCTTATCTTTGTGTGGTGTACATCTGTGGGGGGGAAGTTACTCGTCTGTACGATCACTGGAGACGGCTCTCCCCGGAGACCTGTCCCCTTGTCCTCGGCCGACCCTCCCGGTCCGTCTAACATTGGTGGCCAGCGGTGCGATCCGAATCAACGCATAATCGTACAGAGAGTAGCTCACCCCACGACGAAACCACAATGTCAACCAAAGAGAGCGGATCCACCGAGAAATTCCAGATGGAGAAATTGGAAGAGTACAGCCATCGTGAATTGAAACAATTCTGCATTGAACTAGGCATTGCTACCACCGGCCTGAGTACCAAAGACGATTTCAAGCACGCCATTGAGTCGTGGGCAGAAACCGGGGCCGCCAGATCCCCGGACCAAAACATTGCAGCATCAGAGAGGAACACCACGGCTCCCGAGGAGCGAAGAACGGGTCTCTCGCAGGAAGAGATCCAAGAGAGAGAAAAAAGCAGACTACATGAGCTAGAAATGGCACGGCTCAAAATGGACGGTGAACTAAAATTAGCCGAACAAAAACTGAACCTAGAACATCTGCGGCTCCGAGAAGAACGGGAAGAAAAACAGAGGCAGAGAGAGCTTGAAGAAAAGAGATTAGCGTACGAACACGAGCGCAAACTGGCAGAAATAGACCTACGGAAGCAGAACAAAGAACAGGAGGTGCCCGAGCGACCACGCACCCCGGGAGCGACAGAAAAGTAAGTCCACATCCCCAAGGATGTCGTTCGAGAGTATGTCCGAGAGGACGACATACAACAGTGGTTCAAGGCCTACGAGATCGCCATGACCTCCCACCGGATCGATCGAAGTGACTGGGGAGCCGGACTATGGGGGAGGTTCGTCAATGAAGGCCGCGATGCCCTGTTACAGCTCCCAGACCATCTGATGTCATCCTATGACCACATGAAGGCTGCCCTCCTCACCCGATATGGGCTCACACCCGAAATGTACCGCCAGAGGTTCCGAGACTGCACCCGGATCCCGGGTACAACTTGGGTGGAATATGTCAACTATTTCAGCCGAGCCTTCGAGGGTTGGATCAAGGGAAACCACGTAACGACCTACGAGCAACTTTTTAATCTCATGGTGTGGGAGCACCTCTCTAACAACTGCTTCGTCGAGCTCAGGCAGCACCTCCTCGACAGTAAATTGACTGACCCACGGCAACTCGCCGCCGAAGCTGACCGGTGGGAAAGCACCCGAGTGGGCCGGAGAGGGCCGCACGAACAGAACCGGAATAATCAAGGTCAGCACCGTCCCCGAGGAGGAGGAGGAGGCCAGGGACGAGGAAGAGACACCGTCCCGGCCGCTCCCGCTGCCAGCACCCCGCCCCCGGCCAGCCGGGGCAACCCCCCGATGCGCCCGGGGTTCCGAGCCAATGTCACGTGTCACCGATGCCAGCGAGTCGGCCACTACGCCAATGACCCGAACTGTCCACAGAACCAAACTCCGAGACCCCGCCAGGTAGCTGCCGCCGCCCTGGGGGGAGAACAAATCTCCGAAGAACAGGAAGAATACGAGCAGGAACAACAAGAGTGGGAACCGGCCGCCATGGTTCTAGCGTGCCTAGGGGGAAGAGACATGGTCCCGCGGGCTCCCCTACCCGCCAACACCAGGAAATATAGTCAGTGGGTGAACATTAATGGACGCCGGGCCGAAGCACTACGTGACACGGGGGCCAGTGTGACGGCCGTCCGCTGTCACCTGGTAAAACCAGAGCAGATCCTGCCGAACATTCTCTGCCCCGTCCGTTCAGCCGACAATTCGGAGAGTCTATGTCGGATGGCCTGCGTCCCCTTCGAATGGGGAGGAGTCTCCGGCATGTTGAAGGTGACGGTCCGAGATGATGCCCCCGTGGACTGTCTCCTGGGGAATGATCTTGAGAGTTCCCCGTGGGCCGCCGTAGAAGGAAGAGAGCACCTGGGGATGTTGGGCCTCCCGGACTGGGCGTGCGTAACCACCCGGTCCATGGCCGCCCGTGCCATCCCCCAACCAGAAGAACCAGAATGGCCAGCACCTCCTCCCCCGATCGCTCCAGTAGAGGACACCGACCATACCGACCCCCCAGAGCAAACCCCCGAAGGGCTCGCTCAGCCCCAGGACCTTCCCAACCTGGCTCAGTGGCGTCAAGAAGGGGGGCCCACCCAGGAACAGTTCCGTCAAGAACAGAAGACCTGTCCCTCCATCGAGGGACTCCGCCAGCAAGCCCTCGCCCAGAGCGCAGGGGACACCACCGGAGCCCATTGGATCTATTGGGACAACGACCTATTGTACAGTGAACAGAGAATCGCGGAGTTAGGGGCCAGTCGAGTGCTGGTGGTGCCCCTCCGTTTTAGAGACTTCCTGTTAAATTTGGCCCACGATGTCCCTCTGGCTGGACACCTGGGCCAGGACAAAACCTACAGTCGCCTGGTGACCCACTTTTTCTGGCCAAAGATGAGAAACGATGTCCTCAACCACTGCCGGTCCTGCCCCACGTGCCAGGCCAGCGGGAAGAGCGGCCGCAAACTCAAAGCACCTCTGCAACCCTTCCCAGTTGTCACCACCCCGTTCGAGAGGGTGGGAATAGACATTGTGGGGCCCCTGGACCCCCGTACAGCACAAGGACATCGGTTCATCCTGGTACTGGTGGACCACGCCACCCGCTACCCCGAGGCTGTGCCCCTGCGAACTGTAACAGCCCCGGTGGTCGGCCGGGCCTTAATGGGGATCTTCTCCCTGGTGGGCTTCCCCCGAGAAGTCGTCAGCGACAGAGGCACAAACTTTATTTCGAAGTATATGAAGTCCCTCTGGCAACAGCGCGGGGTCACCTACCGATTCACGACCCCCTATCACCCTCAAGGAAACGGACTAGTCGAGTGGTTCAACCGCACGCTCAAGGGAATGATTGGGGGATTGGAAGAGCCCCTCCGTCGCCAATGGGATGTACTATTTCCGTGCCTCCTCTTCGCCTATCGAGAAGTTCCCCAGAAGTCCCTCGGCTTTAGCCCTTTCGAACTCTTGTACGGCCACCCTGTGCGAGGGCCCCTCAGCCTAGTCAAAGAAGGTTGGGAGATGGCCCCCCTAAAGACCCCTCCAGACGTCTTCAAGTACCTCCTGACCCTACGCAATCAGACCAGGCGATTCAGAGAAATGGCGAAAGCGAACCTTGAGGCCAGTCAGGAGGACATGAAAAAATGGTACGATCAAAATGCCTCCTCCATCGAATTCGAACCTGGCCAACAAGTGTGGGTGATGTCCCCCACCGAACCATGTGCCTTGCAGGACAAGTGGACGGGGCCCTTCAAAGTGGTCGAACGCAAGAGCCCCGTCACCTATCTCATCGATATGGAATCTCCACGGAACCCCCTCCGGGTCCTCCACACCAACAGACTCAAACCCCACTTTGTGCGCTCAGAGCTCAGCCTCCTGATGGCTACAGACAGTGGAGCGGAAGAAGACTCCGAGCCTCTCCCTGATCTCCTGAAGACTCGTGAGGAAGATGGTTCCGTGGACGGGGTCCGGCTCTCCGATGCCCTCACCCCGGAACAGCGCCAAGGCTGCCGGGACCTCCTGCTGCAGTTTGCTACCTTGTTTCCCCTCACCCCAGGGGTCACCCCCTGGTGCTTGCACGACGTGGACACTGGGGACAGTCCCCCTATCAGACACCGGGCGTACCGCGTACCAGATCGGGTACGGGCCTGCATCCAAGAGGAGGTATCAAAGATGCTCACGCTCAGGGTCATCGAGCCCTCGGACAGCCCCTGGGCCAGCCCGGTCGTGCTGGTCCCCAAAGCTGCTGCCCCCGGCACCACTCCTGAGCTCCGATTCTGCGTCGACTATCGGGGCTTGAATGCTGTCACCAGAACCGACGCTCATCCCATCCCCCGAGCGGATGAACTGATCGAATGCATGGGGGCTGCCCGCTACCTCAGCATCTTCGACCTGACAGCGGGCTACTGGCAGATCGGTCTCACACCCCGGGCCCAAGAACGATCCGCCTTTTCTACCCCCGATGGCCACTACCACTTCAAAGTCATGCCCTTCGGCATGAAGAATGCCCCAGCTACCTTTCAGCGACTGGTGAACCAGGTCTTGGCGGGGCTCGAGGAGTTCAGCGCCGCCTACCTGGACGATATCGCTGTGTACAGCCGCCACTGGTCCGACCACCTCCACCACCTCCGAGAGGTCCTGCAGGCCCTCCAACGGGCCGGCCTCACAATCAAGGTCAGCAAGTGCCAAATTGGTCAGGGGTCCGTGACCTATCTCGGACACCAGGTGGGAAGCGGTCTGGTGGCCCCTCTGCAACTCAAAATCGCTGCCATCCAGTCCTGGCAGCCTCCAGTCACGCAGACCGAGGTCCGAGCCTTCTTGGGGCTCACCGGCTACTACCGGCGGTTCGTGAGGGACTATGGCAGCATTGTGGGGCCCCTCACGGGACTCACATCCAAAAACCACCCGAAGAAGGTCAACTGGACCCCAGACTGTCAAGCGGCCTTCGAGAAGCTGAAAGCCGCCATGTGCACTGCCCCTGTGCTCCAGGCCCCCGACTACAGTCGGGAATTCATCGTACAAACAGATGCCTCCGACCATGGCATCTGGGCGGTCCTCTCCCAGCTGAACTCCGAGGGACTTGACCAACCGGTGGCCTTCATCAGCAGACGCCTCCTGGCCCGAGAACAGCGCTGGAGCACCATCGAGAGGGAGGCCTTCGCAGTGGTGTCGGCCCTCAAAAAGCTCCGGCCCTATCTCTTCGGTACCCACTTCCGGGTGCAAACAGATCATCGACCCCTGCAGTGGCTAATGCAGATGCGGGGGGAAAACCCCAAACTATTGCGTTGGTCCATCTCCCTGCAGGGGATGGACTTCACTGTGGAACATCGACCGGGCCAAGACCACGCCAACGCAGATGGCCTGTCACGCTTTTTCCGCCTCGACGAGGAGAGTCCCCAAGAGGATGGGTGACTCTCCCCGCCTTCAGCTGGGGGGGACTGTTGGACAGGCCACACGAAGGGCTTGCGCCCTCCCCGCATGACAGGGCCCAAGCCCCGGCCCCCCAGGCGCGGCCCACGAGAATCACCCGCACCCCGTCTTCCGACGGAACTCCTGCCCTCGGACCTCCCTGTAGCACGGGCCCAAGCCACCACCGGCTCCCTCGGCCGGGTCAAGCCGCCATCTTGGGCCCTGCGCCACGAGGCCGCGTGGCCTCCCCCCGACCCTAACCCTGGGCCTGGCCGGCCCCGACATCCCGGCACCACCATCCACCCAGGAGGTGAGCGGATCACTTGGCAGGTCAATGGGAGGACGAAGTGCCAAGGACTCTCCCCCGCCAGGTGACGATCGCCTCCAGCTCCCCCAGGCACCGGCTCCACCCCCCCGCTGGGTGTCTGGACACCTTCATCCCGGACCCTCCGACCCCCAAGTGCGAGGGTCCGGACATCAAAGGGCACCTGCCCTATAACTGGAGCAGCTGCGGAGCAGGAAGGCAGTTGTATCCTGGAGTCGAGAGACACCGAGAGAACTCAGCCTTGACGGACTACTGGCGCTGCCGTAGCCCTATCTTGTGATCTATCGTCCTGCCTGCTGGCGCTGCCGCGGCCTTCTGCAACATCCATCCTCGTCGGGACCTGCTGGCGCTGCCGCGGCCCGTTGTAACGACCATCCTCACCGGGACCTGCTGGCGCTGCCGCGGACCGTACATCGACCATCTTCTCTGGGACCTGCTGGCGCTGCCGCGGCCCGTGTATCGACCATCTTCACTGGGACCTGCTGGCGCTGCCGCGGCCCGTACCAGCTAGACCACCTAAGCTCGAGGATTGTGAGCTACCCACCATACCACCTCAACTACCAGACTGGTAACCAGACTGTCCCGCTACCCCCTTTCCCATCTTGAGAGACTTGAATCGAGGGGACCCCTGTGTCCAGACCTCCTTGTACCTTTTCATCGTATCTTAAGAAGTGCTTATAAAGAACGCTAACTCATCTCCTTGTGTGGTATCTGTCTGTGGGGGGGGAAGTTATTTGTCTGTACGATCGCTGGAGACGGCTCTCCCCGGAGACCTCTCCCCTTGTCCTCGGCCGACCCTCCCGGTCCGTCTAACATTGGTGGCCAGCGGCGCGATCCGAATCAACGCGTAATCGTACAGAGAGTAGCTCACCCCACGACAAAACCACGATGTCAGCTAAAGATAGCGGTTCCACTGAAAAGTTCCAAATGGATAAGTTGGAAGAGTATAACCACCGCGAACTTAAACAATTCTGCATGGAACTAGGCATTGCTACCACCGGCCTGAGTACCAAAGAGGATTTGAAGCGCGCCCTTGAGTCGTGGGCAGAAACTGGGATCACCGGATCCTCCGACCAAAACAGTGTCGCACCAGAGGGGAACGCCACGCCTCCCGAGGAGAGGGGAACGGGCCTCTCGCAGGAGGAGATCCAGGAAAGAGAAAGGACCAGATTACACGAGTTGGAAATGGCACGACTCAAGATGGACGGTGAACTAAAGTTAGCCGAGCAGAAACTAAATCTAGAGCATCTGCGGCTCCGAGAGGAGCGAGAAGAAAAACAGAGACAGAGAGAGCTTGAGGAAAAAAGAATAACACTCGAACACGAACGCAAACTGGCGGAAATAGAACTTCGGAAACAGAATAAAGAGACGGGGGTGCCTGAGCGACCGCACACCCCAGGGGCCACCGAGAAAAAAGTCCACATCCCCAAGGATGTTGTCCGAGAGTATGTCCGAGAAGACGACATACAGCAGTGGTTCAAAGCCTACGAGATCGCCATGACCTCCCACCGGATCGACCGGAGTGATTGGGGAGCTGGACTATGGGGGAGGTTCGTCAACGAAGGTCGCGATGCCCTGTTGCAGCTCCCAGATCACCAAATGTCGTCCTACGACCACATGAAGGCTGCCCTCCTCACCCGCTACGGCCTCACACCCGAGATGTACCGCCAGAGGTTCAGAGATTGCACCCGGATCCCGGGTACAACTTGGGTGGAGTACGTAAACTATTTCAGCAGAGCCTTCGAGGGGTGGATCAAGGGTAGCCAGGTAACGACCTACGAACAACTCTTTAACCTCATGGTATGGGAACACCTGTCGAACAACTGCTTCGTCGAGCTCAGGCAGCACCTCCTCGACAGTAAATTGACCGACCCCCGGCAGCTCGCCGCTGAAGCTGACCGATGGGAGAGCACCCGAGTGGGCCGGAGAGGACCGCACGAGCAGAACCGAAGCAACCAAGGCCAGCACCGTCCTCGGGGAGGAGGAGGAGGCCAGGGGCGAGGGAGAGACACCCTCCCGGCAACACCCGTGGCCAGCACCCCGCCCCCGGCCGGCCGGGGAAACCCCCCGATGCGTCCAGGGTTCCGAGCCAATGTCACGTGCCACCGATGCCAGCGAGTCGGCCATTACGCCAATGACCCGAGCTGCCCGCAGAACCAAACACCCAAGCCCCGCCAGGTAGCTGCCGCCGCCCTGGGGGAAGAACGACTGTCAGAGGAACAGGAAGAGTATGAGCCGGCCCAGCAAGAGTGGGAACCGGCCGCCATGGTTCTAGCGTGCCTAGGGGGAAAAGACATAGTCCCGCTGGCTCCCCTACCCGCCAACACCAGGAAATACGGTCAGTGGGTGACCATTAATGGGCATCGGGCCGAGGCCTTACGTGACACAGGCGCCAGTGTGACGGCCGTCCGCTGTCACCTGGTGAAACCCGAGCAGATCCTGCCGAACATTCTCTGCCCCGTCCGCTCAGCTGACAATTCCGAAAGTCTGTGTCAAATGGCCTGCGTCCCCTTCGAATGGGGAGGGGTCTCCGGCCTGTTGAAAGTGACGGTCCGGGATGATGCCCCCGTGGACTGCCTCCTGGGAAATGACCTTGAGAGTTCCCAATGGGCCACCATCGAGAGGAGAGAGCACCTGGGGATGCTGGGCCTCCCGGACTGGGCCTGCGTAACCACCCGGTCCAGGGCAGCCCGTGCCGTTCCCCGACCAGAAGAACCGGAATGGCCAGCACCTCCGCCCCCGGTCGCCCCAGTAGAAGACAACGATGAGGCCAACCCCCCGGAGCCAACGACCGAAGGGGACGCGCACCTCCAGGACGTCCCCGGCCTGGCTCAGTGGCGTCAAGAAGGGGGGCCCACCCAAGAACAGTTCCGCCAGGAGCAAAAGACCTGCCCCTCTCTCGAGGGACTCCGCCAACAAGCCAGCACCCAGAGCGCAGGGGACTCCACCGGAACTCACTGGGTCTACTGGGAAAACGACCTGCTATACAGCGAACAGAGGATCGCAGAGCTAGGGGCCGGTCGAGTACTGGTGGTACCTCTCCGCTTCAGAAACTTCCTGCTCAATCTGGCCCACGATGTCCCCCTGGCTGGACACCTGGGCCAAGACAAAACTTACAGTCGCCTAGTGACCCACTTTTTCTGGCCGAAGATGCGGAACGACGTCCTGAACCACTGCCGGTCCTGCCCCACGTGCCAGGCCAGCGGGAAGAGTGGCCGTAAGCTGAAGGCCCCTCTACAACCCTTCCCGGTGGTCACCACCCCGTTCGAGAGGGTAGGAATAGACATTGTGGGGCCCCTGGACCCCCGCACGGCACAAGGACATAGGTTCATCCTAGTACTGGTGGATCACGCCACCCGCTACCCCGAGGCGGTGCCTCTACGAACAGTAACAGCTCCGGTGGTTGGCCGGGCCCTAATGGGGATCCTCCCCCGGGTGGGCTTCCCCCGAGAAGTCGTCAGCGACCGAGGCACGAACTTCATCTCCAAATACATGAAGTCCCTCTGGCAACAGTGCGGGGTCACCTACCGATTCACGACCCCCTATCACCCCCAAGGGAACGGACTAGTGGAGCGATTCAACCGCACTCTCAAGGGGAGGATTGGGGGATTGGAAGAGCCCCTCCGTCGCCAGTGGGATGTACTACTCCCGTGCCTCCTCTTCGCCTACCGGGAAGTTCCCCAGAAGTCCCTCGGTTTCAGCCCCTTCGAACTCCTGTACGGGCACCCTGTGCGAGGGCCCCTCAGCCTAGTCAAAGAAGGTTGGGAGATGGCCCCCCTAAAGACCCCTCCAGACGTCTTCAAGTACCTCCTGGCCCTACGTAATCAGACCCGGCGCTTCAGGGAGATGGCCAAGGCGAACCTCGAGGCCAGCCAGGAAGACATGAAGAGATGGTATGATCACAATGCCTCCTCCGTCGAGTTCGAACCTGGACAACAAGTGTGGGTGATGTCCCCCACCGAACCATGTGCCTTGCAAGATAAGTGGACGGGGCCCTTCAAGGTGGTCGAGCGCAAAAGCCCCGTCACTTACCTCATCGACATGGGGACCACCCGGAACCCCCTTCGGGTCCTCCACACCAACAGACTCAAACCACACTTTGTGCGCTCAGAACTCAGCCTCCTGATGGCTACAGACAGTGGGGCGGAAGAAGACTCCGAGCCTCTCCCTGATCTCCTGAAGACTCAGGAGAAAGACGGTTCCGTGGACGGGGTCCGGCTCTCCGATGCCCTCACCCCAGAGCAACGCCAGGGCTGCCGGGACCTCCTGCTGCGGTTCGCTTCACTGTTCTCCCTCACTCCCGGGGTCACCCCTTGGTGCTTGCACGACGTAGACACCGGGGACAGTCCCCCTGTCCGGCACCGGGCCTACCGCGTACCAGATCGGGTACGGGCCTGCATACAAGAGGAAGTGGCCAAAATGCTCACGATCGGGGTCATCGAGCCCTCGGACAGTCCCTGGGCCAGTCCAGTTGTATTGGTCCCCAAAGCCGCTGCCCCCGGCCCCACACCTGAACTGAGATTCTGCGTCGACTACCGGGGCTTGAACGCTGTCACCCGAACCGACGCTCATCCTATCCCCAGAGCGGATGAATTGATCGACCGGCTGGGGGCCGCCGCTACCTCAGCATCTTCGACCTAACAGCGGGCTACTGGCAGATCGGTCTCACCCCCCGAGCTCAAGAACGATCCGCCTTCTCTACCCCCGATGGCCACTACCACTTCAAGGTCATGCCCTTTGGCATGAAGAACGCCCCCGCTACATTTCAACGTCTTGTGAACCAGGTCTTGGCGGGGCTCGAAGAGTTCAGCGCTGCCTACCTGGACGATATCGCTGTATACAGCCGCCACTGGTCCGACCACCTCCTCCACCTCCAGGAGGTCCTACAGGCCCTCCAGCGGGCCGGCCTCACGATTAAGGCCGGCAAATGCCAAATTGGTCAAGGGTCCGTGACCTACCTGGGGCACCAGGTGGGGAGCGGGCTGGTGGCCCCACTGCAACTTAAGATTGCTGCCATCCAGTCCTGGCAGCCCCCCGTCACTCAGACCGAAGTCCGAGCCTTCTTGGGGCTCACCGGCTACTACCGGCGGTTCGTGAGGGACTACGGCAGCATTGTGGGGCCCCTCACGGGTCTCACGTCCAAGAACCAACCAAAGCGGATTAACTGGACCCCCGATTGTCAAGCGGCCTTCGAAAAGCTGAAGGCCGCCCTGTGCACCGCCCCTGTGCTCCAGGCCCCCGATTACAGTCGGGAATTCGTAGTACAGACAGACGCCTCCGACCACGGCATCGGAGCGGTTCTTTCCCAAGTGAACCCCGAGGGTCATGACCAGCCGGTGGCCTTCATCAGCCGACGTCTCCTGGGCCGAGAACAGCGCTGGAGCACCATCGAGAGGGAGGCCTTCGCAGTGGTGTGGGCCCTCAAAAAGCTCCGGCCCTATCTCTTCGGTACCCACTTCCGGGTACAAACCGACCATAGACCCCTGCAGTGGCTGATGCAGATGCGGGGGGAAAACCCAAAACTATTGCGCTGGTCCATCTCCCTGCAGGGAATGGACTTCACCGTGGAGCACCGACCGGGCCAAGACCACGCCAACGCAGATGGCCTGTCCCGCTTCTTCCGCCTCGACGAAGAGAGTCCCCAAGGAGATGGGTGACTCTCCCCGCCTTCAGCTGGGGGGGACGCATGTTGGACAGGCCACACGAAGGGCTTGCGCCCTCCCCGCATGACAGGGCCCAAGCCCCGGCCCCCCAGGCGCGGCCCACGAGAATCACCCGCACCCCGTCTTCCGACGGAACTCCTGCCCTCGGACCTCCCTGTAGCACGGGCCCAAGCCACCACCGGCTCCCTCGGCCGGGTCAAGCCGCCATCTTGGGCCCTGCGCCACGAGGCCGCGTGGCCTCCCCCCGACCCTAACCCTGGGCCTGGCCGGCCCCGACATCCCGGCACCACCATCCACCCAGGAGGTGAGCGGATCACTTGGCAGGTCAATGGGAGGACGAAGTGCCAAGGACTCTCCCCCGCCAGGTGACGATCGCCTCCAGCTCCCCCAGGCACCGGCTCCACCCCCCCGCTGGGTGTCTGGACACCTTCATCCCGGACCCTCCGACCCCCAAGTGCGAGGGTCCGGACATCAAAGGGCACCTGCCCTATAACTGGAGCAGCTGCGGAGCAGGAAGGCAGTTGTATCCTGGAGTCGAGAGACACCGAGAGAACTCAGCCTTGACGGACTACTGGCGCTGCCGTAGCCCTATCTTGTGATCTATCGTCCTGCCTGCTGGCGCTGCCGCGGCCTTCTGCAACATCCATCCTCGTCGGGACCTGCTGGCGCTGCCGCGGCCCGTTGTAACGACCATCCTCACCGGGACCTGCTGGCGCTGCCGCGGACCGTACATCGACCATCTTCTCTGGGACCTGCTGGCGCTGCCGCGGCCCGTGTATCGACCATCTTCACTGGGACCTGCTGGCGCTGCCGCGGCCCGTACCAGCTAGACCACCTAAGCTCGAGGATTGTGAGCTACCCACCATACCACCTCAACTACCAGACTGGTAACCAGACTGTCCCGCTACCCCCTTTCCCATCTTGAGAGACTTGAATCGAGGGGACCCCTGAGTCCAGACCTCCTTGTACCTTTTCATCGTATCTTAAGAAGTGCTTATAAAGAACGCTAACTCATCTCCTTGTGTGGTATCTGTCTGTGGGGGGGAAGTTATTTGTCTGTACGATCGCTGGAGACGGCTCTCCCCGGAGACCTCTCCCCTTGTCCTCGGCCGACCCTCCCGGTCCGTCTAACAGGGACGCATGTTGGACAGGCCACGTGAAGGGCTTGCTCCCTCCCCGCATGACAGGGCCCGAGCCCCGGCCCTCCAGGTGTTACCCACAGAAACAACCCGCACCCCGTCCCCAGACGGGACTCCTGCCCCCGGACCTCTCTGTATCATGGGGCCGAACCCCTACCGGCTCCCTCGCCCGGCCCGGCCGCCATCTTGGACACTGCACCACGAGGCCGCGTGGCCTCAGCTCGACCCTAACCCTGGGCCTGGCCAGGCCCCGACATCCCGGCACCACCATCCACCCAGGAGGTGAACGGACCACTTGGCAGGTCGATGGGAGAAAGAAGTGTCGATGGCTCTCCCCCGCCAGGTGCCGATCGCCCCCCAGCTCCCCCGGGCGCTGGCTCCACCCCCCTGCTGGGTGTCTGGACTCCCTCATCCCGGACCTCCCGACCTCCAAGTGCGAGGGTCCGGACATCAAAGGGCGCCAGACCTATAACTGGGGCAGCTCCAGAGCAGGAAGGCAGTTGTATCCTGGAGTCGAGAGACACCGTGAAGAACTCATCCCTGACGGACTACTGGCGCTGCCGTAGCCCTGCCTTGCGAACTATCGTCCTGCCTGCTGGCGCTGCTGCGGCCTTCTGCATCCTCCATCCTCGTTGGGACCTGCTGGCGCTGCCGCGGACCGTTGTAACTACCACCTTCACTGGGACCTGCTGGCGCTGCCGCGGACCGTTGTAACTACCACCTTCACTGGGACCTGCTGGCGCTGCCGCGGACCGTTGTACTTACCACCTTCACTGGGACCTGCTGGCGCTGCCGCGGACCGTTGTAACTACCACCTTCACCGGGACCTGCTGGCGCCGCCGCGGCCCGTCCATCTAGAAAGCCGAGCTCGAGGATTGTGAGCTATCCATCATACCATCTCAGCTACCAGATTGGTAACAAGACTGTCCCGCTCCCCCCTTTCCCAACCAAGAGACTAGAATCGAGGGGACCCCTGAGTCCTGACCTCCTTGTACCATTCTATCGTACCTAAAGATTGCTTATAAAGAACGTCGAAACCTTATCTTTGTGTGGTGTACATCTGTGGGGGGGAAGTTACTCGTCTGTACGATCACTGGAGACGGCTCTCCCCGGAGACCTCTCCCCTTGTCCTCGGCCGACCCTCCCGGTCCGTCTAACAGGCCCTGACACTGGGTTTCGGGCACCTGGAGACACGCAGTCCCACCCACTCCTTCTCCGCAGAGACAGGACGTGAGCCCCTACACCGAGACCTAGCTGGGCTACTCTGAACCTCTTCCACCACGCTGGGCTGGAAGACACCTCAGCCACTACTTTTGGAATCACTCCCCAATGCAAGTTCCCTATCCCAGAGAACTCACACCCAATCAACCAGCAAGCTCCTTATTTCAGAGAACTCACACCCTTCATCCACATACACACACCCCCCAGACTAGTAAGACAGTTTCTACCGCCCCTGATTTCTCAACCTGACCACCACGTGACACAGGTACTATTACTCTGGGAACTGGGAATGGGACATTCACATTCATCCAGCGCATTACACATTCATCCCCAAACCCCTCCCAAGACTGGTAAGACAGTTTCTACCGCCCCTGATTTCTCAACCTGACCACCACGTGACACAGGTACCAACTCTGGGCGCAGGGCGGGGGACAAATGTACTGGACACTATTACGCTGCCATCACTGGATCCCACCCTCTGGTGAATCCAGAAAACACAATGCACTAAGGGGGATGATCTACCCTCCCGAGCTAGGGACACCTAACTCACAGTGCACAAAAACACATTTCCAAAGAAATGACAATTAAAAACAAACTTAGAACAATAATCCCTATACCATGTGATTTATCTAAATGCAGAGTTTTGTAGTGCGGCCAGTTGCCGCTGCGGTACAGCGCAAACGCAAGTCCAAATCCCACCGCTGATCACCAATGTTAGAAATGGGATTTCTGGTTGGCTAGGGCTTGCGCCAAAGCCAGGCAGAAACCACCACTCTAGTCAGGGCAAGGAAGGTACACGCCAAAGATAACCCCTGCTCACCCCCTAGGTAGCTTGGCACGAGCAGTCAGGCTTATCTCTGAGGCGATGTGTAAAGCACTTGCACGCGCACGCAGCAACAACACCCAAGGCCCACCACAAAGGAAACTCCACACAAGGTATTCTATAAAAATAGCCTTTGTATTATACACAACACATTAGATAAAAAAACACACACTCTACAATGTGCCAACAGGCACGGGCAGAATTTACAAGGGATTATATATACAGGGGACAGGGCCACATGGACCACTGTCAGGAATTAGCACTCTTAGAACATAGGAATAATACTTTAGCACATAGCACATACAATCACTGTAGCGCTAAAATAGAACATGTAGCACACAACCAGTAACTACTGGTATCAGGTAAGTACCACCTACGCAACCCTAACCACCTTAGGAAAATATTGCGCAGGGAATCAGGACCTCACTAGCACCACCTGTACTAGGGAGAAAACAACCACCTAAGTATCACAATACCTGTAGGGGTCTAAGAACATAAACACATGATGCATAAACTACATTCAGCGGTGTAGAACAAGGCACATGACGCATAAATACACATTCAGAGGTGCAGGAAAGGAACAATAGCGCAAGAACTCACATGAGCCACCACCTGTGGCAGTCCCTAGGCCAACTGGCCTTGAAGGGGCAAGGACGCCCTGTGTCCCAACTGTCAGGGCGCGCCTGCGCAGGCTGCGCAAACCAGCACGCACAAAGCACAACCTACACGTAGCAGCTGCCCACTAAGTGCTGGGCAACTGGAGAGATGTTGGGGCACCACGGTGCCTTCCTAAACACATATGGCAGGGGTTGGAGCCTCTCCTGGACTCTAAATGCACCAACTGCCCCCTAGAGCCTTCGTGGCTCTGAACGTCACCGTGGGGCAAGGTGGGAGTGGCCCGCTGCCATCTGGGGCCACTCAGTCACAAAAGAAATGCCCCCGGAGCCTTGCAGGCTCTACAACAAGAAATGCTCCCTAAATAACGTGGGAGCAGCCCGCTGCCTTCCGGGGCCGCTCTGATCATGAACGAGATGCCCCCGTCGTTGGAGCGCTCAACGCTCTAAACTATACAATGGGGGCCAACGTTGGAGCCTCGTGGGCTCTGAAGCAAGAGTGCCTCCGTGTCCGTGGGAGCGCAACTGCGCTCGGAAATCCTGCCCCCAACCGTTGGAGTCCCACGCGGGGGACTCGTGAGTAAGTACTGCCGAGCACTTGGAGCCTCCCGGGGCTCACAGACAAGGATCGCCCTCCTGCTGCCCTCACTCACCTCCGGACTCCGTCGGCGCTGACGCTCGGTTCGGACGCGCTACGCGAGGCTCTCCCAACACCATGGGAGCCCCTCTCGGCCCGCAACCTCTCCTCCTCACTTCCGCTGGTCACCCGGGGCTCTCCCTCGCTCTCGGGAGCCCCGGTGGGAGACACACGCTTCTTCCGCTTCCCGGCTCGCACCGCGGCTTCGTCCTCGAGGCCCCGATCACGTGGGCCACACCCCCTCCCGCTGGACCAATCCCAGCGCGGCAGAGGGATGACGCGGCCGGGACTCCGGGCTGCGGCGGTGATTTCACGATGTCGGAACATACGGGGTGGGCACCCGCAAATTTAAACCACAGAAGCGGGGTGGCACCCGCCAATTAAAGACATAAGCGGGGTGGGCATCCGCACCAAAGGCACAATATAAGCGGGGTGGGCTCCCGCTAGGCATAATCAGAATGCGGGGTGGGCACCCGCTCTCGGCAGCATCAGGGGGGAATCCCTACGACGGGGATTCCCTCCAAACAGACGGCAGCGCCTCGCTTCGGAGCTCCAGCCCTCCTATGGGGCAAATAAAGCGATGTAGCGCTCCCAGGGCGCTAGCAGGCTGCACCAAGCCTGGGCAGAGACCAAGGACCAGCAAAAAGGTCCAAAAGGTCCTGAAGCCATCCAGGGGGCAAGGTAGGGCCCAGGGGCCAGCACACAGGGCCCTCCAGCAGGGAGGTAGCCCCCATGGCGGTCCCTCCTGGGCCCCCACCAGCAGCAAGCCCCCCTCTGTCAGGATCCAAAAAGAGAGAACAGTTTCTGTGGGGACGCAGCCCCATTTTTATACAGCAAACCCCTTTGTTCTGGGTTCAGGGTGAGGGGGAAAACCAGTCGCAGCTGGTTGGGGAGCACCCTTGATGTGCTCAGCCCCTCACTCTATTCACTGGCAGGGCTAGGGTCGTCAGTCGCACCACAGGGGGCAGAGCCAGCATTGTGTGTGGAAAACCCTGTCCTATTCAGGACCCAGGTGTACTCCTCCCACCCATCTAGCTGCTGATCTCCCCATTCACCACTGGGTGACTCCTCCTGACTCTGGGGAATCCCTAGCCCGTCACATGACATGACCAGCCAATCACGCGACAGACACACTGCACACAGAAGTGCCCACCTCTAGAAGTGGCACTTCCATACTAGGTACATGCACGCCGCACACATCATCGCGCAGCATTCACTCCCACGAGTCCGCACATACCAAACTCGGGCCTGCACACCCCACGCATCAGGAACTACTAGGGACACATACATTCCCCATGCATTCCTATGGGAGGGCAGGCCTATCTCACCACATGCACTCAGAGCACGCACGCACTTTACCCTGGGACACAGGGAAAGTGCGCAGAAACCAAAAAAATCACCACACCAAGTCACCAATAAAAAGCAAAAAGTTCAGGGGTGAACCTGCCAGAAGGGCCAAGTCCAACATGTGGTACACACCGTACCCACGCCTTAAGAGCGTGGGTAAGGGTCGTACCACGCCCACCCCTACGTCACCCCAACAATGGCGGTACGGCCCGTACCCACGTCCCAAAGGCATGGGTACGGCACGTACCAAGCATACCCCTACATCACCACTGCAATGGTGGTACAGGCCGTACCCAGGCCATAGGACGTGGGTATGGGTCCTACCACGCCAGTGTACAGACACATAGGGGTGTGTGGGCTTCAGCCCCAGCAGTGCCCAGACATATGAGGGGTGGGTGCCTATCACTCCCAGCAGTGCCCAGACACATGAGGGGTGAGTGCCTATCACTCCCAGCAGTGCCCAGACATAGGAGGGGTGGGTGCAGAGTCCCCCCAGCAGTGCCCAGACATAGGAGGGGTGGGGACAGAGTCCCCCCAGCAGTGCCCAGACATAGGAGGGGTGGGTGCCTATCATTCCCAGCAGTGCCCAGACATAGGAGGGGTGGGTGCAGAGTCCCCCCAGCAGTGCCCAGACATAGGAGGGGTGGGTGCTTATCACTCCCTGCAGTACCCAGAGATAGGAGGGGTGGGTGCAGAGTCCCCCCAGCAGTGCCCAGACATAGGAGGGGTGGGTGCAGAGTCCTCCCAGCAGTGCCCAGACATAGGAGGGGTGGGTGCAGAGTCCCCCCAGCAGTGCCCAGAGATAGGAGGGGTGGGTGCAGAGTCCTCCCAGCAGTGCCCAGACATAGGAGGGGTGGGTGCCTATCACTCCCAGCAGTGCCCAGACATAGGAGGGGTGGGTGCATAGACCCCCAGCATTGCCCAAACATAGGAGGGGTGGGTGCAGAGTCCCCCCCAACAGTGCCCAGACATAGGAGGGGTGGGTGCCTATCACTCCCAGCAGTGCCCAGACATAGGAGGGGTAGGTGCCTATCACTCCCAGCAGTGCCCAGAGATAGGAGGGGTGGGTGCAGAGTCCCCCAGCAGTGCCCAGCCATAGGAGGGGTGGGTGCAGAGTCCCCCCAGCAGTGCCCAGACATAGGAGGGGTGGGTGCAGAGTCCCCCCAGCAGTACCCAGACATAGGAGGGGTGGGTGCAGAGTCCTCCCAGCAGTGCCCAGACATAGGAGGGGTGGGTGCCTATCACTCCCAGCAGTGCCCAGACATAGGAGGGGTGGGTGCAGAGTCCCCCCAGCAGTGCCCAGACATAGGAGGGGTGGGTGCCTATCACTCCCTGCAGTACCCAGAGATAGGAGGGGTGGGTGCAGAGTCCCCCCAGCAGTGCCCAGACATAGGAGGGGTGGGTGCAGAGTCCTCCCAGCAGTGCCCAGACATAGGAGGGGTGGGTGCAGAGTCCCCCCAGCAGTGCCCAGAGATAGGAGGGGTGGGTGCAGAGTCCTCCCAGCAGTGCCCAGACATAGGAGGGGTGGGTGCCTATCACTCCCAGCAGTGCCCAGACATAGGAGGGGTGGGTGCAGAGACCCCCAGCATTGCCCAGACATAGGAGGGGTGGGTGCAGAGTCCCCCCCAGCAGTGCCCAGACATAGGAGGGGTGGGTGCCTATCACTCCCAGCAGTGCCCAGACATAGGAGGGGTAGGTGCCTATCACTCCCAGCAGTGCCCAGAGATAGGAGGGGTGGGTGCAGAGTCCCCCAGCAGTGCCCAGACATAGGAGGGGTGGGTGCAGAGTCCCCCCAGCAGTGCCCAGACATAGGAGGGGTGGGTGCAGAGTCCCCCCAGCAGTACCCAGACATAGGAGGGGTGGGTGCAGAGTCCTCCCAGCAGTGCCCAGACATAGGAGGGGTGGGTGCCTATCACTCCCAGCAGTGCCCTGACATAGGAGGGGTGGGTGCAGAGTCCCCCAGCAGTGCCCAGACATAGGAGGGGTGGGTGCAGAATCCTCCCAGCAGTGCCCAGACATAGGAGGGGTGGGTGCCTATCACTCCCAGCAGTGCCCAGAGATAGGAGGGGTGGGTGCAGAGTCCCCCCAGCAGTGCCCAGACATAGGAGGGGTGGGTGCAGAGTCCTACCAGCAGCGCCCAGACATAGGAGGGGTGGGTGCAGAGTCCCCCCAGCAGTGCCCAGAGATAGGAGGGGTGGGTGCAGAGTCCCCCCAGCAGTGCCCAGACATAGGAGGGGTGGGTTCAGAGTCCTCCCAGCAGTGCCCAGACATAGGAGGGGTGGGTGCAGAGTCCCCCCAGCAGTGCCCAGAGATAGGAGGGGTGGGTGCAGAGTCCCCCCAGCAGTGCCCAGACATAGGAGGGGTGGGTGCAGAGTCCTCCCAGCAGTGCCCAGACATAGGAGGGGTGGGTGCAGAGTCCCCCCAGCAGTGCCCAGACATAGTAGGGGTGGGTGCCTATCACTCCCAGCAGTGCCCAGACATAGGAGGGGTGGGTGCAGAGTCCCCCCAGCAGTGCCCAGACATAGGAGGGGTGGGTGCAGAGTCCTCCCAGCAGTGCCCAGATATAGGAGGGGTGGGTGCAGAGTCCCCCCAGCAGTGCCCAGACATAGGCGGGGTGGGTGCAGAGTCCCCCCAGCAGTGCCCAGACATAGGAGGGGTGGGTACAGAGTCCTCCCAGCAGTGCCCAGACATAGGAGGGGTGGCTGCAGAGTCCCCCCAGCAGTGCCCAGACATAGGAGGGGTGGGTGCAGAGTCCTCCCAGCAGTGCCAAGATGCAGGAGGGGTGGGTGCCTATCACTCCCAGCAGTGCCCAGAGACAGGAGGGGTGTGTGCAGAGTCCTCCCAGCAGTGCCCAGAGACAGGAGGGGTGGGTGCAGAGTCCTCCCAGCAGTGCCCAGACACAGGAGAGGTGGGTGCAGAGTCCTCCCAGCAGTGCCCAAACGCAGGAGGGGTGTGTGCCTATCACTCCCAGCAGTGCCCAGAGACAGGAGGGGTGTGTGCATAGTCCTCCCAGCAGTGCCCAGAGACAGGAGGGGTGGGTGCAGAGTCCTCCCAGCAGTGCCCAGACACAGGAGGGGTGGGTGCCTAACACTCCCTGCAGTACCCAGAGATAGGAGGGGTGGGTGCAGAGTCCCCCCAGCAGTGCCCAGACATAGGAGGGGTGGGTGCAGAGTCCTTCCAGCAGTGCCCAGACATAGGAGGGGTGGGTGCAGAGTCCACCCAGCAGTGCCCAGAGATAGGAGGGGTGGGTGCAGAGTCCTCCCAGCAGTGCCCAGACATAGGAGGGGTGGGTGCCTATCACTCCAAGCAGTGCCCAGACATAGGAGGGGTGGGTGCAGAGACCCCCAGCATTGCCCAGACATAGGAGGGGTGGGTGCAGAGTCCCCCCAGCAGTGCCCTGACATAGGAGGGGTGGGTGCCTATCACTCCCAGCAGTGCCCAGACATAGGAGGGGTGGGTGCCTATCACTCCCAGCAGTGCTAAGAGATAGGAGGGGTGGGTGCAGAGTCCCCCAGCAGTGCCCAGACATAGGAGGGGTGGGTGCAGAGTCCCCCCAGCAGTGCCCAGACATAGGAGGGGTGGGTGCAGAGTCCCCCCAGCAGTACCCAGACATAGGAGGGGTGGGTGCAGAGTCCTCCCAGCAGTGCCCAGACATAGGAGGGGTGGGTGCCTATCACTCCCAGCAGTGCCCAGACATAGGAGGGGTGGGTGCAGAGTCCCCCAGCAGTGCCCAGACATAGGAGGGGTGGGTGCAGAATCCTCCCAGCAGTGCCCAGACATAGGAGGGGTGGGTGCCTATCACTCCCAGCAGTGCCCAGAGATAGGAGAGGTGGGTGCAGAGTCCCCCCAGCAGTGCCCAGACATAGGAGGGGTGGGTGCAGAGTCCTCCCAGCAGCACCCAGACATAGGAGGCGTGGGTGCAGAGTCCCCCCAGCAGTGCCCAGAGATAGGAGTGGTGGGTGCAGAGTCCCCCCAGCAGTGCCCAGACATAGGAGGGGTGGGTGCAGAGTCCTCCCAGCAATGCCAAGACATAGGAGGGGTGGGTGCAGAGTCCCCCCAGCAGTGCCCAGAGATAGGAGGTGTGGGTGCAGAGTCCCCCAGCAGTGCTCAGACATAGGAGGGGTGGGTGCAGAGTCCTCCCAGCAGTGCCCAGACATAGGAGGGGTGGGTGCAGAGTCCCCCCAGCAGTGCCCAGACATAGGAGGGGTGGGTGCAGAGTCCTCCCAGCAGTGCCCAGACATAGTAGGAGTGGGTGCCTATCACTCCCAGCAGTGCCCAGACATAGGAGGGGTGGGTGCAGAGTCCCCCCAGCAGTGCCCAGACATAGGAGGGGTGGGTGCAGAGTCCTCCCAGCAGTGCCCAGACATAGGAGGGGTGGGTGCAGAGTCCCCCCAGCAGTGCCCAGACATAGGCGGGGTGGGTGCAGAGTCCCCCCAGCAGTGCCCAGACATAGGAGGGGTGGGTGCAGAGTCCTCCCAGCAGTGCCCAGACATAGGAGGGGTGACTGCAGAGTCCCCCCAGCAGTGCCCAGACATAGGAGGGGTGGGTGCAGAGTCCCCCCAGCAGTGCCCATACATAGGAGGGGTGGGTGCAGAGTCCTCCCAGCAGTGCCCAGACATAGGAGGGGTGGGTGCCTATCACTCCCAGCAGTGCCCAGACATAGGAGGGGTGGGTGCAGAGTCCCCCAGCAGTGCCCAGACATAGGAGGGGTGGGTGCAGAGTCCCCCCAGCAGTGCTCAGACATAGGATGGGTGGGTGCAGAGTCCTCCCAGCAGTGCCCAGACATAGGAGGGGTGGGTGCCTATCACTCCCAGCAGTGCCCAGAGATAGGAGGGGTGGGTGCAGAGACCCCCCAGCAGTGCCCAGACATAGGAGGGGTGGGTGCCTATCACTCCCAGCAGTGCCCAGACATATGACACATACATACCCACCCCTGGTGCTGGCAGAACAATACACACAATGAGAGCATGCAACAAGACTGTATACTCATGTGCCACCCTACTAAACTAAGAGACCCAAAGGGAACACACACTGTCACGCACATTCCAGGACTGATAGGAATGTACAGGTGCTGGGGCAGCCAACAAGTTGTTGCCTACTATGGAAGGAAGAGCGTGGAGTACCCACAGATACAATGCCCACAATTGTCAGTCAGGTGACCAAAGACCCTGCAGAACACGCAACACATGTGTGCGAGGCTGGGAGTACACACATGCATAGGGCGTAAAAGGGAACATGTCCACATGAAGTCATGTCAATATACTCCATACACTAGTACAGTGACCACCAAGGATGCCACAAATGATGCAGGTGGAGACATTGCTGAGCAGGCATGGCCAAAGTTGAAGGGATCCGTCACACACCCAGGATATGTAGACACAGCTCAGCACAACAATTGGGAAACAGCCTGCAGGGAAGATGTCAGGGTCCACAGAGGAAGGAACACACCTTGGGACAATATCACCATACAGTAAGAGCACACATGACCAAAGATTATTTGCAGAGCCCTTGTGATGGCACACAGATACCAGGGTCCACCCCATGAGCAGCACACTACAACATTTCCCAGACACCTAACACATTATCACCACCCCAAATCATGGAGCAGCACCACCAACAGCAAGTCCAGGAAAGCATTAGTGTGCAAAAGAAAAACAAAATGCTTTATTCAGCATTCAAATTAAATTGTGTTAAATGTCCACTATTTACAAGGCCCATGGGCCAGGCCATCTGCAAACTCCTGGGGGGTACACATCGGGACGTGTGTCCCCTAGCTTGCCTGCACAGTTCACATGTCCATTTCATCCACAGAAGGGGGGGCATCATGTGGGGGGGAAGGGCCAGGCACCGCAGCGACAGGAGGGGCAAGGGTAGGTGTTGTGGGTGCAGGGAGGGACGACTCCACCACAGGGGGTGGGCCAGCGCCAAAGGTGGTGGTGAGGATGGCGCTGCATACGGTGGCAAGGTCTCCCAGCATCTCCCCTGCACCCGAATGAACCACAGGCCCCAAGGAGGGGGGGGTCGGAGGGATGGGTTGCAGCGCTACTGGGGGAGGGTGTGGACAGGGGGAGGGACTCAACTCCCCTGCCCGGGGACTCTCTCGACCGCTTGCGGGGTGGTGTCACACTGGGGCTGAGGGACAGACTGGCCATGAAGGACTCCTTGTCCGACTGTTGGGCAGGGGAGCTAAGGGGAGTGGTTTTGGAGGAAGTGGGTCTTGAGGAATGTGGACTCCCACTCTGGCTGCGTGGCTGCCGTTTTCCCCCAGACCCAGTGGGTGTGCCTACTTCCCCCTGTGTGTGCATGACTGGAGGAGTGCGCTTTGCCTTCCCTGGTGGTGTGCTGCCTGTGTCTGGTGGGGTGCATGCATGGTGACGTCTGGGTGTGCATGGGACAGGCATGGGAGTAGGAAGTGTGGATGGTGCAGGGGTAGGGGGGGGACGGAGCGCTGCTGGAAATCCACTGCTGCAGTCAGTGTGGAGTCTATGGACTTCAGCAACATCCGTTGATCAGACATCGCTGCTGACATGGCCTCCATGTATGACTGCATCTGTGTTAGCAGTGTGGTGTGGCCATGGAGGACAGTAAGCATCGATGCCTGACCAACCTGCAACTGCCGCAGAATGTCCACAGACTCGGCATTGACGGCAGCAGGGGAGACACGGGCAGGGGGTGCGGTGCCTGGCACGAAGGAGATCTGTTGGCGCCTAGCACGGTGGGAAGGGACCCGAGCAGGTGAGAGGCAGGTGATGGGAATTGAGGGGGCGGCGACAGATGGAGTGCTGCTCTCAGCTCTGATAGCAGCGTCCGCCCTCTCAGGGAGCTCAGCCTCGGACCCGTCAGCGTCATAGTCGGCGGTGGGACTGGACAGGTCCTCCGCCGCACTCCCCTCCGCCTCCGTGCCACTCGCTGAGCCAGACACGCTAGCACTGGTGGCACCGCTGCTGGATCCCATCTCAATTTCCGTGCCAGTGTCTCCCTCGGTTTCACCCGACGATGCTGTGGGCAAGGTGAAGAGACAGGAAATAATCAGACACCTGTAAACATATGACACATGATTCAAAACTACATAGGTCACAGTGCATATCATGAAAAGCAACATGAGTAACATCTACAATACTACACACATATGTAGGCCCTGCACCACACAGTTGGTTGACCCACCATGCCACTGAGAAACAATGGAGAGCATGACACAACAGCAAAGAACTTGAAATCAAATTAGACTGAGGAGCTAGACTCTGGGGACAGTCGAGTACAGCATCTGGACCACACACCGTAGACAAAAAAGGGATGAGCAGGAACCATGTCTTGTAACTTTTGGCACATGCTGCTTAGCAAATACATTTAACCCTGCCCAACATGACTGGGTCACTGCATGTTGAGTGTATGTTCAGACAATCATCACACACAGGCCAGACCTGGCAAGGACACATACGGTTTGGACATGTAGGCCTTTTCCGCACAAACCCCCCCTACCTGAGACAATGTGAGTGACACAGAGGAAGTACTTACACCTCTTACTCAGGGATTACTAAAATGCCCTTCAATAAATCCTGAATGTACACGAACTAACCCCCGTGCACCTGTCCACACATAAAATTGACAAACAACCATCATCAGATAGTTGTACCAAAACACACTGGCACTGGCCACTGTGAGTATGCACCAGCCAAATTGGGTCACCCTGTACAGTGGACACATGTAGCACACTTTACGTATATACACATTAGGCCAGGGTACAATGCCACAGAGCCCAACCTATGCTGAAGACACAGTGAATATCCACATTGTTGGATGACACACATGAAACCTAGGAAAAGGTGCCCCAGGGGACTGTAGTGGCCACACCCCTCCATGGTCCGGGATGGATATGACTGCAACAGAAGCAAACGTCCCTGCACTATGCATATCTCCCACTCATGCACATCATGTCTGAGGCAACAACATTGGTCATGCATGCTGTAAGGCAGTACACCTTTCAGACACACTCCTATGTCGGGACTCAGCATCAGTGCCAACTAACATGGACCCCACATTGACTGAACTGGCCAGGGCACAGGCAAGGTCCCAAAACATGTTACACACCACCCCACACATGATGCTGCAAGCATTGGGCACTTGGATTAACTGGCAGCCCAGATGACCTTGTGCAAGAGTGACTACACACAGACCAGGGAACACGTGTCAAGGAGGGGAAGGGAGGAAGAACAGCACCGGTTTACTATGGGGAACAGGATATGTACTGCACATATGGACCCTGGCAGTGTATCCATGCAACTGCGCACTTCCAAAAGCTGGTGACACACAACAAACACACATGTACCTACCCCTTTCCTGCTGCTGCTTCTCCGCTAGGCACCTATCCAAGTCAGGGAAGACCACCGCCAGCACACGCTTCATCTGGTGGGTCAGGCGCCGGCGCCCACGGTTCTTGTGGTTCTCAGGTGAGTCCCCCAGTAGGACCCGGGCGATCCTCCTGGTCCAGCACCGGATATCCTGCCAGCGTTACCTCACCTGGGGCAGGCGCCGCCTCCGACCCTCCACCGACCTCACAGCACTGACGGCTTCCCTTCAGATCTCCCCCTTGGCATGGACGCCTACCTGTGAGGATGACAAAGTGAGACAACATCAATACACCTGCTACATGTCACAGAGACACACATTTGAACAATTTGGCTGGTTTGAACAGGGCATAGTATGCATCAAAATCATTGCACCTTCATCATAGGGACATTATCCTCTGGGGAAGGCCAAAGGCACGACGTGGCATTGAAAGTACACAGGTGGAATGAGGGGTGCAACACAATCACTGATCCCGGCTCACACTGTGCATCACAAGCTACACCACGATTATGTACAGCACCTCAAAGCAGTCACATGCCCCGGCCACTGGCGCAACCTCAGCAGGGTACACAGACACACACAGGCACAGGACAATCACCTGCCATTGGCAACTGCGGGTACAAACATCACTCTGCACATGTGGCACTAGACCGGGGGTGTCACAGGTGTGGGGCAGGCTCAGCATGTCAGACACACAGCACTGCTCCCTGCTCACATCAGATGGGTAGGGTATATGCATCCATCATGCATCTGGGGTGCAACACTCCACATAGACACTCACCCACATGACAGGGGACTTACACACACACACCAATGTCCAGGGGACGAACACATCATTTGGACACTCTCACCACAGGTACACTCAACTCACACATATCTGTGGGTACAGTCACCTGTCACACTGGGAGGACCACAGAATCACATCAGGACTGTAGAAACCACATTCCCAAGAGGATTAGCCAGGCTGAATGTGGCATGCACCATGCAGTGAGTGTCACAGTAAGCACCATGCAAGTGAGGAGTGCAGACATGCACTACAGCATGCTCTGCATGGGAGACATGAGGCATTCCCCCCCTGGGACCCACTCTGAAGAACATTGCATGTCTGTCACACCTGGACACAATGCCAGAAGTGACAGTCACAAAAAAGGGGCACAGTCTAAGCTAATGGAGTCTGCACTCACCTGCTCCCCTGGTCTCCCATACAGGCAAGGGTACTGTGGGAGGATCACGTCCAGCAGGGCCTGGTTCTCCTCCTGGGTGAATGGCTAGGCCCTCTCCACAGACCTGGACATGGTGCCAGAGGAATCACGAGAAGCAGCAGTGGTGTGGAATGAAAGGTTGTGCAGGCAAGTGCTCTCTAATGGGGCCTGGCTGCCTTATATTTGCCTTGCTGGCCTGTTTCATTTACAGGAGTACAGAGTGATTGGCCAATCTCATTTGCATCCTACGTTTCCTACAATCCCTTTAAACCTACCCCAGTGGGTGCCTTTGCATGTTATAAAAAACTGAGCATGATGTCAAGTCAACAACCACTTTGCAACTTTGTATATTGTCTCCAAACGACTTCTGCTGGCCACCAGATGAAAAAATTTGAACTTGAAACTGGGTCTCCATGACAACCAGCATGCATTTAGGCCCTTATAATTGTCCCTCATGTGTCCCCTATGTAATTTAACTATACACACACAGGTACGGGGCGTTCCATGCCCCTAGGGCACCACTACTCCAGTGATACGGTCCGTACACGCGTGTGTAGGGTCCGTACCACTATGGTAGTGCAGCCGTAGGCGTACACCATGGTGATACGGTCCGTACACGCGTGTGTAGGGTCCGTACCACTATGGTTGTGTCGCCGTAGGCGTACGCCATGGTGATACGGTCCGTACACGCGTGTGTAGGGTCCGTACCACTATGGTAGTGCAGCCGTAGGCGTTTGCCATGGTGATAGGGACCCTACACACGCGTGTACGGACCGTATCACCATGGCGTACGCCTATGGCGACACAACCATAGTGGTACGGACCCTACACACGCGTGTACGGACCGTATCACCATGGCGTACGCCTACGGCGACACAACCATAGTGGTACGGACCCTACACACGCGTGTACGGACCGTATCCCTATGGCGTACGCCTACGGCTGCACTACCATAGTGGTACGGACCCTACACACGCGTGTATGGACCATATCACCATGGCGTACGCCTACGGCGACACAACCATAGTGGTACGGACCCTACACACGCGTGTACGGACCGTATCCCTATGGCGTACGCCTACGGCTGCACTACCATAGTGGTACGGACCCTACACACGCGTGTACGGACCGTATCACCATGGAGTACGCCTACGGCGACACAACCATAGTGGTACGGACCCTACACACACGTGTACGGACCGTATCCCTATGGCGCACGCCTACGGCTGCACTACCATAGTGGTACGGACCCTACACACATGTGTACGGACCGTATCACCATGGCGTACGCCTACGGCGACACAACCATAGTGGTACGGACCCTACACACGCGTGTACGGACCGTATCCCTATGGCGTACGCATACGGCTGCACTACCATAATGATAAGGACCCTACACACGCCCTCAGAACGTGTGTACGGTGCGTTTCACACCTTACACTGGTGACAGGCGGCACACAGAAAAGGAATTGAGCTGTCATACTTGGCCGAGGCTGGACATCAAGTCATTGTCAGTGCAGTCCTACATGTCTCGGGCCTAGGTGTGTCAGGCTGTGATGTGGCACAAATCTCCTCATGTTTGAACCCAGTAGATGTGTGATGAGCTGTGTACACATGTCATGTGTCAAGCTGCACTATGTGCCACACATCCCCTTCACACCTTTGACATGTGTGCATGTAGTACAGACTTGTTGAGCACTGCGTCACTGGCATGGCACAGTCGCCAACACCCGCAACTGCCCCCTGATGCCAGGTACACGGATAATGACACCTGACATGTGACTACCGGCTTTGCACGATGTGAGTATGTCATGTGTGTGTCATGTGTTCCCATAAGCTTGCTGTTGGTGTTCCGTCAAATGCATCTGCAGTTGCTGCATCCAACATGTGCATGTGTGTGGATGGGCATGGCACACTATTATGCACACCAGGACACATGTGGAATCAGACGTAACATGTGTATGTATGCATCGAACATGGACTTGCGAGACAAGGACATATCTGCGTAGTATCAATGTATGTGTGATCAGTTTTGACATGTACCCCTTCATGGCAAGGTGTGTGGTCTGTCCTTATTTCAGGGACATGTGACCTGTGCCTCTAGTGTTCCGCAACCTGTCTGTATGATAAACATCCTTCTCCTGCACACATGTGGATGTCTGTCACTCCTGTAATGCGTCTGCCTGTTCACTTACACTGGCCCACAGCTAATCTCATGCCATGTCATGTTGAGCTTGTGAATCCACGTTTGTAGATGGCTCTTGGTAGGAGTGTCACCTGCCTGGCATACGTGTCCATGATATATTGCACAGACCCGACTCTGCATGTAGCATATGTGTATTGGCTGTTCAACATGTGCTCTGTACATTGACAGTGTTGTTGTACTGTACTCACTCTTCGTTGTCCCTTCCAAATTACTGCAGGGCTCCACCTCTCCCCCGACCAATCCCAGACTTGGCTGCCCTGAGGGAACGTGACTGTATACGCCGCTACCGCTTCACCCAACGGTTGATTCTGAGCTTGACAGCAAGGCTGGCACCACACCTCCAACTGCTACACAGGTATCCTACTGCACTGACACCCAAGATGAAGGTGATGGCAGCCCTACATTTCTTTTCCACGGGTACGTTCCAACATACCATTGCTCATGTTGGTGGCATGTCCCAAACCATGTTCAGCCGTGTCCTGCATGATTTTTTAGGTAGCCTATAGGAACAGGAAACATTACCACTCCATTAATGCCCTTGTGGTGTGTCTTGCTAACATGGTGATTTCCCATGTCTGTGCTCGTTTTCCAGGATCAGCACACAATGCCTACATCATGAGGCGTAGCAGGGTGCCTGAAATGATGCTGCAGCTGCGCAACGAACGAGCATGTCTTGTTGGTGGGTATACTCTGTTACTCCTGTATTTAGTGTCATCTTTCTGTCTTACTGCTTCTCCTGACCCACTTCTGTCCATGATGTTTCCATGTAGGGGACTCTGGCTATCTCAACATGCCATGGCTGATCACACCTCTCCGCAACCCCAGAACGGCTGCCGATCACCAGTACAACAACGCCAATGTGCAGACCAGGCGAGTGATAGAGAGGACCTTTGGCCTCCTGAAGAGCCGATTCCGGTGCCTCGACAAGACCGGCGGCGCTCTCCCATATGCACCGGTGAAGGTGTGCAAAATCTTCCTTGTGTGCTGCATGCTGCACAACATGGCAGTGAAGAAAGCTGTGCCACTCATCCTGGATCCGGATGAGCAGGAACATCCACCCGTGGAGGAAGAGGGGCTTGGTGACGAGGCAAGTGATGTTGAGGAGGAGGAGGAGGAGGACATCCGGAGTCGGCTCATACGCAACTTCTTTGCTTAGTGGTGAGTTGCAGTGTCTGAGTGTGCACGCATTGAGCCTTGTGTGGCATGTGTTGCAATGTGTGGGTCCATCTTCATGTATGGCAAGTGAGTCAGAGGTGTGTTTGGCTGTGTCACTCGAGTGATGGTGTAATGACTGTATGTCTTACCTGAGACACTATTTTCACCTAGCATGTTGACAACCTTATACGTGTCGAGTACATGCCCATGCATGCGGATGTGCTTCTTTTGGCTCACTTCTTGTGTGTCTCTCATCCCCAGGTATTTGCGCATGCTGTCTGCTGGTGGCATTGTTGTGCTCCTGCTATTCCTCATGAATACAGCAACGTGTACTGAATCAGCGTAACATGCACAGACATGTCGAAAAATCACCTTAGGGTAAGGGATGCACCACGGCTTTTTGGGTGTGCTATGTGTTTGGAATGTGTGTGCACTGCTCCTGTTCATGTTTGGTTACTTAGCATACATGTAGAATCACCATGGGTCACATGACATGGAGCTGGATTCACCTGAATTGATAGTCACACTTGGTGACAGTCATCTGTAATGTGATTGTGGATTGTGATGAAGGCATCAATGTGTGTAACACTGCCCTCGGACACATACGGGATGCACCGGCTTGACATAGTGTGGGACATCCCCATTAGTGGTTCAATGGTGAATTGCAGCCTCTCCGTGAGCAGCACGGGGTGTTTGCCTCACACCTGTCACTTGTGTGCCAGTTCTATGGGTTTCCTGCATCTGTGGTGCAAAGGGGGGTGCCAGTGTAGGTTCCACATGTTCATCCACATGACCTGTGCATCTGTTAATATAGATGCATTTGCCTTCCGGCAAAAATGACTAATAAAGGTGTCCCTAAGCCTCCAAGGTGCCTCATCTCTGTCAATGCAGGTCTCTTGCCACTGTGCATGCGGCATGTCTGGCATAGTTGTCACAGATTGTGCATATGAGTCTATGTGTAGAGTAGCAAGATGCAAGCTGTTTGTCAGGGATTATGATATGTATTGTGCACGATGTACATGGCTGTGTAGGTATTTTGCCATCTCAGTCCCCACAACGGCCACTTTGCTGCATGTGCATCCATTGTCTGTGTGTGTGACATGTTGAACCAGACACTCCTCCCTTCTCATACACCTTTTGCAGTAGTCCTTTCTGACATGCTTGCGTTAGTGTGCAACTTGTGGCATGGTTTCCAGGACATGGCGCCTGATGCTGCAGGCCCTGCAGCAAGGGCACACAGAGTTTCTAGATTTGCCCTCCCACACACGCCTCTAAGACCCACCCCCCTTCCTCCCTCCACCCATTCATTTTGGTGTAATCTGCTTGTGTGTGACACAGTTGCGGTGGCAAAGGCTGGACCGTCTGCACATGCTATGTGCACATTGCACGTGCGTCATGTCCTTGCATGTGCCACATCACGCTACACCATGATGTTGAGGCCACCCACCAAGCAATGTCCATCCAATACATCTGTTTCATGCACTCAGGCATGCACTCATCGCCCACACAACACCTTTGCATAATGAGTGTGCAACTCCAACTGCCTACACAGCGCTGGCACGCCTTCCAGGCCCTGTCACACCAACCAGGTCATGTCCCTCCTACTCCCCACCGGCTCTGTACCCCAATAAGGCCATGGGAGTGGTACTCCAGGCCTCTGCATGTAGTATGGTGTCGTTGTGGGACACATGGCACAGGTATCATGTCTCAGCGTGTCAGTCTACAATGTGTCCAGGATACCCCTCTACACCATGACATGCGCACTGCATCTCATCATCATCTGGTGTCCCATTGACAGGCAGGTGCTCCTCACCCTCCCCAAAGACGCAGTCCTTGCCAGTTCCCATATTGAATAATGCATGGTATCCATTGGCAGATGGCTGCACGTTGGCCACCTGATGTTGGACTTGTACACGACTGAGGTGTTCATCTGCGGATTGTCCCCTTACAGCTGGGTCAACTGCTTGTGTCCCACCCGCAAGGGCCCTGCACAGGCACACAGTGTCCACGCACACGAGCTGGTGTGCATCATGGAAAGCTTGCCCACATGTGCTATGCTGATCACCAGCATCTGTACCTCAGGCCTCAGCACACTCTGCATTATGCACAAGGTCCACTGTTCGATCCACCTCAAGGCAAGACAGACCATCCTCCAGGTCAACTTCGACATCCATGTCCAATCCTACCCTGCACTCTAGGGAGAAGTACCTTACAACTCCCATGACACTTGTCCACATCCAGGGTGCATCTGCACAGCTCTGCTTCAACATCCGGCAACCCAGCCACATCACCGTCCAACAGGGATGGCGGCAATGGATCACTGTCATCTGCAGGATGACCTTCACAATCCACGTCCACACTCAGGATGCAGCCCACGACCACGCCCCCAACACAACCATGTGACTCTGTCATCCAAGACCCCATTGTGCCATCTCCATGCATCCAACCTTGGCCTGGCCACCATTCTCCACATCCACCTGACTCCTGCTTGCAGGACATAGTTCTCCCACCTGGCTACACATACCTGGGACTCCCACCCCAGGACACTCCCCATGATCCCTGACCTCTGCGCATGACTTGCTCTTCGAAATAGGTCTGTCCGCACAGTTGTGCAGGCACCCCCTCAGCTGGTTGGGCCCATCAGGGGTGAGTATGGTGCTCCATGTCTGTATTGGATGATACATTGTGACCCATGTGTGTCCTGTGCCAGACTCAGACCCCAGGGTATGCATGGTTGGAGTTACTTCAAAACTCAGGCATAGTTTGACTTGCCAACACACACATGTAGTGGAATAATGCTAAATGACGGCATCATCTCGTGATTTGTAATGTTTTTATTGGTGGTGGGGTACGTGTTTGGGGGGATGCAATTAGGTGCTGTACCGGGGGTATAGAATCCAAGGTTCACAGGGGGAGATGGTATCCTTGCCATTGGAAGTCATCAGAGTCCATGCCACAGTCTTTGTCAACATTGGTCAGACAGTGACCAGCAAGTCCATGTGGCAGAGAATGTCATAGGATGAGGTGCTGCTGTTGCGCCAGGGTGTTGTAAATTGCAACTACGATGTGATTAAGCATTTACTAAAGACATGAATTCTCCTGGTTTACACATGTCTCTTTTGTTATGTTGACTGAAGTCTGGACTCCATTTTGTATTGTCGTGTCTCCACGTGCTCAACACGAGGAGAGTCTTATCTTTGTGTTAGTTGCTCTTGTAATCTGCCTAGTAACAGTCTATAAATAGTTCCTTTGTCCGTCTGGCGCATGCCCAGACTTGACCACATCTGTTATCAGTCAGTCCTTGCTTGACCATGTTTTCGCGGGCTCAAGGAGTATGTCAGCTCCGCCCACATATTGATCTTGTATTGCAAATGTCCATAAAAGGTAACATTCCTCGTCTCATGTCGTGCCCTCCCACTTATGAGCCCCTCTGTTGTGTATAAAAGGGGACCGTGTATGCAAGTTCTTTGTGCTACTCTATGCAATACTGAAGGGTATTGTATGGATTGTAGGACCACCCTTAAGGGTTAATAAACTCTGTCTTTGTACTTTGCAGTTTCCGTGCCAACTTCCTTATAGATTCCATTGCAGGAGAGCGAACCCTTGTGTCCTGCGGGCCTAGCTGGGGCCTGTACTCATCAATTGGCGCCCGTCACGTGGGGCTCATCGGCGACTCGGATGCTCGAAGGATTGGTCGCGACGAAGGTGAGGAATTTGGCCGGGGATGTGATCACTGCCAGAGGCGCTTTAGTCCTGGCATCCCGAGGTTTTTCTTCCTTCCCTTCCGAGCTGACCATCTGGGTGGCGCCGGTCCTCGACTGAGACCTCTTCTGTCGGTCCTGCCGTGACAGCCGTTTGGGCGAATTTCGGAGCTTGGCAGTTGGAATCTGGACTCTTGATTGGTAAGAACCGTTGTACGGTACTTGCTCCGAGTTTTTGAAGCCTGGGTTGGCTATTTGAGTTTGATTTGTGATGACCGGTCATATCTTGTATTGATTATTGTGAGAATATATGCGTTGCAACACATATAGGCAGGTAATGTGGAGATATTTCTCCGGAACTGTGTAACTTTGACCAGCACAACGTTTAAGTGCCATTTTTTTGATAATACTGCATATTCTGCATTATTTTTGAAGCATGCCTGCTTTTAGCGCACTCCGTAAGTGGTGCTGCTGTTTTGGAAACCGGTTAAACCTCGAGGAATCTGCTCCAGCTCCCCCAGAGGGGACTTCTAATAGGGATATGTATGTGAAGCATGGTCTTTCCTCCATAATGTACAGCACAGTATGGAGGAAATATACCAGAAAGGATCCTGAGTTACGGTGGCCGTTGTATGGGTCGTTTGATATACGTAAGATTGAGTATGTGGAACAGTGTATGTGTAAACGGCGTGCGCGGCAAGATATGTTTGAATGTGTGCGACTATGGGTGAAGGAAGTGCGTGAGCGAGAGAAACGCGAGAAAGCGCTGTTTGAGAAAGAGCAACGAAAGAATGATCATGTGAGAGCGCAGGAAGCAAAGCGTCGGGAGGAAAGAGAACAGACGGAGAAACAAGAGAAAGAACATAGGTTACAAGTCTCGGGTCAATATGCTGTTCGTCAGCCACTCTATCCTGTCCTTAATAATCATGACGATGATTTTTATTTATTAGATCGTTCTCCGCCTCCTTATGTTGGCGCGTCTGCCCCGAGGCCGCAAGATTCTGGATCGGGTTCGAGTAAGGTAGACACGCGATCCATGTTATCGGCTGAGCGAATGGGTGAGCTTCGGCAGGTTTCTTATTGTGCATGTAAGGGCAAGTTATCCCTTGATGAACTGTTGGCTTCTTGGGAGTCGTGGCAGGATAGGGAAAGGTTGTATTTCTTGGGACACTTTTCTGATGAAGTGATTACTGCCTTTCGGAAATATTCCAGTGTCTTTGAACCTGCTGATGTGGTATCAGATTCTAAAGCATTGCGTAATGGTGTTTTCTCTCCCTCTAAGGCGCCTGAGGCGGTTCGGCGACTGTTTGCGTTGCGAGATGCGGCAGCAGACCTTAAAGAGAAAGCGCGCCAACATCTTGAGGAGGAAAGGCGGTCGGATTCGCGTACTGGAGGCGGCCATTCATCCATCTCTCAATCAGATAAGAGCGATCCAGTGCATGCTAAACCAATGCGCGAGGCGGCGCCTTTGTATGTTCCTCCTAAAGGAGCGGGGACTAGCTCGGATATTACCTCCGCTGATGCTAAGGGATATTTTGTGTATAATTGGGTTTATACTCCCTGGCACAGGGCTGACGTCATGGCATTAAAGAATGCGTTGCCTGATCCCCGCAAGAATCCAGCGGCCTTTTACGAAGAAGTCGAGGGGGCCTTGAATTCTTGTATTATGACCTTAGCGGATATAGATTTGTTCTTTGGGCTCATTCTACCACCAGATATGTGGCGATCCGTGCGAAAGGTAGATGATGTTGCCACTTTTAAGGCTCGATGGTCTGAACTGGAGGATGAGGATAGGGAGAGAAAGCCCGCGCAGAAACCACCTCAGATTATCTTAGATCTCCCCGCTGCTATTCTGACTAAGTTGAAGACCATCATTCCTCCTAAAAAGATTGACTGGAATATGCTAGCCTCGTGTAAGCAGAAAGCCGATGAATCAGTTGCAGATTTCTTTACGCGCTTTGAGGAGACGTTCCATGATTTTAGCGGTCAGTCCCTTACGGATGATACGGGTCGGCACCTTTTTGCTGACAAATATGTGGCGAATTTATTACCGGCAATTGCAGCTCGCCTCAAAGCGAGTGAAAGTTCTTGGTCCACTACGACCCCGACAGCCCTTCTGACTATAGCTCAATATTATGAGCGCCAGGAGCTAGAAGCGAAGGGGCAGGAGGAAAAGAAATCGAAGGATTTAAAAACGAAGGTGATGTTAGCACAAGTATATGGTCCGCCCCGACGGGGTGTAAATAGAGGTAGGGGAGGATTTTATGGTCCTCCCTCGGGCCGATCTGATCTGAATAGGAATCAATGTGCGTATTGTAAGCAATCGGGGCACTGGGCCAGAGAATGCCCAGCGTTGCATGCTTCACGGCAGGGGCACGGTCAGGGACACACTCAGAGTGGCCCAAGAGGTAGAGGGGGTTTCTCGAATTTTAGAGAGAATTCTAATGATCACGCTCGTTTTGACCTTGCTGGGCAGCAACGAGATAGGTCTAATGTTTTTGATCGACAAAATCAGTATCAAGTGTCGGGGATTGACCGGTCTGGGTATCATGATTCTCAGCATGCATAGGAATGCGTTGGATGGGGGTTAGAATCAGTTGAGGTGCCAGTTGATCAGAGGGGTCCTTACGTATCAGCTGAGGTTTTGGGCTCCACTGATCAGTTTCTAGTGGACACAGGAGCGACTCGTAGTGCGCTGTCTCAACAATTGGTTCCGAGGGCTCCCCCATCTGGCTTAATGGTTACATCGGTAGGGTTTGATGGAACACTCTCCCGAAGCCCTCTTTCGCAGCCCCTTGCATTTCGGGTTAATTCCTTTTCTGCACCCTGTCCGTTTTTGTTAGCTCCGAGCACGCCGGATAATATTATGGGCCTTGATATGCTGAAGCACTTCAGAGCTACGATCCGGTGTTCCCCTGCTGGAGTGCGGGTGATATTGAATGACAATTATCCCCTGTCTGAACGGATGTGTGTGGCTACAGAAGATGCTGTGTTAGCTGCCCTCCCCCGTGCTCTGTGGGCCACTTCGGATACTGATGTGGGACAGATGGTGATTCCGCCTGTTCACATTAGTGTCCAGGAGGGGGCGGTGTTACCACGCCTTCCACAGTATCGTATTTCGCAGGAGGGGGAAGAGGCTCTTATACAGATTGTGCAGGATTTGATTAAGGTGGGAGTGGTGGAAGAAGTTCCCTATAATGTTTGTAATAGCCCGATTCTACCCATTCTGAAAAAGGATACGGATGCTAAAGTCTACCGGTTTATCATTGATCTGAGAGAAGTAAACAAGATCGTGATACCTCAGTACCCAGTGGTTTTGGATATCACGACGTTGCTTACTTTGGTCCCGCCTACGGCGACCACGTTTTCTGTTATTGATTTGAAAAATGCCTTCTTTTCAATTCCCATTCATCCCGATAGTCGATACCTTTTTGGTTTCACTCTCAATAATAGGTCTTACCGATTTTGTAGAGTTCCCCAGGGCTATACGGAAAGCCCTAGCATCTACAGTCAAGCCTTGAAAAGACAATTGGACTCTTTTGTTCTGCCCGAGGGTGTCGCCCTCATTCAATATGTCGATGACATCTTGCTGGCGGCTGACACCCCGGAGTTGTGTGAAACGAGTACGTTGTCTTTGCTTTCCTTTTTGGCATCCCACAATCACAAGGTCTCTCGGAAAAAGTTGCAATTTTGTAGACCAAAGGTGACTTATCTAGGTCACCTTTTGTCTAAGGAGGGACGTGCACTCACACCAGACCGTGTTCAAGTGATTCTGGATACACCGACGCCGTCCACGCAGAAGGACGTGCGCGCATTTTTGGGTCTTGTTTCTTTTTGCAGGCAGTGGATATTAGGGTTTTCGCATATAGCCAAGCCATTGTTAGCCCTTTTGACAAAAGATACACCTATCCCGCTTCCTTGGACGAATGAGTGTGACACTGCCTTTCAGAAACTGCGACAGGCCCTCTGTTCAGCACCAGTATTAGGAACACCTGATTATACCAAGTCTTTTTCGTTGTATGTGCATGAGAAAGATGGATGTGCATTATCAGTTTTAGTGCAGATGCACGGCGATAAGCAGCGCCCTTGTGCATATTTTTCGGCTGTACTTGATCCTGTTGCCCGAGCATTGCCTGGTTGTTTTCGCTCGGTTGCGGCGACAGCTGTGTCAATACGCCAGAGCGAGGGAATTGTGTTATCTCATAAGCTGTTGGTATTAGTCCCCCATGCTGTTGATGCCCTGCTTAATCAGACAAAGACGCAGCATTTGACCAGTGCCCGTTTAACGGGATATGAGCTGACGCTTTTGGCTCCTCATATCACGTTGAAGAGGTGCGTGACGTTAAATCCTGCCACATTGTTGCCATACCCCGAGACTCGGCCTGAGGCACGAGAAGCACATGATTGTATCCTTGTGACCGAGGAACAAACAAAGGGTCGTATTGATCTCCAGGATACGCCCTTTTCAGATGTAGATGGAGAACTGTGGGTGGATGGGTCATGCCTGAAGCTACCAGATGGTACGACTTCGGCAGCGTATGCGATTACCACATTGCAAACAATAGTGGAGACAGCACGCATACCACAGAAATCAGCTCAAGCAGCGGAACTGATAGCATTAACACGAGCATGTGAGCTCAGCACAGGATTGTGTGTGAATGTTTATACAGATAGCCGCTATGCTTTCGGAGTAGCGCACAATTTCGGCCTGCTCTGGAAGGAGAGAGGGTTCTTAACGTCGCATGGAGTACAATTAATGCATGGGGAGTTAGTTCATAATCTTTTAACTGCATTGACATATCCGAAGAAAATTGCTATCATTAAATGTAGCGCCCATAGGAAAGTAGTCGATAAAGTTGGAGAAGGGAATGCGTTAGCAGACCGAGTGGCGCGGGAGACTGCGATGCAGCCCGGTGCTACTGCCATGTATGTAGTGAAGTCACAAGTAGAAAGATGGCATGATGCGAAGGAAGAAGTGCGAGAAATACAGAGGACCGCTTCTGACAAAGAACGGGAGCAATGGTCCAGTGAGGGAGAATTGGATGATGAGGGTTGCTGGAGAAATAAGCAGATGGATAGATGGAAGTTACCCGCAGCTTTTGTACAACCTATGGTTCAGATGGCACATGGGCTAGCACATGTTGGAGCTTCCGCAATTGTAAAATTGCTTACCCAAGTCTGGGAGCATCCAGAGATTGCTAGCACGGCAAAGAGGGTGGTGCAGACCTGTATGATTTGCCTGAGATACAACCCAGGAAAGGGGACTCGGACCCCAGCAGGAGGGTTCGTAACGCCTACTGCACCCTTTGAGGTTTTACAGATGGATTACATCCAGCTTGAGCGCTGTAACAATTTGAAATATGTCCTAGTAGTGGTATGTGCCTTTAGTAAATGGGTTGAGGCATACCCTACGAAAGACAATACTGCAATGACTACAGCCAAGATGCTGTTGAAGGAGTTCTTCCCTCGATATGGCGTTTGTAGACTTCTGTGGAGTGATAACGGACCCCACTTTATAGCGGATGTTATAAAGTATGTTCTGAAGGGTCTAGGCATCACCCAGAAGTTCCATACAGTATTCCACCCTCAATCTGCAGGACTAGTCGAGAAGTATAATGGTACACTGAAGCTCAAGATCGCTAAAATTCAAGCTTCAACGTCTTTGACTTGGCCAGACGCTTTACCGCTGGCATTGTTGTCAATTAGGTCGGTCCCGCACTCTCGAATCGGTCTTACACCGTATGAGATTGTCTTTGGACGTCCAATGAATATTTGGGGTCCACCAAAACCCAAGACTGTGTATGATGTACCTTGTGTGATGATGAATGACTATCTGGCACAGTTAACGGATAACTTGGTTTCCATTCATCAACAGGTCCGGGAGGCGCTCCCTGATCGGTCCACCGGCGAAGGACATAGTCTCCGGCCTGGAGACTATGTCATGCTGAAAATCTTCGACAGGACGAATAGCCTGGAGCCGAGATGGGTGGGCCCTGAGCAAGTCTTGCTGGCAACAAGGACGGCTGTGCGAGTTTCCAACAGAAAGAATTGGATCCATTCCCTGCACTGCCGCAAAGTACCGCCCGGATTGGTGGAGCCCGCTGTACTGACCGATCAACGAGAGATTCTGACCACAGAAAAAGGCCGTGCTGTGGAATCGAACGACGCTGAGGAGCTCTTTCCGGACCACGCGACTCCTGGAGGAAGGCGATATCATCTGAGGCCAAGAAAGTGAATCCTTCAGTAGCGGGACATGTTGTCAGAACGGCCCTTGGGTTAGTGAAACGGAGAGCCAGTGAGGCAAGGGGGGGGGATCAGCCCTGCATTAGTGTAGCGACACCCGTCTTGGCCCGTTGGTGAAGAAATCGACCGCTGCCCAAGGGGAAGAGTTCTGACAAACTTTTAGTTTCAGGAAGATATTGATTTTCTATTTCGACATGGAGAAAAAGAAGATCCTTTGTGCAATAGGTTTTATGCTCACAGTAGCTATTGTTGGGATAACCACATGGTTTGTGGAGAATGTGACTCCTGCCCGAGAGTTGCTTGTATTGACCACTCCAGTGCCTGCGGAGCACTATTTCTATACCCTTCCGTATCAAGAATTGAAGCATCGTCAGTCTTATTTGAATAACACTTTCATCCAGATGTTACATCATACCCATGTTGCCACCAATGCTACGAACTGTTGGATATGTGGTATGATGCCAGCTCATCAGAAGAAGGGAGGAACGCCATTCATACCTCTTCCTTTCTCTCATAATGGCTCTTGTAGAGCATGGTACACTTTGCTTTTTGCCACTCGGAAACCCACAGTGGGACGATTACTCTTCAGACTCAATAAAGAATGTCATCAGGATAAAGATGGATATCCGCAAGCGAATGGTACAATTTGGGAATGGGAAGAGTATCGACCAGACAATGAATCGATTCCATATGTTTTCACGAACACCAGAGACACTGTGGGAAAAGACAGATTTGTGATTCAAGTGGCACAAGCTCAAGCGGACCTGTGCGTCCAAAGTGTGGGTTATATTCCTGTCGGTGTTAGCGATTGTATTACCATACTGAACATCGATGGATTGAATAACAGTACTTTCCTAGCATCCCATAATACGTACTTTGTGTGTGGAACTAAAGGTTATTACCGTTTACCAGCCGGTTGGTCTGGAGTATGCTATGTATCATTTTTGTTACCTCCTGTATTTCTGGCACCTGCATCCTATCATAAGGATTTAAAGTTGTTGAATAATGTGACTGTAAATAGGTATAAACGTACTTTATCAATTGATGATGTGGATCAAACTGACACCAGTTTACAGCAGTATATCGACTTCAATCTAGGATTGTTTTTCTTCGTTGGAGCTGCCCTAAATAGTAGGAAAATTCGAAGATTAACACGAGTGGTAGAGGCTGTGACGAACCAAACCGCTGCTGCTCTTGGGAATCTTACGGAAGAATTACAGATTACCAGAATTGTTGCATTGCAGAATCGTATGGTGTTAGATGTTATGTTAGCTGATCGAGGTGGAGCGTGTAAAATTATCGGAAGTAGTTGCTGTGTGTTTATTCCTGACCACACACCTTCCGTCTACAATGCAATTAACAGGTTGCATAAAATTGCAGCTGAAATCCATACAGAAAACGGCACTTGGTCCTTTTCTGGATGGTTTTGGGCATTGATCACTGCTTGGGGTTGGAAGGTTTTGACTGGTCTCTGCATAATTATAGCAGTTCTGTTCTCTTGCTGTATCTGTATCCAATGTGGTCCTTTGCTCTGTTCCGTATGTGTATCATTTTGTATCCCCGATAAGAAAGCTATTGCCAATGTCACTTATCAGAAACGTTTAGCTAAGGAAGTAGAAGAGATGATGATAATTGATATATATGATGATTATCCTAACAAACCGGATGTCTTCAGTAAATGCTGAAAGGGTCGTCTGTTGTAAATTGCAACTACGATGTGATTAAGCATTTACTAAAGACATGAATTCTCCTGGTTTACACATGTCTCTTTTGTTATGTTGACTGAAGTCTGGACTCCATTTTGTATTGTCGTGTCTCCACGTGCTCAACACGAGGAGAGTCTTATCTTTGTGTTAGTTGCTCTTGTAATCTGCCTAGTAACAGTCTATAAATAGTTCCTTTGTCCGTCTGGCGCATGCCCAGACTTGACCACATCTGTTATCAGTCAGTCCTTGCTTGACCATGTTTTCGCGGGCTCAAGGAGTATGTCAGCTCCGCCCACATATTGATCTTGTATTGCAAATGTCCATAAAAGGTAACATTCCTCGTCTCATGTCGTGCCCTCCCACTTATGAGCCCCTCTGTTGTGTATAAAAGGGGACCGTGTATGCAAGTTCTTTGTGCTACTCTATGCAATACTGAAGGGTATTGTATGGATTGTAGGACCACCCTTAAGGGTTAATAAACTCTGTCTTTGTACTTTGCAGTTTCCGTGCCAACTTCCTTATAGATTCCATTGCAGGAGAGCGAACCCTTGTGTCCTGCGGACCTAGCTGGGGCCTGTACTCATCAAGGGGGCCAGGTGCCAGGCCAGGTGACCTGGGAGATGGTGATGGTCCGCTGACTCTCACGGTCTTTAGCGTGGACGACCCACCTTCCTCCGGGGACCCTCAGATGCAGGCCTTGACGATGCTGGGGACGCTCCGTCAGATGAATCCTCCTCCTCCTCCCTCCCTGTGTCTGGTGCTGATCCACGCCTGGTGGCACAGGGAGGGTTTGCCAGGCTTTGGGCGATCTGACGGAGTGATTGGCTCACATCCCTGTACACCGCCAGGAGCTCAGCCAGTCTTGCCTCCATCCGTCCTTGGTGTTGTTGATGACTGGCATGATGCTCGACCTGCAGGTTCTTAACCTCATCGAGGGTCCCCTGCATCTCGGAGAGTGTTGACACGACCTGGTCGATGCCTCTGGTGTCACACCGGTATGTGTCCAGGATGTTGCGGACGTGTGACATAACTGGGTCCTCAGCTGCCTGGTCAGGCTCGTGCCTCCGCCGTCCTCCACTCCCACCACCCCTGCCCACTTGAGCCTGGCCTGCCCTTGTGGGCACGTCGGGTCTCCGGGACCCCTGAGGGATGGCATTTGCGGGGTCGCCTGCCTCCTCCTGGGTGCCCGGGAGCCCTCGTCCCTCCTGGTCAGACTGGCTGCGTTGTGTACGAGCAGGGCTCCTGTGTGTATCCTGGGATGTGGCAGGAATGGGTGTGGTGGTTGGCACAGTTGTACCTGACGCAGGTGCTGCAGGTGCTTGGGCACCAGAGGGGCCAGGTTGGTCGGGCTCATCCACGGTGGGGTGAGAGTCGTCGCTGCCGGTGGGATCATCGTCATGCCGAGCCGGGTCCTGTGTGTCTTCCCCCCCAGTGTTGGGGGGAGATCGACGACGTTGCCCTGTGTGTGAGAGAGAGACAATGTTAATGGTGTTACATGCATCATCCATGTTTCATACATATTCAAGTTGGCACAGTTGCTCTGGGTAGTTGGATATGTCTAGCATTCCTCTCACAGTGCACTTGTGGATGGGTATGTTGCGGGGGTCAGGTTGATATGTACTCCTGGTTATTTGGCCTGTCTAATGAGTGTTGGGATGCTTAGTTGGCTATGGATTGGTCTTGTTGTGTCACATATCCATTGTGGGAGTGCAAATCTGCGTTGTGTGGGACCGGCCTCGTGGCGTGGACCCCCCCTGACCATTAGTCCCTCCAACCCGACTCATGCCACCCCCCTGATCCCTGGTTATAGACCCCCAGCCACCATGTCCCGATGTTCCGATGGCCGACCCAGGGCCCCAGCGAAACCTAGACCTTAGACGCGCCATGCCCAGCCAAGGGAGAGGGAACCCCCCCAAGCAAGACAGGGAGGAGTAGTCTCTGTCGCACCTCTGACCTACTTTCAATGGAGGGTTTCGATCGCCCTCCGGGCCCCCAGGGAGCTGGCTCCCCGCATGCTGGGTGTCTGGAGTCCCTCCCGGCCCTACTTCAAAGGATCAAAGAGCCGAGCGACAGGAAATCCCAACACTCCGCCCCCGACGCCAAGACCCCTCTCTGTGAGGACGCTGGGCTACAAAGGGAAGAAGGCGTATAACAGAGGGTGCTGAGGGGACTGGGGGAGAGAAGACCTGGAACTACGAGAGCCCTGCGGACCTGGTCGCGGCTCGACGAAACCTGAAACCACCTGAGCCCTGCTGACGCCGTCGCGGCTCCCGAGACCATTAAGAACACTGGAGCCCTGCTGAGAGACTCGCGTCTTCCCCCGACCCTAAGACCATCGAAGCCTGCTGAGTGAATCGCGGTTCCCACCAACTCAAGCCCGGTTGAGCCTGCCGAGTGAATCGTGGCTCCCCGAAGATCACCCGATCGACAGTTCCTTCCCGCCAGAGCCCTGCGGACGTGGTCGCGGCTCGAGAGCACAGTGGTCCGGCTGGACCCGAGACTGCACCATGTCCCCCGGCTCGAGGATTGAGAGCTGTGCGAAGGATACTCGGCAGTGACTCTGAACCAAGAACTGTCCCGCTACCCCAACCCCCCTGTGCAAGAATTACCAAGCTTATTGTACCGACCAAAGACTACCTTGCGGATCATAAAGGTCCAACGAATCTTAGATAAAGATCTCCATCTACTGAAACCTTCTGTGTGGTGTCTCTTTGTCACGTAGTGCAAGCTCAGCGCGTGCGAGCCCAAGTACGAGACCTCCCTTCCTGAAGGGGCCTCACCGCCGGTGCTCGGCCTGGTTCTGGGAGAGGCGGGTCACAGGGTGGTCAGGAACGTGTTCTGTAACCCCCATGGGATCGCCCTTCCAACACGTTGGCTGCCCCGGGGGTGTGTGCTTGTGTAAGGGGGGGGTGTGACCGGGCATGCTGTTGGGTGTGGTGTGATTTGTCATTGGGTCTACCAGGTGATGTGTCTATCCCCTCATGGTGCCTGCTGGCATGACAGTGACCCTCCTCCCTCCCTCTGTCTGTCTCCCTCTGTCTCCCTCCCTCTCTCTTCCTCCCCCTGCCTCTGTCTGTCTCCCTCTGTCGCCCTCTGTCTCCCTCCCTCTCTCTCCCTCTCCCTCCGTCTGTCTGTCACCCTCTGTCGCCCTCTGTCTCCCTCCCTCTCCCTCCCTCTGTCTGTTGCCCTCTGTTGCCCTCTGTCTCCCTCCCTCTCTCCATCTGTCTGTCACCCTCTGTCGCCCTCTGTCGCCCTCTGTCTCCCTCCCTCTCCCTCCCTCTGTCTGTCGCCCTCTGTCGCCCTCTGTCTCCCTCCCTCTCTCTCCCTCTCCCTCCCTCTGTCTGTCTCCCTCTGTCTCCCTCCCTCTCTCTCCCTCTGTCTGTCGCCCTCTGTCGCCCTCTGTCTCCCTCCCTCTCTCTCCCTCTCCCTCCGTCTGTGTGTCACCCTCTGTCGCCCTCTGTCGCCCTCTGTCTCCCTCCCTCTCTCTCCCTCTCCCTCCGTCTGTCTGTCACCCTCTGTCGCCCTCTGTCGCCCTCTGTCTCCCTCCCTCTCCCTCCCTCTGTCTGTCGCCCTCTGTCACCCTCTGTCTCCCTCCCTCTCTCTCCCTCTCCCTCCGTCTGTCTGTCACCCTCTGTCGCCCTCTGTCTGTCGCCCTCTGTCTCCCTCCCTCTCTCTCCCTCTCCCTCCGTCTGTCTGTCACCCTCTGTCGCCCTCTGTCGCCCTCTGTCTCCCTCCCTCTCCCTCCGTCTGTCTGTCACCCTCTGTCGCCCTCTGTCTCCCTCCCTCTCTCTCCCTCTCCCTCCCTCTGTCTGTCTCCCTCTGTCTCCCTCTGTCTCCCTCCCTCTCTCTCCCTCTCCCTCCCTCTGTCTGTCGCCCTCTGTCGCCCTCTGTCTCCCTCCCTCTCTCTCCCTCTCCCTCCGTCTGTCTGTCACCCTCTGTCACCCTCTGTCTGTCGCCCTCTGTCTCCCTCCCTCTCTCTCCCTCTCCCTCCGTCTGTCTGTCACCCTCTGTCACTTCAGCCCAGCTTCCTGGGCACACACACTTTGCAGGTATTTCAAAGGCCATTGGCTTGTTCATGTGGCTTTGTATAGAATCTCCCGGACCCCATTGGGCAGAGTGTCTCTGAGTCTGCGCTGCAGCGGCGGTGTGTGCTGACACTCTTTCACAGTGTTGCCTCTTCATTGGCTGCTGTTATGTGCGAATTGGGCCTTCATACCCATGTCATCCTGCGACGCGGCCACCATTTGCAGGCGACACAGTACAGTGTCGGGACACACTGTTTGTATAACTCTGCCCTAGGCCATATGGGCTGAGGGCATTGGTGTCTGCTTCTGAGTTGCACAATGTGACTTTGGAGGCCCCCCCTCCCGGCATCACGGACATCCTGTCTTGTGTTGGTGTTTTGTGTGGCCTGTGACTTGGCATGGCCTTGCTTGGTGCATGGGGCATGGAGCCGATAGTGACATGTGCGTGTTGTTGGAATGTGGTTGCGTCCGGTGATGGCTTTGGGGTAGTTGCGTGCATTATCGGGAGTTGGGTTGTGGATGCGGTTCCCCCCATGTGGGGTGATTTGTTTGTGTACTCACCAGGCTCAGCGGGTCCTTCTAGTCCGTGTACTCCCACCGGCGGCAGCGTGCGCATCACCTTCTCCTCCCAGGGATGGTAGTGTACCGGTCTGCGGGGCGGCCCACCTCCAGTGATGTTGGCCTGGTTGTGTTCGTCGGTCATTTTGCGACGGACCTGCCTCCGCAGATCGTACCACCTGGCTTGGCATTCATGCCTGGTCCTTCGGATGGGCGCAACAGCATTCACCCTCTCGATGATCCTCTGCCACATGGCTGATTTTTCTGATATGCTGGTCTGTCTGACCAATGTTCCAAAGAGCTTTGGCTCGACTGATGATTTCATTGACAAGGATCTCCAGCTCCACTGTTGTGAACTTTGGATTCCTGTCTGTGGGCATGGTGTGGGGTGTGGGTGGGGATGGTTGTGGGTGTGTCTGTGTGGTTGTGAAGGTGTGTGTGTGAATGTGATGAGGGGGTGTTTGTGAAGGTGGTTGTGTGAAGGTGTGCAAGTGTAAGGTGTAGTAAAGGTTCAAGTCTGGTGCTGTGGGTTGTCTGTGGGGTCTGGCAGCAGTGGGTCTGTTGCAAAGGCTCATGGTTTGTGTGGGTGGGCCCTTTTTATTGGTCCATTTGTGGGTGTGGCTGTGTTTGAACTTTGGGTGGGTGTGTTATAAGGGGTGGTTGTGTTTTGGGCCTCTGTTTACCTGTTTGGCTGTTGCAGGTCAGTGTATTGGGTGTCTTTGGGCTTGTTGGACATGTTTTGTGGTGTTGTGCGATTCGAATTGACTCTCCTTGTGGTGTCTTGCAGTGTCCTGGTTCAGTACGTGTGTTTTTCGCGTCTGTGCGGTGCGTACATCGGCCATGTTGTTGTACAGTGCTCACATTTGCTATGGCTTGGTACGACTCGTACATGCGCACGGCTGGGTGAGGGTGCTGGTGTCGGGGCCTCGGGTAGGGTGCGTACAGGCACAGGCAGGGTGTGGGGGCCTGGGGGTACATGCCGTACATACGTTCACCCAGGGTACGATGCGTACATGGGGGGGCTGGGGGTACGGCGTGTACATACCGGGTGCTGGGGGTACGGTGTGTGCCCCCACCCCCGTATGGACGGTGCGTACCCCCAGCCCCCGTATGTAAGCACCGTCCCCCAGCACATACCCCCAGCCCCCCGTATGTACGCACAGTACCCCCAGCCCCCGTATGTACGCGACGTACACCCTGCCCCCCCCATGTACGCGTCGTACCCCCAGCCCCCCTATGGACGGTGCGTACCCCTACCCCACCCTGTAGGTACGGAGCGTACCCCCACCCCACCCCGTAGGTACGGAGCGAACCCCACCCCCCCCGTAGGTACGGAGCATACCACCACCCCCGTCGGTATGCTGTGGTCCGCACAGTACATAGGGGGCGGTACGCTCCATACCTACGGGGTGGGGGTACGCACCGTACCTACGGGGTGGGGGTATGCTCCGTACCTACGGGGTGGGGGTATGCTCCGTACCTACGGGGTGGGGTGGGGGTACGGCGCGGACATGGGGGGGTGCTGGGGTACGGCGCGTACGTGGGGGGGTGTGCTGGGGGCTGTTCGGCACGTATGTGGGCACATATTTGGATGTCTCCATAGTTGCTATGGGAGTTCGCACCGTACGGTGTTTTTTACATACGGTTGTGCATTCGGACGGACCAGACGGATCGTACTTGCGCGCTCGGACTTCAGTTTCCCGATTCGTAGGTAAAACTGTCCGGGGATGTGTCGCACACTATTTCCGACCCGAGGACGTGTGTGGGAATTTTCCCAATGCGATTCGTATGGATTTTTTCACATACGAATTGTACTTGCCAGTTAGTACGGGACTTGTACGATTCGTACAGTTAAAAAACCGGATATGATTCGTACGGGGGAAATTTTTAACGGATTGGAATCGGCCCCCTTATGTCCTCCTTCTGCCAAATGATTCAACAATGCGATTGTGTCAGTAATGCATGCCTCTTTGGTCCTTGATGCCACCAATAGGTCATCAATATACTGAACCATAATAGATTTCTCAGGCATTTTCAAACTTTCTAGTGATTTCTTCAGAATCTGATTAAAAATGGAAAGACTTACAGTATACCCTTGAGGAATTTGTCACCACGCCAAAATACGCTTGCCAAACCGGAAGGCAAATAATGGCTGACGATCAGGGTGTCAGGGAATGGAAAAGAATGCATGGCACAAATCAATAACTGTGTACCTACAATTGGATAACAAGGAACAACAATTTTATTCACCTTTCTCAGGTCCTGTACTATCCTATAGGTTCCATTAGGCTTTTTCAATCCCATTATAGGTGAATTACATGGGCTACTCATTATTTCTCTCAGAATCCCTTGTTCAATCATTTTATCAATCACTGGTGTTATTCCTTCAATCATTTCTGGCATTAATTTGTACTGTGGAGTATTCGGATAAATTGCTTCTTCTTTTACAATAATTTTTACAGGATCAATTCCTTTCATTAGACCTATATCTTCACCTGTAACATCCCATACATCAGTCTTCACTATTCATTTCAATTCAGTAGGGATTTTCTCTGCACCAAACACAGGAAATGTATCACATTTTTCTGGTTCAAATGCTGACATATCCATTTTAAACAGAACATTATCATCTGATGTCTTAAAGGCAATACCATCTGGGGTATAGTAGATGGTGCAGTTTATTTTACAGAGTATATTGCGTCCAAGTAAATTTACGGGACTGCAATCGCACACTACAAAATGGTGCATATCTTTAAAGGGACCAATTTCCACTTCTACTGGTTTTGTAAGAGGAGCTTTAATTTGTCTGTTTGAGACATCTACAACTTGGATAAATTCTTTAGAGAGAGGAAGGTTTGGAATTTCAACCGATCTTACAGTAGAATGGGTAGCACCAGTGTCCACAAGGAAAGTAACATTTACACCATTCCCCTTTCCATCCACAAATGGACCTGACTGATCTACCTCTAGAGTTGCGCTAAGCACACACTCCTCTTCCTCTCCTAGGCACCGTCATAAGCTTTCATCCGATTCATCTGATTCATTTCCATCCAGCTGTAGCCAATATTGTGAAACAGCAGCTGCGCGCAGCAATTTCTTTACCCTAGAATCCTGCCTCTGCACTGTATCTTTGAGGATTTACATAGGGGTGGGCGGAATTTGCGAAAGCGACTTTCGGAAATTATCGCGAAAATGTTTAAAATCCCCGCAAACACGCAGAAATATCGCGAAGATGCGGAAGTTTTTTTCCCGCCCGTTCGCGGTATTTTCTGCGTGTTCGCGGCTCGCCAACTTACCCATGCGGTTGCTTGCGGGCGCGGCCATCTTATTTTCACTCTTCTCGTGGTGCATGATCACGAGAAGAAAGACGTGATCGCGCGACGCAGGACGTTACAGCGGGCGCGAACTGTCGCGAGACAGCGCAAATGGCTACCAACAATCCAACATCTTGTGGAGAACGCGACCGGATCGGGAAAACTTGTCGGCGAACGCGGGGATTCAGGTAAGGCGATCGCGCGCGCGCGAGAATGTATTATTTTACAGCGCGAGCAAGAACCAAATTATCGCTAAACTGCGGAATGCGGAAATTTTTACATTTTTGCGCTCTCCGCGGAATGCGAAAATGTCAAATTATCGCAATTTCCGCGAGCGGAACGGAAATTTATCCCAGGCCTAGATTTACACTCTTTGGGAGAGGTGGCTGCGGCACCTGACTCTGTTGAGTAACTACCTGTTGCTGTGGCGGTGGTTGGTAACTCACCTCATTCTGCACCTGTGGATTTAATGATTTATTCTCGGTATTAACTTTTGGAGGTAATTTATACTCGTTTTTCCAATGCGCTAATTTTCCGCAATATATGACATGGCCATTTCTTTTTAGCTTCTTCTATATTTATCTGACCTTTTTATTTACCAATGTTTGGTTTCATTTTTGACTGTCCTGCTTCATTAATCTGGCTAAATATCTGGGCTTCTTGCTATTCTGCAACCTTCACCTGTGCCCACATTGCCTTTTCTTTGAACTTACGTTGTCTGGCTTCAATGTCATCACTACAATATTTTGCATATCTTAGTACCTCATCCACTGTACTAGACTGCCAACACAGCATATGCTGTTTAATCATTTCACTCATTTCAGGTCTCAAACCATACACAAATCGATATACAAAATGACTCATGTCTTTTTCACTCAGATTCTCATATCCACTATACTGTTTCAAAACAAGAAGCAACCTTTCATAATAAGCATGCACAGACTCCTTAGGTTCCTGAATTGTTCTATCAATCTTTACCCAATCTGTTTCTCTCGGAGGAATCTTATTCTTCAGAAATGTGATTACCTGCTCATATTTTCTTATTACTTCTGGACCTTGGGCTCCTGTTTTTGCATCTCTAGGATATTCACCCTTTGGCCAATCAATTGTGATTTTACATTCTGTCCACAAATCAGCAGGTACAACAATCTCAAACAATCCATCCAAATCTTCCCACAATACCTTTGAAACCTTTACATACCTTTCCACTTGTCTATATCATTCTACAGGCTTTTCTCTCAATCTTGGAAAATCATTTGTAAATGACAGTATATCCTGTCTAGATCATGGGACATGTACATAACCTCCTCCTGGAATTTCTCCCATCGGACATTCCATTACTACTGTTTCTTTTTCTTTTACTGGGAAAGCTAATGTTGCTTTATCAGCCGTACCTTCTTTTCTCCTTATCCACCTATTTCTCCATTTGTCTACATCTCCCCATTTTCTCAGTAACACAATTAGTTCTTTTATCTGTGTTAACCATCCTTAAGTGTTCAGATTTTCTATATCTTTCTCAATAAAATCTACTCTAAATTTTTGTAATCCTCTAACTTTTGCAAAATCTACTCCCAATTCATTTGCTGTTTCTTCCAATTTTTCATGCAAATTCCTAGCTCTCCAAGTAATACTTTTACATATAAACATCAATTCATCATTCTGATATGTTTTTAACCGATCTGTACCAATAGTCCCTAGAATCAGTTCTTCCATGTCTATTTTCAATCTAACCACATCCAAAGGTTGTGGTTCTGTATCTCTCTTCTGCAAATTCTTGACCAACTCATTTAATTCTTCTGCAGTTGGATCCACAGGGGTTGTATTTAAATCTACTCTATTCACACCTTTATCTGGTGTTTCAGTTGCTGATTCAGCTCCCATAGGAATTTTATTTATTGGACTCTGATTTATTGTCAAATCCATAGGTGGAGTTAATCTAACCAAATCTTTTGTCTCCCTAACTTCAGGATAAATCTTTTCTCATACTTTTTGCATACTGGAATTTAAGGGAATCGTTAAGGAATGTTCATCTATCTTTTGGACCTATAGTTACTGGTACAGTTACAGCTTCTACATTCTTTGTCAATTCTTTTATCTTTTCAGCCAATTCTTTTGTTGTTCTTGCTAGTTCAGATGCATTATGATTATCAGGTTCTACAGCCTGTGTTATTTTCTGTCTATTAAATGGACTACTTATTTCAGAATATCGTTCTGGGTTTTAATTCATCACAGTTTCCATTGACGGTGCATTTGGTGTCACCACTGCAGAATTCTGTTTATATGGAGGGGGTCTTTTATTTAATATGTCCTCCAGCAACTCATCATCTGTATCACTGGCTCCATACCCACACCTTTCTGGTACTGGATGCTTCTTTTTCTCTGTACACTTTTTCCCTACTACTTCTTCAGTTGTTCTAGCAGGAAACATACCATCCATCATATTAGCGTACCGCCATCATCTCATCCTGTCTTCATGACTCAAACCCCATACTCTTCCATGAACATAACTATTATCCCTTGTACCTCTGTCTCTCTCTCTTTCATACATCTCATCTTCCCATTCACCTAGGGCTTCAAATTGAGTCGGTCTAAGTCTTGGTTCAAGTTTCATCATCTTGTTTCTCAAGTTTCGTAGTATAGCTGTGCTAAACGAACCAGTTTCTAGAAACGCCAATACTCCATCATTTTGAGTATATTTTGCCCAATTTTCCAACCAAATACAAGTATGATAACCATATTTTGTTATCATGTAGGATGCTGGTGTCTTCGGTGGAGGAAGCACTTCTCCCTATCTCAAGCAAGAGGTAAACCCGTTTCTCTGGGGATAAAACACATTCGGAGACTATACTGCTCCTGAGAATTAGGGAAAGAGTTTCACAAGAAAACCTGTTCCTATTCCACTCAACAAAATTCACACATGAGTTTCCCTATCATAACACAGCCCTGTGTTATCACCAAATTGACATCAGACAATGCACAATTCCATGTGACTTCTCTTGTCACACAAATCCACTTCCTACTTCCCGGAAGCTTCAAAATTCTGACTACATATAACGTAACACAAACTCAACATAGAGGTGCCGATTCCGATCCTGTAAAACCCAGGTACAAATGGTCGTACGGAGCGTTCTCTCCGTACGACTCGTACCCGGGAATTCCAACGTACAAACCAGCAAGTACGATTCGTACAGAAATACCATTTCCGTACGAATCGTAAAAAACACCGTACGGCTAAAAAATACATACAATTCCGATCATGGACAGCGCGTACGCGACGTCCGCACGGAGTCAGGCAGCGTTTTACGGACCAGCAAGTACGATTCGTACCCACAGCACTCCGCACCGCTATATTTTTACGGGAGCCAAAAAGTGCCGGAAAAGCTAAGTACGCCGCGCTGCACGAGGAAAAGGGAGCCCGGTACGCGCCGTACACGCCATCACCCACATCGTATGTGTCATCATGTACGGTGCGTACCCCAACATTGCATATGTACGGACCGTACCCCCAGCGCGTACATACGGGGCTGGGGGTATGGCGCGTACATACGGGGCTGGGGGTATGGCGCGTACATACGGGGGGTTGGGGGTACGGTGCGTACATACGGGGCTGGGGGTACGGTGCGTACATACGGGGGGGCTGGTGGTACGGCACGTACATACGGGGCTGGGGGTATGGCACGTACATAGGGGGGGCTGGGGGTACGGCACGTACATACGGGGCTGGGGGTACGCACGTACATATGGGGCTGGGGGTACGGCGCGTACATAAGGGGGGCTGGGGGTACGGCGCATACATACGGGGGGCTGGGGGTACGGCACGTACATACGGGGCTGGGGGTACAGCGCATACATACGGGGCTGGGGGTACGGCGTGTACATACGGGGGTGGGGGGTACGGCACGTACATACGGGGCTGGGGGTACAGCACGTACATACGGAGGGTGGGGGGTACGGTGCGTACATACGGGGCTGGGGGTACAGCGCGTCCATACGGGGGTGGGGGTACGGCTCGTACATATGGGGCTGGGGGTACGGCGCGTACATACGGGGGGCTGGGGGTATGGCACGTACATGCGGGGCTGGGGGTACAGCGCGTACATACGGGGCTGGGGGTACGGCGCATACATACGGGGGTGGGGGGTACGGCGCGTACATACGGGGGGTGGGGGGTATGGTCCGTACATACGGGGTTGGGGTGGAGGGCCGTAAGACTCGTACCCCGGGCACAAGTGTACCCGGGGTAGGGGTCGTACACAGTTCGCTCCATACGGGACGTTTTCCATACGCTTGTGCATTCGGAACGCCGGTACGGATCGGACTTGTGCGCTCGGACTTCAGTTTTACGACTCGTACGTAAAACTGTCCGGGGACGTCTCGTAGACATTTCCCGAGGCGATTCGTATGTATTTTTCCCATACGAATCGTACTTCACCGTTCTTCCCGAAACCCGAGCCATGTCTCGGGCGATGTTTTAAAACCCGGGACATGTATCGGGTCTAGAGATCATCAGTTCAACAAGTACTTACTTGCACCCACTGCGGTGAACCACTCAAGAACTCCATCAGCGATCATCAGTTCAACAAGTACTTACTTGCACCCACCGGGGTGAACCACTCAAGAACTTTATGTACCAGCTTCCCTTGGGGCGACCCGGAGGAGGGGCTAGCGGAGTGCGGTCCATTGCGATTGTTTCTAAAAATGGCTCCCTCGAGCTTTGAGCTGACGAGCTCCTGGACGACGCACCTGCGTGCCTGTGCGGGCACTGAGGCCTTTGACGGTTGCTTGGCGGCCCTCTCTTCCACCCCTAACTATTTTCTCTACTGATGAGGGAAGTTATCCCGAAACCCGAGCCATGTCTCGGGCGATGTTTTAAAACCCGGGACATGTATCGGGTCTAGAGATCATCAGTTCAACAAGTACTTACTTGCACCCACTGCGGTGAACCACTCAAGAACTCCATCAGAGATCATCAGTTCAACAAGTACTTACTTGCACCCACCGGGATGAACCACTCAAGAACTTTATGTACCAGCTTCCCTTGGGGCGACCCGGAGGAGGGGCTAGCGGAGTGCGGTCCATTGCGATTGTTTGTACGGTACTTGTACGATTCGTACGTCAAAAAATACGGATACGAGTCGTACGGGTAAAAAAAATACAGGATCGGAATCGGCCCCAGAGTGTTAAACATAGAAATTAATAATCAATAATCAATAATCCCCTAAACTGACCTATAGGAACCATAACTCTGCTACCAAGAAAACTGAATCAGCGCGGCTATTATAACCCTTTTCTTACAACACTAACCCAGAAAACACTTACACCATTTGTTCATCGGTGGGGTCCATGACACCGAAACACACATTCACTCAGTTTTCTGGATCAGTGATAAGTAGACGAGCTGCAAGACTTATGGGGTACCTTGTTAAAATCTTTTACCTAAATAATAACTATACACGTTCTACACATCTTATTTTGTAATTGTCGGTTCTAAACATCAAGGTACTCCGCTATTTCGGTCGATGGACCAACTAGTAGGAATCAGTTGATGGCGATTAAGTCCAGCTCAATCACAATTAAAACCTTTTAACATTTTTATTGATCATAACTTTAATTCTAATAACCACAGACTCAGCTTTGAGTTAGCATGAAATTTTATCTAGATTCATTGAATAAATTGAATAAAAAAAATGTATTAGACAAATATTCTAGACATTATTTTCATAAGCATTTAAGTTAAGATTAAATAGAAACGGAAAATACTCATTACCCTTGGCCTTAGGGCGATGACGAGAATTATTCACCAGAACATGAATCGAAGATCACAGGACAGGTTCCCAATACTGACTGACTGTCCCTCTAACCTCTTTGGACGTATTCCCTCCCAAGATAGAATCCTGCGACGGTCTCGTTCCTTTTCCCCATCAATCGTTCGAAGTCCAAAATTGACAAAGTCTTTTAAGCATCAGAAGTAAAAAATAGTCTCAACAGATGGCGTGCCGTGTTGAATAGATCGATGTAGAATAAGCGAATTGAACCTTATCATTGTAAGCACAAGCTCTTTTATACCCTCTACACTAACTTGCTATACCCAAAATTGAAACCTTTTAGGGGCTATATTGATTCTGATTGGTCCATTGGAGGGGTGGTGATGGTCACCTCATTGTCCTCCTTGCTCGAACCGGTTCAGCAAAGAATCCATTCATACAATAATTCTCGTGATTCATCAAGTCCAAACGTTCTTTAACTTTGTTAATATATTTGCAACATTATTCGACAGTCATGAATTAGTTAATCTTCTGGAGTTCGAGTCTCCCATCCGTTCCCATGCATTCATGCTGAACTCTTGGCACAACTCTTGTGTTAGGTCAGACTGGCCTTGACATCTATCACTCCGGGCATAGGCCACACACTTGTGACTGGAACTTCCACTCTGCTCATGAGTGGGGCCATCTTTATTCTGCTCCCTCAATCACGTCTCTCTGCAGCGGCCATTTTCCAACCGAGGCCTAGCAGGCCCGAACGGAGCTAATATGAAAACAACATAGCAGAAATTAGACATAGAAAATAAGCCCTTCTGTCTACCACCCACCATTCTAATGACCCGTGTGAGGTGTTACCTAATATAAGCGACATTTAAAGCCATTTTACTTACCATCTGCATTCTTCGCCACAATATAATTCTACTACAAATGAAATTCATGCAATTTACGTCTATTTACTACACGAATCACAAACCTATGTTAATTTAATTTCACACATGTAAATAAATTAGATTTTTCCGAATGCCAGTTAGTCTACCGCGTGTAGTGTCTAAATAAAAGTGCATTTGTTGATTAATACATGCATTCAAACAGTTTGTATTTTTACAGTTATGAGGTCATTAACTTCGAAGGGGGGTACAAAAAGTTTTGTATTTCCCCTGCTCCATTAGGGCCCGTAGGTCCTCCAAGTCCCATCTTGCTGTGATTCCCAGGATTTATAAATTAAGAAAGGAAGGATGTTCCTTTTCCTAAATGCCTTCTAAGCTATGGAACTCTCTACTTCACGCTATCTGTCATTCTCCTGATGAAAACTTCTTTAGAAAATCTTTGAAGACCTGTTTTTTCCTCATCTTTGATCATGCAAAAGCCATTTTTTTAAACTGTCTTTGGCACTGGGAAGCCTGCCTCTGATAGCTATGCGCAATGCAAATCTCAATGGACAAATCATTGAATGAATCGATGTAAAGTGCATCCTAGTTAGAGAAAAAAGCAGTGACTAGAACCCGACTGGCCCTGGCTCTTTCCTAGCACTGACAACAACTTGAGGACTTTAGCAGCAGCGATTCAGAAACAGCTTTAAGTTGAAGGCATAAAAAAAATCACTTTAAATGTATATGGCTTAAGAGAAAAGGAGAGGGACTGGAAAAGTTGGAGAGGGTTTGGGAAAGTAGGGAGATGGTCAGTTTCGGAGCCCTATTCAATAATTAAGGAAAGTGGGAAGAAAATCAGGCTTAAGGAGAGCTGGAGGGAGGATGATCAGTATAGTCTTACCCTGTTAATAAGGTTACTTAATGAGTCTGTACCATAGGAGATACCATAATCCATTTCAGTTTTTCATTTCACAAACCATTTATGTCTAGAAGTTTAGTTTAATAATTTCAAGTCACATGCACCAAGAATACAACTTCTAGAATGAACTCGGTTGTAAGAAGCATATGACAGTAAGATGGCATCTCTGATGACATGAAATTCCATTACCATTCTCTTCTCATTATAGTCCTTCTCCAGTATAAGTCTCTATCCATCCCACTCACCCCCTTGCAAGTCTTTGTATGTCCTCACATTCTCCAGCATCAGTCTGCTATCACATGCTCCTAGCTTGCCCTTGACTAAAATTGACCATTCATCCCACATCTCTCAGTAGCAGTCTCTATTAATCGCCCACTCTCATTTGCCATTCCCTCATTACTAGTCAGTATTTCCAATCTTCTACCATGCTTCAATGCAGAGTAAACTTTGCTGTCAAGTGACCCTCATGTTTTGAGCATGAACTTCCTGGTTATTTAGCCACAGGCGCTATGCTTACTGTAACATGGATTTTCATCTTTCCCTTTGTGAGTCCATGCTATGCTATGCATATTATTGTTGGCTGTAAAAACAGAACTGGTTGAAAGACACCCTCAAGCACACGGCCTGATAATGCATATTGGTGCCTGTTAGTGACTATCACTCAGGTGTGTGTGCTGAAGTCTTGTGCCGTTGTCAAGGGTATAGAAACATTCAGTAGGAGTGAAGGATTTTAACATTTGCACCTATCGCTAAAGCATATTATACTTCACCTCTCTTCCCTCTCTAGGGCCTTTTCAGGCCCTTGAACCCATGACCAGGGGTCCGGCTCTTGCGCCAGCTCCCGGGAATCAAAGAGCTCGCACCCTAACAAGGGTTGGCGAAATCCTGGAAAACAATTACTGAGCTTAGGCTCCCAAGGGGCAAAGTAGAGCAGCCCCTTCAAATCATTTGCCATGCTCACCAACACCCAATCATACAGTGCACACTTGTACTCATCCACACTTGGCACTGGCTGTACGCTGCCACCATTTGAACTGGACTCTGCCTGTTTAACCTTAATTTCCTGTTCCCTCATGCTTAACTCATGAGCTAAAAGAATCGTTTTGTCTTCCAAGGCGAGAGCGTTCCTGCTCTCCTCTGCTCGCTTTTCACTTTCAATGAGCAGCTTTTTCTCTTTTGCTTGAGTTTTAAGTTTTAATACCTCCAACTCATGCTCTCTGACCCTTTGGTTTTCCTCCAGCTCCTTTGGTGAAAAACTCCTCCCTGAATGGCTACTAGCAGCCCCTGAAGCTGGTCCCTCCACTGGTAAATCCTGTGGACCGAATCCATTCCCTGAGTCATCCTCATCCACCTCAACATCACCCGCCTCCTGAGCCCCTTTGGGCTTCCCACCAGGCCTCAAAACCATTTGCAGCTCCTCCTTCTTGGCGCTACTTTTCATGGGACATCCCAAAGCTCCGCAGAATTGCCTCAATCGATTAACTTTGTAGGTAAGCAATGCCTCAATGTCGAACTCTAATTCTGCACCCTCAGTGGCTCCTTGAATCGTCTGAGACATGATGTATGGCTTAAAGGTCGCTCAAAAATAAAAACAATATAATCAAAAACACAATATGTGGTTGCGTCGTGATCTGCGCTAAACTTGTGATGTACACCAATCACTGTGGGTGAATTTGCAAATACACGTTCAATTCCCAACCGCTGACCACAAAATGGTAGACCCGGGATCCCTGGTTGGCTTAGGTAGGTACCTTAGGCCAAATAGGGACCCTAATTTTCACGTCAGGGAAAGGAAGGACACTTTCTCAAATAGCCACAGCTCACCCCCTTGGTAGCTTGGCACGAGCAGCCAGGCTTATCTTCAAGGCAAATGTGTAAAGTATTTGCAACCACTCTCACAGCAACCCAATGATGACACCACAAATGGACTCCACACGAGTTTCATAAAAACAAGCGTAAATTTATATAAAAAGATATACGATAAGACCACACGATATGAATCCAACATATGCGTATTTGTAATATTCCTCCTGGTCGGTTGTTAGGCCAGCCAGCCCTTGTAAGGACTGGCGATATTAATGAGCATTTCTAAATGTTCCACTGCAGTCCTAATACAATGCTTTGCAGTTCATAATGCTAGAATCAGGCACTTTGCAATGTAAAAATAATGCAATGTGTAACGCAACAATCAGGTACTTTCTAATGTAAGAATAATGCAATGCGTAATGCAACAATCAGGTACTTTGCAATGTAAGAATAATGCAATGTGTAACTCAACAATCAGGTACTTTGCAATGTAAGAATAATGCAATGTGTAACGCAACAATAGGGTAGTTCGTTATGCAACCTAACGCAATGCGCAATCCAACAATCACAGAAATAATGCAATGCGTAATACACTAATCAGGTAGTTCGGTATACAGAAACCATGGAATGTGTAATATGACAACCAGTTAGTTCGTTATGCATGAATAATGCAAAGCGTAATACGACAATCAGGTAGTTTGTTATGCAGAAATAATGCAATGTGTAATACGACAATCAGGTAGTTCGTTATGCAGAGATAATGCAATGCGTAATGCACTCTAACACCGATCACGGTGCCTAAGGCAGTCTCCACCACTCGTGCTGACTCGCAGTCAGCCTCTGTCAACAGTTGCCCCCATGCGGGTATGGAATACACAAAAAGTGCAGCTCTGCACTCCGGCCTGGTACTGCCACTCCTTTGGTAAGTACGGGCCGCGACACGAGCAGGAATGAGAGAGAGGCCAAGAGCATCTCCCTCCGTGCCCGCACCCCGCCGCAGGCGTCAACACATGTTACCTGGGGGGTGCTGTAGTGGAGGCGGAGCTTTAGATGACATACATTGCTATGTTAGCATAAGCGTCTTAGATGTTAGAAACGCCATCTTGCCACTTTTGCTGCTTTTGCACACGACACTGCAGATAGATGTTATTATTTGAAAACTGCTTGCTTGCCTTTTCTTCACATGAGAACTGTCTGTTGTTCACATCCCTAGACGTGCACTGCGACCTTGGTCTGAACATTGTGTGCAGAAACAGTCTGAGCCACCAAACAATGTATGTTTTTGAGTTCATGTTGATCGGCCCACGCTCTAGCCATAACACGCACACAGCTGCAAATATCTGAAAGTCGAGCGCCTTTAATATTGCAGTTTGCATGCACTAGACACACATTCTGGAGAAGAACTTTTCCAGGCGCAGAGCAAAGCTGATCCTGTGATGTGATTCACCTAACCGGATCCTTACGGTATGGGGTTCCCCATTCAAACCTAGAGACCTTCTATTAGTATAATAATACTAGTTTACTAATGAAGGGAGGGTGGTTGTATTCCACTGTCATTTGTAATATGATTTCTCCCTACATTTTCTATGGTATTGTAACAATGCTGATGGTTTTAATTTTAATCATTTGTCTGCTTATGTTAGCCAAAGTACTGCATCTTCGGACACGTAGTTTATAAAATAAACTTTTTAAACTTTACTGTGTCTCTGACTACTCTTGTTGTGGACTGATATGAGAATAATAACGAACAGGTATCTTTGATTCCCACCATTCCTGAGAGTACTCTAAGTCGCATGTTCTGGGTTGTCTAATCATTGGTAGCTTCTATATGGTATGAAGAGCGAATGAGACACTGATGCTGGTCAGATAGGGGTTCTGGGTACTGAGGTGAGTTTTTGGTACACCGCAATTCACTGAGGTCCTGGTTTCCTGCGCATAGTTCTGTGCATGAGCAGAATCCCTGCAACATGGCACCCAACGTGGGGTCTTCTGATTTGAGACGCCTTAGTAGTGCTTATATTAGTCCACGACACCCTCACTCTTGTTTCCGGATAAGCGGGAGTGACGGTTTTAACCTACCTATTGGTCTGATAGGTTCAATCAAGCTTGTTAATTAAAAAGGTTTTATATTATTGAACCCTTGTGCTACTACACTTTGTTGTTCTTCTCTGTGTCCATATGGCGGTCGATATTGCAGCACATAGTCGGGCACCCCTGCGACATCATTTGACGCAGTTTGGGGTGCCAGACGATGGGATGGCTGTTATTTATGTGGTGAGTGCTGATGCATCACACCCATACGAGTTGTTTTACTCTTGGGTGACTATGCCGGCGGTGAATGCGGATGATAGTGCGTTTCACACCTATACTCCCACGCGGCTCCCAGCAAATTGTATGCCATATAGGACGCAGGAGATTCCTATTTCGGCTTGGCAGCATCACATTTGGTTTAATGGCGCCCTTCCCCATGCGGTTACACCGGTTTGAATGGGCCCTTTATCAATTCCAGGGGCCACTTGCCCGGTTTTAGCCAATTTTACGCCTCATCCTTGTTATTTGACTGTTGCGGTGGATGAGTTGTGTGTCCTTCATACAGGCCAGATTACTGTATATCGGGCTTTAGTGCAATACGTCTCACGAAACGTGCAGGTGGGGGCACCTGTTATTGCGGGACAGCCAGCTGGCCCGGCCGGGATAGTCATTAGTCCCGTCATGGTAAATTCGGTAATGGGCAAGCGCCCTCAGAATAAGGACGATTTGCCTTATTGGCTTGCTGAGAAATTTGACCAGCTAGAAGCAGTATTTCCGCACTCTACTCCTGTGGAAAAACACAGGATCCTCACCATTAGTTTGCAGAAGGACTTAGTCCCAGAGGTGTCAGACTGTGACAACTGGGGTAAGGTTTTTGCAGCTGTTTACTCTAAGTGCTTTGGCATCCCATCAATGGCAGTGCTTCCCTCCGCCATCAAGCGTGTTCAAGATCAACACGGACCGGAGGTGGCGGTCGAGTTGGGGATGTAGCTTGTCGGTGTGTTCGACGTAGTAGCCTCTCTCATCCTTGGTAATCTCAAGGGAAGTGGCAAATGGCTTGGCCCTCGTCGACGAACTCGATAAGCCCCGAGAGTTGCCTAAAATGATTGCGGAGGCTTATAGAACTATTGGCCACAGTAGTTTAGGGATTAAGCCTACTATTGTCATTCCAGACATACAACAGCAAACTAAGGTGAGTTTGTCTGTCAAAGACGATCGTCCAAGTTTTCCTAAACAGAACTGGAGAACAAAGAAACAGGGAAAGCAGCAACAGAAACAGGGGTCTCGTCCTGCGTCACCGGTACAGGCGACTGGTGAACGCACATATGATTTGCGCGATCGCACTAGTATTAGGTCACCTGATAGATTTCAGGTTACTGAACAACGCTCTCCTCTTTCTCCAGAGGAAACATCGGCCTCACAGTCCGGTGGTGGAGAACGTGGCAAAGGGAGGGGTGCCCAACAAGGACGTGAACAACCCCGTCAGTCTGACGGTAAAGGCAAGCAGGAAGAGTTTGCACGTCAACGTACCCCGTTTCAGAAGAAGAAAGTTGCTGCGCTAACAGCGAGGTATGACACAGATAGTGAGAACGCAGCTTCGGAACCTGACATGGGCACTAACGCTGCTCGAGAGCGCAGCGGAGATTACAGTAGTGTGGCAAGCACTGTGTTTATATCTGGAGGCGACAGCAACTGACACGTTCATAAATGTAGAAACTGCTGATACTAGAGTGGCTCCCCCTGACAGACTATATGACATAGTCCTCTTAATTGAAGGTGACATAGAATGTACAATACAAGGGATTTTTGGGGATAATCTGACCTCTTCCTATGATATTCTCTTAGCAGAGGCGGACTGGCCCCCGGCTTTCATTTTGGATGCTCCTAGAGGGGAGGAGGTAATCCTCCCGTCCTTTGCGCACACAGTGCCAAAGGAGCACGCTGAAAGGTTTGCCGAAGAGTGGGCTCAAGTGCTTGCTCCGGCATTGTACCGTACTCAGGTTGGGTGGGATAAATTGTCTCCGGGCCATGAGATTCCTTTACAGTCTATGCCCCAGCCGCAGCCCCAATATCCCATGCGCCGCGAAGCTAGATCTCACGTCGCGGAAATCCTTGAGCAATTGTAATATCAGGGTGTTATGGAAACATGTGTGTCACCAATGAATAAACCTTTATTCACTGTAACGAAACCTGATGGGTCGTACCGCCTAGTTTTGGATTACCGGCATTTGAACTCTCATTGTCGGACATGTGCTGTACAGAATACCCACAGTTCTGCCCTCGTTGATAGTCTTGTGAGAAAAAGGTTTAAAACAACACTTGACATATCTAATGGCTTTTACAGCCATAACCTGTCCTCTATTAGTAGTCAGCGGACAGCGTTTACTTCGGGCGGCAAACAAAAACAGTTTAAGAGATTACCCATGGGCTGTAAAAACAGCCCTGACCCTGATGCGTACTCGTATGTTGATGATATCTATCTCACAGATGACGAATTATGGCCGCATCTGTGTCGCGTTGATCGCATCATTGTTATGTTTGCGGACTTCGGTTACAAATTCAACTTTGCGAAGTCCCACATTGCAGAGTATACAGTGTTGTTTTTGGGCTACAAGCTCAACAATGAAGGTCGAGGATTAGCTCCTCACTTCCTAGAGAAGTGCACATGTTTGCGTGCTCCAACAACACTGAAAAAACTACAATCTTTGCTGGGTTTTCTGAATTTCGGGCGTACTTACATTCCCGATTATGTCCAGCGTATCAAGCCGCTATATGCCTTGGTACAACCTACTTTTTCCAAATCGAGCTGGCTGCCAGAGCATTCAGCTATCTTGCAATCTTTGCAGGCTGATCTTCTTGCTTTGAAATACTTACTGACACGTGATAACCACACTAACCTGGTGATAAGAATTGTGCCAGGCGCCGTGGGTTTCACGTACTTAACGTTCAATAAGGGCGATACCATCCCCATTGCTTACAAATCACACCTGTACACTTCGGCTGAACTGCGCTTTTCCACGGTTGAAAAGGTTTTGACTGCGGTGCAGATGGCGATTCTTAAAGAATGAGCACTGTCGCAAGGAAAGCGCATTTTCGTGGTGACGCCATATCCTGCTCTGGAGGCAGTGACGAAAGCCAGTGTACCTAATTCTAAAGCTATGCATCCACGTTGGATACAATGGGCCACTTCTTTGACATCGCCAGATGTCACTTATATATTTGATGCGTTATTACAGACTCAGGAGTACTTGCAGTATGAATTTGTTCATCCAGCTCCTCTGTCTTTGCGCCCGCTTGAAGATTACCATTGTGTCATTTACACTGACGGTTCGGCGCACCCAGCAACGGGATCGAAGTATGCCTCTTCAGCGGCCTGCACAATTGTAGCGGGTACTTTCGTGAATGCAGAATTCAAGTCTGATGTCGTGCATACGCAGTCATTGGGTGATTGTACCGCACAATTGGCAGAGATTCGTGCTCTGGTACTTGCACTGGAGTTTGCTGATCCTAGGGTTACCACTCTTATAGTGAGTGACTCGTTTTACTGTGTTCAGTCTTTTAACGACAATCAATTCTTTTGGTCTCAGAATGAATATTGCAATTCCAAAGGTAGCATAGTTAAGCATAAAATGCTTTTAGTTCGGGTGGCAGAACTTAAACAGAATCTGCCTCTCATGAATGTAATTCACACTCTTGGTCACCAACGATTTGGTGTCCACGCTGTTGGCAACAGCTTAGCTGACTAAGCAGCGAAAACAGCAGTGACAACATATCTAGTTGCAGCAGTTACAAGATCCAAAAGTAAGATTGATGATGGCATCTTGGCAGCTATTGCTGCAACAGAGAAGGGAAGTAATTACCCGAGAGGTTTCCCTTCTCGGTACTCTTATCATTTAAGCCCTGATAAAGTCCCCTATGTGAGAATTAACGACGTTGGTGACAGATTGATTCCCAACGCGGACTGCAGACCTTCTTTGATAACAGCGGCTCATGAAGGTATGGCTTCTGCCCACGCCGGAGTTTCAGCTACTGTTGCACTGTTACAACAGCGTTACTGTTGGCGCGGGTTGTATAAACAGACTTGCACTTATGTTCTTGATTGTTACATTTGCCAGCAGATTAAACCTTCAACTGCTGCGCGCCCACCACAAACTCAGTTGTACATATCTAATAAACCACTTGGGTGTGTTTATTTGGATCACTGCGGTCCTTTCTCCTCTGATACTGCGTACAAGTATATCTTGGTTGCAGTAGATTCGTGCACGCGTTTTCTTTGGGTATGGCCACAAAGGAGTGCTGATGCTCGAACTGTCATAAGGGATTTGCGTGTCTTTGTGGGAATTTTTGCATGTGGTACCTTTCATTCTGACCAGGGCCCTGCGTTCGCCTCTAAGGCGTACAATAAGCCATGAGATCTTTGGGGGTCCAAGTCAAATTTTCGTCTCCAGACCGGCCTGAGGGTAATAGTGTTGTGGAGCGAATGAACCGTGAATTAAAGCAGTCCCTGACAGCTAGGGTTTTAGGCACTGGACGAAACTGGTTTGCCCATCTGTATAACGTACAACGTGCACTTAATAGTCTCCCTAGAAGGTCTCTGGGTGGGCGGACCCCATACATGATGCTCTTTGGCATAACATTTTTTGTCCCGGACCTTGATGGTCTAGACATGGCGGTGTCAGCCGCACCCTTTGACGTAGATGATCACTGTGCTGTATTACAAAATCTACAAGAGACCAGAGACAGTCTCGCAAAAGAACACTTGCCCTCCACATCTGATGCTGCACTTCAGATTTCGGTAGTCGTCTGTCAAACTCGAGTTGGTGACCTGGTCCGTGAGAAAGTTGAGAACAAGAAGGAGTTCAGCCCCTCTTATCGTGCACCGGTTCCAGTGCTTGGCGTGCAGGAAACAAGAACAGTCATTTTACCTACTCTTTCTGGTCGCAAGGATAACAGGTACATCTCCATTGACAATGTCAAACTACAGCGAGTGGCTGATTCTTCTTAGTATGACTCCAGCGGTCTCTTGCCCTGCGATGCTGAGAAATTCTGTTTCGGCTCCGGCTTCTACCACCATGCCTGATATTGCCATTGAGATGCATACAGTTATGGATCCTTTGTTGACACCACCGGCTGGTGGTTCGCTTGAAAATACTGAGTACGCTTATCCAACAGATGTGTCATTGCCTGTTTTACAATCAACAGCAGTTACCCAGTCACGTTTCTCCTTTGACACTAATTCTATGACTTCCAGTGCTCCATCGAAGATTTCTATTTTTTCTGTCTGGTTTAAAAGACATTTTTTAATTCCCCCTTGGACTTACATTTGGCTGGTGCTCATATGTATTTTTTTGTTTATGTCCATTGGCTTTGTGGTAGTATTTTTTCATTTTGTAAATGGACACTACCTGAAGGAAAGATCTACGATTAGACTAATTGATGGAACTTTGGCCCCCCCACTCCTCATCACACATCATGAAGAGGGACCCGACTTTTGTGAATATTACTGCCTGGCCTGTGTTAGATGGGATTGTGTGGGATGCTGTTAAATTTCAAATTCATGGACCCACTGAGGTTATTAATGTTCCGAATGTTCTTCGTGTTTCTATGGGTGATGTGGTGAAACAAAACATCCGTTCTGATGATTGGGACGTTCAGGCCATAGAGGCACTGTTTTCTGATTTGAAATATTATGCTGCCTTCAATGCTGAAGATTTGTATTTAGATACTGCTAATTATGGGGAACTGTTTTGCTATCAACATTATGGCAATCATTTCCTACATAAAGCCAATACATTTCGGAATTTTGTAAATTATACACAATGTGAACATTGTCCGACGCCCTTGCAAGGCAGCTCAAAAACATTGGTGAACAAATTTTCATATTTTACTGATTTTAGTGTCTCAAAACCTGCCGCCTTTTATTTTAAATTGGCAGCTGAGTCTGCCTCAAAGGTACGGCTGACACACACAAAATTATTGTATTCCAAATCCTTTATGGATGAATTGGCTATTGGGGGTTATGACCTGTGGAAAGCTACTGTTGATCTTAAATCTGTTTGGGGTTCTAAAGCGTGGCAGGTACGGGGAACGGAAGCTTTGCATCGTGCCTGCCTCATCCCAAACCACATGTTGTTTTTGAATTCTTCTATTTTTCAAACCACCTGCTTTGGATTGGCTACTTCTAAAAAGCTGAATTCCCCCTCTATTCCTGGTCTGGGTGCTTTTCCTAATTGGGATATTCATACAGATCTGTCCCTTGATACATTGCAGTCATACATAACTAATACGTCCTTCAATGTTTCCGAATTAAATCCGGAAGGATGGTTAAATTGGCAAACGAGCTCCGATTCCTGTCAACATCGTTTTCTGGGTCTGCAACCTGGGTATACGCAGGTTCGTGTAGACCCACACTTTGAATCTTCTCATACTGTTACTACCTACTCTGTGGGGAAGTTATGCCAATCTTGGCTGCAATATTCCACCTTGGCATCTGTTAAACTTCATTTATCTAAATTACATGACAAAATAGATTTGAATGATTTTGTTAAGGGACCTGTAGGTGGCAGGTTCAAAAGATGGGTGTATGCTGTCTATAACGAAGTTTGGAAATTATCGCAAATTGAAGCGGCTTCCAGATTGAGAACCATTGATCAAGCCACTTTGGAAAAAGTGCTAGCTGTTATCGATAATAGCATTAACACCCTTTCTTCTAGAATTTACACAATATTGTTTCATCTGTTGTTGATATTGTGCAGGATGATATGTCTGTTTTATATCATGGGCAAAATCAATTGCGTTCTATAATGCAGTTTGCATGGACTTTGCAAACGTTGAAGGCTGGGAAAGTTCCCTGGGACTACATGAATATATCGTCTTTATTCCTTCCGTTTAATCTGACTGCGAAACAACAATTCAGGTCCATGAAAGATGCAACATATTCATTACTGCATATCGAAAAGTTAGAACCTTTGCCTTTCTCTGTGGCCGAATTGAACTCCGCTGTGTGGCTTATCCACGGGTTAATCACATTACCATTTCCTTTGTTTAAGTTCGGTTCGTGCATGAAACATTATGCCCTAGGCAGATATGAACCATTGGGTACTGCTTTCCTGCATGAGGTTTGGTCACTCCCATTTACATACAGGTGCATGAGAGAAGGGAAAGAAGTTTATTTGAAGGGTGAGGAATGCACTTCCACGCCTGATCACTCAGTAGTCTGTAGGCACATCCAATTGCATGGTGCATGTAACATTCAGGCACCGAATTTAGCTTGCGTCCTGAAAGGGGTTCCAGTGCCAGCTATTACGCCCTCTTTCACATTGTTAGCTAACGGTAGTTATTCGGTTTTAAATAACGAAGCTTGCTGTGGGATGCTAGTGGGAATTCCCTACATTGTGACTGTATCACAAAGAGTGGTCTGCTGTAAAAATGTCCTTTTCCCACCCCCGCATGGGCAGCTGGATGTTTCCATCTGGCCTTCCAACCCAACCTTGAAAGCAGAGTTCAACAAGATGAGCAGAATAAGGGCTCTATTGTCTCAAAAAGAAGTCGCACTGACTTCTTCCCGTGAAACATTTGTCCTTCACGTGGCTAACACCCGCACCGAGGTGCATGCGCTTTTAAATACTGATCTACCCCTTCATTTCGGGGTTCTGATTCACACTATATTCAATGCCTCGTCAACAACTGGCTTGGTACATTTTTTCAAAGTTGTGGGCTCTGGCCTCGTGACCTCCTTCCGAACTATCTTTGGTGTGATACCGGAATTTTTTCATTCTATTTTTTCCAGCGTCTTTGGCGGGCTCCCGTTGATTCTCGCCCTCGCGGCTGGTGTGCAGCTGTTGGTCTGCTTACTGCGCAATGGCTGCACAATTTGTGTCACACGACAGCCTGTCCCGGCTGCTCCATCTTCGTAACCGGATGCTTGAATATTATGGAACATTGCCACTGGCCACCTTGAGCATAGCCTATGGATTGACCTTCTGGTTTTCATACTTTACTTGAGTACAACCTGTTTTTCATTGCCTAGATTGTCCTTTCGAATGGGCTCTGGATTTGTGCTTGTCAAACTCGGTGTCTCCTGCCCCGGATTATGATCGACTTATGAGTCCCTTATTGGCTCATGAGTTGGACTGTTCTGGTGTCAGGATTATGGCCTGTGGAGCGGCACATGGAGTCCTGGGGAATTGGGATATCGGTACGGCAGCGTTTGACTTCTTGGCAAGAAGTTTTCTTGAAGAACACACCAGTTGTCCTCTGATCATGCTAGAGGCTCCAGTTGTCGAGGAACATGTATGTTCATTTACCTTATTAGACTGGATGGCGGAAACTTTTGCAGAATATTCTAATTACTTCCTCTTGGAAGCTGTCGCTACTTACTGTGCTTACACGTTGATGGATTAACTTGGATGTCATCCAACTTTCCTTATACGGACTACACATTTTTTCTTTCTCTCCCTCCATTTCCTTCATTGTAGACAAGGTTTTTTATTTTTTTTATTCTTTTTCCTTCGAACATTCACTCCCCTATATATGGTTTTCCAATACACGCACTTGGTTCCGCTCTGTCGAACTTGAACTCTGCGTTCCTTACTTGTATCCCTAATAGTTCGTGGTCCGATCAAGGGAGGGTGTAGTGGAGGCGGAGCTTTAGATGACATACATTGCTATGTTAGCATAAGCGTCTTAGATGTTAGAAACTCCATCTTGCCACTTTTGCTGCTTTTGCACACAACACTGCAGATAGATGTTATTATTTGAAAACTGCTTGCTTGCCTTTTCTTCACATGAGAACTGTCTGTTGTTCACATCCCTAGACGTGCACTGCAACCTTGGTCTGAACATTGTGTGCAGAAACAGTCTGAGCCACCAAACAATGTATGTTTTTGAGTTCAGGTCGATCGGCCCACGCTCTAGCCATAACACGCACACAGCTGCAAATATCTGAAAGTCGAGCGCCTTTAAAATTGCAGTTTGCATGCACTAGACACACATTCTGGAGAAGAACTTTTCCAGGCGCAGAGCAAAGCTGATCCTGTGATGTGATTCACCTAAGCTGATCTTCATGGTTTGGGGTTCCCCATTCAAACCTAGAGATCTTCTATTAGTATAATAATACTAGTTTACTAATGAAGGGAGGGTGGTTGTATTCCACTGTCATTTGTAATATGATTTCTCCCTTCATTTTCTATGGTATTGTAACAATGCTGTTGGTTTTAATTTTAATCATTTGTCTGCTTATGTTAGCCAAAGTACTGCATCTTCGGACACGTAGTTTATAAAATAAACTTTTTAAACTTTACTGTGTCTCTGACTACTCTTGTTGTGGACTGATATGAGAATAATAACGAACAGGTATCCTTGATTCCCACCATTCCTGAGAGTACTCTAAGTCGCATATTCTAGGTTGTCTAATCATTGTTAGCTTCTATATGGTATGAAGAGCGAATGAGACACGGATGCTGGTCGGATAGGGGTTCTGGGTACTGAGGTGAGTTTTTAGTAAACCGCAATTCACTGAGGTCCTGGTTTCCCGCGCATAGTTCTGTGCATGAGCAGAATCCCTGCAACAGTGCGACCTCGCTCTCCTCTCTTCTTCCAGCGACTTGGGCCTCCTATGCAATCTTTGTGAATTCCGGGCAGTGGGACTCGGGGCCCTCCCTCGACGAGGTTGGTTCGAGGTCCCGTTCTGGCAACGGCAGGCTGCTGGTCCGGGACGCTGATGCTACGAACATCTCAGGCTGTCACAGGGCACACGCACACAGTGTCGCTGAGACTCACTTGAGCTTTGGGTGCACGATCACAGGGCACTCCTCACAAAGGTCTCAGGCTGCTCGAAGCACATGTACACAGCGTTGTTGAGACTCACTTGGACTCCGATGTGCACAATAACGACAATCCTCACAAAGGTCTCAGGCTGCAAAAAGCACACGCACACAGCGTCACTGAGACTCACTTTGACTTCGATGTGCACAATAACAAGGCAATCCTCACGAAGGTCTCAGGCTGCACAAAGCACAAGCACACAGCGTCGCTGAGACTCACATGAACTCCGATGTGCACGATAATAAGGCAATCCTCAGGAAGGGCTCAGGCTGCAAAAAGCACACGCACACAGCGCCGCTGAGACTCGCTTGGACTCCAGGTGCCCATGATCACAGGGCACTTCTTACGAGGGTCTCAGGCTTCAAAATGCACATGCACACAGCGTCGCTGAGACTCACTTGGACTCCGGTGTGCATGATAACAAGGCAATCCTCATGAGGGTCTCAGGCTGGGAAAAACACACGCACGCAGCGTCGCGGAGACTCACTTGCACTCCGATGCACACTATCACAGGACAATCCTCACGAAGGGCTAGGGTTGCAAAAAGCACACGCTGTCAGCATCTCTGAGACTCGCTTGGACTCCAGGTGCCCACAATCACAGAGCACTTCTTACGAGGGTCTCAGGCTGCATAAAGACAACGTACACAGCGTCGCTGAGACTCTCCTGGAAATGTTTGTGTACCTGAGTTTCCGCAACAGGGAGCCAGCTCAACTCGGGCCCTTGGGGATAAGTTACTTCCGGACACAGCACAGAGCAAAGTCCTTTCAAGCAGGGGGACACAGCACACAGCAAAGTCCCTTTAGCCTCTCCTTGGTTAAAGCAGCAAACTGCAGGCCAGCCCCAGAACACACAGCAAGGGTCAGTCCTTTCCTTCAGTCTCTTCAGCTGTTTCTTCCTTGGCAAAGGTTCCTCTTGACTACGAAGTAGCTTCAGTCTTGTTCAATCTTGATTGATCCATTTCTCCAAAGTTCAGGAGCTTCAGCTCTCATAGTTATACCCCTAAATGTCTTTGAAGTCTTTGTGTTCAGGGGGGCACTGACCCCTGTTCAAACCAGTTCTGGGTGCCTCCATGCCAGTGACACCTTCTTCCTTTGATTAGTGGGGGTCTGGATTCTCAATCACTCAGCAGGAGATGGGACTATTGTTTTATGGCAGCACCCAGGCCTCTTCACCTCTAGGGGCTACTCCTCTTCCTACACTCCAGATGCAGGTCAGCCTGTTGCTGTCTCACCTCCTCCTCTGGGTCAAGACATTTCCCAGATCCTATCAATTTCAAATCCAGACAGTCAATCCCGACCAGGCAGAGACACATAGAAATGTTAGAGCAAAAAAACCCAGCCACTTCTAAAAGAGTGGCTGTGAGAAGTTGGCCTGATATATGCTGTCCACTAATTATAGTGGGCACCTTGTATCAGTCCAAACAACCCCTTATGGTGAATTGGTCAAAGACAACCTTTTTTGAAAGCTATCCTAGTGGTAGCTATGGAGAGCAGACTTCAGGCTAAGTCTTGAAGGAATGTAAAGCAGCTTGTTTTACCAGTCTATAATCTCTTGAATGACCAAATGAAAGGACAACTACACCAGGTATATATTTAAAATATATGTATTTAAGATAGAACACACCCCTCTAGTCTCTTTATGAGACTGCAGTTCGAAGTACTTAATTTACAAGTTAGCAATCAACAGTAATAGCACGAATACACGTTTGGGCCCTAGGGGTGTACCAAACCATATACCAATAAATTGGTATAAGAACCATGACTGAACTAGACACAAGGCCTAGAGCCTGTAGAATTGCTGGGATCCCAAGGAACCACCCAAGGTAGTGACACAGGGGACCCACGGGGACTGTGTGCAGTGTGTAAACACAACCACAGGTTCCCGCTAGCTTCTATGGGCAATGTCACGGTTGGAAAATTAGAGATTAGGGACACTTAGAATCGAGTCAGGACCAAACCCTTTTGAACTTAAGCAGTTCTAGGGCTAGCACCCATGGGAGCACCGGAGTACTCGTGTTACCTCACCCAGGGAAGCCGGTTGCAGAGGTGTCTTTTGGTGTCGGGTCGCGTCGTCGATTACAATGGAAGCTGGCGAAGAAGTGCTGCTGCCGTGAAGAGAAGTGTCCGAAGAGATCCAAGCCTGGATCTAGGATGGAAGGAACCTGAAAGCAGAGGGGACAGAGTCTGGGTCACTTGCCAGTGACCAAGTGCAGGATGGACCAATGCCCACTGATGTCGGGTGCTTCAGGTGATTTGACGGGTGTCTTGACTCTTCAGCCACGAGGTCCAGGAGGCGTCGACGAAGTCCACAAGCTGGATTCGAGTTGTCCCACAAAGTCTGTCTAGTGCTGCGGTGTCGGCGACCAGATTGGACCCAACAAGCCTTGGCAATGGCAAGTCTCGTGGAAAGAGAAGAAGGATGTCGGTGCAGACCAGCAAGTTCTGAGGGACTCACCCAGCGAGGTTAAGTCAGGGCACGTCTGGAGCAACCAGGGATGCCCAAGCAGAAGACGAGTTGCCTTCGTGGTGACCCACTAGCCAACAGGCTAGCGATCACGAAGGAGCCTCGAGCGGTCGCACTGGAACCCGGCCCATGGGTCACTCGTGGAATGGAGGCCAGAGATCTTCGGTGCAGTCAGTGCTAAAGGCTGGGGCTACTCGGAGCCCAAAGCAGAACTTCAAGGATAAACAGGAAGTCGATGTACCAGCAATAGTACGCGGTGCCCAGGGGTCACGGTTCCTCATCACCCACGACAGCAACAGGCCTCAGCTTTGCTGTGGACACAGGGTAGCCTCGGGGAAGTCAGAAAATCCACCTCTGGCGATGCAGAGACTTCGGCGTCCAACGGGAGCTTCGGAATTGCAGACTGGACAGTTGCTTCTTTGGTGCCTGCCAAGCAGGGAATTCACTCCTTGACTCCAAGGGAGATTTCTTCAGTCTTCTAGTCAGGATAGAACATCGAAGGTCCAGGATATATATTGCAGAGTTTCGTCCAGGTTAATCTAAAGTCGCAAGGACTGGGTTCTCATACTTATACTAAGTTTGGGGGTTGGACATTATCTAGGGACCCACCTATGAGAGGGTTTGGAAAGAGGGGTGGTTACACCCATTTCCTTTGTCCAGTTTTGCACCAGAGCAGGGGAAGGTAGTCCCTGCAACCGGTTTGAACTTGACAATGCACAGGGACACCAAGTGTGCCCCCAGTGCAGGACTTCAAAGCACCAGAGAGTGCTCCCGCCCAGCCCCAATACACATCTGCCTGTCTGGGGAGGTGGTTACACCTCCCTTCGACAGGAAACCTATTGTCCAGGCCTCCCCTGCCGAAGTTTCAGTCAGCAGCAGGAGGCCAGACCCGTGTCTGTGGCAGAGGCATCCATTTTGTGATGCCAGGGCTGTAGAAAGTCCTACCCGGTTAGACCAGTGTGAACATGTCTTTCCCTCTAGAAGGGTGGAATGCTACCCCCGCCGCCAGAACTGGCAGGGGGTAGTATTCCAAAGCGTTTGACACTAAACATGACATGTTTACGTGCAGCCATCCCAAAGTTAGCATTTACCGCGATGTTATAATGCACTTAAGAGTATATGGTCAGGCTGCACCACAAACAGCATCAGAGGAGGTACTCCGAACGCTGCAGAGGGGCTCTGCTCATGCAGGGGTACCCTCTCACATAAAAACCAAGCACTCTGCCTTCAGGATTGTTAAGGCCTGCCATAGGAGTGACTTATAGGTTTTATATGTGTGTGCAATGGTAGTGATATAGGTAGCCTATACCACTGTAAGGGGTGCAAGCACACCCTTACCCAGGCTGCAGTAGCAGACCTGCGGTGCCATTTTGGAGTGCTTCCCAGGGGTGGCATAATACATGCTTCAGCCTCTGGTAGGCCTCGAGTGGTTCACCTGGATTTTGTACAAAAGTGGGAGGTTGAACCACATTGTTAGCATTAGCCATGTTTGTAGCCACAAGAAAATGCTATAACCCAAAGTAGTGTCACCAGTACACTATATTGAAGCTGTCGCAATTGCACACAGAACAGTTTCCAGTTTCATTAAATAGTGTTAAGACTTACTTCTACTTACAGTAACGGTAATGGTAACTGAGACTGGAATCTAGTGCAAGTTCAGTAAATTGTAAAAAACAGACCCTGCCAAACAGACTCTGCCAATAATGCCACAAACCGTCAACAGACTGTTAGATCTGGGGGTCTCTAGTTGGCTGGGTAGGTACCACCGTCCAAGTAGGGACCCTTGCTTCTAGTCAGGGAAAGGGGGATACACTGTTAAGATAACCCCTGCTCAGCCTCTAGGTAGCTTGGCTTGAGCAGTCTAGGCTATCAAAGGCAATGTGTAAAGTATTTGTACCAACACTCACAGTAACACAGTGAAAACACCACAGATTTACTCCACACCAGTTTCAGAAAAATAAGGTATCTTTACTAAAAACTTCACAAGACCAAATACTACTGAAAAACCAACATACAATTAAAAAGGTTACTTTAAAGATAGTTCAAGAGTTTGCAGAAAGTACTCCAGGTTGTAAAAATCAGTGTCCTGCACAATGAGACTCTCAATGCACAAAATGCGACACTCTTGTGCCCAACAGTACCTGTAGTTGCGCTAAGGTTCCCAAAAGCTATAACAATGAGGATGGCAAAGGCGATGCGATACTCCTGAGACCTTGGGGAGGCTTTGCAGCAGCCCTGCTTCACGCAGCAGAGGTGGATGCGCCGGCTCTGATCTGTAGGGGGAGGATGCGATGACTTTGGCTTACGTTGCGTAGGTTTCTTAGGGGGAAGCTTCACGCACAGGTACGATGCAACGATCTTCGGTGCGGCACGATGCACGGCGCAGCGCTGACTTCTGGCGCCGCAACCCTCGATGCGTCACGGAACGGGACTCTGCGTCGACACACGCAGCAACTGGATACTTTCATGCACCGGCAGTGGTGCGGCCCGCAAACTGGTTCTGCGATGACCCTCGCAGCGTCAGGAATCTTCACGCACCGGGACAATGCTCGACGCACTCGGCGATGCGGGGACTCCGGGTGCTGCGATGACGCCGCAATGAAATTCTCCTCGCGCTCTCGCTCTTGCGACTCGCAACCGGATGATGCATCCCTCAAATGGATGATGCGATGGGTACCAGTTACTCTTGTTCACGCTTCTGCTTTCCAGCTCCCAAACACAGCAAAGCGACCTCCTGAGGCCCCAAGACTAGGCAAGCACTCCAAGGCAGGTCAGAACTCCCTCAGCAGAGTTCCAGGGGAGCTGGTGGTGAAGTCCTTTTGTTCCTGGGACTTCTTAACAGGGAGCCAGCTCTCCTCAGGCCCTTGGAGATCAGAATTTAAAGAAGGGGACACAGCAGAGTCCTTCCCCTCTCCTTGGCAGCAAAGCAAAACAGCAAGCAGGCAGTCTTCTCCTCTTCAGTTCCTTCCAGCTTTCTCCTTGGCAGAGGTTCCTTCTTAGTTTCACAGTGATCTAAAGTTTAGGTGTCTGGGGTCCTCTTCTTATACCCCTCCAAGTCTTTGTCTCTTTGTTTCAGTGGGGGATTCCCCTGCTCAAACCGGTTCCTGGGTGTGCTCTGCCCTGGAGCACCTGGTTCCTTTCAGAGTGAGGGGCAGGGTCGTTAGACGCTCAGCAGGAGGTGGAGCCTTCTTTGTGCTGGCAGAGGCAGAGTCCTCAGCCTGGCCAGCAGGGGGTGAAGCCGGCATTGTGCTGGCAGAGGCAACCCTACTCAAACCCAGGGGCTACTCCTCCCACCCATTTAGAGCAGATCTCCCTATTCACCCTGCTGCTGACTCATCCAGACTCCTGGAACCACCCAGCCCATCACATGACACCAGTCAGCCAATCTGCACACAGGCACACAGGAAGGTTAAATAGGAGAATAGCTACTTTCTAAAAAGTGCTATTCTCACACAGTGAATTTAAAAACCATCTTGCTAAAAAGATGTATAATTAAATTCTGAATACAAAGATACCAATCTTGGATTTTCTATCTTGCCTTTAGGGGAAGATAGGCATGTAAACAGCCTCCCCGATTCTGTCCTATGGGCAAAATAGCCTCTCAGCAGTGAAAAACGAAAATGGCTGTAATTCACTACCAGGGCATGTGACACACCTCAGTACATGCCCTACCTTTCAGATACACTGCACCCAGACCAGGGGGGTACCTAGGGCCACCATAGGGATGCCTGACATGTACAGAAAGGGAAGGATAAGGCCTGGTCAGTGGTTGCACTGGCCAGGTCGACATGGCAGTCCTGGACTGCACATAGGCACTGCAAGCAGGCCTAAGACATCACTGTAGCGCTACTCCTGTGGGTGGCACAATCAGTGCTGCAGCCCACTAGTAGCATTTGTAGTACCAGCCCTGGCACTCTCAGTGCAATTTACTAGGGCCTTGCAGGTAGAACAAATATGCCAAGCATGTATAGCCAATTACATCACAATTACCCTAGGGAGCACTTGCACCTTGACACTGATCAGCAGTGGCAAAGTGCCCAAAGCATCTATACCAGTAAAAACGACATCCAGTATAGCATCAAAAATACAGGAGGTAGAGGCAAAAACTAAGTCAGGGGTAACCACGCCAAAAGATGCCAGGTCTAACACGTGTCCCCTCCAGCTGAAATGTGGAGAGAACTACCCACCCTCTTGGGAGTTCTCATCACTAAGGCGGAAAAACCTGGACAGACCGTCAGCGTTGGCGTGGTCTGTACCGGGATGGTGTTCCACCGTGAAGTCCATCCCCTGTAGGGAAATGGACCACCTCAACAGCTTAGGATTCTCACCCCTCATTTGCATCAACCATCTAAGGGGCCTGTGGTCTGTCTGAACCCGGAAGTGAGTCCCAAACAAGTAGGGTCTCAGCTTCTTCAGAGCCCAGACCACAGCAAAAGCTTCCCTCTCAATAGCACTCCACCTCTGTTCCCTGGGAAGTAGCCTCCTGCTAAGGAAAGCTACAGGTTGGTCCAAGTCCTCATCATTTAGTTGTGAGAGCACTGCTCCCACTCCATGCTCAGGAGCGTCTGTCTGCACTATGAATTCCTTGGAGAAGTCAGGCGCCTTGAGTACAGGTGCTGTACACATGGCCTCCTTCAGGGCATCAAAAGCTTCTTGGCAGGCACTGGTCCAAATCACTCTCTTGGGTAACTTCTTGGAAGTTAGTTCTGTCAAGGGAGCAACAATGGTGCCATACCCCTTGACAAAACAGCGATAGTACCCGGTGAGTCCTAAGAAGGCTCTCACCTCTGTCTGGGTCTTGGGGGGTTCCCAAGCCCGATGGTATCTATCTTGGCTTGTAGGGGCGCCACCTGGCCGCTTCCTACCTGGTGTCCCAAATACACCACCGAACCCTGCCCTATCTAGCCCTTACTGGCCTTGATAGTGAGGCCTGCACTGTGCAGAGCCTTCAACACTATGCAGAGGTGTTGCAAGTGTTCTTCCCAAGTGGAGCTGAACACAGCAATGTCATCCAGATATGCGGCGCTGAATTGCTCCAGCCCGGACAGTACCTGGTTGACCAGTCTCTGGAATGTGGCAGGGGCGTTTTTCAACCCAAAGGGCATGACACAGAACTGGAAGTGCCCGTCTGGCATTGAAAACGCAGACCTCTCTTTGGCCCCATCAGTTAAGGCAATCTGCCAGTACCCAGAAGTTAAATCAAACGTACTGAGGTAGTTGGCAGCTCCCAACCGATCCACAAGCTCATCAGCTCTGGGGATGGGGTGTGCGTCAGTCTTCGTGACCGCATTGAGCCCACGGTAGTCCACACAAAACCTAAGCTCTGGAGTGGCACCTGGCGCAGCAGCTTTTGGTACAAGTACCACTGGGCTAGCCCAGGGGCTGCCGGAGGGCTCAATCACCCCTAGTTCCAACATCTTAGACACCTCCTTCTTGATGCTGGCCCTGACCTTGTCAGCCACCCGGTAAAACTTTTGTTTCACAAGCGTGCTATCTCCCGTGTCCACATCATGGACACACCAGTTGGTGATACCGGTGGTCAGGGAGAACAGAGATGCAAACTGACTCAACACATGGCGACAGTCCCTCTGCTGTTCTGGGGTCAGGGTGGGCAAGAGGACCACTCCATCCACTGACCCATCTTGCTCTTTAGCTTCCAGGAGGTCAGGAAGAGGATCGCTATCCACCTCCATCCCTGCATCTGTAGCAAGTAGCATTGTTATTTCAGACCTCTCAAAATGGGGTTTGAGGCGGTTCACATGTAGGACCCTCATGGGGTTCCTGGGAGACCGCAAGTTGACCAGGTAGGTCACTTTACTCTTGCGCTCCACCACCTCATATGGCCCAGTCCACTTGTCTTGGAGCGCGCAAGGCTCCACTGGTGCCATCACCCACACCATCTGCCCAGTTTGAAATTCCACCAGAGTGGTATGCTGGTCATACCACCTCTTCATCTCATCCTGGCTGGCTTCCAGGTTCGCCTGAGCGAGTGTCCTGAAGCACTGTGTCTGGTTGCGGATGGCCAGCACATAGCTGAACACATCCTGGGGGGTTTTCCCAGGGGATTTCTCCCAACCCTCCTTCACCAGACTGAGAGGTCCTCTAACAGGGTGCCCGTACAAAAGCTCAAAGGGACTGAACCCTAGTGACTTTTGTGGTACCTCCCTGTATGCAAATAATAGGCATGGCAAAAAGACGTCCCACTTCCGTCTCATGGGCTCTGTCAGCCCCATGATCATGCCCTTCAGGGTCCGGTTGAACCTTTCAACCAACCCATTTCCTTGAGGGTGGTAAGAGTGGTGAACTTATAAGTTACCCCACACTCCTCCCACAGAGACTTCATATACCTGGAGATGAAGTTGGTACCCCGGTCAGATACCACCTCTCTGGGGAAACCCACACGGGAAAAGATCCCCATCAACGCACGGCCCACCACCGGGGCTGTGGTTGTCCTGAGAGGGATAGCCTCCGGGTACCGGGTGGCATGATCCACCAGGACCAGGATGAACTTGTTGCCCAAGGCTGTCCTGGGGTCCAGTGGCCCCACAATATCTATCCCCACCCGCTCGAAAGGGGTGCTCACTACAGGAAAAGGCTGGTGAGGGCCTTTGCACTTCCCTCCAGCCTTGCCACTTGCCTGGCAAGTCTGGCATGATCTACAAAAGGAACCGTCGTCCGTCTTCATCCCGGGCCAGTAAAAGTGGGTGGCGAGCTTTTGTCGGGTCTTGTCCTGCCCGAGATGTCCTGCAAGAGGCACGTCGTGAGCCAGACCCAGTAGGAAGTCTCTGAGCCCTGCGGGAACCACCAGGGTACGTGATCCACTGGGCTCAGCAAACCTAGGCTCACTGTACAACAAGTCATTCTCTCAGTAGAGAAAGAAGTTCTTTGGATCAGCACCTGCTGCCTGGTCTGCAGCCTGGTGCCGCAGACCTTCAAGAGTAGGGCATGTCTTCTGCACTCGGCAGAACTCCTCTCTGGAGGGATCACCCTCTTGCTGCCAATGGGTCAGCTCAGGTATGTCTCCCAGCTCAGCTACCTGTTCCCCTGTAGGCTCTAGGGCATCCCCCACAGGGTCTGCTCCTTCCTGGACCGTGGGAACAGCGGGGGTGGACGCACCACGCCCCTTGCCCTTCCTCTTTCTGGCAGGGACCTGGGCCACTGTTTCAGGCTCCAGGTCTGCTTCACAACCCTGTCTGGCTGCCATGGACCGAGTGGTCACACAGACCCACTCAGGCAAACCCAACATCTCCAAATGAGCCTGGCGTTCCACCTCCTTCGATGGGGAACTCTCCATGTCATTACCTAGCAGACAGTCTACCGGCATGGATTGACTCACAACGACTCTGAGAGGCCCTGAGACCCCCCCCACTCAAAGGGAACATGTGCTACCTTGCAAAGGCGCACGGAGTTGTCAGCTGACACTACAGGGTGAAGTACATCGGGAATGATCAGCTCCTCAGGGACCCACTGACACCTGACCGAAGTCACACTGGCTCCAGTGTCCCTGAGAGCCTCCACCCTCTTCCCATTGATGGTCACCCACTGCCTGTACTTCTTAGTGTTATCAGGGACAGGGGTTTCCTGGACCATCTCTGTGTCTCCTAAAGAGACCAGGGACATAACTGCTAATCCCTCCAAATCACTAGAAATTAAATCCCCACCAAAAGCTACACTAGCTATACCCGGTGTTGGAGCACCAGAGGCTGCCTAGGATTTCTTGGGACACACAGGGGATTTGTGACCCAATTCCTGACAGTGATAACACTGAATGGGACCCCTGTTATCCGACCTGCCCTTAGGGGGCCAGGTTGGTTTGGGTTTTGACTTGGGGGGCTGGGACTGGTTACCCTGGGAACTGTTTTGGGGCCCTTGTGAGAACTCCTTTTGGTTACCCTTGTCCCCCCCACTCTTCTGCTGGGGTCCCTGCCCACCTTTGGCTGTGGTACCCACAAAACCCTTATGGACCCTGGTACTGACCCAGCGGTCCGCCTCCTGTGCAAGCTCAAGGGGATCAGTAAGCTTGTGGTCTAAAAGATGCTGGCGCAGCTCTGGAACACATATACTACTCAAGTGCTCCCAAATGATCAAATTCAACAACCCCTTATAATCATTCACCTTGCTGCCCTTTATCCAACCTTCCAGTGCACGTGAGAACAGATTCACACATTCCACCCAAGTCTGGGACCCCTCCCTCCTGGAGTTCCTGAACTGTACTCTGTACTGTTCTGGGGTTAACCCAAACCTGAGGCATAAGGCCTCCTTCATATGGGGATAGGTCAGGTTACCGGCTGCTTCCTCCCTGAGGCCTCAAAATGCTTCCACAGACCTGCACCCCAATCTTCTTCAGGCACTCTATGCATTTTACAAGAAATCTCATAGGCAGAAAACCACTCATAGATATCATCACTCACTCTGTAACTCTGAACCACATCCTTGGGGATACCCCCTTTCACTGGCTGTTTGCTGCCACCATTTGAGCTGGTCTCCACCTCTCTGGCTTTGATCTCCAGCTCCTTCATGCTCAACTCATGAGCCAAAAGCAATTTCCTTTCCTCAAAAGCAAGGGCATTCTTCTTCTCCTCCTTTGCCATTTCCATGTTCATTTTCAGTTTCATTACTTCCAGCTCATGTTCTCTGATTCTTTGATTCTCTTGTAACTCCTCTGCTGGGGAGAGACCCCTGCTGGAATGGTGGCTCCCCGCTACGCTGGTGGGGTTGCCCACTGGCAAATCATTTGCCCCAAACCCATTCCCTTCATTATCATCATCTGCTCCCTCCGCCTCTTTAGCCTCCCACCCGGTTTTCAGAGCCTTCTGCAACTCCTCCTTTCTGAAGTTGCTTTTTATGGGACAACCAAAATCCTTGCAGAACCGCTTGAGCTCCTCCATCTTGTATGAATACAAATCCTCAATGGTGAACTCTAGCTCTCTTTCCACACTGGCTGCTTTCTCACTTGGAGCCATGATAATTCAAGAGTTACCTCAAAAATAGAACCAAAAATCAACAATCAGCAGTATGTGGCTGTGTAATGGTCTGCTCTCCTAGTGATGTACACCAATTACTGTGGGTCAATTATTGTGGGTCAAGTACAAATACAAGTTCAATCCTCACCGCTGACCACCAATGTTAGATCTGGGGGTCTCTAGTTGGCAGGGTAGGTACCACTGTCCAAGTAGGGACCCTTGCTTCTAGTCAGGGAAAGGGAGATACACTGTTAAGATAACCCCTGCTCACCCTCTAGGTAGCTTGGCCTGAGCAGTCTAGGCTATCAAAGGCAATGTGTAAAGTATTTGTACCAACACTCACAGTAACACAGTGAAAACACCACAGATTTACTCCACACCAGTTTCAGAAAAATAAGGTATCTTTACTCAAAACTTTACAAGACCAAATACTACAGAAAAACCAACATACAATTAAAAAGGTTACTTTAAAGATAGTTCAAGAGTTTGCAGAAAGTACTCCAGGATGTAAAAATCAGTGTCCTGCACAATGCGACTCTCAATGCACAAAATGCGACACTCTCGTGCCCAACAGTACCTGTAGTTGCGCTAAGGTTCCCAAAAGCTATAACAATGAAGATGGCAAAGGCGATGCGATACTCCTGAGACCTTGGGGAGGCTTTGCAGCTGCCCTGCTTCATGCAGCAGAGGTGGATGCGCCGGCTCCGATCTGTAGGGGGAGGATGCGATGACTTTGGCTTTCGTTGCGTAGGTTTCTTAGGGGGAAGCTTCACGCACAGGTACGATGCGACGATCTTCGGTGCGGCGCGATGCGCGGCGCAGCACTGACTTCTGGCACCGCAACCCTCGATGCGTCACGGGACAGGACTCTGCGTCGACACACGCAGCGACTGGATACTTTCGCGCACCAGCAGTGGTGTGGCCCGCAAACTGGTTCTGCGACGACCCTCGCAGCGTCTGGAATCTTCACGCACCGGGACGATGCTCGATGCACTCGGCGATGCGGGGACTCCGGGTGCTGCGATGATGCCGCAATGAAATTCTCCTCGCACTCTCGCTCTTGCGACTCGCAACCGGATGATGCGTCATTCAAATGGATGATGCGATGGGTAACAGTTACTCTTGTTCACGCTTCTGCTTTCCAGCTCCCAAACACAGCAAAGCGACCTCCTGAGGCCCCAAGACTAGGCAAGCACTCCAAGACAGGTCAGAACTCCCTCAGCAGAGTTCCAGGGGAGCTGGTGGTGAAGTCCTTTTGTTCCTGGGACGTCTTAACAGGGAGCCAGCTCTCCTCAGGCCCTTGGAGATCAGAATTTAAAGAAGGGGACACAGCAGAGTCCTTCCCCTCTCCTTGGCAGCAAAGCAAAACAGCAAGCAGGCAGTCTTCTGCTCTTCAGTTCCTTCCAGCTTTCTCCTTGGCAGAGGTTCCTTCTTAGTTCCACAGTGATCTAAAGTTTAGGTGTCTGGGGTCCTCTTCTTATACCCCTCCAAGTCTTTGTCTCCCTTTGTTTCAGTGGGGGGATTCCCCTGCTCAAACCGGTTCCTGGGTGTGCTCTGCCCTGGTTCCTTTCAGAGTGAGGGGCAGGGTCGTTAGACGCTCAGCAGGAGGTGGAGCCTTCTTTGTGCTGGCAAAGGCAGAGTCCTCAGCCTGGCCAGCAAGGGGTGGAGCCAGCATTGTGCTGGCAGAGGCAGCCCTACTCAAACCCAGGGGCTACTCCTCCCACCCATTTAGAGCAGATCTCCCTATTCACCCTGCTGCTGACTCATCCAGACTCCTGGAGCCACCTAGCCCATCACATGACACCAGTCAGCCAATCTGCACACAGGCACACAGGAAGGTTAAACAGGAGAATAGCTACTTTCTAAAAAGTGCTATTCTCACACAGTGAATTTAAAAACCATCTTGCTAAAAAGATTTATAATAAAATTCTGAACACAAAGATACCAAACTTGGATTTTCTATCTTGCGTTTAGGGGAAGATAGGCATGTAAACATCCTCCCCCATTCTGTCCTATGGGCAAAATAGCCTCTCAGCAGTGAAAAACGAAAATGGCTGTAATTCACTACCAGGGCATGTGACACACCTCAGTACATGCCCTACCTTTCAGATACACTGCACCCAGCCCAGGGGGGTACCTAGGGCCACCATAGGGGTGCCTGACATGTACAGAAAGGGAAGGATAAGGCCTGGTCAGTGGTTGCACTGGCCAGGTCGACATGGCAGTCCTGGACTGCACATAGGCACTGCAAGCAGGCCTAAGAATCATTTTAGCGCTACTCCTGTGGGTGGCACAATCAGTGCTGCAGCCCACTAGTAGCATTTGTACTACCAGCCCTGGCACTCTCAGTGCACTTTACTAGGGCCTTGCAGGTAGAACAAATATGCCAAACATGTATAGCCAATTACATCACAATTTCCCTAGGGAGCACTTGCACCTTGACACTGATCAGCAGTGGCAAAGTGCCCAAAGCATCTATACCAGTAAAAACGACATCCAGCATAGCATCAAAAATACAGGAGGTAGAGGCAAAAAGTCTGGGGTAACCACGCCAAAAGATGCCTACACTGTCTAACACAGACTAACAATGTACTCCAGAATATTTCACACATTGGCTGCCAAAAATCCAGAAGTATAACAGGAGATCTGCAAAAGTACATCCGATTACTGCAGCCGAAGACGACTGCAATCCAAAATGGCCACTGTGTGCATGTCACATCATCATGTACAGAGTCGTAAGAGTACGCTCCCCACCACAGTTTCCCATTGAAAAACAGCCTGAACACATTTGGAAACAGTGAACAAGAGGATTGGCGTTTGTTCCACGCTTGAAAACCAGCGCGAATGGCACCGTGTGCAGCGCAAGAGGGTGCAGCTTCTTTCTGACGCTCGAGTAGATGTTCTACTTGAGCGGCAGCTTCTTCAACGCAAATGGAAGGTTTTTCAATACGAGCACTAGCTTCTATCCGCTCAGAGAAGTGGTCTGGAGGAAGATTTTCCTCGCTCGATCTCGGCAACTTAACGTTGGCGAGTGCGAGCGAGGAAAAAACTCTGCTGTGCTGGAGCGGAGTCGAGATTTTTAGAACATGTGCCCTACACGTAGTGGGAAAAACTTACGCTCAGGCCTAAGGACGATGCACACAACTAAACTGTAAAATTCCTTGTACATAAAATCCTTGCACTGTACCATTGAAGAGACAGGTTTAAAACAAAAAGTCAAAGTAGACTGTCAATATAAATAAATAACCTTAAGCACTAATGAAATCTAATCTTGGGAATCATCAGTAATGTGGCTCCTAGGCTTTATAAAATCCAAGTGGCAGCTGAATAAATTCTAAATATTCTTAATGAAGACTGTAACTAATAGCTGAAGGATCCTTAACGATGCAAACAAAAGGAGATGATGGACGGAGCGCTGAAACCTTTCAGACACTCACCCCCAGTCACAGATCTGGTTTGAATCCATCATTGTTCTTTAGCTCACTTTGCCTACCCAGTTCAGCCCCAGCCATAGGCAAATCAGTCTTGACCCTGTGCCTCATGGGAACAGTTCAGCCTGAACTGCCAAGCCACGTCTTTCCTGGACCAGAAACAAGCATCCTGGGACCGGCTTCAGGGTAACACCCCTCATCAGCCAGGCTAGCTCGAATCCAGTGAAGAAGTGAGGAAGGGACCCGCGTCTGGGCATACCCTGCCAATTTATGGCAAACAAAGCAAACACAAAGAGATGATGGACGGAGCATTGAAACTTTCCTTGGTGGGGTCAGTGGTAGGGCCTGCAACAGGAGTGGGGCCCTGGGGAGTGTGATCATTTTTAAAGCTGCTATTCTCCCAAACCAAAAGAGGCATTAGAGTCTCTGCAGGGTGAGGGCCGTCTTGCACTGAAGAAACTAGGCACGATAGTTCATTGTTACTGCGTCATTGATTGTAGAAGCGATCTGTATCCCGTGATGTGAGATGGAGGAGTCATTCCATGTCAAAGGAGGATGGGCGACCAGCTGCTCCTATGTATGAGACATGGATGACAGGTTAAGCGCTTGTGACTTTTGGAGATTGATGAGGAAACCCGACACCTTCCCAAATCGCTCCAATTCTTTTAGGAACGATGTTAAGGAACACACGGGGTCAGCAAGTGCTACTAGTACATTATCCACGTATAGACTTATGGTGTGCCCATCCCACCTGACTTACACACCAGTGACCCAAGGTTCGTCTCAGACTCTGCACCGTAGGCTCCATATATCGGGCGAACAACAGGGGAGACAGTGTACATCCCCGTCATGTCCCCCTATGTATCAAAAAGTGTGCCAAAAGTGTTCTGCTGACTGGCATATCCACCTTGGAATCACTGTAGCTTCTCAGTACCTGCAGTAGTTGCGGAATCTGTTCCCAAAGACAACATGGCCCTGGGTCATGTTCAAATATGGCCAGTGCACACTGTTGAACCTTTTTCCTGTCGATGGTCAAGAGCATCATATCCCTTTGTGAACAATTGGCTTTTGTCACCAAGATGCAGGATTTGTTTGGTGTTGTCTCTGCACTGTCTATGGGGAAGAAACCCAGACTGGTTGGGGTCCACAAGTCCTGGCATGAGGGAGCTGAATCGAGCTGCCAAGGTGCCAGTAAAAAGTTTGGAATCATGTTTATAAGCGAGATGGGCTGGTAACAGCTACAGTGGTGTGTGATTTTCCCAGTTTTGGGTACACATGTCCTCAAACAAGTAATATGGCGAAAATTGGGGCAAGTGTCTGGCAAGAGATTTTATAAATTAGGGCGAAGAAACCATCCAGGCTGGGGGACTTAAGCAGGTTCAGTTGTGTAATTTCCGAAATGAATTCCTCAATTTGGAGGGTTCATCTAAAGAGTCAACTTGTTGAGATGTTAGTCGGGGTGTGCATGCTCTCTGGAGGTACGCAAGAGAATATGCAACTTTCAGGTCTTGAGCCTCATTGAGAGACTTGTAGAAGTCCCTGAGGTTGTTGCTACACTAATTTCATCCGGGACCTCAACACCATTGGGGTTAAGAGAGCATCAACCCTCTGAGCCTGGCGTTTAGCTGGAGCCTGTGGGCCAGGAGCCTGGCAATTTATCCCCTCCCTGTGTAGAAGGTGTTGCAAGCAGAGCAGAGCATACTTTCCCTGTCCAATTATATTTATCCTTCAATGCATAACAATTTTCAACTTTTTATCCACAGTTCTATACATTATATTTCTTTTTACCAGTACATTCTTCGAGAACCAAGCCTGCTATGCGGTTTGAAGTTCAGGGTGGTTCATTATTTGAGGGGTCTAGCCCATATGGCTAAATCTTCCGTCAATTTTTAATCCCTCCTTGAAGCTTTCATATGCTGTACATTAGCCACAGCTGACTTCATTAAGTCTTATTTCCAGGGCATAGTATTGAGGGACTCTTGGGAGCACCCAATTGATTGCTATTCAACGCTTGACCAACACCGTGTTCAGTGCCTTCATTCTTTTCCTCATTAATATAGAGGTACACAGGTGCCGTCGCCAGCAGCAGACATCTGGTCTGGTTTGCGTAAGTGCATCACCTTGCAGACGCAATGTCTGGATTCTTTTCCATTTCATCATAGCATTTTCCGAACTCTCAGGTAGAGACTTTTGCAGCAGTGTAACCTGGAGAACAACCATGCTCCTTACACTTGAGCGTGTAATTAAGGTGTCAAAATTGGATTTTGTTTCTAATATATTAAGGACAAATAAGCATGATGAGGTAACTGAATTGACATGAGCATCAAAGGAAAAGTGTTCATGAAGGATGATACCCAGTGATTTCACATTCCAAGGCACTTGTGGGGTGGCACCCGAGGCCAATAGCCAGACAGAATCATGCTGCTTGTGCTTTTGTTGTCTCACTAGCATAAGCTAAGTAATTTTAGATCATATGTTTTTTCTAGCAGCCATTGCTGTAGAACATGTTAATGTTATACAAAATGTACAGGAACAAACATCTGTGAGGTTTAATAGGAAAGTGCTGTCAAAACCTACGCTGGAAAGGTCATCGGTGAAGTTAAATTCCTATTACATATGACTTATATAACAATTTTGAAATATGAAATATGTTCTACTTCAGCTGGAGTGTATTCCAAGAAATGGAAATCTTGCATGATTGTGCAACAGATGCAAGTCTTTGTAAGGAGGTGTGCTCCTGCAGAGTCGGGAATGGAAACTAGCAGGTGAGTCGACCACATGATGGGAAGTACACAGAGCTTTGGGGTTGAGGCGATAATGTAGGCAGAGGGCATGGAAGCTTGTCAGTGAAGAGGGCCAAAGCAAGGTCATAATAAATGTGAATTTGGTAGCATTGTGCTCTTTGACAGGAAGTTTGCGACTACAGTTGAACAGTTAGCCTACTGTGTCTAACCTCTAGGAGCCCTAGCCAGCTACAGCTCCTATGCCTGCCCTACTAAAGATTTTCAAAATTCAGAAAAGTCAAGATATAAAACTTCAGAGTGACTGAATTGTCACCCTGGGCAACGACACAGGGCGCCTGCGTCCTGGTCAACTGAATGACAGACACAGTTATTTCTCACATAGGTTTGTATTGCCCGTAGGATTACATTTAATACTTTTTCCCAAGGCTTCTCCATGGGGTCTTTTATGTATAACCCTTAATCTCTCTAATGGCTTTTCTTCTTTTATTTGTGACATTTCTAGGTCTCACCAAGGCAGCGCCTGCGCTGTCTCTTTGAGACATCCTGTATTCAGGCATGGACTTGAAGCTCTGCCCATTCTCTGCCTTTCTTTTCAATTTGCTCCTATTACTGTCCTTTCAAAATGGTTGCTTTTGATTCGCCAGTATGCTCAGTCGCCACTCCCTAGTACCACCTTTTCTACATTTGTAACCTCCCATGACAACCGTCCCTTTTACTTGTGTTGTTACTTGAGATGTTTAAATTACAGACTGTGAGCACTATTTTCTTAAAAGACTTTCTTCTACCAGCTGTTGCAGACAGGACATGTGTTACATCCTTCTCTTACTCTTGTTGTGCCATTCTATGTCATATGTTGAATTTATTTAGCATGCTTGTTTATTCTGCCGTTCAGTGTTCTGGAGTTACTGAACTGCAGTTATCTGTTTGCCTTCTTATTTGATGGACGTACTGTGCTGTACTACAATAAATCTTAATTCAAAACCACTTACATGCTTCGCCTCATCATTATACGTGGCAATGACGGACTTAGAAGACGACCTTCTATGTTTTCTTAGCAGCACAGGTGCGGTGCTGTCTTCTGGACCCTGCGTGATTTTTATTCATTTACCCACGTCTTCCTGCGGTTCCTGATTTTTTTCCAGGGGCCTCTACCGGTGGTATCCTCAATATTGCGCCCCTCTGGGTGTTTTCGACGTGTTGGTGTGAAATTCCTGCAGTTCTGGATCTTCTACGGCCAACCGTTTTATTTTCTGCAGGGCTGCCTGCGGATCTTCACTCTTCGAGATCCTCTCCTATATTGATTACGTATGCTGCTACACGTCATCACTGACACTTCCGGATTCAACTGCAGGTTTGGTGTCCAACTCTGCTGTGCATAACCTGCGTGCAGTGGCCATCTTTATTCACTGTGCTGGATTTCCATGGTAACGGTGTTCCCTTTCAACGCTGCCGGTCTGTTGCCTTTGTGTCCCTCATTTGGCACTTTTACAAGATGCGCAGAAGTTGGTTATCTTCATGGCATGTTACAAAAGGGACACGCACACCTCGCTGCAAATGATTTCCTGGAGCTTTTATGTAAGGCGCAGCAGCTGTTTATCTTCACAGCGTGTCAACGGTGACAAGCACACCTTGCTGCACATCCACAGCTGTCTGCCTGTATAGCTGTGTCCCTCCCTTACAGTTTTACCATCTTTATTTTATTTCTAAGGCGTGTCCCTCCAAAGCGTATTGCAATGGTGACACGCACACCTTGCAGTTTTACCATCTTTATTTTATTTCTGAGGCTACAATTATTAACATCATAGCGTGTCACAACGGTGACACACACACCCTCATGGCTTATAGCTGTGTCATATTTCTTTTACAACGGTGACATGCACATCTCCTATTGTGCATCTCCATGGCATGGGTATTACATCTTTTAGAATGTTACAGCTGTGACACACACACATCAAGTACTGTTCTTTGCACTATTTTGTTTGCTTATTTTTTGGTTTAACGTGCTTATATGGTAACACGCATTTCTTGTTTGCTTTATTGCGTAACAATTTTATATGTGTTCAGACTGGTGGCACTGTGCTAACTTTTTGACCTTTACTGTAACATTGACGTACCATTGTGTTAACTTTTTTACCTTTACTGCAACAGTGTGCACTTTGATCCTCCTAGTAAGTTTTTACAAAACAAAGATGAGCCACCTATTCCATGGACTAGGTGGAAAGAAGAGTTTATTACGTACCATAAAGCTATTGATGGAAAAAGGATGTCAGCAGGAAGGAAAGAAAAAAATCGACATTGTTTGGGTCTGGAAGGACAAGTTGTATATAGGACTTTGCCTCCTGTCAGATCTGGTGGGGATTACAATGTCTATGATGAAGCTTTGTTGCGCATTGAGAATTGTTTTAAGCCAACCACTTAACAGATTTAAATTTTATACTAGAGCTCAAGAAGAAGAGGAGAGGTTTGATGAGTTTCTTACAGCTTTTCGTGCTTTGTCCATTAATTGCAATTTTGATATGATTACAGACAAAATGATAAGAGACCAGATTATAGTACATGTTAAAAGCAAAAAAGTACAAGAGCAGTTATGGATTTTGGGTGATCCTAATTTGGAAGCTGCCATTAGTACTGAAAAGGTTTAGAGCAATCAGAAAAGTGGATGAAGTCTCTCAACAAGAATGTTAAAACCCCTGTATCGGGAGATCTTAATAGTGTCACGCCTGATCCTTCTAGAAAAGTTTTTGGCAATAAGAATAATAATACCAAGAGTTTCCATTGTTTTAGGTGTGGCAATCCTGGTCATATCGCTTCATTTCCACGTTGTCCTGCCATTGTTAAGGAGTGTAGTAAGTGTGGACGTCTGGGACACTTCTCCAAAATGTGCAGGGATACTACAAAGAGTTTTAATAGTAATTCCTCCAAAGGGAAGGTGTTGTGTGTCTGGTGAGTCTCCGGTTGAGAATGTTACACAGTGGGATGCTGAAACCGGTATAGTTGTTTCTATTCACAATATTCCCGATGACTCACATCCATCATTGATCCTCCCAAGCGTCTGGTGCACATTTTGGGCAAAGAATTGGAGCATATGGCAGATTCTGGCTTGCCTTGGACCATCATCACCAAAGAGTATTACATCCAATGCTTTGGTCATTTAATTGATTTGGATTTCTTCATGGAGTCCGATATTGTTGCGGAGAGTTTTGATGGGTCTAAAATTTACATTGTTGGGTTTGAAGAGCTTGATATTGAATTTAAGGAACGGTCGGCCAGCATCAAATTGTATGTGCCTGGTAAAGGTGTCAATGTGTTGGGATGGCGGGATCAAGCCAAATTGGGTATCATTTTGAACCCCAGGAGTAAAGAACCTGTGTCTTTTGTTGCAGATTGTTTTCATAATGCCGATTTTCTCAAGCTTTATCCAAATGTTTTTTCAGAAAAGCTTGGAAAGTTGGTTGGTTTCAGCCATAAAATGAAGGTCAAAGAAGGTTCTGTGTCAATCAAACAAAAGCTTAGAGGGGTGCCCATTATTGTAAGAGAAGAATTGAAGAATATGTTAGATGAGATGATTCAAGTGGGCATCATTAAAGAGGTTGAGTCTTCAGAGTGGGTTTCCCCCATTGTTTTAGCCTGAAAACCTGATAACAGTTTGAGACTCTGTGTGGACTTAAGAGCACTTAATGCGAACTTAGTCATCGATTGTCATCCTCTTACCAACATCAATGAGATGGTATGTATGTTCGAAGGAATTAGCATTTTCTTGAAACGGGTTCGTCGTTCGGCATATCATCAAATTGAACTTACGGAAGATTCCAGAAAATTCACTGCCTTCATAACACTGCATGGTCTGTTCCAGTTTAAACGGATGCCTTTTGGTTTAGCCTCTGCGGTGTCAGTGTTTCAATGAGCGATGTACCATATCTTTAAAGAGCATTTTTGTTAAATATTTTCAAGATGACATTCTTATTGTTTCAAAGGACAATGAAGAGCATTTAAGTCATGTCAAAATTGTGTGCGATAAACTAGTACGTTTTGGTTTGACACTCAAGGCAGGGAAGTGCAAATTCTTTTGTGAATTTGAGGAGTATCTTGGTCATACTCTGTCAGGTAATGGGGTTGTGCCCAAAAAATCCCTGGTTGATGCCATTGTCAAGGCACCATCACCTGACAATAAGGAAAAGCGTTTGTCTTTTGCAGGTTTATGCAAGTACTACAGCAAATTTATACCTAATTTTTCTACCAAAATGGAGCCTCTCAGAGAGTTGACGAGGAAACATTCTGATTTTCTTTGGTCTGAAAGACAAGAATCGGCTTTTCAGTTGATTAAGAGGGAGATTGTAGAGACCCCCACTCTAAAATCCTTTTGTCTGAACAAATTGTGTGTGATTACCGTTGATGCGAGTTTTTACTGCTTGGGTGCTGTGTTTAGTCAAAGGTGTGGCAAAGATGAGTGGTGTGTAGCGTTTGCTTTCAGAACTCTCTCGAAAACTGAAAGAAGGTATGCCGTTAGTGAAAGAGAACTTTTGGCATGTATTTGGGCTATCGAACACTTCAGGAATTATATCTGGGGTAGCAGGTTCTTACTTAGAACTGATCACAAACCTCTTGTTGGGAATTTATCCCCTGGGGGAGGCGGGAACTCGTATTGCTGGTCTTGCTTCTAGATTTCAGGAATACAGCTTTGAGATTGAGTTTGTTCCTGGTAAGAGCAATGTTACAGCTGATTGCTTGTTGAGATTGCCCTGCTCTGTTAGCTCTGGTGTTCACATTGAACATGACTTTGATATGATCACTTCTGTCAAGGATTTAGTTTCCTCTGAGTTTTCAGGTGTGTCTGAAATTGAATGGGGAAAAGGAATGGCTAATGATGCTGTTTGCCAACTGATTTTGCAGTGTTTGAGAGTGGGTTGGCCCAAGCCTAGATGTGCTTCTTCGGAGTTGAGTCCTTTCTGTCAGGTTGCTGAGGAAATTGAGGAAGAGGGAGACTTACTGTTTAAGGGTGGTAAGATTATTCCCCAGTGGTCATGCAGAATAAGATTTTACAGCTTGCCCATGTAGGCCATTTGGGTATGCCTTCTATGAAGCGCCTCATTAGGGGCAAATGTTGGTGGCCTGGTCTTGATGAGATGGTGGATAGAACTGTCAGAGAGTGTTCTGAGTGTATTAACAGTGACAAGATGCTTAGGGTTTTTTCTGCTCCCCTCAAACCTGAGACTTGGCCTGAGTCTCCTTGGCAGAAAGTAGCTTTTGATATTTCTGGTCCCTTCAAATGTTTGCCTTCTGATGATGCCCGTTTTTCTCTTGTTTTGGTGGACTTTCACTCTAGGTAGTAAAGTTTGTTGCTAATGCCTTGTCCTTAGTAGTCATTTCATTTTTCAAAGACGTTTTTGCTAGGGAAGGGTGTCCGGAAGCTTTAGTTTCTGGCAATGAAGTGCAACTTGTTTCTCAGGAGATGGAGGAGTTCTACACCAAATGTGGTATCAGACATATCACTACTTCTCTTTATGAACCTAGGGAACATGGTCAAGTTGACATATTTAATCTGGTTCTTAAAGAGAGGATTGAGTCCGTCAGTAAGTCCAGTGAGTCTTGGAGAGATACTTTGAGGAAGAGATTGTGGATGTACCGTATTACTCCCCACTCGGTTACAGGTGTGAGTCCTTTTAAGCTTTTAAAAGGAAGAGATCCTGTCTCTGATATTTGTCCGTGGTGGATAAGGAAATCCAGCAAAAATGTTTGATGATATTGATGTGCATGTCATTGCTGGTAGGGTAAGAGAGAATCAGAATAAGATGAGGAGGTTTTTGATGAAAAATGGAAGCTAAGGGTTCCTGACTTTGTTGTTGGGGATTTGGTTAGGATCAATAAACCTGGTTTCTTGGTCAAAGGTAGTTCCAAATTTGGTTATCCTATTAAAGTGGGGAAGGTTTGCAAGAATACTGTGGTTACTATTCCAGGTTCACTGATCCCAAAAACCCGTTGGGCAATTGTGCTGATGTGAGTGAGGATTTTTCTGTTGCTTCTAGAGTTAAAGTAAACAGTAGAACCAAGTGTGTGCCAGTGAGATACATATCTTAGCTTGGGCATTTTTAAATATTTATAGGATTTTTGTGTTATTAATTTTGTTTTCTTTTGTGTTATGGGGTGAGATGTGTTACATCCTTGTCTTACTCTTGTTGTGCTTTCTATTTCATACTTTGAAATTATGGAGCGTGCTTGTGTATTCTGCTGTTTAGTGTTCTGGAATCACTGAACGGCAGTTATCTGTCTGCCTTCTTCTTTGATGGACGTACTATGCTGCACTACAATAAATGTTCATTCAAAACCACTTACCTGCTTCACCTCATTACAACATCCTCTCCTGCAGTCTTGTTTCACCACTTCCAAACGCTCAGAAGAAGCAGCATACTACGCGAGGGGCCATCGTGTAAATAAATGTTTTTTTTGTTTTTCTTTCGGACCCGCTTTACCTTTAATATGGCACACTCCCGCCTTTCCCATGTTGTGCACTTGACGTGAAACAGTCAGAACACCGCAATCTAAACCACAAGTGTTCTGACTCCGCAAGAATAACCACACTTGCCATAACCACGAATATTCCTTAACCATGCATGTGAGTGGTTAAGGCAATGCGCGGACTAGCTGCGGACGTCATTGGACGGAAGCAGGAAGCAGGGAGAGATCCATGGTGAGGTAAGTGGGGCTGGGGGGTGGGTTGGGGTAGTTTTGTGGGATGGGGTGGATCAGAGTACTTTTGTGGGCTGGGTGGGGTCAGGGTTGTTTTGTGGGCTGGGTGTGTCGTGGTTAGTTTTGTGGGCTGGGGGTGGGTCGGGTCGTTATGTGGGGTGGGGGGTCTGGATACTTTTGTGGATAGGGGGTGGGTCTGGGTTGTTTTGTGGCCTGGGGTGGGTCTGGGTACTTTTGTGGGTTGGGAGTGGGTCGTTTTTTTTGTGGCCTTTGGGTGAGTCGGAGTTGTTTGTTTTGGGCTGGGGGTGGGTCAGCTATAGTTTTGTGGGCTGGGGTGGGTCAGGGGTAGTTTCGTGGGTTGGGGTGGGTCAGGAGTAGTTTTGCAGGCTGGTAGCGTCAGGTAGTTTTCTGAGCTGTGGGGGTGGGTTGGGGGTAATTTTGTGGGCTGGGGTTGAGTCAAGGGTAGTTTTCTGGGCTGGGGGTGGGTCGGGGTAGTTTTCTGGATTGGGGGTTCGGGTTCAGTCTTCAGGGCTGGAGGTTGGAGGTAATTTTCAGGGTTGGGGGTTCGAAACTAGTTTTCAGGGCTGGGGCGGGGCTAGTTTTTAGGGCTGGGGGTTAGGGTAGTTTTCAGGGCTGGGGGGTCAGGGATAGGTTTTAGTGCTGGGGGTCGGAGTAGTTATTAGAGCTGGGGGAGTGTTGGGGTAGTTCTTTAATTAGGGGTTCAAATATTAGGCCTCAGGGCAGGGGAGGGGAATGGGTAGTCGGGGTAGTTTTTAGGGCTTTGGGGAGAGTGGGGCCATTTTTAGGCTGGGTCAGGGCTGGGCTGGGTCAGGTTAAGGAACAGGGTTTTAGGCATCATGGCAGAGGGAGGGAACAGTGTGGGGGCTGGGAAAGGTTGGGGTATTTGCACCTCAGGGTGTGAGGTGGGTGGGGGAGTTTGTACCTTAGGGCGGTGGCGAGGGGGTGGCAACCTCAGCCACGCATGCCCCTTTCCCATTCATGCCTTTACCACAAACATTTATGCTAAAGGAATGCGTGGGTAAGATCCAGTCGTTGTTAAGACCACTTTGTTTAGGCATGTGGGGTTAGGAAATTCATGGTTCCATTATACAACCACACTCGGCACCCAAACATTGTTTTTTTACTTAAATTAACAACACAGGCGCACAGTCAACAATGCCGCCTGCATTTCCCTCCCGCCACGCTTGAATTCAAGTGAATTTTTAATGTTTAGAGATCATATGGTAGCGTTCAAGCGGCTCGCAGTATAAGTAAAGCATTTAATTCCTTTTTGTTAAAGAACACGCTTTATCTTTAATATGACGCACTTGCGCTTTTCTCTTGTTCTGCACTGGGCACCCAAACATTGTTTGTTTATTAAAATTAACAAAACGGGTGCACAGTCAACAATGGTGCCTTCTGCCCTGCAGCCCCCTCCTGCCCCCGGGTGCCGCGCTTTAGTTCTCAGCACTGCGCCCGCTTTTACATTAACATGGGCGTACAGTCAACAATGGTGGCCGCCGCAAGTTCAACAATGGTGGCCGCCGCCCACAGCCCCCTCCCTCTACGCTTTAATTGAAGTGATTTTTATGTTTAGAGATAATGTGGTAGCGTTCAAGTGGCTCGCAGTGTAAGGAAAACTTTTTTTTTGTTTCAATACACGCTTTATCTTTAATATGGCGTACTTGCACCTTTCTCTTGTGCGCGCACACTCGTACATTGTTTTTTTCATTTCAATTAATAATAACACAGGCACACAGTCAACAATGGCACCTGCCACCCGCAGCCCCCTCCCGCCGCAAGGCGCTGTGCATTCGGTTTCATCATGGCACCCGCATTTACATTAACATGGGTGTTCAGTCAACAATGGCATCCGCCACCTGGTCAACACTGGTGGCCACTGCCCACAGCCCCCTCTTCCCGCACTTTAATTCAATGCAAATGTTTAACGTTTAACGATCATATGGTAGCGTTCAAGGGGCTCACAGAGTGACTTTCACTTCGCCAAACACTGGCCCCGTAACCGATGCACACCAATACAGCCTGCAGCTCCTTCTGCTGCTTTAGAGTTGTGTGGGCAGAGTGCCGTGCAGCACCACTTCACAGTGCCTCATGTCGTTATAACTTATTATGCACAGGGCTGGCCCCGTACCCGAGGCACACCAACATCAACCGTATCAGCCGCACTTATTTTTCCAAATACATAAAGCCATTTAATGTCTAAGAAGAAAACTAGATAATTCTAAAGGCCTGTGGTGTCTTTACCGCGTCATCGGCACAGCAAGTACACTACTTGCATCAATGAAATTAATTGAACAATACTCCGTTAATGTCTTGTGTACTGACTGGCATTTCCAGTTCTACTATTTGCCAGTGGCGTAACGAAACTTGAGGGGGGCCCCCTGCAAAGTAAGTGGAGCGGCCCCTTCCAAGCTCAATCATGAGCTCTCCGGCCAGAGTACTGTGCTGAGTGGGCCCCCTGGAGGTTGGGGGCCTCCCGCACTGCGGGGGCTGCGGCGGCCTGTGTTACACCCCTGCCTTGCTCGTACCATGTAAATGAGGCTTGCCTCAATGTCTGTCATAATTACATACATGCCAACCCTCCCGATTCAGGCGGGAGACTACCGATTTCAAGGCTAGTCTCCCGCCTCCTGCAAGCAAAAACCTGATTCCTCGGGGGTTTCAGCTGACAGGGCTTGGTATTGTGTAACGTGCAAATTCTTCCAGCAATAGTCAGAGTGGCGATGCAGGGGCTCCAGAAGGGGTGAAAAACCAACACAGCCTCATTAACAAGCGAATGGTCTTTTAAAGACCTGAAGTACTCGGGGCGGCTGTGTGTGTATCCGGGAAGCTGTTTCAGCCCCGGCTGCCACACGGGGGGAGGGGGGGAGGGTATGCACTGCCAGCAACCTGCCAGACAAGTGCACAACACTTGCATCGCCCTCTTGCTGCTTGCCATTGCGCTCCATGCTTCTGAAAGGTATGACAAAAACGTGCATTTGCGTTTCAAATGTCCGATCCTGCAGCAGCACACTTCCAAAGCCCATACATGACAGTAACCCGATTCAAGGCCCCATTCTCCCGATTTTCTTTTTTAAATCTCCCACTTTGCTCTTCTGAAATGTTGGCGTGTATGTAATTATGATTAGAAATATTCACCAGAGAAATGCAGGCGATGTAAGGAATGCCATACCTGACGTCAGAGAGCGCGCTCTCACATTCCTTAGTGTGTGGCACCAGACCATTAGGTTTCACTCACAATCCAGGAATGCAATTGCCAGCAAACACTAAGGTGTGGGCAGAGGTATCTGTGCCCATTGTATCTTGGAAAATCTTCCACGCCATAGGCAAAGAAACCACCAGTGGAAGTGTTTACTTCCTGAGCCATCTGTGTTGAAATTATGCAAAAGGAGAACTTCATTCTGCGCATATGTTGTATCACTTGAGAAGACAAAAAGCTCAATGGCTTCCCTGCACGTGCATGTGCAACAGAACTGCTCACACAGACATATTCGCAAGATGCGGTGCATATACTATAACAAATGTGAGACGCAGAACACAAACCCAGTAAGTGCTGAGCCTCGGAGGCTCTCCATTAAACCCGTCTTACACTGATGCTCTTACAATGTGATTTGAGGCGTCTCCTTCCCATTGTCCTCTCCGACCTGAAAACCAGATTTTGAGTGCATTTCATATGGCACGTCGACTCTCTACCATCTTCCGAAGAGACAGTTTTATCTACAAGAGCTTGGGGGCAGCAGTATTCATCCCGTCGCCTGTTACTTTGTCCTTCACGTTTTGCTCCCGCCCACCACAGCATAGGGCCTGGGGCAACGAGCCCCCAGTTCAGCTATTTGTTCCCCTGTCTGTAGTGATAGCATTTTGCTGATGCACATCCACGTTCAAATAAATCACAGAGCTGGTATGCCAATGTGTTCTATTTTAGGTAAATAATATTAATTTAGACTTTTATACACTTGGGACTTTTATTTTTTATTTTCACTTACGCGGGGGGCCTTGACGGCTTGACGCTCCTCACGCGCTGCTACTATATCTCATCAGTAAGATGAAGCTTGAGTCGGTGACGGAGGGGTTTCACATCCGGAAATACAGGCTGTAGGTAGAGGTCATACTGAGAGAAAAAAACAAGCTTATGCAGCGCAATAGGTCTCACATCTGCGAGAGTTTGAGCTATTGGCATTGTTAATGAAAGTGCCTTTTTTACTTAAGTTTTCTGAAAACCTGCAAGCGCTGCATAAACACACTTTGTACTTATAGTCCTTGTTTGCGAGAAGCAAGGCTGTCAGTAAAAGAAGCTCAGTTACTGCCAGCCTTGCTGCTCCTAAGCAACTACTGTAAGTACAAAACAGGTGTTTACGCACCGCTTGCAGGTTTTCAGAAATCAAAAGTAAAAGGCATTGTCATTTACAATGCCAATAGCTCAGACTCTCGCAAATGCGAAACCTGTTCCATTGTAAATGCTTGTTTTATGCAGTTGTTATCTTTTCACCTAACTTGGTTTGTCATTTTTACCCTCTTTATTGCTGAACTCTATTGTTGTTTTGCTAGTTTTTACATAAAAGACTGTGCTGCTTGAGCCAAACTATCAAGGGTGAGCCTAGGATTGTTTAGAGAAAGCAGTTTATCTTTCTGGGTCTGATCGGTTGGGCGTGTGGGAGTTCAGTGACAACCCACCCCTATATTGCAACCTCTCTGCCCCAACAGGCGAATGTTCTGATTTCTGAGACTTGAAAACTAAAGTAAGAAAAAAATAGAATTTCCAGTGTATTAGGCACGACATATTATACTGGTAGCTTCATAGACCTGCAGGATACAAGTTAAGAAGCAGATACATAGTTTAGTAACTCTTTTTTTTTTTTTATTTCAAATCGTTTTTATTGAAAAAGATAGTTTAGTAACTCTTGATGAAATATGTGTAAACACAATATTATTATATGTGTGAATTTGTGCCATAAATTGTGCTAAATGTCTAAAGTATCACTTGTAGTTGCTACACTGTGAAAAGTGGTACCTGATTACCAGATTCAAGGCGTGCAACTCCCATTGGGCTAAAAGGGCTCCAGCCCCCCCATCCCCCCGCCCCTTCGTCTGCCCTAACCCGGTCTGCCACAGCTATCCAAACTCGTCACTTGGAGATGGGGCTTCAAGGAAAGCCTCTAAGAAAGTGCTTCACAGGTAATCAAGAATGTGAACTGTGAAGTGAAGTAAGGCGACTGTGATCTTGAGTACAATGGGGCAGAGGGCAAAGTGGTGGCTGAAAAACAACAATACATTCTGCAACTTGAGGATGTCACCTAACGATCAGAGCTTTCAAGCTTCGAATTGGGGATCCTAACCAGGTTCTCGTCCTGTTTATGTGTATGCTCTAACGCCCTTGGTCCAACTGTGCGTTAAATCAAAACAAAAAGAAATATGTTTGTTGTCTTTCGTGTTCAGATACTTACATATCAAATGTAACACATTTAAACCAATCGGTGGGGAATGCATTATGAAATGTAAGACATTTCAGTTGGTTAATGTGCTCACTGAGGATGTCTTGGAGTGTAACTGGACAGTTGCAGAACTGAATTCTGGCTTGAGCCCTGGGGAACAGTGATGTGAACTTATAGTGCTATGAGGTCCCAGCCTATGACAGAAAGCACTGTGAATATGGAATTCATTATTTTATAACTGGAATGCGTACAGTATAAGATAGGTAGTCACAAAATGTGCAAAGAGATTTAGGGGCAGAAATTAAGTTTTCTCGCAGCCACCAACCACAGTCACTGTACTGTGTTGCATGAAAGGGTGAGATCAAGGCATCACCATATCGACAAAGATACAGTTCTCTTGCTCTCTTCCTGAGTACCGAAGCACAAACTTGCATCTTTGCACCACAAACACATCTTTGCAACATAGTGTAAACATGGGTGAGTGATATGTGCCATAGGTGCACTTTCCAGTGCAAAATACTATGTTGAGGCGTACTTTAAAACTTGGCTCATATGTGTACTGTGCAGTGCAACACACATGCAATGGGAAAAAAGTTTGTAGAAATAAAAATGTTTGTCCTTTTTAATGCATGTCTCAAAAGAGTGTAATGTTTTTGCACAAGGCCCAGTTTACCATTGGCAGTAGAGAGGGCCCTGGGCCAAAAACCATGGGAGTCTTCATGGGAAAGCCAATGTACCACCCATATGCCGTCACCTTGACACAAAACAGCACAAGAATTACTCAGCATAACTTTAGGGCTACTTCCCAGTGGAGATTAAGTTTTGTGCTGGAAATTAAATCTCACTTCTAAACTTTGCACAGCACTATCTTTTAATAAATCTTCCCTATTTAGGGCCTGATTCTGAGGCGGTGAGGAAGGCCTCCTAACAGCATTTGCTCCTTCCAAATCGGATCGAGAATATGTCTTTCCATCTGGCTCAGAAAGATTTCCGACCAACCGAGTATGATGCGAGTTAGGCGTTAGGAATATCCCAATCCCAACCAGAAGGCATTTGGAATGACCGCGACGTCTCTACGGGCCGCGTTCGAATACGATGCTGGATTTGGACAGCCTTTCTGAATCATGCCGTCCACCTTGAATTGGCAGTCGGAATCAGAATTTGAGGGCCCGTAGTGGCCCCCCCTGCATCCAGAGTCTTCCCAATAGGGCCCGTGGGGGTACCCACAGAGTGCTAGGCACCAGAGGGTGCCCGCCACGGAGTGCTTAATTTTCTCCAGCCACCCCTTTCTTCAGTGGGAGCCTATGCATTCAGTCGGAACAAAGGCTCCCATTGAAGTCAATGGGAATCCACCCAAATCGTATCTGGAAGCATCGGGGTGCATCGTACTCGGTTGGCTGGACTCTCCCGATCGGATTCGGTCGGAAACCATTCCCAAACCCATTCGGTCGCGAAGCTTTCCAAACCACATCAGAATCGGGCCATAAGTGTTTATGATAAAAACAAATGTATTGAAAGATATATATTTTTAGTAATCTGCAATCAAACTATACCTATTGCAAACCTTTATTTACGTTTCCATTACAAGGACAAACTACAGAACTCAGTTGATAACACCCATGCATTACTACTCAAAAGTAATGAATCATGGTCTCCATGATGTCTCAAATTACCTATTAATTAAAGGTAAATACTGGCTCCCAAGCAGCCTTCACAATTACTGACTAACCAATTACAAAGCTTTGCCCACAAACCCTAGTATGAAACAGACCACATGCTGCTTATGTGTTTGCTCCCAAGTCTAAGCCATTCCTTCATTTGGGCTCTTCCCTCCTCCTATCAGTCCTCCAATTTAGAAAGACTCAGTTGGAGGGAAGGGGTGTACACAATAATGTTTATTCTCTAATATTCATTGTATTTGAAATGTACTCTATAGGGGTCTGCACAAAATAGAGGACACTTCTATGTTGAGGAAGGCTGTTAAAATCCATCTACTCCATTTAATAATGTAACCTCTTTTATGATGTTATTAGGTCAGCTCCAAGATTCCTTAGGAACTGTTTTGTAACTTTACATGAAACAATTTAACTCGACATATGTCCTGGATGTACAGGTTTTCAGTGTATTTAATGGGTGCACTCTGACACTAAATGCAAGGCTGGAGTCAATTTTAGAACAAATCAAGCAGATTTGATGGGTTGTGGCTCCTTCCCTTTGGAAATGGAGCATTGTCACCTTAAGCATAGCTCAGGTGACTGGCACCTTATCTTACGGGTGGACTGAGAGATAGCTCAGATGTGTGAAGAGGTATACTTCTGCCACTTAAAACAAATGCCTCATGATCAGTTTATCAGAGTGCACTGTAAGACAAATGTAGAATTTGCTTTAACATGTGCCTTGTGTGTGGTTTTCGGCCAGGATGGTGTCTATGCAAAGGCAGTAAACTGACGCTTCCCTTAAGAAGACTTTGCACCGCTGAATCCTGCCTGTTCAAAATAGTGTAATTTGGTAATTTGGCAGAAAAATGATTGTGAAACCTTATTCTGTGGTCACACTAAGCCTGGGTCTTTCAAAAGCATCATACGTCTGATATTGTGCATGATAGGTACACATGCACTACCTCAAACAAGCATATGTTGCAACTTCCTTATGAGCAGATAAAAGGTACCTTTGGTCAGAAGTCACACAGGAGAGTCTTTCTGGAAATGGAATCAAAAATATTTCATGAGCTCTTTGTCATTTCACAGAAGGATTTTTTGGAGAATTGACAGAAAGCCTGGCCATTTTGAAATGACTTTGAGAAAACTGGTTATTGAAGGTTTTGTACTGAAATTTGTAAAAGCTGCCTTTTAGTTGCCAAATCTCCTTTTTAAAGATTTTGGTTAGTAGCCCATAGGCATTGTCAAATCAACTAAAACATGCTTCTTGTAAATCATATTGGGCTTGACCAAAATGTTTAAAATTCACAATTTATCACCCTATTTTTTGTATTGGCTCTACGGATAGGTCCGCCCCATTGGTTGAAGTGTTAGCCCTGTGTCAATTGGTTGACCTGCTAGCTAAGCCTGGGGGGAATTCGCAGAATTCTGTGGAGTTACCCAAAAAGTCAGTGAGATTCTGCAATATTGCATCAGTGGGTGGAAAAATGCTTTTCCTGACGTTTGCGCTGTTTTTTCATGCCAGTAGCACATCATCTGGACACTTTGCTGAGTACATCGGGGCACTGAGTTTTCCAAATTTATTTTACGCAGTGCACAGCAGCAAGACAACTTGATGTGCCTCATCAAAGGGAGAGGGCAGGAATGCCACAGGTTTATTAATTTATCAAGATATGTTGCATTTCTGCTCTCACGCTACTCTGGTGCAACTTTCTAGCGGGCCGATGCAGGCACCATGGTGTAAGGGTGCCACATACATTACACGGCACCCTAGCTTGTTTTGCAGGAAGGGATCCCCTCCCTGCACAAAAACAATCCTTATACTTAGGCAACAAAAACACAAATAGCAAACTCATGATTAATCTGGGCCCTGGGAATAGTGGTGCATAGTGTCAACCGGACATTGGGGTTGTTGCACCATACAAGTGGACATGAAATGAATGATACTGTCTGGATTCTTTCCCAGTGTGAGTTAGCCAGGTGCTCTGCGGCAGTGCTCATTTGGACTAGTGTAAGATGGGATGCCAACTCCTATACTGGCACTATTTAGATAGTAGTGTATCAGGGTGTTAGCGTTCTTCTTTGTGCCTTTATGTTGCTCATATACAGTCGCAGTCTCTCTTATGTATATCTTGCATTGCAAAGGGAGACTGACTTGAACTATCAAAGGGGGCATAGAAGCAAAGATCATTTTTTGCAATGCACGAGTATTTCAAAATGTAATTTTAGCTTAAGGAATCTAGGAATGAGCTATCTGATTTAGAAAGTACAATGCTTGCCTGTCAAAATTTGTTTTTAGAGAGCATCACTAATCATTTTTGTGAATCTTCTTTTTCCTTACATTAGCACCAGAGGACAAGAGGACATCCGAGGGTACATTCCCTGTACTGCAGTGCATCATTTATAATCTGTGCATTGTCTCCTTACGGCAGATGGGATATCCGTTATACATCACATAAGCAGGGCCATGGGAAATAATTATAATAAGTTCATAAATTATACATGACAGCTGCCCCAAAAACATGCTGCAAACTAGCAGACCAACCAGCAGGCCTCCACTTATGCTGCACATGTACTATCAAGTATACTGTTAATTCTTCAGCATATACGCCATCCTCAGTAATGAGTGGTAATTCCTAATATACAAAGTGTATGTTTAGTTTCTCTATGAAATACTTTAAACGGAAATCACTTTTTTGATTATGGTGGTATTCTGGCTTAATTCCTTGCAGTCAGTGTTATTGTCATGAGCTTCACGCCACATGTCATGATTGTTTGTTCACACACTTCTCGTTTGTGCAATCATGCACAGTTGGCTGCATAAACATAGCACGTTTTAACTCTGAAGACATTTATAAACAGGTATAATTATCAAGAACTCTTGTGTTTGTAAATCGTCAGTTGGAAATCCTTGCTGTACATGACTTTGAAAAGCAAGCATTCACAAGAACTGCCATGTGTATTTAAATGAGGATGCACATGGCTTAGAAAAGCAGTTAGTCACAAAGTCTGGCATGTGTATTTAAATGAAGATTTAAGCGTTATACACACACTCCCTCCAGCATGTGTATTTTAATTAGGTACCTCCTGCACAAGTGATTGCAGCCATCAAGTACTTTCCCGTGGTTAATCAAACAAGCACATATGCCCTCAACCTATTTAAAGCTCAAGCATACAACTGAGCATTGTTTAGCTTCATTTCCAGAAGAGATTCCACTTACCTGAAGTCTCCGGTCCTAGGAGCCGAAGTCGTCTTGCTTCCTGTTCTGGTTTCCGCCCTCGGAGTTGTTTCCTGTGGCCTTCGGTTCCAGACGACGTCTCTCCGACTCAGCGCATCTCTTTCCAGAGGTGCTCCTTCTTCTCAGCCGCTCTCTTTGCCTGGATACCTACAGAAAAGAAAACGAGAACAACGATTATGGTAAGAGAGAAGCATTGTATTTTGATGAGGCATTATTTAGTTGAACCAAGCTGTCGACAAACTATTACTGTGTGAGAACTGTTTCGGAACTTAGAGAAGTAACTGAGACAAAGCACTTTAAAGGCCGGCCGGCTTTAGGGCGATGCGGCCGGTGCCACTGCACCGGGCGTCAAGCTCGAGGAGGCGCTATTTGTGCTCATAAAAAGGCACCATTCGCATCACCCAAAGGCTTGCAGTGCGCACCGCTAACACACTTTCATTTCCACAACGTCGGTCCTCGTGGAAATAAAAGTAAGACACCTGTGTTCATGACATTGCAGATTACTCGTCATGAGCACATGCCCACTGTGTGCCATGACGAGTCCAGCTCATCATGAGCACCAAAGGGGTTAAAAGAGTGTCATCCGGCAGGAGCAGTGCAAAGTTAGGTAACAAACTAGCTGTGAGAGCGGGAGCAGCATAATTAGAAACTACATAAGGTGCTCTTTGACAAAACTATGCCTCTATGAGACTTGCTGGTTTTATTAAAAATCTTATGTCGGTCCCACATGCTCCATTTGAGCTTTATGGTAACAAAGAAGTGTTCATTTAATTTCCCATGTGGTGCTTTGAATAGATTTGTACTTAAGTTTTACTGAGATCTCTTGCATTACAAAGTAACTGAGAAATTGAGTTGCAGTTATCAGGGATGCTGATTGGTGGATTCCTCAATGGTTATTTATTGTTTCAGATTACTGCACGAAATGGGTGCTTGAGAAGAACTCCAACAAGATAAACCTGAACCCTTGGATTGATTTATCTGCCAGGTTGCATATGATGCTGGAATAGCTCAGCGTGTAAAAAACAATACGCTGAAAGTGACCCAGAGTACTCCCCAAAGACTGAGATCAATATAGGCATTCCATCTTTCCCCTTTCTGGATATAATTTAGCAGCTGAAGTGGTTCAATTGCCCTCACAGCAGTTGCTGTTCCGTACGTTCTCACTTTGAAGAGTATAGAGGTTGACCATCAGTGGGCAGTCATTGATGGTCACTGTAGATAGGTGCCTTCCCCAATTCTCTTTTCCTTCAACGTAAGATGTTATCATGGAGCTTATTGAACAATTGCTATACTTTTTTTGGGCAATACCATCCAAATTACATACATAATCAATCTCAAAGAAAAACTATCACCTATCTCATCTCCCTCCCCTCCCTCTCTCTACCCCCTTGGATGTCTTATTTCTCAGTTCACTCTGTTGAATAGTAATATACAATTCGTTTTTAGCCTAATCGTTGTGAAAATGGAACCCTGAGTGAGTTTACTATTTAGCATAGTTACAACTCTATCCACTAGTATATGTAGTAGTTCTTTGTACTCAATATCACTCTTTTGTGTTTCTGAGCTTTCCCGATTGCATTTCTCTCCTGAGTGACTCTACAACGTATACATTTCCTTTTCTGCTATCTGTATCTCTTCCTTGTGGGACTCTTCAACTCGCTGAGTCCCTCCCTTTGTCCTCCCTGACCCTTGCCTTTCGTGGAGCCTGTCTTTTTCGGGATCTCTAATTTACCCTGGTATCGAATGTGTTATTTTTCTGTAATAAATGCGATTTTGTTTTGCCGTTTGTTCCCCCTCTTTTGACCTGCCAGTTCCGACCCGCCTCCTAGCCCCCTGTCCCTTGTTGCCCTTTGACTAAGCACTCCTTCTCCTCTTGTTGGGGAAAGATCCAATATTCTTACTCTGGGGTCTCAGTGACCCCTCTGAGAGAGTCCACAGCGTCAATGGAACCACGCACAGCTGAGGCATGGTATGGCGCCCCTTACCAAAGCACTCCCTCTCCCCTTTTGGGGGAGGATCCAGTAAGTAGGCCTTGGAGTCTCAGAGACCCCTCTGAGAGAGTCAACTGCGTAAAGGGAGCCTCACGCAGCGGAATGATGCCACTTCCCCTGGGATCACAGCTTACCGGACCTTGGGCGAGGTTTTTACCCGTTTACCGGTTTGTGCCCCCTCCATCCCCCCCCCTCTTTCATGCTCTCTGTCACCCTCCCCTACTGCTCTCCCTCTTTCATTCTTTGTCTACTTCCTCTGCTCCTATCCCCTCTCCCCTTAATCCCTCCCCTTGCCTGCTACGCTGCCTAGCCCCCTGTCCCTTGTGCCCTTTAACTAAGCACTCCTTCTCCCCTTGTTGGGGAAAGATCCAATTACTTATACTCTGGAGTCTCAGTGACCCCTCTGAGAGAGTCCACAGCGTCAATGGAACAACGCACAGCTGAGGCATGGTATGGTGCCCCTTACTAAAGCACTCCCTCTCCCCTTGTTGGGGAAGGATCCAGTAGGTAGGCCTTGAAGTCTCAGAGACCCCTCCGAGAGAGTCCACTGCGTAAAGGGAGCCTCTTGCAACGGAGTTGGGGGAATGATACCACTTCCCCTGGGATCACAGCTTACTGGACTCTGGATGCAGCTTTTACTCCCCCTCTTCGTTCATGCTGTCTCTCACCCTCCCCTCCTCTTTTCCCTCCTTCATTCGCTGTCTACTTCCCCTGCTCCTGCCCCCTCTTACCTGAATCTCTCCCTTTGCCTGTTTTTTCCCTTACGCATATGTCCTTATTGTTTGTCTCGACTTAACATGTAACTATGTAGCTAACCTGCAACTATGTTCTGATACTAATGTAAAGCAATCTGATACCTCCGGGTCTAGCCAGCGCTATATAAAACCTTTCAAATAAATAAATAAATTATGTAGATTTACTGCCAGCCCCCACCCTTACTGCTTTCTAGTCTCAGAACAACTGTCTGGAGCCGTCCGGTAGATTAAAAACAATTGTGTTGCTTTTCGTTTATTTGCAGTGGCACACAAAGTGAGCTATGTTCTTGGTAGTGCATTAAAGGTCAGTTTGGTCACCTTAATTGTTCCATCAAAGTGTGTTACGTGACGTCCACCTGTTTCATTTTTAAAATTTGCAATTGGAAGGCAGCACGAAAAAAAAGCCACATAGTAAGTAACATGTTACTTGGTACTGTGTTTAAAATGTATACGGAAAGCAGCAACGTTCAACTTGGTGTAGTGTTTCAGATTTGCTGCATGCTGTTAAAGGTTAGACCTGTGAATTAAAGTCACACAGAACAGGAAGATTGCAATTGCATAATTGAACAAAAAAGTTTAACATTTCTGTCTCGATGAATGTTATGGTGACATTAAGTTTTGCCTCCCCTGCTTTTAAAATATTTCATTAAATATGAACTCCCTAACACCAATAAAAGTTTGGTGCCTACAGTTTATTTTTGCTACTATGTCTGCTGCAAAGAACCAGACATTGCAGATTACTGAACTGTATTTGAGGTAGATAGCTCAGTGGGTTACTGCTTTCGTCACAGAGATCCTTTTGTTACTTTCAATTCATCGGTTACAGTCCTAATAAAGTACAGAGACAAATGAACTGTCATTGAAGAACTGCATGGTATAGGTTAGAACATTGTTGTTTACACCAGTCTTTTATTATCCTAATGTTACTAAAAAAGGTTTGTTTTGGTTGAAATATATTCTTATTAGTGAAGCCAACCCCAACCACTGTGTTATGTTTTAAATGTCTAGAAGAAATTATCTTAAAATATGCTGCTTACCGGTGGATCACATGTGATTCCTATATCTTGTAATCCTCATTGTGTTATGTAATATTTCCTATAGCCTGAATGATTAATTGTCTCTATATAATGTGTGTGTGATGTAAAGTGCTCTGACATACTACACTAGTATGAGTAGTGCTATAAAACAAAATGTATGTAAGAGAGGGGCTATGGAGTGATGAGGGGCAATGTTGTAGGGTGGTGGTGCGAGAATCTGTGGAGCAGAAGGTCATGGGTGAGGGGCGCCAAAAAGACAGTGGCACAGGGCGCCACCAGCGCTAAAGCCGGCCCTGCTTGGAAATATTTGAAAACTTTCAGCTCGAGACAATTCTGTGACATTCAGTGAACAGTTCTGAGATCAAGAAAATAGACTAAGAGACGCTACAGAGATAAATCGTTTTGGAAATATTTGATAACTTCCTTTAGTGGTTTAACGTCATTCTATTATTGATTGATCTCTCATTAATTGAATATTGTTCACAGATTTCTACCCAGCTAATAGCAGCAAAACTCATGTATACCTATGCTGATTCCTTGATGTTAAGCAAACCTTGTCAAGAGGTACTATAACACGTTTTCTTGTCACTGGGAAAAACATGGCGGCCGGCTAGAGGCAGGTTGCGGGTGAACTGGAAGGCGTGCAGCGGAGTTTTGGTGTTTTTGAGATGGAGAGTGGGAGCCACGATTGATTGCGTTTGTTTGCGGTGAGTAATGGGACCGAAAATAGAAGCAGAAGCAGTAAAGAGTGTTACGGCTGGAGACTGACAGAGCTTACCGGTATAGTTTACATTTCTGCTCGGAGCTGTAAAGTGCCCAGGCGGCCAGGCGGGAGAGAGCAACCGCGTCCTGTCAGTTGGAGGTGGGAGGCGTCCCGAGGAGAGAGCAACCACGGCAGAGCACCCGTGGCTGAGAGCGGCTCTGGAGCTACACCGGGGGCATCAGGTAGCTGCAAGGATTCTCTTCCGGGGAAGCGGTGGAGGAGCCAGCAGAAGTGTGGAGGTTAGTGGAAGTATTGAGAACAGCAAGCTTTTGCAGGACTATTCCGTTTCTGGTACAACAGAGGTGCAAGTACAGGCACTAGCGGTGTCTATATCCGCAGGGGCCCCAGATCTAAAGATAAATGGTAAGGAAAAACGAGCAATAAATGACAAAGCAAGTAAAGCATGTACAGAAAGTGAGGGAAGGGGCAATGGTACTTATGTGAATACTAGTGCAAAGGGAATTTCCAGATACACATTGAGGAGTGTGGGTAAGGAGAGTAGGGTGAAAGTCCCCGAGCTTCGGGAGAATACTCCTAAATGTGTTAAAGAGAGTGGTGTGAGCAGGAGAGAAGTAAAGGATGTAAAACCTAGGGGAGGAATATTGGGTAAGGAAAGCATAGTCGTGAAAAAAAATCTAAAGAGAGGTAGTGCCGAGCATAAGATCAAAGTGACCCCCTCTCTTAGGACCTACTGTAATACCAAAAACCCCAGTGTTAAGGGGTAATCCTGCAATGGCGGCAAGTGAGTCCCATTTCAATCAGCAACACCAACCAGTTGTGGAAAGGAATATAAGTGGACCTCCAAATCTGGGGGAATGGACAGCACATTTGAGCCTAAATTTTTTCGAGGTATTGGCCTCGGAGATGGGGGGAGTAGATGAGTCTCCGGTGGGGGAAGTTTCTCCAAATGCCAGTACGGGACTTTTAGACCAGTCCCCCCCTGATTCACAGGGGGGATCCTGAAACAATGAAGCGAGACAGATTGAGTTAATGTCTGGGGGCCATCCTAGTGCTGTACAGAGAGAGATGGGCACTGATGGTATAAACCCCGAGAATGGAGATTCCTCTATCAGTAGTCTGCTTGCCACTGTCACGCTTGAGATGCGTAACAAATTTTAAACCTCAGAGCTGAATCAGAGAACAATAAGGTCTGCGTGCGATGTCTCGGAGAAGAAGATAGATGATTTAAGGGGAAGGACTCTAGCTTTAGAAGCAGAAGTAAGAGACCTTAAAGAAGTGGTGCAAGTCAACAGGAAAGAGATAGAAGGTATTAGGGCAAGGGAGAGAGATCAGGATGAAAGAGTGGAGTGGCTGGAGAATTTCCAGAGCAGAAATAATTAGAAAATTTTTAGACTCCCTGAGGGTAAGGAAGGTAGTGATATTAAGAGTTATGTGGTGCAAATGCCTAAAAAGGAGCTTCAGTTGGAGGAAACGGAAGATGAAATTGCCAGAGACATTCAAAGGATCCACAGAGACCCGATCTAAACCTAGGAGAATCCTAGTTAATTTCCTCTCGTATTTGTTAAAGGAAAAGATCCTGGCTAAGGCCTTGAAGAATAAATCGTTAGATCTGGATGGAGCAAAAATCGAAATAAGATCGGATCTCTCAGTAGTAACATCAAATAGACAATGGGAGCTGTGGAAAAGAATGGAGCCTGTAAGAAAGTTAGGAGCTTCGGTTCAGTTGAAATTCCCAGCCCTACTTAAAGTGATGTTGAATAATAAAATGCACTCTTTCTGATTTGTTGAGGAGTCGATAAATTCATTGAGGAGCTTCAATCGGAGTCTTAGTAATAAGGTCCCACTCAGTTGATTTATGTGTATTTTATCTATATGGTAACTTTCGTATGCACGCCTTGAGGTTCACCCATAGGGCTTATGCCATGGGAAGTCAGTTAGGGTTTTCCAAGGGTGGGGGGAGCACAAGGTGGGGAGCATAAGGGAAAAAATAAAAAATAAATACCTCAAATGTCTTGTTTTTTGCCACATTAGTCAACACTGCCAGCTTTTTAGGGGATGTCCGGGAATAGGGCAAATGAGATAAAAAATTCTAGCATGGAATGTAAATGGGCTCCGAGTAAAGGGCAGGAGAGATAGGATTATGCAATATGTGAAATATTGCCCAGCTCAAGTGATTATCTTTTTAGAGATACATCTCACAGAAGAGGAAAGTAGGAAGTTTTTTAAATCACAGAGGTGGATTGCACATGTAGTTTACATGGATCAGACAATGGTCATGATGGGGGTAGCACTTCTGGTTAAACAAGGTACAAATATTTCAGTAGAAAGAAGTGTCTCAAATATTGCAGGAAGATGGCTTTTAGCAAAGCTAAACATTTCTGGTCAGAACTATACTTTGGTGGGGTGTTACGGACCAAATCAGGACAAAACAGGTCCACTGGATGAGTTAGTTAATGAGCTCTTAGGTTTCCCGGGTCAGATCATTATGGCAGGAGATTTTAATACCATCCTGGGCCATAAATTAGACAGCAGGGCGGCGTTTAATCCTAAAATGTCAGATAGGGTCCGACTGTTGATGGCCCAGTGGGGTTTTTGTGACGTATGGAGATGCATGGCTGGGTCGCAATTAGGTTTTACTTATTACAACAAAAAGTATAAACATAAATCTCAGATTGATTACTTTTTGATTGACAGGGTTTTAAAGGATTCCATAGTGGAACGTAAACATATTGGTGTACACCTGTCAGATCATTCAGCTATCCTCCTTCATTTGAGGTTAGGAGAAGGGAGTGTAAGTTTGAGGTGGACGTTAGACCGCACAATTTTATTGGAGGATGAGACTGTTGAGATTCTAAGAGAAGAGACCAAAGAATTCTTTGAGATTAATCACGGCTCAGCCACAATTGGGACTGTCTGGGATGCTTATAAGGCCTATTTAAGGGGAAGACTAGGAACTTTAGCGGCAGGGAAAATGCGAATTTACTATGGAAAAGTGTTGGAATTAGAAGAGCAAATCCGGAAGCAGGAAGGGGTTTTGAGCAATTTAGGAAGATCGGAGGGAGGCGAGAGGGAGCTGGCCGAAATAACTAAGTTAAAAGCTGGTTTTTCGAGAGTTATAAGTGATAGAGTTAGAAAGAGGTGCGAGTCCAGCCAGTTGGCACATTTTGAGTACGGCGAAGGTTGTAGTAAATTCTAGTGTGGAAGGCGAAGAGTGATTAAGTCAGAAACTTTATCAAAGAGACCAGCTGGGAAGAGTCAGGGGTAGTGCTGAGTGATAGTCAAGGGATTAGTTTGGCTTTTTCACAGATACTTTGGGGAAGTTTATAAAGAAGATTTGGTTATAAACGAGGACGGTGTGTCGTCTTGGCTGGATTACATAGAACCTTTACCCGAAGAGGCAATGAAGGAACTAAATGAGGAGATCAGGGCTTGAAGAGGCGATAAGGGGTGGCAAGCGGGGGAAGGCTCCAGGGGCAGATGGCCTTCCGCTTGAGGTATATAAAGCCTTGGCCAGAACTATAATTCCTATTTTTAGGCAACTTTTTAATGCGATGTGTTTGACAGATACAGCTCTGCCTGAATCTTGGAAGGAGGCAATTATAACTTTAATTCAAAAGCCCGGGAAATCCCCCCAAAAAGTGGATTCATATAGGCCCATTTCCCTTTTAAACGCCGACTACAAGCTTTTTGCAAAGGTAATGGCGGGGAGGCTAAATGGTTTTATGTCTCAGATGGTGAATGAAGACCAAAAGGGGTTTATAAGAGGAAGAGCTCTGAAAGAGCTGACGTACTCACTGATTGGCTATATAGATATGGCTACTGCCTACGGTCTTCCCCTGGCAGTTATAGCGTTAGACGCAGCTAAAGCGTTTGACCATGTTAATTGGGCCTATTTGCAGAATGTGGTTAAACGTTTTAAATTAGGTTCAAATTTCTGTATAGTTTTGAGAGGTATTTATTCTGCCCCGGAAGCCAGAGTGTTAGTTAATGGGGTTTTGACTCCACCAGTGAAGATCATGCGAGGTACTAGGCAGTGTTGTCCCCTTTCTCCTCTTTTGTTTGAACTTTATATTGATCCACTGGCCAGAAAAATTAGGAGCAGTAGTGGTATCTTGCCATTTGAGTTTAATGGCTGGACAAAGAAGGTTGGGCTATACGCAGACGATATTCTAATTTTTACACTGAACCTTCCGCAAACCTTGAGAGTGGTGATGGAAATAACAACTGAGTTTGGCAAAATGGCAGGATATGATATTAATAAAGATAAGACGGAAGTGATGAGTTGGAATATGGGGGCGGTTGGAATTGATACTAAGAGTGAAATTAGATATTTAGGAGTTAAGATCACTCAGAATATTACAGACCTTGCTAAGGTAAATTTTGACCGGGTGAGAAAGGAGATTTGTGCTAGTGTACGGGTTTGGATGCATCTTCCTTTAACTTTATTTGGCAGAGTGAACTTAGTAAAGATGATCGTGCTGCCGAAACTAACCTTTGTGTTTGAATCAATCCCCTTATCTTTTAGAAAAGAGTGGTTTGTTAAATTACAGAGTGATATAAGTATGTTTATATAGGCATCAAAGGGGCCGCGAATATCATGGCGCCAACTTAGGAGGAGGTTGGCGAAGGGGGGATTAGTGCTACCAGATCTATTGTTTTATTCCTGGGCCTTTTTACTAAAAAGTGGTAGAATGTTACTGGACATCCCCATAGATTCAGAGATAGGCAGGATGTTTAGAGTGATGCTGACAAAGGAAAAGGGAGCTGACGTGGGTTTTATGTACAAATATGCTCATCTGAAATACTTTAACAAGGTCAGGCTTAAGATCCTAAAGGACATGGAGGAAATGTGGTTTAAAGTCAGAAAGGTCTTGAATATACCATATTTCAGCTACTGGGCCCCGATTTGGGATGCACCAGGCTCTCCTGAATGGACAAAAGACTCATTGGCTTTACCCTTAAAAGAAGCAGGCATTTTTAGGTGGAAGGTCCTGTTGCTGGATGGTCAGATGGTTTCATGGGGAAGGTGTGAGCAGGTAGTAGGCCCAACGCTTTCAAGGTTTAAATTTCTCCAGGTCCAAAGTTGGTTCTTGGCAACAGGGGTAACGTTAGGCGATCCTAATTAATTTGAGGAAAATCTTCTGTCTACTGGTGTGTTAAAAAAAGAAATCGCACTATGGTACTGGATGATTCTGGAGATGGAAGACAGCGCGTTTACCTTGCCAGTGGATCTGTAGGGAGGATGCTTGCCAGAGACCATGCTGGAAGATCAATGGCAAGAATCTATGTCTATGCTTAACAAAATAGTTAAACCTGCGTATCTGAGGAGGAACCATCTTTTAACCGTGCATAGGGCGTATTGGACTCCACAAAGGCTTTCTAAATTTGGGTCAGGAAGAGTGGTGGTGTGTCCCAAGTGCGGCAGTCAGAGTGTAGACGACCTACATATGTTTATATATTGTCCGAAGTTACAGCTCTTCTGGGAGGCCGTAAGTAAATGCCTGGCTAGCGCTTTAAACCTGCCGACTAAGGTAAGCGCTGTTTTGGTTATTTTTGGAAGTTTTTAATGCCAATGTATTGTTACTAAAGACTGTGAAAAATTAGTATTTTATGCTATGCTTTTAGCGCGTAGGGAGATATGTAAATTGTGGGTATCTCCGACACCTCCAACAATTAATGATTGGTTGAAATCTATGAGTTATATTGCTAATTTGGATATTTCAGATCAGGGGAAAAGGAAATATGAATTTTGAACTCCTTTTGTGTCTAGGGGAACTTTATGAGTGGTGGAACTTGAAAAATGAATCGGTCAAATGATTAAGCCTTCTCCGACCTCTGCTAGGTATAGTCTTTTCTGCGTGAGCAGAAGGATATGGGGAAGGGTCTGCGGTCGAATAAAGGAGGAGGTCTCTTTGAAAGATGGCAGGGATGCTGTCTTGGGAGCCTTCACCTCGTTACCCCTGTTACAGCGCATGAGGTTTGATAACCCAAGGTTGGCATCGTTAGAAGGACGAAGGGTGGAAACAAGGCAAATGAGGACAAAAAAAAAGGTACTATAACGAATTTGGTGACACTTCAGAAGTCAGTAATTGAACAATCGTGAACCCCACTAACAGCCCGTTTGAGTTCCCCAAAGATTCCAGTTCCTTTTTCTTTTAATTTTATTTTTATTGCGGGTATTACAAAAATTACTTACATGGTTATTTGCAGAGAGGGAAATTTACGTTAAACATAGGACATATAAAGTAAAATACATACCTACAAGATGCAGTTAAGGAGAAAAATAAGAAGATCAATCCATCAAACTAATGTACATATAATTTAAACATATTGCAGTCATACATTTGCATTATTATTCTTCCAGGTTTCTATCGGTTCCCAAATCATATTCCCTAAGGCTCTCGCTTTTTTGCCTTTACATGCAAAGACAGCTTTCTCCTGGTTATACATAGCCAGTAACCTAGCTAGCCAGACCTGGAAGTTGGGGCAGTCTGTATCCTTCCAGCGGGCTGTTAGAATTATCCTATAGATTGCAGTCCCTAAAAAGAGACAGATTTCCTCTCTCTTTGTGTGCCCGAGTGTATTATCGTAACCGAGCATATATAGAGTGGGGGATTCAGGTATTGAGTGTCCAAACACATTCTGCCAAAAGCCAGCTATCAGATCCCTGAGAGGGGCGAGTTTATTACATTCATAGAGCATGTGGAGTAAGTGTGCCCCGCTTTTACCACACCTTGGGCATTCTGAATTCACCCTTTTCCCCCAAGAATAAAGCTTCGACGGTGTAAAGTAGAGATCATATATGGTCTTGTATAGCTGAGCTTTAAGATTGGATGAAACGAATAATTTTGTTGAAAGATACAAAGACATATCAATGTCTACATTGGGATTATTCAGATTGCAAGACCATCTCCTTTCCGTTTTTTCCAGATCATCCTGCTGATTTTCAACTAATATTGTATAGACAGTACCGATCTTGGTTGTAGATTTAGCCATGCATTCAAATATGGGGATATTACTCAAGACGAAGTCAGAACTCCTTAGTTTTAAGATTGAGTTAATCTGAATGAATTTAAATATATTATTATCTGGAATGGAAAATTTACGTTGCAGCACTTGAAAACTATTAGTAGTGCCTGGTAGCAGAAAATCCCCTAGTGTTATAACTCCCAAGTATTCCCATCTTGTAGCCATGATATCATATGTGTGTGATGGTAAAACTGTAGAATGCCACAAAGAAATATATTTGTTATATTTAGGTATGTTAAGATGACGCATTATTTTCCTCCAGGTGGTCCAAGCACTAAATATAATCTTGAACTTAGTTTTCTTATAATAAGAGGGTTCCAGCTGTTTAACTAGGAGGCCATTAGCCTTATCTCCTATAAGAAGTTCATAGATTGATGGTATACATTTACCCCCTATTTCTTCTTCTGGGATTTTGACGAAAAGTAACGAGGTCATCTGTTGAATCAGAGTGGCCCATAAATAAAATCCCAAATTCGGAACAGAGAGGCCACCTCTCATTGTTGGTAAGGAGAGAAAGCGAATTGATCTCCTTATTTTTCCGTAACCCCAGATAAATCTGGCCATCTGGGATTCCATGGCTTTAATAATTTTATCATCAACTAATATCGGGATTGCGCGAAATAAATATAAGACCCTGGGTAGTATATTCATTTTAAGGAAATTCCCTCTTCCAATAATTGATAGATGAAGACCATCTATCCTTTTTAGATCGTTCGTGATTTTTTGGAGGAGGGGATCATAATTAATTTTAATTATTTCCTCTATTTTTGAGGATATCCGAACACCTAAATATATTGCACTATCAACTCTACTTAGGTCAGCAAATTGGGTGTTATGAGTGCAGATAACCATTGTTTTATCTCTGTTTAACGAATATCCAGAGAGGCGACCAAAGCCCTGGGTGATCTGTTCGATAGTAGATAAAGCCTCAGTGGGATGGGATGTTGTTATAGCCACATCATCAGCGTAAGCAAGGACTTTAGTATCAAAAGGGCCAATAATAATAGGTTTAATAGACTCTGCTTTTAACAGTTTCACAATTAAAGGATTTATATAGAGGGCAAAAAGAATCGGAGAGCATGGACATCCCTGGCGAGTGCCTCGAGATATATCAAAGTAGCCAGACTCAAGACCCATTGCCAGGACCCTAGCTCTTGGCATAAAGTACATAGCCTTGATGGATTTCATTAGACATGGCCCGATTTTATTTTGCTCAAGTATCGCCCATAAAAATGCCCATGAAACCCTATCGAAGGCTTTCTCTGCGTCTAGGAGGATCATCGACATCTGGCCGCCCGAAACCCCCATGGCCTCAAACAGGGCAATAGCACGGCGGACGTGATCCGTAGTGCCCCTACCCGGAATGAAGCCATGCTGCCATGGGGAAACCAGACGCTCGACGATCCCCCTGAGGCGGTTAGCCAGAATTTTAGAATAGAGCTTCGAATCTGTATTTATAAGTGAAATTGGGCGGTACGATGTAGTTAAATCGGATGGTTTGTCTTTTTTAGGAAAGACGACTATATTTGTTTCCCTCCAAGAACTGGAGTAGCACGTACCTGAATACTTATAAATAAATCTAGGAGAAGTGGTGTTATGGTATTTCCAAGAATCTTATATAGCTCCAAAGGTATTTTATCTGGGCCTGCGGCCTTACCTGGAGCAAGTTCTGCTAGGGCGGTTTGTAGCTCTAGTAAGGTTATGTCTCTATCAAGATCTTGTATGGTGGCCTCTTCTAGTCCTGGATTATCCGTCTGGTCTGCTGCCCACCTAACCAATTCATCCTTGATTTTTAAAGAGTCCAGCGTATCCTCATTTTGGTAAAGTTTCTGGTAGTATTTTTTAAATGCTTCTAAAATGGCTTCGGATGTTATATGGTCTTGGCCGTCTGCCTTAATACTGGTAATTTGATTTAAAGATTGTTTTTGTCTCGTGCGGAGAGCTAATTGCTTACCAACCATCTCGCCCGCCTCATATATCTCGTTGCGATGAGATTGATAAGTCTCTGCTGCTCTCTTAGTTAACCTGCTATTAATTGCCATTTTAAGAATCATCATTTCATTTAGGATCTGCCTTCCATCACCACCTTGCATTATTATAGCGGTATGTTTCTCCTCCTTCTTCGCTAGTTCTAGGAGAGACAACTCGTTAGCTCTAACCAACTCCTTCCTCTTCCTGGCCACGTAGCTTATTGTTTTCGCCGCGAACTGAGGCTTTAAAACAATCCCAGACCACATCCCGTGGGGCACTGTATTGATTAGCATCTATAAATCCTTGTGCCCATACTTTAATATATTCTAGATAGTCATTATCAACTAATAATTTTCTGTCGAAGGACCAACTTGACCGGGGTCTTAAGATATTATTGGTCCTTAATATAAGGACTAAGGGATTATGGTCCGAGATAATTTTTGGTAATTTATTTATTTGTACCTCATTGAGCCAACTGCTTGTCACCCATATATAGTCGATACGGACATATTTATTATGTGGGTGTGAAAAGTGGGTATATCCCGGATCCTGATGTCGTTTCGTAACCCATGCATCCACTAAGCCTAGACTTTCTTTTAATTGCAGTATGGTCTATAGGGCGGGGCAAGATGGCGGCCGCTTGAGACCGCAGTGCAGTGAGCCCTGGCCGGTGCTCGTTACTGGGTCTTACAGCCTGATATGTGAAGATTTAACTATATTTTTTTCAAGGTCTATAGGGCGGGGCAAGATGGCGGCCGCTTGAGACCGCAGTGCAGTGAGCCCTGGCCGGTGCTCGTTACTGGGTCTTACAGCCTGATATGTGAAGATTTAACTATATTTTTTTCAACCTCGTTAAAGCGATCAGGGATGCTCCACGAGGAATCAATTGACAGGGCTGAAATACTGAATAAGAGTCGAGTCTCGATTCTGGCATCAGTAATCGGTCTATCTATAGTCCGATATTTATGCAGCATCGTTAAAAACGTTAAGAGCCATCGCAATCCCCACCTGAGTGATACGGAAATTCAGCAGTCCAGCAGTATGGCTCCGAAGTATGCTCCGAAGAACACAGTCTCTGGGAAGCAGAAAGAGACGAGAGTGACCAGGATGGCCGCCCGAGACACAGCCGAGGCACCAGCTGCAGGAGCACCAGACGGGATTTCATCCAAAGGCTTGAATGTGAGCGGCTCAACCCGGAAGAGCGGACAGACTGTCTCCTCAGTAATCGAGCTCCTACGCGGGATCCCGGCGCGTTCTCTTCCGGGTCGAGGTGAGCAGGGCAAGCCTCACACTCGAGATGCACAGGGCGGCGCTGCAGCGAACGCTGTAACGGGCACTGCTCTCAGGGAAACTGACAACAGCACTAACGGGGTCTCCTCAGCCGAGATTAGACGGAACACACCAGGGAAACAGACGGTGAGAGGCGGGGAAGATCACAGGGCTCCATTGGGGGGGGGCTAATGACGAGTTACAAGTTCTGAGTAAGGCAATAATGAATACGGAAACTGAAGACAGCTCCCATACAATACATACAATATTTACTTCTGAGACTGCTTGTCCAGTACCCCCCCCCACTCAGCCAAGCGACCCGGCATGCCAGCAATTGAATCAGGTCCTGGTGGCTGTATCAAAAGATCAGCAATCTGCGCAACTCGGATCTGAAAATCTGAGTGAGGTTGACACAGATAAAGATAAAGATAGAGATAAGGATAAGGATAAGGAACCTAGTGACTTTTATTCCTTCTCTGATGAGTTGGGATGGTCTACCGACACTGCGTCTAATATATCTGAGTCCAGCGATGAAGATACTAACATTAGCAAGGTGAGAACTGCTCAGAAACTAGGACCTAGACACAGGAAGAGTCGTCACGACTCAATAGACTTGGCTTGGGATTATACTCCTACTACTGATCTCCCTCCCTCAGAGACAACTGCGATACAGCAACCCGTCTCTGGCACCAATCAACATCAAGATCAAGATAAGACTGCACCATCGTTAGAAACGATTTTGCTAGCTATAGCTGCCCATAGGGAAGAGACCTCTCACGATGGTCGCAGGGCTCAAGCAGAGCTCCGTAAGGTGCAGGGGGTGGTCCGTAAGCTCTCAAAGAAAATTGACTCCTTCAACGATCGTATGAATGAAATGGAGTCAAGATTGGTGCTCAATGAAATGGAAATTACATCTAATCGGGAGAAGACTGAGGCGCATGATAAAGAACTTTCAGACATGATGTGGAAACTCGAGGACATGGAAAATCGCCAACGGCGAAGTAACCTACGAGTCCTGGGAATTCCCGAAGGAATTGAAGGGGGGGATGTCAGGTCTTTTATGGTCAAATTATTTCAAGACTCCCTTCCGGAGTTATCAACGTGGAAATGGGATATTGAGATACAACGTGCCCACCGGGTACCCCTTAACGTCAGAAGTCCCCCAAAACCCGGATCGTACCCAAGAGCTGTATTGGTATACTTTGGTAACTTTTTGTTGAGACAGGCGATTTGGGAGAAAGCTAGACCTGAGGCAAAAAAAACTAGCGGTAACATAACGTATTTTGTACGTCCTGATTTCTGTCATGTAACGGTTGAGCGGAGGTGGCGTCTCCGCCAACTCATTAGACCATTTCAGGAGAAAAAACTTCAGGCATTCCTAAATAACCCGGCCTGTTTGAAAGTTATTAACGGAAATCAGACGAAGTTTTTTACTTCTGAGATAAAAGCCAAGGAGTATCTGGACACTCTCTAGGGCTGAAAATTTGTTTTTGTTTTTTCTCTCCATCTCGCTCTTGGTTAATTAATGCTCTCCCTCTCCCTCTGGTATTCTCCTATCTTCTCGTTGGCTTTAAGCTCTGGAATATGGGGGGGGGGAGTTTGTCTAAAATAAATTTTTTAGGAGGGATATAGATTTAATGGAGAGCACCGGTCAATCACTGCACGTCCATCACTACAGACTCTTACGGAGTCTATTTGCCCAAGTTATGGGGGAGTGGGGGGGGGTGGAGGGAGGGAGGGTAAGGGGCTTGGGGGTGGGTTGGCATTCAGGGGGGTGAAAACATATAAAAAAAGCAATTGCAGGTATGAAAATAAAAATGGAAGCAGAGATGGAAATGGAGTTTATGAAATTATTATTATTCTTAAATCTGGGCATATAGTAAAATTGGACTGGCTAATAGATTTAACGAAGTATGGCTAGCTTAAAATTATGCTCATGGAACATAGCGGGCCTTAATGATAAGGGGAAAAGGGATCGAATGTGGGGAGTGATTTTCCAAAATATGTTTGATATAATCTGTCTGCAAGAGACACATATTCCCTGGGCAGAAAGAAACATACTGAGGGTCCCGGGGTTTGATTTAATGGCGAGTACACCTCATACTACTAGAACAAGAGGTGTAGCTATTTTGGCAAAATCTTTTTTAGGACCGCCTACACGTAAGATAGCTGACCCTCTAGGCCGGTGGGTGATTGTTGAGCTCAAAGCAGGTATCACCATATGTTCTATTTACGCACCTAACCAGGATGACTCATCTTTTTTTACCAATCTAGAATTGGAACTAGCATCCTGGCCCTCTACATTAATTTTTTGTGGCGATTTTAATATTTCTATAACTCACCGGGCCCTGATTCATAATCATGAGCAATTTAAATATGTGGGATATAAACCGAAGGCATATAGAGCCATACTGCAAAGATTCCAGTTCCTATCCTGAAGCAGCTGACAGCGTTGTTTTAGTTCTCTTGTTTTGTTTCTTCATCCATATCCCCCTGCCCTTTGGGAGATCGTAACAGTTTGATACATAATAAGATCATCATTATTTGTGTACTTTCAGAGGGATTTGGAAACAGTCCTCGCCCTAGTAAAACTACCTGGATTTCAGGTGAGTGGCTATCTTGACAGAAAGCTAAGCCACAACAAATGGATACCCATTTTTATCTAAGAAGTACACCAGATCTTTCTCACTTAACCACAGTCATTCAAGGGTTGCATGAGAAAATGTAACAATTAAAACAAGAAAACGCAGCACTCAGAGAGGCAATTACAAAAGGAAAACCAGATTTTACACAATGGAAGGATACTACTGTAAAAGAACAATTCCCAATTTTATTCCCTCCTAAATTTGGAACAAATACCTTTGCAGCCCCTAGTTCAGGTCCTTCACGTCAGGATCAAAACTTGCAAGTCACTTTCATGACACCAAGTCCAATACCCTTGGCTAATCCAGAACGCTTTTGTGGGGAAAGTGCCCAATATGCCACCTTTATGAGTCAGTGTCAATTACACTTTCTCTGCAAACCACAGGTGTTTCCCACAGATACTACCAAAATAGCAGTTATCATCTCCTACCTGTGAGGTGTGGCGTCCAATTGGTCCATTCCATTAATTGAAAATAATGATCCAATATTACATAATTTTGCAACCTTCAAAGAAACCATGATTAAATTGTTTGCCAGACACACTTTTATGCAGTCAAGCGATAACGAGCTATTACATTTACACCAGGGATCATAATACATCCTTTCATATGTTACTACATGTAATTGTTTAATCACAGAAACACAATGGCCTGAGGAAAAACGTTCTTCATTATTTTATAGGGAACTTAGAGATTGATTAAAGGATTACTTAGCCCATATAGTAGACCTACCTGAAGATTGTTCCAGTCTGATTGATTTAGTAGTAAAGTTACATCAGAGATTAAGTGAGCGTAGGCATGATGAACCCAGAGGCGAGCCTAGATTGGTGGTTATTAAAAGTGACAAAAAGGAGAACAATGATAAGAGTAATGACATGAAACCCATGCAGATTGGAGTACTCAGAGGGCCTTTAACCACAGGAGAGAAAGAGAGGCGCAGAAAAGGGAATTTGTGTTTATATTGTGGTAAGCCTGGCCATTTTGCAAAGGATTGCCCAATTAACCCTAAGAAAAAGAAGACCATAGCAAGTATAGAAACCAAACTAGAATATCCGGAAAACTAATACTCTCGGAAAATTCGGAGATCGTTTCTTCGAGAGATCCAGACCTAAAGATTTCCCAATATATAGCTAATGTGGTAAATAGAGTCCCAAGACACATGACTATAAGGATAACCTGTATCCCCTCTGCTAAAAAAAGACACTGCTTATCTGTTCTAATAGATTCTGGAGCAGCGGGTAATTTCGTCTATAAGGCTTTAGCTAAAAAACTCGGAAAAGTCCATGCCCCAAAAGAAGAACCAGAACTTGTGAGAGAAGTGGATGGGTCTGCCCTCTCCCCCGGTCTTATTCATTTTCATAAAGAACCGCTGACCTTGGTTTGTGAGAACGGTCATACTGAACAATGTTTGACCTCATTGAAACTCCCACGTTTGGAGTAATCCTTGGTATGCCCTGGCTAGAACATCACAACCCAAAAATAGACTGGGTAATGCAAACTGTGATATTAGATTAATCGTTTTGCCGAAATCACTGTTATCAAGAAACAACTTACCCTGATTCTCCTTTACATTTTGCAGCCAAGCCAATGGCTGGGCATCTGGGAGATGTGAGAGCGAGCCAATGTTCCTTGCACAAACTGTAAGTAGGCCTTATAAAAAGCACCTTGTTTATTTCCAATTGTTATAACCTAAGACATCTTGAGAAAAGAGATGGACCCTGGCACTAACAACCCACAACAGCACCCCAAGGAGCTCCTGGGTGATAGCTTGAAGAGGTTCATTGGCGAAGAACTTAACGTCTTCCGTCAGGGAAGCGGTTGACGCTGCTCTGACTAAAAGAAAGAGGGTATCCCCTGTTGAGGGGATTTACTTTTCTCTCTCGGACGGAGACTCTCCCTCTACTCAGGACCTAAAAAAGGCAGTAAAGTTCCCAAAAAAAGAAGCATATGAAGGAGGCATTTACCCATGCAATTGATGTTGGTAGCCCTCGCGCTACAATAGATGTTGGTGCTGATGGCAGCACAAGAGAGAAATCCCAATACCTTGGGACAGAGAGAAGAGTTGCCCATAGTGGCATTATAGAAAGAGGTAACCTTTACAGTACAATTGATTTTAATGATTCCTTAAATACCCATCACGAATCCCCGGACTATGAGGATTTAGACATGGATGAGTTCATTTTTGATCCTCAAGATACTTTGGGGGATCTTGATAAGGACCTGGATCAGCCTTTCACCTCATCCTCTGTTGTCAAAGACCCACTTGGTGGGGAAATGTTTAACCCTGCTGCTATTCACCACCCCGCAGTTCTGAATGGTGGCCAACGGACCACATCAGAAAATACCCATCTCAGTGGGTGAAAAAGCCTCTGTATAGGAAAACACGCAACCTTCTGTGGAATGAATGCCCTCGTCCCCCCTCGGAGGACAAGGTTTGCAACACCCCCAACCTTGACCCCGCAATGATCACCTTCCTCTTCAAATCTGGGAGAGACCCCAGAAAAGGAATAGAAAAATGTCTGAAGCAATGCCAAGACAAACTGCTCGATGTACTTGGACCCTTGGCCAAGATTCTTGATATGACCGAAGAGGCAAGGGCCAACAATACCCCGGTCAACATCGACCTTCTAAGAGGTTGGTCAGAACGAGCTATCTGCTTTGTTGGTAACGCTAATGCCAACCTCATTACCGAACGCAGGAAAGCGGTTCTTTTGAGAATGAACCCAAAGCTCTCCGACCTGTCCATTAAGGAAGACATGTGTGACACCAAGGGACTCCTATTTGGAGACAATTTTGTTAAATCTCTGGGCAAATATGTGTCCACCTTTAACGCGTTCAGCAGGGCCCAGTCAAACATGCGCAGAGTCTTTGGGGTTCACCCACTTTTGGAAGGGCTGATAGGAGGGGACAGCCTGTCAGCTGCAACTCCTACATGTCTCAATTTTATCCCCAAGACAAAAGAGGCTCCTCCTGTTTCAACAGAGGCTACCGCTCCAACTCAAATTTCTACCCCCAGAGAGGGAGGGGTTCAAGATCCCGTGGCAGCAGACCCAGATCCTCCAATCAAACCTTCCAAGGTAAGCCCGAAGTCTTCTTTCCCTTCAAGGGTGGCAGGAAGACTGAAACATTTTGCACACAATTGGTCAACAATTACTCAAGACCCCTGGGTGCTAGAAACAATAGTGTGGTTTAAAATAGACTCTAGACACAGAAAGTTCAAAACTGATAGAATTGGAAATTTCCCAAATGTTAGACAAGGGAGCCATTATAAATATCCCCTTATCAGAGATTTCAAAGGGCTTTTTAAGTACTATCTTTCTAGTCAAAAAGAAGGACAAGGGTTGGCGTCCCTAATAAACCTAAAACATCTGAACAAGTTTCTTACGTACAGGCACTTCAAGATGTAGGGTATCCATCTTTCGAGGGACATTTTGCAAGCCAAGGATTGGCTGGTAAAATTGGATCTCAAAGATGTCTATTTTACAATACCCATGCACGAGGACTGTCGAAAGTACCTTTGTTTTACTTGAAAAGGAACTCTTTATCAGTTCCAGTGTCTCCTCTTCGGCCTGTCCTCAGTACCTTGGTGTTTCACCAAGACCCTCCGGCCAGTGGTCAGTTATCTCAGAAAGACAGGGATTTGTCCTATTATTTACCTAGACGATATTCTCATTATGTCTCAAGACAAGGGCTGCATGTTGGGCAGCAAATAAAAGTATTTGCATAATGTTAGCCTCCGTATGTCTTTAATGAAATCAAGATTCTCTCTGCATAATAATTGGAGAATCGGGTTTCTCCTTTACTTTGTGCATCCGTGCAACCAAATGCTAACTCTTCTGTATTCACATTACCACAAGTATACCAAGACTTTTCAGATGTGTTTGATCTAGGACAGGCAATGAAACTGCCTCCCCATAGGCCGTTTGATTGTAGAATAGACCTTATACCAGTGGCAAGTTTACCCTGCAGCAGGATTTACGCCCTTACAGAACCAGACACAATACCTGAGGAAATATCTGGATTATCTGCTCGAGTTAGGTTTTATCAGACATTTAACCTCACCAGTATCTTCACCACTTTGAGAGCGTGCATGGAATATTTCGCAGTTAATAAAGTAACAATGAAGAACCGTTACCCTTTGCCATTTCATGTTCTTTTAGACCAAGTACAAGGTTCCACTATCTACTCCAAATTAGATCTGCGAGGTGCTTATCATCTCATACATATGAAGAGGGAGATGAATGAAAAACAGCTTTTAGAACCAAATTTGGCCTATTTGAATAAACAGTGATGCCATTTGGTCTCTGTAACACTCCAGCAGCTTTTCTGTTTTTCATTAACAAAGTCTTGCACAACTTTTTGGATGTCTGTGCCATCGTCTATATTGAAGATATTTTGATCTTTTAAAAAAATGAAAAGGAACATATCCATCAAGTCAGAGCAATTCTTCAACGATAAAGGGAACATTCGCTATATGCTAAACCTGACAAATGTGTTTTCCAGGTCACTACAGTAGAATTCTTGGGTTACCATTTATCTCCTGAAGGAATAACAATGGATCCAAACATGGTAGACGCCATATTAAACTGGCCCTCTCCAGCATCAGTAAAAGAGGTGCAAAAGATTCTTGGATTTGCCAATTTTTATAGGTGATTCATTGCAGATTTTTCTGATATTGTAGCCCCTATCTCTCAACTGCTAAGAAAAGGTCGGTCTTTTGTTTGGACAGACAAGGTCGAAAATGTCTTTCAAAAATTTAAACAAGGTTTTACTACAGCTCCAATTTTAGGCCATCCAGATCCTGATCAGCCTTTCTATGTAGAAGCAGATGCCTTACAGGTTGCTATTGGTGGGGGTACTTTCACCGAAAAATCCAAATACTGGTCGTCACCACCCAATAGCTTATTATTCTCGGAAATTACTCCCAGAAGAGCAAAACTATACCATTGTGGAACGTGAGTTACTTGCCATTAAATCTGTCTTTACTTAGTGGCGGCATCATCTTTTGGGAGCAAAACACACTGCCACTATTTATAGTGACCACAAGAATCTAAAGTTCTTCACATCTGTAAAAGCTCTCACACCCAGGCAGATGAGATGGTTACATCTCTTTAGTGAATTTGATTTTATTATTACTTTTCACCCTGGAACCAAACAAATTCAATCACACACATTATCCAGATATGGTCTGGATGAAAACAACTCAAATAAATATCCAAAGCATCATCCCTGCTGATAAAATAGTAGCAGTAACAGTTGTTGATACGTTTCTATCTGAGGTAAGAAAAGCCACAAAACACATAAAAGGCACAAGACTGGTTATCAGATACTGAAAAAACTATAATAAATATATTTTATTTTAGAAAAGACAAACTTTTCATTCCTCAGGGTCCATTACGACAAAAAGTATTAGTTTGGCATCATGACTAGGGGTGGGCGGATTTGCGTAGTCGCGTTATGCAAGTCTCCACGAAATTGCCACAAATCTCAGCGAGCATGCGGGATCCCAGCGAAGATGCAGAAATGCTTGTCCCACCCGTTCGCGATGTGCTTTTGCATGCTCGCGGGAAAATATATCGCCAACTTGCCCAAGCGGTCGCTAATGGGCGTGGCCATCTTGGTTATTTCCTGTTCCGGGTCGCATAGTGCATGCTCACGATGGTTATTTCCTGTTCCGGGTTGCGTACTGCATGCTCCCGCCCGTTCACGATAAGTATTTCCTGTTCGGGAACGTGTATTACGTGTTTGCGGCGCTTTTTGCGGGCTCGGGGGGAAATATCACGCAAACTTGCCCACGGGGTCGCAATGGGCGTGGCCATCTTGTTTTTCACTCAATTGCTATGGTTGTAGGCCTGCTTTTCAATCCTCCCTCTATCTTTTCAATCCTTTGTTTGTGGAAACTTGTTTTGATCTTTTTTTTATTTATTATCTATCTCTCTTTTTTCCTGATTCTATATTTTGAGTTTTTATAAATTTTTTGTGTATTTTTCAATACTTTTTCACTCTATTTCTATTACCTGCAGTTTTCATTTCTTTTACTTACTTTTTTTATTCCTACCTTTTCTTTTCCGCCCCGTCCTACTACCCAGCACCATGGCAAAAGGCCACAGCGCTCGTAGACGAAGCCACTGCCGCGACCGCCTTCCTTGCAGAAGGCGCTGCCAACACGGGGTGCAGCCACGTGCCTTATTAGGTGATGCCGAGGTGGCCACACTGGTATTTTTTGTGCAGCGCCACCTCCCCTTAACCTTGGCAGCAGGCGGCAGCCTGGGTCCGGGTACGGGCTCTGGGAGCGTCAACAGCGTTGGGGAAAGGTGCGCCGGGCAGTGTTTTGCTGCTCTGGTGTCCGGCGCACCCAAAAACAGTTGACGCACCGGTTGTCCGATATCCTGGACCGGGAGCAGGACCTGCTGGACCTGCTAGTTGTGGAGGTCCCGGGGCTTGGTGAGTAGCTATTTAATACTATTACTTTGTGTCTGTTCTTCTGCTCTGTGTTATATCTTGCGAATATATTTTTTTTCCGACCAGCAAGAATGCTGCTGCTTACATTGCAGGTAAATTACGTTTAAAAATCTTCTGTGATTGTTTTGACACAGGTGATCGGCGCTACTAATCTCGCTTAGTGTGATTTTGCAAGAGTTTCTTTTAGAGAACTTAAGTTAGATAATGCTAGAGAGACTCTAGTCCTTCCTTTGTCCTCCTGTCACTAAGAGATAGTGGTGGATTGATACTTAGGTCTAGTTACTTATTAGTATGAGTCTGTAATATTTTAGTGGTCTTCGTGACGCACCCTCTGTTATGTCACGTGCTGTTGAGTGCTGCTGAGTGCTGCTTACCCCAGTCCTTAGTAGAACCTTTTGAAGTTTGTTTTGTGAGTGGTAATAGGCTTAGAACTAGCAGAACATCAGCAGCAACCAACCAACAATTTGGTGTATACAAATATTTAGGCATGTTTCCTCCATTTATGCATTTTTGAGGACTAAAATAAATGGAAATGCAGACTTAGTGAAAAATTGGCCTGCTTGGAATAGGTGGGCTAGGTCAGGTGGTACGTAGGCTTAGTTGGTATTCTGGAATCAGAATGGAACACTGTGTTGATAACTAATAACTAGTCGGTCCGCAAATCCCCCGATACTACTAGTCGACCAGATTAGATAGGTCAATTTTATTACAATTGTTGTTTCCATAAATGTTTTTTTGACCGTTTTATAAAATATTTTATTTGTTTCACACCAATCATCAATGTTTGTCTCTTTCTTTCTTTCTTTCTTTCTTTCTTTCTTTCTTTCTTTCTTTCTTTCTTATATCTTTCATGATCAGCATCCAGGGGCAAGAAGACGGGGTCGGAGTCGGCGGGAGCAGCTGGACAAGAACAACACCGGGGTCAGGAGGAAGAGGACCAGGACCGCTCCTCTATCGAGGGCTCTGCTGCTGGCCCCAGTAAGTCTTCCTGTTGTCAATATTATTAATTAATATTACCTAACTTTCACTGCACCTTAATTTTTGAACTATTGTTTCCGTTTCCTAATGCTGTTTTTTACCAATTCTTCTTCGATCTAGACTATCTGTTTCTAAATTCTTGTTATCCCTGCCTCTAACTGCCTCTGCTATGACTCTCTGTACTACTACTATTCTGTCTGTAGCTAAACAGCTTGCCCAGTTGGCCTCTCTTTATTTGAAAGGTTTTAAATAAAACTCAGATTCACCCATAGCTCTAGCCATTGAGTCCAGTCCTTGGGGTTGTCCTCTTCTACTACTTCTAGTTTTCTTAATCTTGAGGCTTTCTTAATCTTGAGGCTTTTCGACAATTCCCACCAACAAAATGCCCAACCAGATTTTACTATTTTGGATAGGATAGGACATACTACTACTGTTGTAGGGATTCATCACATATAGAACTTTGCACAAGAAAATAGGACGTTGGTGATGCAAGGTTGGACCTTCCTCACACCTCAATCAGAACCCACCAAAATCCCCTAACCGACTAGTTATAGTGTCTCATTACTATTAGGTCGCTGAACCCCCCACACCCAATGAGTAGACAACCCAGATTATAACACTCCCGACCTTTCAGTCGCGGAAGCAATGCACATGCACATTGCACACCCTTTTGCTCACTCACTCGTGTAAGTCCACACCAAATACCTCTGAGTCTATATAATTTCAAAAGGTTTATTTTCAACTGACAAGCTCTGTACGTTGTTCTATAAAGCAGCACCAACAGCAAAATGCATAAGATTAAAACAATAAACATTGTTACACTTAGTTACACTTACAACAACTACAAGTAGAAGACAAAAGGCAAAATCATGATAACTGAACAGTGGTGAAAGCACCACCCTTCCCTTGGTAGGAATATAGTTTAAATGAAGATCTCTGAGACAATTCTGGGGACCCCTTACCTTAGAAGAACCTAGTACTGGTTACATCATAATCTCTGCAAAGCTCTGGTTCGTAGAAAGGAATCTTCCATCTGTTATGAGAAAAATGGTGTGCGTTAGTACTATATTGCATGCATTTCTCAGTCGTGCCAAAAAGTGTAGCATTTTTATGGATGAGCAATATGGACTAACACCAGAAATCCATAACAAAGTTGCTTGTTTTTCGACCTTGTACGCAGCGCTCAGACAGTATGAGCTCATGTGGCATCAAAGGCGTCTTACACAACAACCTGCGAGGTAACGTGCGCAAAAATAAAAGACACAAAGGTAAAATGGTTGCATGGCTAGGGCTAGCTAAGCAAATACTAGAATGACCCTAGGGACCATATAACACTTCTAGTGTCTACTCTACTACCTGATTTGTACTAGTGATGTCTGTTGTATATGTATGTATTTACTTTTTTTTTAATCTTGCTAGTTAAAAATAGGGGGAGGTGTATATGGCCTCTAAAAAATGTGTAATGTTTTTTCTAGGCGTACTACCGTCCACCAGTGCCGGGGCTAGCGGCGAAGGCGACGTGGCTGCTGAGGGCAGAGAAGAGGTGGCCGTTGCAGGAGGAGCTGCGGGCGGTGGTAAATTTTATTCCTAATCCTTAATTATTGACATTACACTCACTGCAAGGGTGTACTGTATACTGTACTGTTGAGACTTATTAAGTAAGAAGTTGTTGTGAACGGTTGAAGACACCCTTTACTTAGCATTAGTAAAAGCATTAGCGGAGGGAGTGTTGAGTAACCAATGGCCTCTTCTATCTGACTTCAACTCAGCTGTGAAAGTTTTATTGAGAAGACTAAAAGTCAGATCAGATGACCTTGATGGATGGGTTGAACGAAAAGGGAAAGAAGGGTGGGAGGAAGAAGGACGGGCGAGATTTAATATTTATGACTGGCAGAGAAGGATACGTGGGATGCATGCATGCATAGGTGGCTGATAGGAATCAGATGCCCACAAATGTTAGAGGCCGAGGAAGTGGGAGGATAGATACATACCACAAATGTTATGTATTGTGCTTGCTAGTGCTACTGTGCCACTATGTGTAGAATTAATTTGTGTTACTGCTTTGCTAAGAGTATATTTTACAATAGTTTTTTTTTTCTTCTTGATATAGCTACTCCTTCCAAAAGGAAACCGGACAGGAAGGAGTTGGCAGCCAAGGACCGGCACCGGAAGCTGGAGGCCATACAAAGGGAATACCGGCAGCTAGTGGTTTTGGCGGACGAGGAGGAGGCGGCAGCAGCAGCTGCAGCCTCCTCCAATGCCCGGGCCCTAGCCACCCTCCTCCAGCGTTACGGCACCACCATCTGGCAGCCGCCCACCACTGCCCGTCTTTTAATATCACTGCTGCCCACCCCCCCGTGGATGCAATTGCCGCGCGGTGAAGCACCGAGTGGCTCGGCTAGAGGACCAAGTTTGTGTCCTCCTGGAGAGGCGAGCCCGCCGGTAAGACCCTGTTAATTGCCCCTTTTTTATTTCTTCTTTTGGTGGGTGGGAATCGGGCGTTGGGGTTAACTTTCGTTGGACATTTGGACTTTTTCGTTTCAGATATTGGTTGGGGTTAGGGAGAGGAGTGGGTCAGGTGTTGTTGTTGGATTTTTTACATAGTTTATTTTTGTAAGGGGATTAAATTATATATTTATACTTTACTTTACATACAATGTTGTTAATGTTTTGTGGGTGGGGTTACTGTTTTACGTCACACTGTTTCCTTGCTGGTGCAGGGCCACAGCCAGTGTTTGATTTAAATAATTGGCTGACTTTGTAAGACACAAACAGATAGATGCTGTACTCCTCACTGAGTGACTTGTCCTACTAGTACTGTCAGTTTCTCCTCCTAGTCTATGCATTCTGCAACTGGACTCATCAAAGGGGTGTGTGAAATTGAATTAATGAAAAAATTTCCATTATTAATTATGCCTCCCCAAACTTCTTCTCTTATCTGTGCTTGATGTTTAACTTAGGCACAACGATGGCTGCATGGTGATGATGGTTTTCTTTCCCAACATGCCATGGTCGTGGTGGTAGTAGTAGTAGACACTGGCAGTAGCATTTGCAAAAAAAGAAAATGAGACAGACAGTCTCCTGAGAGAGACTGTTGGAGGAGTAGTAGAATGAAGTACAGTACAGAACTTAGTAACTAACAATAATGTGCAAAAATCCAATAAAACATAATGGTGGCGGGGATAGCCTAGTACATAGAGTTACAAACTCTAGTTGTGTTGAGTCACTCAACTAGGCCTACAGTACACTCAACACAAGCGTAACTTAGTGTTGTGTAGGAGGATGACAACAAATCCAATCGATGCTGGCAATTAATGCTGATGCATTAGGTTTCTTTGGTAAACAAAATTACCTCGCAAATATACTGCTCATGGGTGGGCAAGCAGAAGAAGATCCTCGCCCTGCTTTGAACTTGAATTAGTGTTGCTTTTGCCCTTTTGCCACATCCCCCCCAGCAAGCGTGTGATAAATTATTGTTGTCCATTTAATCTAGTCACACCTCAATAAGACACACAGCCCGGGGGAAGAGGGTTAGGGTTTGATGAATGGTTGAGAAGGGGGGTTCAGGGAAAGGTTTGAGAAAGAAAAGCAGCACGCATGGACAACAAGAAAAGAAAAAACAATCTTGGCAGACGACCATATCCATAAATCTGTTAAGGGACAAAAAGGAAATGCAAGCAGGATGATGATAACTTGATGGTTAATGAAGTACTTACTAACTACTACTAGACTATTAGACAGTACAGGGCAGCAGTATATTATGCAATTTGCCTTGCCTGTCTGCCCTCAGAGACCCGAATTACATACAGTTTCTGTTCTGTTGTACCGGCCCGGGCTTACTATTAAAGATAGCAAAGGAAATTCAAAAATAGCCGTAGGGATGAATTGAATTATAAGCAGAGAGCAAACATACTAATAACACTAAACACACAGTACTAATGATTGAAGACAACAAATGAATCAAATTATTTAAAAGATGATGAAAGTTGATACTGTTACTGTATGTTATCCTGGTCAAAATGGGGAGTTGCATCTCGGCATTCCTCTTGGTCCTCCCTTCCATGGACGCTCCGGCCATCAATCCTGGGTGACGCAACTGCCTGCCTGGCAGATGTAGATATATTGGTAACGTAAGTGTGAGTTGTTTTTCCCAGTATAGCACAGGGTAAGGGCCGGCCTGTAATTGTAGATGGCAAAACAAATGGCAACAAGAACACTTTCAGAGGTGGCATGGATACATCATGTCTGCTCTAGTTTGTTTCCAGCATTAACCTCCAACAACAACGTGACAGAGCAGGCCCATGGCACCCGCCGTGACCCATCTTCCATTTAGCGTACTTTTTTTTTGGGACAGAGGCAGACAAAGCACATAATATGCAGCAACATAGCATTTTACAAATTAAGTGACTAAATCAATTAAATCAATGCACCTCTCTCAGTCATACCACCACACTCGACTCCACCACTACACAGACATGTAGGTCTGCAGTTGTTGTTGTTGACTTGTTTACCTTTTATTCTACTCCTGAAACACCCTGAGTTATTCCATCAATCATCTTGGATCCTACTGAGTGACTGCGAAGATATTATGTCACTGTGGTCATAATCATGGTGTTATCCAAATCAGTGTGCATTGTGCAGATTGAGTTCCCTTTCCATATTCAAAATGCAATGGATCGGCCTGCAGTAGAAGTACAATTTTGTCATTAAAAAACGAGAAGGGAAACAAACATTGCCTTGAGTTACTTTTAGTGTATTGATTAGATAATAGTACACAATTAATAACTTCATGCACTACAAACAACAACACAAATCACTCAGTCAGCATCCAATGCATGTCATCATTCATTACCTGTTCCTTCTGATCTTCAGTTAATGAGCAGTCTCTCTCGGCTCGGAACGGAGGATAGTTATAGTAGTCATCATCATGTTCCACTTCTTTTGGAGGAACTCAACGAGGCAAGATTTTCTTCTATTATGCTAATCATCTGGCTTGAGGGCAATAGATTCATGGCGATTCAGGAGGATGGAGGAGCAGGACTCGGAGGAGTGCACTGAAATGCAGAAAGCTGAAACTCATATATGGCAATGAAAGACTAGAAGACGGTGGTGATGGATTTGTTGGGATTCGAAGATTCCAACCAGAAAGACAGACACACAAATAAAAGTCAATAACGGAGAAAGTCAGTAAGAAGTGGAAGTCTAGTTGTCAGGGAAGTATAGCTCGTCTTCAAACTCTGGGGGTTCAACCAGAAGTAGGTAATCATCATCTAAGACGCTACTTCTGTCACCTGAGCCAATGTCCTCATCTTCCTGCGTTGATTCATGTATTGTGTAATTCGGTGGTATAAAGTGCTGATTCATTTTGATCATGGTTAACCTCTCCACGTTTTTGGGTGAGAGACTGGTCCTTCTCACTGTAACAATGGAACCAGCAGCACTGAAAACACTTTCAAAAGAGACACTTGCGAGAGGGCAAGCCAGATAGTTTATCGCCAGCCTGCTGAGCAGTGGCCATTGGCCCCTTTTCCATTCCAATAACTCAATGGATCAATGTACACCTCTGTCGGGTCATCCAGATGGGCCTGGACCATCCGCTCAATGTTCAGGGGTGCTACACTTTGTTCGGCCTATTTTGTCTGTGCATCAGCACTGGGCCTACCAAGTCCTTGCTATAAATACCAATCCTTTAATGATTTTACTGGGGCTGATGATCTGGTTCTTGCTGTTGTCGATAGTGTTGGGTTATTGTTGAGCGAAACGCACTGTCCTCAGGATCCAAAGTTGAACTTGATGCCGGATGCACTGCTGCAGTACTTGTTGTGGTTGTGGGTGATTGGAGCGGGCTTTTAATTACCAGCCGCTCATTTTCCAACTTACTGGCTGCCTCAGCTATCCAAGTTTTGTACCGGGCAACATCCACTTCAGAAAAAGGAATTAATGTCTTACTTTTCAGTGCCGATTTGGACCGTGGATCCAGAATTGTGGCATAAATGTAATTTTCTTGTGACAAAATCTTATTTTGCACCCTTGTATTGTCAGCTAAGTGACGGGATAAGCTCTCCACCAACTCATAGGCTTCTTTTTTTCCTCTACACCTTTGTACACTTCAGACACCTCCTTCAGCTGTTGCACTAGCATGTGCAACAATGGGATAGCTTGGCCTATAGTACAGTCCTACTTGCTGACTTCACGTGTGAAGACCTCAAAAGGAAGAAGCATCTCAGTCAGGCATTTAACTAGGCACCATTGGTCCATCTGAAGGGTCATGGCTTTCACAGTAGCATCCCCTCTTCGCATGGCATATTCATTGTTTGGTCTGTACTGCTCAAACAGACGGTCAAGCATGTAATAAGTTGAGTTCCAAAGTGTTGCCACCTCCTGGATGAGTGCTTTGACTGGCATTCTATAGTCACGTAGAATGATCCTCAGCTGCTTCCGAGCTTTAAAAGAATGGCTGAAATGAGTGCATATTCTTTGGCAGGTGATCAGTAAGTTGCTGACTATGGCTTCTTTTTCAGAAAGTCTCGAACTATAATGTTAATGCAGTGCACCAAACACGGAACTCTGAAATAGGAACCAAGCTGCATGGCCTTAAGTACATTACTGCCATTATCAGTGGAAACAAAACCAATCTTAAGCCATCTTGGGTGCCGCCATTCAAAGACCTTGCTGTGAATCACTTCCAAAATATTTACAGCAGTATGAGATTTCTCCATGGCGAACATGGCTACAGTTGCATGTTTCCAAGTAGCATTAAAAATCTCAGCTGTGTCAACAGCACCTACTTGAGATAGCTTATCTCTAACCCCCACAAAAGAGAACCAGTGTGCATTGATGCACATGTAATCAGTGGCTTGGCAACTGGTCCACATGTCTGTTGTCAGGTGGATATTGTGAACAGCACTCTGCTGCAAAGCTTGTCCAACCAATTCCAGCAAATCATGATGTAGTGCTGGAATAGCAACTCTGGTGAAATAGGACCTGCTGAGAACCTTCCATTTAGGGCAGATGGCTGACACAAATTCAAAGAAATCCACCCCTTCCACAAATGGAAAAGGGAGAAGGTCCAGCGCTAACATTTTAGCCAGCTTCGCATTGTACAACAGTGCCGTTGGGTGGTTCCATTCATACTGCCCCTCCGACCTAAACATACTGAGAATGGTAGGCTGGATGTTTTTTTCTTTGTGATGCAGCTGTTTTCTTGAACCCAGTTAGGCTCAACGGCACACTTTTCTTCATTGCAGTACTCGGTTACCTTGGTGTCTCAGGCTGACTCTGAGTATGACTCTTACTGCGGTGCCACAGCTGTTGCTGAGGATGTGGGCGGTACCACTACACTGCCGGAGACAGGGCTAGAAATGTCTCCCTCTTGTTCACCTTCCACTGCCATCACATCTTCCCCTAATTCTTCATCCCCAACAACAGCAATGGGTTCAGTTTTACTTTTTTCTAAGCGAAGTAGGTGAGCCTCCCACTGGATACTGTGGTGTATTTTGAGATGACTTGTTTGGCCTCCGGTACCATAGTTTGTACCAAGCTTACCCAGCCTAACAGCCTGTCGACAATTTGAGCATATAGCAATGTTCTCCTCCTTACTGCCAGCCGAAAAGAAGTCCCAAACTGGGGAGGAGAACTTTCTGGCACTGCTGGATGTGCCACTTTCAATACCAGATGAACTGGAGGGTGTGCCTGGAATTTGACTCTGTGCAGTTCCACTACCACTACCTACTGAGGTGGTGGTTGAGCTGGATTGTAGGTCCCTGCCGGGCCTTTGCAAATATGGAAGCTGGAGGTTGTGTTATTGTTACCTGTGTTGGAGGTATTCGTGCTACATCCCTCGCAGCGATTTTGGATAGGGTAATAATGTTGATCTCCATCTCCTCAGGGCTGGGAGTGATGTTCGTGATGACTGGCTCGTCATCATCATCCCCCTCTTGTACATCTACCTCCATAACTGTAAGGCTTTCTGGAACCTTCCTTTTCACTAGCCTTGTCTTGTGGCGTGCATCACTCTCAGACTGAGCTGGTGACTTCCAAGTGGCATCAAGATCAGCAGAAGCGGGGCTTGAAGAAGAAGATTATGGACTAACCTTCCTTTTCCTTTCTCGGGGGCTGGAAGACAATGGATCTTCTGAAACAGTGACTTGCTCCTCTTTTTCTGCAGAAAGCTCGATTTCCTGAAATGCCCCTACTTCAGGAGGAATAACTACTATTGTGGGCTGTGGCTGCTGCTGTTCTTGCGGCTGCTGCTGTTGTTGCGGCTGCTGCTGTTCTTACGCCTGCTGCTGTTCTTGTGCCTGCTGCTGTTCTTGTGCCTGCTGCTGTTCTTGCAGCTGCTGCTGTCCTTGCAGCTGCTGCTGCGCCTGCTGCGGCGCCTGTTGCTGCCCACTTATCTGCTGAGTTTCTGCCTGCGTTGATTGTGTACTACTTCGCGATAATGACATTTCAACATTGCTGCTCGTTAGTAGACTGTCTACCTCTGCGACACTCATGGGCTTGGGCCTTGGTTGGTGGGGCTGCCCGCTGATGCGGAGGTGCTGCTCCCAGCTTGGTCTCCGGACAAAGCTGCTGCAGGCGTAATTTTTTGTTTCCCAAAAAACATATGGGGTGGCACACCAGTCTTGGTAAGTGCCACTTCCTTTTTCTGTTCCTCCTTCTCACTGACAACTTTCTTGGTACTGGAGGACCTGTTACCTTTCTTTGGGCCCATCTACTTCAGATGTCAGCAGGATACTGTTTGGCAGTACAACGGGTGATGATGACACCTCCTCCTCTGTCTTTTTGTGCACCTAAGAGCAAAGAAGCCATGAGAAGAACATCAGTGAAATGTTGAATTTTTTGTTGTGGTTCAATTACTACTAGTACAAACAAACAAATAAAAGATATAACTTAGTGTAGCCATTTGTGAGACTTTGTCAACAAGGGCTTTCATGGCATACTGTGTACACTCTCAGGAAGGATAGGAAAGAAGAACAACAACAACACAAATACAAATGTAATGGAAGTGCACCCTGCTTGGCATTACATTATTTGCTCATCGCATCATTCAGGGAGCTGCTGCTGGCAAAAGGGATAGATGGAAGCAGTAAGCCAAGAGGAAAACCATGCAGGCCTATATTGCAAAAGCCGCACACTTATATAACTCCCACCAGAAATGGCCACCAGCCACATGGACACTCACAAAATCACAAGCAACAAGCAGGAGGCCTTGAAAACAATGTACTGAGAAAAGGCCTATAATAGCCAGGCCAAGCTTGCATGCTGCTAAACCACACTGATTTGCCTATTAATGCAATAAAATGCAAAAAATGAAAAAATCCACAGGGCTAAACAAGGTATGCAAGGTACACAACAACACACCACAAAGGCATTTATTTAACACCCCCCCCCCCAAAAAGAACAGAAATACCCAAAAAAACACACATTTTGCAATTCAATCCAATTCCATCCATGCCCTAAATGGTATTTAAATTCAACAGAACACACAGAAACAGTTGTATCATGCACCCGTGTCTACCTCTGAGCCTACTGGATGATAGGCCTGTTGGCAGACTAGGCCGCAAGGTTGCAGGCCTATGGCAAAAGCACACTACCGACCTTCAAAATGGCCACCAGCCACATGGCCAGGCCCACACAACTACAAGAAACTGAAGACAGACAATGCAGGCCTATTGCAAAAAGCACACAGCCTGGCTTCAAAATGGCTGCCAGCCTCATGGCCAGGCCCACAACAACAAGAAGCCTAGGTCACAAATGAATAACATGCAGGCCTATATGGCAAAAGCAGCACACTAATAACTCCCACCAGAAATGGCCACCAGCCACATGGACACTCACAAAATCACAAGCAACAAGCAGGAGGCCTGGAAAACAATGTACTGAGAAAAGGCCTATAAAAGCCAGGACAAGGATGCATGCTGCTAAACCACAGTGCTTTGCCTTTTAATGCAATAAAATGCAAAAACGAAAATCCACAGGGCTAAACAAGGTCTGCAAGGTACACAACAACACACCACACACCACAAAGGCATTTATCTAACACAAACCCAAAAAGAACAGAAATACCCCCACTAATACACATTTTGCAATTCAATCCAATGCCATCCATGCCCTAAATGGTGTTTAAATTCAACAGACCACACAGAAACAGTTATATCATGCACCCGTGACTACCTCTGAGCCTACTGGATGAAAGGCCTGTTGGCAGACTGGGCCGCAATGTTGCAGGCCTATGGCAAAAGCACACTACCGGCCTTCTAAATGGCCACCAGCCACATGGCCAGGCCCACACAACTACAAGAAACTGAAGACAGACAATGCAGGTCTATTGCAAAAATCACACGGCCTGCCTTCAAAATGGCCGCCAGCCTCATGGCCAGGCCCACAACAAGAAGCCTAGGCCACAAATGAATAACATGCAGGCCTATATGGCAAACGCAGCACACTAATAACTCCCACCAGAAATGGCCACCAGCCACATGGACACTCACAAAATCACAAGCAACAAGCAGGAGGCCTGGAAAACAATGTACTGAGAAAAGGCCTATAAAAGCCAGGACAAGGATGCATGCTGCTGAACCACACTGCTTTGCCTTTTAATTCAATAAAATGCAAAAACGAAAATCCACAGGGCTAAACAAGGTCTGCAAGGTACACAACAACACACCACACACCACAAAGGCATTTATCTAACACAAACCCAAAAAGAACAGAAATACCCCAAAAATACACATTTTGCAATTCAATCCAATGCCATCCATGCCCTAAATGGTGTTTAAATTCAACAGACCACACAGAAACAGTTATATCATGCACCTGTGACTACCTCTGAGCCTACTGGATGAAAGGCCTGTTGGCAGACTGGGCCGCAATGTTGCAGGCCTATGGCAAAAGCACACTACCGGCCTTCAAAATGGCCATCAGCCACATGGCCAGGCCCACACAACTACAAGAAACTGAAGACAGACAATGCAGGTCTATTGCAAAAATCACACGGCCTGGCTCCAAAATGTCCGCCAGCCTCATGGCCAGGCCCACAACAAGAAGCCTAGGCCACAAAGGAATAACATGCAGGCCTATATGGCAAAAGCAGCACACTAATAACTCACACCAGAAATGGCCACCAGCCACATGGACACTCACAAAATCACAAGCAACAAGCAGGAGGCCTGGAAAACAATGTACTGAGAAAAGGCCTATAATAGCCAGGCCAAGGATGCATGCTGCTAAACCACACTGATTTGCCTATTAATGCAATAAAATGCAAAAACGAAAATCCACATGCCTAAACAAGGTCTGCAAGGTACACAACAACACACCACACACCACAAAGGCATTTATTTAACACACACCCAAAAAGATCAGAAATACCCATCAAAATACACATTTTGCAATTCAATCCAATGCCATCCATGCCCTAAATGTTGTTTGAAATAAATTCAACACACACCAAAGGAACAGTTGCTTCATCATGCACCCACCCATGACTAGCTCTAGGCCTACTGGCTACCCACAACAATTAAAAAAAATAATAATGATAAGTACCAACATTTTAGTTGCAGCAACTGCAATGCCCCAATCAAACAAACACCAGCTTACATGTAAAATATCAAATTCAAAAGTCCTCAAATCCAATGATAATGATGCAGCAGACACAAAGAGTGATCCTTCCAGCTCAAAATCCAAAGGCAGAATGAACAAGAGATGGACAAAGCACTGGGAGGAGCCTGCTGGACAGGAACAGGAAGTTGGAGACTCTGTGGCACTTCCTCCCTCTCCCACCATTTGTTTTTTCTAAAAAGGACTCCTTGCACAAAAAAGGACATCCAAATGTCAATTTGAGGAGTTTTTTTCATCCAAATCATCATTTACAGAAGGTTTTATGCTGCTCGAGATATTATTCTTCTCCAGATTGAAAGTTGTGCGTGTTCGGGATCGCGAGCTTCACCACACTTCCGCCGGATGTCGGATGGCGCGTCCAAGTGACGTGTTCGGGATCGCACGCTCACTCTTGCGGTGGTGAATGACGTGTTCGCGATCGCAGACATCTCCCGGTGTCCGATGGCGCTGCAAATGATGTGTTCGCGATCGCAACCTCTCGCGGGATAGCGCGACCAGTTACCAACATCTTGTGGAGCACACGAACGGATCGGAAAACTAGTCGGCGAACGCAGGGATCCCGGTAAGTCGATCGCGCATGCGAGAACGCATTTTTAAAGCACGAACATGAAAAAAATCAACGCTACACCGCAGCTCGTGGAAATTTCGACATCTCCGCGTTCTCCGCTGAACACGAAAATGCCTAAATTTCTCAAATTCCACTAGCGGAATGGATTTTGACGCCCACCCTTAATCATGACACCATACTTGCAGGGCATCCAGGTATTCAAAAGACACTAGACAGTTGTTTGAGACAATTTTGGTGGGATGACATCCGAAAGAATGTGCAAGAATATGTACAAGCATGTCCAGTTTGTGCTTGAAACAGGAACACTCACACTGCCCCTGTAGGCCTTTTACAACTATTACCAATCCCTCCGGCTCCTGGGCATACTATTAATATTGACTTAATCAGAAATTTACCTCCATCAAATACATATTCCACCTTTTTAGAAATTGTAGACACTATATCCAAAATGGGACATTTTGTCCCCTTACAAAAAATACCAACAGCCTCTGAGTTTAGTAATATTCCCTTTCCCCCTGGGAGATCATAGTAAAATCCTCATTTTTTGCGTAATTTCAGAGGAATTTGGAAACAGTCCTCACCCAAGTAGATCCGCCTGGATTTCAGGTGAGTGGCTATCTTGACAGCTATTGCATTATGTGATGCATATGTGAGGAAAACATGGCACTGTGACTAATCACATCAAAAATGTCAATGGTAGTAGGGGACCAGCAATGTTCTGCTACTGTGCCACTATAGTATAAACAAGTGTGTCCCCTGAGCATTACAGTTTGTGTTTTTCATTTTTTCCATCTTCATATAGCTACTCATGCTGCTGTAGGTCACCCATCCTGGCAGGAGATAGCCACCAGGCTGCGGCACCAGAGGATGGAGGCCATTGTGACTTAATATCACTATCTGGTGGCCATAGAGAAAAAGGAGGCACATGCCTCCAGTTCAGGGTTCTCCAACCAGTATCTTGTGAGCTACTGTAGCTCTCCCACTACCTCTGGGTAGCTCACCTGTGTGCAGACCAGCTTATTAAATTAGAAAGCTTTGCTTGGTTGAATTATTAGACAAATTGAAATTATACAACACTAATAATATTAGTAGCTCTCAATGCGTTTCATTGAAAATAAGTAGCTCTCTGTACAGTAAAGGTTGTAAACTCCTGCTCCAGTTCCTTGGGCTGTCGGCCTGACCTGTCTCCATCCAGGCCACAACAGTGCCAATGCCACCTGCAGCTGAGATCCACTGCTGCCCAGCTGAACATCTGCTTTCCTTATCAGCAACATCGACAGACCACCTCCTTCCCCATGCCCTACGCAAGTTGGCACTGTTTTGGCATGACCAACAGGACCTGGCCCAGGAAGTAGCCCGCCTACATGCCGTCATATATGCCCTGTTTTAAAATGTACTTTTTATGGTGGAAGGGACGGTGTTGTGGGTGGAGAGGGTAGGAATTGGGAAGGAAATCTGGGAAAAGGATCGGACAATGGACATTTGGGGGTATTTGCTTGGGGAGATGGGTGGGTGGGTTTCCTTTGTAAAAAATTATGGTTTTTTTCTGCCCAATGCACATCACTCATGTCTGTCTTTTGTATTTGCACTGCTTTTCTGCACAGTATTATTTTTTTTTATTGACAAGAAACTGTCCTCTGAAATAGTTACATACTGAACCTCAACTTTTCTCCCTAGACTGTCCATTCCTAAAGTCCTTTGCCATGTATTTCTTTGGTAAGTTACTTTATTTACCTCTTCATACAGTCTATTACACCCCGCTACCAGAGTGGGAACAGGCTAGGTCTGTTTGAGTTATTGCTTGATGAGGTTTTGCCACCTTTGTAGCATCCAGCCACTTATCAAAGTATATATTAGTTAGTGAATACCATTGTCCTACTGCCCTGTAACTATTGACCACTACAGGGGTATGTCTGCAACATGTATAAAAATCTTAATCTTACTTATCTACCTCTACTTGCCAAAATCAACTTCAGTAATAATTTCCTAACTAGTTTACTGCTTAGTTATTACCTAAATTGATGAAGTGATGGCTGCTACCTCTCTCAGTCTTCCCCCCAAAAAATTGCATGATTTCCCAAAAGGGCCTTCTTAATGGTGGTGGTAGTAGCGGGCTAGTGCTAACAGGGAAAACATCACAAACCGAGGTCCCACTCCCACCTATTCCAAATGAGGTGAGCTCCAACTGTAGGATTATTCAGAAGGATTATCCTTCACAGGCAACTAGACTGAAAGAAAACACAAAGGTAGAAGGTTATCAAAGACTGAGACCAGGCCATCACCATGACAAAAAACTCATATTTAAAAAAATAGCAGTAGTAACTTCTAAGCAAGCCAGGGAGATAGTATTCAATTTATTAAAACAATTAAAACTAAACGTACAAAATCATCGAGTCAGGACTCAGGAGAAGGTTAAGCATTTAAGACATACAAAGCCTGTTTCAAAAAGGTAAAGTATGTTACTCTCTTTGTGTTAGTTTAAACTTGCAGTGTATGTTTATGACTAGCAACGTTTCCATCAGTAAGTTTATGAGTAGTAACTTTGCAAGTACTAAATAATCCCTATTTCTTTAAAAAGAGTTATTAATAGTTAGTTACTACTCATAAGGTTACTACTCCTAAAGTTGCTGGTAGCTCAGTTAAACTGCAAGAGTGAAATTATACCAAAGTGTAACTTTACCTATGTGAATCGGGCCACATAGTGCACACTAGTACTACCGATTGTGGAACAGAAATTGTTCAACTAAAACGTTGCACCAGGATGCTGTTGTCCCTTTCATGCCTGGGTGGGTAAGTGGGGCTGGCAAGGGATATTGTTCAGGTAAGAAGATCCTTCAGTGAGTTGGTGTCGCTTTCACCACATCTACCCCACTAAGTGTGTCATCCATTTATTGTGTACATTCGTAAGTTATACCTCAATATTTCACACATCCGGGGTAAAGAGGGTTAGGGGTTTGATGAGTAGATGGGAACGGTAAGAGGGGGAAGGTGTGACAAAAACAAATACAACTTTCATCGGGTTGATGAGCAGCACATCATCATCAATTTTTGTTGGAGGAAATGAAGGAATTACATTGTTCAGTTAATATATGCATTGGAAACAGCCCTTCAGCTCCAGAGTCCCAACTTATCTAATTGTGCTCTTACCTAGTTTTGGAAAATACAAATTAGGGAGGACCTGACACAGTCCTAAAAATTGTGATTGTTAAGAAAGAAAAATTATACTGTATATCTTGGGTGCATAGCTGAACTGGTCCGGTATGCAGGAGTGTTATGGAACTTTCATGCAGAAGAAGCAAAGACCTCTGGATTGCAAAAGTGAATGTCTATTTGTAGAGTCAAGGAGGAGGTAAGCTTCATGGTGGATGGTGGATAAGGAACAAGAGGGCAAAGCAACTGCATAGGCTGGTGCAGTCATGTGTGATTAACTGAGAAATTAGAACAATTTTACAACCAATCCCAGTCAAGTAGCTGCATGTACCTGGCTGATCAATCTCATAACTGTTATAACATTTAGCCGAGTGCATCCATCATGTGATATGTCTGCAGTTTAAGTCCCCCCAGGCCACAACCACTTCATTAGAGGAGTTTAACATTTGATTCAGCACATTACTTGGCAATTCCGAAATCAACCCACCTCTCTATAGTCAAGAGGGCTGAGTAGGCCTCTATGAGTCATGGTGTTTCCCCTTAAGAAATAGATAGATATTGTTCATAACTTCCTTCTTCTGGCTGTTGAAGTTGTCTCTTCCTGAGTCGTGACTCATAGGCCCGACTAGAAATGACATTGAGAGAGATATACCGGTAGTGCTGTTGATGAACAAGACAAGCACAGGAATTTGAGCATTTTGTGTAGTTTTATTAACTATAATGACTGGTCTGGTCTCAGAAGAATCTGAAAAAAAGAAGTATAGAAAGGAGGGGACCATTTAAGTAATTATAGCAAAGTGTAAAAGGGGCAATCCTTCAAGCATAATCACCCATATGGTCACAAATATTGTAAATCATGTTTATGAATTAGTTGAACAGCACCATCACTGCCACAACACGAATCATCATCACTCACTCAATAATATATCACTCATTGGTGCAATAGTTACCTATTCCAAGCATGGTGGTGCGGATTTGTCTACTGTATCTTTTCTTTTCAATGGAAGCAACAAACAATGGCAGTCTTGTAAATGAATGATATTTACTGGCAGCCCAGCTACCGAATGAAGCAAAGATGGATATGGATGGGAGGCATTGTCTTCATGTCCATTAAGCAAATGGGGAGGCTTTTTCTGTGCACACTGATGCAACTCCACTCCTGTCCATACATGTGAATAAGTGGAGGACCTGCATAAGTGTCACACTAGGTAAGCGAGTACTAACGTACTCGCTTACCTAGTGTGACACTTGAACGCTGCCAGGATCATACAGGAAGCGCAACCAGGAGATATGGCTGGAGTACATGCAGAGCAAGAGGAAAATACAATATAGAATAAATCCATAAAACATGCTAGTAATGCAACCCTGTATGTATATTTGTCTAAGTGGTTATGTACATGGTGGCACTGAGGGGACTAGGAGGAATCATCACTGTTGTCAGGGACTTTCATGCACAATTGGGGCATTGAGAGGGTGGATTTATCACTGCAGATCTTGTTATTGTTCATTGCAGCAAAATGAATTGCAAGTCCCAGGTTGCTGAGCGAGCATCTGGCTTGCACGCAACTCTATCAACAGCACGTTGGTGGCAGGGCAGACCTTTCTTTGAATAGCACTTCTCCCCTCATCATGCTGCCGAATATTTCTAGATTCCAGCATGTTGAAGAAAGGTTCTAGACTGGCTTTGGCAGTAGTGGTAAAGGTGCATTTGCACTGATAACTTTTAGTTCAGTCAGCTACTGCCTCAGTTTCTTCCATTTGGATGTTGGGGTGCACAACAAGTTCCATGTGATTCCTTTTTAAAGTTTTAAAGCACAGCAGAAGCGCCTCCTGTACTTCGCCCACCATTCATGGGCAGTGAACTAAAAGGGCTCATGTGGTGAAAGAGAGGTGTTATCTGAGTTTTAAAATGCTTTATTAAAGATAATATAGGACAAGATATATTTACAACATACAAAAAGAAACATTGTTAAAACAATCCAAGCACATTTTGAACAATGAAGAAATATGAAAAATGCACCAGTCTAATAAAGGGAAGGAAGAAAATCAACATATAAAGACCATGCGAAGTGAATATAGTATATAATAATAAATGATAAGCCTAAGAACTTGCATTGGAATATATAGATAAAATGCTGAAACAAATGCATTTTAATCATTTTTATAAGGAAAGAAGAAATCAGTAAAGAAAGAGAGGGAAAGGAAAAAGGAAAGAGAAGAAAGAAAGGGGGAAAGAAGAGAAAAAGGAAAAGAAGATATACTACAATAATACAATTATAGAGCGAACAGTTAACAACTATGTAATAATAAAAATAAATATGTATTAAACATTCTAATCTTTAAGGGGGTCATAGTTAATAACCTTAGACATGGATCGAGCCGATTGCATGGATAAGAATGAGGTAAGGGGCGACCATAATGAATCTTTTTTTTTTCTTTAGAGGAAGAGAAGTAGCATGAGCTCAATCAAATCTATAGTGATGACATAACAGATTCCACCATCCAAAATAAGTAATTTTTGTAGTCTCCTTCCAATTAGTTGTGATCATTTGTAAAGCCAGAGTAACTATCAAGTCAATGAATTTTCTGACCATACGTTGGGAATTCCAAAGGGGAGAACAGCCTTCCAAAAAAATGTGTAGGATATCAAAAGGAATGCATGTGGACAATATTTTGTTGAGCTTTTCCTATATACGGAGCCAAAGCTTATGAACTAAAGGGCATTTAACACATGGAAAAGATAACTATTATCATGAGCACAAGACCAACATTTAGTAGTGTTAGAAAGTTTTAATTTATATAAACTCATGGGGGTTACATATAATCTGTGGTAGAAATAATATAATATTTGGGTTGTGCTTGCTGAACGAGAAGAGGTATGGATCTTGACCCAAACTGTTTTCCAAGTATGGGCCGAAAACTCATGTTTAAGATCTGTTTCCCACATTAGCTCTGTTTTAGATTTTGTATTAAAAATAAATTAGAGGAACCAATCAGTAACCTATATACGCCAGAGGCCTTGATTTGAGAAGACAAATCTATAGTGGAAGAAGGAGGCTGTGTGTTTGAAGCAATATCAGGTTGTTGAAAGGAGAAGAAGAGGTTTAAGGCACTGATAATGAGATGCATAGTAAGTAGATATATTGTATTGTTCCTGGATGCCAGAGAACCATTAAAGAGTAGATGTACTATGATTATAATTCCCTTATTTATCCATTCTTTCCATGAAAGAACTCTATTGTTTGGTTGTATGTGTTTAGCGCACCAAATCGGAGTTTGTGAAATGATTTCGGAGCAGGAATTGGAAGAGATAATTAAAGGCTCAACAATAGCTATAGAATGAGTAAGTACTGGCGAAAGAAACACCCTAGGGGATTAAGTGATGCAAACCACCTCCTTGAAAGCAAAGGGTGTAAATTGTACATGTTCCAGTTGCCCCCAAACTGTTGATTAGTCTGTATGAGCACGTGAAAGGGAAGTCCAGATATATTTCAATGTGAAGGCTGAATGATATAATCTAAAGTTGGGAAAGTTAACCCCACCAGTATTTTTGGGTTGCTGAAAACTGGTTAAAGAAATTCAAAGTTTGTGCTTATTCCATACGAATTGAGTCAAAGATCGATTAATAGTTTTGAAAAAGGTATATGGAAGAGAATTTGGAAGCATAGATAAGTAAAAATTTATGATCGGTACCAACATCATTTTAATTGTAGCAAGCCTACCCCACCAGGACAAAAATAAAGGGGACAAACCCTCTATTAGCCTACGATTAGAGACATTCTTCCAAACACCCGCACATTGCTGCAGAAAGCTCCCATTGAACGGGGACGATCACGAGGGTTGAAGCTCTAGATTTGTGCTTTTTAATCTTAAAACCTGCTGCTATTTAAACTTTTTAATCTGTTGTACTAGAAGAACTTTCGGCTGTATTAGAAAAACTTTGTGTTATAGTCTTTTTAATAAATTTGCACAGTCCACTTACCCGCACTTTAAAACAGACTTTCACTCGCTTTTGCGAGACTCCTCCTCCTTCGATCGGGCCAATCCACGGGCGCCATCTTTGCTTGGGCTTGAGTGGCTGGGCCTATTTCAACCAGGGGAATGCAAGCGCGCTAGCCTACGATTAGAGACATTCTTCCAAACACCCGCACATTGCTGCAGAAAGCTCCCATTGAACAGGGACGATCACGAGGGTTGAAGCCCTAGCTTTGCGCTTTTTAATCTTAAAACCTGCTGCTATTTAAACTTTTTAATCTGTTGTACTAGGAGAACGTTCGGCTGTATTAGGAGAACTTTGTGTTATAGTCTTTTTTAATAAATTTGCACAGTCCACTTACCCGCACTTTAAAACAGACTTTCACTCGCTTTTGCGAGACTCCTCCTCCTTCGATCGGGCCAATCCACGGGCGCCATCTTTGCTTGGGCTTGAGTGGCTGGGCCTATTTCAACCAGGGGAATGCAAGCGCGCTAGCCTACGATTAGAGACATTCTTCCAAACACCCGCACATTGCTGCAGAAAGCTCCCATTGAACGGGGACGATCACGAGGGTTGAAGCCCTAGCTTTGCGCTTTTTAATCTTAAAACCTGCTGCTATTTAAACTTTTTAATCTGTTGTACTAGGAGAACTTTCGGCTGTATTAGGAGAACTTTGTGTTATAGTCTTTTTAATAAATTTGCACAGTCCACTTACCCGCACTTTAAAACAGACTTTCACTCGCTTTTGCGAGACTCCTCCTCCTTCGATCGGGCCAATCCACGGGCGCCATCTTTGCTTGGACTTGAGTGGCTGGGCCTATTTCAACCAGGGGAATGCAAGCGCGCAGCGCGCGCACGCAGCGGGCACGCCGATGGCGCGCCGGAGGCGCGCCAGAGGCAAGCCCGTCTGCGCCCGTCCACGCCAGGACGGGCTTAGGGCCAGGATTCTTGGCTCCAACTACAGAAAAGGGCCTGAAATACTCTCGGGAGGAAATTATGTCGCTGTGCGCCCCTAAAAAAGCAGCATGTAAGTACATTTTCAAGGGAGGCAAACCCTTTTCTGCATGCAGGAGCTGTAAGGTGACACAAGCAGACAGGGGCAAGAACACTCTGTCATTGGCCCTGTTAAATTGTAGATCTCTGCCCTGCCATGCGCTAGAGATCAACTTTTTGATACAGGACCTTGACCTGGACATTCTGTTCTTGACAGAAACCTGGATTACGGCCAATTCAGGGGCGGACATGGTCTGCGCACTCCCCCCAGGCTTTCTTATATACAATTTGGATCGATCCCGGGGCCGAGGGGGAGGCATAGCCATCATTTACAGAGATGTGTTCGTATGCAGGGCTCAAAACAGTGAGATACAGGACTGTGAAAGCTGTCAGTTCTCCTTACGGACCTCCCCCACCGTCACAGTTTCAGGCGTCCTGATATATCGTCCTCCAGGGGCCTTGGGGAGCTTTATCAGCTCCCTCATGGAAACTGTCACGCTGCTGGCCGCTTCTACTACCAATTTTATGGTGCTGGGGGACTTAAATCTTCATTTCAATGAGCCTTCAGATTTAATAGCGGCAGATCTGTGCTGTGACCTGAAAGCATACAACCTGAATTTAAGCAACCGCGGCGCCTCTCATATTAAGGGTCACCTTCTCGATCCTATCTTTGCAAATATTCCACACTTAGAGGTTCTGTCCGCCTGTCCTTTACCATGGTCAGACCATTTCTTGATACCTATGACTCTGCAATGTGACCCAAGGTCCATTCTGTCCCCCAGAGTCTATTCTCTGGAAAGAGCTTGGTCTAAACTCTCAGTGGAAAGTTGGACCGCGCAGCTTCAGAGCTCATGCCCTCCCTTGGCCGCTGACCCGGCAATGGCCGATGTGGCCTTTGATCAGTGGGTGACCAACTCCTTAGATGCTATTTTGCCGAAAAAGAGAGTGGCTAAGAGTGGGATCAGAACGGGCTCAGCCCTATGGTATACTCCAGAATTGCGAACCCTGAGGAGAGGATGCAAGAAGCTGGAGAGGACCTGGAGAAGGGACTGGGGGGTGGCCAGTCGGGAGGAATATCGCGCAGCTATTAGGTTGTATAAGAATGCCCTACGCGGGGCTAAGGCCCAATTTTTCGATGAAAAAATAAAAAACGCGTCCAACTCTTCTAGAGAAACCTTTAAAGTGGTTAAGGAGCTCCTCAAAGTCCCTGAGCCACCAGTTATCCATGATAATCCCGCTGAGAAGTGCAGAGAACTTGCGGACCACTTCCATCTGAAAATCGAGAATATTCTGTCTCTGTTACCTAGGGCTTCACAGAGCTCTGACGCAGTGAGCCAAGGAAGAGGAGTACTTGCTCTACTTGATTCGTTTGACCCGATATCTGAGTTGGAAGTGATAAAGGAGCTGAGCTCTATGAAGAGCGGCTCTCCAGGGGACCCTGCCCCAATGAGGTTCCTGAAACAAGTGGCTTCTGTCATCGCGGCCCCGGTCATGAACCTCATTAATATTTCCCTTACTCAAGGTGTGGTGCCATCGGGCTGGAAAAGAGCTGTTGTGAAGGCACTCCTGAAAAAACCTAGTCTGGATCCTTCGGACCTGGCTAACTTCAGGCCCATCTCTCTGCTGCCGGGGCTTGGCAAGATCGAAGAAAGGCTGGTTAATCATCAACTGTCCAGCTTTCTGGAGTCCAACGGTCTGCTTCGAGAGACTCAAACCGGCTTCCGACCGGGTCATGGCACCGACACCGCCCTATTGGCAGTTGTGGACGAAGCTAGAAGCATTCTGGATTCAGGAGGGTCAGTGGCAGTGATCCTCCTGGACCTCAGTGCTGCATTCGACACTGTTAACCACCAAGTGCTGATCCATCGGCTGTCTAATGCGGGAGTGAGAGGCGTTGCCCTGCAGTGGCTTCGCTCTTTCCTTACCGGCCGGACTTATCAGGTCTGGGAGGGCAGCGAGTGGTCTTCACCAATCCCCCTCCAGTGTGGGGTGCCATAGGGCTCCTCTTTGAGCCCCACATTATTTAATGTGTACATGGCCCCCTGGAGGATGTGGTGTCGCCATTTGGGATAAAAATCGTTAGCTACGCCGATGATACCCAGTTGGTGGTGGCTCTTTCCCAATTGGTGAAGAACCCTGATGTACTGCATCAATGCATGTCCCAGGTGTATACCTGGATGTGTGAATCAGCACTGAAACTGAACGGCTCTAAAACCGAAATCATGTTGCTAGGGCATAAGGCCCCCCCCCACTCCCTTTGTCTAGCTGGCCTAGTTGTCGGGGGGACCTCCCCTGCCCTAAGCAGGAGATTAAAAGCTTGGGAGTTTGGTTGGAGCAGGATCGCTCCTTTAAGACCCAGGCGAAGAAAACGGCAGGGATCTGCTTTGGGCTTCTTTGTTCTGCTCGCAAAGTCCTGCCCCTTCTTCCTCCCACCTCAAGGAAGTTACTCATTCAGGGGTTGATTATATCAAGGCTAGATTACTGTAATGCGATCTTCCTTGGCGCCCCAGAGGCAACGCTGAGGAAGCTCCAACAAGTACAAAACGCCGCGGCCAGGTTATTGACCAATGCGCCTAGGAGACAGTCGGCTAGACCAGCCTTGAAGACTCTGCATTGGCTCCCTCTGCGGGAGAGGGTCAAGTTTAAGTCCCTCTGCATAGCACATAAAATCCTGCAAGGTAAAGGCCCCCCTATTTTAAGAAAGCTAGCGGTGCCCTATAAAGCCTCAAGAGCCTTACGCTCCGACCAGAAATTCCTTCTCCAGGTTCCTAGGGTGTCTAAGGCCCGTACGGGCGTCAGAAGATTTGCGGTCCACACAGCCACCCTTTGGAACGCGCTCCCATTGGAATTGCGTTCAGAAATTGGCACTCTCCGCTTCCGGAAGCTGCTGAAATCCCACTTATTCCCTCTGTGATGTGTTTGATTAGGTTTGGCCAGGGTGTGTCTGATCAAGCGCTGGGATGCCCGAGGGTAACTACGCGCTATATAAGACTGATTACAATTACAATTACAATTAGTGAAGTGATTTTTGTCATAATCTCGTTAAGGTTAATTTTAATAATTTCTATATAATCTTATTGGAATAGAGGATACCTAGACATTTAATAAATTTTGAATTCCATGTGAACACAGAATTTTTAAACATATCTGGAAGGCAATATTTATTTGGGGGCAGGGCCTCTGATTTATCTATATTAAGTTTGTATCCCAAAACTGCTGAATTTGTATTTAATAGTGAAAACAATTCTGGTAAAGATGTATTAGGGTTGGATAAATATAACAAAATATCATTAGCATATGATGTGTATTTTATGTCCAAACGTTTAAATAGGAAGCCCCAAAAGGCAGGAGATCGGCAAATTGTTTCTAGGAAGGGTTCCAATGATAAGATAAATAAAAGTGGGGATAAAGGGCAGGCCTGTCTAGTCTCTCTATGAAGAGGAAAGTAGTTGAATTGTTTACCATTGACCCAAATACAGGTAGAGGGTTCAGAATATAGTAACTGAATATATTGGAAAAAGTGAGGACTACAACCATGCCATTTCAATGCACCAAACATAAATTCCCAGTTCACCCAATCGAAAGCTTTCTCACAATCGAGAGTTATGGCAGCTAAGGGAGAATTAAGTTTAGAGGCTAAATGAATGATTTCAAGGAAGAATCTAGGATTATCTGAAATAGATCTTCCTTTCACAAATCCTGACTGATATATATCGACTAAATCAGAAACAACAGAGTTAAGACGGAGTGCCAGTAATTTAGCAAAGATCTTACAGTCCATATTAATCAATGAAATAGGCCTATAATTGCTACATTGAGAGAGATCTTTGTCTTTCTTAGGAAGTAAGTAGAGCATAGCCTGAGAGAAAGAACCTTGTGTCCGCCCAGTAGTAAAAAAAATGAGAAAAAAGAAGTAATAGCTTAGGGATTAAAAGATGTCTGAAATGTAAGTAAAAGCATACAGTATAGCCATCAGGCCCAGGAGCTTTATCTTTTGGAAGTTGATTGATGGCATTTATAATCTGTTGCTCTGACAATGGAGTGTCAAGAGGAGACAAATCTGTGCTGCTATCCGAAGTTTTAGGGATTGATTGAAAAAAGGCATCTACTTGTTCAGTTAAAAGAGATGATTCTGGGGTATATAGCTTTGTATAGTATTCAGAAAAACACTCTGATATTTTGGAGTCACTAATATGCCTGACCCCGGCTGAATCTGTTATAGTAACAATCTTAGATTTCTGCTTTCTTATTTTAAGGTAATTAGGCAAAGCTTTGCCAGTCTTATTCCGACCACCATACATTTTCACATTAAAACGAAGTAGACTACCACAGGCATTATCCCAGGATTGTTTGTTGTATTGCAGCTTAGCCATAATAAGTTTAGATAAAGTATCATTGGTATTAGAGGATAAATATTCATGTTCTAAAACTTTAATCTGATCTAAAAGTTTCACAGAGTCCCTAAGAGCTCTCCTCTTCTTTTTTGCTACAAAATCTATTATAAAGCCCCTGGCGGTTGCCTTGAAGGCATCCCAGATAAAATTCATTTGTATGTCTGAGGTAAGGTTATTTGCAAAAGACTCTTGTTGAAATATTGTAAATTGGTCTGTAAATTGTTGATCCAAGAGAAGAGAGTTGTTAAATCTCCATCTGCGAGTGGGAGGAATTGAGTTAGGATAATCCAGGTCTACAAGGACAGGAGCATGGTCAGAAATGAGAATTGAACCTATCTCTGTATGCGTTAGAAATTGAATTATAAACAGGAGAAAAGAAAGTAAATTCTATGAAATCAGGGTGTGATGCTCTCCAAAAATCAACCAACCCTCTATAGGATAAGGCTCTGTGCATCTTAGTAGGAATAAATCTAGTCTGAGAGTTACGATCTAAAAATGGGTTCATAAGTTGATTACAGTCTCCCCCTACTATGAGATTCTCTGATGCATGAGAAGATAACATAGTGGAAAAGTCATTCTAAAATTGCAAATCTACTCCATTTGGATCATAGACATTACAAATCAAAAATGGTGTGTAATTTATCTTAATATCTAACAAAAGCCATCTTCCAGCATCGTCTTTAGATTGATTCAACAGCTTAATATTTAACAATTAATGAAACAATATAAGGATGCCATTTTTAGGTCTCGCCTGATTCAGCGCTTGCGCTGATCTGGCCGAGACATTTTGTAAACAGGCTTTTTTAAAGTGCTGCCTGGCCTAAAGCTACAGTGCACGTGAACGTGCACGCGCGCCCTCCGTTGCACGCGATCGTAATCGCGATCTCGATCACTTTCACTTTCACGGCCGCTCTCTCCCCCGACGTGAACTTTGAACACTGTTTTCTTTTTGCTGGGACTCCGACTCCGTATAGCACTAACAGGGGTGACAGGTTTTAGGATTTATGTATTTTTATTGGAAATTTATTTAGGTATGTGTTGCTTTAACCTCACAAACGGGTCAGCCGACTGTGCCAGCGCTTAGACGCAATAGGGATAATTTAGGAAGGTAAACAAAAGTATGGGCAGAATTATTTTTGAATGTTAATAATATCGGCGAGTACAAAGCAACCGCAATTTTTATCACACTACAATTATTTGTCTGCTGTGAGGAATATATTCAATACACAATACAAAGGAGAGATTGCTATTTTTATGTATATCTGTAAACAATCAATGACCCTGTTACCTTGCATACAGGATGTCTCTGAGACAGCTGTTCTATGCCATCTGCTTTCTCCGCGTCAGCTGTGAGTATCACCCGACGCGGAGCTTGTAGCATTGTTTTGCTAAATGCTGGGGACATTTAATCCCTGCTTCTTTATGAATGACTTCCCTGTCTTTTCGCAGTTGCAGGCCTGTGCTTCTTAAAGTTGGGAAAGACTAATTAGGAACATCAAAACATTCTTTGCAAATGCAGACATTTACAGCACCCTTGCCTTCAGATGCATTCGAATTTACAGCTGCTGAACTACCAGCAATTGATAAAAAAATAAATAAATACAGCCTCACATTTTGGATCTGCCATTACCGGGGTGGTTAACGGGTGTTTGTGACACATTCCTAACTTGCTGTTTCAGCAAATGACCTCGAGGGAGGAAGGGTGGAGGAGGGGAAAGGGAAGGGGTGTTGGGCTGCACTGAGGGACCCCTTGGAGGCGCGAGTTTGAATATATTCCTCTCTTCTTATTTGTAAGAGCCAGGATACCTTTATTGAAGTATATTTCACACAACACATGGCGCTCCCTTTAGTTTCAGTGTCGAAGCCACATTCCACCAACACGTTTTCTTTATAAACAAACACTCGTATTTTCACCATCTGCTGTTTGATTTGACTACCTATATTTATTGCTCCATCTCACACAATTCTACTCCATGCCATTCCATGCCTTACAATTCCACACCACTCAATTCCACATCCCACAATTACATGCCACACAATTCCACGCTACACAAATCCACACCACACAATTCCACACCACAACACACAGTTCCACTACACGCCCAAAAATTATACACCACACAATACCATGTCTCACAGTTCCACGCCACATGATTTCACTCTACGCATCCCAATTTCACTCCACTGCACATAATTCGACTCCACTCCATGCCACATAATTCCCTTGCATGCCACAGAACTTCACTGAATGCCACATTATTCCACTCCACTCCATGCCACATAATTCAAATCCTCTATACATAATTACGCTTTATTATATGCCACATAATTTTACACCACTCAATGCAACACAATTCCACGCCATGCTACACAATTCTATGTCACATAATTATACTCCACACCACATAATGCCACTCCACATCATGCCACATAATTTGACAGAACACCACATAATTCAATAGTGTAACATAATTCCACTCCTCACTACATGACTACACTCCACACAATGGCATTCCACATCACACAATTGCACTCCAAGTTACACATCTGCCCTTCATGCCACACAATTGCTCTCCATGCTGCACAATTTCATGTCTCACAATTCGACTCCACGCCACAGAATCCCACGCAACCAAGTTCCACGCAACGTAATTCAACTCCACACCACATAATTTCATGCCATATATTACCCCTCCAAGTCACATAATTCCACTCCACCTATTTTCAATCCACTCCATACCACATCATTTCACACCATGCCACATAATTCCACACCACTCAAGGCCTCGCAGTTCCATGCCACACAATTCCACATCTCATAATTCCACTCATGCCACAAATTTCCACTCACACAATTCCATGCCACATAATTCTACTCCATACCACATAATTCCACTTCAGTGCACAACATATAATTCCACATCATGCCACATACTATGCCACATAATTTCACTCCCTACAACATAATTCCACTCTGTGTCACATAATGCCTCTTCCCTTTCGTGCCACACAATTCAGCTCAACATATTTCCACTCAACTCAACACAATTCCTTGACATGCGACACAATTGCACATCACATAAATCCATGCCACATAATTCTACTATATGCCACACACTTTCACTCCACACCACATAATTCCACACCACGTCACATAATTCCACTCCACATCACTTAATCCCACTCCACACAATTGCACTCCATGTCACACAGTGGCACTCCTCACAATTCCATGTCTCAAAATTTCACTCCATGGCACACAATTGCACGCCATACAATTTCACACCACACAATTCCATGCCACACAATTCCATGCCAAATAATTCTGCGCCACTTAAATCCAATCCATGGCATGTAATACCATGCCACACAATTCAAATCAACATAATTCGGCTCCATGCCACATAATTCCACGGCACGTAATTCCACTCAACACCACACAATTCATTACCATGTCACATAATTCCACTCCATGCTATATGATTTCCACTCCACTCAGTGACACTCCATGTCACCCAATTGCACTCCACATCACACAATTGCATTTCACGCCACACAATTCCACGTTGCACAATTCCACTCCACTCAACACAATTACACTCCATGCAACACAATTCTGCACCACACAATTCAACTCCATGCACCTAATTGCACTCCACCCTCATATTTCCAATCCAAGCCACATAATTCCACTCCATATCGCATAATTCCAATCCTCTCAATGCCGCACAATACCATGCCAAACAATTCCAGGCAACACAATTCTTCTCCACATAATTTCACGCCACCTAATTCTCCTCTACACCACATAATTCCACTAGTCAACACCCCACAATTCCATGCCACACAATTCAACTCCATGCCACATAATTTCACTCCATGCAACATCACATGACTCCACATCATGCTACATAATTCCACTCCATGAGACATAATTCCACTCCTTACCACATAATTCCACATTGTACCACACTGTACCACCTAAATTTAATCTCCCCAAACCAACATAATTTCACACCACACAATTCCACACCACACAATTCCATGCCAGACCATTCCATGTCACATCTCATAATTCTACTCCACGGAGCATAATTCCACTCCTTGCCACCTAATTCTATGCCACACCACTTGATTTCACACCATGTCACATAATTCCACTTCACGCCACTGAATTCCTCTACACACAATTGCACACCACGTCACATAATTGTAGTTCACGACACACAGTAACATGTCTATCTCAGTGAATGCAAAATAATTCCACTCCACATAATTCCATGCCACATAAAGTGCTCTCCACTTCTCATAATTCCACACCACATAATTCCATTCCATGGCACACAATTCCATGCCACATAATTCCATACCACACCCCATAATTCCACACCACATCACATAATTCCACTCCACCCCCATACTTCCTTTCCGCAGAATTGCACTCCATGTCACACAATTGCATACCACGCCACACAATTCCATGTCTCACAATTTCCCTCAACACCCCACAATTCTAGGACACACCACACAAATCCACACCAATTAATTCCATGCCATACCACATAATTCCACTCCATGGCACGTAATTCCATGCCACATAATTCCACTCCACTATTAATGAATCCACTCAATAACATAATTCCACTAAGCGGCACATAATTCAACTCCACCACATAATTTCATTCCATGCCACATATTTCCACTCCATTCCATGAAACATACTTCCATTCCTCTCAACACAATTCCATGCCACACAATTCCATGCCACACAATTCCACTCCACACAATTCCACACCATATAATCCTACTCCACGCCATGCCAACTAATTCCACACCACATCCCTTAATTCCACACCATGCCACATAATTTAACTCCAAGTAACATAATTAATTTCCATACAATTGAAGTCTATGCCACACCACGCCAATCAATTCCACATCTCACAATTCAGCTCCATGCCACACAGTTCCAAGCCACTCAACATACTTTCATGCCACATAATTTCACCCCACACATCATAATTTCACTCTGCATATTTCCACTCTACTTGACACCACGTAATTCTACTCCCCTCTACATTTGCAGAACAAGCATTTGCAATGCAATAGGTCTCGCATTTACGCAAGTTTGAGCTATTCACATTACAAATACCAATGCCTTTTATTTTTGTTTTCTTTTTTAAAACTTAAATAAAAGGCAGTGTCATTTACAATGCCAATAGCTTAAACTCGCGTAAATGCGAGACCTATTGCATTGCAAATGCTTGTTGCTATTTGCAGAAGGGGCAGTAGAAACACTCCCAACCCATTGTCTTCGTATGGAAGCTATGTCTTGTTCTTTTATTGTGAGTTTCTTGTAGTAGAGCAATATGACAATTTAATTTTGATAAATGAGACAATACCCTTTGCTTTTTAACCAGGTAATGAAGACCTTTAACATTCCATTACACAATATGTAAATTACTCATGGAGAAGAACCTAAAGAATATTTAGAGGACCAACAGTAGAAAGACTGTACACTAAAAATGAAATGTATCCATCAATAAGGAGTCCGGTGGAAAATGATGGAAGACCACAAGAAAAAATTACATAAAGAAAGTTCATTACATAGCAGAGGAAAGGGAAAGGGGAAAGTTAAAGAGAGAAACACGAGAAAAGGAGATGAAGAGAAGAAGAGAACTAGGGAAGATCAAGGTCTCCCCGATGTAAATAGAAAGGAGAGATGACAGAAAGCCATGAGGCCTTAGTCATAAGAATAATCTTATAGCAGTCTGTACTGCACAAACAAACATTTAGTAGGTCGAGTTCCAATGTGTTAAAACCTCCTCTATGAGGTCTTTAACCTGAACTGTATGAACACACTGAATGATCCTCAACTTCTTGCTGGCTTTCAAAGAATGACTGTAGTGAGTGCAGATTTCCCTACAGGTGGCCCACAAAAGAGATCCAGTGTTCAATGATACATATGTAATCAGTTGCTTGACAACTGGTCCAATGTCTGTCATCAGGTGGATAGTCTGAACAGCACTCTGCTGCATAGCTAGGCCAAACAATAGCAGCACCTCATGATAAAATACAGCAACACCAACTCTGGCAGCAAAGTTCTGGCTGGGACCCTTTCATTTCGGGCAGTTGGTTGCCACTAATTCTAAAAATCCCACTCCTTCCACAAATGAAAATAGGATGAGGTCCAGCGCTAACAATTTTGCTAGCTTCCCGTTGTACAAACGTGCCAATGGATGGTTTTGTTCATAGAGCCTCTCCTGCCTAAACATGCGTGTAATAGTAAAAGTGGTTAGGAGCACACTGCTTGCATGTAACAGCACCATTACCCCATAGCGTCTTGGTAGTTATAGGTCAGTTTTTCACACAAAGTTTATGTTATTTTTCAGCTAATGCTGTCTTTCGAAATCGTATCTCTAGACACCAGTGTTTAGGGATTCCTCTCTCATCAGTAGTGAATATTTATGGGTTGCTGAACATGCTGCCAATTTTCTCAGGTATAATCCCACTCATAGCATGCAGGCATTCCAAATACTCATCAGCTTGAGGGTGGCTCACAAGAGCAAGACCACTGACTCATTGTCAGTGAAATTGCTCTCCCAGCCTCGCAGCTCCACCATTAAGTGAGGCCTCTCCTGAGCCCCTGCTCTCCCGCAGTGTTTGGTGTTTGAGGCCCTCCTCCACCTGCATGTTATACCTGCACCTCATCCCTGGTGGTCCAGAGGACCTTTGACTCCTTTCTCTCACTCTGCTTTCTCCCCTTCATCCTTTCCTTTCTGGTCCGTTTTCACCCTTTAGCTTTCTCAACCTTTCACTATTTATAGCATTTTTCTTCTGCTTTCTGCTCCGATTCACCCTTTATTCCTTTCACCCTTTCACCCTTTTACTCTTTATCCGCTTCGGTGCTCATGATGAGCCCAGCTCGTCATGAGGCACAGTGGAGCTGTCCCCCCTCCCAGCTGTCCAGCCCTCCCCGACCCCTACTTAAGGGCAGCCACTGCACGGCTGCGCAGCGGACATGGGCAGCACGTGCACAGCTGGCGCACTGAAGGCATGCCAAAGGCAAGCCCATCTGCGCCCGTCTGCGACCCAACAGCAACCAGCACCAGGAACCCTGGAGCTACGCACCACTAATGCTACAACCCAGCGGCACTCCACGCACTCAACCCAGGCTGAAACAACAACTGCAAGCTAGCATCACTGGCCGACACCCTTGGACCCTTAAGCTGTCACCGCTGCCGGAACACCGGCAGCACTGCCAGGAACACGGACCCAGCACAACCCACCCGCAAAAACACAACCGAACCGAAGACCCTGCAATGCATCCTCTTCATCGTCCGATCACTCCACAAACACACCACCGAAATCTGGAACCTCCTCGACAGCACCACCCCGGACGTAGCATTTCCTCACTGAAACTTGGCCCAACACCACCTCGGGACCGGACATCGCCATCGCCATTACCCAAGGAAAAAAGATCTCCCGGAAGGACCGCCCCACCTGCCCAGGAGGAGGAATTTCCATCATCCACAAATCCACCCTCCAGCTGAGCATACTCCTCGGTGAGCCCACAGACCCGATGGAACACCTACACTTCAAGATACAGGCCAGCCCTACCACCACCATCCGAGGAACTCTCGTCTACTTCCCCCCCGCAGAGCTTTAACCAGCTCCATCACGGACATCATCTCCGCGCTAGCCATCGCATTCACCAACTACACCCTGCTGGGATACCTCAACTTCCACCTTACCAACAACCAACTAGACCCCAACACCACATCCCTCCTGGACAACCTCCACAACATTGGACTCCGCCAGATGATGACTGAACCCACGCACTCAGCAGGACACACCCTCGACCCCCTCTTCACAACAGGAAACTTCATCACTTTCAGCCACACCACCAAACTCCCGTGGACAGACCATCGATGCATCCACTTCACCTTCAGAACACCCACCATCCACAAACACCAGCATCTGCTCCCACAAAGAAACTGGACCAAAATCACCAATGACCAACTCGCCTCCTCACTCGGCAACTCCATCCCAACCACTGCGGAAGACGACGACCTCAACACTGCAGCCCAAACTCTGCATGGATGGATTTCCGACAGTGCCAACACCATAGCCCCCCTCAAGAAGAACAAAACACACACCAAGAAAGCCAGATGGTTTACCACTGAACTTCGAGAGTCCAGAAGTACATGCCGCCGCCTCGAAAAGGCCTGGAGGAACTCCAAATCCACAGAAGCCCACAACAACTTTAGAGCCGCCACCAACGCCCACCACCAACTCATAAGAAATACGAAAAAACAGAGATTGAAGACAGAATCTCCACACACGCGCAGAACAGCAAAGAACTCTTCAGCATCATCAAGGTTTTTGCCCAACCCACCAGTGGGTCTACTGACATTCCTCCCTCACAATACCTCTGCAACAAACTCAGCACCATCTTCCACCACAAAATCAAGAACATTTACGACAACGTCGACAAAGTCAACCAACACACTAAACCCACACCAGCCACCCCCGATACTCTGAAGCCAATGATCAACAGCTGGACAGCCCTCACCACCGAAGACACTGTAAGGAGGCGGAGGACGCGGCCCGGCGGAAGTTGGGCAACACGAACGACGATGGAGAAAACATGCCGGAAACAGCCTGCGTTCTATTCGCGCTCGGAAGGCGTGATGACAGCACGCATCAGCGAATAGAAAGCCAGCAGGGCGGAACCAGGGAGGACGGCAGGAGCAGCGCGGAGAAGGAGCCCGGAGGAGGAGAGAGAACGGCGGAACCACGAGCGACAGGAAGAGAAGAAACCAACGTGTGCGGGAGGAGAGACGGAGGCACCGACGACGAGCCACGGAGGAGAGCGAGGCCAGAGACGGCAGGAGAACCTGGAGAAGGAGCCACGGAGGACGTGACACCAGCGGAAACGGAGTACACCGCGTACAAGCCCGGCGGCCTAAAAGAGGGAGAGGACGCCCCGGGTCCAGCTGCCGCGGCCCGGTTCACGGGCCGTGGCCACAGGCAAGTGCCATTAAAGGGGTCTTTTTGGTGGGGCTGCTGGGTTGCCCGGGTGTAACCACACAGAGGCCGTCTAACTGAGTCCGAAACCCCTCACGACCCTCTCACCATTACAACACCCTCCCTGACCCCGGTCTTTCCCCTTCCCTCATGACCTACTGGTGAAGGTGGCACAAACCCATAGTAGAGTATAGAATCTAATCAGGGCGTGTCTTTCTTTTTCTTTTGGGCTTCCCCGGTTCTTGGACCTCCCCGGAGAGAGCGAAGACAGGAAGAGAGACCTGAAGACCAGGACAACCCAGAGGACAGGAAGAAGCGATAGGGGGACCAATCCCATCCACGCCCTAAGCGATAAAGTGGTTCTTTTACGTGGAGGTTGCTATGATTTACATCTTTAGTTATTGACCCTGTTACAACCTGCCTCCTTGATACTGTGACGCGTAATAAACAGTTTATACCTGGAACATCCCTGACACTGCCTGGTCTCTGTTCATAACCTTAGACTGACCCTCAGGCATTCCTTACAAAGTGGTGTCAGAAGTGGGATTCCGGTGTGCCGAGCCATGACACAGCCCGTGCCTCTGGAGGACATGCTAACCCAATTGGCCGAAGGCCAAAGACATTTGCAGTTGGTTTTTGAGCAACAGTTACAGGCAGCTAGACTGGAGAGAGAAGCATTACAAGGAGCCCTTAAGGACCAGGCAACGGTGGTTGCCTCGAATCAACAGGTGCAGGACACAGCCATACTAAGGCTTACTGATGCCATAGTCCATACCCGAGTTCACCCCACGGTCCCAGGAACAGTCCTGCAGAAATATAAGGAAGGAGAAGACCCTGATTTCTTCTTTCTAAACTTTGAGCGTGTAGCATCCACAGCAGATTGGCCACAAGAGAGATGGGGCCAATACATCGCCCCGCTCCTTTCGGGAGAGCTACAAGCTGTGTACCAAGCCGCCAATCCAGATGAGACGACCGCCTATGTGGATGTAAAAAAAGCGATACTTGAGAGACTGGGGTTCGACCAGGAGCATTACCGCGCCAAATTCAGAAAAGAAAAGTGGACTACCGGAGATAATCCCCGGGCTTTGTACTATAGAATAAGGGATTTAGGTACTAGATGGCTAACACCCCACGTATCCACGATAGAAGAGGTTGTTGAAAAAGTCTTTCTAGAACAATACCTGGATGCCCTACCACCCACCACCAAGTCATGGGTGAAACAACACCCACATCTCACCACTGCTTCTGCGGTTGAAATAGCATGTGCCTTCCATCGGGGCCCCGACTTTAGAGCAGGCACTGTACGACCCCAGACTCCGGTTCCACTTTCCCGACCCTCATTGCAATCCTCCTTTAGACCTCCCCAAAAACCCGACCCAAGACCATTGCCGTCCCTCCGTCCTCTTCAAAAACCAGCTCCGGTTTCTACAGGTGCTAGCGGACAGGGTCCTCAATGTTTCAGCTGCGCTGAATGGGGCCATATAGCCAGACAGTGTCCTCACCGTGTACCCTCCGCTGAACCCATGGAAGTGGGGTACACTCATGGCAGAATCATGTTAACCAGGGAGGGTTCCCAGCGGTACAAAACGGAGGTGTATTTAAATGGAAAGAAGCGACAGGCGCTGTTGGACACTGGGTGTCATGTCACGGTGGTTGACGGATCCCTGGTGGGGGACCACCAGTTACAAACCACAGAGCTAGTGAATGTGACATGCGTCCATGGGGATACGAAATCGTACCCCACGGCAGAAGTCCTATTAGATGTGGATAACGACCCACACCTGAAAAGGGTGGGTGTGATTCCCGGTTTACCCGAACCCGTTATCATAGGGACCGACTACCCAAAATTTGAAGCATATCTAGAGGGAACAAAAAGACATAACCCCACTTGGCTAGACGAAGCTCCTTTTGTCACTACCGAGATAGAGACCCAAAACGCCCGAGAAAAGAAAAGTAGACGAGAAAGAAGAAAAGATAAGAAAGAGTTTGTTTTTTCACCACTATCACGAACTGCCTTTCCCCTTTCCCGAGGAAACACCTCCGTATAGTTTCCGGACTGCCCAACGGAACGACCAAACACTCATAACCGCCTGGGAACAGACCAGGTAGGACCTTATTTCATACTAAAGAAGGGATTGTTATATAGAGCCGAGAAGAGAGACTCTGTAGTAAGGACCCAACTACTTGTTCCTCAATCCTTCAGAAGCCATGTACTCCAGTTGGCCCACAACAAAATGGGGGGTGGCCACTATGGAAAGGAAAATACTCTGAAGTACCTCTTAGAGAAATTTTACTGGCCAGGTGTATATAGGGGCGTTGCCAAACACTGCACAACATGCACGCGATGTCAATACACCAGTCCAGGGTCCATCACCAAAGCTCCCCTACTGCCTTTGCCCATCATCGACATCCCCTTTAAGCGAGTTGGGATGGATTTAGTCGGGCCCTTAGTCCCTTCAGCCCGTGGACACCGTTACATACTCGTCATAGTCGACTCTGCCAGCCGATATCCAGAGGCTTTCCCATTGTCTCGCATGACAACCCCAGCTGTGGCCCAGGCTATGATTACCCTGTTTTCACGAGTCGGTTTTCCCTCTGAGATCTTGACCGATCAGGGTACCCCGTTTGTGTCACGGATGATGAGTCAGATCTGTACCCTGCTCGGGATAAAGAAAATAAGGACATCGGTTTACCACCCACAAACAGGCGGCCTTGTGGAGAGGTATAACAAGACCATCAAAAACCTACTCCGCAAGGTCGTCTCTGACACGGGGAGGGACTGGGATCGGAAACTTCTCTTGGTTCTCTTCGCCTTAAGGATACACGAGCAGAGGTCCACTGGATTTTCCCCGTTTGAGTTGTTGTTTGGGAGAAAACCCCGCACTTTATTAGATATGGCTAGTGAACAGTGGGAAGGGGAGGAGGAAGAAGGGAAAGCCCTGTTGAAGTACATTACCGATCTGAAATCCTCCTTAACACACATCTGGGGATTAGTGCAGGAAAATATGCAGGAAGCTCAGGAGACACAAAAAAGGTATTATGATCGCAATAGTCGTCTTAGGGTGTTTCAGCCTGGGGACAAGATCCTTTTGTTACTCCCCTCCACAGACGACAAATTGTTAATGAAGTGGCAGGGACCGTATGTAGTAGAAAAAAGGGTCACCCCTGTAACCTACAGCATCCTACTGCCCCATAGATCAAGGGGTAAACAAATATACCACGTGAATCTCCTGAAGAAATGGGAGGAGCCCGATGTAGAACAAACCCTGGCTTTACTAGCCTGTAACTCCCCACAGTTAGACATTCCTCTCCTATCGGTCCGCGACTTCACTGGCCACCCTGTTCCCTTCGGGGAGGTGTTAACTGCTGAACAAAAAACCCAGCTGGGTACGTTAATAAACATCTTTCCCGACCTCTTTTCCACAAGCCCAGGGAGAACCACCTTGGTCCAGCACGAAATACTAACCCTACATCCACAAATCATAAAACAGAAACCATACCGCATTCCAGAAGCACGTAGGGAGGCAGTGGAAAAGGAAGTGGTAGACATGCTCCATGCAGGCATCATAGAGCCATCCCAGAGTAACTGGTGCTCTCCTATTGTGATTGTGCCAAAGCCAGACGGCAGTCTGTGCTTTTGCATTGATTTTCGACAGGTGAACACCATCACAAAGTTCGACACCTATCCAATGCCACGGATAGACGAGATGGTGGAACGACTGGGCCAAGCCAGCTATATGTCAACCCTAGACCTAACGAAAGGCTACTGGCAAATCCCGTTAGATCCCGCTTCCAAAGAAAAAAACGCTTTTTCCACACCGTCAGGCCTATACCACTTCAAGGTACTCCCGTTCGGGTTACATGGGGCCCCAGCCACATTTCAGAGGCTAATGGACCAGGTGCTAAAGCCGCACCAGAAGTATGCCACGGCTTATCTTGATGATATTGTGGTTTTTAGCCACACATGGGAAGACCACCTCATGCATCTCAAATCCATATTTGTAGCACTACAGGAGGCGGGTCTTACCATCAACCCCACGAAATCCCTCTTAGGAACCGACACCATACAATACCTGGGGTATACCATACAGGAAGGACACATCAGACCCCAAGTGGATAAGATTGAGGCCATCCGCATCATTCCCAGACCCCAAACCAAGAAAGAGATCCGTTCCTTCTTAGGCTTTATAGGTTATTATAGACGGTTCATTCCCCACTTTTCATCCATAGCTAGTCCACTCACCGACCTCCTGTCCAAAGCACATCCCTCACACTTACAGACATGGACCGTAGCACAGGAAGCCACCTTTGAGGCCCTCAAGCGTGCTATTTGCACCGCCCCTATGTTACGGTGCCCTAACTTCGGTCGCACCTTTGTCTTTCAAACCGATGCCTCTGGCCACGGTTTGGGGGCGGTATTATATCAACCAGACTCCTGCGAAGAACTACGACCCCTGTTGTACATCAGTAGAAAACTGTTCCCCCGGGAATCGAACTACTCTACAATAGAGAAGGAATGTTTAGCCATTAAGTGGGCTATAGAGTCCTTACAATACTACCTCTTAGGCAGACAGTTCTTTGTCCTTACCGATCACGCTCCCCTGACATGGCTCGCAAAGAACAAAGACTCCAATTCCCGCATTCTCAGATGGTTTCTTGCCTTGCAACCCTTCTCGTTTCAGACTATCCACATGCCGGGTACGAAGCAATTGAGTGCGGATTACTTGTCCAGGCATCCGTGCTGTGAATGGCCCCAACTTCTATTCCTAAGGGGGGGCGACTGTAAGGAGGCGGAGGACGCGGCCCGGCGGAAGTTGGGCAACACGAACGACGATGGAGAAAACACGCCGGAAACAGCCTGCGTTCTAGTCGCGCTCGGAAGGCGTGACGACAGCACGCATCAGCGAATAGAAAGCCAGCAGGGCGGAACCAGGGAGGACGGCAGGAGCAGCGCGGAGAAGGAGCCCGGAGGAGGAGAGAGAACGGCGGAACCACGAGCGACAGGAAGAGAAGAAACCAACGTGTGCGGGAGGAGAGACGGAGGCACCGACGACGAGCCAAGGAGGAGAGCGAGGCCAGAGACGGCAGGAGAACCTGGAGAAGGAGCCACGGAGGACGTGACACCAGCGGAAACGGAGTACACCGCGTACAAGCCCGGTGGCCTAAAAGAGGGAGAGGACGCCCCGGGTCCATCTGCCGTGGCCCGGTTCACGGGTCGTGGCCACAGGCAAGTGCCATTAAAGGGGTCTTTTTGGTGGGGCTGCTGGGGTGCCCGGGTGTAACCACACAGAGGCCGTCTAACTGAGTCCGAAACCCCTCACGACCCTCTCACCATTACAATACCCTCCCTGACCCCGGTCTTTCCCCTTCCCTCACGACCTACTGGTGAAGGTGGCACAACCCCATAGTAGAGTATAGAGTCTAATCAGGGCGTGTCTTTCTTTTTCTTTTGGGCTTCCCCGGTTCTTGGACCTCCCCGGAGAGAGCGAAGACAGGAAGAGAGACGGGAAGACCAGGACAACCCAGAGGACAGGAAGAAGCGATAGGGGGGCCAATCCCATCCATGCCCTAAGCGATAAAGTGGTTCTTTTACGTGGAGGCTGCTTTGATTTACATCTTTAGTTATTGACCCTGTTACAACCTGCCTCCTTGATACTGTGACGCGTAATAAACAGTTTATACCTGGAACATCCCTGACAATGCCTGGTCTCTGTTCATAACCTTAGAATGACCCTCAGGCATTCCTTACAAAGTGGTGTCAGAAGTGGGATTCCGGTGTGCCGAGCCATGACACAGCCCGTGCCTCTGGAGGACATGCTAACCCAATTGGCCGAAGGCCAAAGACATTTGCAGTTGGTTTTTGAGCAACAGTTACAGGCAGCTAGACTGGAGAGAGAAGCATTACAAGGAGCCCTTAAGGACCAGGCAACGGTGGTTGCCTCGAATCAACAGGTGCAGGACACAGCCATACTAAGGCTTACTGATGCCATAGTCCATACCCGAGTTCACCCCACGGTCCCAAGAACAGTCCTGCAGAAATATAAGGAAGGAGAAGACCCTGATTTCTTCTTTCTAAACTTTGAGCGTGTAGCATCCACAGCAGCTTGGCCACAAGAGATATGGGGCCAATACATCGCCCCGCTCCTTTCGGGAGAGCTACAAGCTGCGTACCAAGCCGCCAATCCAGATGAGACGACCGCCTATGTGGATGTAAAAAAAGCGATACTTGAGAGACTGGGGTTCGACCAGGAGCATTACCGCGCCAAATTCAGAAAAGAAAAGTGGACTACCGGAGATAATCCCCGGGCTTTGTACTATAGAATAAGGGATTTAGGTACTAGATGGCTAACACCCCACGTATCCACGATAGAAGAGGTTGTTGAAAAAGTCTTTCTAGAACAATACCTGGATGCCCTACCACCCACCACAAAGTCATGGGTGAAACAACACCCACATCTCACCACTGCTTCTGCGATTGAAATAGCATGTGCCTTCCATCGGGGCCCCGACTTTAGAGCAGGCACTGTACGACCCCAGACTCCGGTTCCACTTTCCCGACCCTCATTGCAATCCTCCTTTAGACCTCCCCAAAAACCCGACCCAAGACCATTGCCGTCCCTCCGTCCTCTTCAAAAACCAGCTCCGGTTTCTGCAGGTGCTAGCGGACAGGGTCCTCAATGTTTCAGCTGCGCTGAATGGGGCCATATAGCCAGACAGTGTCCTCACCGTGTACCCTCCGCTGAACCCATGGAAGTGGGGTACACTCGTGGCAGAATCATGTTAACCAGGGAGGGTTCCCAGCGGTACAAAACGGAGGTGTATTTAAATGGAAACAAGCGCCATCGCTGTTGGACACTGGGTGTCATGTCACGGTGGTTGACGGATCCCTGGTGGGGGACCACCAGTTACAAACCACAGAGCTAGTGAATGTGACATGCGTCCATGGGGATACGAAATCGTACCCCACGGCAGAAGTCCTATTAGATGTGGATAACGACCCACACCTGAAAAGGGTGGGTGTGATTCCCGGTTTACCCGAACCCGTTATCATAGGGACCGACCACCCAAAATTTGAAGCATATATAGAGGGAACAAAAAGACATAACCCCACTTGGCTAGACGAAGCTCCTTTTGTCACTACCGAGATAGAGACCCAAAACGCCCGAGAAAAGAAAAGTAGACGAGAAAGAAGAAAAGATAAGAAAGAGTTTTTTTTTTCACCACTATCACGAACTGCCTTTCCCCTTTCCCTTACAGATACCGAGGAAACACCTCCGTATAGTTTCCGGACTGCCCAACGGAACGACCAAACACTCATAACCGCCTGGGAACAGACCAGGTAGGACCTTATTTCATACTAAAGAAGGGATTGTTATATAGAGCCGAGAAGAGAGACTCTGTAGTAAGGACCCAACTACTTGTTCCCCTATCCTTCAGAAGCCATGTACTCCAGTTGGCCCACAACAAAATGGGGGGTGGCCACTATGGAAAGGAAAATACTCTGAAGTACCTCTTAGAGAAATTTTACTGGCCAGGTGTATATAGGGACGTTGCCAAACACTGCACAACATGCACGCGATGTCAATACACCAGTCCAGGGTCCATCACCAAAGCTCCCCTACTGCCTTTGCCCATCATCGACATCCCCTTTAAGCGAGTTGGGATGGATTTAGTTGGGCCCTTAGTCCCTTCAGCCCGTGGACACCGTTACATACTCGTCATAGTCGACTCTGCCAGCCGATATCCAGAGGCTTTCCCATTGTCTCGCATGACAACCCCAGCTGTGGCCCAGGCTATGATTACCCTGTTTTCACGAGTCGGTTTTCCCTCTGAGATCTTGACCGATCAGGGTACCCCGTTTGTGTCCCGGATGATGAGTCAGATCTGTACCCTGCTCGGGATAAAGAAAATAAGGACATCGGTTTACCACCCACAAACAGGCGGCCTTGTGGAGAGGTATAACAAGACCATCAAAAACCTACTCCGCAAGGTCGTCTCTGACACGGGGAGGGACTGGGATCGGAAACTTCTCTTGGTTCTCTTCGCCTTAAGGACACACGAGCAGAGGTCCACTGGATTTTCCCCGTTTGAGTTGTTGTTTGGGAGAAAACCCCGCACTTTATTAGATATGGCTAGTGAACAGTGGGAAGGGGATGAGGAAGAAGGGAAAGCCCTCTTGAAGTACATCACCGATCTGAAATCCTCCTTAACACACATCTGGGGATTAGTGCAGGAAAATATGCAGGAAGCTCAGGAGACACAAAAAAGGTATTATGATCGCAATAGTCGTCTTAGGGTGTTTCAGCCTGGGGACAAGATCCTTTTGTTACTCCCCTCCACAGACGACAAATTGTTAATGAAGTGGCAGGGACCGTATGTAGTAGAAAAAAGGGTCACCCCTGTAACCTACAGCATCCTACTGCCCCATAGATCAGGGAGTAAACAAATATACCACGTGAATCTCCTGAAGAAATGGGAGGAGCCCGATGTAGAACAAACCCTGGCTTTACTAGCCTGTAACTCCCCACAGTTAGACATTCCTCTCCTATCGGTCCGCGACTTCACTGGCCACCCTGTTCCCTTCGGGGAGGTGTTAACTGCTGAACAAAAAACCCAGCTGGGTATGTTAATAAACATCTTTCCCGACCTCTTTTCTACAAGCCCAGGGAGAACCACCTTGGTCCAGCACGAAATACTAACCCTACATCCACAAATCATAAATCAGAAACCATACCGCATTCCAGAAGCACGTAGGGAGGCAGTGGAAAAGGAAGTGGTAGACATGCTCCATGCAGGCATCATAGAGCCATCCCAGAGTAACTGGTGCTCTCCTATTGTGATTGTGCCAAAGCCAGACGGCAGTCTGTGCTTTTGCATTGATTTTCGACAGGTGAACACCATCACAAAGTTCGACACCTATCCAATGCCACGGATAGACGAGATGGTGGAACGACTGGGCCAAGCCAGCTATATGTCAACCCTAGACCTAACGAAAGGCTACTGGCAAATCTCGTTAGATCCCGCTTCCAAAGAAAAAAACGCTTTTTCCACACCGTCAGGCCTATACCACTTCAAGGTACTCCCGTTCGGGTTACATGGGGCCCCAGCCACATTTCAGAGGCTAATGGACCAGGTGCTAAAGCCGCACCAGAAGTATGCCGCGGCTTATCTTGATGATATCGTGGTTTTTAGCCACACATGGGAAGACCACCTCGTGCTTCTCAAATCCATATTTGTAGCACTACAGGACGCGGGTCTTACCATCAACCCCAAGAAATCCCTCTTAGGAACTGACACCATACAATACCTGGGGTATACCCTACAGGAAGGACACATCAGACCCCAAGTGGATAAGATTGAGGCCATCCGCATCATTCCCAGACCCCAAACCAAGAAAGAGATCCGTTCCTTCTTAGGCTTTATAGGTTATTATAGACGGTTCATTCCCCACTTTTCATCCATAGCTAGTCTACTCACCGACCTCCTGTCCAAAGCACATCCCTCACACATACAGACATGGACCGTAGCACAGGAAGCCACCTTTGAGGCCCTCAAGCGTGCTATTTGCACCGCCCCCGTGTTACAGTGCCCTAACTTCGGTCGCACCTTTGTCTTTCAAACCGATGCCTCTGGCCACGGTTTGGGGGCGGTATTATATCAACCAGACTCCTGCGAAGAACTACGACCCCTGTTGTACATCAGTAGAAAACTGTTCCCCCGGGAATCGAACTACTCTACAATAGAGAAGGAATGTTTAGCCATTAAGTGGGCTATAGAGTCCTTACAATACTACCTCTTAGGCAGACAGTTCTTTGTCCTTACCGATCACGCTCCCCTGACATGGCTCGCACAGAACAAAGACTCCAATTCCCGCATTCTCAGATGGTTTCTTGCCTTGCAACCCTTCTCGTTTCAGACTATCCACATGCCTGGTACGAAGCAATTGAGTGCGGATTACTTGTCCAGGCATCCGTGCTGTGAATGGCTGCAACGTCCATTCCTAAGGGGGGGCGACTGTAAGGAGGCGGAGGACGCGGCCCGGCGGAAGTTGGGCAACACGAACGACAATGGAGAAAACACGCCAGAAACACCCTGCGTTCTAGTCGCGCTCGGAAGGCGTGACGACAGCAAGCATCAGCGAATAGAAAGCCAGCAGGGCAGAACCAGGGAGGACGGCAGGAGCAGCACGGAGAAGGAGCCCGGAGGAGGAGAGAGAACGGCGGAACCACGAGCGACAGGAAGAGAAGAAACCAACTGTGCGGGAGGAGAGACGGAGGCACCGACGACGAGCCACGGAGGAGAGCGAGGCCAGAGACGGCAGGAGAACCTGGAGAAGGAGCCACAGAGGACGTGACACCAGCGGAAACGGAGTACACCGCGTACAAGCCCGGCGGCCTAAAAGAGGGAGAGGACGCCCCGGGTCCAGCTGCCGCGGCCCGGTTCACGGGTCGTGGCCACAGGCAAGTGCCATTAAAGGGGTCTTTTTGGTGGGGCTGCTGGGGTGCCCGGGTGTAACCACACAGAGGCCGTCTAACTGAGTCCGAAACCCCTCACGACCCTCTCACCATTACAACACCCTCCCTGACCCCGGTCTTTCCCCTTCCCTCACGACCTACTGGTGAAGGTGGCACAACCCCATAGTAGAGTATAGAGTCTAATCAGGGCGTGTCTTTCTTTTTCTTTTGGGCTTCCCCGGTTCTTGGACCTCCCCGGAGAGAGCGAAGACAGGAAGAGAGACGGGAAGACCAGGACAACCCAGAGGACAGGAAGAAGCGATAGGGGGACCAATCCCATCCACGCCCTAAGCGATAAAGTGGTTCTTTTACGTGGAGGCTGCTATGATTTACATCTTTAGTTATTGACCCTGTTACAACCTGCCTCCTTGATACTGTGACGCGTAATAAACAGTTTATACCTGGAACATCCCTGACACTGCCTGGTCTCTGTTCATAACCTTAGACTGACCCTCAGGCATTCCTTTACAGACACATTGAAGACGATGAAGTCAATCCACTCTGGGGCCCCCACAGGCCCCTGCCTCACCACATCTTCAACAGATGCCAGCACCATCGCACCCATGCTTCGCCACACCATCAACCGCTCCCTGGAAAACGCCTCCTTCCCTAACAGCTGGAAACACACCAAGATCAACACCATCCTGAAGAAGCCCTCTGCGGATCCCACCGACCTCTAAAACTACAGACCCATCTCCCTGCTCCTGTTCCCAGCGAAAGTCATTGAGAATGCCACCAACAGCCAACTCGCCACCTTCATTGAAGAGCACAACATCCTCGACTCCTCCCAGTCCGGCTTCAGAAAAAACCACAGCACTGAAACTGCCCTCCTCGCCGCTACAGACAACATCCGCTCCCTCCTGGACACAGGAGAAACTGTAGACCTCATCCTCCTCAACCTCTCAGCGGCCTTCGACACAGTCTCCCATTGCATGCAACATGCAAACTCCACGACCCAGGGATCCGGGGCAAGGTCCTTGACTGAATCCACTCTTTCCTCTCCGGCAGAACACAGCGGGTCAGACTCCCTCCATTCCTTTCAGACCCCACACCAACCACCTGCGGAGTCCCCCAGGGGTCCTCCCTCAGCCCCAAGCTCTTCAACATCTACATGGCTCCACTCGCCCCATCATCAGAACCCATTAGCTCAACATTGATTGATACGCAGACGATACCCAACTCATCCTCTCCCTATCCAACGAACCCAATGTAGCAAAACACAACTTTCAAGAAGGCATGGAAGCCGTCACCAAATGGATAAAAAGAAGCTGCCTACAACTCAACACTGACAAAACAGAAGTACTCATCATGGGCCCACACCCTGACTCCTGGATCAACACCTGGTGCCCCCACCCTCGGAAGCCCACCCAACCCCACGGACCATGCATGCAGCCTTGGATTCATCCTGGACTCCGATCTCAAGATGGACCACCAGATCAACTCTGTCGTATACTTCTGCTTCCACACCCTCTACTTCCTACGTAAGACCTTCAAATGGATCCCCCTTGAGCACAGAAAGACAGTCACTCACACCCTCATCACCAGCAGACTCGACTATGGCAATGCACTCTATGCTGGAATAAACAAAAACCTCACCAGCAAGCTACAAAACGCCGCCGTAAAACTGGTCCTCGACCTGCCAAGACACTGCCATATCTCCCAGTACCTGCGCACACTCCACTGGCTACCCATCGAGGCTAGAATCACCTACAAGATTCTCACCCACGCACACAAAGCCCTCCACAATACCGGGCCAGCCTACCTGAACAACCAACTCAAATTCCAAGCACCCCAAAGGACCCTACGATCAGCCCAGCTCTCCTACGCCGTGGTCCCCCACGCCAGAAAGACCAAATTGGGAGGCTGCTCCTTCTCCTTTCTCGCGGCCAGAGTCTGGACCGCCCTACCGCTCCACCTCAGACAGATAACATCACACCCCATCTTCACGAGAAACCTCAAAACTTGGCTCTTCGACAGACCCCCTCCTTGAGGGACTGGAACCTGCACCTCCCCTCCTCCCCAGTGCCTTGAGACCATCACAGGTGAGTAGTCGCGCTAACAAAAACATGATTGATTGATTTCATCAGTAAAAGTGGGTAAGAGCGCACTGCTTGCATGTAACAGCGCCATTACCCCATAGCGTCTTGGTAGTTGGTAGTTCAGTTTTTCACACAAAGGGCCATATGTAGGTGGGCTAATACCGGTCGGTAACGGCCGAAAATCGGTAAATTTCCTGTTACCGACCGGTATTTAGCCCTTTGCGATGTAGGAGGCTGGATTTAAGGATTCGGTTATTTACCGATTCGTTATTTTAAGGTATTGGTAAATTACCAAATCCTTAAATCCTATGTAGGGAGCACTCAAGTGAGTGCATTTTTGGTTTAAGGGTTCGTTATTTACCACCAACTACAAGTTGGTGGTAACTACCAAATACCTTTCCAAAAGCAATTTTGTGCTTTGTTAAAAGTGCCATGTGGCAGACATACATGCCATTATCCCACAGCGTCTTGGTTGTTGTAGTTCAGTTTTTCACACAAAGTTCATATTATTTTTTAGCTAATGCTGTCTTTTCAAATCGATTGGCCTGGGCGGTAAATTCCATTCTGCTTGCGGAATTTGCGAAATTTGGGTAATTTTGTGTTCTGCGGAGAACGAGGAATTGCCCAAAATTCTGCGTTCCGCGACTTCGTGGAATTTTTTGCTTGTTCGCGTTCACAAAATGCATGTTTGCGACATATTTCCCCCGAGCACGCAAACAGTGTTCGCGAACAGGTAAAAAGCATCGCAAACAAGCAATTGCACGTGTTCGCGGAATTTCTGCGCGCCTGCGGAGAATTTTTACCATTTCGCGGAGCTTTGTGTGGTGCGACTGCACAAATTCAGTCCACCCCTAGAAATCGTATCTCTAGACACCAGTTGTTGGACTTGGCCCTACTGGCAGGTTCACCCCCGAGACTTTTTGCTTTTTATGGGTGACTTGGTGTAATGATTTTTGGTTTAGGCGCACTTTACCGCTGTGTCCCAGGGTAAAGTGCGTGCGTGTGTTGAGGTTGGCCTGCCCTCCCATAGGAATGCATGGGGGAATGTATGTGTCCTGGTAGTTCCTGATGCGTGGGGTGTGCAGGCCCGAGTTTGGTATGTGCGGACTCGTGTGAGTGAATGCTGCGCGATGATGTGTGCGGCGTGCATGTACCTAGAAGTGGAAGTGCCACTTCTAGAAGTGGGCACTTCAGTGTGCAGTGTGAAATGTGTGGCTTGTCTGGCTATTGGCTGACGGGGGTCATGTGACGGACTAGGGAAATCCCCAGAGTCAGGAGGAGTCACCCAGTGGTGAATAGGGAGTTAGCATATTGATGGCAGGGGAGGAGTATACCTGGGTCCTGAATCGGACAGGGCTTTCCCCACACAATGCTGGCGCCGGCCCCTGTGGTGCGTCTAATGACCCTAGCCCTGCCAGTGAATAGGGAGAGGGGCTGAGCAAAACAAAGTGCTCAGGAACCTGTTGGAACTGGTTCGCCCCTTCCCTGCACCTGTAGACAAAGACTTTTTACTGTATAAAAAGGGGCTGTGTCCCCTTACAATTTGTTCTCTTCCAGGATCCTGAGGGGGGGCTGCTGCTGCTGGAGGCCAGGAGGAACCGCCACTTTGGACTGCCTTCCTGCCTGGAGGGCCCAGTGAGCTGGCCCCTGGCCCAGCCTTGCCCCCTGCCTACCTTCCAGGATTGTGCTGGACTTTTACATTCTCCCCTAAGCGCCTGGAAGCGCTTTATTTTACTCATAGCGCTAGGAGCGCTTCATTTCGTGCCCCAGCGCTTAGTGAGCGCTTCTGTGTCGCCTTTGCCATGTCAGGGAATCCCCGGTGTAGGGATTCCCCCCCTCTTTGGGCCGAGATTACGAGCGGGTGCCCACCCCGCGTCTACGTGCTTAAACGGGAGCCTACCCCGTTGCTGACTGTATTTTACCGGTGGCGGGTGCCACCCTGCCACTTTATCGACTTAAGGCGTAGGCGGGAGCCCACCCCGCTCGCCCGTGCTAAATTCACCGCCGCCGCCCGGGACATCCAGGAAGCCAGGCAACCTGCGCCGAGACGTGGGCGGGGCCTGGTTTGAAGGGAGGAAGTCCGTCGTCTGGCTCGCGGGCGGAAGCTGAGCCCAGCCGGAGGAGACGCGCAGAGGATCCATCGAGGGAGCCTCGCAAGTGCAGCCGCCAGAATCCCGGTGAGTGGGGGCAGCATTGTGGGCCTCAGAGCACCGGACGCTCCCTCGAAGGGCGGGCGCAGTGCTCCTCGAGCCTGTGAGGCTCCAACATATACGGGGGCAGCATTCCTTGAGCGCGTTGCACGCTCCAACGTCAGGGGCATTTTTCTTAAGAGCCGTGAAGGCTCTGGGGGCATTATTCTTTTTGAGTCCATGAGAAGGACTCCAACGAAGGGGGACTAAGTGTTCACAGAGCCCCGTGAGGCTCTAACGCGGTGCCCATGTGTTTTCAGAGCCCACGAGGCTGCCACGTTATTCGGGGGCATTTCATTCGCTTTTCTGAGTCCAGAGGGACTCCAACACTTGGGGACATTCTTTTTGGCAGAGCCCAGGGAGGCTCCAAGGCATGCCATATTTGTTCTAAGGGCCCAGAGGTGCCCAGGCCCCAGTCCCTACAGCTGCCCAGCACTTAGTGGGCAGCTGCCACGTTTAGGTTGTGCCTTGTGCGCCTGGCTTGCGCAGCCTGCATAGTCGCTCCCTGATATCGCTGTATATTGGGTATTTCTGCATCCCTAGGGCGCTTGGTGATTTTCATACATGTACTTTTTGCGCCTGCGCAATGCCTTCATGATATTTTCTGTCCTGAATTGTCTTTACACCTCTGAATGTGATGCATCATGGGTAACGTTCTATTACCCCTACAGGTATTGTGATACTTAGGTGGTTGTTTTCTCCCTAGTACAGGTGGTGCTAGTGAGGTCCTGATTCCCTGCGCAATATTGTCCTAAGGTGGTTAGGGTTGCGTAGGTGGTGCTTACCTGACACCAGTAGTTACTGGTTGTGTGCTACATTTGCTATTTTGTACCACAGTATTATTCCTATGTTCTAAAAAGTGCTAATTCCTGACAGTGGTCCAGGTGGCCCTGTCCCCTGTACATATATTCCCTTGTAAATTCTGCCCGTGCCTGTCGGCACATTGTAAAGTGTGTGTTTTTATCTGATGTGTTGTGTATAATACAAAGGTTATTTTTTATATAATACCTTGTGTGGAGTTTCCTTTGTGGTGGGCCTTGGGGGTTGTTGCTGGGTGCGCGCGCAAACGCTTTACACATTGCCTCCGGGATAAGCCTGACTGCTCGTGCCAAGCTACCAAGGGGGTGAGCAGGGGTTATCTTTGGCGTGTAACTCCCCAGCCCTGACTAGAGTGGTGGTTTCTGCCTGGCTTTGGCGCAAGCCCTAGCCAGCCAGAAATCCCATTTCTAACACCAGTGTTTTGGATTTCTTCCCTCATCAGTAGAGAATATTTATGGGTTGCTGGACATGCTGCCAATTTTCTCAGGTATACCCCACTCATAGCCTGCAGGCGTTCCAAAGCTCGTCAGCTTGGGGATAGCTCACAAGAGCGTTTTATCACAAAAGTGGGTAGGAGTGCACTGCTTGCATGTAACAGCGCCATTACCACTTAGCGTCTTGGCAGTTGTAGTTCAGTTTTTCACACACAGTTCATATTATTTTACAGCTAATGCTGTCTTTCAAAATCGTATCTCTAGACACCAGTGTTTTGGGATTCCTCCCTCATTAGTAGAAAATATTTACGGGTTTCTGAACATGCTGAACATGCTGCCAATTTTCTCAGGTATAATCCCACTTATGGCATGCTTGCGTTCCAAAGCTCGTCAGCATGGGGGTGGCTCACGAGAGCCTTTCATCAGTGAAAGTGGGTAGGAGCGCACTGCTTGCATGTAACAGCGCATTACCTCATAGTGCCTTGGTAGTTGTAGTTCAGTTTTTCACACAGTAGCTTGAATTTATTTATTTTTTGGTGCTACTGACACAAGCGACTTCCAGAGAGAATATGGAGGTGGTAGACTCAATCTGCATCTTAGGGGAATCACTGTATGTGGTGGTGTCTGCATCTGAGTTGTGTGCCATTCAGAGCTTGCTATGCAGGTGATGCTGGCAGTTGTCATCCTCTTCTTCCTCATCACCCCGTCTTCTATCTCCATGATCGGATCTGCGTCTTCTCTCATCACCACCACCAGCTATAATTTTTAAGGTGCTCTTCCCACCGGATTGCATGATGTTTTTTCATATGGGACGTTTAACCTACAGCATCATAGTGTGAACCTGGCTTAACTTGACAAACACTAGTGTGGCACATGGACCGTATTGCAATGTTATCCTCCTGCTTGCTAATCATAAAAAAATACCAAACTTTGGCATAGAACATTTTTAATGTGGAACTGCCAGTGCTTGAAGAACTGGAGGTATGCGGGTCTGTCATTTGCCTCTTTGCAGTGTGTACTTTGACTGAGGTAGTGGTGGATGCAAGTCTCAGTGAAAAATTAACAAACATAGAAGGAGGCTGTTGTGGCGGTGGAGCCATATCACTTTGAGCAGGTTGAATACGAGGGGTCCTCTCGGTGTCCTTTGAGCCTCCCTACATAATGACATTACTTAGCTCATCCTCATCACTGTCTTTTCCATAATTTTAGGCTTTCATGAACTTTCCTTTTCCCTTTATTCTTGTCGCGGGTCTCAGACTTAGCTGGGGTGAGGATGTGGTCCGTCGGCTGCGCTGCCGCCTCTGGTGCAGGAAACCAGGGTTTGAGCCTCGAGGTCGCATCCACATCCTGGGATTCTGGGCAAATCACTCAATCTCCCCATGCCTGAATGTGTAATATAAATATGGTGCTATGTAAAGCGCTCCAATACCTTCGGGTCGAGTTCGCGCTATATAAATATGCAAAAAAAAAAAAAAAATCCTTGTCCAGATCATCAGGTGGGAGGCTTGGAGAAGATGGTGAAGTAAAAAAATGTTCTTGCTGGAGATCGGGAAGCTAAAGGGCTACATCTTGCTCAGCAGAAGGCTCAAGCTCCTATTCTGCTCCTACTTAAGAAAGAACTGTTTCTGGCTGCAGCCCCTGTTGTCCACTTTGCTCAGTTTCCTGCGACAATTGGGTACTTTGCCACAGATACAAATCTAGTTCACTCACTGCTCAATGCCATGACTGCAGTGGCTGCCTCACTGAGAGACATAGGCTTAGATTGGGGTGGTGCCAATAATGCAGGAGTGCTGCTCCCAGCCTTTTGCTGCCTGGAGGAATGTGCGGCTGGCACTCCACTTTTCCTGAAAAAGGTGGAAGGTGGCACACCAGTGAAGGCAATCTCCTTTTTCTTCTCCTCACTGGCCACTTTCTTGGCAGGAACACCTTTCTTTGGGACCATCTTCAAGTTCTTAGCTGTGGCAGTTGGCACTTAGCTGTGCAAGAGGAGGCTGAGGACAAATTAGGTAATGTCACTTAGTGCAAGAAATCATTCAGTGAAATGTGGCATTTACAGTTTGAAAAAATAAATATGTATATAGACCTGTTGAATTGTGTGGCTCGTTCTTCTCCTATTTGAAGGGAACTTGATTCGTATTTTGTGTGTGCGGCCACAGCGCACAGAGCCCCCACCCCACAAGCAGTTCGGCGGAAACAGTGGCATTCGTTTGGACTCACCTCATGGACTGGGGATACCGCCGAACCTCCGCATCCACAGCTGTAACCTGCTATTTACTTAGACCGTGACTGCACGAGGGAGCATCACACACTGAGGCGATGTTCCGAGGAGAAGGCTGTATTTTGCGGTGGGGTGAATGTTCCAGGTCAGCCGCTTGTGTCCACGAAGATCGAGGGGCAAGGTGAGAGGAAGTAGTCCCCGCCCACTTGGGGAGTACTTGCGATGGTGACTGCCTCACGGAAACTCGGAGTGCCGAGCTTTCAAGACGCTCCCTAGTGCCTGCCAGTAAGTCTCATCCAATTGTAGCGAGGCCAGCTGGATTTAAAGGTGGACTTATGCAAGCAATTCTAAATCCTTTGGCATTTGAAAAAGTCAGTAGACGAAACGCGTCATGCCTGGTAATGCAGAATAAAGCGCGCCAAGACCTGTTGAATTGTGTGGCTCGTTCTTCTCCTACTTGAAGGGAACATGGTTCGTATATATATATATATATATATATAAAACGTCTCACCAAGTGTATCTCGTACACAGAGGCACTCCTCCCCAGGAAACAACACAGCAAATCCGAAGTTCCTTTACAAGATTTTTAATGTGCTTCAAGCCAAGATTATACCCAACGCGTTTCGACGAACATATCGTCTTGGTCACGGGTAAATATCTGTTCAATCTCCACAGTTAAATACAATTACACGAAAAGAAAGGACAACGGCACTTTGCACACGTTTGGCATTCATTAACATAAAAAGAGGACTGATATTCATATTCGTGCCTGTTCCGAATTTTGGCGGCCATCTTTAAGTGATAATGTACTCGTAATCATGCCGACTACATTCTCAATAAAGTTGTATAATACAATAACTAAGGTTTTAGCGACCATCTTTAAACATTAGCATACTAATAGTGCTGAATTTAGTGATTCCATCTTCATAACGTTGTATCTTTCGAGCATACCCATTACGAGAACAAAAATTAGCGAAAACAATTATAAATTCATATTGCTGCAAACATATTAGTATGGGCAGTTAATCAATAACAAATGATAAATTAATCCTATATTCTCCTTTATGTGTGTCAATCACGCATTATAATTCATTCAACTTAGTTCTCAGGTTGCATTTCAATCATGTTATGGGTCTAAAGTCAGAAGGCACACTTCATCATCATCGTATTATCCCAAGTGGGTAAGTATTCCCAGACTTAAATTAAATGAATAAGGGATATTATATCCAAGTGGATAGCCTGAACTAGTATCTGAAACAAGACATCGCTCTAATAATCTTTTTCTATTGTACATAGTCTAATCTAATTACTTCTCAATACACTAACATCAGTTTTGCAACTTAAATATTCAAATATTCAAATATTCAAATATTGTGTCTTACAACAAAATTAAGCCCAAGTGGGCACGCGTTATTCTGACTCTTGCGATTATATTTCAATTGATACTTTCAATCTTGATTGTTGTCTCTTTCATCCTTTACTCTACTTCTGGGATCACCTAATAACAAAACAAAATTCGGTCAGACTAGTCCTCTTAAAGTTCTAGCGCCAATATTGTCCAACTGAAAGGATTAATACAGATTCAACGTAGAGCAGTTCAGAGCTAAATTACTATCAGTTTAACAAGAGATAATATCTAAGGTTAAGAACCTATGCCAAGAGAATAGAAATGGAAATCCGAACATTTCAATTATGCAGCAAAGTCTTACAAAACCATTGAGGTCACAGGAAAAATAACAATCATAACAGTTAGAACTTGCAGTTTCCTAAGTAAAATCTGATAGAATCTTATAGAATCAGTCGCCTAGGTGCCAGGATAATTCTTCCTCTGAATTTAAACCTGCCGGAATCTTGGTATCGAGTTCCATAATGTACCTAGACTCAAGTTGACGTAATTTGCGAATTCTATCACCCCCCCTCATGGAGGGCAAAATTCGGTCTATAACAAAAAACTTTAAAAGGTTACGATTACTTTTATGGAACTCCTCAAAGTGCCTGGCAATGGGGGACAATTTATCCTTATTTTGAATTGCCCGCATATGCTCCAAGATGCGTTTCTTAGCAGCAAACATGGTGCTGCCCACATACTTCTTGGGGCAAGGGCATACCAACACATAGACACAATAATCTGACAAGCATGTTAAATGTTTCTCGATGCGTCTATTGCTGTCCGAAACTGGAAAGTACACTGTTTTAACATTGGTACTGGATTTACAAGCCTTGCATGACATGCATGTAAAAAACCCTTGGACATCCAAATAAGATCCTCTTTTGCCGGGTACCTCATTACTGCATAGTTTATCCTTTAAAGAGTTAGCTTTTCTATAGGTGACAACTGCGGCATCTCCTATAATGTCCTCCAATGTGGGTTCTGTTTTTAAAATCCCCCAATGTCTATTTAGACAGCTTCTTACCTCATGGGAACTAGAATTAAAGGTCGAAATGAATCTCACAGTTTGAACATCATTCGTCTGAACTTTGGTCTTTGTTAATAGTTCAGATTGTGTGAAATGGTTTGCCTTCGAGAGTGCATCTAAAATCACATTTAATTTATAGCCTCTTTCGACAAATCTTTTAGTCATGCATTCACTTTCGTTTTTGAAATCCGCATCCGTGCTGCAATTTCTCCGAGCCCGGAGAAATTCCCCATATGGAATACTGCGAATTACATTTTTGGGATGGTTACTTTCTGCGTGTAGTAAGGTGTTACCTGCAGTACTCTTACGATACAGGCGAGAACATAGCTTATTATTAACAGCCTCAATTTCTAAATCCAAAAATTGGATTTTCTGACTATTAATTGTTCCTTCCAGTTTTAAATTCTTAGTGTTCTTGTTTAGACTGGAAATAAAGCTTTCCGCTAGTTCTTGTGAGCCATCCCAGATGATGAATAAATCATCAATATACCGCAGCCATATTTTCACATGGCTGCGGTATAGCTCATTTGTTCTGGACACCTGCTGCTCCCAGTAGCCCATAAAAAGATTAGCAAAACTGGGAGCAAAACAGGTGCCCATGGCTGTCCCTTGTCTTTGTCTGTAAAATTTATCATTAAAGATAAAAAAATTATTCTCCAGACAAAATTTCATCATTTTTAATACCATCTCCGTATGTTCCAAAAATGAGACCGATCTAGTGTTCAAGAATTGTTTGCAGGCCTCTATTCCATCAGTATGTAGGATAGAGGTATATAGACTGCACACGTCCAACGAAATTAGCAAGAAGCTGTCCTCCCATCTAACCTCTTTGATTTTGTTTAGGAAGTCTTTGCTGTCTTGTAAGTATGATGGCATAGTCTGAACATATGGCCGTAAAAAGAAATCAATATATTTAGAAGTATTCTCTGTTAGACACCCTATCGAGGAGACAATAGGTCTCCCTGGAGGTGAAATGGGATTTTTGTGTAGTTTAGGTAATAAATAAAGAATGGGTATTTTTGGATTACGGTTCAAAAGAAAAGAGTACTCATCCCATTCTAAAATTCCCTTCGTATGCCATTCTTTAAGCATAATGTGAAATGAGACATTGGATTCCTCTATGGCACTGATTGGTATTTGTTCATAGCACACTTGATTATTCACTTGACTCAACCCTTCTTGTAGATAGTCATGCACATTTAAAATAACAACGTTTCCACCTTTGTCTGACTGGCGTATCACAATATTTCTATCTGATTGTAGGGATTTAATTGCTAGTCTCTGATCCTTAGTCAGATTGTCCCCCAGCCATTTCTTTTTCTTTGCCAAATTTTTGAGGTCATTGATCACCAGGGTTTCAAAGATATCAATGCCACACGGTGGGAGCGTTGGATTAAACACAGATTTTGGTTTGAAATGGTTCGGACAATTCAAGTTCGTTTTGTAGCCCAATGTTTGTGCGTTAATTGCTCCTATTTCAACATTCTCATCATCTAATTCCTTCAGAGCAATTAAAGTGTTGACTTCATTGATAGTTTCAATAACCGGCAAACATGTGGGATGAGTGCTGTGAGTTATAACATTTTTAACTTTCAATTTGTGCCATTTATGCAAACGTAATTTGCGAGTGAAATAAAACAAATCAATTCTCTCTTGGGAATAGGAAAAGTTAGAGGAAGGGCAAAAAGAAAGGCCATATTGTAAGACCTCCAACTCAGCAATATTCAATGATCGTAGGGAAAGATTTACCACATTTCTGCAGTCATTCATTTTCCTCTTCTTTTTTGCCCCCGTGTTTCCACTCCCATTGGGGTTGTCGTTGCTTTGCCGCCATCCGCCCCTCCTGGTTTGCTTGTGGATGGCGAGTTTTTGCCTCTTCCTCTGCCGCGTCCTGTGAAGCCTCGTCCTCGTCCCCTTCCTCGGCCTCGATCGATTTGCCAATTTTGTTGATTTGACGTTAAATTCATCAGACGAAACTCTTCCCAAAAATTTGCTGATTTACTCGGAATCAACGTTGGTTGTGGGGTGCCTTCATCCGACACGTCACTTTCCACCACATCGCTTTCAACTTCACCTCCTGTTGGAATAGTGTCTATACTACCTTGAAGTCCTTTGCGATTCATATGATCATACTTGTGACTAAATGTAAATATTCTGCCTGCTTGATAATCAATCTTGTCTCGCAAGAATTTCCTTTCTTTCTTGGCAATGATCTCTTCCTCATATTTCTCTGTTCTTTTATGAAATTATTTTGAGCAAAATTCGAAGTCCTCTTGGACCATCATATGAAGATCCAGATTCTGAATTAGCGGAGGAATGGGCAGAAAACCTGATGGACTGTTCTAATCGCATGCTTTCTATTTTGATTAAGTATGCTTGGAAGGAGAGAGCTTCGCTGCTCAAAATAATTTCAGAATTGAAAGAAGAAATACAAAAAGAGGATACGACTGAGAACTTTACCACCAAGTTGGAGGAAATTAATAAAAGAACAGAGAAATATGAGGAAGAGATCATTGCCAAGAAAGAAAGGAAATTCTTGCGAGACAAGATTGATTATCAAGCAGGCAGAATATTTACATTTAGTCACAAGTATGATCATATGAATCGCAAAGGACTTCAAGGTAGTATAGACACTATTCCAACAGGAGGTGAAGTTGAAAGCGATGTGGTGGAAAGTGACGTGTCGGATGAAGGCACCCCACAACCAACGTTGATTCCGAGTAAATCAGCAAATTTTTGGGAAGAGTTTCGTCTGATGAATTTAACGTCAAATCAACAAAATTGGCAAATCGATCGAGGCCGAGGAAGGGGACGAGGACGAGGCTTCACAGGACGCGGCAGAGGAAGAGGCAAAAACTCGCCATCCACAAGCAAACCAGGAGGGGCGGATGGCGGCAAAGCAACGACAACCCCAATGGGAGTGGAAACACGGGGGCAAAAAAGAAGAGGAAAATGAATGACTGCAGAAATGTGGTAAATCTTTCCCTACGATCATTGAATATTGCTGAGTTGGAGGTCTTACAATATGGCCTTTCTTTTTGCCCTTCCTCTAACTTTTCCTATTCCCAAGAGAGAATTGATTTGTTTTATTTCACTCGCAAATTACGTTTGCATAAATGGCACAAATTGAAAGTTAAAAATGTTATAACTCACAGCACTCATCCCACATGTTTGCCGGTTATTGAAACTATCAATGAAGTCAACACTTTAATTGCTCTGAAGGAATTAGATGATGAGAATGTTGAAATAGGAGCAATTAACGCACAAACATTGGGCTACAAAACGAACTTGAATTGTCCGAACCATTTCAAACCAAAATCTGTGTTTAATCCAACGCTCCCACCGTGTGGCATTGATATCTTTGAAACCCTGGTGATCAATGACCTCAAAAATTTGGCAAAGAAAAAGAAATGGCTGGGGGACAATCTGACTAAGGATCAGAGACTAGCAATTAAATCCCTACAATCAGATAGAAATATTGTGATACGCCAGTCAGACAAAGGTGGAAACGTTGTTATTTTAAATGTGCATGACTATCTACAAGAAGGGTTGAGTCAAGTGAATAATCAAGTGTGCTATGAACAAATACCAATCAGTGCCATAGAGGAATCCAATGTCTCATTTCACATTATGCTTAAAGAATGGCATACGAAGGGAATTTTAGAATGGGATGAGTACTCTTTTCTTTTGAACCGTAATCCAAAAATACCCATTCTTTATTTATTACCTAAACTACACAAAAATCCCATTTCACCTCCAGGGAGACCTATTGTCTCCTCGATAGGGTGTCTAACAGAGAATACTTCTAAATATATTGATTTCTTTTTACGGCCATATGTTCAGACTATGCCATCATACTTACAAGACAGCAAAGACTTCCTAAACAAAATCAAAGAGGTTAGATGGGAGGACAGCTTCTTGCTAATTTCGTTGGACGTGTGCAGTCTATATACCTCTATCCTACATACTGATGGAATAGAGGCCTGCAAACAATTCTTGAGCACTAGATCGGTCTCATTTTTGGAACATACTGAGATGGTATTAAAAATGATGAAATTTTGTCTGGAGAATAATTTTTTTATCTTTAATGATAAATTTTACAGACAAAGACAAGGGACAGCCATGGGCACCTGTTTTGCTCCCAGTTTTGCTAATCTTTTTATGGGCTACTGGGAGCAGCAGGTGTCCAGAACAAATGAGCTATACCGCAGCCATGTGAAAATATGGCTGCGGTATATTGATGATTTATTCATCATCTGGGATGGCTCACAAGAACTAGCGGAAAGCTTTATTTCCAGTCTAAACAAGAACACTAAGAATTTAAAACTGGAAGGAACAATTAATTGTCAGAAAATCCAATTTTTGGATTTAGAAATTGAGGCTGTTAATAATAAGCTATGTTCTCGCCTGTATCGTAAGAGTACTGCAGGTAACACCTTACTACACGCAGAAAGTAACCATCCCAAAAATTTAATTCGCAGTATTCCATATGGGGAATTTCTCCGGGCTCGGAGAAATTGCAGCACGGATGCGGATTTCAAAAACGAAAGTGAATGCATGACTAAAAGATTTGTCGAAAGAGGCTATAAATTAAATGTGATTTTAGATGCACTCTCGAAGGCAAACCATTTCACACAATCTGAACTATTAACAAAGACCAAAGTTCAGACGAATGATGTTCAAACTGTGAGATTCATTTCGACCTTTAATTCTAGTTCCCATGAGGTAAGAAGCTGTCTAAATAGACATTGGGGGATTTTAAAAACAGAACCCACATTGGAGGAAATTATAGGAGATGCCGCAGTTGTCACCTATAGAAAAGCTAACTCTTTAAAGGATAAACTATGCAGTAATGAGGTACCCGGCAAAAGAGGATCTTATTTGGATGTCCAAGGGTTTTTTACATGCATGTCATGCAAGGCTTGTAAATCCAGTACCAATGTTAAAACAGTGTACTTTCCAGTTTCGGACAGCAATAGACGCATCGAGAAACATTTAACATGCTTGTCAGATTATTGTGTCTATGTGTTGGTATGCCCTTGCCCCAAGAAGTATGTGGGCAGCACCATGTTTGCTGCTAAGAAACGCATCTTGGAGCATATGCGGGCAATTCAAAATAAGGATAAATTGTCCCCCATTGCCAATCACTTTGAGGAGTTCCATAAAAGTAATCGTAACCTTTTAAAGTTTTTTGTTATAGACCGAATTTTGCCCTCCATGAGGGGGGGTGATAGAATTCGCAAATTACGTCAACTTGAGTCTAGGTACATTATGGAACTCGATACCAAGATTCCGGCAGGTTTAAATTCAGAGGAAGAATTATCCTGGCACCTAGGCGACTGATTCTATAAGATTCTATCAGATTTTACTTAGGAAACTGCAAGTTCTAACTGTTATGATTGTTATTTTTCCTGTGACCTCAATGGTTTTGTAAGACTTTGCTGCATAATTGAAATGTTCGGATTTCCATTTCTATTCTCTTGGCATAGGTTCTTAACCTTAGATATTATCTCTTGTTAAACTGATAGTAATTTAGCTCTGAACTGCTCTACGTTGAATCTGTATTAATCCTTTCAGTTGGACAATATTGGCGCTAGAACTTTAAGAGGACTAGTCTGACCGAATTTTGTTTTGTTATTAGGTGATCCCAGAAGTAGAGTAAAGGATGAAAGAGACAACAATCAAGATTGAAAGTATCAATTGAAATATAATCGCAAGAGTCAGAATAACGCGTGCCCACTTGGGCTTAATTTTGTTGTAAGACACAATATTTGAATATTTGAATATTTGAATATTTAAGTTGCAAAACTGATGTTAGTGTATTGAGAAGTAATTAGATTAGACTATGTACAATAGAAAAAGATTATTAGAGCGATGTCTTGTTTCAGATACTAGTTCAGGCTATCCACTTGGATATAATATCCCTTATTCATTTAATTTAAGTCTGGGAATACTTACCCACTTGGGATAATACGATGATGATGAAGTGTGCCTTCTGACTTTAGACCCATAACATGATTGAAATGCAACCTGAGAACTAAGTTGAATGAATTATAATGCGTGATTGACACACATAAAGGAGAATATAGGATTAATTTATCATTTGTTATTGATTAACTGCCCATACTAATATGTTTGCAGCAATATGAATTTATAATTGTTTTCGCTAATTTTTGTTCTCGTAATGGGTATGCTCGAAAGATACAACGTTATGAAGATGGAATCACTAAATTCAGCACTATTAGTATGCTAATGTTTAAAGATGGTCGCTAAAACCTTAGTTATTGTATTATACAACTTTATTGAGAATGTAGTCGGCATGATTACGAGTACATTATCACTTAAAGATGGCCGCCAAAATTCGGAACAGGCACGAATATGAATATCAGTCCTCTTTTTATGTTAATGAATGCCAAACGTGTGCAAAGTGCCGTTGTCCTTTCTTTTCGTGTAATTGTATTTAACTGTGGAGATTGAACAGATATTTACCCGTGACCAAGACGATATGTTCGTCGAAACGCGTTGGGTATAATCTTGGCTTGAAGCACATTAAAAATCTTGTAAAGGAACTTCGGATTTGCTGTGTTGTTTCCTGGGGAGGAGTGCCTCTGTGTACGAGATACACTTGGTGAGACGTTTTATGACAACAGGATTTCCTCGGACCCTGTTTTGTGCACCGCCGCAATTGTGTCCCGGAGGACTGAGGAAGTGGAAAGTGATATATATATATATATATATATATATATATATATATATATATATATATATATATATTATCTACTGGCGGTTGCCAGTAGATAGTTATAGTTAGGACCTATTTTCCATAGGAAATCCGCAACATTCTATTCCCAATAAGTCTGGCGCCGGTTGATTAATCCTCGCAAAATTTTCCAAACTTTTGGCCAGCTCCACTCCGCTCCTACCCTGAAAGTTTCGTGGTGATTCGTCAAGCGGGTGCCGAGAAAAAAGGGGGGTCCCAAAACGCATTTTCCCCATGCAATTTCCTATAGGATTTGTTGTCGCAGCTACAGCCCGAACCGCTAAACGGAATTACACCATATTTGGCAAAGAGGTAGTCCTTAGTTCAGACTTGTGCCTTTTGCATAAATGGTGTGAATCTGTTCAGTAGTTCCTGAGAAAATGAGGGTAAAAAAGTTAGTGATATCTATGGCCGGGGAGGATCCGCGCACCCTACCCACACAGTAAGCGCACCCTCCCCGAACCGAGCGCGCACCCTGACGATCACACGCTGAATGCTAATTGGCTTTTGAGTGTCTGTCTACATTCAAAACCAGGAACTGTTGGCGGCCATTTTCTGCCTCGGTAGAAGCGAGGCTGAAGAAGCAAGGGGAATAAGTGTGTAAAACATATAAAGGGGGCAGTGTGGAAATACTCTGACTCTCTAGATCTGCTTAGGGGGTCCCAGAAGGACCCCTTGGGGCCCCCTTTTTTGAAAGGCGAATTACGCACACGGTGCGCGCATCCTATCGCGTTGGGGGCACGGATTCTCTCGCGTTGGGTGCGCGGATCCAAAAAACATGGAAAAAAAATATATAAAAGAAAGTTTTGAACATATAGTTAAAAAATATTTTAAAAAATATGTTTGAAAAACCCAGTAGAAACAAATAATATTTTTTAATTTTGGAAATATTTAAATGAAAAAATAGGGTAAAAAATAGTGTTAAAAAAGAATTTCAAAAAAACATAATTAATGAAATATAGAAATCCAATGAAAATCATTAAACATGATATCTTTAGAGATAAGTTATAGATAGGAATTAGCATTTAAAAAACCTTTGAAATTCACTGAAAAAACCATAGGTTTCATGCACGTTATAGTTAGGAATTGGCATTTAAAAAACCTTTGAAATTCACTGAAAAAACCATAGGTTTCAGGGGCATTATAGTTAGCTGGACATTTCCCTCATACAAAACCCTAGAAATTCCCCCGTTATAGTTAGTTCAGCTAACTATAACTCGCGCCCCCGCAATGCACTACTGATGACGTCACATATTACATCACTCATGACATCTCAAATGACATCACTGATGACATCACTGATGACGTCATCTAGTGAGTCTGTGTTTCTGTAACGTTTTAATATGTTTAATATATATAGGGAAAGGCCTGTGTAAGAATGAGTGGGTGTACAAGTGTGTGAATGGATGATTTTCTAGGTGTGTAACTGACTCTATAAGTGAGTCATTAAATGTATCTTGCTGCAGACTAGTGACTCAACTGTGTGAATGTCTGTATGTGTCTGTGTGTTGGTGTATAAGTGGCTGCATGGTTTTGTGAATAGCTATATGAGTGTCTATATGGGTTATTGATTGGTTGTCTGAGTATCTGTATGGGTGCCTGAGTGTTTGTGTGGGTAGGGTGTGTGTGCATAGATGTGTGAGTGGGTGTTTCTCTGGGTGCATGGTTTTAAGAGTGCAACTGTGATGGACTGTATGGTTGGCTGAGTGTATGTATGGGTGTGTTAGTGATTGAATGTATATCTCAGTTGTACATGTGTCAGTAACTACATATGTGAAACGCAGTGTATATGTGTGTAAGAGTATATAACTATCTATATGTGAGAGTGTGTGATTGCGGGAGTGGCTGTATGGATGAGTGTGTACTTGTATCAGTAATTGTATAAGAGCGTCAGAATTTGTTAGTATTTTTATGAGTAAATGAACTTGAGTGTGTTTAACTGTATAGGTGAGTAAATTGGACTGTGTTTAATTATTTGCATGACTGACTAGGTGTGTCAGTACCTCAATGGATGATTGGCGGTGTGTGAGTGTCTATATAGGTGTATAAATGCATATGATAGTCCTGTACGGAGTGACTGTAAGTATGAGTGACTGTACAGGTGAGTGAGTGGAGGTGTATGTAGACCTAAGAGTCAATGAGTGGGTATGTAGTTATTGGTATTGGAGTATCTATGGTTTTCAAAATGGCCGTCTGAAATTTTGAGTCGGTGTATCAAAGGTTATATTAGGGTGTGAGAAGATGCACTAATTTATCACATGGATGACGTCGTCAGTGATGTCATCAGTGATGTCATTTGAGATGTCATCAGTGATGTCATCAGTGATGTCACTGACCATGTCATGATTGATGTAATATGTGATGTCATCAGTAGTGCATTGCGGGGGCACGAGTTATAGTTAGCTGAACTAACTATAACGGGGGTATTTCTAGGGCTTTGTATGAGGGAAATGTCCAGCTAACTATAACGCCCCTGAAACCTATGGTTTTTTCAGTGAATATATATATATATATATATATCCCAACTACGTTCCACCAGGCGGCTGAACTCTCAGCGGGTGCCTCCGTGCGATGGGTGAGGTCGTTTGTTCCACAACAACTACAAAAAGATTACGGAGCACTCTAGGGGTCTTTCAAAAAGATTTATTGGGCAGACACGTTTCGGTATTTTACCTTCCTCAGTGCCCTCAATCATTACGAATTTTCTGCACAGCTTACGATCTTTTAATAAATATCCACCCCCATTGGATGGGCTACCACCAATCAGGAAACAACACCATTTTTTTGTGCATCGGCGTGTGTCATCGGAAAGAGAAGGAGCCTCAATGTCCCATAGTGCACCATCAATTAATGAAATATTAGGTTTGTAGCAACTTTAATGTCATTTCCAGTGATAGTCACTTAATGTCTCATTTCATGGCTTTGCATCTTCCTTGCTACCACTGTTTTCATTGTGCACAGCTCCTGCTGGTGTCCCGCATATGGTTGGTGCACCACAGACTTGAATAGTCCGCATCCCTCAAGGCTGGCAGGCTCTGGAAGCAGCGGTTCAGGCATGCCAACTATATCCCAACTACGTTCAACCAGGCGGCCGAACTCTCAGCGGGTGACTCCGTGCGACGGGTGAGGTTGTTTGTTCCACAACAACTATGAAAAGATTACGAAGCACTCTAGGGGTCTTTCAAAAAGATTTATTGGGCAAACCCGTTTCGGTATTGTACCTTCCTCAGTGACCTCAATCATTACGAATTTTCTGCATAGCTTACGATCTTTTAATAAATATCCACCCCATTGGATGGGCTACCACCAATCAGGAACCAACACCATTTTTTGTGCATCGGTGTGTGTCATCGGAAAGAGTAGGATAAGGGAAATATATATATATATTCACTGAAAAAAACACAGGTTTCAGGGACGTTATAGTTAGTTGGACAATTCACTTGTACAAAACCATAGAAATTAGAAATGTGGCCGTTATAGTTAGTTGAGCTAAGTATAACTCGCACATCCGCAATGCATTGCTGATGACATCACCTATTACATCACTCATGACATGGTCAGTTGACATCACTCATGACTTGCTGTTTGTCTGTTTCGCCGCATTGCCAGCCCGTATTTTGAAGGAGGGGACTTCAGAATCCATAGTCCCATGCGCCAGGGGATGGGCCGACACACCTTCCAAGCGCCAGGAGGTGCTTAAGAGGTGGCCGCGGCTCCCGCAGCGCGGGACGTGCACGGGCAGGCACAGGCCGTTCCCAGGCTCATCTGCGCCCATCTTAGACCGAATGAGACCGGGCTGGGCCAACCCCCTAAGTTCTTCATTTCCAGGACAGTCTCCAATACAGTGGTGAGCTATCATCTTCAAATTGCCAATGTCACTGTTACTGTTATTGTTTTGTCATTATCATCATGAATAAACATAAATTAGGCGCAGGTAAGGGAGTCACTGGGACGCTTGATGCCTATTTATTGAGGGCTGAGTCCGCACTTATCCACGAGATACAACTTACAGAATGCAGACTTTCCTTGGAGCCGCTGCCCACACAGTCTAGGCCTGTTCCCGCCGAGTTGTCTGCCGCAAACAGTCATGAAATACCCTCCCCCCGAGTTAGCTTGATTCAACATTCGGAATCTGAAATAGAAATAGTTTCCCCTAATTCTCCTGACTTGGAAAGTGGACCTGATAGACTTCATGTAATCGCCAGAGGACGGAAAACTACTTTGAGTCCTGAAACTGTCAAAGAATCCAAGTTGAAAAAAAGGAAGGGGCAAGGGCCTCAGAAACACCCTAAACGCGACCCGAATCCAGCTGGAAGGAAGCTCAGATCCACTACTAAAGATAAGGCTCAGGATAAAGGGCCCTCCGCACCTGCGGCACATACTGCGATGGAGAGGATACATGAATGCAGAAATGAGGAAGACTACTGGGGCAGACTAGAGACATTTGTGTCAGTACTATTAGAACCGATACTGCAAAAAATCACTCTGGTGGAATCTAGACTTGTAAAACTGGAGGAACTTTTCACTAGTAAAATCATACGGCCCCTTGTCAAAGCGCAGGAGTAGACAGCACCCGCAACAGGGGGACAGGCAAGAGTGGGGAACAAGCTGGGACTAGCTCTACTAGCGGGCGGGCTCAAAGCCTAACCACCAATTCAACTACTTTGATTAAAACTAATCCTACTGTCAGTTCAGCTAAACCCCACCCAGCTGGCCCCTATGGCCACTCGCAAAGCAGAACTGACTTTAATGTGCCTGCGTCAGTGTCCACAGGGGTCGGAGGGAGTAGCTCAAATACCTTAGGCCATCAGAAATCCACTCATTGTAATCTTATTACCCAACACAAAATCTACACTTGCCGCCAGAGGCAACCCCTTATACGGTTGTCCTGGCAAACGTTCCATCCCTTTTACACAATGCCAATGAGCAGTGGTCCACCTTAACAAACAAGTCTTTGTATTTCTTAATCTCTAAGACTGGTATTAATGACATTCTCTTCTCTGAATTCAAAATGGCTAGGAGAATAGGGTGGGTGGGCAACTCAGAAAAAACCCTAGGGGGGATGTGTAGTGTTAATCTTTAGCTCACCATTTTTAGTGCAGACAATCCTTGATAAGGGGGGCAATCAGTTTATTAATGCACAGGATATAAATATGCTACTATTGGGCTTTTTCTACCAACCTCCTAAATCTCGCTGGTGCCCACCTGTGGAGGTGAATCACCTAGGGAATAGGTTGCCCAGATATTATGTCCCAGTGAGTAATTGCTTTGATATTTTGAATCCACTCGAAGCGATAGACTGACTGCCCTCGGGCTTACATGGCAATACCTCCCTTAATCTTGACCTTTATGATGAAAGGAGCAGATATGTAAGTCTACAGAATAGTCATCCCGCCATAGCCATTACAGAGAGACATAAAAAACTGCCCTTTCCTGTTTTAAGGAAGCTGAAGGAAAGAGATTTAAGCAGCATTAACTTGAACCTGGACTCCCCTAACAAACACCTAGTACACCTAGACAAGGAACATATAAGGAATACTATAGCAGGGAGGCCAGGTAGAAAAGCGGCCACAGTTAATGCTGTACCTATTAATAATCAAGTATATTGCAACATTGTCTCATGGAACATTTCTGGTCTACATTCTAAGCTGAATGATTCCATGTGGTGGGACTTCATACTAAAATTTAAGATAATCTGCTTCCAAGAAACATGGTCTAAGGAAGTGCATCTCCTGAATGGGTTTAGGACCTTCCACACGCCGGCTGTAGATGGGGTGAGGGGAAGGGCTAAGGGTGGGTTATGCACGTATGTATCAAGTAGTCTTAACCTCTTCTGTGCCCATGACGAGATAGTCTCGTCATGGAGCACGGTTGCGCTGTGCCCATGACGAGACTATCTCGTCATGAACCCCGCCCGCTAATGTAACGGCCGGCACAGGAGGGGGAAAGGGCGGGGCACTGAAGGGGTTAATGTTAAAAAGATAACAATGCTTATAAGTGAAGTGTACTATCAAATGATTGTTACCCCTGTTGGTGGGAAATTTTGTATATCTATAGCTAATTTTTATAACAATATTCCTCCAGAAAAAGTGGCATCTACAGTTAAAAAACTAACTAGTGACTTAAAATTTGTCAGCAATAACAAGTTGTTAGACCTGGCACCTTGGCGTGAGTTTCCCTTCCACTTTTTGATGGTGTGCCTCGATTGTTTTGCTGGTGTTGTCCGCTCAGGGCACTGCGCCACGGCTAATCCGTGCCGCAGTGCAAGTGCTCCCTAGGTAAGGTGTACCTGTAATTGATGTCCATGATTGGGTTATTGGATTCACTGTCAGTCCCCAGTAAAGTGCACCAGGGGTGCCAGGGCTTGTGAATGCCAATGCTGCTGGTGGGCTTGCAGCGCTGGTTGCGCCACCCACGGAAGCGGCCTTGTAAAATGTGTCTAGGGCCTGCCACCGCAGACCCTGTGCGCGGTCCGGGACCGTCGCGCTGACTGCGCAAGTGCCCCCACTTGCCAGTCCCTAAACCTTCCCTTACCTACATATTAGCCACCCCTCTGGTAGGCCCAAGGGCAGGGTGCATTGTAGGCATAAGGTAAGACATGCCCTGGTGTGTGTGGCATGTCTTAGTAGTGAATTACAGCCCTTGTCGTTTTTCACTATTGAAGGCTACCTGCTCTCCATAGGCCAGAATGGGCTGCTGGGATCACGCCAACGCTGTGACCCCAGTGGACTCAGAGAGCATGGTAGAAGTGTCAAGTTTAGTATGCCTGAACTCAGGATGATAAAATACTTCTTGTAGTCAAGTTTATTTTAATATCCTGGGTTTGTAAATACTACTTTTAGAAAGTTAGTATTTACTGACCTGACCATCTCAGTCCGCCTCTGCTGTGTGTATGTGTTCTGCCTAGCAACAGTAAGGAGCAGGGTTGGGGAATCCCCAGAGACAGGTTGGCTGCCAGGTGGTGGGTAGAGAGATTACACCTGGATGGGTGGGAGGAGTACACCTTGACTCTTGAATAGACCTGTGCGCTGCCACCACAAAGCCGGCGCCACCCCCTGTGGGGCGGCTGATGTCTCTGCCCTGCTGCTGAAAGGAAAGAGCAGAGTCACCATAACAAAGTGCTCCAGAACTGGACTGAGCCAGGCCTAGGCCCCCTGGCGCTAAAGAACAAAAGAATCATGGTATAAAAGTAGGAGCCTGGCTCCTAAGAAATCAGAATCCTGTTTACCACAAAGAACCTCTGCCCGACTAGAAGGAGAAGAAGACGCTGGAGGAGCTGGCCTGCTGCTTGCCTTGCTGAGAAAGGAGAGGAAGAGACTTACTGAGAAGACTTTGCTACTTTGTGCTTGAACATTCTCCAAGGGCTTGATCTGAGCTTGCCCCCTGAACTGAACCCCAGGAACAGTGGGTTCTCTGTGCTTTTGCTCGTCCTCCAATTCGAGCCGTGTGGGCATCCCGCTGGAAAAGAGACTGCGCCCCTCATCGCCCCTCCTAGGGCCGTGACACTCAGAAGCTCGCCTGCCTCCAACCCGTGAGAGCCCCGCTCCGTCCCGAGCCGCTCTCTGTTCCCGGGCCAGGCCGCCTGCATCCCTGTCACCGCCTGCTACTGGAGCGCGCTGACTGCGCTATCACCCCTCCCGCCGGAAGCCGTCCGACGACTGTGATCTACGCCGGGTCATCCAGCTGCACTGACCGTGCCCTGCGACCCCGCTTCGCTATCCCCGGACATCTCAGGCCGCGCCGCCCCCGCTGTGGAGACCCTCCGGCACCGCCGTGCTAAAGGGTCGCTGGCCGCGCCTGCCTACGTGCCCACACCTGCTGATTGAGGACCCAAGAACACTTCCCAAGCCGAGAGTCGCACCGACCTGTGCCGACTCTCCACATCACGAAAGAAGTTCCAGTATCGGGCTCGGGGCCCGCAACGCCTTATTTCCCCGTTCACAGGAGCCGATCGCTGTGAGTACTGGAACCACGAGTAACATTTGCAAGAGACTACAAAGTATCCATTTGAAGCTACGAACAACGAACATTTGCCCGCTTTACAACCTGGTGGCATAGCGAAAACGTTATTGGTCTTGTGATAAGTCTGCTGAGATATATATACCTTATTTTTACATAAAGAATCGTATTTTTATATATATCCAAGTCTGGTGTCCGTTTCTGGGGGGATTGATGTATTTACTGTGTGTATGATTGTAAGTGCTTAACCAACAACGCCTGAGGAATCGCCTTGGCTGCTCACGCCACGCACCTAGAGGGCGAGCAAGGGTCATTCGCGAGGGGTTATCCTGCGCCCTGACGTGGAGGAGAGGGTTCCTGCTTGACACAAGGGCAACCTTGCGCCAACCAGAGATCCCCGACTCTAACATTGTTGGCAGCGGCTGGGATTTCGGATTTGCACTTGTAATTTGCATACAGTGAGTTATTAATCACCAGATAGTGAGAGCAGACCAAGTAACGCAGCCACAGGTTTTCATTTGTTGAACTTTGTCGAGACATCTGCCATTACTGCAACCATGCCTGGCTCACTCTCTGCTGGAAGAGCGCTCTCTGTGATTTCTGGAATAGATGAGGTGGATTGGGAGAGACTGGAAGGCTACACGATGGAGCAATTGAAAGGCTACAGTGTAAAATTCAGAGTCCCCCATGCTGGATGCAAGAGGAAGCCCCAGTACACCAAGGCGTTGAGAGCCTGGAAGGAGTCACGAGACCTACGGAATGCGGGGGACATCGTTCCACCCGACAACCTTGAGGAGCCCAGCAGAGTCCGGTCGCCAGAGGAGCTGGCAGACAGGGCAGCAGACAGGGCGCATGCAATGGAGATGGCAAAGTTGGCAGGACAAATGGAAATGGAAAAGCAGAAGTTGGCCCTGGAGGCACAACAACGCCAAATGGATCATGATATAAGATTGAAGGAGTTGGAGCTGAAGGCGAAAAGTTTGGACACCGCTCCTTCTGGTGGCAGCACTCCACCAGCGCAGGTAGAGTCCAAGGTGTACATCCCCAAAGATGTAGTAAAGGAGTATTTTAGAAAGGATGACATAGGGCAGTGGTTTAGAGCCTACGAGGTGGCCATGTCCTCACACCGGGTCCCTGAGAAAGACTGGGGAGCGGGGTTGTGGGGAAGGTTCCTTGCGGAAGGGCGGGACACACTGTTAGATTTGCCCTTAGAAGTCCAGACCTCATACCCCCATATGAAGGAAGCTTTAATGACCAGGTATGGGTTAACTCCTGAGCTATATAGACAGAGGTTCAGGGAGACCAAGAAGATCCCTGAGAGTACGTATGTGGAGTATGTGACCTTTTTCTGCAGAGCGCTGGATGGTTGGGTGAAGGGTAGCAAAGTGAATGATTATCAAGGGCTGCTTGATTTAATTGCATGGGAGCACTTGTCCAGTCAATGTTTTCCTGAGCTACGCCAGCACCTGATAGATAGCAAGCTGTCCAACCCGAGGAAGCTTGCTGAGGAGGCGGACCGCTGGCTCAGCACCAGGGTCCACAAGGGTCAAGTGGGAGACTCCGCCAAAGGTGGGCAGGGTCCCCAGCAGAAGAGTGGGGGGGACAAGGGTAAACAGAAGGGGTTCCAAAAAGGCCCCCAAAGTAATTCCCAAGGGAACCAGCAGAAGGGTTCTCAGCCTCCCCCACCCCCGCAGCAGAACGGGGCCCCGACAGGTAGACCTGTTCCAAAGGGGCCCTTCAATTGTTATAGGTGTGGTGACCCGGGTCACATTGCCTCTGATCCTAAGTGTCGCCTGTTTGGTAAGACCGCACCCACTGGTGCTCCACCCCGGCAAGTAGCTAGTGTTAACTTTGGGGAGGAGGTAGCAGTCCAGGAGGGTGGGGGTCCCGGGCAGATGACCCTAGTCTCGCTAGGAGACAGTGAGATGGTCCCTGAAACTTACTTGCCCTCTAACACTAAGAAATATGGGCAAGTAGTGACCATCAATGGAAAGAAGGTTGAGGCTCTTAGAGATACAGGAGCCAGCGTGACCTCGGTGAAGCAACACCTGGTGTCTCAAGAGCAGATTGTACCCAATGCCTACTGTAGGGTTGTCAATGCTGACAACATAGAGAGTCGTTGTCCAATGGCTCAAGTTCCCTTTGAGTGGGGGGAGGTCTCTGGTACTCTACAAGTCGCTGTGAGAACTGACATGCCTGTAGACTGTCTGCTAGGGAACGACCTGGAGAGCTCCCCTTGGGAAAAGGTGGAGAAGACCACGCATCTGAGGATGGTGGGTCTACCCGACTGGGCGTGCGTGACCACCCGGTCCATGGCAGCCAGTAGGGGTGTTGAGAGGGTCCTGGAGCCTGAGGGAGAGGTCCAGGAACCGGCCTTAGGGAGAAGGCGCAGGAGGCGCGGGAAACCGGCCCCCAAAGTTCCCACGGCCCAGGAGGAAGTAGACCCTGAGGGGGATGCTCTGGAGCCTACCGGGGAACAGATTGCCGAACTGGGAAACTTGCCTGAGCTGACCCATTGGCAGCAAGAAGGAGGTCCCTCCAGGGAGGAATTCTGCAGGGAGCAGAAAGAATGCCCTTCTCTTGTAGGTATGCGGCAACAGGCTGCGGACCAGGCCAATGGTGTTCAGGCCAAAACACACTACGTGTACTGGGAGAGTGACCTCCTGTATTCCGAGCCTAAGGCTGCTGAACCTGGGTCAGCCCGTGTGCTGGTGGTACCCCAGAAGTTCAGAACCTTCCTACTGGGGCTGGCTCATGATGTGCCGTTAGCAGGACATTTGGGGATGGACAAGACCTATGACAGGCTTGTCACCCACTTTTACTGGCCCCAAATGCATAAGAATTCAGATTCCTACTGCAGAACCTGTCAGACTTGCCAGGCAAGTGGTAAGAGCGGAGGGAAGCACAAGGCTCCTCTGCAACCTTTCCCTGTGGTCGGTACGCCATTCCAACGAGTGGGTATTGATATTGTGGGGCCTCTGGACCCCAAGACAGCCCTGGGCAACAGGTTCATCCTGGTCTTGGTGGACCATGCCACCCGGTACCCTGAAGCCATCCCTCTGAGGACAGTGACGGCCCCCGTGGTGGGACGGGCACTGATGGGAATTTTCTCCCGAGTGGGATTCCCTCTAGAGGTGGTGAGCGACAGGGGGACCAATTTCATATCCACATATATGAAATCCCTGTGGAAGGAGTGTGGGGTAACATACAAGTTCACCACTCCTTACCATCCCCAAGGAAATGGGTTGGTTGAGAGATTCAACCGAACCCTCAAAGGCATGATCATGGGCCTGGACGGTCCAATGAGGCGTAAGTGGGACGTCCTCTTGCCATGCCTGCTCTTCGCTTACCGAGAGGTGCCACAGAAGTCTCTAGGATTCAGCCCCTTTGAGCTTCTGTATGGTCACCCGGTAAGAGGACCTCTGAGTTTGGTAAAGGAAGGCTGGGAGCAATCTCCCAGGAAACCTCCCCAGAATGTATATAGTTACATGCTGGCCTTCCGAAACCAGACTCGGCGTTTCAGGCAACTTGCTGAGGCAAATCTGGAAGCCAGCCAGGAGGAGATGAAGCGGTGGTACGACCGGAATGCCACTCTGGTAGAGCTTCAACCTGGACAAAAGGTGTGGGTCTTGGCCCCAGTGGAGCCGTGTGCACTTCAGGATAAGTGGACAGGTCCATTTGAGGTTGTGGAGCGCAAAGGTCCTATCACCTACTTGGTGGACATGCAGACTCCCAGGAACCCTTTGAGGGTCCTACATGTTAACCGCCTTAAGCCCCACTTAGAGAGGACCGAAGTGGGCATGCTGCTGGCCACTGATGATGGAATGGAAGAGGAGACCGAGCCTCTTCCTGACCTCTTAGTGGCCTCTGAGAAAGATGGGTCAGTGGATGGAGTTAACCTCTCACCCACCCTGACGCCCGAACAACAGGAAGACTGCCGCCACTTGCTGGGACAGTTTTCCGACCGATTCTCCCTGGTTCCTGGTGTCACAGATTGGTGCGTCCATGATGTGGACACAGGAGACAGCTTACCTGTGAAACACAAGGCTTACAGGGTAACCGACAAGGTCAGAGCTTGCATTAAGGAGGAGGTCTCCAAAATGCTTGCGCTAGGGGTGGTTGAGTCCTCCAGCAGTCCTTGGTCCAGCCCCGTGGTCTTGGTCCCAAAGGCTGCTGCGCCGGGAGCCACACCTGAACTCCGGTTCTGTGTGGACTACAGAGGACTCAATTCAGTCACGAAGACTGACGCGCACCCCATCCCCAGAGCTGATGAGCTCATTGATCGGCTGGGGGCTGCCCGGTTCCTCAGTACGTTTGATTTAACGTCTGGGTACTGGCAGATCGCCTTGACCGATGGGGCCAAAGAGAGGTCAGCATTCTCTACCCCAGATGGGCACTTCCAGTTCCGAGTCATGCCATTTGGGATGAAGAATGCCCCTGCCACCTTTCAGAGGTTGGTCAACCAGGTACTGGTTGGGCTGGATGCGTTCAGTGCCGCCTACCTGGATGACATCGCAGTGTTCAGTGCCACCTGGCCTGAACACCTGCGCCACCTCTGGGAAGTGTTGATGGCGCTGCGCCGAGCAGGCCTCACGATCAAGGCAAGCAAGTGCCAGATCGGGCAGGGTTCCGTGGTGTACTTGGGACACCAAGTGGGGAGTGGCAAGGTGGCACCCTTGCAACCCAAAATCGAGACCATCCTGGCTTGGGAACCCCCCAAGACGCAGACCGCAGTGAGGGCCTTCCTGGGGCTCACTGGGTACTACAGGAGGTTTGTCAAGGGCTATGGAACGATCGTTGCCCCCTTGACAGAGCTGACTTCGAAGAAGCAGCCCAGGAACGTGATTTGGACTGACACCTGTCAGAAAGCTTTCGACACCCTGAAGACTGCCATGTGCACGGCGCCCGTGCTCTTGGCCCCCGACTTCTCCAAGGAATTCCTAGTCCAGACAGACGCTTCAGAGCATGGTGTAGGGGCTGTTCTTTCACAGATGACGGAGGAGGGCTGGGACCAACCCGTAGCCTTCATCAGTAGGAGGTTACTTCCACGGGAAAGTAGGTGGAGTGCAATTGAGCGAGAAGCATTTGCTGTGGTCTGGGCGCTGAAGAAGCTAAGACCCTACTTGTTTGGGTCTCACTTCCGGGTTCAGACGGACCACAGGCCCCTCAGATGGTTGATGCAAATGAGGGGTGAAAACCCGAAGCTGTTGAGGTGGTCCATCTCCCTACAGGGTATGGACTTTACGGTGGAACACCGTCCTGGTACAGATCACGCCAACGCTGACGGTCTGTCCAGGTATTTCCGCCTTAGTGACGAGGAACCCCCTGGGCAAGGGTAGTTCTCCCCACATTTCAGCTGGAGGGGACACGTGTTAGACCTGGCACCTTGGCGTGAGTTTCCCTTCCACTTTTTGATGGTGTGCCTCGATTGTTTTGCTGGTGTTGTCCGCTCAGGGCACTGCGCCACGGCTAATCCGTGCCGCAGTGCAAGTGCTCCCTAGGTAAGGTGTACCTGTAATTGATGTCCATGATTGGGTTATTGGATTCACTGTCAGTCCCCAGTAAAGTGCACCAGGGGTGCCAGGGCTTGTGAATGCCAATGCTGCTGGTGGGCTTGCAGCGCTGGTTGCGCCACCCACGGAAGCGGCCTTGTAAAATGTGTCTAGGGCCTGCCACCGCAGACCCTGTGCGCGGTCCGGGACCGTCGCGCTGACTGCGCAAGTGCCCCCACTTGCCAGTCCCTAAACCTTCCCTTACCTACATATTAGCCACCCCTCTGGTAGGCCCAAGGGCAGGGTGCATTGTAGGCATAAGGTAAGACATGCCCTGGTGTGTGTGGCATGTCTTAGTAGTGAATTACAGCCCTTGTCGTTTTTCACTATTGAAGGCTACCTGCTCTCCATAGGCCAGAATGGGCTGCTGGGATCACGCCAACGCTGTGACCCCAGTGGACTCAGAGAGCATGGTAGAAGTGTCAAGTTTAGTATGCCTGAACTCAGGATGATAAAATACTTCTTGTAGTCAAGTTTATTTTAATATCCTGGGTTTGTAAATACTACTTTTAGAAAGTTAGTATTTACTGACCTGACCATCTCAGTCCGCCTCTGCTGTGTGTATGTGTTCTGCCTAGCAACAGTAAGGAGCAGGGTTGGGGAATCCCCAGAGACAGGTTGGCTGCCAGGTGGTGGGTAGAGAGATTACACCTGGATGGGTGGGAGGAGTACACCTTGACTCTTGAATAGACCTGTGCGCTGCCACCACAAAGCCGGCGCCACCCCCTGTGGGGCGGCTGATGTCTCTGCCCTGCTGCTGAAAGGAAAGAGCAGAGTCACCATAACAAAGTGCTCCAGAACTGGACTGAGCCAGGCCTAGGCCCCCTGGCGCTAAAGAACAAAAGAATCATGGTATAAAAGTAGGAGCCTGGCTCCTAAGAAATCAGAATCCTGTTTACCACAAAGAACCTCTGCCCGACTAGAAGGAGAAGAAGACGCTGGAGGAGCTGGCCTGCTGCTTGCCTTGCTGAGAAAGGAGAGGAAGAGACTTACTGAGAAGACTTTGCTACTTTGTGCTTGAACATTCTCCAAGGGCTTGATCTGAGCTTGCCCCCTGAACTGAACCCCAGGAACAGTGGGTTCTCTGTGCTTTTGCTCGTCCTCCAATTCGAGCCGTGTGGGCATCCCGCTGGAAAAGAGACTGCGCCCCTCATCGCCCCTCCTAGGGCCGTGACACTCAGAAGCTCGCCTGCCTCCAACCCGTGAGAGCCCCGCTCCGTCCCGAGCCGCTCTCTGTTCCCGGGCCAGGCCGCCTGCATCCCTGTCACCGCCTGCTACTGGAGCGCGCTGACTGCGCTATCACCCCTCCCGCCGGAAGCCGTCCGACGACTGTGATCTACGCCGGGTCATCCAGCTGCACTGACCGTGCCCTGCGACCCCGCTTCGCTATCCCCGGACATCTCAGGCCGCGCCGCCCCCGCTGTGGAGACCCTCCGGCACCGCCGTGCTAAAGGGTCGCTGGCCGCGCCTGCCTACGTGCCCACACCTGCTGATTGAGGACCCAAGAACACTTCCCAAGCCGAGAGTCGCACCGACCTGTGCCGACTCTCCACATCACGAAAGAAGTTCCAGTATCGGGCTCGGGGCCCGCAACGCCTTATTTCCCCGTTCACAGGAGCCGATCGCTGTGAGTACTGGAACCACGAGTAACATTTGCAAGAGACTACAAAGTATCCATTTGAAGCTACGAACAACGAACATTTGCCCGCTTTACAACCTGGTGGCATAGCGAAAACGTTATTGGTCTTGTGATAAGTCTGCTGAGATATATATACCTTATTTTTACATAAAGAATCGTATTTTTATATATATCCAAGTCTGGTGTCCGTTTCTGGGGGGATTGATGTATTTACTGTGTGTATGATTGTAAGTGCTTAACCAACAACGCCTGAGGAATCGCCTTGGCTGCTCACGCCACGCACCTAGAGGGCGAGCAAGGGTCATTCGCGAGGGGTTATCCTGCGCCCTGACGTGGAGGAGAGGGTTCCTGCTTGACACAAGGGCAACCTTGCGCCAACCAGAGATCCCCGACTCTAACACAAGTCAAAAGATACGGTGTTAGTGCTGGTAGGGGACTTCAATTGCGCACTGTGTCCCAGTGCTGGTGATAACTCATGTGGTCTCTCAAATGAAGAAGGGATAAGTAATTCCCATTTCCGGCACTCTGTATTGGGAGAGATGTTTAGCAAATTAATTTGTAGCCGTGATTTGGGTTTTGTGAACGAACTTTGCCCACTTTCTGCCCCTATGCCCTGGACTTTTAATGGTAGAGGTTTATATTCGACAATAGATTTTATCTTAATATCGAATAGTTATGCGCACACCGTTCACTCATTTGAGGTCAATGACATTTCTCTGAGTGATCATTTCCCCCTCTGTCTTTCTGCTCTGTTAACTCCAAGCGAACACACCACCCATAATAAAGGCGACCAGTTGCTAGAAAGCATAGCCAATGGGAAAATAAATGGATACTCTTTACGCTGTACGATGGTAGACCAAGACGAAATTACTAAGGCCGTGGTCCCTAAATGTAATTCCGCCTTTGAAACATGTCTGAGGGAATCAGCCGCTCCAGACACTATCCTATCCTCCTTTAAAACCATAACTGATACAGTAAGAGAGTCCTTGACAAGGAGGAAACGTAATAAGGGCCAACAACGGGGCTGGTTTGACTCAGGGTGCACCTCAGCATATTCTAGATTAAAAGATGCTCTAAATGAGACTCCGAGAAATCTGGATATAGAGTAATACAGGCTCGTACAGATTATAAGCAAGCTATTAGAAATAGGAAAACTATTTTAAAGAACAAGGCCTGGGAGGACCTACATAAAGCATCTTTACAGAAAGATGGTACGGCATTCTGGAAGGTGGTCAAAGTGCCGTATTTGACTGATGAAGGAGGACCCTCCATTGAAATCCCCATAACTGAAGATCAATGAATTAAACATTTCTCCAAACTGTATAATGGCGAGGCTAATCTCGATGTGACGGGTAGATGCGGTGAAGAGAACCACACCCTAGTGACAACATTGCCCCACATAGACTTACAGATCACCTTGGACGAGGTTAACTGGGCACTTTCTGCAAGCCAGGGTGGCAAGGCTCCCGGCCCAGATTGAGGAATTCGGTATCGTAGTACTGACAAGATTTCGGTACCAATGAACCGCAAATGATCCATTATATACATGACAGTGTTTTCGCTACGCAACTAGCATGAATTCACTGGAAAATAGGGCATTCTGTCATAAAAGTCATGGTATCCATTTTAGTTACGGCATCCATCTTGTTTCTTGCCCTCACATAGTCAATGAACGGACGATGACCCCGGCAGAGTCACCTTGTTAAGGACACGTAAGCTCGAGCCCGAGAAAGGCTGACGCTGCATGACGAGGCAGAGTCAAGCTACCTCCCTTGCCTGAGGCCACTCCTGCTATACTGGTTCTCGTGTCCGTTGTCCTGACTGAAAGGCCGAAGACGGTAGCCATGCCCGTTTATGATCCATAAACACCTCTTATCCTACATTTCAATCCTTTGTACCTGGCTCTGCTCTTTTCCTTCTGGGCTTTTACAATGGGGAGGTTACGATTTTTATGATGGGGAGGATCGGGCAAAGAATGGAAAACTGTCGAGAGGACCTGATCGAATACCGAAAACCTACGACTAATTATTGTTTGATGTCAAATTTACTGTTTGTTTGGGATACCGGGTTGGGCATGAGAAATATTCGTGTAATGTAGCCTAAAGACATTTTGCGTGTATTTAAAGAGTAACCCACTTAATGCAATTTGAACAGTCTCGTAGATTCTGCCTCTGTGTGGTTCCTATGATTTCTGTGTCCCTGCAGTAAATAAACCTTGGTCTTTGACGCCACCATCGAGAAGCCCGTGTCTCTGTTTATTTGTGCACCGGGACAGGAGGAACTCAGGGGTCTTCGGGTGTTGTTTCCCTGACACCTCTGGACTCTTAAAAGTCCAGAACCTCAAATTGGCGCCCAAAGTGGGGCGACGTCATCCGGTACCGGTCCAAAGCCTGAAAAGTTCGAGAAGTTTCGTGTGAAGATTCCGGAGGGAGGTATCCCGCTTCATCGATCCCTGCATGTCGTAAAAGTGGCCCGACGATCTCTTCCACGAGGGTTCCCGTTCCCAGACGGCTACAGAGGACCGCTGCCTTGACTGTCGCCCTGTCTTGGACCCGAGGTGCAGACCTTAGTACGGCGAGACGTAGACGGGTTCTCCTTGGTGACGTCTTCCACATTTCAGTTAAGTATTAAGTAGGTTACGCTCAGTTTGGTTGTTCCTTGTTGCTCTGGTTTAATTCGTAGATTATCATTGGTTGCTCTTGTTTAGATAATCTTTGTTTTGGTATTGGTTCATTTTGGTAGGCCTAAGTTCTCTGAGCATTTTGGTTGGAATTTGTCTTTGTTGTCATGACTACCAGTAGTAACTGTTTCTTGTCCTGGTTACGTTGCAACGGGGATTCCCGGTTGGAGGATTCGTGTTCGGTTCCTCCGATTGGAACTCCTACATATGAGCTCTATTGTAAACATGGTGTTGGTCCTATTGCGTATAATGAAGTATGGGTCCGTTATACTAAAAAAGATGGTGTCCTTAGTTGGCCACCGCATGGTAGCTTCGAAACGGAAATACTAGACAATCTAGAAATGAAGTTGTTCAAGAAAAAAGCCTGGCCGGCAATGTTTGATTCTTTTCGCGTATGGCGCAAAGAAGCCAAACAGAGAGAAATTAGGAAAACGAAGAAAGAACAGAAAGAGAAAGGGTTGACTTTAATGGAGTCTGCTAGGCAGCTGCATGTCAACGAGACTGAGAAAGCAATGGAGATGGCGAATAGAAAATATAATTTGGCAATTGATAAATGTTACCCTGTATTGCCATCATGTCCTACTAAGCCGATGGAGGATCATGAAAAGGATCCTCTGTTGTCTTATCTGTTGAATTCACCCCCACCGTATGCACAGGGTATTACGGTACCACAGTTGCTACCTGTTGTACAGCCAGCTGCTGGTCAGCCTGGAATAGTTGCTCCATTTCCTTTGATTCCAGCTCCTATCCTTCCCGTGGTTAATGTTCCTTCGGCACCCCCTCTTCCTGGGGTGCCCGTTCCGCCTTTGCCTGTCGTTTCGCAAACTGCTTTACCTGCTACTCCTACCCTTACTATTTCATCTGCTTCAGCTGTTCTGTCCCCGAACCCTGTGAACATTCTGACTCCGCTTTCCGTTCGTCGGAAAATAACCGACTCTGTAACTAATATCTTAACTCCTCTCTACAGGTCTTTAATTGAGACCCCCGTTTCTGACTCTATACAGAGACGTAGCCAGCTTCCTGGTCCCCAGGAACGAGACACGTTAGATTCGACAGCTCTTAGGTGGATGTCGAAAGCTGCGAAGTATGATGCACGAAGAGTGTTGGATACCTTTATGCAATGGAATGAGCCAACTCAACGTTATGTTTTTGACGTGATGTGTTCTCTTGTGCGTGAAGAATGGGAAGATGATGATTTAGACTCCGTCCCCTCTGACCTGATAAATATTCAACAGAAATTTGCCGCAGGAATGGTGATAGGTCCAGAAGTAAGGGGAGCGATAGAACTGATTTTAGCTTATAGGGACTAGTCCCCTCTTCTAGCGACAAGAGACCCTGATGGTTCACCGAGTACTACTAGGAAAAGACGAGGTCAATATCCGATGAGGGAAGTTCCACCGATATGGCGTGATGCAGTTCAAGCTGATGCGGCTCGTAATATTGCAGCTGCCCCGGCACATTTCCAGAGAGTGTGGATACACATCCCTTGGAAACGGGCCGAAGTGTTAGCCGTAAAACAAGCGTTACCGGACCCACGTAAAAATCCTGCTGGTTATTACAAAGAGTTAACGCAGACAGTTCAAGCGTGTGTCATGAATTTAGCAGACATTGAAATGCTATTTGGTAATGTGGTGCCACAGCCTATATGGGCCAAAATTCGGCAAGAGAACCACCCAGTCGCCTTAGGAGGTGATTGGGCAGCTATTATAGCGGCAGATGCGCAACAAGTTGGCGGTGCTAAACCTGAACCTCTGATTGCTGCTTTACCTGGCAGAATAATTACTCTGATGAAAACGCTGATGCCAGCGTTACGAGTCAATTGGGATAAATTATCGGCATGCAAGCAAAAGAAGGACGAAAGCGTCTCTGACTTCTTTACTAGATTTGAAGAGACCTTCGTAGACCATAGTGGGCAAGATATGAGTACTGAGGGAGGCCAGAGATTGTTTGTCGACAAGTTCGTGTTTAATTTACTACCTGAGCTTAGTAACAAGTTAAAGGATTCTGAAAGTGCATGGGCAGTGTCGACGACAGCACAGATACTTCCTCGTTCGAATCAGTCAGATTCACAGCAGCGACCCCAGTTTCAGCAACAGCCACAATTCCAGCAAGGGACGTCCCAAAGATTTAATTATGGTTTTCCTCGACAACAGTTAGCATGGAATCAGTGTGCCTATTGTAAAAAGGAGGGTCACTATAAGAATGAGTGTCCGGTACTGCACGCACAGACTAGTGGTGTCCCAGCTCAGAGAAGTACTGTTGGATTTACGCAAACTCCGAGAGGTAGAGGACGTGGTACTATGACACCACAGGCCGATCGCCAATCGAATTATTTCGATCAGCGAAATGCACAATCTGCGCAAACAGGTAGATCTCCACAGTATCATGTTGAAGATTACTATGATCATAATGAGGAAATTCAAAGAAGCGAGCACTAGGACAGCCGCAGGCAAAGAGAGGGAGTAGTATCAGTTCCAGTTGATCAGAGTGGACCTTATGTCGCAGTAGTTACCTCAGGCGTGGTCGAACCGTTTCTGTTGGATACTGGTGCGGCAAAAAGTTCAATTATGCATGCGAAACTCCCTGGCGCACCTTTGTCTGGCTTAACGAACACTTCGGTAGGATTCTCAGGCGCCCCTGTTCACAATCCTGTCTCTAGTCCTTTGTCAATATCTGTTGGGCCATGCGAACTAGAAGCACCCCTTATCTTAACAACCGGTTGTAATGAGAATCTGCTTGGTCTAGATCTGTTGAAACGCCTGCACGCGACACTGTACTGTTCCCCTTCAGGAGTACAGCTCACATTAGGCAAAAGAGTCATCTCTCCAATGTATATGTCGATGGATAAGCTCCCACCGGAGCTGCGTTCTCTCCCTGATACTCTTTGGGCGACTGGTCCTAATGATGTAGGCCTCTTGGAAATTCCCTCTTATGTGGTAAGTCTGAAAGCTAATGTTAAATTCCCACGAATCCCACAGTATCGGATTTCGAATGAAGGTGAACGAGCACTCCTATTGATTGTGAAAGACTTAATACAGAAAGATGTGATTGAGGAAACTAGAGGGAACGTCTGCAATAGTCCTTTTCTGCCGATTTTGAAACGTACTGACCCTTCCAAACCTCCAATTTACAGATTTGTGATTGACCTCAGAGAAGTTAACAAAATAGTGATTACACAGTTTCCTGTAGTCCCAGATATCACTGCATTACTGACGTTGATTCCTGCCTCAGCTTCATGGTTTACAGTGATCACCTTGAAAAATGCCTTTTTCAGCATTCCCATAGCCGAGGAAAGTAGAGACATATTTGGTTTCTCCTTAGGAGGTCGCAGTTTCAGATTCAAACGCGCCCCACAAGGTTATTGTGAGAGCCCTTCAATTTACAGCCAAGCATTGAAGAGTCAATTAGATGCCCTTGTACTACCTCATGGTGTTGCTCTGATCCAATACGTAGATGATCTTTTACTAGCCGCTGATGACAAGGAAACTTGCAAAGCAGCTACAATTTCTTTGTTGCGTCATTTGTCAGACTTACATCACAAGGTGTCACCTTCTAAACTGCAATATTGTTGCCAAGAAGTGACCTACTTAGGTCATCTTTTGTCAAAGGAGGGAAGAAGGTTGACCCCAGAGAGAATCAAAGCAATCTCACAGATGACTGTACCAAGCACACAAAGAGAAGTGCGTGCGTTTTTGGGTATTACATCATACTGTAGGCAATGGATCCCAAATTTTTCTCTCATGGCGAAACCATTGGTAGCCCTGACTGGAAAAGGTGTTCCGAGCCCTTTGCCATGGTCCGATGAATGTCAACAGAGCTTCTCTGACTTACGTGATGCGCTGTGTTCAGCTCCTGTGTTGGGTACTCCTGACTACAGTAAGCCGTTTACTTTATATGTCCATGAAAGAGAAGGTTGTGCATTGAGTGTATTAACGCAACAATTTGGTGACAAACAGCGGCCTTGTGCATATTTCTCATCCACATTAGATCCGGTAGCCAGAGCGTTGCCAAGTTGTTTGAGAGCTACAGCGGCAGCTGCAGTGTCTATTCGACAGTCTGCTGGACTAGTCATGAACAACATGTTAGTGGTCATGGTTCCACATGCTGTGGATACACTCATGAATCGAACGAAAACTCAGCACCTCACCAGTGCTAGACTATCAGGCTATGAGCTGACGCTTTTGGCAAGTCATATTCAGATCAAGCGATGCAACATATTGAATCCAGCAACACTGTTGCCGACTACTCAGGAGTCGAGTGATTCAGAGTCCCATGATTGTTGTTTCAGAACTGAGGAAGAAACAAAAGGTAGGATTGATTTAAAAGACACTCCGTTACTAGATCCAGACGGCATTTTATATGTCGATGGGTCTTGTTTTAAGCTACAGAATGGTGATGTGACGGCCGCGTATGCAGTTACGACTTTGAGTACGATTGTTGAGACTGCAAGAGTAAGTCAGAATTCTGCCCAAGCTGCAGAATTAGTTGCACTAACAAGAGCGTGTGTTTTAGCTGAGGGAAAGAGAGTGAATGTGTTTACTGATAGCCAATACGCCTTCGGCGTTGCACACAATTTTGGGCGTCTCTGGAGAGAAAGAGGCTTTCTCACGTCCCATGGGACTAAGATCCAACATGGGCAGTTAGTCAGCGATCTATTGGAATCCCTGACTCTACCGAATGAAGTTGCAATTGTGAAGTGCAGTGCACATCGGAAGATTACGGATGATGTTGGCCGTGGGAATGCGTTTGCTGATGAGATCGCCAAAGAGACGGCCAAGAACATGACGAGCCGAATGTATGTTGCAATGTCTGCAAGATGGATTGCTGAATCAGGGATGTGTGAGAATACGATTGAAAGTGTGAAGGCAATCCAGAATGAAGCAACTGAAAATGAGAAGAATGAATGGAAGGAGAAAACGGGTAAAATGGATTCAAGTGGATGTTGGGTCGATTTGTCTGAGCAGCAGCGTTGGATGTTACCTGATGCGTATGTACTTGCAGTAGTTACGATGGCGCATGGAGCGGCACACATCAGTTCGAAAGGGATCTGTAAAATGTTAGCTCCAGTATGGAAGAACGATGGAATTACTAAGTGTGCAGAAAGAGTGGTGAAAAATTGCATGGTATGCCTGATGCATAATCCTGGCAAGGGAACCCCAACCCCAACTGGCCATTTTGCTCCCCCTTCTTGTCCCTTTGAAGTGATTCAGTTGGATTATATCCACATGGATAGATGTAACAATCTCAAATACGTCCTAGTGGTAGTCTGTGCCTTCTCAAGATGGATTGAGGCATATCCGTTAAAGGACAACACTGCTATGTCCACTGCCAAAATCCTCCTAAAAGAATACTTCCCCAGGTATGGTATGCCACGGATTGTTTGGTCGGACAATGGAAGTGAGTTTGTAGGGAAAGTTATGAAGAGTGTGTGTGCGGGTCTGGGTATTTCCCAAAAATACCACAGTGCGAATCACCCACAATCAGCGGGTTTGGTTGAAGGGTACAATGGCACCCTGAAGCTGAAACTTGCGAAAATTCAAGCTTCCACTGGTCTCTCTTGGCCAGACGCACTGCCTTTAGCTTTACTGTCCACCAGAGCGACTGTACACTCTCGAGTAGGGCTTAGCCCATATGAGATTGTGTTCGGCCGCCCTGCTAATGTTTGGGGAGTCCCTAGGCCAAAGGAATTCAAACAGATTGAATACCCAATGTTGATCGATTACCTTCATGATCTGACTGCTAAATTGAGCCTTTTTCATCAACAGGTATTCGAATCCTTGCCTAAACTGCCGGAGAGTCCAGGCCACACGTTGAAGCCAGGCGACCAAGTGGTAGTTCGGAACTTTGAACGTACTCGGAACCTCCAGCCAAGATTCGTGGGTCCGTTCCAAGTCCTCCTCACAACAAGAACTGCAGTCCGCCTAGCTGGAAGGAAAAATTGGGTGCACGCCAGCCATACGAAGCGTGTCCCTCTTCCACTCCCCTATGATAACTGGGTTAGACAGGGAATTGGTATATCTGAGACAGAACCTGTTCCTAGGCACATCCCTTTCAGTGATGCAGAGTACATAACGGACCACCCACGAACGGAAACACAGAACTTTGACACCCCAGCAGGAACCGCTCCTTTGAATCCCGAACCGAGTACTGTACAAAGTGAACATTTGTCACCTGTGGAGTCGAACATTTCCGCACCTGTAGACCAGCTATTTCAAGACCAGACAAGACCCGGAAAGTACAGATATAATCTACGTTCTCATGTTATGAACTAATGACATTGCATAATTACCCTTCTGTTTGAAAACTGTTTTGATCTTACTGCATTCCATTCAGTCAGGAAGTTTGCTCAAAATTTTTATCTTTTTGTTTTTTTTATTGTTTCTCTCACCTTGCCATCTGGGTTACCGTAGGGTCGTAACGTGTGCCTTGTTTTAATTTGCAGGGAATCAGACACTAGGTCGGTTTCTTCTGTTTGTCTTGGGAACTCCCAGGATAAACAGAGGCAAGTTTTTAACAGGTACAAACCATCCGTTGCGAACGGTTGTAGAAGATGGAGCTTCCTGAATTACGACGGGTTAATGTCATAAATGTGCACAAGACAAAGCTATATGACATATTGTATAGCAAATGTTTTCTAATGCAATGTACTCTGACACTTCTAATTGTTTTAATAACTATGGTAGGCGGAATTATTTTTGGTATTCAGTTGATCTTTACACCTGTTGCATCTACAGTATCTCCCCATGCTCCTGTTTCTCCGACTGTTGTTTCTCTTCATTCTTTCCATCCTTTTCCTGCCCACGAGCAAGCTCGACGCTCTGAGTTTATAAATAACACTTTCATTCAACTCTTGCACCAACATCAACTAGTGGTTAATACAACAAACTGCTGGGTGTGTGGTTTGATACCACATACCATGGACAAGGGCATCCCCTATCTGGTCCTGCCTTTTAGTTATAATGGATCATTCTGGGCATTTCAGACCATGTTCGCTTATGCCCTAGAGACCTATCCTCCACGACCTCCGCGTTCCACCCGGTATAACTCTGCTAATAGAGCCTTGGTAAAAGGAATCACTGACATGGTGAGAGATGTCAATAATACTCCGTTCATTCCCAAGGATGAATTGCGAGTTTACATGGGTTGGAATGTTACGGATTATGGCATTACTCTGGGTGAGAACAAACGTAAGAGCTCAACTCCGATCTGGGTCGTACCCCACCAAGGTCAAGTCTGTTTGCAAGGAAGTGGGAGGAACCCGAAAGCTCGACTAGGGAAGAGTGACTGTATCGAAACATATGTTTTTCCGTCACAGTCTTCCCCGGCATTCTTAGCTGCTAAGGGTACCTATTTTGTTTGCCAAGACAGAGCATACACATGGCTGCCTGCTGACTTCTCAGGCTCATGTTACATCGCTCAACTGTTACCTCCGACATATACTGCTGCACAGGACTATCACAAAACTAGAGTTGTGAGAGGTGTTTTCAGTAAAGAAGATACTGCTGGCCAAGAAGCAGGAGACTTTTTCAAGGGTTTCCTCCCATTCTGGGGGCCTATGGCCAACAGTAGAAACTTACGTCAACTAACACGGGTAGTTGAATCCACTATCACCGAAACGGCGGGTGCTCTTAGTAACCTGACAGCTGAGCTTCAAGCGGATCGCCTCATGACGTTACAGAACCGTATGGTCCTTGACGTGTTACTTGCAGATCGAGGTGGAGTATGTAAGATGATCCAATCAAGTTGCTGCGTTTTTATTCCAGATAATGCGCCAACGGTGTACAAGGCCATCTCTAAGTTACATAAGATTTCTGACTCTATTCATGTAGAGGAAGGTGACTGGTCATTAATGGGATGGTTCTGGAGCCTGTTGTCTGCGTGGGGATGGAAGGTTCTGATAGTCAATGGTGTTGCATTAGTATTTTTATTTTCGTGCTGTCTCATTGTTCAGTGTGGTCCTGCCTTATGTAATCTCTGCATTTCTACATGCGTAAGAAGACCACCTGTTTTTAGAGATACGCCACGGGATAGAGTAATGCTCCAACAACATATCAGTGACCTGATGAACATAGAAATGGACTCTGACATAGAGTGAGTTATTGCCTATGTAAGGGCAAAAGGACGGTCTGAGGTTCTGTAGCGATCCGAACCCGTGAATTCGGTATCGTAGTACTGACACGATTTCGGTACCAATGAACCGCAAATGATCCATTACATACATGACAGTGTTTTCGCTACGCAACTAGCATGAATTCACTGGAAAATAGGGCATTCTGTCATAAAAGTCATGGTATCCATTTTAGTTACGGCATCCATCTTGTTTCTTGCCCTCACATAGTCAATGAACGGACGATGACCCCGGCAGAGTCACCTTGTTAAGGACACGTAAGCTCGAGCCCGAGAAAGGCTGACGCTGCATGACGAGGCAGAGTCAAGCTACCTCCCTTGCCTGAGGCCACTCCTGCTATACTGGTTCTCGTGCCCGTTGTCCTGACTGAAAGGCCGAAGACGGTAGCCATGCCCGTTTATGATCCATAAACACCTCTTATCCTACATTTCAATCCTTTGTACCTGGCTCTGCTCTTTTCCTTCTGGGCTTTTACAATGGGGAGGTTACGATTTTTATGATGGGGAGGATCGGGCAACGAATGGAAAACTGTCGAGAGGACCTGATCGAATACCGAAAACCTACGACTAATTATTGTTTGATGTCAAATTTACTGTTTGTTTGGGATACCGGGTTGGGCATGAGAAATATTCGTGTAATGTAGCCTAAAGACATTTTGCGTGTATTTAAAGAGTAACCCACTTAATGCAATTTGAACAGTCTCGTAGATTCTGCCTCTGTGTGGTTCCTATGATTTCTGTGTCCCTGCAGTAAATAAACCTTGGTCTTTGACGCCACCATCGAGAAGCCCGTGTCTCTGTTTATTTGTGCACCGGGACAGGAGGAACTCAGGGGTCTTCGGGTGTTGTTTCCCTGACACCTCTGGACTCTTAAAAGTCCAGAACCTCAAGATGGGGTACCTGTTGACTTATATAAGTCAAATATCTCCCTCTGGGGCCCAAAAATCGTCCAGGTAATTGATGCTAGCTGTTGTGCTCCATTTTTATCTACCTGGGTTGAATCCACTATAGTCCCTATTGTTTAAAAGGGACCCAGGATGTTATAGACCTATATCTTTGTTGGATGCCATGACAAAAATAGTAGGGCGTATATTATTAGAATGCCTACAGGACTGGGCTGAGGAAAACTCAGTTTGTCAGATCTACAATATGGTTTCCGCTCAGGCACTCGGACGGTAGAGGAGAGTCTAAATCTTTCAATTTTGGTGGGGAAATACACTAGGGCGAAGAAGGGCAAGTTGTTTTTAGCATTTGTGGATCTCACAGCAGCCTTCGACTGCGTGATCCATAGCAAACTTTGGTCAATACTAGAAGATATGGGGGTTGATGCACAGATTATTTATTTTCTGAGGTGTTTTTATACTGATGCAAAGGCTCCTGTACGTTGTGGTTTACAGGGAGAGTGTTCGGCCCGTTTTCAATAAGAAGAGGGGTCAGGCAGAGATGTGTTCTGGACCCTTTTCTTTTTAACCTCTATATAAATAGATTGGGCGATGCACTCCTGCAAGGAAATCAAGGCTTTCCACAAGTAGCTGGATGCCCAATTCCAGCACTATTATACGCAGCCGATGCAGTACTGATGTCCCGTACTCAAGTAGGACTACAGAGGATTTTAGATACATTTTCTAGTTTCATGGGAGATCTAGGATTAAGAATGAACACCTCAAAGACCTTTATTATGCGGTGTGGCCACGGTAGCAAGAATTGCAAGGATATGTTTGTGGCAGGACAGAAGATTGGGGTCACTAAGACATTCTCGTATCTCGGAATCCTCTTTGATCAAAATGATAACTAGGAGAAAGCAGTCTCAGCCAAAAAATTGGTGTTATTAAAATCTACAAATGCCCTGATTAACTTTGCTAAAAAACTAGGTAGAAGACCACCAGTTGAATTGATTAAGATCTACAAACTAAAGCGTGTCTCCTCTGTGGTTTATGGGGCAGGGGCCTGGGGATTTGCTGACCCAGTTCCGATTCAAAGGGCTGAAAATTCTTTTTTAAGATACATTATGTCCGTTTCGAATAGCACCTCATCAACTATCTGTCACACAGATCTGGGTCTTCCCTTTATCTCTGATCTAATAAAATTCAAGCCAGTTCTTCTATGGCACAGGCTCTGGACCAGGGATGAAACAAAGTTAAATCAGGACATCGTGGAAGTTACTTTAAAATTAGAAGGGGCCCTGAAGATACCATGGCTGAGATATGTCAGGAGCTACCTACGAGATTTAGGTCACCTAGAATACTTTAACAATCCAAAACCTATTGACATTACAAGAAAGGAACTGAAAAAGGAGGCCCTTAGACGCCTGGATACTATTAGAATATCCACCGAGATTATAAAGCCGACCGTTATGCATAATCAGTTGATTTTAACCACTTTTTTAATTCAACCTTACTTAACATTTGTACCGGGTGTTTATGACAGATTTCTATTAACTAGATTCAGGCTGGGGGTTTTTCATAGACTTGTCACTGTCTCCAAAATGAACGATTGGGCAGAAGATCTTGCTCTGTGTACCTGTGACAGTCACTAAGCACAATCTACGTTGCATGTTGTTCTTTTTTGTAAATGTTATCAAGATGCGCGGATAATCTGTTTATTACCAATTTTGAAACTATTGGAGTTTTAGCAATGCTGACCGGCTTTCCTTGCATTACAACGTTTGGACAACGCTCATAATGTTTTTAGGATTCTCACTTTTTTTAAACGAGTCTTGAGACAAAGGAAATGCATGTTAATTTAATCTCTTTTTATCTGAAACTTGAAAAATGATCTATCTCGCTGTGTACAATATTTGCAATGACTTACGGTTGAGATTTTTAAATATGTGATATTTTATGTATGAACTTAATTGAGATTTTTTATGTGATTTTATGATTGTTTTAAATGGCGATCGAAAAAAGCTTTCCATGACTTGACTTGACTTGACATAGCTGATGACATCTCAAATGACATCACTGATGACATCGCTGATGACATCATCCACGTGATCCTCTGATGCACCTCCTCAGAGCCTAATATATCCTTTGATGTACCCACTCTAAAATACAGACTGCCATTTTTGAAACTATAGACACACTAATACCAGTTACTACATACCCACTCACTGATTCCTCGGTCATACTTACTCTCTTATACAATCCCTGACACAAGCCTACACTCATCCACACAGCCACTCTCAGAATCACTCAGTTTCACATATAGTCATTTATATACTCCAAAACTAACATATACTGCCTTTCACATATGTAGTTACTCACAGATGTACCACTGAGACATCCATTAACTTACCAACACAGCCATACACATACTCACCCACCCATGTAGCCCCTCACAGATGCACTCTTGAACCCATACACCCAGTGAATCACCCGCTCACACATCCATACAGTGAGTCACATACCCCACCCACCCACACAGACATTCAGGCACCCATACAGATACTCTGACAAGCAATCAATAACCCATATAAACACTCATTTAGCTACTCACCAACCCATGTAACCGCTTACACACCAACAGACAGATTCAGACATTCACACAATTTAGTCACTAACCAATGCATTCAGTAAGACACGTTTAATCACTCAATTGTACAGTCAGTCATGCACCTACTAAATCATCCATTCAGACAGTCATAAACCCACTCATTCTTCAATACACCTTGACCTATATATATAAAACATATTTAAACTTTACAAAAACACACAGTCACTGGATGATGTCATCAGTGATGTCATTTGAGATGTCATCAGTGATGTCATCAGTGATGTCACTGAACATGTTATGAGTGATGTAATATGTGATGTCATCAGCAGTGCATTGCGGTGGCGCGAGTTAGAGTTAGCTCAACTAACAATAACGGCCAAATTTCTCTGGTTTTGTACGAGTGAATTGACCAACTAACTATAACGTCCCTGAAACCTGTGTTTTTTTCATTGAATTGCTATGGTTTTTTAAATGCTAATTTTTAAGTATAACTTCCCTGAAACCTATGTTTTTTTCAGTGAATTTCTATGTTTTTTAAAATGCTAATTTCTAACTATAACGTCCCTGAAACCTATGGTTTTTTCAGTGAATTTCAAAGATTTTTTAAATGCTAATTTCTAACTATAATGTCCCTGAAACCTATGGTTTTTTCAGTAAATTTTAAAGGTTTTTTAAATGCTAATTTCTAACTATAAAATCCCTGAAACCTATGTTTTTTTCAGTGAATTTCAAAGGTTTTTTAAATGCTAATTTCTAACTATGCTTACAGAGGTAGGACACGTGCAGAAAGAGGAAGAAATGTGCAGAAAGAAGCAAGAGAAATGCAGAAAGAGGCAGCAGAAGTCCAGGAAGATGAAGAAAAGTGCAGAAAGAAGCAATAGCTGTACAGAAAGAACGAACAGAGGTGCAGAAAGAGGCCTTATTGCAAAGTCATCCTGTGCCCCCAACTTTTTGCTGACGGGTACTGGTGGTAACTGACTCTGACTAACCAGGCCCGGAGCCAGTGCCATGCTGAAAGACACTTAGAGGTGCAGAAAGAGGCAGGATGGGTGCAGAAAGGAGGAAGAGAGTACAGAAAGAGGCAAGAGGGGCGTAGAAAGAAGCAAGAGAAGTGCAGAAAGAGGCAAGTGAGGTGCAGAAAAAAGCAAGAGCGGTGCAGAACGAACCAACAGAGGTGATGAAAGATGCGTGAAGGGTGCAAAAAGAGCAAGAGATGTGCAGAAAGAAGCAACAGAGGAACAGAAAGAGGCAAGAGTGGTGCAGAAAGACGGAAGAGAGGGGTAGAAAGAGGCAAGAGAGTTGCACAAAGAGGGAAAAGGGGTGCAGAAAGACGCAACAGAGGTGCTGAAAGAGGCAAGAGAGGTGCAAAAAGAAACAAGTGAAGTGCAGAAAGAGGCAACAGAGGTGCAGAAACACGCAACAGAGGTCCAGAAACAAGCATGAGAAGTGCAAAAAGAGTCAAGAGAATTGCTGGAAGAAGCAACAGAGGTTTAGAAAGAACCAAGAGAAGTGCAAAAAAGGCAAGTGAGGTGCAAAAAGACGCAAGAGCAGAGCATTAAGAACCAACAGAGGTGCACAAAGAGGCATGAGGGGTGCAGAAAGAGATAGGAGAGCTGCACAAAGAGGCACGAGAGGGACAGAAATAGGCAGGAGGGGAGGGGTGCAGATAGAAGGAAAGAAGCAAGAGAAGTGCATAAAGAGGCAAGTAAGGTGCAGAAAGAAGCAAGAGAAGTGCAGAAAGAACCAACAGAGGTTCAAAAGGAGGAAAAAGGGGAGCAGAAACAGGCAAGAGAAGTGCAGAAAGAGGCAAGAGAATTGCTGAAGGAAGCAACAGAGGTATAGAAAGAAGTAAGAAAAGTGCAGAAAGAGGCAAGTGAGATGCAGAAACAGGCAAGAAAGGTACAGAAAGAGGGAAGACGAGTGCAGAAAGAGACAACAGGAGTGCAAAAACAAACAAGACAGGTGCAATAAGAAGCAATAGAGGTGCAGAAGGAAGCAAGAGAACTGAAGAAAGAGGTAAGAGAGTTGCAGAAACAGGCAAAAGAGGTACAGAAATAGGGAACAGAGGTGAAAACAGAGGCAAGAGAGGTGCAGACACGGGTAAAAGGGGTACAGAAAGAGGCAAGAGGGTGCAGAAGTTTGCAAGAGAGGTGCAGAAAGAAGCAAGAGCAGTGCAAAAGAACCAACAGAGGTGCAAAAAGAGGCAAGTGAGGTGCAGAAGATGGCAAGAGAACTGCAGAAAGATGCAAGAGAGTTGCAGAAACAGGCAAAAGAGGTACAGAAAGAGGTACAGAAAGAGGGAACAGAGATACAGACAGAGGCTAGAGATGTACAGAAAGAGGGGTGCAGAAAAAGGCAAGAAAGATGCAGAAATTTGGAACAGAGGTGCAAGAAGAAGTCAGAGCAGTGCAGAAAGAACCAACAGAGGTGCAGAAAGAGGCAAGAGGGGTAGATAAAAAGGCAAGAGGGATACAAAAAGGGTTAGCAGAGGTGCACAAAGAGTCAAGAGGGGTACAGAAAGGAGGGGTGCGGAAAGAGGAAGAGAACTGCAGAAAGAAGCAACAGGTGTGCAGAAAGAGGCAAGTGAGGTGCAGAAAGAAGCAAGATAAGTACAGAAAAAAGGAACAGAAGTGCTGAAAGAGGGAAGAGGGGTGGAGAGAGAGGCAAGAGGGGTGCAGAAAGAAGCAGGACAGGTACAGAAAGAAACAAAAGAAGTGCAGAAAGAAGGAACAAAGGTGCAGAAAGAGGCAAAATGGGTGCAGAAAGACGTAAGAGGGTTACAGAAAGAAGCAAATGAGGTACAGAAATAGGCATGAGACGTGCAGAAAGAGGGAAGAGAGGTGCAGAAAGTAGAAGAGATTTGCAGAAAGACGCAAGAGAAGTGCAGAAAAAGAAAGAAATGTGCAGAAAGAAGCCACAGAAATGCAGAAAAGGCAAGAGAGGCGCAGAAGGAAGCAAGAGTGGCTTGCACACCATAAGTACCAATTTAACACCCACATTTAGCAATAAGTAACAGGCGACCATTCTAGGTTTGCAAAGGGCCTTCCACCACGTGGTAACACTTGTCACTGCATTTTTGGTAACGTTGGAGCCCTTTGAGCTAAAAACAAGGCTTTTTTTGTTCGAATCTGCAGATTAGCGAGCAGATGAGGAATTATGTGGCTAATGCAGAAAATGTATCATTGTGTAAAAGTCGGTGCAGACCTCTGACTAGGTCCACAAGTGCTCCTCAGTGATTCCTTCTTTTTTTGTCTCACTGAGTTTATAGTTTAGCTTCTATGGAAACGAGGAAGACTAATCCTGAGGTTACCACTCAACTCCACAACACAGACTACCATACCACATAATTACTCTCCATAACACATAATCCCTATATAGTAAATACCACATACTTTAAATCCACATGATTTCACTGCACAAGATACCACATAATTCCACGACTCACAACGTACATCCACTCCACTTCAAAAAACATTAGTAAAAAACCTTTACATTTACAATGCCGATTGCTCTAACTCTAGCAGATGCAAAACCTATCACATTGCAAACACTTCTTTAACTGGTAGTCGCATTTGCAGAATGGTGGAGAAAGGGAGCTGGGCCTCCGACCAGCTCTCAGGAATTCCACTGCGTAGGACTTACAGGAGGTACCAGGAGGGCTTCTTGGCCCCTAAAGTCTCTCTGAAGTAAATTGGACTTCATCCCCCATTCCGTAGTCTGCCAGGAGGCGCGTTTGCAGAGTGGTGGAGAAAAAAGAGCATGGCCTCAGAAAACGTCTTAGCATTCCCACTGTGTGGGACTTATTGGAGGTAACAAGAGGAGTAGATGGCCCCCAAGGACATCCTTGGGGGCCAACTACCCCTCCTATTACCTCTAGTAAGTCCCACACAGCAGGATTGCAAATTTTTCATAGCAGGCCATACCCCCTTTGCCCACTACTCTGAAAACATGCTCCCTGACATGCTCATGGATGGGGATTGAAGTCCCCTTCACTGCTGGGGGTCCTTTAGGGGCCAACTAGCCTACCTCTTACCTCCAGTAAGCCCCACACATTGGGATTACTGAGAGCTGGACACAGGTCATGCCCCCTTTCTCCATCACTCTGCAAACGCACCTCCTGGCACGCTTTTGGTTGGGGGATGAAGTCCCCTTACCTCCTGAGGGTCCCTGGGGGCCAACTAGCCCTCCTGTTACCTCCAGTAAGCCCCATACAGCTGGATTGCTGAGACTGGCCTGAGGCCACGCCCCCTTTTTACACCACTCTGCAAATGTGCATCCTGGCGCACTGCTGCTCGGGGGATGAAGTTCATTTGTGTCCTCAGGGACATTGCAGTCGCCGGCACTGGGGGGTGGTGGTCCAGAGGGCCATCAAGGGCTCCAGGAGGGGGGCCCCACTGTCCCCCTCCCAACATTTAACATAGCCCCGGGAAGGTGTTGGTCCCCGGGGCAGTGGGTCCGTAACGGACCCTCACATTAACATAATTTCTGCCCCAGGGAGGTCGTGGTCCCTGGGACAGTGTGGGGAGGAGCAGAAGCCCCTCCCCAAACTTCTCTAAATTGAATTGAAGCCCCAGGGAGATGGCTGTCCCCGGCTGTGGGGGGGCACATGAGGCCCCCCAGCCACTATTAAAACAAAGCCCCATGAGATGGTGGTCCCTTGGGCAGCATGGGGGAAGGAGCCCAACACACTTTTTTTGGGGAAAAAAGCCCCTGGGAGGTGGTGGTCACAGGGGCAGTGTGGGGGGGGGGCAAGAGCCCGCCATGCATGTTTTTATTAAAAAGAACTGGGGAGGTGGCGGTCCTTGGGGCTGCGGGGCCACTTGAACCCCGTACAGTATGAGGAAAGCCCCAGGAGGTGGCGTCCCCGGGGCTGTGGGTGCCCCCATGGAGCTAAATACAGAGAGAGAGTTTCCCAGGTTTAACCAAAAGGGACCGGGTACATAGAAATTTTCAAAATCAACAAACTTCCCTTTTGAATTTACTCAGATGTCTCCCATCATATAATTTCAACCACTGTATATTAGACCAAAGATAAGAAATCAGGGCAATATTAACACAATATAAATCAGGTATACTATTGTTTTATTAAAACTTTTTTTTGGTTGTATCCCAGATTGTATTACAGTAATGTATCCACAAATATTAAATGATTTTGCTGTAGACAACTTCATATAGCACATTCATGTAAAGATATAACAATCAGTTAAAAACAATCCACATTTAACAATACTAATTGTTAATTGTACATAATTCAATCCAACAATGAAATAAAACATTCAATGAACAAATCAAAATCACATTTCATGTAAAAAATATTTAAAAACGAATACGGTTGTGTCCTCTTGTCGACGTGTTTCGGTGTATAGTGTAATACACAACACCTTCTTCAGGACCGATAATTTAAAAACAGCTCTCACTAGCATTCACAGTTAATCTACAAAAAATGGAATACATACAATTATATAACAATCATGTGCTATATATTTATTGATTCTTTTCTATGGTTAGATATACTAGACTGGGGATGACCAAAGCAATAGAACGAACAATCTTACATGAACCAAAAATGAATTACCGGTGTGCAAAACAGTTACATTTAGTACTCCTGAAGGATCACAACGTTGTTGAACCTTAATATGGCTATGTTCACTATGTCTGATGGCTGTATATGTCATATCGCACAGGGTACATTGCTATTAATTTAAATGTACATTGTCAACCCCATAACATTTTATATAATAAGTTTAATGGGGGACCTATATTACCAATAACCATAAACGCTTGCCCATGGAAAATCGATGGAACCCCCAGGGTGATGATCAATTGTAAACCCATATATTGTTTGTGCATTTACTTACACAGCAATGGGGCAACAAGGTCATAGTCCGTAAATGAACAGGAAAACCGTAATTATTGATTTCATCCTGGTAATTGAATACAAAGAGTGTAAGAATTTACAAAATAGAAACATTTTTATCTTTTTTTTGTCTCCTATGATTATTGTTGTTTGTTTCTAGATACATGTAGAGAGGGTCACTCACCCAAATAAAGCGCATCTATCTTAAGAGTTGCTTGTGCGGATAACATGTGTCCAATTAAAAGATCATTTCTTATTGATTAGAGACTGTGAAAGCAAATTATATATAGACTAATATTAGTCACCTCCCATTTAATAGACCCAAATTATTATGAGTTCTATTACGACATGAAATGGCTCACCTTCACGATACTGAAACAGTGCTCATTTATATGTTTCATCACCTTCCCATTAAAGTCGAAGGACTGTGGTTATCTCACTTTTTGTCCAGGGATCGATGGTGTTTCTGCTCGTGTTAAATTAGAGCAGAGACCAGTTCCTAAGGTATGAGAAGGAGGTCTCAGTAAGTTACATGATTAAAAGAACCGGGTCAATGCACATTGGCTACAGAGGCTATTCAATAATTGCTGTTAACTTAGTAATAAAATGATGTCACTGGGTATTTCTGTTAAGGTGACTATCATTTACTCTATACCTGTTGGGCACAGTTCGCTAATTAACTATTTAGACGAAATTGTATGTTCTGCTAACAAAACGTGATAGAGCTATGTAAGCGACTATTCTAGTTATTCTTTTACACGTAAACGTAGCCGTAGTGTCACCCTCATAAAAACGCTGTGTACCGCTATGGGTTTCACATGACTTTATACCTGTTAGGCATAGTTCACTAATTAACTGTTTTAAACGAGAATATATGTTCTATTTTCAAACCGTGATATAACTATGTTAGCAACTATTCGGGTTATTGTATATCACGCAACTATAGCCATAGTGCCACCCCCATAAAGCCGAATCACTGTGTACCTTAATAACAGTGATGGGACTGTCCTTTTTTACTGGGATGCCATATTTAAACGTAATTCTTTTATGCTATATCGCACGGTGATTATAATGTCTGTGCGAAAAAGGTCTGCGTGCTACGGTTATCTTAGTTAGAACCTCTCTAAATATTTATATGCTCGGTTGATAGTTTTTACCTTACACGGAGTGTAGCGTCTCCTCGTACGGGAATCCCCAGAAGTTCTTCACAAACGGTCATAGAGTATCCTCTCTGTTTATATATTCTTGCCGCGTTCCACGTAATTACGTTTTTACGTAAGGAGCGGCCATTTTAGTAGTTCCTAGATCGTGATTATATCGATCGTTAGACAAATTTCTAAAAACTTTATATCACACAGATGACATGACACCTATTGGGTCAAACTCATTTCGAAGTCAAATTTGAATGTCAGATATTGAAGGCAACACTATACTCTCACTGATGTTTCAAACACCCAAGGACATAATATCCACTATGTTTGTAGTTCTCCATAAACCCTATTTACGAATGAAGCGGCCATCTTGTTAGTACTTGAATGTCTAGTTATACATGTTGGCCCAAGATGTATATATTTAAGCAGAATATATAAGGTACAAAAAGTTTCGGTTTTTTGAAATCTTTTTTAAAATATGTCGTTTATAAGGTGCTGCCTACTAGGTCATACCTGTGCTAAGATATTAAACAAGTGTATCCATAAAGAAGGGTATCTTCATGTATTATCCTCATTATGTCTACACTTAGCAGTACAGTATAGTAATCATAGTGTACTACTCATACTGGTAATTATAACCATATTCAACTGAAGAGTGGAAAGGAAGTCGGGTTAAATTGTCGATACAATCCTGTGATAGTGACATCACGGTAGCTTAAATCAAGGCTACAGTTGCAACTATCCAAGGCTACTAATTATATAGAAAATACACACAGAGATTTTTGACGGAATTTGACAAGTGCCTGAATAATATATTTTTTTTAGAAGAACGTTATGTTCAGTATATAGTGTGAACAATATAATCCCTATCTAATAATTCTTTCCCATTCTTCCCTATTATTAAGGCCCTGATAATAGGTCTTGAATTTGGACATGAAGAATTGTTCTCTCTGTTTTCTTCTTTTGTCCAAATCCCCGCCTCGTATTGACATTTTTATTTTCTCAAGAATGAACCATTTAAGATCATCTTCCTTGTGTTGCATTTCTTGCCAGTGCTCAACTAGTGGTGCATTCTTTTTGCCGTTTTTTATTGCTGACCTATGTTCAGTAAGGCGAAACCGCATTTCTCTGCTAGTCTCTCCAATATATCCCTTCTGGCAGGCACAGATCAATAAGTATACCACATTCTTGGTTCGACAGTTAACCATTTCATTTATCCAATGTGATATCCCATTGAGTACTGCTTTTTGTTCCTTGATAATCGTCTTACAATGTGTAAAGGAACTGCATGGAAAGTTGCCTTTTAGTTTCATTCTGTCTGCAATATTAGTTTGTACATTCATTTTGGGTTCACTAAACGTTTTTACCAAATGGTTTCGAATGGTTTTGTTCCTTCTGTAGGAAAATGTAGGTTTATTCAGTGGACATTTACCTGGTTTGTTTAACAAATACCAGTTTCTATTTATCAGATTCTTAAGTTTGTTACTCATGTTGTTAAAGTTGGTAACCATAACAATATCCTGTAAGGTTTTTTAAGACTTATCTTGCTGTTCGAAGATACTATCTCGATTATAGTATTTTGCTCTCTTGTGGGCTTCTTTAATGAGTCTTTTGGGATACCCACGACTTAAGAGTTTTCCTTCTAAGGTAAGTGCCTGTTTTTCAAAATCTTTCTTATCACTACAATTACGTCTGATACGTAAAAACTGACTAAAAGGAATACTATCCTTCTGACACTTGGGGTGGTGGCTCGTGTGGTGTAGAAGGGTGTTCCTATCTGATGGCTTGGTATAGAGCTCAACGTTAAGTTTGTCATTTATTGTTTTTATAGTAATATCCAAGAAATCAATAGATTCCTTGCTTCTGTTAGCTGTAAACTTAAGGTTGGTATCACCACAATTGAGCCAATCTAGAAAAGATACAAGGTCATTTTCCTCTCCATGCCAGATGAAGAACACGTCATCTATAAATCTGGACCAATGTCTTATATTTTCAAAATAGGGAGTAATTTCATTGTAAATATGACAATCTTCAAATTTACCCACATGCAGGCAAGCCAGACTGGGAGCACAGGTAGCTCCCATGCTGGTACCTTCAATTTGACAATAAAAGTCATTTGTGAATAGGAAAATGTTATTCATGAGGATAATTTCAATGCATTCTACAATGAAAACTTCCTGTGGCGAGAGATCTTCTCCTCCCTCACCAAATATTTCCCTTATCATTTCTACAGTGTCATGTTGGGGTATATTTGTGTATAGTGACTCTATGTCTAAACAAACCAACCACTCAGATTTTTTATTAAAATTAAGTCCTTCGATTTTAGAAATCATGTCTGTTGTGTCTTTAATATATGATGGAAGTTTTTTGACAAGGGGGCTGATGAATTTATCAACATATTTGCTTAGTGGCTCCGTGATTGAGTTGATGCCCGACACAATGGGTCGCATAGGAGGTTCCACAATATTTTTGTGTACCTTGGGAAGCCCATAAAGGGCTGGGATTAACGGATGGTCATTGTGTAAAAACTGGAACTCATCCTCACTAATTACTCCATCCTCTTTTGCCAGCCTTAGTAAATTACTGACCTTTACTTTTAATTCAGTCCATTCACCTATGCTGGATTTCCTATAATGTGCAGGTACATCCAATAATTTCTGCATCCTCCTATTATAGTCAACTGTGTCGAGGACAACTATACTTCCACCCTTGTCGCCTGGTTTGATTGTGATGGAATCGCACTCATGGAGATTCCTAAGAGCTGTCGTTTGATTTTTACTTAGATTTCTATCTACCCATTGTTTTTTATCAAACATTGCCTCAAGCCCTCTGGTGATAACCTTCTCGAAAATATCAACTTCCTGTCCTACCATACCAATTTTGGGTGTCCATGCAGATAATGGTTTCAAGCCTGATTTATTTATAGTGGGCCTTGGCTCCCTATCCTCAAAGAATTTTTTAATTCTGATCTTTCTAAAGAGATCACGTATGTCTTTCTCCATTGTGTATTTGCATGCTTGTGAGCTAGGTGCAAAACCTAAACCCTTTTCTAAAGTGTTAATTTCATCTATAGTAAGTGCCCTACTTGATAAATTAATGATGGGGGCTTCTAGGGAGTCTGTTGCTAGTCCCAGTCCTTCTGGCTGCGTGTTCGCATATATGGTCTCATCTGTCCCATTGTCCTTTGTTGATTCCCAGAGCGACCCCTTCCTCTTGTTCTGAATGTTTGGGGGTGTCTCCGTTTTTCTTGTCCTAAAAAAACAGGATAGTCCCGACTGCTACCTGCTACCTCCTCTCTCGGATCGTTCCTGGGCCTAGTATCTCCGTTTCTTTCTCCATCTGAGTCTGAACTATTATACGAGGTGTCAGAAAACGTCACAGTTTTTTTTAAATGATTATTTTTATTGTATTGATTGTTCCTTGGTACTTGCCCGGTTGGGATCGGCTGATCATAATAATCTTTTTGTAAGTAAGGATATACCAGCTCTGTATTAAATTTGGCAATATCCTTCCGCAACTTGTTAGACTTTTTGTTTATTAAGTAGTCTCTGTAGCCAGTTATATCTTCCTGGATTTCTTCCAGTTTACGTTTTGCATCCTCTAAGGCTGTACTATCTTTGAGTTGTTTTTCTAGGGTTTCTATTTCTTCCCTTTCAATTATAATTATTTCCTGAGCTGTTTCTATTATCAACAACATCCAGTCGCGACTACAGCGATTGGCTATTAAAGTCCAGTTCTCCTTGAATTTCTCATTCTTCACAAAGAGGCCGGGCTCGTTTCTAATTTGTAGCCCTTTAGGGATTATACCCTTTTTACAATACTCTATTATGAAATCCGAATGGAATTCAGTGCGGATCATTTTTTTATTTAGATTCCACAAATTATTCCACTTTTCATCGTCACCTTTGGATAGGGTTACGGTATTGATAGTCTTAGAAGTACCATTTATTATTTTATTAAATTGGTCTTCCGAAAATCCAAATGTGCGGAGAGTGCCCATGACACTCCTAAAGTGACTCTCCAGCTACAAGAGCTGTTACAATCTAAATACAGTGAGAGAGAGTTTCCCAGGTTTAACCAAAAGAGACCGGGTACATAGAAATTTTCAAAATCAACAAACTTCCCTTTTGAATTTACTCAGATGTCTCCCATCATATAATTTCAACCACTGTATATTAGACAAAAGATAAGAAATCAGGGCAATATTAACACAATATAAATCAGGTATACTATTGTTTTCTTAAAACTTTTTTTTGGTTGTATCCCAGATTGTATTACAGTAATGTATCCACAAATATTAAATGATTTTGCTGTAGACAACTTCATATAGCACATTCATGTAAAGATCTAACAATCAGTTAAAAACAATCCACATTTAAAAATACTAATTGTTAATTGTACATAATTCAATCCAACAATGAAATAAAACATTTAATGAACAAATTAAAACCACATTTCATGTAAAAAATATTTAAAAACGAATACGGTTGTGTCCTCTTGTCGACGCGTTTCGGTGTATAGTGTAATACACAACACCTTCTTCAGGACCGATAATTTAAAAACAGCTCTCACTAGCATTCACAGTTAATCTACAAAAAATGGAATACATACAATTATATAACAATCATGTGCTATATATTTATTGATTCTTTTCTATGGTTAGATATACTAGACTGGGGATGACCAAAGCAATAGAACGAACAATCTTACATGAACCAAAAATGAATTACCGGTGTGCAAAACAGTTACATTTAGTACTCCTGAAGGATCACAACGTTGTTGAACCTTAATATGGCTATGTTCACTATGTCTGATGGCTGTATATGTCATATCGCACAGGGTACATTGCTATTAATTTAAATGTACATTGTCAACCCCATAACATTTTATATAATAAGTTTAATGGGGGACCTGTATTACCAATAACCATAAACGCTTGCCCATGGAAAATCGAGGGAACCCCCAGGGTGATGATCAATTGTAAACCCATATATTGTTTGTGCATTTACTTACACAGCAATGGGGCAACAAGGTCATAGTCCGTAAATGAACAGGAAAACCGTAATTATTGATTTCATCCTGGTAATTGAATACAAAGAGTGTAAGAATTTACAAAATAGAAACATTTTTATCTTTTTTTTGTCTCCTATGATTATTGTTGTTTGTTTCTAGATACATGTAGAGAGGGTCACTCACCCAAATAAAGCGCATCTATCTTAAGAGTTGCTTGTGCGGATAACATGTGTCCAATTAAAAGATCATTTCTTATTGATTAGAGACTGTGAAAGCAAATTATATATAGACTAATATTAGTCACCTCCCATTTAATAGACCCAAATTATTATGAGTTCTATTACGACGTGAAATGGCTCACCTTCACGATACTGAAACAGTGCTCATTTATATGTTTCATCACCTTCCCATTAAAGTCGAAGGACTGTGATTATCTCACTTTTTGTCCAGGGATCGATGGTGTTTCTGCTCGTGTTAAATTAGAGCAAAGACCAGTTCCTAAGGTATGAGAAGGAGGTCTCAGTAAGTTACATGATTAAAAGAACCGGGTCAATGCACATTGGCTACAGAGGCTATTCAATAATTGCTGTTAACTTAGTAATAAAACGATGTCACTGGGTATTTCTGTTAAGGTGACTATCATTTACTCTATACCTGTTGGGCACAGTTCGCTAATTAACTATTTAGACGAAATTGTATGTTCTGCTAACAAAACGTGATAGAGCTATGTAAGCGACTATTCTAGTTATTCTTTTACACGTAAACGTAGCCGTAGTGTCACCCTCATAAAAACGCTGTGTACCGCTATGGGTTTCACATGACTTTATACCTGTTAGGCATAGTTCACTAATTAACTGTTTTAAACGAGAATATATGTTCTATTTTCAAACCGTGATATAACTATGTTGGCAACTATTCGGGTTATTGTATTAAACGCAACTATAGCCATAGTGCCACCCTCATAAAGCCGAATCACTGTGTACCTTAATAACAGTGATGGGACTGTCCTTTTTTACTGGGATGCCATATTTAAACGTAATTCTTTTATGCTATATCGCATCGTAATAGAACTCATAATAATTTGGGTCTATTAAATGGGAGGTGACTAATATTAGTCTATATATAATTTGCTTTCACAGTCTCTAATCAATAAGAAATGATCTTTTAATTGGACACATGTTATCCGCACAAGCAACTCTTAAGATAGATACGCTTTATTTGGGTGAGTGACCCTCTTTACATGTATCTAGAAACAAACAACAATAATCATAGGAGACAAAAAAAAGATAAAAATGTTTCTATTTTGTAAATTCTTACACTCTTTGTATTCAATTACCAGGATGAAATCAATAATTACGGTTTTCCTGTTCATTTACGGACTATGACCTTGTTGCCCCATTGCTGTGTAAGTAAATGCACAAACAATATATGGGTTTACAATTGATCATCACCCTGGGGGTTCCATCGATTTTCCATGGGCAAGCGTTTATGGTTATTGGTAATACAGGTCCCCCATTGAACTTATTATATAAAATGTTATGGGGTTGACAATGTACATTTAAATTAATAGCAATGTACCCTGTGCGATATGACATATACAGCCATCAGACATAGTGAACATAGCCATATTAAGGTTCAACAACGTTGTGATCCTTCAGGAGTACTAAATGTAACTGTTTTGCACACCGGTAATTCATTTTTGGTTCATGTAAGATTGTTTGTTCTATTGCTTTGGTCATCCCCAGTCTAGTATATCTAACCATAGAAAAGAATCAATAAATATATAGCACATGATTGTTATATAATTGTATGCATTCCATTTTTTGTAGATTAACTGTGAATGCTAGTGAGAGCTGTTTTTAAATTATCGGTCCTGAAGAAGGTGTTGTGTATTACACTATACACCTAAACGCGTCGACAAGAGGACACAACCGTATTCGTTTTTAAATATTTTTTACATGAAATGTGGTTTTGATTTGTTCATTAAATGTTTTTTTTCATTGTTGGATTGAATTATGTACAAATACCAATTAGTATTGTTAAATGTGGATTGTTTTTAACTGATTGTTATATCTTTACATGAATGTGCTATATGAAGTTGTCTACAGCAAAATCATTTAATATTTGTGGATACATTACTGTAATACAATCTGGGATACAACCAAAAAAAAGTTTTAATAAAACAATAGTATACCTGATTTATATTGTGTTAATATTGCCCTGATTTCTTATCTTTGGTCTAATATACAGTGTTTGAAATTATATGATGGGAGACATCTGAGTAAATTCAATAGGGAAGTTTGTTGATTTTGAAAATTTCTATGTACCCGGTCCCTTTTGGTTAAACCTGGGAAACTCTCTCTCTGTATTTAGATTGTAACAGCTCTTGTAGCTGGAGAGTCACTTTAGGAGTGTCATGGACACTCTCCGCACATTTGGATTTTCGGAAGACCAATTTAATAAAATAATAAATGGTCCTTCTAAGACTATCAATACCGTAACCCTATCCAAAGGTGACGATGAAAAGTGGAATAATTTGTGGAATCTAAAGAAAAAATGATCCGCACTGAACTCCATTCGGATTTCATAATAGAGTATTGTAAAAAGGGTATAATCCCTAAAGGGCTACAAATTAGAAACGAGCCCGGCCTCTTTGTGAAAAATGAGAAATTCAAGGAGAACTGGACTTTAATAGCCAATCGCTGTAGTCGCGACTGGATGTTGTTGATAATAGAAACAGCTCAGGAAATAATTATAATTGAAAGGGAAGAAATAGAATTCTAGAAAAACAACTCAAAGATAGTACAGCCTTAGAAGATGCAAAACGTAAACTGGAAGAAATCCAGGAAGATATAACTGGCTACAGAAACTACCTATTAAACAAAAAGTCTAACAAGTTGCGGAAGGATATTGCCAAATTTAATACAGAGCTGGTATATCCTTACTTACAAAAAGATTATTATGATCAGCCGATCCCAACAGGGCAAGTACCAAGGAACAATCAATACAATAAAAATAATTATTTCAAAAAAACTGTGACGTTTTCTGACACCTCGTATAATAGTTCAGACTCAGATGGAGAAAGAAACGGAGATACTAGGCCCAGGAACGATCCGAGAGAGGAGGTAGCAGGTAGCAGTCGGGACTATCCTGTTTTTTTAGGACAAGAAAAACGGAGACACACCCAAATATTCAGAACGAGAGGAAGGAGTCGCTCTGGGAATCAACAAAGGACGATGGGACAGATGAGACCATATATGCGAACACGCAGCCAGAAGGACTGAGACTAGCAACAGACTCCCTAAAAGCCCCCATCATTAATTTATCAAGTAGGGCACTTACTATAGATGAAATTAACACTTTAGAAAAGGGTTTAGGTTTTGCACCTAGCTCACAAGCATGCAAATACACAATGGAGAAAGACACACGTGATCTCTTTAGAAAGATCAGAATTAAAAAATTCTTTGAGGATAGGGAGCCAAGGCCCACTATAAATAAATCAGGCTTGAAACCATTATCAACATGGACACCCAAAATTGGTATGGTAGGACAGGAAGTTGATATTTTCAAGAAGGTTATCACCAGAGGGCTTGAGGCAATGTTTGATAAAAAACAATGGGTAGATAGAAATCTAAGTAAAAATCAAACGACAGCTCTTAGGAATCTCCATGAGTGCGATTCCATCACAATCAAACCAGGCGACAAGGGTGGAAATATAGTTGTCCTCGACACAGTTGACTATAATAGGAGGATGCAGAAATTATTGGATGTACCTGCACATTATAGGAAATCTAGCATAGGTGAATGGACTGAATTAAAAGTAAAGGTCAGTAATTTACTAAGGCTGGCAAAAGAGGATGGAGTAATTAGTGAGGATGAGTTCCAGTTTTTACACAATGACCATCCGCTAATCCCAGCCCTTTATGGGCTTCCCAAGGTACACAAAAATATTGTGGACCCTCCTATGCGACCCATTGTGTCGGGCATCAACTCAATCACGGAGCCACTAAGCAAATATGTTGATAAATTCATCAGCCCCTTGTCAAAAAACTTCCATCATATATTAAAGACACAACAGACATGATTTCTAAAATAGAAGGACTTAATTTTAATAAAGAATCTGAGTGTTTGGTTTGTTTAGACATAGAGTCACTATACACAAATATACCCCAACATGACACTGTAGAAATGATAAGGGAAATATTTGGTGAGGGAGGAGAAGATCTCTCGCCACAGGAAGTTTTTATTGTAGAATGCATTGAAATTATCCTCATGAATAACATTTTCCTATTCACAAATGACTTTTATTGTCAAATTGAAGGTACCAGCATGGGAGCTACTTGTGCTCCCAGTCTGGCTTGCCTGTATGTGGGTAAATTTGAAGATCGTGATATTTACAATTAAATTACTCCCTATTTTGAAAATATAAGACATTGGTCCAGATTTATAGATGACGTGTTCTTCATCTGGCATGGAGAGGAAAATGACCTTGTATCTTTTCTAGATTGGCTCACTTGTGGTGATACCAACCTTAAGTTTACAGCTAACAGAAGCAAGGAATCTATTGATTTCTTGGATATTACTATAAAAACAATAAATGACAAACTTAACGTTGAGCTCTATACCAAGCCATCAGATAGTAACACCCTTCTACACCACACGAGCCACCACCCCAAGTGTCAGAAGGATAGTATTCCTTTTAGTCAGTTTTTACGTATCAGACGTAATTGTAGTGATAAGAAAGATTTTGAAAAACATGCACTTACCTTACAACGAAAACTCTTAAGTCGTGGGTATCCCAAAAGACTCATTAAAGAAGCCCACAAGAGAGCAAAATACTATAATCGAGATAGTATCTTCGAACAGCAAGATAAGTCTCAAAAAACCTTACAGGATATTGTTATGGTTACCAACTTTAACAACATGAGTAACAAACTTAAGAATCTGATAAATAGAAACTGGTATTTGTTAAACAAACCAGGTAAATGTCCACTGAATAAACCTACATTTTCCTACAGAAGGAACAAAACCATTCGAAACCATTTGGTAAAAACGTTTAGTGAACCCAAAATGAATGTACAAACTAATATTGCAGACGGAACGAAACTAAAAGGCAACTTTCCATGCAGTTCCTGTACACATTGTAAGACGATTATCAAGGAACAAAAAGTAGTACTCAATGGGATATCACATTGGATAAATGAAATGGTTAACTGTCGAACCAAGAATGTGGTATACTTATTGATCTGTCCCTGCCAGAAGGGACATATTGGAGAGACTAGAAGAGAAATGCGGTTTCGCCTTACTGAACATAGGTCAGCAATAAAAAACGGCAAAAAGAATGCACCACTAGTTGAGCACTGGCAAGAAATGCAACACAAGGAAGATGATCTTAAATGGTTCATTCTTGAGAAAATAAAAATGTCAATACGAGGCGGGGATTTCGACAAAAGAAGAAAACAGAGAGAACAATTCTTCATGTCCAAATTCAAGACCTATTATCAGGGCCTTAATGATAGGGAAGAATGGGAAAGAATTATTAGATAGGGATTATACTGTTCACACTATATACTGAACATAACGTTCTTCTAAAAAAAATATATTATTCAGGCACTTGTCAAATTCCGTCAAAAATATCTGTGTGTATTTTCTATATAATTAGTAGCCTTGGATAGTTGCAACTGTAGCCTTGATTTAAGCTACCGTGATGTCACTATCACAGGATTGTATCGACAATTTAACCCGACTTCCTTTCCACTCTTCAGTTGAATATGGTTATAATTACCAGTATGAGTAGTACACTATGATTACTATACTGTACTGCTAAGTGTAGACATAATGAGGATAATACATGAGGATACCCTTCTTTATGGATACACTTGTTTAATATCTTAGCACAGGTATGACCTAGTAGGCAGCACCTTATAAACGACATATTTTAAAAAAGATTTCAAAAGCACGAAACTTTTTGTACCTTATATATTCTGCTTAAATATATATATCTTGGGCCAACATGTATAACTAGACATTCAAGTACTAACAAGATGGCCGCTTCATTCGTAAATAGGGTTTATGGAGAACTACAAACATAGTGGATATTATGTCCTCGGGTGTTTGAAACATCAGTGAGAGTATAGTGTTGCCTTCAATATCTGACATTCAAATTTGACTTTGAAATTAGTTTGACCCAATAGGTGTCATGTCATCTGTGTGATATAAAGTTTTTAGAAATTTGTCTAACGATCGATATAATCACGATCTAGGAACTACTAAAATGGCCGCTCCTTACGTAAAAACGTAATTACGTGGAACGCGGCAAGAATATATAAACAGAGAGGATACTCTATGACTGTTTGTGAAGAACTTCTGGGGATTCCCGTACGAGCAGACGCTACGCTCTGTGTAAGGTAAAAACTATCAACCGCACATATAAATATTTAGAGAGGTTCTAACTAAGATAACCGTAGCACGCAGACCTTTTTCGAACAGACATTATAATCACCGTGCGATATAGCATAAAAGAATTACGTTTAAATATGGCATCCCAGTAAAAAAGGACAGTCCCATCACTGTTATTAAGGTACACAGTGATTCGGCTTTATGAGGGTGGCACTATGGCTATAGTTGCGTGATATACAATAACCCGAATAGTTGCCAACATAGTTATATCACAGTTTGAAAATAGAACATATATTCTCGTTTAAAACAGTTAATTAGTGAACTATGCCTAACAGGTATAAAGTCATGTGAAACCCATAGCGGTACACAGCGTTTTTATGAGGGTGACACTACGGCTACGTTTACGTGTAAAAGAATAACTAGAATAGTCGCTTACATAGCTCTATCACGTTTTGTTAGCAGAACATACAATTTCGTCTAAATAGTTAATTAGCGAACTGTGCCCAACAGGTATAGAGTAAATGATAGTCACCTTAACAGAAATACCCAGTGACATCGTTTTATTACTAAGTTAACAGCAATTATTGAATAGCCTCTGTAGCCAATGTGCATTGACCCGGTTCTTTTAATCATGTAACTTACTGAGACCTCCTTCTCATACCTTAGGAACTGGTCTCTGCTCTAATTTAACACGAGCAGAAACACCATCGATCCCTGGACAAAAAGTGAGATAACCACAGTCCTTCGACTTTAATGGGAAGGTGATGAAATATATAAATGAGCACTGTTTCAGTATCGTGAAGGTGAGCCATTTCACGTCGTAATAGAACTCATAATAATTTGGGTCTATTAAATGGGAGGTGACTAATATTAGTCTATATATAATTTGCTTTCACAGTCTCTAATCAATAAGAAATGATCTTTTAATTGGACACATGTTATCCGCACAAGCAACTCTTAAGATAGATGCGCTTTATTTGGGTGAGTGACCCTCTTTACATATATCTAGAAACAAACAACAATAATCATAGGAGACAAAAAAAAGATAAAAATGTTTCTATTTTGTAAATTCTTACACTCTTTGTATTCAATTACCAGGATGAAATCAATAATTACGGTTTTCCTGTTCATTTACGGACTATGACCTTGTTGCCCCATTGCTGTGTAAGTAAATGCACAAACAATATATGGGTTTACAATTGATCATCACCCTGGGGGTTCCATCGATTTTCCATGGGCAAGCGTTTATGGTTATTGGTAATATAGGTCCCCCATTAAACTTATTATATAAAATGTTATGGGGTTGACAATGTACATTTAAATTAATAGCAATGTACCCTGTGCGATATGACATATACAGCCATCAGACATAGTGAACAGGCTTCGGGGGTCAGGGTGTTTCTACCCTGCACCCTTTTCTTCATTTTTCCCTTTTTTCCCCCTTTTTCTTGTTACTCGGTTGCCGAGTCACAAGATGGCTGCCAACACATTCTGCTTTGGAGTGTTGGAAGTCAATCAGAAGTCAGCTCGTGCTCGGGAGGAGTTGCGACTCCTCCTCGGTGCTCAGATATCGATATTTTAAATTTTTCTAATTTCTCAGGAACTCCTGAATGGATTTACATCATTTAAAAAAGGGCTCTTTCTGAACCAAGGGCTACCTTTGTGCCAAATTTGGTGTAATTCCTTTCAGCAGTTCGGGCTGTAGCCTGTTCAAATTTTTCCTATGGAAATTCACATGGGAAAAACGAGTTTAGTGCTATAGTACTGTAAGAGAATGCATAGAGTATTTATAAGTGCTTGAGTATTAGTGGACAGATTGCTTTAGTATATAGTACTGGCTAGGTGACTGGTGATGGGTATGGGGAATGACAGTGTCTTTGATAGACTGCAAGGGTAGTACCTGAGTGAATTAATCTTACCTGTTTTCAAGTAGATATCAAATTAATAGTAAATTATATTCACTTCTTTTTTTAATGCAAATGTAAAATATTTTAACCTTTTTGCTGTCTTCCGATTGTATTGAATTTCACCAGAAACAATGATTTCAATGTTAATCATCAGATGACAGCGGGCAAAAAAATACCTTCAATAAGATTATTTAAAAAAACATATTTCTCTTTGAAATATCTATAAAAAACACAACTTGGGATTCACATTTTCACAAATGAACATCCTTAATAACATAGTATATTATACAAAGATCAAATATATGAGCACCTTCTTTCTAACACAATTTTCCAAATGCAATATGAAAGAACAGAATCAATAATTGAATCCGTAATTACCAACATCTTCCCAACTGGCCAAATGATGTTTCTGAAAATATTTCCATTAAGTATATCGAAAATAAACTTTTGAATTCATATACACACATTCCCAATAGGCCAAATGATGTTTCTGAAAACATTTGCAATGAGGATATCCAAGATAGACTTCTAAAATCATATTCACATGCTTCCAATAGGGTGAATAATGTATCTAAAATGATTTGTAGTGGAAATAGCCAAAATAGTCAGTAATTCCTGTTGATATCTTCTCAGAATTTTGGCATCAAAAATATTAAATATGAATTTGGTAATTCATTAGGCAACCTAAATGTATACTCTAAATGTGCATCATTACATAGTGTCCATCCTTTATTGCATTTTAAATATACAGTATGTGTCCAGATGTAGAAGTAGCTCCATCGTGGAAAACAATAGCCACTGTTTTAAAAGTTCTTCCTGAAATTGAAACTTGACCTGCCACAACATTTTTTATTTTGGTTTCCAATTTTGTTCCATCTGCTCTACAACGTTGCAGCATTAAAATAATATATTGTCCACATCTTTGTATAAATAATGATGACAACATTTCTGATTTTCACTGAGTACATTCCATATGTTGATTAGCTGATTTTACTAAATCGTTGATAGACACTGTTTTCAAATCTGGCATTGTCAAATATATGAATTGTTCAGTGTCTAATTTAGTAGTAGATGAAAATAAACAGCTGTCACATGGATGAACCCATCTGTAACGTAGTCCAAACAGATTTTCAATTTGTATACTTTCATCTTCTAATACTGCAAGCATAAAAATAAGAAATGCCTGAGCATCTTGCTGTACATTCTGTGTAAATTGTGAAGATCCAGAACATATATCCAGAAGATTCTGCACATCAGAAGCAGTATGGATTTTCGTTTTATCAGTTTTCAACTTCTCAAAAATATAATGTAACAAAGAACAAAATCTTTTTTCTTGATTTTCCCTAATTGCATGCTGTAGATTTTCTAAAAAAAAACACAACGTTGACGATTACATTAGCATAGCAGTTGATACCTGAATTATTTTCAAACTGATATCCTACAATATTAGCAACCGTATTCCCTTCTATTTTCTTTCCAGACTCATCATTCTTTTCAATTCTTTTTTTCTTTGCAACCTCAATAAAATCTTTATCATATTTTCGTTTTGGACGTATTAAACGTTTGTCATAAATAGGATATTCGCCTAAGCTAGGAGCATAGAGTCTTCTTAACCTATTTTTTTTTTTTGTCCTCATTTTGCCCTTGGAAAGTCGCATAGAAACTCTAGGAGAGAAGAAATTATACGATACACTGTCACAGGTTACCTGGTAGTGCTCTCACATACTAGGATAGCACTCAGTGTTATTCAGAGACTCTCCAGAGAAAACGCCGCGAAATATTAATCCATGTAGGGGCAATGTAGCTGCTGTTAAATACCCATATCTGGCTATATCCATGTCTAGGAGGGAGAGCAGACCAAGCAGCGTTAATCATCGGACAATGGGGAAAAAAAAAAAAAAAAAGAAAACCCAAACACACACTCAGGACCAATTCAGAAGGTGCCAAAAATCTCGTTTTTCGGGATTACCCGATCTTACTAGGTCCATTTTTGATGTACGCAATACTGATAAACGCCAGTCCAACAAGGTGGGAGGCAGTGGATCCTTCCATTTCCTACATATCTCTCTTCTTGCAAGTAGGATACAATAAAACAAGAGTTTTTTAACCGAACCTTGAACTTCCAGTGATGTTCCAAAAATTACGAACAGTGCATTAATTGAAATTTGATGTCCCACAGATGTTGTCAACAGTGTGCTAATAGCGTCCCAAAAAGGTAACACCAATGGGCATTCATAAAACATATGTAGATCCGAGGCTGCTAACAATCCGCATTTAGGGCATGCCACAGTGGATTCATTAGAAAATTTAGATAACCGCTGTGGGGAGTAATAAGCCCTGTGTAACGTAAAAAGGTGGTTCCTACATAACCATGATGGCTTCACTGTATCCCATAAGATTTTACAAGAGGAATACCAGAAGTTCTCGAGGTCTTCCCCTGGGAAAGAGGAACTCCATAATGTCTCAGGTAAGGCAAACTCCCCGTCAACTTCATCTAGTAAAAAGTTATACCAAAACGAAATCTCTTTAGGTGCAGGAGGTCTATCCATCAACAGGGTCACTATACTACTCTCACCACCTATTTCGGACCCACCTCTGACGGAGCTCTGAATACGGGCCCAACTTGCCATCTGTAAATATTTAAATTTAGAGAGACCTAACCCCACTCTAGCTAGTATGTGGTCCCAAGATAGTAAAACTCCATCAAAAAAGAGATCTCCCCAAATTTCCAGACCCGCCTCTCTCAGAGGTACTGCTAAACTGTCAAGAAGCCACACCGGGGAACCAGGAGAGTTCCATAATGGTGACCTAACTGAGAAATAACCCACCTTTATTGCACCTCTTATTTTGACCCATGTTCTTATGAAACCCAACAGGATCTTCAACTTAATCTTTTTAAAAAACTTAGGATCCCCAAATTTAAACAAAAAACCATTCTGGTCTACTCCCCCTCCTCTCAATAATGCAGCAAACATGCTTCCTATACCCACATTTATTGGCATCTTAAGCAGCATCCTGGCATGGGAAAGTTTGGAAAGCCCAAGCATATAGTTGCAAATCAAGTGCTGCTAATCCCCCCTTTTCTCTACGGCGCCTAATCTTTTTCCATGCTATCCGAGGTGTATGCTCGTTCCAGATAAACGAACTAATATAGCCTTGCAGTTTTTGTAAAGTAGAAGGTTCAAAATACAACAGAATACTGTTGAACAGAAAAGAAATTTTGGGTAAAATAAACATCTTTACCAAATTAGCTCTACCCAAGATGGAAAGGGAAAGCGAAGACCACGACCTCATAAGCTTTCTACAATCTCTTGTCACTATGTCTAGATTCAGCGGTACTATTTTGTCTATATCTCTAACGATGGTAAGTCCGAGATAACGCATGGAACAGTTGGGTTGGACCCCTACCACTGGCTCAGCCTCATTCCATATCATCATCTCTGTTTTGGATGCATTAATCTGGTATCCTGACATCCCACCATAGTCATTGGCCTGTGCAATGATCGCGGGTAATGCTGTACTCAGGTCGGAAGAAAAAATGAGAATGTCATCCGCATACAGGGCTACCTTCCTCTCCCATCCTCTATAGATAAAAGGCTTGATATTAACATCATCCCTCAATCGTTGGGCAAAGGGCTCGATGTATAAATCAAATAGGAGAGGGGAGAGTGGGCAGCCCTGCCTGGTACCCCGAGTGATATTAAAGGGATCTGACAATTCACCATTGACTAATAAGGAAGCTGTTGGATTCCGATACAGCAAACCGACCGCTCCACGGAAACTCTCACCAATATTAAATTTCACCAAGACCCCCGACAGGAATGTCCAATTCACCCTGTTGAAGGCCTTGGTGGCATCCAACGTGATAACAGCTAAAGGCAAGGAGTCCGTAGTCGCCATATCGATAGCACCCATCAGATCATAAGTCAACTCAAAGAGCTGGCGACCCTTCACAAAGCCCCGCTGATCCTGATGTAAAATACAGGGTGCCACCTCCCCCAGCCTTTTAGATAGGACAGATGAAAAAAGCTTATAATCTGAGTTTAGAATAGAAGTTGGTCTGTATGACCCACAGCTGTCAGCCTGTTTACCAGGCTTTAGTATCAAAGTAATAGAGGCATCGTTCCAAGATTCAGGAGGATACACCCCCTCCAAAAAGATCTGATTGAACAACTGAGTTAAGAAGGGAACTATTGTTGGTAATAAGACCTGATAAACCTCCGAAGGGAGGCCATCCGGACCTGATGCCTTACCCTTCTTACTACCTAAGATAGCTCCAGTTACCTCTTCTATTGTGATAGGTCTATCCAAGGCAACTTTCTGAACAGGAGAAAGAGAGGGAAGAGATACTCCACTCAGCCAGTCCTCAACTTGTCGTGCATCGATGCTCTTGTCCTCGTGATATATGTTCTTAAAATAATGCTGTAGATTTTCTAAAAAAAACACAACGTTGACGATTACATTAGCATAGCAGTTGATACCTGAATTATTTTCAAACTGATATCCTACAATATTAGCAACCCTATTCCCTTCTATTTTCTTTCCAGACTCATCATTCTTTTCAATTCTTTTTTTCTTTGCAACCTCAATAAAATCTTTATCATATTTTCGTTTTGGACGTATTAAACGTTTGTCATAAATAGGATATTCCCCTAAGCTAGGAGCATAGAGTCTTCTTAACCTATTGTACTCTTTTACACAATTTACATCTGCACTAATCTTTTCTTCATCAAAATCAATCAAATACAATCTGAATAATGTTCTTACTCAAGATAATGCAACATATGCCATACCCTCCTTAATCACAGAACTTCCAATATTTACCAAAGCGCTGTCTACACTTAAACCTTGAGATTTATGAATAGTCACTGCATATGCTAAACAAACAGGAAACTGTTTTCTATGAACATACAAATCTTTTACAAGCAAGAAACGAACAAAACAGTGTCCAATCTGTTTCACCTCTTCAATCTGATCAAATTTAATCTTCAAAAATTCAATTCTATCTCTATTTGCATAACTAACAAAGTCAACAACTTTCCCCATTGCTCCATTTACTAATCCTTTCTCAACATCTAAACTACGCCGTAATATTACCCGGCAGTTTAGAGATACATATAAGGTCTTTTCCAAACCAGCATTCTTAGATATTGATTTTTCCAAAGAATCTAATTCTAACTGCAATTTCTCTGACAAAAGAATAGTTACTCCTTTATGTTCTATTTTATCAATAGCTACCATTTTCATTATCGGTTCATTCTCCAGTTTCAACAGTTCTTCATTGAATGTAGAGCATTCTTTCAGTGTTGGCATAAGGCAAATTATAGATTTCTTTTCTGCAATTCTTTGGTAGATTGTTTCAGCTGCAGTATTTTCTTTTGGAAACAAGTTTCTTAGTAGCCGACTTTTTAAAGCATTTTTTCCATCCTTTGTTAAGACACCAATTCTAATATTTTGAAGCATATTTCCATAATCTTCATCATCTGCTTGGCGCATGTTCTTGATAAGTTCCTTATATTCAAAATAACTCCAAATGTTCACATTTCCAATAATTCCCAAAGATTTTTTAGTGTCTTCATGAAGAAGGGTTTTAAAAACTGGTTGGCCTTTTCACAAGTGTGAGTTGTAGTAGATCACCAATACAATTACATGTTTTCCTCCAAATAAAACATCGTAATTTGTTTTTAAAATCTGCTGCATCAAGCAATAAGTTTGAGACCATGCTTACTTAATTAATTACCAGAAGTTTCATTTTCTTCAGTACTCTTGAAACTTCGAAACAAGCTTCTCCAGATAGCTTGTGGTATTCCAACTTATTTTCATGTTCTACTGGTAACATAAGTAGATGATGTAATGTAATCCCTTTAATGTTGTGTGCTGCTAACCCAGTTGGAGCAGTTACAACACAAGAAAAATGTGAATCCATTGTTTTCTGTAGATAACTTGACGAACATTTAATCAAGAAACTTTTCCCTTTCCAGCTTGTCCACTGATGTACATAAGAGTAGGTCTAAATGATGTACATTGGTAATCATTCTTTTCTTTCAGTAATCCATGTTGTATCTGTTCTGTAACTTGGTGATATATTTCTTTCTGTTCAGTATTCAAACGTTCCTCCAAATTTTCCAAATCAATATTCTCCTGTTGTGCTTGCTGCATCACCGTTTCCACTTCACTCATTGCTATTGCCGCTTCATTTTCAAGTATGGCTTCTCCTAGTGGATCTTGACTTTGTGGAACAGAACTTTGACTATCTTGAGAACTATCTCTAGCAATTTCAGCTGCAATAGTTCTTTCTTGATTAATCTCTGCGTTCAACATTTGTAGATAATTTGCAAAAAGTGTACATTCAATGCTATTTTTACATGCATTGAAAGAATCTTCATAGCAGTCAAAATCTCCAAGTAATTCCATTTCAGTTCGCCAAGGTTTGAAGAGTTGCAGAAGAGCTAAATAGAAAAACTCTATTTTATCTGGAGTATCACAACTTAATTTCCTGCGATTAATTAAATTGCCTTTGTCATGCTTTACCAAACATCCTTCAGATCCAATTACAGCGTATTTTCCTTCATTTATTTTTTCTGTAACTTTTTTTTTTTAAACTATAAATTTGTAGTATTTCATATAGACATATGTTTTCCAGGTACGGACTTCTATTTGGATAGTACATATCCAACATATTTGTTTTCAGAATATCTGTACTTTCCGGTTCATTCAGTGCCAAGTATTCAATTTCTTGTACAGGTTTCAAAACTCGATTTCGTGTTGCAGCAAGACCTAGACTTATCCAGATGATTCCTCTTGACTTTGAATATAAACTTGCAGATGTCAATCGATCTGAACATTCATACGATCTGATGTCTCGATGTGAAAGCATCTTCAAGCTGAAGCTGTACAATTTTTTTTTGCTAGGTGTCTTCTCCTGTGAAATTTCCTCCCACATTTCTTTTACTTCTGTCTTCTCAGATTTCGTACTATATGACGTGACATAGCGAGCAAAGGCAATTGAGTTATCTTCAACATATTGTATGTCCATATTTGCATTCCACATCTTCAAAATCACCGGATTTTAATCATTAGTGTACTTCGATTCTTCTGTTCATTTTATATTATAAGTATTTGGTGATTTCCAAGTGATAGTATGCCTTACTGCTGACATAAAACTGTTCACTCTTCCTTTGGAAATTACTGGACGTGCAAGCCAAATCGACATTTTGTGTAAAATGTATCCTTTGACTTATATTTCCGTCTGCAATATTTTTCCAAATCGATGACTCTGAAACCGTAAAACTTGCTGTCTTAAGATATTTTCTCCTCCTGTTTTCGGAATTGCACAGGTAACATACTTTTCAATAAAAGTCTCATCCGAATCAGTTCCAAATTTGGGTGCATTTTTGATCCATAAAAGCATATGTATATGAGGTGCACCTCTAGCTTGGTATTCTTTTCTCCCCAAAAAATCAATACCTTCGCCAATAGGTGGATTTTTTTTATTACAGATGAAAGATATCATAGCTTCAAATCTATGATTAAAATATCTGCAGACATTTACAGGCTCTAGGGAACACAGTTCTCCAGGTGTCTTCAATTCAATATTTTCTATATTTGAATTGGCTTCTCGTAGAAAATCCAGTAAATCATCCCATGTGTACTCAGCACAGCTAAGTCTAACAAACCACGTAGGGGTTCTTAAGTTTCTTACCATATATTTTAGTTCCCCATGACGTCGATACCAATATTTATTAGAGTCACATTGACATGCAATCAAGTTAATTAACTGTGATTCTAAATGTTCGTCTCTTTCTTCAACTTTGTCCATAAATTTCTTTGCAGAAACATGTGAAAGATGCGTTCCAGTTTTTAATACATGGTTGACTGCATATGAAAGTGCAGACAGATCACTCTCAAATAAAAGATGAAACAAATATGGAATACACTGATGAAATCTTGGTTCTTCTGAGTACAGTCGTAAAGTACGATATTCTGAAACTGGAATCTGAACTGGTTGTTCATCATATCGTACACCTTTTCCAGTAGGAAACAGCTGTGGAAAACAATGAGCTTCCAAAGCTTTTTCCCACAGACTCATGGGAGTTTCTTTTGCTTTTTTCATCTGGAACAATTCAATAGTATCTCCTATCAGTTCTTTTGAATGTAGAGGGTGTATATTATAATGTTCTTACATTTCTTCTTGTCTGGAATTCTCCACTTTTTCTATTTGTCCACTTGAAATATGTGTCTCATCTTCTAAAGTCATTTCTTCTTCTTCTACATTTACACTTTTATAGTAAATATTGTTCTGTACCAGATATAATGTAGCCTTTTGGACTTTTGTGGCATTTACTAACTCTTGCCATATTTTCCGACTCTGTGTGGGTAAACCATTAACAAGAATGACTACAGGTTCAGTATGCTCTCTTTCTACACCAACAGTTTCAAAAATTTTTCTTAAAATCTAAAGGTAAATACACAACTCTTCCTTTTAACCCCTTCAGCGCTGCGCGGATTCCCCCGCGGTGCTGAAGGGTTCGAGCGCGGGCGGGGCCATGACGGAACGGTTCCGTCATGAGCACAGCTCAACCGATGCTCATGACGGAACCGTTCCGTCATGGGCATGGAAGGGGTTAAACCTCTTTGTAGATCCGTTGAAGGCAGCTTACCTGTTTTAGGCTCCATACAAATTATAGCCTGAAAAGGGTGCACAGATTGTATTAGGATGGCCTCAAATATATTTAAATCTTTAAGTTTAGGAGGTATAGCTACTAATTCTAAGTCATTATGGACAGCTCTAGCTGGCATTTTGTTTTCTTCTAATTTATTGTAACAATATTTACTAATACAGTGTACAGTACCTAACTCAAAATGACCTTCCACAAACAGATAAGCAGCAAATTCTTTCCATTTATCATTGTTTTCATTTTCACTTTTTAAAAACACAACTACATTCCTAGTTTGAATTTTATAATGAGTCAACAACAAATGCAAACATAGTTGGGATTTTTACCAGAAACTACTTTAAACTTTGTTATTTCTTTTTCAAACTTCACATCAGTACTATCTTCCATCTCTTGTTCAACACCTACACTTATCAAACTCTCACTTTCTCTACACTTCTCTTGACCAGCAAAGAAACGTAACTCTATATCATCACAATTTTGTTTTACATCCAACACTGAACCATACAAAAGAGCTGTATTAATTTCATTTAGACATAATTCAGGACTTTTCATGTAGTATATTTTTCTAACTAACTTTCGCATTTCGGAATGATGTACTGCCAACATTCTTAAATGATGAAAACAACTTAGACACACTTTCCTAGAAAGGCAAGCCAGAGAATGACCTTGCAACCCTGTATTTTTTCTCACTTTGCAAGGATCCAGTCCTTGTAATATCTTAATCTTCTGTTTCACTGTTTTTCTTCCATATTCTCTTAAGAAAGTTAGTAAAAAATCAATAGATTGTTGACGTTTACTACAAATACTACTGCAATCCCATGTAAACACTGGAGCCTGGGTACGTCTCCCTTGAACTTCCTCAGCTATTACTTGTTCAACATTTCTAGGAACTGTCTTTTCTTTTTCAATTGAACAACCATTTTTCACTTCATAACAACGACCACAGGTATCAACTGCATGCAGTAATCTATTTTGTTGAAAATAACTTTCTTCATTAAAAAAAGGTTCTGTACTAGAAGTATGCTTCCATTCCACGGAAAATATTTTACAAAAATTAGTTCTATTTACAATTCTTTTTACATTTGTCCTTCATACGCTGCATTATTGTATTTAAAGTCTTCAATCTTTTTAAAATTAAGATAAACAATTTTCTTTTCAATTCAAACGCTTCTTCAATTACACTTAGAATCTCCTTTTTTGTCTGTAAAATGCTGATCTCCTTTTATATAGTGTACATTTTTTTAGTAAATTTTGGAGTACTCTACTTTTAGAGATTCTTTTTCGAATTTCTGAAAATTGTTTCTATCTGCTTCCAACATAATTCTTTTTCCGATAATCCAATTTTCCACTTTCTTGTACATTTTTCTTTTCCTTTTGTTTCACTGTCCTTGTTGTATCTGCCTGTTCTTTATTTTTAAAATTGGAAACTGTTTTTGGAAGTTTTAAAAAAAAATCGTTACTTCTCTTACCAGAACACTTTTTTTTTAAAGATCCATGTTTTAGTTGATCTAATTCCTCGTTTCCTTATTTTTTTTTTTTAAATAAACCTCTTTTCTTTGTTCTCTTTTTCTTTGCTCTTTTTTTGTCATTTGTACTCTTTCTTAATAATTATGCAAAATATCTGTAAAATAAGAAATGTTTTGAAAACAATTTAATATAATTAAAATATTTATATATAAATATTCAAATGTACATCTATAAAAATACATACAAAGAAACTAGATCAATAATTTTAGCAATGGAACAGTGCTACCTGCATAATTGTAGTAGTGTATGAGTAGTGTGAAGGATACTAGAGCACAGCATTTGTAGCACACATCTAATTGTAGAACTGCATGGTTACAACCTGTATCATTCCATGAATACATGGCTAGTGACTAAAAGATTACAATACTACAAGGAGAATGCCTGAGTGCATTTATAAGTGCTTAGGTATTGGCGGAGTGATAGGATAAGTAGATAGTGCTGGATGGGTGATTGGAGAAGTGCATAGGACTGACAGGAGGATTCCTACACTGCATAGGTACTAACTGGATATTTAGAGAAGTGTACCAATACTAAGTAGTTGGTTAAAGGTCTGCATGGATAGTGCACAGAATATTATAGTTCTACTTGTGTTAGTGGCTAGGCCATTCCTAAAGGACATAACTAGTAACTGGAATGATTACAGTGCTGCAAACAAAGTGCATGGTGAATTTATAAGTGCTTAGGTATTGGCAGAGTAATAGGGTAAGTAGATAGTGCTGGATGGATGATTGGAGAAGTGCATGACACTGACAGCAGGATTGCTAAACTACATGGCATGTAGAGGGACACCTGCGGGTCGGCTAGCAGAGGATACTATAGTAAAAAGTATGGGCCGTCGCCTTGCAAAGAGATGGCTACGACCGGTAGTGTCAGAAGAGGGAGCATGAAGGGGATATCTTATAGAGAGAACTGCGGTATATTTCCAGCGTTGGCTTGCAGAGGTACAAATGCGGGCCCGACGGCTCGCAGACGAAGAGCTTCGAGCTGACTGATGGTTTGCAAAGGGAAAGCTGCGAGCTGGTGGGCTGGCTCGTAGAGGAAGAGCTGCAGCCCGTGGGCTCGCAGAAGGAGAGCTGCGGGCCGGCTCACACAGGAAGAGCTGCGGGCCAACAGCTATAGGGAAAGTTGCAGGCCGTCTGCTTGCAAATCATAGGTGCGGGACGGTGATGTGGGGAGAGGAAGCATGAAGGGGGTTTCTCGTAGACAGAGACCTGCGGTATATTTCCAGTGTCGGCTTGCAGAGCTACAACTGCGGGCCCGATGACTCACAGACGAAGAGTTGTGAGCCGACTGGTGGTTCGCAGAGGGAGAGTTGCGAGCCGGTGGGCTGGCTCATAGAGGAAGAGCTGCGAGCCCACCGATGGTTCGCAGACAGAGAGCTGCAGGCCGGCAGGCTGGCTCGTAGAGAAACAGCTGCAAGCCGACTGACTGACTCGTACAGGGAGAACTGTGGTTCGTTGGCTCATCGGCTCACAGAGGGAGATCTGCGGGTCGGCTCGCATAGGAACAGCTGCGGTCGAACTGGTATAGGGATAGCTGCGGGACGGTGATGTGGAGAAAGGGATTGTGAAGGGGGTATCTAACAGAGAGACAGAGTTGCGGTATATTTCCAGTGTTGGCTTGCAGAGGTACAACTGCGGGTTGGCTCGCAAATGGAAGAGCTGCGAGCCGAACAATGGTTTGCAGAGGGAGAGCAGTGGGCCGGCGGGCTGGCTAGTAGAGGAAGAGCTTCGAGCCGACTAGCTGGCTCGTAGAGGAACAGCTGCGGCCCAGCGGCTCGAAGAGGAAGAGCTGAGGCCGGCTCGCACAGGAACAAGGAAAGATGCGGGCCATCGGCTTGCAAAGGCATACATGTGGGACACTAATGTGGAGAGAGGGAACGTGAAGGGGCTATCTCGTAGAGTGACAGCTGTGGTAAATTTCCAGTGTAGTCTTACAGATGTACGACTGCAGACTGCCTCGCAGAGAAAGAGCTGCAAGCCCACCAGTGGTTTGCAGAGGGAGACCTACGGGCCAGCGGGCTGGCTCGTAGAGGAAGACCTGCGAGCCGACTGGCTGGCTCGTCGATGAACAGCTGCAGCCCGTCGGCTTGAAGAGTGAGAGCTGCGGGCCGGCTCGCACAGTAACAGCTCCGGGCCGACTGCAATAGGGAAAGGTGCGGGCCGTCGGCTTGCAAAGGCATAGGTGCGGGACGGTGATGTGAGGAGAGGGAGCGTGAAGGGGGTACCTCGTACAGAGAGAACTGTGGTATATTTCCGGTGTGGCTTGCAGAAGTACTACTGAGAGCTAGCAAGCAGAGGAAGAGCTGCGAGCCGAACTATAGTTTGCAGAGGGAGAGATGTGGGCCGGCCGGCTGGCTCATAGAGGAAAAGCTGTAATCCGACTGACTGCCTCGTAGAGGAACAGCTGAGGCCCGTGGGGTTGTAGAAGGAGAGCTGCAGGCCGGAACTCGCACAGGAGCAGCGGTGGGCCAACTGCTATAGGGAAAGGTGGGGGCCATCAGCTTGCAACTCATAGGTTCGTGACAGTGAAAATGTTCTGCATATATTTGTATATTGTATGTGTATACTTGTATATGTGTATATTGTAGCAGGCTGGCTCATAGAGGAAGACCTGCGAGCCGACTGGCTGGCTCGTAGAGAGAGAGCTACGGGCTGCCTCACAGAGGAACAGTTGCGGGCCAGCGGGTTGGCTCGTAGAGGAAGACCTGCCAGCCGACTGGCTGGCTCGTAGAGGGACAGCTGCGGCCCTGCTCACAGAGAAACAGCTGTGGGCCGAGTGATATAGGGAGAGCTGCGGGATGTCGACTTGCAAAGGGATAGATGCGGGATGGTTATGTAGGGAGAAGTAGCATGAAGGGGGTATCTCGCAGAGAGAGAGCTGCAGTATATTTTTGGTGTTGCCTTGCAGAGGTACAACTGCGGGCCCGAAAACTCGCAGAGCGAGAGCTTATTCCTAAATCCATGTAATCTTTCAAACATATGTCACGTCCGTTTTCTACCACTGAAACTGATAGCCACCTTCTCTATACACTACAGATCCCACAAACATGCAAAAAAAGAATAAGCGCTATTTTTATACTAGACAAAGCTCTATTATTTAATTTTTATAAACACTACTATAGGGTGCACACATAAAGAATATGAGATGAGGAGAGTAAACGGAGGTGTAATTCCTAAACTTTAATTATACCATTCCTTTTATATACGTATATTCAAGGGTTTCAGTGGGATAAAAAAATTACAGTTGTGTAAAAGCGGTAGCAGTATTCAGCACCGGTAAGATCCAGCCAACTTAAAGGCCTGTGTATATTCAGCACAGAGACACAACCTAACAATTTGCCTCACTTATAATAACAGTTACTTTACTAGTGTGAACAAATCGTACTGAAAATTTACTAAAACATTTTTTTACTTTTTTATCTCTCACACATTGATAAAATATCTCTTGTAAAGAAACGCCCCTCTCCACCTTTATTTCGTAAGAACAAGCAATAAATAATCCCTTTAGCAGCATCTAGTCACTAACTGCTAACACGGTGCAGTATACCCAATTGTAAAGCACAAACACTATTTAGATTATATCTTAAAACATCATCAAATGATTCTAACCATGCATACATACAGAAATCAACATGTAAGTTTAGGGTAGCGCAGTGGTGTTTCGGTAGTGTAGGAGGTCGTGCTGGGGGTAGTGTTTTAGGTTTTAGGATAGGGCAGTGGTGTTTGGGTAGTGTTGGGGTTGTGCTGGGGGTAGTGTTAAACTACACACCTGATGGCTTCTACACAGAGAGATGCGAGCTGATGGACTAAGTCACAAAATGCCAGCCAACACTTCCTAGTTTCAACGGTTCACAGCCAATGAGCCGCGAGCTCGTGTCCTTAACCCCTCAGCCAATCAGATGTCAGAATTCTCAAATATCGATATCTGTAAAATTTGATATTTCTCAAAAACTACTGAACGGATGTACAACATTTCATCAAAAGGGCGCTTTCTGAACCACAACCTTTCTCCCTGCCAAATTTGGCGTAATTCCATTCAGCAGTTTGACCTGTATCCTTCTCTAAAGTTTCCTAAGGAAAATGCATTGAAAAAACACATTTTTGGACTCCCCTTTTTTCTCTGCCCCCCCTTGACCAATAACCCCCAAACATTCAAGATAGGAGCTGATTGAAAAAGAGAAACACTTGGGTAATTTTCGTAAAGATTCGTCAAACAACTCCAAAGTTTTAAGCACATGGAGGGCTCAAGGAGAGGGGCTGCACAACCCCCCTCCCAACATGAGTGAAGCCTCGGGGCTGCGGGGACCCCAGTGGGCTCCTGCAGCCCTAGCGAGCCCCTGCTATCACTTTTTAAGAAATGCCCCCGGGACCTAGCCCACCCGGGGGCCTCATTAAAATTAAACGCGGGAACCTGCGACGCCAGCACGAATTGTGCCGATTTTTTTAATTTAAAAAAATGATTTTTTTTGCCCTGCGGTCCTTCTGGGACCCCCTGAGCAGGCCTAGGGGGTCAGGGTGTTTCTACCCTGCCCCTTCACTTGTTTTATACCTTTGTTTCTCTCTTTTCTAGTGACTCGCTTCTACCGAGCCACAAGATGGCTGCCAACACATCCTGGTTTGGAGTGTTGGCAGCCAATCACAGTGAAACTTGTGCATGGGACTTAGGCTCTGCCCAGATATTGAAACTTTTGTTTTTCTAATCTCTCAGCAACTACTGAACAGATTAACACCATTTAAAAAAAAGGTTGCTTTCTGATCCAAGCACTACTTTTTGCCAAATTTGGATTAATTCCGTTCAGTAGTTTCGGCTGTAGCCTTGCACAAAGTTTCCTATGGGAAATGGATTTTTTGACTCCTATTTTTTGACTTTCTCAAAAACTACTGAATGGATTTACACCATTTAAACAAAGGTCACTTTCTGAACCAAGCTCTACCTTTCTGCCAAATTTGGGGTAGTTCCGTTCAGAAGTTCGGGCTGTAGCTCGTTGCAACATTTCCTATGGAAATTAACATGGGGAATACGCGTTTTGGGACCCCCCTTTTTTCTCAACCCCGGCTTGATGAATCACCCCCAAACTTTAAGGATAGGAGCTGACCTGGATAGACTTTTCTTTGGGAGAATTTCGCGATGATCCGTCAAACGACACCAAAGTTATTAGCAAATCAAAAAATGCTTTTCCTATGGAAACTAGGTTGTAACTATAACTACCTACTGGCGACCGCCTAGATATTGTGATATCATACACTGTATGTTTTGCATAGCATGGCATATAAAACGTTTATTTTATGCTGTAAACCATGCTGATGTGAATTGGTATTTTACACAAATAACCATATCAATTGTGTGTATAATGTATTTTACATCGTTATAATTCAGATGAACCTGACAAAATGAAATGCAAAATGAGTTAGTAATTTATGACTATGTTAAACCAAATGCAAATTTATTCCTAACCACTATAAGATGGCGGATAAACACTTTTTGTAGCATTGTAATACGTTAGTCCTATTTCTATTGTCACTAATGAAAGTATGTAAACGGAAGTGTAACATTACTAGCTTCACCGTGAACAAGCCTTAACAGCAAAACGCGTCGGTGTGTGACTTCTTGTTGCTAATAAACAACACAAGCATCCTGGAGTGTTCTGAGTGCTTCTTCATGGAAGAAAGAGTTGGTTTTTAATGTTTTGAAAACGCCGGTTTTCAAGAAGGACCGCCACGAGGCAAAGCCCTGAACTACCGGCATTTTGTGGTGGAAATATATAAATATATATTACCTACTGGCGGTCGCCAGTAGGTAGTTATAGTCAGGACCACGTTTCCATAGGAAATCCGCAACATTCTATTTTGAATAACTTTGGCGCCGGTCAAGGAATCCTCGCGAATTTTTCAAAATAGGTGGGGCGCTACGCTCCGCTCCTTCCCTGAAATTCTCGGGGGGATTCGTCAAGCGGGGGCTGAGATAAAAGGGGGGTCCCAAAACGCGTTTTTCCCATGCATTTTTCCATAGGACCTTTAGACAGGGCTACAGCCCGAACGGCTGAACAGAATTACTAGAAATTTGGCAGAGAGGTAGTCCTCAGGTCAAGGAAGTGCCTTTTGTAGGTTTGGTGTAAATCTGTTCAGTAGATTCTGAGAAAATAGCCTTTAAATCAATATATATATCTGAGCCAGCTTACGGTGCGCTTACGGTACGCTTACCGTACGCGTAGGGTGGCGTGCGCGAGCGCGATTCTGATTGGCTCTTAGATCTTAGTAAACATTCGAATCGGTCGAAACCAGGAAGCGGCGGCCGCCATTTTGTGTGTTTCACTCAGAAAAAAAAGAGTGATAACAAGAAAAGGGGGCAAGGAGGAGAGTTACAGACCCCCTAACATTTGTAAGGGGGTCAAAGAAGGACAGAAAAGTACAAAGAAAACATTTATTGATTTTAAAAAAATCGCGGGGTACGCGTACGGTAAGCGTACGGTAAAAAAAAAAAAAAAAAAGAAATGAAAATCAGATTTAAGTGTTTAGATATTAGGGGGCTCTAAAAAGAGCCGTTGTGTTTATGAAGTGATTTTTTAGTGGTACCTACAAGTAAGTACCGATGCAGAGTCTAAGGTTCAAGAGGAAGACTCTGTTCCCTTCATCATTGAAGTGCACACCATCTCCTCTATAAATGTCTTGCATGTCATAACGCAAGTTGTTGTGGTAAATGGAACCCATACCATAGTCACGGAGGAAAGCAGAAACAGATTTGTTGACGTGCTTTCTTGCTTTGTCAATCTGCGGACAGAAATGATTGGACCAGTTCCATTTTTGCCTTTGGCATATGTTAGAAAACACAAAGGCAGTTTTAGGGAAAAGTGAAAACAGTTGTGCAAAGGTGTCCTTCATAAGCATTTCCAGACCTACCCCAGTCAAAGTGCCTAGGTCATTGCCACCACAGTGCACTATTATGAGGTCAGGGTGTTGGATGTGCATGAAGGATTTCACCAATGGCATCAATTGGTGCCACTTTAACCCTCTCTGACCAATCCATTTAATGTCTACATTTGGCAAAGCAAGGTCTCTCACCATACCTGTTTTCTCTGCAAACTTTTCACTCCAGAAGACATAGCTGTGCCCTACAATCCACACTGTGAACATCTTCAAAGGAGAACTGGATGCACTCAGGAGGTGTAATTCAGTAGAATGGCAATATGAAAAGAAAGACTGATTGGCTGTTTCATACCATTCTAGAATAAAAACTAGGCTGTATGTGTAAATTAATAGAAGCATGTTTTGTATTGGTACAGAAAAATGTGTTACCAAAGAACAGTACTATGGATTTGCTGTTAGGTTTGAAAAGTCAAGCACTCTTTCTCTGTGGAATTGAAACATTGTTTGGCGAACTTCTGACCTGACTCCACACAGCAGTGTTCCATGAGCTGTTGCTATGGTAGCAGGCAGAAGTCAAGTTGGGGGAAGGGTACTAGGCAGAAGTCAAGTTGGGGGAAGGGTACTTTTGGAAAAGGGTTGGTTTTCAACCAATAGAAATGTGTGATTACATTTGAAAAAAAGGGGCAAGCACTGAGATTTGAAACTAACATGTATATGTGTGGAAAAAGAGAGGGAAAGTTTGCCATTATCTGGTTCTGCTGAGAGGAGAGAGGTGTAAAGAACAGAGATCCTGGCTCTGATAATCTGCTGTTTGAGTGCCACATTTCTTTCACAACTAACTAATTTTAAAGGTGAGTTTAGAGTTTGAGAGGGGATGTATATGGTAAATTAAGAAATGAATAATAGAAATGCAATTCTTTTTGTTGAAGTTGTGTTTATTATTTTCTGTTTTGGGAGAAATTTAAATGTGAGGAACAAGTAAAATAATATGGACTATGTTTTCACAATAAATTAAGGTGTACTGGTATAATAAAAAAATAGTTTATGGGTTTGAGGTTGGACTCAGTAATGCAAATACATTCAGCATCACTAAGGCTGGTTGCCCTTGCTGGAGTGTAGGCAGACACCCAGGTTACAAATGGTGCTGGTCTGAAAAAGCAGTTTGGACATGTGCTTTTTAAAAAATCTGAAAAGTGGATTCATAATGTGTCAGTCTGTAAAAGTGTTTATCACTTGCCAAAAAAAAGAGCAGTAAGTGTGCTTTCAAATTGGCAAAGAAATTTCGTTTTGTGACTAATGTGAAAACATGACTCTGTGTGCAAATAGGAATTACAGGCAGAGATTTATTGCGTATTGCTCTGGTGATTTCACAGTTGCATTAGATGGAAAGGGGGAGCCATTTTTTGGTGCAGAAGCTGACTCTTAGCACACAGGTAGCTGCTTACCATGTGGAATCATGCACAGTATTCACAAGCGAGTGGGGTTTGAGGTTTCAGTCAGTAATGCAAATACATTCAGCATCACTAAGGCTGGTTGCCCTTGCTGGAGTGTAGGCAGACACCCAGGTTACAAATGGTGCTGGTCTGAAAAAGCAGTTTGGACATGTGCTTTTTAAAACATCTGAAAAGTGGATTCATAATGTGTCAGTCTGTAAAAGTGTTTATCACTTGCCAAAAAAAAGAGCTCTAAGTGTGCTTTCAAATTGGCAAAGAAATTTCGTTTTTTGTGACTAATGTGAAAACATGACTCTGTGTGCAAATAGGAATTACAGGCAGAGATTTATTGCGTATTGCTCTGGTGATTTCACAGTTGCATTAGATGGAAAGGGGGAGCCATTTTTTGGTGCAGAAGCTGACTCTTAGCACACAGCCAGCTACTTACCATGTGGAATCATGCACAGTATTCACAAGCGAGTGGGGTTTGAGGTTTCAGTCAGTAATGCAAATACATTCAGCATCACTAAGGCTGGTTGCCCTTGCTGGAGTGTAGGCAGACACCCAGGTTACAAATGGTGCTGGTCTGAAAAAGCAGTTTGGACATGTGCTTTTTAAAAAATCTGAAAAGTGGATTCATAATGTGTCAGTCTGTAAAAGTGTTTATCACTTGCCAAAAAAAAGAGCAGTAAGTGTGCTTTCAAATTGGCAAAGAAATTTCGTTTTGTGACTAATGTGAAAACATGACTCTGTGTGCAAATAGGAATTACAGGCAGAGATTTATTGCGTATTGCTCTGGTGATTTCACAGTTGCATTAGATGGAAAGGGGGAGCCATTTTTTGGTGCAGAAGCTGACTCTTAGCACACAGCCAGCTACTTACCATGTGGAATCATGCACAGTATTCACAAGCGAGTGGGGTTTGAGGTTTCAGTCAGTAATGCAAATACATTCAGCATCACTAAGGCTGGTTGCCCTTGCTGGAGTGTAGGCAGACACCCAGGTTACAAATGGTGCTGGTCTGAAAAAGCAGTTTGGACATGTGCTTTTTAAAAAATCTGAAAAGTGGATTCATAATGTGTCAGTCTGTAAAAGTGTTTATCACTTGCCAAAAAATAGAGCAGTAAGTGTGCTTTCAAATTGGCAAAGAAATTTCGTTTTGTGACTAATGTGAAAACATGACTCTGTGTGCAAATAGGAATTACAGGCAGAGATTTATTGCGTTTTGCTCTGGTGATTTCACAGTTGCATTAGATGGAAAGGGGGAGCCATTTTTTGGTGCAGAAGCTGACTCTTAGCACACAGCCAGCTACTTACCATGTGGAATCATGCACAGTATTCACAAGCGAGTGGGGTTTGAGGTTTCAGTCAGTAATGCAAATACATTCAGCATCACTAAGGCTGGTTGCCCTTGCTGGAGTGTAGGCAGACACCCAGGTTACAAATGGTGCTGGTCTGAAAAAGCAGTTTGGACATGTGCTTTTTAAAAAATCTGAAAAGTGGATTCATAATGTGTCAGTCTGTAAAAGTGTTTATCACTTGCCAAAAAAAAGAGCAGTAAGTGTGCTTTCAAATTGGCAAAGAAATTTTGTTTTGTGACTAATGTGAAAACATGACTTTGTGTGCAAATAGGAATTACAGGCAGAGATTTATTGCGTATTGCTCTGGTGATTTCACAGTTGCATTAGATGGAAAGGGGGAGCCATTTTTTGGTGCAGAAGCTGACTCTTAGCACACAGGTAGCTGCTTACCATGTGGAATCATGCACAGTATTCACAAGCGAGTGGGGTTTGAGGTTTCAGTCAGTAATGCAAATACATTCAGCATCACTAAGGCTGGTTGCCCTTGCTGGAGTGTAGGCTGACACCCAGGTTACAAATGGTGCTGGTCTGAAAAAGCAGTTTGGACATGTGCTTTTTAAAAAATCTGAAAAGTGGATTCATAATGTGTCAGTCTGTAAAAGTGTTTATCACTTGCCAAAAAAAAGAGCAGTAAGTGTGCTTTCAAATTGGCAAAGAAATTTCGTTTTGTGACTAATGTGAAAACATGACTCTGTGTGCAAATAGGAATTACAGGCAGAGATTTATTGCGTATTGCTCTGGTGATTTCACAGTTGCATTAGATGGAAAGGGGGAGCCATTTTTTGGTGCAGAAGCTGACTCTTAGCACAAAGCCAGCTACTTACCATGTGGAATCATGCACAGTATTCACAAGCGAGTGGGGTTTGAGGTTTCAGTCAGTAATGCAAATACATTCAGCATCACTAAGGCTGGTTGCCCTTGCTGGAGTGTAGGCAGACACCCAGGTTACAAATGGTGCTGGTCTGAAAAAGCAGTTTGGACATGTGCTTTTTAAAAAATATGAAAAGTGGATTCATAATGTGTCAGTCTGTAAAAGTGTTTATCACTTGCCAAAAAAAAGAGCAGTAAGTGTGCTTTCAAATTGGCAAAGAAATTTCGTTTTGTGACTAATGTGAAAACATGACTGTGTGCAAATAGGAATTACAGGCAGAGATTTATTGCTTATTGCTCTGGTGATTTCACAGTTGCATTAGATGGAAAGGGGGAGCCATTTTTTGGTGCAGAAGCAGACTCTTAGCACACAGCCAGCTACTTACCATGTGGAATCATGCACAGTATTCACAAGCGAGTGGGGTTTGAGGTTTCAGTCAGTAATGCAAACACATTCAGCATCACTAAGGCTGGTTGCCCTTGCTGGAGTGTAGGCAGTCACCCAGGTTACAAATGGTGCTGGTCTGAAAAAGCAGTTTGGACATGTGCTTTTTTAAAAATCTGAAAAGTGGATTCATAATGTGTCAGTCTGTAAAAGTGTTTATCACTTGCCAAAAAAAAGAGCAGTAAGTGTGCTTTCAAATTGGCAAAGAAATTTCGTTTTGTGACTAATGTGAAAACATGACTCTGTGTGCAAAGAGGAATTATAGGCAGAGATTTATTGCGTATTGCTCTGGGGATTTCACAGTTGCATTAGATGGAAAGGGGGAGCCATTTTTTGGTGCAGAAGCTGACTCTTAGCACAAAGCCAGCTACTTACCATGTGGAATCATGCACAGTATTCACAAGCGAGTGGGGTTTGAGGTTTCAGTCAGTAATGCAAATACATTCAGCATCACTAAGGCTGGTTGCCCTTGCTGGAGTGTAGGCAGACACCCAGGTTACAAATGGTGCTGGTCTGAAAAAGCAGTTTGGACATGTGCTTTTTTAAAAATCTGAAAAGTGGATTCATAATGTGTCAGTCTGTAAAAGTGTTTATCACTTGCCAAAAAAAAGAGCAGTAAGTGTGCTTTCAAATTGGCAAAGAAATTTCGTTTTGTGACTAATGTGAAAACATGACTCTGTGTGCAAAGAGGAATTATAGGCAGAGATTTATTGCGTATTGCTCTGGTGATTTCACAGTTGCATTAGATGGAAAGGGGGAGCCATTTTTTGGTGCAGAAGCAGACTCTTAGCACACACCCAGCTGCTTACTATGTGGAATCATGCACAGTATTCACAAGCGAGTGGGGTTTGAAGTTTCAGTCAGTAATGCAAATACATTCAGTATCACTAAGGCTGGTTGCCCTTGCTGGAGTGTAGGCAGTCACCCAGGTTACAAATGGTGATGGTCTGAAAAAGCAGTTTGGACATGTGCTTTTTAAAATATCTGAAAAGTGGATTCATAATGTGTCAGTCTGTAAAAGTGTTTATCACTTGCCAAAAAAAAGAGCAGTAAGTGTGCTTTCAAATTGGCAAAGAAATTTCGTTTTGTGACTAATGTGAAAACATGACTCTGTGTGCAAATAGGAATTACAGGCAGAGATTTATTGCGTATTGCTCTGGTGATTTCACAGTTGCATTAGAAGGAAAGGGGGAGCCTTTTTTTGGTGCAGAAGCTGACTCTTAGCACACAGCCAGCTACTTACCATGTGGAATCATGCACAGTATTCACAAGCGAGTGGGGTTTGAGGTTTCAGTCAGTAATGCAAATACATTCAGCATCACTAAGGCTGGTTGCCCTTGCTGGAGTGTAGGCAGTCACCCAGGTTACAAATGGTGCTGGTCTGAAAAAGCAGTTTGGACATGTGCTTTTTAAAAAATCTGAAAAGTGGATTCATAATGTGTCAGTCTGTAAAAGTGATTATCACTTGCCAAAAAAAAGAGCAGTAAGTGTGCTTTCAAATTGGCAAAGAAATTTCGTTTTGTGACTAATGTGAAAACATGACTCTGTGTGCAAATAGGAATTACAGGCAGAGATTTATTGCGTATTGCTCTGGTGATTTCACAGTTGCATTAGAAGGAAAGGGGGAGCCATTTTTTGGTGCAGAAGCAGACTCTTAGCACACACCCAGCTGCTTACCATGTGGAATCATGCACAGTATTCACAAGCGAGTGGGGTTTGAGGTTTCAGTCAGTAATGCAAATACATTCAGCATCACTAAGGCTGGTTGCCCTTGCTGGAGTGTAGGCAGTCACCCAGGTTACAAATGGTGATGGTCTGAAAAAGCAGTTTGGACATGTGCTTTTTAAAAAATCTGAAAAGTGGATTCATAATGTGTCAGTCTGTAAAAGTGTTTATCACTTGCCAAAAAAAAGAGCAGTAAGTGTGCTTTCAAATTGGCAAAGAAATTTCGTTTTGTGACTAATGTGAAAACAAATGTAGTAATATATTTAAATAAAATAAAGGAATTTTTTTTTAGTTTTTTTCAGGTATTGCTGAAGAGCAGTGAACAAAATTTAAGATGCCTACAAAATCCAGAGTAAAAAAAGACCACAAAAAAAACCTATATTTGAAGACAACTGGAGGACCTAAGTTAGTTGAAGATGCTCATGTTGGGAAGAAGAAAAAATCTTCTGGTAAGCAAACAAAAGATTTTCTAAGGAACATATTCAAAAAAAGGAAAAATGTACAAAATGTCTGTACTGGAAAGAATGATTTCAATCGAAAAGGACAGGAAAAAATTGAGAATTTAGTTAATGCAAATATACCTTCTGCAACTAAAAAGATAAACTTAAACAGAAAAACAGCGTTTAAAGAGATATGTAGAATCTCAGAGAAGAGTTATGTCCAATTTGATAAAGGATGTGAAGAAATATAAGCAAAAGGCAAAGTTTTATAAGAGAAAAAAAGAAATTGAAGCCATTGCTGCAAAGGCATTAGAATTAAAAAGGAAACTATTCATTTTAATTTTGAATAGGATGCGTACATTAGACAAAATGGTTAATTTACTGAAATCACATAGCAAAAGGAAAAGAGTAGTGAACAGAACAAACTTTTGTAAAGTGTTTTTAGGAAAATGGATGCATAGTTCAAGTAGTGAACCTTTTTTTAATGAAGAGAGTTATTTTCAAAGTAATAGTTTGCTGCATGCAGTTGACACCAGAGGTCGTGCTTATGAAGTGAAAAATGGTTGCATAATGGAGAAGGAGATAATGGTTCCAAGAGATGAGGTACAAGTGATGGCGGATGAGGCTATGGGGAGACGTCCTAAAGCCCCAGTGTACACTTGGAATTGTAGTAGTATTTGCACTGTGCGTCAGGAATCTATTGATAAATTTCGTGAGTTTCTAAGAGAATATAGCAAAAAAAGTGTGAAACAGAAGATTAAGGTGCTTCAAAGTCTAGATCCATGCAGAGTGAGAGAGAATACTGGTTTGCAGGGTCATTCTCTGGCTTGTCTATCTAGAAAAGTGTGTAATAGTGTTTTCCATCATTTTAGGATGCTGGCTGTTCATCATACTGAAATGAGAAAGTTTGTGAGACGGTTGTATTTTGCTAAAAGTCCAGCAATAAAGTTAGATGAATTGAATAGGGCTCTGTACCGTGGAACGGTATCAGATGTAGAGAAGGTTGTTGATGAAATTCAGTTTTGTTACTTTGGTCCTGAACAAAACAGTGCAGAGAAGGACACAGTAAATGAGGAAGAAGTGGAAGAAAATGTAGAACCCTCTGTAAGTAAGACATTTAATGATCACATAACAAAATTTGCAATAATCTCTAATGAAAGACCAAATATTACTTGTATTTGTTGCCGCAGAACTCATTATAGAAAACAAACCAGGTATGTTGATCTCTACAGAAAGAGTGAAAATGAAGATAATTATAAGTGGAAGGATTTTGCCACATATATATTTCTTGAAAATTGTTTTGAATTGGGTGAAGTTCAGCGTATTTGTAAGTACTGTTACAACAAGTTAGAGGAAAATAGAATGCCGACCAGAGCTGTACATAATAATTTAGAATTGGATGCTATTCCTGCTGAACTTTCTGAATTAAATACATATGAGTCTATACTCATTCAATGTGTTCATCCGTTCCAGACCATAGTACGTATGGAGCCCAAAACTGGTAAATTACCTCCTTCAGATTTACTGAGAGGTTTAAAAGGTAGAGTGGTGTATTTGCCCTTGGATTTGAAAAAAAATATGGAAACTATTGATGCGGATACTTTGGAAACTGAACCATTAATTATTCTGGTTAATGGTGTACCTACAAAGAATAAGAAGATTTGGCAGGAGCTGGTAGATGTACGGAAAGTACAAAGAGCAAATTTGTATTTGAAAAGGAATAACAAATGGTATGAATCAATTTATATAAAAGAAGAAGAAGAAGAAGAAGATTTACAAGAAGACACAGAAACACCAACTGGACAAATTGAAAAAGTGGACAAGTCAAAGGAAGAAGAAATTTATGAACATTTTAGCATACATCCTCTTCATTCAAAAGAAGTTATGGGAGACAATATTGATCTATTTCAGATGAAGAAAGCAAAAGGAACTCCCGTGAGTGTATGGGATGAGAGCTTGGAAGCTCGATGTTTTCCCCAGCTGTTTCCTAAAGGAAAAGGAGGACGATACGATGAACGTCCGGAACAGATTCCAGCTTCTGAGTATCGGACTACAAGACTATATGCTGAAGATCCCAGATTTCGACAAAGTATTCCTTATTTGTTCCATCTTTTATTTGAAAGCGACTTGTCTGCACTGTCTTATGCAGTAAATCACATTTTAAAAAGTGGAGTACATTTACAAAATGTGTCTGCTAAGGATTTTATGGAGAAAGTGCAGCACCGAGATGATCATTTGGAAACACAACTGATCAATCTGATGGCTTGTCAGCGTGGGACAAATGAATATTGGTACCGACGCCATGGTGAATTAAAATGCATGTTACGGAATTTAGGAACTCCAACATGGTTCCTTACCCTAAGCTGTGCCGAGTACGCTTGGGATGATTTACTGGATTTTCTACGAGAGGCAAATTCAAACATTAAAAACATCGAATACAAGACAGCAGGAGAACTGTGCTCATTGGATCCGGTTAATGTTTGCAGATATTTCAATCATAGATTTGAGGCTATGATGTCCTTCATCTGCAATAAAAAAAAACCACCTCTAGGAGAAGTAGTGGATTTCTTTTGGAGAAAAGAGTACCAGGCAAGAGGTGCTCCTCATATTCATATGCTGTTGTGGATCAAGGATGCCCCAAAGTTTGGAACAGATACTGATGAAGCAGTGTTATCTTACATTGAAGAATATGCAACATGTGCTATACCAAAAAGCACAGAAGAGAAAAAGTTAAAGGAGCAAGTTTTACGTTTCCAAAGTCATCGGTGTGGAAAATACTGTCGACGGAAATACAAGAGCAAAGATAAATACTACACTAAATGTCGATTTGGATTTCCTAGACCTGTTCTTTCAAATGGAAGAGTTAACAGTTTTATGTCATCTGTGAGACATACTATCACAAGAAAATCACCTAAGAATACCTACAACCTTAAAAGAAAAGAAGAATCAAAAAATATAAATGACTACAACCCAGTGATTTTATCCATGTGGAACGCTAACATGGATATACAGTATGTAGCTGACAATTCCATTGCTGTTGCTCGATATGTAACGTCTTACATTACGAAATCAGAAAAAACAGAATTGAAGGAAATGTGGGAAGAGATTTCTCACGAGAAAACTGTCAGTAAGAAGCTGTACAGTTTCAGTTTGAAGATGTTATCGCATCGAGAAATTGGATCCTACGAATGTTCAGATAGGTTATCTTCTGCAAGTCTCTACTCGAAATCAAGAAGAATAATTTGGGCAAGTTTAGGCCTTGCAGCAATGAGAAATCGGGTACTGAAATCTGTTGGAGAAATTGAATATTTGGCCGAGAATGACCCAGAAAGTACAGATATTTTGAAATCAAACATGTTGGACACATATTACCCAAAGAGAAGTCATCATCTGGAGAACATGTGTCTCTATGAAGTGCTGCAGAACTACATTTGTTCACGGAAAGCCGCAGAAGACATCAACAATGGAAAATATAAAGTCATTGGTGAGGAAGGATGTTTGGTGAAGCAAACAAAAGGAAGTTTGATAAATCACCGGAAGCTGAGTTGCGACACTACTGACAAAAAGGAATTTTACTACTTGGCTCTTTTACAGCTGTTTAAACCATGGCGAACAGAGGATGAACTACTGGGAGAATTTCAAAGCTATGAAGATTCTTTTAATGCTTGCAAAGACAGCATACAATGCAATACATTCACAACTTATCTGCAAATGTTAAATGAAGAAATTGAACATGAAACTACAATTGCAGCAGAAATAGCTAGAGACAGTTCTCAGGACAGCCAAAGTTCAGGAACACTCAGTCAAGATCCCCTAGGACAACCAATCGTTGAAAATGAAGCATCAATAGCCATGAATGAAGTGGAAACGGCTATGAATCAAGCTCAAGGAGAATTTATAGACTTACAAAATTTGGAAAGACAACTGAACGAAGAGCAGCAACAAATTTATGAAGAGATCAGAAACAAAATTGATCACGGATTTCTACATGAAAAAAAAGAGTGCTCATGCACATCATTTCATCCAATCAGGATGTATGTAAGCGGACAAGCTGGAACTGGAAAAAGTTTCCTAATAAAAGTCATCAGAAGCTACCTACAGCAAAAAACGGATTCTACTTTGTCTTGTGTGGTTACTGCTCCAACTGGGTTAGCAGCATATAACATAAAAGGAATCACTTTACATCGTTTGCTAATGTTACCAGTGGAGCATGAGAACAAAATACAATACAACAAGCTAACTGGAGAAGCATGCCTCGAAGTTTCAAGAGTATTGAAGAAGATGCAAGTTCTCATTATTGATGAGGTGAGCATGGTATCGAACTTAATGCTTGCCTTTGTGCATTTAAGAATGCAGCAAATTCTGAAGTCAGACTATGACGTGTTATTTGGAGGAAAACACGTCATAGTTTTTGGAGATCTTTTGCAACTTACTCCAGTTAAAGGACAACCAGTGTTTAATACTGTGACACATGAAGACACGAAGAAGTCATTGGGAAGCATCGGTAATACAAATATTTGGTCCTTCTTTGAGTACAAGGAACTTACAACTAATATGAGGCAAGCAAACGATGAAGAATATGGAAGTATTCTGAAAGATATCAGGATTGGACTACTCACAGAAGCTGGCAAAAAAGCATTACAGACTCGGCTGCTACATAATTTATTTCCAAAGGAAGAAATAGTTGCAGAGAAGATATACAAGAACATTGCAGAAAACAAAAGTGTCATCTGCTTAATGCCAACTCTACGTGAATGCTCAATATTCAATGAGGAGCTTTTGAAATTGGAAAAGGAAGATATCAGGAAATTGGAAGCAGTGGACAAAATTGAGGATGGAAGAATTACTGTCACATTAACAGGCACACTGAAAAATAAATTGGATTCACTAGAGAAGAAGATTTCCAAAACAGCTGGATTAGAAAAAAATCTATATGTTTGCATGAACTGTAGAGTATTTTTAAGGAGAAATTTGGATGTTGAAAAAGGTTTAGTTAATGGAGCTATGGGAAGAGTTGTGGGTTTTATTAATTATCAGAAAAAAGATGGAATTGAATGTTTAAAAATAAAATTTGATCAGATAGAAGAAGTTAAAGACATTTGTCGTTGTACAGTTCGTTTCATGCTTGTGAAAGACTTATATGTACGTAGGAAGCAGTTTCCGTTTTCGCTAGCATATGCTGTAACTATTCACAAGTCTCAAGGATTGACTGTAGATTGTGCATTTGTGAACATTGGTTCAACTGTGTTCAAAGAAGGTATGGCATATGTTGCTTTGTCACGAGTGAAAACATTATCAGGTTTATTCATGATAGACTTTGATGATTCAAAAGTTAGTGCTGATACAAATTGTGTAAAGGAGTATAATAGATTAAGAAGAAGCTATGCTCCTCATTTAGGTCAGTATCCTGTGTTGGAGAAACGTGTAGTTTCTCGTAAAAGGAGAAATGAGAATATCTGTAATGAAGATGTAGAGAGGAGGAAAAAAAAGAGGAGTGATGTAATTGCAAGCAAAAAGAATAAGGAAAATGAAGAACAGGTTGTAGGATGTTATTTTGAAAATAGCTCTGGTGTCAACTGCTACGCTAATGTAGTGCTGAATGTTGCATTTTATCTGGAAAGTTTGCAAGAGCAGATAATAGTAAATCAGGGAAAAAGATTCTGTTCTGTGCTGAGTCTCCTTTTTGAAAAGCTGAGTAATGATAAAACTCAAATAGAAAGTGCTACTGAAATTAGAAAAGTTTTAGATGTATGTTCAGGACGAACACAGTTTTCTCAAAATGTACAGCAAGACGCACAGGAATTCTTGATTTATTTTCTTCAGGTACTGGAAGAAGAAGGGGTTAACATTGAAAATGTATTTGGTCTCTCTTATAAATGGGAACATAGTTGTGAAAACTGTTATAATATATGTGGCTCTAATGTTGATTCTGAAAGGTTTATTTATTTAACATTGCCAGAGAGTAAAACAGTCACTTTTGCTAAATTAGTTAAAGATGCTAATCATAGCATGCAATGCGGTGAGTGTAAATCTGACATGTTTTCAACATTAATTTTAAAGGAATACAGACAGTATGTAATTTTAATGATGCAACGATGTAGAGCTGATGGTTCAAAATTGGATACTTTAATAAAGAAGTTTACAGGACAGCAATTATCAATTTCAGGAAAAACTTTTGTAACAGTTGCAATAATTTTCCATGATGGACCTACTGTAACTTCTGGTCATTACACAGTTTATCTTAAATGTGAAAAAGGCTGGACACTGTGTAATGATTCCCAATTGATTTTTAAGCAACGTTTGCCTTTTGATTTAGCAAATTCCTATCTAATCTTCCTGAAACCTAAATTTTAGAGAGATTTGACAACATCTGGACAAAACAATTTTACCATTTTATTGGATTACCATTTGGAATTTACAAATAAAAAGATTTAACAAATTATCATTTGGCCTAATGGAAAGGTAACCAATTGTAATGTGGAATTTTTCCATTTTTTAAGGAAACTTTGGAAAACCAAAAATTTAGAAAAAATCGGTAACATCTGCACAATTTAAATTTTGGAATGTTATTGGATTGCCATTGGAAATTTTTTCAAAAAAGATTTTTAAAATTACTATTTGGCCATGCGGAAAAGTAAACAATTCTATTGTGGACTTATTTAATTATTAATTAATCTTTCGGAAACCAAAATGTTACAGAGAATCGGTGACATCTGTACAATTTAAACTTTTGTTTTTTATTGGATTACCATTGGAAATTAAACAAAAAAAGAATTTTAAAATTACTATTTGGCCTAAAGGAAATGGAACCAGATGTATTGTGGAGTTATTTGACATATATTATTGTGATTATACTTCTGAAACAAAAATATCAGACGGTATTTTAAAGAAATAAGTATTGATATTAGATGATATTTTTTAAGAATATTATGCATTTCTATAAAGTTATGTTTATGCAAAAAGAGATTGTGGGCTTTTTTAAAAACAATCTTTGAGATTGTTAATTTTTTTTTTGCCTGCTGTTAAATGATGAATGCAATTGCTTTCACAATTTATAGTGAAATGCAATATTTTATGAAAACAGCAAAAAAAAGGCAAAAATATTTTTTGAAAAATATGTAAATATGTGTACTGTATTATTAAATGTTTTATTAAATATTAATACTTTTTTCTTTTTTTTCAGATTGAGATAGAAAATTTTCGAAAACTAGAACCATTTTTAAAGCAATTAAAAAAAAATTAAATGAATAAATCTTTTTTTGAGTGGGTATGGTAAGTCAATAATGTCATGGTCCCTTTTTTCCACTTCTCTACAATCACATTTGCAGTTTTTAATTGTAGTCTCTCAAGGACCTTGTAATGTGATAATTGATTTTTAGTGTTTTAAAAAATAAAAAAAAAAATTACGCGTAAAAAAAAGTTTTTTAAAAAATATATAAAAAATATAGATGAAAGGTAAGGTTGGCTCTTAAAAGAGCCGTTGTGTTCATGCAGGGACAGAGGAAAGAAAGATTGGGAATATTAGACGGTACGACAAGTGTGCTGATCTATTTTAATGTTCACTAGGGAAATACTGGTCTCCCTATAAGTAATTAGATCGTGACAATTGGCGCACCGTACTTCAACCCTCGCAAACCGAGGGTTAATTTCCAGAGGACCAGAAAAAGGAGATGCTCCCCCCACAGATGAAGGGCTCACCTGACCTGCAGAAGAAGGACTCGGCTCTGCAGATGATGGTCCAGGCTGAGCTGCTGTGGATGTGCTTGGTTGATTTACTGAAGGGTTACCTTCAGTAAGTCGAGCATGTGTCCTTCTGTGTACATCCTTAAGGTGTCTCATCATGGTGTGATTCCCAAAGGAATACTTCCTGTCAGGATTACCTCTTGAAAGTACACGCTTACACAGCTTGCAAGTCACTAAGGGTGCATTTACCTTTTGCTGGCCTTCTGGAAAAGTAAAATACTCCCATACGTAAGAGGTCTTTTGTTTCCTCGCTCTCTGCCTCAAGGTAGTGCTGCTAGCCTCACTCTCAGAAGAGCTCTGCTATTCTGCCATCGTATCACAAAGACAACCCAGCTCCTTCTCCTAAGGGATCACAAGCAGAAATGAGGGGAATGGGTGTGGTGTAGGAGAGTTCTAGAACTGAAAGTAGTTTCAACCAATCAAAAGTTGTGTTTCATGATCACATGACCTACCGTACGCTTACGGTACGCTTACGGCAAAAGTACGCATGCGCGTAAAAAAGACACGCGCTCGCGCGCATGCGCATAACAGTCACTCCCCGACACTTCCGCGTAACGTGCGCGTGTAGCGTACACGCGTACGCGCCCCACGCGGAGTACGCGCGGCTACGCAAATTGCGTAACTATACGCAAACAGCGTAGATAAATTACGGACATTGCGTAAAGCGTACGCTTACCGTAAGCTTACGGTACGCGTACTAAAAAAAAATAAAAAAAAAAGGAAAAAATGTATTGCTAATAAATTTTACCTGTTTATTTTATAAAAAATGTTAAAAAAAACATATTGTAGAATTTTAAAAATTTAACCATAGTCTTTAAAAAAGGATAGAAAATTAAAATAAAAATATGTAAAAAAAAAAAGAAGAAAAAAAAAAAAATTAGCATTTAAAAAACCTTGCAAATTCACTGAAAAAACCATGGGTTTCACACACGTTATAGTTAGGAATTAGCATTTAAAAAACCTTTGAAATTCACTGAAAAAACCATGGGTTTCACACACGTTATAGTTAGGAATTAGCATTTAAAAAACCTTAGAAATTCAATGAAAAAACCAAAGGTTTCACACATGTTATAGTTAGCTGGACATTTCACTCGTAAAAAACCAATGAAATTCCCCCGTTATAGTTAGTTCAGCTAACTATAACTCGCGCGCCCGCAATGCACTACTGATGACGTCACATATTACATCACTCATGACATGGTCAGTGACATCACTCATGACATCACTGATGACATCTCAAATGACATCACTGATGACATTATCCTTGTGACAGAGTGGTAGACCTCCTCTCACCCTAATATAACCTTTGATACAAACATTCAAAAATAGAGACTAAAATTTTCAAAAAAATGGACATACCAATAACAGTTACAACAACCTATTCAGTAATTCTAAGATCCACATACACATCCACTCATCCACCAACAATCCTATACAGTCACTCATACATGTACTCACACATCATATGTACTCATACACCTAAACATCCTGTAACACAATCCCACTCATCCATAGAGTTACTCACACATAGTCACTCATGCTAATAAAGAATCAAACATCCATTTACTTGCATATACAGTTATACACACACCAGCACACTTACTTTTACAGAAACTTACACATACTTAGTCTTTTTAACAATCACTTATAGAAACACATACTTATTCATACAGGAACTCTTCCAATCTCTCACTCTCACATATACTCACTTATAAACACCAATAGTCACATATACTAGTTTAAAACATATGTAGTTACTTATGAAGACACTATTGAGACAGTCATTCACTCACTAACACACCCATGCACACACTCATCCACCCATACAGTCCTGCACACATGCTGTCTTCAACACATACAAACAGTGAGTCACTCATTCATGCATCTATGCACTACGTAATACCCCCCACCGCACCATGAAGACACTCAGACACTCATACTGATACTCAAAAAACCAACTATTAACCTATATAGACACTCATGTAGCTACTCACCAACCCATGCAGCCACTTATATACAAAGTGAGAGACTGATACAGGTATTTACACATTTAAACATTACTCACTAAGCCATGTATTCAAAAAGATACACTTAATCAGTCAGTTATACAATCAATTTTTCAGAAACAAATCATCAATTTAGAGACTTATATACTCATTTATTCTTCCATCGACCTTGCGATATACATATATAAAACATATTTAATTTTCAGAAAAACACACATTCACTGGATGATGTCATCAGTGATGTCATTTGAGATGTCATCAGTGATGTCATGAGTGATGTCACTGACCATGTTATGAGTGATGTAATATGTGACGTCATCAGTAGTGCATTGCGGGCGCGCGAGTTATAGTTAGCTGAACTAACTATAACGGGGGAATTTCATTGGTTTTTTACGAGTGAAATGTCCAGCTAACTATAACATGTGTGAAACCTTTGGTTTTTTCATTGAATATATATATATATATATATCAATTCAATGATCCTGGATCCCTTGCAGCATACTCCACAAGTCACACAGGTACAGACCACAAAAGTGCGCCGTATAGAGTTTAAACGTGCTTAATTTATTCTTCCATTTGTCAGCATGACGCGTTTCGGCTGTGAACACACAGCCTTGATCACATGACCCCCCGGTGAAGCACATGATTTATATACTGTGACAGATTGGATAATCAAAGCTGCGTGATGGTTAGTGCATGGAGCTAAACAAAATACTTACAATTAGACAAGTAAATGTTTAAAATTCATAAATATATAAATAACATAATAAATACATTATCACTGTTAAATATATAAAAAGTGAGAAAATACCAAATGTATAAAATCCATCAAGTAAAAAAAGACTAATCCTTTTTATGTAAGCAGTTTCAGTAAACAGCCTAAGTCTGGAGTCCAATTGTAGTCAAGTGACCTGAATTAATGCTCCTACATGTGAATTGTCCTATTGCACTGTCCCAATCACGCGTATAAATAAAGTGCTAGTGCTCAAAAATCCAAAATCATTTAAGCAAACTAAAAATAAAAAAAAAATCAATAATGATATTAAAATTCATATCATATCCAATTTGTCCCTCAAATCACAGCAAGACAAATAGTGGCAGATAAAATTCGTATAATGCATGATTGTGCAAATTATAAATCTGAATGCTTGACTCATCAATTTCCTCGATTCAGAACAAATGTACTAACCATTAAGATCAAGAAATGCGCTCATACAAATTTTATGTTAAAAATCATCACATAAAATATTTTCCCTCATACGATAAATAAAACTCATTATAAATCGTGTAAAACATGCCTAACCTGAGCCCCTCTTCAGAAAATATTTAGTAATCAATTAACATTGCAGTGTGAAACATGCCTCAATGCATCTGATAAAATCAAAACACATCATTCATATTAAACCCATCAAAAAACTTTAAAAAAACTATAAAAAGTTATGGAGATCTTCCCCTGTATTCATTCCTTTAGGGATTCTTGTATCTAATAACAGAATATATTTGGACTCCAATTGCCTTAACTGTTTCTCTCTGTTTCCGCCTCTCAAGTTCTTTTGTACAGCGTCAATGACAAAGTAGCATAGCTCATTTAGGTTTTTGTTGTGCACCAATTTAAAATGTCGTGCTACTGGGTAACTATCGTCTGCATTGACTATTGCTCTCAAGTGTTGAAGGATGCGATTAAAAACTTGTAATTTAGTGCTTCCCACGTACTTCATTTTACAAGTGCATTCCAATACATACACTGCATAATCTGTACGGCATGTCAGAGGCTTCTGAATTTTGATAGGTTTATTATCAAATACACTGCAATATTCTGTAGTGTTCTTGCCAAATTTGCAGGCCCTGCAAGAAATACATTTACGGAAACCTGTCTTCGTGGATAACCAGTTGCTAGGGATAATTACCTCTGGGCTAGATTTAACCAGAGCATCCCTCATCGAGGGAGCTCTTCTAAAGGTGATCAGAGGTTTCTCAGGCAAAAGAGGGGCCAAAGTGATGTCTGTTTTTAATAAAGGCCAATGTTTAGTTAAAATACCTCTTATTTTTCTTTCTTCTACATTGAATGTAGTTATTAGCCTAGTCCCATCTTGATCATCCTATGCACATCATCTGGATTTTTTCTTTTAGACTGAGCAACAGTATTGAGACATTCCTCTCTGGTATGGCTATTGGCTTTAGTTCTGGCCAATTCTAGCTCTTTCAAATTATAACCACGGGCAAGAAATCTATTGAGGGACTCAAGTTGGCATTTTTCTAGGTCTGAGTTTGAACTGCAAATTCTGCGCATACGCAAAAATTCACCGTATGGTATACTTTTAATAAGATGACCAGGGTGGGCACTGCTAGCGTGTAGAATCGCATTTCCCGCTGTTTTCTTTCTATGCAATTTAGTTTGAATAACTTTATTGTCAATGTAAATTTCAACATCTAAACATTGGACAGAGGATTTACTAATATCGGCAGTGAATTGTAAATTCAAGCTATTGTTGTTAATCATGTTGAGAAAAGATTTGGCCGATTCAGGGGTACCTTTCCAAATCAAACATATGTCATCTATGAACCTCCAAAATCTAATTATATTGGATTCAAAGATTACTTTATGTGTTCCTCTGAGGACATGCTCCTCCCACCACCCAACATGGAGACATGCATAGGTTGGGGAAAAGCATGCCCCCATCGCAACTCCTCTCTGTTGCCGGTAAATCTCTTTGTTGAAAAGAAAATAGTTATTTTCTAGGCAGATTTGTATCATTCGTAATATCATGCCATTATGTTGACTAAATTCAATGTTACGCTTGTCTAGAAAGTATTTCATAGCTGTTAACCCATCAGCATGATGAATGCTCGTATATAATGTACAAATATCCATGACCACCAGCACATAGTCCTCTTCCCAAGTTACTTCACTCAATTTAGACAAAAAGTGTCCAGTGTCTTTGATGAAGGAGGGAAGGTTTTCTACCGATTCATGTAGAAAGTGGTCCACATATTTGGACATAGGTTCCAGGAGGCTTTTTTGAGCTGAAATAATAGGCCGTCCTGGTACTGGTGTAGACTGTTTGTGGATCTTGGGTATGAAGTAAAGTGTGGGAGTAACCGGAAAGTCATTTTTAAGGAAGCTGAATTCATACTTGCTCAATAAACCTTCCCTCTTCCATTGGTTAAGTTCTTTGAAAACCACCTCCTTTAGGTTTTTAATGTCATTGAGGGATCCTTTATTATAGCAGTTTATGTCCTCCAAATGACGCTTCGCCTCTTCCATATAGAGAGTGCGTGGCCAAATGACGATGTTGCCACCTTTATCTGCTTTGTTAATGATGAGATTAGAATTACTCCTCAATTTTTTCATCAACGTAGCATATTGCTTCTCCATGTATTTGTATCTTTTATGTTTCCTTGATGATACAGTATGCAATGTTTTAAGATCTTCAAGTACTATGTTGTTGAAACTGTCAATCACATCTTTTGGCATAAGCGGTATGAACGTGGAGGCTGGTTTAAAATGACTATAGCATGGAAGGTTGTTGATTATACCCATTGATGCCAATTCTTCCTGCGTTGAACCCGTACCACTTTCTTCATTACTGGATAATGCATGTACTGTTTTAAGCATGCTGGTGTCTGCTACTTGGAATTTGCTCCTAGGGCGGTCTTTCAAAGATATAGATGATGCTTGATCTTGTACTTTGTTTAATTTAAAATACTTTTTCAATTTTAACTTCCGGATGAATTTAAAAACATTTATCCTTGTTTGAACATAATTAAAGGTATTGCGTGGGCAGAACGACAGACCCAGGGATAGGAGTTGGGATTCTGCTTCAGTTAGTTTCATATCAGACAGGTTAACCACAGTGTTATCAGGGGACATAGTCATTGATTTCATGTTTACCATTTCTTTCCCCTGCCTTTCTTGGCGAAGCCTCGCCCTCTTACATTTCCGCCTCTGTTTGCGGCATTCGTTGTTCCTCCTGCGTCTTTGTTCTGTTGTTGTTGCTGAGTTCTTGGCCGCAGGGTTTGGCGTCTGTCCTCTATTAAAAAACCAAACTCTTCTGAGGGTGAATATTTTGTTGCTAGATGGGTTTGAGCAATTGATTCACCATCCTCTAATTCATTGCTGCTTGTTGCTGGGCTGGTATCCACATCTGATATAACATCATTAGCAGTGTTGTGTGCAGGCAATGTAGGTATTTTTGACACTAGTGCTTGTCTTTTTACTGTGTCAAATTTACGGGCAAACGTGAAAATTCTCCCTGTTTCATAATCACGTTTGTCACGTGCAAATTTGAATTGCTTACGTGTTCTTATTGTTTCCTCATGCTTAGCTAATCGAACTGCCATTTCTTCTCTGGATTTCTTTACATGATCTTTATTTTCGTATTGATCCAGTGACTGATTAAGTTGTTCAATTTCCTTTTCTATCTCCTTTCGGTCAATTTCTGCATATTTAATTAAAATGCATACCATGTTCATAGATGCTTCCAGATTATTCGTTGCCCATTCTTTCAGCATTAGGGGGTTGGGGTTCTCAAATGATGGTGCTATGAGAACTCTTAACCCCCTTGGTACATATATATATATCATGACACAGAGTTGCCCCCCAAGAAGATGCCTCACAGGTCAGGGTTACAGCACAGAACATCCCAGGCAGCCTGAATTGCAGCATGTGGCAGGCATCCCATAAGCCAAACGCGTTTCGAGCATCCTACGTGCTCTTGATCACTGGCAATACTGACACAAGGCGGGCTGATTGAGAACAAGCTTTATTGCTGTCAAGAGTCCCGCCCCAATGGGCGCAGGCATTGTGGTCCTTGTAGTCCGCAAAATAATGCCCCCAGACTCAGTGTTCCTCTCCCCCAGTGAAACCAAAGCCAAAGTCAGTGAAAATGTCATACCCTGTTGGGTGAGAGTCCCGTTCACAAAGCTGCATTCACGCCAATATATTCCTGCGATGAAGGCCCCCTGCCTTCCAATGAGCCTCAGTGTTTACCGGTACTCAGGATCCGCTTAACGAGCGGTGGGGCATCTTCGCGACCGGGCAGGCCGTAATAAATCATCACACAGAGTTGCCCCCCAAGAAGATGCCTCACAGGTCGGGGTTACAGCACCGAACATCCCAGGCAGCCTGAATTGCAGCATGTGGCAGGCATCCCATAAGCCAAACACATTTCGAGCATCCTACGTGCTCTTGATCACTGGCAATACTGACACAAGGCGGGCTGATTGAGAACAAGCTTTATTGCTGTCAAGAGTCCCGCCCCAATGGGCGCAGGCATTGTGGTCCTTGTAGTCCGCAAAATAATGCCCCCAGACTCATCGTTCCTCTCCCCCTGTGGAAACCAAAGCCAAAGTCAGTGAAAATGTCATACCCTGTTGGGTGAGAGTCCCATTCACAAAGCTGCATTCACGCCAATATATTCCTGCGATTAAGGCCCCCTGCCTTCCAATGAGCCTCAGTGTTTACCGGTACTCAGGATCCGCTTAACGAGCGGCGGGGCATCTTCGCGACCGGGCCGGCCGCAATAAATCATCACACAGAGTTGCCCCCTAAGAAGATGCCTCACAGGTCGGGGTTACAGCACAGAACATCCCAGGCAGCCTGAATTGAAGCATGTGGCAGGCATCCCATAAGCCAAACGTGTTTCGAGCATCCTACGTGCTCTTGATCACTGGCAATACTGACACAAGGCGGGCTGATTGAGAACAAGCTTTATTGCTGTCAAGAGTCCCGCCCCAATGGGCCCAGGCATTGTGGTCCTTGTAGTCCGCAAAATAATGCCCCCAGACTCATCGTTCCTCTCCCCCTGTGGAAACCAAAGCCAAAGTCAGTGAAAATGTCATACCCTGTTGGGTGAGAGTCCCATTCACAAAGCTGCATTCACGCCAATATATTCCTGCGATTAAGGCCCCCTGCCTTCCAATGAGCCTCAGTGTTTACCGGTACTCAGGATCCGCTTAACGAGCGGTGGGGCATCTTCGCGACCGGGCAGGCCGTAATAAGTCATCACACAGAGTTGCCCCCCAAGAAAATGCCTCACAGGTCGGGGTTACAGCACCGAACATCCCAGGCAGCCTGAATTGCAGCATGTGGCAGGCATCCCATAAGCCAAACGCATTTCGAGCATCCTACGTGCTCTTGATCACTGGCAATACTGACACAAGGCGGGCTGATTGAGAACAAGCTTTATTGCTGTCAAGAGTCCCGCCCCAATGGGCGCAGGCATTGTGGTCCTTGTAGTCCGCAAAATAATGCCCCCAGACTCAGCGTTCCTCTCCCCCAGTGGAAACCAAAGCCAAAGTCAGTGAAAATGTCATACCCTGTTGGGTGAGAGTCCCATTCACAAAGCTGCATTCACGCCAATATATTCCTGCGATTAAGGCCCCCTGCCTTCCAATGAGCCTCAGTGTTTACCGGTACTCAGGATCCGCTTAACGAGCGGCGGGGCATCTTCGCGACCGGGCCGGCCGCAATAAATCATCACACAGAGTTGCCCCCTAAGAAGATGCCTCACAGGTCGGGGTTACAGCACAGAACATCCCAGGCAGCCTGAATTGCAGCATGTGGCAGGCATCCCATAAGCCAAACGTGTTTCGAGCATCCTACGTGCTCTTGATCACTGGCAATACTGACACAAGGCGGGCTGATTGAGAACAAGCTTTATTGCTGTCAAGAGTCCCGCCCCAATGGGCGCAGGCATTGTGGTCCTTGTAGTCCGCAAAATAATGCCCCCAGACTCATCGTTCCTCTCCCCCTGTGGAAACCAAAGCCAAAGTCAGTGAAAATGTCATACCCTGTTGGGTGAGAGTCCCATTCACAAAGCTGCATTCACGCCAATATATTCCTGCGATTAAGGCCCCCTGCCTTCCAATGAGCCTCAGTGTTTACCGGTACTCAGGATCCGCTTAACGAGCGGTGGGGCATCTTCGCGACCGGGCAGGCCGTAATAAATCATCACACAGAGTTGCCCCCCAAGAAGATGCCTCACAGGTCGGGGTTACAGCACCGAACATCCCAGGCAGCCTGAATTGCAGCATGTGGCAGGCATCCCATAAGCCAAACGCATTTCGAGCATCCTACGTGCTCTTGATCACTGGCAATACTGACACAAGGCGGGCTGATTGAGAACAAGCTTTATTGCTGTCAAGAGTCCCGCCCCAATGGGCGCAGGCATTGTGGTCCTTGTAGTCCGCAAAATAATGCCCCCAGACTCAGCGTTCCTCTCCCCCAGTGGAAACCAAAGCCAAAGTCAGTGAAAATGTCATACCCTGTTGGGTGAGAGTCCCATTCACAAAGCTGCATTCACGCCAATATATTCCTGCGATTAAGGCCCCCTGCCTTCCAATGAGCCTCAGTGTTTACTGGTACTCAGGATCCGCTTAACGAGCGGCGGGGCATCTTCGCGACCGGGCCGGCCGCAATAAATCATCACACAGAGTTGCCCCCTAAGAAGATGCCTCACAGGTCGGGGTTACAGCACAGAACATCCCAGGCAGCCTGAATTGCAGCATGTGGCAGGCATCCCATAAGCCAAACGTGTTTCGAGCATCCTACGTGCTCTTGATCACTGGCAATACTGACACAAGGCGGGCTGATTGAGAACAAGCTTTATTGCTGTCAAGAGTCCCGCCCCAATGGGCGCAGGCATTGTGGTCCTTGTAGTCCGCAAAATAATGCCCCCAGACTCAGCGTTCCTCTCCCCCAGTGGAAACCAAAGCCAAAGTCAGTGAAAATGTCATACCATGTTGGGTGAGAGTCCCGTTCACAAAGCTGCATTCACGCCAATATATTCCTGCGATTAAGGCCCCCTGCCTTCCAATGAGCCTCAGTGTTTACCGGTACTCAGGAACCACTTAACGAGTGGCGGGGCATCTTCGCGACCGGGCCGGCCGCAATAAATCATCACACAGAGTTGTCCCCCAAGAAGATGCCTCACAGGTCGGGGTTACAGCACAAAACATCCCAGGCAGCCTGAATTGCAGCATGTGGTAGGCATCCCATAAGCCAAACGCGTTTCGAGCATCCTACGTGCTCTTGATCACTGGCATTACTGACACAAGGCGGGCTGATTGAGAACAAGCTTTATTGCTGTCAAGAGTCCCGCCCCAATATATATATATATATCCAAACACTTGCATCCGCAGGGAGTGACGGACCTCTTTTACGAGCGGTCAGAGCGCTGGGGGCGGACAACCTCCAAAATACACCAACAAACCTCCAATTTCAGCAAAAGGAGCACGCCCGACCAGATTGCGGGGGTAACTTGCACTTTTATTTGTCAAGAAAAGAGTCTTTCAAAGTTCTTCCTAACGTGTTTCAGCCGCTCCAGCAGCCTTGTTCACAGGTGAGCTGACATCCTTCTTTTTGAGGCGAGTCACATTATTTTATACGCCAGCCTCAAACTAAATAGGTTTGGTTGTAGTTTGAATATTCATATAAATCCCAGGATGCACCACATAAGCAAAAGTCTCGTAATAGTAACTTTTAACTGCTATGCATTTCCATAATTCATTCCCTTTCAGCAGGCGCTTTGAAGCAGTTGAATAAAGATATAGAGTCACTTACATGGTGTATTTTCATGCTCAAAATATTATTGGCTGTATAACTAGTGTTTCCACTTCAAAATTCGTACTTAAAACAGTCCCGAAATCCAAATGTGAAGCACTCGTGCACTTCACCTTTCCCAAAGCCCTTCGTGTAATCCAAGAGTTTCTGGTTAGAATACTCCGTGCCTTTTTCACTCGAAACACTGCAGGCGGGTCCCACTCCTTTTAAATACATCCCAACACTTGCGTCCGGAGGGAGTGACGGACCTCTTTTACGGGCGGTCAGAGCGCTGGGGGCGGACAACCTCCAAAATACACCAACAAACCTCCAATTTCAGCAAAAGGAGCACGCCCGACCAGATTGCGGGGGTAACTTGCACTTTTATTTGTCAAGAAAACACCCTTTCAAAGTTCTTCCTAACGCGTTTCAGCCGCTCCATGCAGCCTTGTTCACAGGCGAGCTGACATCCTTCTTTTTGTGGCGAGTCACATGATTTTATACGCCAGCCTCAAACTAAATAGGTTTGGTTGTAGTTTGAATATTCATACAAATCCCAGGATGCACCACATAAGCAAAAGTCTTGTAATAGTAACTTTTAACTGCTATGTATTTATATATATACATATATATATATATTCACTGAAAAAACCATAGGTTTCACACATGTTATAGTTAGGAATTAGCATTTTAAAAACCTTGCAAATTCACTGAAAAAACCATAGGTTTCACACATGTTATAGTTAGCTGGACATTTCACTCGTGAAAAACCAATGAAATTCCCCCGTTATAGTTAGTTCAGCTAACTATAACTCGCGCCCCCGCAATGCACTGCTGATGACATCACATATTACATCACTCATGACATGGTCAGTGACATCACTCATGACATCACTGATGACATCTCAAATGACATCACTGATGACATCATCCAGTGAATGTGTGTTTTTCTGAAAATTAAATATGTTTTATATATGTATATCTCAAGGTTGATGGAAGAATAAATGGGTATATAAGTGTCTAAATGGATGATTTGTTTTTGAAAAATTGATTGTATAACTGACTGATTAAGTGTATCATAGTGGATACATGGCTTAGTGAGTAATGTTTAAATATGTAAATATCTGTATCAGTCTCTCAATTTGTGTATAAGTGGCTGCATGGGTTGGTGAGTAGCTACATGGGTGTTTATATATGTTATTAGTTGGTTTTTTTAGTATTAGTGTGAGTGTGTGTATGGTTCGGTGGGGGGTATTACGTAGTGCATAGGTGCATGAATGAGTGTCTCACTGTTTGTATGTGTTGAAGACAGCATGTGTGCAGGACTGTATGGGTGGATGAGCGTGTGCATGGGTGTGTTAGTGAGTGAATGACTGTCTCAATAGTGTCTCTATGAGTAACTGCATATGTTTTAAACTAGTATATGTGACTATTGGTGTATATAACTGAGTATATGTGAGAGTGAGAGATTGGAAGAGTTCCTGTATGAATAAGTATGTGTTGCTATAAGTGATTGTTTAAAAGACTAAGTATGTATAAGTTTCTGTAGAAGTAAGTGTGGTGGTGTGTGTATAACTGTATACGCAAGTAAATGTATGTTTGATTCTTTATTAGCATGAGTGACTGTGTGTGAGTAACTATGGATGAGTGGCGTTGTGAAACAAGATGTATAGGTGTATGATTACATATGATGAGTGAGTACATGTATGAGTGACTGTATAGGACTGTTGGTGAATGAGTGGATGTGTATGTGGATCTTAGAATTACTCAAGAGGTTGTTGTAACTGTAATTGGTATGTCCATTGTTTTGAAAATTGTAGTCTCTATTTTTGAATGTGTGTATCAAAGGTTATATTAGCGGGAGAGGAGGTCTGCCACTCTGTCACAAGAATGATGTCATCAGTGATGTCATTTGAGATGTCATCAGTGATGTCATGAGTGATGTCACTGACCACGTCATCAGCAGTGCATTGCGGGGGCGCGAGTTATAGTTAGCTGAACTAACTATAACGGCGGAATTTCATTGGTTTTTCAGGAGTAAAATGTCCAGCTAACTATAACATGTGTGAAACCTATGGTTTTTTCAGTGAATTTGCAAGGTTTTTAAAATGTTAATTCCTAACTATAACGTGTGTGAGACCTATGGTTTTTTCAGTGAATTTGTACGGTTTTTTAAATGCTAATTTTTGTATTATTTAATTAAAAAAAAATTTTTAGATGAAAAATAAAATTCCTATGTATTCATTTATATATCATCTGTATCTTTTTATTTGTTTTTGCTTTTTTAAAAAAATTACAATTAGGATAAAGCTGAACAGTTTTTTTATTTTTTGCAATTAATTTTTCTCCATTTTTTTTTTTTTAATATAAATTCTTGGAGTGCGCGCTCTGAGCCCGCTCCTAGTACAATTTCATAAGTTTTTATGAATACCGCCGTACGTTATTTACGTACGCAAATATACGTACTAGTGCGCGGTGGGAGCGCGCACCCACTACGTATTCGTACGTACGTACGTATGCGTGCGTGCGTCCTACGCGCTCCACGCGGTTTACTTCCGCATACGCTAAAATTACGCGCAATAACGGTCGCGTATACGCGTGTTCAACGTATGCACGCTACGTACGCGCATATGACGTATGCACATGCGCTCCTACGCGTTCGTGCATACGTAATCACGAGGTGCGCGCTCAGAGCTTGCGCAGTGCGCGCACCTCGGGTTTATGCATAATAAAACAGCACTTCTTATTGGTTAGCAATACTTTCAGTTTCTGATTGTTTCAACACCACACCCAATCCCCTCATGGCAAGTCAGGTGATCAAGAATCATCACTTTTGATTGGTTTGAAGTACTTTCAGTTCCAGATTCTTCCCAAACCACACCTACTCCCCTCATTATTAGTTCTGATTCCTTTGGAGAAGGAGCTATTCTGTTGTTGAGAGACAATGGCTGAACAGCAACCATCTTCAGACAGTGACCAGGACACTCTTGAGAGGCAGAGGATCAGGAAGCAGAAAGACAGCTTTATATGGCAGTTTTTCACTTTTCCAGAGGGAGAAAAAAAGGTAAATACACCTAAAGTTACATGTAAACTTTGTCAAAAAGTCTTGTCACGTGGGAATCCTAACAAGAAATATTCTTTTAGCATTCACACTATGTTGAGGCATGTTGACAAAATGCATCCAGTGACTTTTGGTCGAGCTTCTGGAGCAAACCCTCCACCTGCTCTACCGACGACATCTGCAGCAGCTCAGCCGAGCACATCTTCGGCAGCTCAGCCGAGCACTTCTTCTGCAGTGGTGCCTTTGCCTTCTTCCACACCTCTGTTTGGACCACCTTGTTTGGCTAGGTTGTCCACACGCTGCACTGATTGCGGTAAACTTATTGCTGTGGGTGAGACCAGTCTTGATCTCATTCAGAGAAAATTTGATGCCCATGATTGCAAGTAGGCCATAGATGTTTTTTCTTTTTTTTCGTTTTTCTCTTCCTGTTTCCCTCCATTAACTCAAGGGCTCTTTTAAGAGCCACTTATAAACTAAACCCCCCCAAAAAGTTTTTTTGAGGGATTTTTTTTTTGAGGTGCGCGCACCCTGCGCGCACCCAAGGGTTTTTTTTTTTAATTTTTTTTTTTTTTTTTAAATTAAAGTTCATAAAGGGGTGAAGAAATGGAAGCATGAAAAGGGAGAATTGAGTAATACTAATATTTTTCACTTATTTAAAAAAAAAAAAAAAATTCTAAAAGAAAAATTAAAAAAGTATTTTGCAAGGGAACAGATTTTTTTTTTTATTTTTTCTTTCCAGTTCTGCAAAAAAAGGAAAAAAGTATTAATATTCAATCATACATTACAAAAAGCATTACATCTTTTTACACATTTTACTAAGCAATTTTTTGCCCTTTTTTTGCTGTTTTCAGAATTTTTTATTTTTCACTTAAAATAGTGAAAACAATTGTATTCATCATTTAACAGCGGGCAAAAAAAAAACAATCTGAAAGATTGCTTAAAAAAAGCCCTAAAACTTTCCTCACTAAAATATACCTTGTTAGAAATATTACATATATATCACAAGTACTTCTCTAGATGAATAAAAATGTTCTAGACAAACCGTCTTTAAACCTTGTCGCAAAAGCACACATGCCAAAATAATTTCTGTCAAAGGAGTCCACAATTGTTTTTATTACTTTTCCTTTAGGCCAAATAGTAATTTCAAAATCCTTTTTAAGTGATATCTTCAATTATAATCCCTTAAAATGACAAAAAATGCTTTCTTCAGATGCAGTTTTTAGTTTTAAAAATTTAGGTTTCAGAAAAATTAAGTAAGAATTGGGTAAATCATAAGGCAAACGTTGCTTGAAAATCAATTGGGAATCATTACACAGTGTCCAGCCTTTTTCACATTTAAGATAAACTGTGTAATGTCCAGAAGTTACAGTAGGTCCTTCATGAAAAATTATTGCAACTGTAACAAAAGTTTTTCCAGAAATTGATAATTGCTGTCCTGTAAACTTCTTTATTAAAGTGTCCAATTTTGAACCATCAGCTCTACAACGTTGCATCATTAAAATTACATACTGACCATATTTCTGTAAAAATAACGTTGAAAACATGTCTGATTTACATTCAGAACATTCCATGTTGTGATTGGCATCTTTAACTAATTTACTAAAAGTTACTGATTTACTTTGTGGTAATGGTAAAAATATGAACCTTTCTGAATCAACATTACTACTGCATGTGTTCATACAGTTTTCACAGCAATGTTCCCATTTGTAAGAGACACCAAATAAGTTTTCTACTTCTACTCCTTCATCTTCTAGTACACTCAAAATATATATTAAGAATTCCTGAGCATCTTGCTGGACATTTTCCTTAAACTGTGTAGAACCACAACATACATCTAAAAGATTTCTAACATCAGTAGCACTTTCTATTTCAGTTTTATCATTACTCAGCTTCTCATAAAGGAGACTCAGCAGAGAACACAATCTTTTTCCATGATTTACTATTATCTGTTCTAGCAACTTTTCAAGATAAAATACAACATTCAGCACTACATTTGCATAGCAGTTGACACCAGAGCTATTTTCAAAATGGCAACCAACAACCTCTTCAACACTGTCCTTTTTCTTTTTCCTTGCTATCACATCACTGTCCTTTTTTTTTCTCTTCTGTACATCCTCATTACAGATATTCTCAAATCTCCTTTTCCGACAAACAACATGTTTTTCAATCACAGGATACTGACCTAAATGAGGAGAATAGGTTCTTCTTAATCTGTTATACTCCTTTACACAGTTTGTATCAGCACTAACTTTTGAGTCATCAAAGTCTATCATAAATAAACCAGATAATGTTTTCACTCGTGACAAAGCAACATATGCCATACCTTCTTTGAACACAGTAGAACCAATGTTTACAAAAGCATTTTCTAGAGTTAATCCTTGAGACTTGTGAATAGTTACAGCATATGCTAGAGAAAATGGAAACTGCTTCCTACGTACATATAAGTCTTTCACAAGCATGAAACGAACTGAACAACGACAAATGTCTATAACTTCTTCTATCTGATTAAATTTTATTTTTAAACATTCAATTCCAACTTTTTTCTGGTAATTAATAAAACCCACAACTCTTCCCATAGCTCCATTCACTAAACCTTTTTCTACATCCAAATTTCTCCTTAAAATCACTCGACAATTCATGCAAACATATAGATTTTTTTCTAATCCAGCTGTTTTGGAAATATTCTTCTCTAGTGAATCCAATTTATTTTTCAGTTTGCCTGTTAATGTAAAAGTAATTCTTTCATGCTGAATTTTGTCCTCTGCTTCCATTTTCTTAATCTCTTCCTTTTCCAATTTCAAAAGTTCCTCATTGAATATTGAGCACTCACGTAGTGTTGGCATTAAGCAGATTACAGTATTTTTTTCTGCAATGTTCTGGTATATTTTCTCTGCAACTATTTCTTCATTTGGAAATAAGTTATGTAGCAACCGACTCTGTAATGCTTTTTTGCCAACTTCTGTGAGTAGTCCAATTCTGATATCTTTCAGAATACTTGCATAATCTTCATCGTTTGCTTGTCTCATATTGGTAGTGAGTTCTTTGTACTCAAAGAACGACCAAATATTCGCATTACCAATGCTTCCTAATGACTTCTTCGTGTCTTCATGTGTCACAGTATTAAACACTGGTTGTCCTTTAACTGGAGTGAGCTGCAGAAGATCCCCAAAAACTATGACGTGTTTACCTCCAAATAACACGTCATAGTCTCTCTTAAGAATTTGCTGCATTCTTAAATGCACAAAGGCAAGCATTAAATTTGAAACCATGCTCACCTCATCAATAATGAGAACTTGCATCTTCTTCAACACTCTTGAAACTTCGAGGCATGCTTCTCCAGTAAGCCTGTGGTATTCTATTTTGTTCTCATGCTCCACTGGTAACATTAGCAAGCGATGTAATGTAATTCCTTTTATGTTATAGGCTGCTAACCCAGTTGGAGCAGTTACCACACAAGACAAATTTGAAGCTGTTTTTTGCTGTAGGTAGCTTCTGATGACTTTTATTAAGAAACTTTTACCAGTTCCAGCTTGTCCACTCACATACATCCTGATTGGTTCAAATGATGTGCATGAGCACTCTTTCTTTTCATGTAGTAATCCATGATCAATTTTTTTGGTGACTTCTTCATAAATTTCTTTTTGTTCTTCATTCAGTTGTTGTTCCAGATTTAGTAAGTCGATTGAATCTTCCTGTGCTTGATTCATAGCCGTTTCTACTTCAGTCATGGCTACTGCAGCTTCATTTTCTATGATTGGTTGTCCTAGGGGATCTTGACTAAGTGTTACTGAACTTTGGCTGTCTTGAGAACTGTCTCTAGCTACTTCAGCTGCAATTTTTGCTTCCTGTTCATTTTCTTCATTTAACATTTGGACATAAGTTGAGAAAGTACTGCATTCTATACTGTCTTTGCTAGCATTAAAAGAATCTTCATAGCTTTGAAATTCTCCCAGTAGTTCGTCCTCTGAACGCCATGGTTTAAACAGCTGTAAAAGAGCCAAGTAGTAAAATTCCTTTTTGTCAGTAGTGTCGCAACTGAGCTTTCTGTGATTTATCAAACTTCCTTTTGTTTGCTTCACCAAACATCCTTCCTCACCAATGACTTTATATTTTCCATTGTTGATGTCTTCTGTGGCTTTCCGTGAATAAATGTAGTTCTGCAGCACTTCATAGAGACACATGTTCTCAAGATGATGACTTCTCTTTGGGTAATATGTGTCCAACATGTTTGATTTCAAAATATCTGTACTTTGTGGGTCATTCTCGGCCAAATATTCAATTTCTCCAACAGATTTCAGTACCCGATTTCTCATTCCTGCAAGGCCTAAGCTTACCCAAATTATTCTTCTGGATTTCGAGTAAAGACTTGCAGATGATAACCTATCTGAGCATTCGTAGGATCCAATTTCTCGATGCGATAACATCTTTAGACTGAAACTGTACAGCTTCTTACTGACAGTCTTCTCGTGAGAAATCTCTTCCCACATTTCCTTCAATTCTGTTTTCTCAGATTTAGTGATGTAAGATGTCACATACCGAGCAACAGCAATAGAATTGTCTGCCACATACTGAATATCCATGTTAGCATTCCACATGGATAAAATGACTGGGTTGAAGTCATTTATAAATTTTGACTCTTCTTTTCTTTTTAGGTTGTATGTATTTTTGGGAGATTTTCTGGTTATAGTATGTCGCACAGCTGACATAAAACTGTTGACTCTTCCTTTTGAAAGAACAGGTCTAGGAAATCCAAATCGACACTTTGTGTAGAATTTATCTTTGGTCTTGTACTTCCGTCGACAGTATTTTCCACACCGATGACTTTGGAAACGTAAAACTTGCTCTTTTAACTTTTTCTCTTCTGTGCTTTTAGGTATAGCACATGTTGCATATTCTTCAATGAAAGATAACACTGCTTCATCAGTATCTGTTCCAAACTTTGGGGCATCCTTGATCCACAACAGCATATGAATATGAGGAGCACCTCTTGCCTGGTACTCTTTTCTCCAAAAGAAATCCACTACTTCTCCAAGAGGTGGATTTTTTTTATTGCAGATGAAGGACATCATAGCCTCAAATCTATGATTCAAATATCTGCAAACATTAACTGGATCCAATGAGCACAGTTCTCCAGCTGTCTTGTATTCAATGTTTTTAATGTTTGAATTTGCCTCTCTTAGAAAATCCAGTAAATCATCCCAAGCGTACTCGGCACAGCTTAGGGTTAGAAACCATGTAGGAGTTCCTAAATTCCGTAACATGTATTTTAATTCACCATGGCGTCGGTACCAATATTCATTTGTCCCACGCTGACAAGCCATCAGATTGATCAGTTGTGTTTCCAAATGATCATCTCGGTGCTGCACTTTCTCCATAAAATCCTTAGCAGACACATTTTGTAAATGTACTCCACTTTTTAAAATGTGATTTACTGCATAAGATAATGCAGACAAGTCGCTTTCAAATAAAAGATTGAACAAATAAGGAATACTTTGACGAAATCTTGGATCTTCTGCATATAGTCTCGTAGTCCGATACTCAGAAGCTGGAATCTGTTCTGGACGTTCATCGTATCGTCCTCCTTTTCCTGTAGGAAACAGCTGGGGAAAACATCGAGCTTCCAAGCTCTCTTCCCATACACTCACGGGAGTTCCTTTTGCTTTCTTCATCTGAAACAGATCAATAGTGTCTCCCATAACTTCTTTTGAATGAAGAGGATGTATGCTAAAATGTTCATAAATTTCTTCTTCCTTTGACTTGTCCACTTTTTCAATTTGACCAGTTGGTGTTTCTGTGTCTTCTTGTAAATCTTCTTCTTCTTCTTCTATATAAATTGATTCATACCATTTATTATTTTTTTTCAAATACAAATTTGCTCTTTGTACTTTTCGTACATCCACCAGCTCTTGCCAAATCTTCTTATTCTTTGTAGGTACACCATTAACCAGAATTACTAATGGTTCAGTTTCCAAAGTATCTGCATCAATAGTTTCCATATTTTTTTTCAAATCCAAGGGCAAATACACCACTCTTCCTTTTAAGCCTCTCAGTAAATCAGAAGGAGGTAATTTACCAGTTTTGGGCTCCATACGTACTATGGTCTGGAACTGATGAACACATTGAATGAGTATAGACTCATATGTATTTAATTCTGAAAGTTCGGCAGGAATAGCATCCAATTCTAAATTATTATGTACAGCTCTGGTCGGCATTCTATTTTCTTCTAACTTATTATAACAGTATTTACAAATACGCTGATCTTCACCCAATTCAAAACAATTTTCAAGAAATATATAAGTTGCAAAATCCTTCCACTTATAATTATCTTCATTTTCACTTTTTTTATACAGATCAACACTCCTTGTTTGAATTTTATAATGACTTATGCGGCAACAAATACAAGTAATATTTGGTCTTTCATTAGAGGTGATAGTAAATTTTGTCATTTCATCCTCAAAATTTTTAGTAATAATGAGTTCTACATTCTGTTCCTCATTTTCCTCATTTACTGTGTCCTTTTCTGCACTTTCTTGTTCTGGACCAAAGTAACAAAACTGAATCTCATCAGTAACCTTCACTACATCTGATACAGATCCACGGAACAGAGCATTATTCAACTCATTCAACTTTACTGCTGGACTTTTAGCAAAAAACAATGTTCTCACAAACTTTCTCATTTCAGTATGATGAACAGCCAGCATCCTAAAATGATGAAAAACACTTTTACACACTTTTCTAGATAGACAAGCCAGAGAATGTCCCTGCAAACCAGTATTTTCTCTCACTCTGCATGGATCTAGTGTTTGAAGCACCTTCATCTTCTGTTTTACACTCTTTTTACTATATTCTCTTAGAAAGTCACGTCATTTATCAATAGATTCCTGACGCACAGTAAAAATACTACTACAGTTCCAAGTGTACACTGGGGCTTTTGGACGTCTCCCCATAGCCTCAGCAGCCATTACTTCTTCCTCATTTCTTGGGACCATTTTCTCTTTTTGCATCACACAACCATCCTTAACTTCATATGCTCTACCATTGGTGTCAACTGCATGCAACAAACTATTACTTTGAAGATAACTCTCTTCATTAAAAAATGGTTCAGTACTTGAACTGTGTTTCCATTCTCCCAAGAACACTTTACAAAAGTTACTTTTTTTCACTTCTCTTTTCCTTTTGCTTTGTGACTTCATTGCACTCACTAATTTTTCTAATCTACGCATCCTATTCAAAATTAGAATAAAAAGTTTTCTTTTTATTTCCAAAGCCTTACTTACAATATTTTCTATAAATATTTTATTCTTAATAAATTTTGTTTTTTTCTTATATTTTTTCACATCCTTTAGCAAATTTAACATCACTCTTCTATGAAACATTTTTCGACTAATATTTTTAAAATCTAATTTTCGTGATAAATCACTTTGACATACTTCTGATTTACATTAGCTTTTTTTTGCTGTTGACTGTGTTGTAGCTTTGTACATAAAACTGTCTTTGTTTTACAGTTATTTTTGCCATTTTTTTGTTTTTTGAAAATCTTTTTTAAGAAATCTCTGCTCTGCTTACCAGTAGACTTTTTCTTTTTGCTATCTCCAGCTTCTCCTGCTATTTTTTTTTCCCAGTTTTGTCCAGATATACTTGTTGTTGCTTTTCTTTCCTTTTCCTTGTCCTTAAAGGCATTTTTTTTTTCACTATTGCTCAGCAATACCTGCAAGGAACTAAAAAAAAATCCTTTTTGTAATTATAATTCATTCAAATATTTTTTTTTACTTTTCATTTATTTCAAATGTTTTTCCATTTGTCTCTCATTTGTGATTTACTAATTTGTGCACGGTACTAACCACCACAGTTGAAAAAAACAAGCTGCCCCTTTCCTGCAAGTGCATTTTTTAACAGAACAACCGCAACACAAATTATATCTGTGGCCACAATTCCTGTGCGCACACAGCCTCATGGTGTGCTTCTAAGCAGAAAACAGAATTTGATTTGCAAATTCAAAGCACATTTACTACTCTGGTAGATCAAGTGATAATTGCTGTTACAGCCTTACACATTTTACCTGGAAAATCACAGAGGCAGAAAAGAGCACATTTTCTAACAGCTACTTCATACCATAAGTATCTGCAACCTGGGTGAGTGTTTAGAGTAGAGCAAAGAAAAAGAGGCCTTGGTGACGTTGAATGTGTTTGCATTACACACAGACCTGAGTAGTACGCATGGGAGTGTTGGAGAAGCTGCTGCGTGTGTCCCAAGAGTGTGTTTCTGCAGACTATGTATTGTCAGCTGCAAGAGACATGAGCAAGGAGATTTCCAGAACTGCATGAAGACTACAGGGATGTACGTAACAGTGCATGTGTGCTAACGGATAATTTGTGTAAACACAACAGGCTGCCCCTTTCCTGGGACTGCAATTCTTACTGAACAACAACTTCACAAATTAAATCTCTGCCCACAATTCCTGTGCGCACACAGACTCATGCTATGTTTTTTGGAACAAAACAGTGTCCCTGAATAGTACCAAATTACTGTTACAGCCTGATACATTTCCCTTATCATTTACAGAAGCAGAAAACAGCACATGTCCTAACAGCTCCTTAAGACCATGACCATGTGTTACAGGGTGAGTGATTAGACTAGATCAATTTAAATGAGGCCTTGGTGACGTTGAATGTGTTTGCATTACACAGTGCTATCTGAAACAGCACACAGAGCTGAGTACTACACATGAGAGTGTTGGAGAAGCTGCTGCGTGTGTGCCAAGAGTGTGTTTCTAAACACTGTGTATTGTCTGGTGCAAGACAGATGAGCAAAGAGACTTCCAGAACTGCATGAAGACTGCAGGGAAGTATGTAACAGTGCATGTGTGCTAAGGGATAATTTGAGTAAACACAACAGGCTGCCCCTTTCCTGGGACTGCAATTCTTACTGAACAACAACTTCACAAATTAAATCTCTGCCCACAATTCCTGTGCACACACAGACTCATGCCATCATTTTAGGCACATAACACAGGCTGCCCCTTTCCTGGGACTGCAATTCTTACTGAACAACAACTTCATAAATTAAATCTCTGCCCACAATTCCTGTGCGCACACAGACTCATATCGTCATTTTAGGCACATAACACAGGCTGCCCCTTTCCTGGGACTGCATTTCTTACTAAACAACATATTCACAAATTAAATCTCTGCCCACAATTCCTGTGTGCACACAGACCCATGCTATGTTTTTTGGAACAAAACAGTGTCCCTGAATAGTACCAAATTACAGCCTGACACATTTCCCTTATCATTTACAGAAGCAGAAAACAGCACATGTCCTAACAGCTCCTTTAGACCATGACCATGTGTTACAGGGTGAGTGATTAGACTAGATCAATTTAAATGAGGCCTTGGTGACGTTGAATGTGTTTGCATTACACAGTGCTATCTGAAACAGCACACAGAGCTGAGTACTACACATGAGAGTGTTGGAGAAGCTGCTGCGTGTGTGCCAAGAGTGTGTTTCTGAACACTGTGTATTGTCTGATGCAAGACAGATGAGCAAAGAGACTTCCAGAACTGCATGAAGACTACAGGGATGTATGTAACAGTGCATGTGTGCTAAGGGATAATTTGAGTAAACACAACAGGCTGCCCCTTTCCTGGGACTGCATTTCTTACTGAACAACAACTTCATAAATTAAATCTCTGCCCACAATTCCTGTGTGCACACAGACTCATGCCATCTTTTTATGCACATAACACAGGCTGCCCCTTTCCTGGGACTGCATTTCTTTCTGAACAACATCTTCACAAATTAAATCTCTGCTCACAATTCCTGTGCGCACACAGACTCATGCTATGTTTTTTGGAACAAAACAGTGTCCCTGAATAGTACCAAATTACTGTTACAGCCTTATACATTTCCCTTATCATTTACAGAAGCAGAAAACAGCACATGTCCTAACAGCTCCTTAAGACCATGACCATGTGTTACAGGGTGAGTGATTAGACTAGATCAATTTAAATGAGGCCTTGGTGACGTTGAATGTGTTTGCATTACACAGTGCTATCTGAAACAGCACACAGAGCTGAGTACTACACATGAGAGTGTTGGAGAAGCTGCTGCGTGTGTGCCAAGAGTGTGTTTCTAAACACTGTGTATTGTCTGGTGCAAGACAGATGAGCAAAGAGACTTCCAGAACTGCATGAAGACTGCAGGGATGTATGTTACAGTGCATGTGTGCTAAGGGATAATTTGAGTAAACACAACAGGCTGCCCCTTTCCTGGGACTGCAATTCTTACTGAACAACATCTTCACAAATTAAATCTCTGCCCACAATTCCTGTGCGCACACAGACTCATGCTATCATTTTACGCACATAACACAGGCTGCCCCTTTCCTGGGACTGCATTTCTTACTGAACAACAACTTCATAAATTAAATCTCTGCCCGCATTTCCTGTGTGCACACAGAGTCATGCCATCATTTTAGGCACATAACACAGGCTGCCTCTTTCCTGGGACTGCATTTCTTACTGTACAACAACTTCATAAATTAAATCTCTGTCCACATGCTAACCATCACAATTAAAAAGAAGCTGTCCTTTTCTTTCAACTGCAAGTCTTACTTTTCAACAGCAACACAAATTAAATCTCTGTCAACAATTCTTCTCTGCACACAGACTCATGGTTTGATGGTAGGCACAAAACAGTATTCCTCATTATTACCAGTACACATTAACTTATGGTGAAAACATACTCCATAATATTTTACATATTCAAAACAGTTAAATATCTCCCAAAACAGAAAATGTAAATCACAACTTTAAACAAATAATCACAATTCTTTTTTTTATATCTAAATTAACCACAAACACCCCCTCTCAAACTCATAACTCACCTTTAAAATTAGTTAGTTGTGAAATAAATGTGGCAGTCACACAGCAGTTTATCAGACCAGAATCTCTGAGCTGAACACCTCTCTCCTCTCAGCAGAACCAGTTAATTGCACAGTTTCCCTCTCTTTTTTCACACATATACATGTTAATTTCAAATCTCTGTGCTTCCCACATTTTTTCAAATGAAATCACACATTTCTATTGGTTGAAAACTTCAACCCCTTTCCAAATGTACCCTTCCCCCAACTTGACTTCTGCCTGCTACCATAGCAACAGGTCATGGAACACAGGTGTGAGCAGAGAGGTCAGAAGTTCAGCAGACAATGTTTCATTTTCAAAGAGCAAGACTGCTTGACTTTTCAAACCTAACAGCAAATCCAAACTAATGTTCTTTGTTCACACATTTTTCTCAACCAATACAAAACATGCTTTTTAAAATTTAAACATACAGCCTAGTTTTTAGTGTAGAATGGTTTGAAACAGCCAATGAGTTCTTTTTATAAAAAAAAGTATGTGTGCCTCCTTTTTTCAACTGTCTTTCATTTCATATTGCCTTTCTACTGAAAGACACCTCCTGAGTGCATCCAGATCTCCTTGGAAGATGTTCACAGTGTGGATTGTAGGTCACAGCTATGTCTTCTGGAGTGAAAAGTATGCAGAAAAAAGAGGTATGGTGAGAGACCTTGCTTTGCCAAATGTAGACATTAAATGGATTGATCAGAGAGGGTTAAAGTGGCACCAATTAATGCCTTTGGTGAAAACCTTTCTACATCTCCCACTGCCTAACCTTATTATTGTGCACTGTGGTGGAAATGACCTAGGCACTTTAACTGGGGTAGGTCTGGAAATGCTTATTAAGGACACCTTTGTGCAATTGATGTCACTTTTTCCTCAGTCTGCCTTCGTATATTCTAACATATGCCAAAGGCAAAAGTGGAACTGGTCCAACCAATTTTGTCCGCAGATTGACAAAGCAAGGAAGCACGTCAACAAATCTATTTCTGCTTTCCTCAGAGACTATGGTATGGGTTCTGTATACCACAACAACTTGCGTTACAACATGCAAGACATTTATAGAGGAGATGGTGTACACTTCACTGATGAAGGCAACAGAGTCTTCCTCTTGAACTTTAAACTCTGCATCGTTACTTACTTGTAGGTACCGAAAAACACACAATAAACACAAGGGCTCTTTTTAGTGCCACCTTATATCTAAACACTTAAATGCAATTTTTTTTAATTTTTTTTTAAAAGGTTTTTTTCGGGTGCGCGCTGGGTGCGCGCACTCGGCGATATTTTTTTTCAAAATATAAATCTTTTTTTTTGCCCTACAAGGTCCTACTGTGACCCCCTTACAATGCCTAGTGGGTCAAAATCTCCCCACTCTGCCCCTTTTTCAATTTCTCCCCCTTTGTTTATTACCCCCTCTTTACGCGAGAGACAAAATGGCGTCCGCCGCTTCCTTATTTCCACCGATTCGAATGTTTACTGACATCTAAGAACCAATCAGAAGTGCGCTCGCGATCGGCAAGGTGCGCGCACAGGACTTGCTCAGTGCGCGCACGGTACGTGTGTACAGATATATATATTGATTTAAATGCTAATTCATGGACCTTATGGCTACCTCTCTGCCAAATTTCTCATAATTCTGTTCAGCCGTTCGGGCTGTAGCTGCGACTAAAGTCCCTATGGAAAAATACATGGGGAAAACGCGTTTTGGGACCCCCCTTTTTTCTCAGCCCCCGCTTGACGAATCCCCCCGAGACTTTCAGGGTAGGAGCTGAGCGGAGGGCCCCATTAGTTTTGAAAATTTCACGTAGATTCGTCAACCGGCGCCAAAGTTATTCAAAATAGAATTTTCAGATTTCCTATGGAAACACGGTCCTAACTATAACTACCTACTGGCGACCGCCAGTAGGTAATATATATATGTATATATATATATATATATATATATATATATATATATATATATATACATATACATATTTTTTTTTATATTAACAGACAATATAATTTAGTGAGGTTATCTCAAATAATTAACATAGTGCATCTATTCCAATGCAAACCATAACATAATATTTCCATAACATACAGATTTAAAAGTTTACTTTATGTGCCTCCAAGGCCTATGAGACATGTGTGGCAGGCATGGGGTGCAGGGGAAAATGGAATATATAATCCTTACAATAATGAATGCTGGGTTGTGCCAATGGCAGGCAGGGGGTACATGGGAAAATAGAATAATCCTTAAAAAAATTATCGCTATTGTGCCCCTATGGCAGGCGTGGGGGGCAGAGGATAATTAAATACTCCTTAAAAAATGAGTGCTGGTGTGTGCTATGCCAGTCAGCGGTTGCAAGGGAAAATTGAATAATCCTTAAATAATTAATGCTAGTGTGTGCCTATGGCAGGCAAGGGGTGCAGGGGATAATGGACTAATCCTTAAAATGAATGCTGGGTTGCCTAGCACCTATGGCAGGCAGGGGTTGCAGGGGAAAATAAATAATCCCTAAAAAATTTAACGCTGGTGGGTACCTATGGCCTGTGTGGCATATGGAAGGCAGGAAGTGCATGGAAAAGTTGAATAATGTAAAAACAATAATTGCTGGTGTCTCACTAAGGACTTTGAGAAAACCCTTTCGGGGACAGGAAGGTGCAGGGGAAAATGGAAAGAAATGCATATACACACAGTGCATACATACTACAATCCTCCTCAGCACTTTAAACTGATATCAGGGAAAAATAAAAAATGAACACAAAACAAAATAACATAGCACTTTTCTAACAATGTCCCTATAAAATGGCTTTAAAAACTGGAAAAAAACTATTTAACACACCGGCTGGCTACATAAAATCGCTGCCGGCAACATGTTCAAACAACAACAAGCAAGAAGGCATGGACAACAAAGAACACATGAAGGCCTACTGCAAAAGCACACTGTCTGGCTACACAAAATTGCCACCGGCCACATGGTATGGAGAGCAAAGACAACATGGTAGCCAATGGCAAACACACACACATACACACACTGGCCAGAAAACTAAATGTCTATTTGGCCAACAAAGTAGACTGTCAAGCACTGACCTGTTACCTCATGAACCATAATGTAGATTCAGGCTGCTGGTTTCCAACTCCTGAGGTTCCGTGTGAATTGGAACGACACTTTTTGGGTGTGTTCAAATATGGACGAGTTTGGTATCTATGAACCGCAAATGACGAGTTTAGTGGGTGTACTCGTTTTCGCTACGCTACTATGTACGGATCGTCTCATTTCTAGGTATGTACATCCGAACCCTCGGGTTCCATTTTAGATGCGGCATCCATTTTGTTTCTTGCCCTCAAGTAGCCGGCGAACGGACCTTTCTCCGCTCTGTGACCCTGGGATTCCCAAGCTTTCACGAAGGACACGTGTTTCTTTGAGGGTGTCTTTTATGATAAGGGAAATGACACGGCAAAGGCAGATGGCCCTGCTCAAGGCTTATCTTGCCGTGCCAGTCTATTGTTTCAGTCATGCATGCATTAGGCACGAGGTCTTTGATCCTGCAATCAAGTTTCTGTTATTACTCTCTACACTCTTTTTCAATCTGTTGTGCATCCTTGTTCTTCCTTTGCATCTGTTTCTGTCCCTTCTCTTAATGTATTTACAGTCAGAATGGAATGTGCTTAATGTGGGGATAACGTGTTTTTACAGTTGGGAACCGCAATGTTGCTGTAATTATGTTCCGGGCTTCTGAAACATGAATGCGACCCTTTTGAAGTTTATTGTGGGAACTGAGTCGTAACCTTTGTTTGCCATGTTGTGCCATGACCAAAATGTGTATAAAAGGAGCGATCCACTTTTGCAATTCGAAGCAGTCTCCCAGAACCAACACGTTGTGTACTTCTTGCGAATTCTGTATCCCAGCAGTAAATAAACGCTGATCTTTGACGCCGCAGGAAGTGTCCCGTGTCTCTGTGTTTTGTACGCCGGAACAGGTAACCCACGAAGGTTTCAGGTGTTGTCCCCTGGCACCGCTGGGCCTTAGAATAGCCCAGTCCTTCAGTTGGCGCCCAACATGGGACGACATCAGCGGTACCGGTCCAAAGCCCGACGATCGTGAGGAACTTCGTGTGAAATCTCCGAGAGAAGGTGCACCCCGCTTCATCGATCCAGTTGTCGAAATAAGTGGCCCGAAGACTTTTCCCGCGAAGATTCCCGCCTCCTGACGGCTGCGACGGACTGATGCCCTGACTGTCGACCTGTTTTGGTGCCTGGGGTAGTCCTTTGTACGGCGAGACGATAGACGGGCCTTCCTGGTGACGCCATTGCTCTTTCAGTTAAGTATTTGTGGGTCGCTCCCAGGTTGCTTTGTTGTTTGCATGGTTCCATTGCATTTGTGGTTCTTAGTTGTTGGTTCTTAGTTGTTGGGTTTTATTTGACGATTGCAATTGCCAAAAACCGAGGGTCTTGCATTTTTTTGCGAGGACATCATAATTCGATAGCCCTTGAAGTTTGTAAACTTGGTTAGTGTGCATGATGCCTGGCCGTAGTACTTTGTTTGGTTTCCTTAAATGTTGCAGCACGGATTCCCGACTGGAGGATTCATGCCCGATCCCTCCAGTTGGAACTCCAATTTATGAGCTCTATAGTCGCCACGGCGTAGGTCCTATTGTGTATAATGAATATTGTATTCGTTACACTAAAAATGATGGTGTTCTTAGTTGGCCATCACATGGTAGTTTCGAAATTGCAATATTAGATAATCTTGAAGCTAAATTGTTTAAAAAGAAGGCTAGGCCGGCCATGTTTGATTCCTTTCGATTATGGCGCAAAGAGGCCACGCAGAAAGAAATCAAACAGATTAAGAAAAATAAGAGAGAAGGTGTCATTACGGTGATGCGAAATGCAGAACAGTATCAGCGAGACAAAGATGAGAAGGAGCAGGAAGTTAGTGCTAGGCTTCATCATATGGCAGTGGATAGATGTTATCCGGTTTTACCGTCTAGTCCAGATAAGACGGGAGAAGAAGTGGTGGAAGATCCATTATTGTCCTATCTATTGAAATCACCACCTCCCTATGCACCAGATACCGTGGGTCCTGTGATTCCTCTTGTTCCTCAACCTGTTGTTTTGGCGGCTGCTGGTCAGCCTGTCGTTCCTCCTGTTCTTCCGAATCCCCTTGTGCCACGAATTGTCCATCCTCCTTTACCTGCTCTTTTTCCTACTGCTCCTTTGCCGGTACCTCACCAGCCTATTGTTACTGCTACTCCTGTTACCCCGACTACTGCTACTGTTTCTACGCTTACTCCTAATGTTGTTGCTCCTGTGCCTTCTTCTTCTTCCCCTTCTGTTCGTAGTCGTATATTTAATGCTGTCGCTACTCTCTATTCTCCGTTTTTTGGACCTGTACTTGGGTCAAATCTTTCTGATGTTGCTCAGAGGCGCAGTCAAATCCCTGATGGTAGGGAACGTGAGTCGTTAGTGAAAACGGCGCGTAAATGGATTAGGCATCCTGCGAAGTACGCTTCGCGTATAGTTTTTGAGACATTTTCTCAGTTTAATGAGCCCACACAAAGATTCGTGTTCGAGGAAATGTGTAAATCCTTGAGAGAAGAGTGGGATAATGAGGAGGTAGATAATGTACCGCCCGAGATCACTGAGCTTCAGAATCAATTTTCGACTGGTACGATTGTAGGTGACAACGTCCGACGTGCTTTAGAGCGTCTGTTATCTTTTCGATCTATAATGCAACCTCGAGCATTGTTTAAGGACGCCACTGAGGAATGGATGGCACAACCAGGTCAGTATCCTATGCGGGAAGTTCCCCCGGTATGGATGCCAGGTGATCCTAATGCTAATCCTGCTATTCTACCACACTTTCAGAGAGTTTGGATACACCTCCCATGGAAGCGATCGGAAGTTTTGCAGGTGAAGCAAACCTTGCCCGACCCCCGTAAAAATCCTGCAGGTTATTATAAGGAGTTGTCCCAATTAGTGGATGCTACTGTCATGAACCTTGCCGATATTGATATGTTGTTTGGTAATGTAGTACCTCAACCGATTTGGGCGAAAATCCGTCAAGAGAATCACGCAGCTGAGTTAGGCGGTGACTGGGCTGCTCTTGCGGCGGCTGACGGACGGCAAGTTGGTGGGGCTAAACCTGAACAGCTCATTGAGAATCTGCCCCAGAGGATAATTACCCTTATGAAGACACTTATGCCAGCTATACGCGTTAATTGGGACAAATTGTCTGCGTGCAAACAAAAGAAGGACGAGAGTGTCTCCGATTTCTTTACGAGATTTGAGGAGGCATTTATTGATCATAGTGGTCAGGATATGAGCTCTGAGGGAGGTCAGCGATTGTTTGTTGATAAATTTGTATCGAATTTGTTGCCCGAACTAAGCAACAAGTTGAAGAATTCTGAAAGTTTGTGGGCCGTTTCTACCACTGCTCAGATATTAGCCACGGCCCAATACTACGAAAAAAGAGAGAAAGAAGAAAGCGAACGCACAGATAAGAAAACGAAGGATCTTAAAACAAAGGTCTTATTGCAGCAAGCATATCCTCCGCGCTCGAATCAGAATGACTCGCAACAGCCACATCGCTTACAATCGCAGTTTTCTAGATCGCAGTCGCGTAATGACTCCTCTACACCTCGTTTTGTGTTGGGGTACAATCAATGCGCATATTGTAGGGGTGAGGGTCATTTGAAGTTTAATTGTCCAGTGCTGCGTGACCGCAACAATGGTGTTTTGGCTCGAGGAGGTCGTAGTGGCCCTCAACAAGCGTCACGTGGTAGAGGTCGCGGTGTTACTCAGAATCAGAATGAGCGTCTTGCCGCTTCCTCAGATTCGCACAATTGCTTTGATCGGCGCGATCCATCGTCTGGTAGATCTGCACAGTACCATGTGGACGACTATTATGTCGAGCATGATGTTGGTGCTGACGGTAATTACTAGGACAGCCGTGGACAAAGGAAGGGAGAAGTATCAGTTCCGGTTGATCAGAGAGGGCCTTATGTCGCAGTTGCTACATTGGGCGTAGTTGAGCCTTTTCTGTTGGACACTGGTGCAGCGAAAAGTTCCATCATTCATTCGAAACTCCCTGGCGCGCCTTTGTCTGGCTTAACGAATGTTTCCGTTGGATTCTCTGGCGCCCCCGTTAGCAATCCAGTTTCTAGCCCTTTGCCCCTTACCATTGGGTCTCGTGAGTTAGAAGCTCCCTTGATTTTGACTACTGGTTGTGGTGAGAATCTTTTGGGCCTGGATTTATTGAAGCGGTTATATGCGACTTTGTACTGTTCTCCTGCGGGAGTGGAGCTTACATTGGGTCAGAGAGTGATCTCCCCTATGTATCTGTCGACTGATAAGCTCCCACCGGAATTGAGTTCTCTTCCTGATTCTTTGTGGGCGACAGGTCCCAATGATGTGGGCCTGCTGGATATCCCACCTTATGTTGTTCAATTAAAATCAAACGTGCGATTGCCACGCATTCCCCAGTATCGTATCTCTCTTGATGGTGAACGAGCACTATTAGCGATCATTTACGATTTGATCGATAAAGATGTCATCGAGGAAACACGAGGTAACGTGTGTAATAGTTCTGTGTTACCTATTTTGAAACGAACTGATCCATCTAAGCCTCCTGTGTATCGTTTTGTTATTGATTTAAGGGAGGTGAATAAAATTGTTGTTCCACAGTTTCCCGTGGTGCCTGACATTACAGCTTTGCTGACCCTGATTCCAGCTTCTGCATCATGGTTTTCGGTAATCGATTTGAAGAATGCGTTCTTTAGCATTCCGATTGCTGAGGAAAGTAGAGATTTATTCGGTTTCTCATTAGGTGGTCGCAGTTTCAGGTTCAAACGCGCACCTCAGGGCTACTGTGAGAGTCCATCGATCTACAGCCAAGCTCTTAAGAGTCAACTTGATGCGTTTGTGTTGCCGGCTGGTGCGGCTTTGATTCAGTACGTCGATGATCTGTTGGTAGCTGCTGACACTGAACAGATTTGCAAAACTGCTACAGTGTCACTGTTACAGCATCTATGTGACTTACATCACAAATTGTCACCTTCTAAATTACAATATTGTTGTCAAGAAGTAACCTATCTAGGTCACTTATTGTCAAAGGCGGGAAGAAGGTTGACCCCTGAAAGAATTGCAGCAATTGCTCGAATGACTGTGCCAACAACTCAGAGAGATGTGCGTGCCTTTCTAGGTATCACGTCATACTGCAGACAGTGGATTCCAAATTTTTCACTGTTAGCGAAGCCATTGATAGCTCTCACGTGCAAGGATGTTTCGACTCCTTTGCCATGGACGGAAGAGTGTCAGACAAGTTTTTCTGAACTACGTGAGGCGTTGTGTTCGGCTCCTGTGTTAGGTACTCCTGATTACAGTAAGCCATTTACACTATACGTTCACGAGAGAGAAGGTTGTGCGTTGAGTGTTTTGACGCAACAATTCGGTGGTAAGCAGCGTCCATGTGCATATTTTTCCTCGACCTTAGACCCGGTAGCTAGGGCGTTGCCGAGCTGCTTGAGAGCGACAGCGGCAGCTGCGGTGTCTATTCGACAATCCGCAGGTCTGGTTATGGATAATATGCTCATAGTGATGGTTCCGCATGCAGTTGACACTCTCCTGAATCGGACGAAAACTCAACATCTGACGAGTGCAAGGTTGTCCGGGTATGAGTTGACCCTTTTGGCAAGTCATATACAGATCAAGCGTTGTAATGTGCTGAATCCGGCGACATTGTTGCCGATTAATATGGAATCAGATGATGTACCACCACATGATTGTTACTTACGAACTGAGGAAGAAACGAAGGGTCGTGTGGACCTGAAAAACACTCCGTTGACAGATCCCGATGGCACTTTGTATGTTGATGGTTCATGTTTTAAGTTGCCGAATGGTGATGTGACGACTGCGTATGCTGTAGTGACGTTGAGCACAGTTGTGGAAACCGCGAGATTGAGTCAGAATTCAGCCCAAGCGGCAGAATTGATTGCATTGACAAGAGTGTGTGTTTTGTCTAAGGGAAAGCGAGTGAATGTGTTCACCGATAGTCAGTATGCATTCGGTGTTGCGCATAGTTTTGGTCGATTGTGGAGAGAAAGAGGATTTATGACATCGCATGGTACGAAGATCCAACACGGGCAGCTCGTGAATGATCTTTTGGATGCACTTACATTGCCTAAACAGGTGGCGATCATTAAATGTAGCGCGCACCGAAAGGTTACGGATGATGTTGGTCGTGGTAATGCATTTGCGGACGAGATTGCCAAGGAAACGGCTAAGAATCTTGCAACCCGAATGTATGTTACGAGTTCAGTGAGGTGGCCGACAGAGACTGGTATGTGTGAAGACACTGTTGAGAGCGTGAAAACAATTCAGAATGAGGCCACTGAAACTGAAAGAACCAAGTGGAAAGAAAGTACGGGAAAGTTGGACATGCATGGATGTTGGGTTGACTTGTCTGAACGTCAGAGGTGGATGTTACCGGATGCTTATGTATTGGCTGTCGTGACTATGGCTCATGGGTTGTCACACATTAGTGCGAAAGGTATATGCAGGTTATTGTCTCCTGTATGGAAGAATGATGGTATTGCTAAGTGTGCTGAGAGAGTGGTTAAAAATTGTATGGTGTGTTTGATGCATAATCCTGGCAAGGGCACCCCCACTCCACCTGGTCATTTTGCTCCTCCTGCCTGTCCCTTTGAGGTTATCCAACTGGACTTCATCCATATGGAGAGATGCAATAATTTGAAGTATGTTTTAGTTGTGGTTTGTGCGTTCTCCAGATGGATCGAGGCCTATCCTCTTAAGGATAATACTGCCCTGTCCACAGCGAAAGTCCTACTGAAGGAATACTTCCCTCGGTATGGTATGCCACGGATTGTGTGGTCAGATAATGGAAGCGAGTTTGTGGGAAGTGTGATGCAGAGTGTGTGTAAGGGCCTTGGAATTCGACAGAAATTCCATAGCGCCAATCATCCCCAGGCAGCGGGTTTGGTTGAAGGGTACAATGGTACTCTGAAGCTGAAACTTGCAAAGATACAAGCTACGACTGGTTTATCATGGCCTGATGCCTTGCCTCTGGCTCTCTTATCAACCAGGGCGACTGTACACTCTCGAGTAGGGCTCAGCCCATATGAGATTGTGTTCGGCCGCCCTGCGAATATTTGGGGAGTCCCGAGACCTAAGGCCTTTGATAGTCTTGAGTATCCAATGCTGATTGATTATCTTCATGATCTGACTACTAAACTGAGGTTAATTCATCAACAGGTCTTTGAAGCTTTGCCGGCACAGACAGAGCGTCCTGGACATCGGCATCAACCGGGTGACTGGGTCGTTACCCGAAATTTTGGCCAAAAACGTAACTTGGAGCCGAGATTTGTGGGACCCTTTCAAGTGCTATTGGCCACAAGGACTGCAGTCCGGTTGGAAGGCAGAAAGAACTGGGTACACGCCGGCCATACCAAGAAGGTGCCTATCCCTTCACCAACAGATAGTTGGGTGAGGACTGGTATTGCGGCAACGGAAACTGAGACCCCCCTATGCTTTGTGCCGTTTAGCGATGCTCAACCTGTAGGAGACAATTCATTGCAGCCAGACACACCTGTTGAGTCGTCAGTTGTAGAGAATTCGAGGTCTGAACTGTCATCTAATCGACTGAACACTGTTTCACCAGCTGAACAATTATTTGAAGAACAGACTCGACCTGGAAGAAATCGATACTTTCTTCGTCCACGTAACAAGGACTAATACATTTTTTCTTATATTTCCCTTTTCTGTTGCCACGAACACTACAAACAATTACATCCTTTTTTGAGTTTCTTTTTATGTGCGCTTTTCACAGCTAAAGAGATTTGTATTAAGCCGAGTGTTTAGGAAAACCTATCATCCGGGTTAACCGTAGGGCCATGCGGGTACTCCCTTCTGTTTAGCAGGTTTCTGACACTAGGTTGGTTACTTTTATCGACTCCTGGGAACTCCTGGGAATTGATAATCACTATTCAGAACGAAGTGCGTCAAGTACGTCACGGACGGTTTTTAGAGGATGGCATTCTCTAAGCTGTTGGAAGTAGAAAGGATGTCGGCGCAAAGATCAAAATTGCATAAGATTGTATGAACAAAATGTTTTCTGTTTCAGGTATTCCTATTGTTTCTGACTGTGTCTATGCTATTGGTGGGTGGAGTGTATTTCGGAATACAGTCGCTATTGCCTTCCATTTCACCTACTCTTTCTCCTAAACCAAGCTCTATTACCACTGTTTCTCCACATTCCTTTCATCCTCTGCCCCAACATGAACAGGTTAGACGTGCGGAATTCATGAATAACTCCTTCGTTCAACTCCTACATCAGCATCAGTTGGTGATGAATACTACCAACTGTTGGGTGTGTGGGTTAATGCCACATACCATGGATAGGGGTATTCCGTATCTGGTTCTTCCTTATAGCTCCCAAGGGTCAGCTCGAGCATTCCAAACTATGTTCCGTAGTGCACTAGATTCCTACCCCAGTCGAGAGCCACGCTCTGCAAACTTCGGTCCTGGTCCGTACCACAAGCCTTTGGCGATAGCGATTGCGGATTTAGATAGAGATGTTTTTGATGCATCGCTTATTCCAGATGAAGAGGTGCAAGCCTATAAGGACCTGAGTGAGGCTGAGTATAGTACGTCAGTGGGTGATAGACAGCTTAAGAGCTCGTCTCCAATATGGATCGTACCCCACCTCGGTACTTTCTGCTTGAAAGGTTTGGGTCGAAATCCGAGAGCACAACTTGGGAACAGTGCTTGTACTGATACGTATGTTCTACCGATGCTCTCTTCCCCTGTTTTTCTGACTGCCAAGGGTACCTATTTTGTATGTTATGAACGTGCATATACATGGTTGCCCCGTGACTTTCCGGGTACCTGTTATATCGCGAATCTTTTGCCACCGACTTTTACAGTTGCCTCAGACTATCACAAGACTAGAATTGTGAGAGGTGTTATTAGCAAAGAGGATACTGCCGGTCAAGAAGCAGGAGACTTCTTTAAGCGTTTCTTGCCGTTTTGGGGACCTATGGTTAAAAGTAGGAACCTAAGACAGTTGACCCGTGTGGTAGAGTCGACTGCTAACATAACTGCGAGTGCTCTTGGTAATTTAACAGCAGAACTTCAGGCGGATAGACTTATGACGTTGCAGAACCGTATGGTCCTAGACGTTGTTCTTGCAGATAGAGGTGGTGTGTGCAAAGTTATCCATTCGAGCTGTTGCATTTTCATTCCTGACAACGCTCCAACTGTTTACCAAGCCATCTCGAAGTTGCATAAGATTTCCGAGTCCATACACGTGGACGAAGGTAATTGGACACTTCTAGGATGGTTTTGGGGCCTGATATCCACTTGGGGCTGGAAGATTCTGATGATCGTAGGGGTTATTGTGACGTTTCTGTTCACGTGTTGTCTTTGTGTGCAGTGTGGTCCTGCCTTATGTAGCCTCTGTGCTACAACGTGTATAAGACGGCCATCTGTTACCAAGGAGACATTGATGAATAGAATGATGTTCCAGCAACAGCTGAACGATCTGATGAATATCGAAATCGATTCTGATCTCGACTAGTGCTTGCCTACATGAGGGCAAAAGGAGCGTCTGAGGTTCCGTGTGAATCGGAATGACACTTTTTGGGTGTGTTCAAATATGGACGAGTTTGGTATCTACGAACCGCAAATGACGAGTTTAGTGGGTGTACGCGTTTTCGCTCCGCTACTATGTACGGATCGTCTCATTTCTAGGTATGTCCATCCGAACCCTCGGGTTCCATTTTAGATGCGGCATCCATTTTGTTTCTTGCCCTCAAGTAGCCAGCGAACGGACCTTGTCCGCTCTGTGACCCTGGGATTCCCAAGCTTTCACGAAGGACACGTGTTTCTTTGAGGGTGTCTTTTATGATAAGGGAAATGACACGGCAAAGGCAGATGGCCCCTCTCAAGGCTCATCTTGCCGTGCCAGTCTATTGTTTCAGTCATGCATGCATTAGGCACGAGGTCTTTGATCCTGCAATCAAGTTTCTGTTATTACTCTCTACACTCTTTTTCAAATCGTTTGTGCATCCTTGTTCTTCCTTTGCATCTGTTTCTGTCCCTTCTCTTAATGTGTTTACAGTCAGAATGGAATGTGCTTAATGTGGGGATAACGTGTTTTTACAGTTGGGAACCGGCAATGTTGCTGTAATTATGTTCCGGGCTTCTGAAACATGAATGCGACCCTTTTGAAGTTTATTGTGGGAACTGAGTCGTAACCTTTGTTTGCCATGTTGTGCCATGACCAAAATGTGTATAAAAGGAGCGATCCACTTTTGCAATTCGAAGCAGTCTCCCAGAACCTACACGCTGTGTACTTCTTGCGACTTCTGTATCCCTGCAGTAAATAAACGCTGATCTTTGACGCCGCAGGAAGTGTCCCGTGTCTCTGTGTTTTGTACGCCGGAACAGGTAACCCACGAAGGTTTCAGGTGTTGTCCCCTGGCACAGCTGGGCCTTAGAATAGCCCAGTCCTTCACTCCACCTAGACAGCCAAGCTCTACCGACGGTTCTACGTGGCTAGCACAGGGACGAACCAGAGAAAGGGGATTGGATGAGAGGAAGAGAGAAATATGATGGTTCTGCAAGAAACCGTCTGATGGTGGACGTTGGGGTGATCATTTGGACAGGACACATCCCGTAAAACAGAGGTGCTCATTATCAAACTAATCTACACTACACTATGGTTTCCTGCCTGTGTGTACAGGGGTTTAAGCTCTAGATACCTGCTTTTATCCTCTTTTCTGTTTTTGTTGCTCTCACTCTCTTGATGGGTCCCCAGGAGTCTCTAGTAGAACCCTGCAACAGAAGGAATGAGAAGCTAATGGTGCATTCCTAGGGCAGACAACCCCCTCCCTTAGCACTATCATCTACCTATGTTTCTATGTTAGTGATGAGTGTCATTGAAATCCTGCTTACTTGAGTGGTTAATGCACAGGAAAGAAGATTATGCGACAAGACAGTGCACAATATAAGTATGCACTGTTAATGATCTTAGGCAACAACAATATGATATCTCACTGGTAAAAAATACATCAAGAATTGTTTAGCACAGAACTTTGGTAATATCACCCATATCACATACAAGACACAAGATGGTTTGCACACTGTTGCCTTACAGTAGGAATTACCACCAAGCACAATGACCTTTGCGCGATTACCTGCTGCATAGACACACATATAGATACACATATATTATTGGAGGAGATACACTCCAAAATTGTGGGCAATGACAAACTATAAATAGTGGAGATGTGCTCTTAAGTTGTGAGCTATAACACCGAAAGCTGTGCAAGTCACAATGACTGTTCAAAAACAAGAGATCGAATGCAGGCAAACACTTGGTAATTAGTAAAGATTCCAAATAATGTGGGTAAACTCGAGTGTTCTATTATCAACAAACAGTGCTGTAATCAAGGAACGGTCTCAGCATAATCTTCGTGACAGAAGTGGTAACTATTTAAAGGATTGTCTAAGTTTGCGCAATACGGCACGTTACCACTACAGTGATTGCTGACTTTCTTTGTTTTCCCTTCAGGGGCAGCATTGCAGGAAGCTAGGAGAAGCCGAAATCACAGACCAGTGTGAAGTCCTAGGTAACCAAAACTGGCTGGGGAAGCACGAGAAGGCAGGCCAGGATACAGCCATTGCGGGAGCTAAATCATGGTTTGCTTCATTCAAGGGTCTCCTGCAGGTCCAGTCCTGTAAACAAGCTCAAGTACAGTCAAAACCCTGCACTAGCAACAAGCAAGGGCAAAAACAAGGGCATTGTACCACACAACACATTGGATAATGGAAACAGTAACGGCCCATGGGCACCATTAATCTCACAACAAGCATTCTGATTCCCAGTCAATGAGGGCATCAGTTGTGCACTCTCCTGTGTGACTTTGGTACAAGGAAACAAGTATTATCTGGCCTGCAGGCTCGAAGGACACATGGTAAACAAAGAACATTTACCATTAATTCAGCAATGCCAAAAATGAAAATTAAGTCAGCTATAAAAATGTTCCAACAACACACATGCTCCTAATGCATCAAAAACATAACACCACCAAAATACACTTTAATACTTTGCAGAAATGAAAGTGAAATACAAGAAGGAACACATTTAGCATTTAATCCAATGCCATTGCTACATCATAGATATTTTAAAACAACATATAGCACAGAAAAAATTGTTTTATATGCCCAATAATTAGTACTAGATGGATGGCCCATGGGCACAGTAGGCTACATGGTCAAATAAATGATTAGTGCAAAATTCAGAAACATGGAGAAAACATACTTAACTGTGCAACCTTTATCCATTATAAAAGCTAAAAAGGTGAATGCAAAAAAATAAACCACTACAGCAACTCTAGGCCACCCACAATCAAATTTTAAAATGTAATAAACAACTAAAAAGGTACAAATAAATACTGGTGCTTGCCCTCTATCAAACAACACCCTTATCCAAAAGTATTTTTAACTGGATTGTGATGTCACAAAAACAAAATCCCTAAATCCAATGGTATGTGCAGCAGGAATAGCAGACAAAATGAGTGATCGTTTCACCTGGAAAGCCAACTGAAATGTGGAAACAGGTTCTGCACACACGTTACGGAATATAAACAATGTAGTTAGACCATAGGGTATGGTAGAATACACAATTGTCTTTGTAGGATTTAATAGTGCGTTTCTTCAAATGAAATGTAGGGACAAGAAAACAACCAGCCGACACGTGTTTCGTCAACGGGAAACAACCCGTGACTCTTCAGGGCTGGGAAGGACACAAAGAACAACAAAGTAAAGAAACAAAAGGGTCAAAGCAATCACAAGGTGAGAAAGGGGCGGGAGGACCAGGAGGTGGAGACCCCGCAGGTACGGTGTGAAGCCAAAGAATGGAGGAGAAGGCGAACACAACATTGCAAGGTGGCAAAGGTATAATCTAATAGTGTACACATAAATGGTACAATGTGAAAAGCAATGCGACACAATTATTAAGGGAGGCCAAATCATAATTGTAAGGCAAGAGCCTGGTCGCCTAAGACAAGTGCAAAACAGCAAGTATCAAAACTAAGCATAAAATGGAGTCAAAAACACGTCAAGACAGCAAAAATGCCACTGGTAAATACAAAAGGAAAAACACAAGTTGCAGGCAAGTTTACGATAAAATGTGAAAAGTATGAAATAACTGGAAAAGCAAAAAGAAAATCACAAGTTGCAGGCAAGTTTACGAATGAATGCGAAAAGAGTGAGAAAATGGAAAGGAGAGGCTGGGAGAGAGGAGAAAAGTCATAATGGTAGAGAACAAAAGCAGCGCGAGTAAGTGACATCCTGAAATAGAACTGAATAGGAGGAAGCACCGCCAGTGTTGGAAGTCAGAATTCCGTGAGGACAACGAGAATTGGTAGGGTAAGCAAGGGTACAGGAAACATTAGAAATACTAAACAAGACAAATAACAACGCACAAGGCACTGGAAACGATACCAATAAAGAGAGACATGAGCTAGAGTGAGGTAAAAGCAAAAACGCAAGGAGTTAACGAAGTGCGGGCGTGAAAGAAGAAAAAGGCAGGAGTAATCTACCTGAGTGGAAATGACCATGGCAAAGGGTGATCAATGAACGAGGTTCAATCGTTGGTAGATGAGTAGGGATGCCACAGCCAAAATCGCGGTAAACCGGGTTATTAAAATCCAACAAATCCAAGGATTCTTAAAGTATGAAGCTTTATTCCAGCACGGCTACATGCATCCATATTAGTTGAAGGACAGATACAACTGCCTCAACCAAGTGGAATGCTACATCAAGAAAGTTCTGAAAGAACTTAGAACCCCAAGCAAAGATACACATGTCGCATGCATTTAAAGACACAAAACCTAAATGTCAAAACAGCATTTAAACTATAACACGGAATGTAACACATCCCCCATATTAAAGAAAGCAATAAACAGAATTATACAAAATCATCACGCCAAGCAGGAGCATTTCTGATACGTGTATCAGACTTAACCCTTGAGGCCACAGATTCATAAGTGCGTCCATTTATTTGATCATCATACCTATGGACACCATCCTTATGTGTGACTTCACCAGAAGACAATTGGACAGGACATTTAGCAACTCTCCTAGTATTCCAAACTTTCCCATCTTGCGTCAAGACGCTATTTTTGAAGATTTTCTTTATTTTTATTGGCCTGCCATATTTGTTTACACCTTTACCTAAAATGCCCGGCCTCAATATTCTTACCCAATCTCCAGGTCTGAAAGAATGTTCCCTGGTTTTCCATTTGTTATCATACCACAACTTTGTTTTGTTTTGCTTACATTCTACTCTCTTTGCAGTAACGTGCACACCTTCATCACTTTCAAACAAATTTTTACACTTTCCTCTGAACCACCAAGGACAAACACTCGAAGCAGGATTTCTACCCTTCAGTAGTTTGAACGGACTGATTTCCGTCGTAGAGTGTGGCGTGATGCGGTAAACCCACAACTGTTCTCTAACCACACTTAACCAATCTCCCTTTTGTTTTACAGCCTCCATGACGAAACCCTTAAGAACACGGTTAAAACGTTCAACTTGGCCATTCTCATGTGGTTCATACAATGAGGTCAACTTGTGAGTTATATTACAAGCCTTAAGAAAACTCTCCATTTCATTCGAAATAAGTTGCACTCCATTGTCCGAAATCAAAGTAGAAGGACACCCTTCTCTTGAAAAAATCTCCTTGAAGAAATTTATAACCGCATTGGTATTCGCTTGTGGGACAAATTTTACTTCAGGCCACTTAGAATGGTAATCAATAATAACCAACGCAAAACGGGAATTTTCAGGTAACATATTAAAAGGACCTGAAATATCAAAGGCCACCTTTTGCCACGGTTCAGTAGGCCAATCTACCATTTTTAGAGGTGGTACCTGTGTTCTTAGCATTTTATCACTGGAACAACAGTCCTGACATTCCCTAACAATCCGATCAATAAATCTGTCCATTCCAGGCCACCAAAAGTATGTTCTAATTAACCTTTTCATAGATGAAATGCCGGGATGTGTCTTATGTGCCAATTTGAGAATCAGTTCCTGCATCCCTTTTGGCGGGATACACTTACCCGCTTTGAATACAAACTCTCCCTCACAGAACAACTCATCTGCCACATTGTAAAAAGGCAACAATTCTGGACTCACTTTGCTCTTAATTGGCCAACCTTCATTCACACATTTCATAAGACTTACCCACCTATCATCATTGATCTGAGACTCTTTCCAATTTTGTTCAGTGATATCGTGATATTGTGGAGGCACAACATCATTAATGCCTAGAACAAAATCGCATTCCTTAACCATTTTTACTTTACCATCATCCTCTTCACACGGCAGACGTGATAAACAATCTGCCGTTACATTTTTTTTCCCAGGAACATACTCAACAGTAAAATTGTATTCCTGAAGTCTAGAAGATAGTCGGGCAATTCTAGCTGTAGAGTTCCATCCACCCCCTGTTGACAATATATTGACAAGTGGTTTATGATCTGTTCTCAAAACAAATTTGCTGCCCCACACATAAATCCTGTAGTGTTCCACGCCCCATACACATGCAAGTAACTCACGCTCAATGACTGCATACTTGCGTTCAGTTTCATTCAAAGTCTTTGAAGCAAATGCTACATTCCATTCATATTTGCCATCACTTTGAGATAGTACAGCTCCCAAACCATATAAGCTGGCATCAACCGTTATAATACATTCCTTTCTTGTGCGAAACGGCTTTAAAGTGGGAGCATTAATGATGTCATTTTTGATTGCTGCAAACGCCTTTTGTTGTTCTTCTTTCCATTCATAGTTAACCCTTTGCCTTAATAACATTCTCAAAGGCTCCATTTTAGTGGCAAAATTTTAAACGAACTTACTGTAGTATTCACACATACCTGAAAATGATAATAATTGATCTCTGTTTGTGGGAGCAGGAGCATTTAAAATGGCTTCCACATTTGATTTTTTAGGTATTAAACCCTCACCTGATAAGGTATGCCCCAAATACTCAACCGACGATTTGAATAGATTGCACTTATGCGCCTTAAGAGTAAAACCATTACTCTCAAGTCTTTTGCACACCTCATTGAGATGTACATCATGCTCTACTACATTTTTAGAGAAAATCAATATGTCATCCTGAAAGCATTTGACATATGTATCAATGTCTCTGAAAATCTGGAACATTACCCTTTGAAAAACAGAGGCCGCTGACGCTAAACCAAAAGGCATTCTCCTATATTGGTACAGCCCTACTGGAGTAATGAAAGCAGTCAGCTTTTTAGACTCCTCTGCAAGCTCAATTTGGTGGTAAGCCGACCTCAAATCCAACGTAGAAAATACTTGTGCACCATCAAATAATGAAACTAACTCATTGATGTTAGGTAGAGGGTGGCAATCTATGACAATATTAGAGTTTAATGCTCTTAAATCAACGCACACACGCAACTTTTGGTCAGGTTTCCGCACCAAAACTATGGGAGAAACCCACTCAGACGATTCAATCGGTTCGATAATGTTTTCATCCAACAAATCTCTAAGCATTTCTTTGAGTTCGTCTCTAATATTGATAGGAACACCCCTTAATTTTTGCTTAACGGGCAGGGCGTTGTCTTTCAACACTATTTTATGTGTGAAGTTCCTCAGTTTACCTAACCTATCACAGAATACTTTGTCATATTTTTTTACCAATCTCTTTTCCCTATCTAAATTTTCCATGTCAACATTAAGTGTGGCTACTTTACCCATTAGAGAATCGTCACACAGTGAAACTGGATTTTCAGCACGTGGGTTAAGGGTTACACCCAACTTCCACTGGTCACGCCATCCAAGGACATTAACCCCTTTTATAGCAATATACAATTTGATAACTGAACTTCTTCCTCCAAAGTGCAGTGGAACCCTGAAAAAACCTTCCATCTCAATTTTTGATCCATCAAAACTTTCAGCATATACGTCAGATTGTTGTAATTCATTGTAATCACATACATTTTTCAACCTTTCATTGAAATATTGTGCAGTTATGATAGTCCATGGCGAACCTGAATCCACCATGAGATCTACATCCACTCCACAAATTTGAAACAGACATTTAGGAGAACTCATGTTTTCTTTCCCTGTACCATACTGTAATATAGACACCACATGCCCTCTGTTGTAATCTTGAATATCATTTACACTAGTAACTTTGTAATTGTCTGAGCTGCTGGGAGTCGAGGTGCGTGTGTAATTATTATAACGTCTGTCTCTGCACACATTGCTGAAATGTCCTTTCCTACCACAAATTTTACATTCCCTAAATATCGCAGGACATCCTTGGAAAGAAGCAATATGAGCTCTGCTTCCACATCTATAACATGCAATGACATTAGTCGATGGTTCATATTTTTTACTGACACCAAATTTAGATTGAGATTTCCCTTGCTGCGTATCAGGTTTAGGTTCATTCTTTGGTTTGACCACACAAATGTCCTCTTCTGTAGACTGTTTGTTGGGATTAGAACTAACCACCACCATCCATTTCTCTGAAAGCTCAGTGGATTTCGCTACAGCGATTGCTTCATCCAAACTGGGATTACCCATGACCCATAACTTCTCCTGAGTTTTTTTGTTCTTGACATGGACAATAATCTGATCGCGAATCATTTCATCCGTCATATTTCCAAAGTTACAATGTAAACTCAAAGACCTCAATGAAGTTAAAAAATCATCGAAAGATTCGACATCCTTTTGAGACCTTGTGTAAAATTTAAATCTGTTTACAGCGATATTTGAAGTAGGTTTAAATCTTTTCTCAAGTCTAGTTAGAGCTTCCACATATGTATTCATGTTGTCACCTTCACCCAATTGTGGTACTATCTGGGGTAGCGCCCTAAAAATTTCTTGTCCTTCAGATCCCAAACAGTGCAGCAAAATGCTCTTTTTCCTCTCTGCACCCATACGCTCCCCATCAATAGCCTTCATGTATGTAAAGAACTCCTCTTTCCATCTCGGCCAGGGAATAGGAGGGTCACCTTTTTTTTGTAAAAATTTATCTGGTGCTTCAAATTGCATGTTGTCTTAAGTAAAATGGTAATGTGATATTGACACAATTAATCAACCCAACTGGCTTAGAAGCGAACAGGTTTCAAGTACAAATTTAGTTACCAAAGTATATGATCACTCACATTTTACGTTTTGAAATCAATTTGCATTATAAAATTGTCAAATACCAAATGTACTCGTGCCCGATGACCTCCGAATGTAATTGTTCCGTTGCGCGTAAAAATTCTTGACGCGTTCTTGAAGTACAAGTGTTTCCGTAAGCAGACTGATGGTTGCTATGCCAACCCCCAAAATGGCCACTGTGCGTTGCACGTACTCACGTTAGCGCGATGATGTCAAGCGCTACAGTCCACAATGCTCATTCCCGTCGTAGGCAGGATTCCAAGCAGTCGAAGGTTGAATTACGAGAATTCTTTAACAGGTGAGAGTGTGTTAGCGGAGAATTTCAAAAAATGCCAGTACTCAACTATGTAGAGTCTAAACTCACCGCTACCACCTTGGTTGACCTCCGAAAAATGCACAATTTTGGACACGTCACACACCGCACAAAATGCGACCAGATAACGATCATCAGAATAGACGAGGCTCTGCTTTTCCTTACGATGAAAATAGTATCTCCATTAGAAAATACTCCTCGTGGGTTACACTCCGCTCCCGTGCTGCTTGAAGGCAGGAGTAATAGTCGTCGCCAATATTAAAATCCAACAAATCCAAGGATTCTTAAAGTATGAAGCTTTATTCCAGCACGGCTACATGCATCCATATTAGTTGAAGGACAGATACAACTGCCTCAACCAAGTGGAATGCTACATCAAGAAAGTTCTGAAAGAACTTAGAACCCCAAGCAAAGATACACATGTCGCATGCATTTAAAGACACAAAACCTAAATGTCAAAACAGCATTTAAACTATAACACGGAATGTAACACGGGTATACAATTATCCGAAGACTTGGATCAAAAACAAACTAAGGGTAAAAAGTGAAATGTAAGGGCCGGGGAGTAAGTGAGATAATCGGCCAACGGGAACTAGCGAAGCGCTTACCGTAGAAAACAGGTAACAAGTAGAATTGTCTCTAGCTCATTAGCAGGAGGAGACGGAAATTCTGGGTAAAGTCCGTGATAGGAGTGGATGACGGATAAGTCAATCCACAGGTCGATCTGAGGGAAAAAACGAGGCATAAGGGTCGTGCAAGCAGTGAGAGTCACTGGTCGACGGGTGTTGGCAAAAGGCTTACCGTAGTGTTCTGGCAGTGAGGGTAGAGTCGTCTCGAGCTCTGATGCGGGAAGAGACGAGCTGAACAGGAAGTGAATATAAAGGAAACCCAGAAAGACTAGAACGTGTGGGGCCTAAAGGGCGGGCCGGAAGTGAGGGAGTAACCACCATGTGCAATGAGGTGGACGTGAATGGGAGGGATGTATAAGGAAGGAGGGATGAAAGAATAAAATAAAGGAGGCGATATCAAAACCAAATAGAAATGCCAGGTAGCACAAAAGAGATAGAAATATCATAGAGGCGGAATGAAGAGTGTATTTAAGAAAGAAAGAGAAGTGCAGCAAGGTAGAAAAGGTTGTAGAGATATCAAAGAGGCGGAATGAAAATGTAATGATAAAGGAAGAAATATCGTGCAGTGTATAAAGAGACAGGCAGCTCAAAAGGGGAAAGGCATCACATAGAAAGAAATCCATAGGTACTGGAGTTGAAGAAAGGAGGTAACCCAGGATAGCACAGGGTAGTAGTACGAACAAGGAGGGTCAACGAGCACCAGAAGGGCTGGACAAGGTGGAAAGTGGTATAGAGGCAGTCAATGTAAATTATGGCCGTAAGGGTGAAAAACACACGTAGCAATGTTCAAACAAAGAGCGCAAAAGGAGATTGTGCAAGGTAGAAAAAACAGGCAGCTCAAAAAAGTGGGGGGAGAGGCATAACAGACAAAGATATCCATGAGTACTGGAATTAAAGAAAGGATGTCGCCAAGGATAGCACTGGGTAGTAGTACGAAAAGGGAGGGTAGACAAGAGCCAGAAGGGCTGGCAAGGTGGAAAGTGGTAAAAAGGCAGTCAATATAAATTATGGCAGTAAGGGTGAAAAACACATGCAGTAATATGCAAACAAAGAGCGCAAAATGATACAAAATTCAGGGTATAAATACATATAAACATCCAAAGCAAAGCGAGTGAGAGAACGTTCAGCAAAAGGACAAGAGTACATCACAGTCTAGAGGGAGAGGGCTAGGAACCTAGAAAGTACTGTAACTCATGATCAATGTTCAAGCCGTGTCTCACGGTGTGCAAGCGCATTATCCATGTTGCTTCCAGGCGATGTAGTCTCAATTCACGGTTCCCACCTCTAACATTAGGTGGCGTGGTGTTCATACCAAAAAAGGTGAGTTTCTTTTGTGTACCTTGAGTAGCGCAAGACATCACATGTAGGGCCATCGGGTATCTGACATCTCCATTGCGCATTGCCCTTACATGTTCCAGAATGCGTTCTTTCAAAGGTCTGATGGTGCTACCCACGTACTGTCTTTTGCAAGTGCATTCAAGAATATAGATCACATACTTCGTGTTGCAGTTGATATTGCACTTGATATCAAATTTTTGATTGGCTGCACTTGTGAACGTTTTGATGCTGTTTTGTGCCTATTTACATGCCCCACAGCAACCGCATCTGAAGAAACCTTTGGTGTGTGGAGTGAGCCAAGTAGTGCTCATGGTGGTACGGGGGACTGTGGGGCTGAGTCTATTTCTTAGGGTTCTCCCACGTCTGAAGGTGATCTGAGGTTTAGTGGTGATAAATTCCCTCAGTGTTCTGTCTTTAAGCAGAGTATTCCAGTGTCTATTGAAACTGTTTCTGATAACAGTACTGATCTCATTATAGTCAGTGATGAGTCTGACCGGTTGGGTCTCAGAACCAGTTTTCTTTTTGTTGATCAGAGTTTGGTTTCTATGTATCTTCCCAATCCTCTGGGCCGCCTTCTGTAGAATGTGAGGTTTATAACCTCTGTTGATGAATCTCCCTTTCATGTCGTTGAGACAGGCCTCAAATTCACTCTCTTCACTGCAGTTTCTGCGTTCTCTTGTGAATTCTCTGTAGGGAATGGCCTGTATCTGGTGTATGGGGTGCAAACTTTCTGCATGGAGGATAGCATTGCAAGAGGTTTCTTTACGGTGAAGTCGACTATGAAGAGTATTGTCTTTAACGTACAATTCTACGTCTAGAAAAGTAATTTTGCTCATGCTAGAGGTGCAAGTGAAGCGCATGTCCATATTTTTGGAATTGAGATATTGACAGAAATCAGTGAGACTGTCTTGTGTGCCAGACCATAGAAGGAGGCAGTCGTCGATGTAACGACCCCAATAAATGATATTGTCAGTCCATTGAGACCCTTTGGGGCCCCAAATCCATTCTGCCTCCAAAGAGCCCATATACAGATTGGCAAATGATGGGAAAAATTTAGAGCCCATGGCCACACCCTTGATCTGCTTGTACCACTGTCTGTCGTACAAAAAGTAGTTGTTGTTAAGAATGATTTCCATCATGGTTGAAAGCATGTCAGTGTGTTGCCTACCTGCGGGGTCTCCACCTCCTGGTCCTCCCGCCCCTTTCTCACCTTGTGATCGCTTTGACCCTTTTGTTTCTTTACTTTGTTTTTCTTTGTGTCCTTCCCAGTCCTGAAGAGTCACGGGTTGTTTCCCGTTGACGAAACACGTGTCGGCTGGTTGTTTTCTTGTCCCTACATTTCATTTGAAGAAACGCACTATTAAATCCTACAAAGACATTTCTGGTGTTGACCTCAATTGTGTATTCTACCATACCCTATGGTCTAACTACATTGTTTATATTCCGTAACGTGTGCGCAGAACCTGTTTCAATTTGCAGTGGGTGTCTCCTACACCCCAACTCGCAGGGGTTTTTTGTCTTGCCAGGGTTTGTTTTCCCCTGATCTTGCAGCACTGTACCAACTGTTCAGAACTCGACCCTTGGTGTGTTATGTTTGAGCGCCATTCTTCCTTCACCAGCTAAACCCCTCACGGAACCGATTCATTGCCAACTGAAATGTGATCAGAAGGACAAAGCACTGGGAGGAGGCTTCTGAACAAGAAGAGGAAGCTAGAGTCTCTTTGGCACATCCTTCCTGTTAAAAAAAACGAAAATTTAACAAAAGTGTACTTCACGCAATAAAACCTACCTGAACCATCCGTTCGGGTAGAATATTCACTCAAAAAGGTACTTTTGAGCTGCTCCTTGAGTAGAATATATACTGGAGAGGCAGCCCTGACTGCACGCAACCGTGTGTGTTAAAGTATGGCACTGGAAGGCCCCCTGGTGACAGAAAATCGCATCAGGGGCTGGCAGTGCTTGCCAGCAAGCTCTCTTGATGGAGCCTTGCATTGTTACCATGAACATTGAGCTGCTCGAATGAGAGAATAATTGCATCACATGCCGATTGGTGGAATTTGGCAAGAACTCTGCATTACAAGAGTAACACGGAGTTACCAAGGGGCATATTATCAAGCACGGCAATAATGGGATTGATAATATGCCGCAGAGAATTCCAATAGGAGCCCATGTTGACACGAGAACATGGGCTTCTATGAGAATTCTCAAGGGCATATTATCAAGCCCATTATCCCCGCTTTAGCGGCAGTTTTCTGCCGCTAAAGCGGCGATAATGTTAACGCCGTTTCTTGATAATATGCCCCCAAATTCTGCCAATTCAGGGAGCGTAATTATAATTCCACCTGGACCTACTGCCAGCCTCTCCCAAAGTTTGAGTCTAGTTGTGCCCTTTCCAGATTCCATCCATCTACCATAGCAATCAGATCTAACCCCTCATTACCAACCCCCATTCTCTCAATCCAAAATTTCCTAGACCATTTGAAGTCCAAATGTTTTTGAAAAACTTCTTCCTTAACATACACTGGTGCATGATTATGCCCCTTTGACCTTCCCAAGATGTTTGAGGTACCCATCAACGTGATCTTTTCCATTGTGTCCATCATTGTTCAGTATTCACAAAAATGCAGAATGTAGTTAGGGTACTGTGATGTATGTTCATTCTAGCAAACTTAGCTAACTAAAAGTGGCTACATCAAATGTCATTGCTATGGTACTTTATTCACCTTCAAAGCACTTGAACTCTCAGCTTATGCATAGTGAGATTCAACACTTCAGCGACTAACTAAGGTCCATTTTTTATTTGCCAGTCTGCCCTTCATTGATCATGGTATTAAGCATTTTGAAATACCTTGTTTTTCATCTGTCATTTCTATCTGACCATTTACTGGCACAGGAGGAATAATAAAGCTTGTTCTTCTCTATTAGCTTTGCCTAAATGCTAAGTGCATTATCATAATCTGCAACATTGATCCATCACTTCCTTGCCATATGGTTAAGGAACGGGTACATTTAATGAACTTTACATTTCTATGGTTAGACAGTAGTGATTCTGCAATAAGTCCAAATAATAGTGTGCCAAATTCACAATTTGTTTTCCCAGGAATAAGTGTGTCTCAGTCCCGTAAATTCATGAGCAAGACAGGGTGAGAAACGATGGACTGTAATATGGCCTGAGTGATTGACGTTAGCTGAGATTTTCGCAAGCATTTCACCGATCACTCTTATGTTGTCTTTAGTGCAATTTCCTTAGTGCAATGGGAATGCCCATGTGTGGGTGTCATGCTACTGTGCGAAAGGACATTCCATCTGTCACACTTGTTTTTCCCCAGGTTGCACCTAAGTCCGATATACGTTACAACTACTCACAGAAAAAGGTTTATGAATTGGACCCACAGTCCCTATTCTTCAATGGCTGTTTTCATGACCAAAAGGAATTTCTCATGTGATATAATTCATTTCACTTGGAGATGTTTTTGGGAAACCGACTATCACAGGATGCATTTATTCAACGGTTTATTTCTCTGTGACAGTATGGGAACCGCCAACCAATTAGAAAGGCCATCTTCAATAAAATATGGTTTATTTGTCTAATGTTGAATGTTGAATGTTGAACCGGATTTGAAGCAGAGTAATGATCTAAAATATGCCACAATTCTGTCAGATTGACTGTCTACATGTCCATTAACCTCATCTGAATGAACTGGTATATTAAGAACTTCATGTTACTGATGATCATAGCATCATGAGAGGAAGAAATGTGGTGTGGTATTTGATTGACCATTGTATCTAGTGTTTGTCTGAGGATGGTTAGAAATGATGGCTTTGAAACTCAACTTGCCAGTGTTTCAATGTTCTTAAAAATAAGCTTCTTGCACAGAAGTACATTGCTAACTGGACCTTCACAAGTATTACATTCTTAATATGTAAGCCTCTAGATTGGTCAAAAAGGTCAGTTACAAATGTTCTAAAGGTATTTATTTTTCACTTTTTGATAATGTGGACTGAGCATGCTATTCAGGGGAAGGTGTTGGGGTGGTGGGTGTAAGATTTCTACTATTTACAAAGCAATACTTTTAGGTGTAATAGCCACGAAAAGGACTGATTGGTCGAGGTTGCTCATTGGCATACCCAGCCAAATATGTTTGCACGTACACCAGACGCTGACATGATAGTTACTGTCCATTTTCATTTTAACCTTAGACCAACAGTTTTTAACCTATCGACTTCTGTGGCACTCTTGTAAATTAACGGTCTTCTGAGGCAGAACCTGCTAGTGCTAAGTGATGCAAAAAGGGATAGGCAATAGGCATGCAAGGGAGGCTGGCATTGTCTCCAATGTCATGAAGGATTTTGAAGGATTTTTCAATTTACATTGGTCCAACTTCCAACCGGCAATATATGTGACTAAAAAATGGTGGGGTAGCATAAATCTGAAACTAAAATAATAATGTTCCACTAGGTACTTTTATTTTGCTGCAAGGATAGAAGTTCAATGAGAAGCAATTAAAAATGTGATGGGGCACTGGCATACTTAGTCAGGGAAGTTGTGTTTTTCCTCAAACTCAGGTGACTCACCCAGAAATTGGTCAGCTAACACACGTGATTCTGACCAATCATCCTCTTGTGCTGTTCCAGAAACTGTGTAATTGTTTGGTATGAAATCTTGTTACATTGTAATCATAGCAAATCTCTCCACGTTTTGAGGTGAGAGACTGGTCCATCTCAATGAACCAACTGCACCAGCTGCACTGAACACACGCTCATCAGATACACTGGCTACAGAACATGCCATATACTTTATTGCCAGCCTGCAGAGCTTTGGCCATTGGGTCATTTTCCCATACCAATACAGCAATACATTCTGATCTACATAGACCTATTGTGGATCATCAGGATACTCCTGGAACATCCTGTGGATGGGCATTGGTGCTGCCAGATGCTCAACCTCTTTTGCCATCACCTCTGCACTGACTTAAGCCATGTTGATTGAAACCACTAAAATTCCGAGGTTGGGTCCAGTCCTTCTGTTGCTTTGATGCCAGTGTTCTGGTTGATGGTGTTGTTGGCTGCTGTGAGACAAGACTGCCCTTTATGGAAGGTGAATGCTGCACCCCAGAACTGTGGGGTGGGACTCTAAGTTCCAGCCACTCTGCTTCCAGGTGTCTGGCTTGCTCTACATTTCACCTCTTATATTTTGAAACACCCTCATCACGAAAAAAAATGAACGTGAGCAGAACGTTTTTATACTGTGGATCAAGTAGTGTGGCATAGATGTACCCTTTGGACGTGATGATGTCATGTGGCAGACAGTATTTAGAATTACTCAAAAAGCAATCCAGTTTCCGTTTTTCTCCACATTTAAAAATAAATACAGGCAACAAAATAAATGTTTCTGTCTCTATTTATCCGTAAAAATCAGTAAAAACGGAAAATAGTCTACAACGTTTCTACTTGTTCACAATGGCAAAACTGATTTTCATGATTATACAATTTAATTTGCTTTATATACAGCATTCTTCATTAGTAATCCCTAGCCCTACTCCACCTTCTTCTAGAATTACAACCCTAGTCTTGTACCGGAGCCGGAGCCGTTGCCCTAGACAATCTTCGTAATTCAATAAATTCAGAGTTTATTAAAGCCCAGCCTATCAAAATTCAATTAAATTAGCCTCATAGACACAGTTCATTATGCTGATTACAGTCACTCCAAGAAATCAAAGGTTTAGCTCTGTGGGAATCTATAATGAAGGCTCAGTTAGCATAGTTCCCCGAACACCCAAATCATAGGTGCTTTGATCGCATCGACTGTCAATGTAGTAAGTCCACTCAGGGGCAGAGTACCAGTTGCGGCCGGCATGACTCATGGGTGGGGGGGGCGGGAGGTTGCACAGGGAAGAGGTCACGCATGGAGGGGTGTTTAAAAACAAAATTCACTTACCTTCGCCAGCCCGGTCTGGTCCCACGTCGTCTCTGCTTCTCTGCGTCTCACAGGAAGCAGGCTGCCTCCCTCCCCTCCACTAAGCCAATCACATTGATGCAATAGCAGCATTGTAATTGGTTGGGACTCCGACCACACAGGCATCTATGGGAAGGCCATTTTCTAAATGTAGGCTGCATGCAGCCTACATGGAGAAATGGCAGAGTGCATATGACTGGTTTGGTCGGCCCTGGGGCTGGCCAAACAGTCAGTGCCCATAGGCACTCCTCCCCTGCCCTAGATCAGGACCACCCACCCGCCTGCTCCCAACCAAACCCTTCTGCTTTCTTACAATGTGAGAAACAGAAACATAAAATGGTATTTGTAATTCGAGAATGCCGTGGGGTGATGCTCCTCCGCCCACATAGAGGAGCCGCCTCTGCAGAGTACCTCTGACAAGCCAAGTGCCCTCTTTTCGCTCTCTTGTCTACTGATTGTTCATCCATTCCTCACTGTCACTCAACCCACTCGATTCTGTCTGCTCTGGGACAACCTGAGGAATGCGTTCAACAGATAGGCTCTGTTTCTCTCACTCCTGATCGCATTACTCAGCCCTTTGCCAGAATCATCAATCATCTGTGCATGAGGTTGTTAACTGTGGGTTCACTGACAGAATATCGAAACTATAAATAAAGTGAGAGGTACTGAGACCTGTAAAAATTGTGGCAGCCTGCTCAGCAACCTCAGAAGAAAATCGTTTTTTGGTCCCTACTGATAACGGATAAAATCTAGAAACACGTGTCTAGAGATGACAGCACTAATCTGCACCAACTTTGGTGGAACACTCCAGCAAAATACCAAGTAGGCGTGCACTACAAACTGCATTTACCATAATTCTAAGGGGCGAACTGTGCTGGGAGTTCAGCAGGTTGCTTCCACCCCTTTCTGTATAAATATAGTGGCACCAGAATATTGTGTCAAAAAAGCGGATTACAAAAATAGTTTTTCTATACATATAGGGGCCGATTCCGATCCTGTATTTTTTTCCCCGTACGACTCGTATCCGTATTTTTTTCCGTACGAATCATACAAGTCACGTCCGACCCGTGAAGTACGATTCGTACGGGAAAAAGTACATACGGATCGGCCAGATCCGTACGAATCGTAGCGGGAAAAGTTGTACGAGACGGACCCGGACACTTTTCCGTACGAATCGTAAAAAGACAGTCCGAGCGTACAAGTACGATCCGGACCGGCTTTCCGATTTACGAATCGTACGGAAAACGTCCCGTACACGGGGAATGACCTGTACATATGCAATGTCAGTGTACGCACCGTACATACGCAATGTTGTTGGACGCACCAATGTTGTATTACGCACTGTACATACGCAATGGCGGTGTACGCACCGTACATACGCAATGTCGTTGTATGCACCAATGTTGTAGTACGCACCGTACATATCAATGGCGGTGTACGCACCATACATATGCAATGGCGGTGTACGCACCGTACATAGCAATGGCGGTGTACGCACCGTACATAGCAATGGCGGTGTACGCACCGTACATACGCAATGTTGTTGTACGCACCAATGTTGTAGTACGCACCGTACATAGCAATGGCAGTGTACGCACCGTACATACACAACGCATGGGGGTGTGTGCCTGTACGACTCGTACCCCTGTACCATACTGAACCACGGACACTGTAAAACAGCACAAGGAGGGTCTATTCGACTCGCACAACACCACAAAACACGTCTACAGTGCACTAACAATGGAAATGACTGACCTGGACAAACTCACACCCACCCCTTATAACACACCCACCAAAAATTCAAACTGAGGCCCACCCACAAATGGACCAATAAAAAGGGCCCACACACACAAACCATGAGCCTTTGCAACAGACTCACTGCAGCTAGAGAGCACACACCAACAACTGCACCCATCCACCTTAACATATACACCGTCACACAACCTCCTTCACACATACCCCCTCTTCACATTCACAACCACACCGTCACATTCAGACCCACACACCCACAACCATCCACACCCTCACCCCACCCCATGCCCACAGACAAGAATCCAAAGTTCACGAGGAGCTGGAGATTCTTGTCAATGAAGTCATCAGAGTCGAGCCACAGCTGTTTGGAACATTGGTCAGACAGACCAGCATAGCTGAAAAATCACGCCTGTGGCAGAGGATCGCCGATAGGGTGAATGCTGTTGCACCCATCAGAAGGACCAGGAATGAATGCCAAGCCAGGTGGTACGATCTGCGGAGGGCGGTCAAACGCAAAATGAATGATGACTACGCCCAGAGCAACATCACTGGAGGTGGTGCGCCCCGCAGACCAGTACATTTCCATCCCTGGGAGGAGAAGGTGATGGCCCTGCTTCCGCAAGTGGGAGTACATGGACTGCAAGGACTTCCAGAGCCTGGTGAGTACACAAACAACTTAGATAACATGGGGGTAATGGCATCCACACCCCAACTACACAAAATGCACGCAACTACCCCCAAGCCCTCACCGGCCATAGCCACAGTAAAAAATAATCCTAATGCCACTAACATGTGTATGCTCCATTGAGAAAGCAAGGCCATGCTATGTCCCATGCTACATGAAGCAGCAACCCAAGAATGGATGTCCGGTATGCTGGGAGGGTGGGTGGCACAAGACACAATGTTGAACTCCTAATCAGACACAATTGCCCTCATCCCATATGGCCCAGGTACAGACCCATGCACCATGCGCAATGCACAGGGATTGAGAAAGTACTGACAAGATAGCTCACACTCCGCCCGGGTGTAGGCAGCACAAGGCCCTCCTGTGACCAGTGCAAACACAAACACCAAGACAACCAGGTCAGATATCTAGGACAGGAACTCACACTCACTGTCATGGCAGCATGCTCCATGGGGGACAGCTACATCACCTGGGCCCCAGTGCCAAATCACACTACACCCACCAACACCCCTTACACAAGCAGACACCCCCGGGACAGGCAATGGATTTACCCACTGTCACAATGGACATGTAACACAACAACACCAATACATAGCCAAAGAAGCATCCAAGCCAAAAATCTACATGTCAAAGACTCAGGAGAACATATCAAACTGTCCCCCGCAACATATCCATCCACAAGTGAACATTGAGGAGAATGCTAGGCACATACAACTACCTGGAGGAACAGTGCCAACTTGAATGTGTATGATACATGCATGTTGCATGAAACAGCATTGACATTGTCTGTCTCTCACACACAGGGCAACGTGATGAATCTACCCCCAACAATGGCGGTGAAGATTCACAGTCCCTGGCCCGGGAGGAACCTGATCCCACCGGCAGCGACGCCTTTCAACATTCCGCGGAGGACCCCAACCGACCTGGACCCTCTGGTGTCCAAGCCCTGCAGAACCTGGTTCAGGACCATCTGTGCCAACCACCACCCCCATTCCTGCCACATCCCAGGAGACACCGAGGAGCCCTGCCCGCAGTGAACAACTGAGCCAGTCTGACCAGGAGGGACAAGGAGCGCCGGGCACCCAGGAGGAGGCAGACAACACTGCCACTGCCATCCCTCAGGGGTCCCGTAGACCCGATTTGCCCACAACGGCAGCCCAGGCTCTTGTGGGCAGGGATGGTGGGAGTGGAGGCAGGCGGAGGCGAGAACCTGACCAGCCAGCTGAAGGGACCGGTATGTCACACATACACAACATCATGGAGGCATACCGGCGTGACACCAGGGAGTTCAGCCAGGTAGTGGTGACCCTCACAGAGATCAAGAACCAGCTGGCCGAGCAATACGCCAGTCAACAAGAACACCAAGGACGGATGGAGGCAAGACTGGCTGAGCTCCTGGCGGTGCAAAGGGACATAAGATATTCACTCTGTCGGATAGCCGACAACATGGCCAACCCTCCCTGTACCACCAGGCGAAGACCACCACCAGCCAAAGGGAAGGAGGAGGAGGAGGATTCGTCCGACAGAGCGTCCCAAGCATCGTCAAGGCCTGCATCCGAGGGTCCCCGGAGGAAGGTGGGTCTTCCACGGAAAAGACCGTGAGAGGCAGCGGACCATCCACATCTCCCAGGTCACCTGCCCTGGCACCTGGCCTTCATGTGCGACAGCATCACCTCATTGACTGACATCATCTGCCACATGGACCTGCTGGTCACAGTCTGACTAATGATGCCAACCACTGTGGTCTGGACTCTGATGACTTCAAATGGCAAGGATCCAATCCCCCCCTGTGAACTTTGGATTCTATGGTCCCTGCATTGCACCTTTTTCAGTGCACAAATCACGCCAGAGAGCTATAATTAAATAATTAAAACGTGAAATTTTATGTTGCAGTCATTTAGCATGAGTCCACAACATACGTGTGGGGCTATGTCAAAGTATGCCTGAGTGTGGAACTAACTCCAGCCATCCATACACTTGGATCTGCATCCGGTCGAGGACACACATGTGTCTCAATGTATCACCAAATACAGACATGGAGCCCAATACTCACCCGTGATGGCCTCAAGCTGCTGAGGGGGGACTTGCAATACTGCTCAGACAGACCAATTTGGAAGAGTATCATGAAGGTGCAGAGGTCATGGGTCATATTGATGTGCCCGGGGAGGGAGTCTCAGGTCTGTATGGCAAGGTGGGAGAACTATCTCCTGCATGCAGTGTTTTTGTGGATGTGATGAATGGTGGCCAGGGCAAGGTGGGCTGCATGGAGTTGGGCCAACGGGGTGTTGGATGACAGACGTCCAAGGTCTGTTTTGGGTCTGGGGTTGTGGATTGCCTCCTGAGTGTGGTTGAGGAGTCTGAAGGTTATCCTGCAGCAGACAGGGAGCCATTCTAGCTATCTCAGGTGGACGGTGATGTGGCTGGGGCTGGGGATGTTGAAGATGAGGTGTGCGGATGCACCCTGGATGTGGACAAGTTCTCCTGCAGTTTTGCTGTTGTTCTACATAGAGGCCGGTGCTGTAGTTGAGCCAGCTGGTGTCGTGGTCTGACTTGCCTTGTAGTGGATCTATCTGTGGATCATTTGCGGCATGCGGAGGGTGTTGCAGCATGAGGTACAGATGGTGGTGAGTTGCATGGTAATTGTCAGCGATGGGTCATGATGAACACCAGCTTGCGTGCATGGCCACTGGGTGCTGGTGTGGTGCCCAGACCAGTGGGACACAAGGAGTTGACACAGCCGTAAGGGGACAATCCTCAGATGATGACCTCAGTCCTGTCCAAGTCCAGCCTCAGGTGGCTGATGTTCAGCCATTCGTCAACGGATCTCATGCCTTCTTGAAGTTTGGATCTGGCAATGGCTGGCTCTTTGGTGAGTTTGAGGAGCAGCTGGGTGTGAATGGCATACGAGATGATGATGAGGTCATGTGCGCATGAGATGGTGGAGAGGGGGGTCATGGAGACATTGAAGATCGTCACGCTGAGAGAAGAGCCCTGGGGCATGTGCCACATGACCCCAGTGTACTACATGCTGCAGGGTGGAGGCAGACTCCCTGGGCCTTGCTGGTGAGCTACTTTCTGATTGAATCCTGGGCCCTCCTCTGTATACCAGTGTTGGAGATGTGTGAGCTGACAGTGTGGTAGCACATGGTGTACAATGCCGTTGAGAGGTCAAGGGGAGTGGGCTCACCATTGTTGAGCAGGGCAAAGTTGTCGTTGGTGGTGGCAATGATGACAGTTGCAGTGGTGTGCTAACTGTGGAATACGGTCTGGTGCCGGTTGCCTGTAGCTGGTTGCGTGGAGGAAATTTGTCAGTTGCTTATTGAGTGTCTTCTGGATGACATTTGCTGGGTAGGGAAGCAGGGTGATGTACCAGGAGATCCTGCGGTACTGCCGTCCGTTGCTTAAGAAGGGCCTGGGTCTCTGCATGCCTCCAGCACCCATGGAATGTGGCTAACTCAAAAGAGACATTCAGGACGCGCTGGACGTGGGCTTCAAGGATGGGGAATGATGTGGTTGAGATGTTGTGTGGGAAGGGGCCTGATGGAGAGCCAGAGTGGATGGTGCACATGAGCCAGGTGGTGAACTTGCTGCTGACGGGAGTCCAGAACCTGAGGGGGGTTTGTCCTGCGGATAATAGTGCTGTCTGCCTCTGTGTGCCAAGGCTGTTGTGTATGGCCATGAGCTAGCAGTGGCACAAAGTTGCAAGGGATGTGATCTGCCTTGCAAGGGAGGGGTGTCTTGGATGGAGATCTGCTGTCAGTTCACTCACAATGCTGATGAGCTCCTTGATGTTGTGTGTTTTGGTGTCTCAGCACTATCCGAAGGATCTCCACTTGTCCTTGCTGATGATATGGTGATGGCTGTGTGTGGTCTTTTCCAGGCCTGTACGGTAAATGATGGCTTTTTGTGTTGCAATGTGTGCAAAAGAGTCTGCCTACGTCTGTAGGAGTCCAGTAGGTCTGCCTTGTCCCAGGTGCCTTAACTATTGTTGTGCTTCACAGTAAAGTCCATCAATGTGGCAAGATTGTTGGATCAGTTGCTGATCCAGTGCGTGAGGTTTCAGGGTGTTGCGTTGGTGTTGTTTTGAGTGTCCCACACAGCTTGTCTGTGGTGACTTACATCAAGCATCTTTGGGGGATCGTTAGCAGGGTGTGGGGCAGTGTGTTGCTTGTCGGAGACGTCGATTAAAATGTTGATGGACCAATGATGGATGGTGGTGTGGTTCTCCTCCTGCCAGAAGTTACTGGCCCCCAGCCACATGTAGCCTGTGGAGGTGAGGGCGTGCGTGCAGATGTACGTGTTGATGGCTTAGCGCAATTGTGGATGTAGGCCTGGATATCTGTAGATGAGTGTTACTCTGAGGGTTGCCAGGGAGTTGTTGCAAACACGGATTTGTGACTCTGAGGGTGTACTTGTGAATAAATTGCAATTCATCCTCCGGGATTGTTGGTGCCGTCCCTGCGGGTGATCTTGTATCCGTCTGAGATAGCAATGAAGAAGTCGTGTGCTGAGGATGCTTATGTCCAGGTTACTGTCATGAAGGTGATGTGTGGGCCTGTTGTGTTGAGGAGGTAACAGAGTCCAATGGCGTGCTGGTGGAGGGGTGTGGAGTAGGAGGCACATGACCTGGTTGATCTGACAGGGTCTGGTAGGCTGGGCAGCGCTGTGTAGGCAGTTTGAGTTGCACACTCAGCATGCGAAGGTGTCGTGTGTGCACTTAGGGGTTGCCTGATAGCAGGCGGATGATTGTGTGGACGACATTGCTTGGAGGTTGGCTGCAGCATGAGCCGGTTGTGTGACGTGGGTCATGCAAAGACCAGAGGCTCGTGCACTGTGCACGTTGCAGGTGCAGACATTCCTGCCTTTGGCACAGCGTTGGCGCAACAGTGGCACAGACAAGCTGCTGGCTGCATTAAGAATGGGTGGAGGGGGGAAGGGAGGAGCATTTTGTAGGCGTGTGGGTTGCAGAATCAGGGCACACAGCGGGGCGGTGCCGCAGGTGACGCAGCAGCAGGCGGAAGGGTTGAGAAACTAGGCAAAATGTAGCACACAAAGACAATGAGGTCAGAAAGGCACAGTGCAACAGGTGTATGTAAAGGAAGGAGTGTCAGGTAACTCATGGGTCACTACGAGAAAATGTATGACCAATCACCAAAAATGACGGTCACAGGGTCAGACAACAAAATGCGGAACTACGCACAGGAGACACACCATCAGCATGTGTTCACGTCCCGTTGTGGGAAGCAACCTGCACAAATACATACACAACCAGGGACTTCATGCACAATAGATATTATTAACCATAAAGAACTGCATGCATGTTGCCGAAGTACACATACACATATGCTCAATATTTGACAAGTATGCCATAGATGACGCATGCACACTGGCAAGAGAGCTGCAGTGACAGAGATGAGGCACTTTGGATTGTGCTGAACACATTTATTCCACATACACACACAAAGGGAAATGCATCCATGTGAACAGACTCACAGGTCAGTTGACAGAACATGTGGGACATACGCTGGACCCCTCCTTCACGACACGGATGATGTCAATCCCAATGAACTGGCACACAAGTCAAGAGGATGAGCCAAACACATCCTGCTGCACACGGAGAGGCTGCAATTCCCCATAGAGTCTGTTGTTGTGATGTCCCACACTATGTCCACCCGTAGCATCCGCAATGTTTCAGAGGCAAGGTTTACACACATTGATGCCTTCATCAGACGCCACACTCCACTACAGATGACAGTCAAGAAGGGTGACTATCATGTCATGGGAGTGATGCTACATGTTATATGCTCCATGGTGAGAAGACATGTATGCATGGTACCACAACATGCACAGAAGCAGGCCCACACATTCCCAACCCGTACCACCACCAAAAAGCCTTGCTGCTATCCTTACCCAAACTGACATTTCCACATGTCCGTGCATGGAACGCTGATTCAGCACACGTTGCAATCCTCATGAGGAATAGCAGGAGGACAAAGATGGCACGAGCAGACAACAGGCGCAAAAACCTGGGAATGACAGACACACAAGAAGTCACCTAAAACAATTCTCGCCGCACACATGGACATTTACAAAACATGAACAATGTTGGACACATGTAAATTTCAAAGAAAGTCTCTCCGCAAAACTGTGTGGCATGACATCATCACTCGAGTGACACATCAGAACACACATCAAAGTCACTTTGCATTCTGTCAGCTGGACACACACATTGCAACACATGCCACTCAATGCTACAAGCTTGCACACTCATACCCAGTGACTCACCATTATGAGAAGAAGTTGCGTATAAGCTGACTCCTCCTCCTCCTCCTCATCACTAGCCTTGTGAGTAAGCCCTTGATCCTCCACGGGAGGATGTTCCTGCTTATCCGGATCCAGGATGAGTGGCACTGCCTTCTCAACTGCCATGCTGTGCAGCATGCAGCACACGAGGAAGATTCGGCAGACCTTATTTGGGGCATAAGGGAGGGACCCGCCTGTCTTGTCCAGGCACCGTAATCGGCTCTTCAGGAGGCCAAACGTCTTCTCAATCACTCGCCTGGTCTGCCCGTGTGCATTGTTGTACCTGTGATCTGCAGCTGTTCTTGGGATGCGGAGAGGTGTCATTAGCCATGGCATGTTGGGATATCCAGAGTCCCCTACATGGAAACATCATGTAAAAAAGTGGGTCAGGAGATGCCGTAAGAGCCAAAGATACCGCAACACACAGGACAAACAGAGTATACCCACCAACAAGACATGCTCATTCGTGTGCAGCCGCAGCATCATTTTTGGCACCCTGCTACGCCTCATGATGTAGGCATCGTGTGCTGATCCTGGAAAACATGCACAGACATGGGAAATCAGCATGTTAGCAAGACACACCACAAGGGCATTTATCGAGTGGTAATGTTTTCTATTGTGATAGGCTTGTACCTGTGCCTGTGGTGGTACCAAAGCCACATGTGTACCATCAATGGACCCAATGACATGGGGCATCCCTCCCAGGGCATAGAAATCACCCTTGATATCTGTCAACTCCTCAGGAGTAGGAAATGTGATGAATTCATCAAGGTGCTCCAACATGGCTGCTAAAACATCACGCAGGACACGGCTGAACATTGTCTGTGACATGCCGCCAACATCAGCTATGGTGAATTGAAACGTACCTGCGGCAAAAAAATGTGGGCTTCCATTACCTTCATCTTTGGGGTCAGCGCAGTAGGATACCTGTGTCGCAGTTGGAGGTGTGGTGCCAGCCTGTTGGTCAAGTCCTCAATCAACTGTTGAGTGAATCTGTAACGTCGGATGCAGGCACGTTCCCTCATGGCACCCAAGTCTGGCATTGGTCTTGGGACAGGCAGTGCCCTGCAAGACATTGTTTGTAAGAATGAAGACTGAGAGTCTGCCAATATCAATGTCAATGGCATGTGTGCGCCTGTATTACCATTGTAAGCATGTGAAATGCGTACCCGTACGTGTGAACTAGTGCGTACCCGTAGGTGTCAAATGCACTGTACTACTAGCGCGTACCCGTACATGTGAACCAGTGCGTATCCGTAGGTGTCAAACGCACTGTACTACTAGTGCGTACCCGTATGTGTGAACCAGTGCGTACCCGTAGGTGTCAAACGCACTGTACTACTAGTGCGTACCTGTACGTGTGGACCAGTGCGTACCCGTAGGTGTCAAACGCACAGTACTACTAGTGCGTACCCGTACGTGTGAACCAGTGCGTACCCGTAGGTGTCAAATGCACTGTACTACTAGTGCGTACCCGTACGTGTGAACCAGTGCATACTCGTAGGTGTCAAATGCACTGTACTACTAGTGCATACCCGTACATGTGAACCAGTGCGTACCCGTAGGTGTCAAATGCACTGTACTACTAGTGCGTACCCGTACGTGTGAACCAGTGCATACCCGTAGGTGTCAAACGCACTGTACTACTAGGGCGTACCCGTACGTGTGAACTAGTGCGTACCCGTACGTGGGAAACGCACCATACACCCGCTATCATCGCGTGTGTACGCTTCGTTTCACCATTGTACTTGTGCCGTAGGGGTACGTGTGAAACGCACCGCACACCCGCTCATGTGTGTACGCTTCGTTTCACCATTTTACTTGTGCCGTAGGGGTACGTGTGAAATGCACCGTACACCCGCTATCATTGCGTGTGTACGCTCCGTTTCACCATTGTACTTGTGCCGTAGGGTTTATGTGAAATGCACCGTACACCCGCTATCATCTCGTGTGTACGCTTCGTTTCACCATTGTACTTGTGCCTTAGGGGTACGTGTGAAACGCACCGTACACCCGCTATCATCGCGTGTGTACACTTCGTTTCACCATTGTACTTGTGCCGTAGGGGTACGTGTGAAACGCACCATACCTGTGTGTGGATTTCTAAATTACATAGGGGACACATAAGGGACAAGTATTAGGCCCTAAATGCATGCTGGTTGTCATGGAGACAGAGTTTTCAGTTGAAAAGTGTCGATCATTTGACCTAGAACAGTCAGTTGGCCACAAAAAACAATGTTGCAAAGTGGTTGTTGACTTGACATGATGCTCAAAATTTGAACGATGCGAATGCTGTCATTGGTGTATGTTTGAAGTCAGGTACTCCTCTAAATGAATGCCCCTCAGCAAGACAGATATAAGGCAGCCAGAACCCATGAGAGGGCACTTGCCGGCACAACTTTCCAGTCGACCACACTGCTGCTGTCTCTGCTTCCTCTGGACCATGTCATGTACTGTGGAGAGGGCCCAGCCATTCACCCAGGAGGAGAATGAGGCCTTGCTGGACGTCCTCCTCCCACAGTACACCAAGCTATATGGGAGACCAGGGGAGCAGGTGAGTGCTGAGTCCACTACCTTTGCCTATGCACCTGTTGTGTGACTGTCAATATTGTGTCCAGGTGGGACAGACATACAATGTTGTTTAGAGTGGGTCCCGGGGGGGACATGCTGATATCTCTCATGCAGGACATGATGTAGTTCCTGTGTGCACTCCTCACTTGCATTGTGCTTACGGTGACTTTCACTGCATAGTGCATGACACTTTCAGCCTGGCAAATCCTTGGTGGCTTTTTTTCCTATTGTCCTGAGGTGATTCAGTGGTCCCCCCGGTGTCACAGGTGACTGTACCCACAGATGTGTATGAGTTGAGTGGCCCTGTGGTGAGAGTGTCCAAATGATGTGTACGACCTCATGGACATTGATGTATGTGAATGTTCCTTGTCATGTGGGTGAGTGTCTATGTGAAGTGTTGCACCACAGCTGCATGGAGGAGGCAACAGATCAACCCATCTGATGTGACAAGTAAGCCATGCTGTGTGTCTGACTTGCAGAGCTAGCATGACACCTGTGACATCCCACTGGCAAGTGGCACATGTGCAGAGTGAGGGTTGTATCCGCTGTTGTCAATGACAGGCGAGTGATCTGTGCTTGGGTGTGTCTGTCTAGTATGCTGATGGTGCGTCAGTGGAGTGGGACATGTGACTGCCTGGCACGTGCTGGCCTTCAGGCTGCTGTTGCATGTGCTGCACAGTGTGTGGCATGATCAGTGAGTGTGTCGCACCCCTCATGCCAAACTGTTGACTTTCAATGCCATGTAGTGCATTGGGGCTTGCACACACGCCAATTTCTTACTGTGTATGATGTAATTCCTGTCTGCATCCTATGCCCTGTTCAACATTTCAATGATGTTCAAATGTGTGTCTCTGGGACATGGAGCAGGTGTTTTGATGTTGTGTCAGTTTGTCATCCTGACAGGTAACTGCCTACGAGAAGGGGGTGATCTGGAAAGACATCGTCAGGGCCGTGAGATCTGAGGGGGAGCGTAGTCGGCAGCTGCCACAGGTCCGCAAGAGGTGGCAGGACATCCGGTGCTGGACCCGGCGGATCGCCCGGGTCCAGCTGGGGCTCGACAGTCCTAACCCCCACGGCGGCCGCTGACGCCTGACCCCCCCACATGAAAAGTGTCCTGGCGGTGGTATTTCCTGAGCTCGATATGCAGTTACAGGAGAGACTGCAGCAAGGAGGGGGTAGGTACATGGCTGTTTGTCATATTATGTGTCGCCAGCTTTTTGAAGTGCTCTGTAGCCTGGATACACTCCCAGAGTTTATATGTGCAGTGCATTTTCGGTTCCCCAATGTCACCTGGTGCTCTTTTTCATCCCTTCCCCTCCTTGACATGTGTCCCCTGGTCTGTGTGTAATCACATTTGCACATGGTCATCTAGGGTGCCAGTAAATCTAAGTGCACATTGCTTTCTGCATCATGTGGGAGGGTGGTCTGTGACTTCTGTTGGTACCTTGCCTGTGCCATGACCTGTTCACTATGTTGGGGGTCCATATTTGTTGTCACTGATGATGATTCTCAACATAGGAGTGTGAGCTTTCAACTGAACACCCTTGCAGCATGCATGACCAATGTTGTGGCCTCAGACATGATGTGGATGTGTGGGAGATATGCATATTGCCATGACGGTTGAACATGGTACAGTCAGCTCATTCCAGGACCACGGAGCAGTGTGCCCACTACAGTCCCCTGAGACACCCTGGCCTCCTAATCATGTGTGTCATCCAACACTGTGCACATTCTCTGTGGGTTCAGCATAGGTCTGCCTCTGTGGCATTGTTCCCTGGCCTAGTTAGTATTTTGCAAATGTGTGCTACATGTGTCCACTGGACAGGGATACACCATTTTGCGTGTGCATACTCACACTGGGCAGTGTCTGTGTGGCTATTCACAACAATCTGTTGATGGTTGTTTGTCACAAATATGTGTTGCCAGCCCCACGAGGTGATGTTGTGTAAATGGAGCTATTTTTCCAGCACAGTTATTGTAACCTTGAATAAGAAGTGTCACTTCTTGATCTGTATCAATCACATTGACTCAGGCATGGGGTTGGGTGTGCAGGAGAGGCATACATGTGCAACCCTGATTTTTCATTGCCAGGTCTGACTTGTGTGTGAGACTTGGCTGTACAAAGAATTACCGTGCAGTTCCCCTGTGATGCTGGCCGGTGCTTAATGTTCGTGCTTTGCAGCCTGTGTCAGTTTTTTAAAAACATGATTCCTGCTTGTAGGAACCTGGGCTCACCAGGCCCTAAGGGCGGTAACGTGGCGCGAGCCGGTCAGGCAATCAGAGGGCTATGTGTTAAGCAACCATACACCACACGCTTCTCATGGACTAGAGTCACACACAATAAGGGACGCCACACCGTTTAAATTATGCAAATACTTCAAGTTTATCCAAGTATAGCTGGTCAGTTGCAGTTCAGGAAATAACAAGGTAATACATGAATCATAATACCATCGTTCAGTACATGCGACACTCTTGGTGATATCTATGCAGTGCCTAACCTCGTTCATGTACCCACGCCCGCTGGTTAAATGCAGGAGATTCTAGCGCTGTGCGCGCTTATGTAACGTCTTTCCCTGAACAGGCCGTCTAACACAGCGTACTACTTGTAAGGGGGAACATTGGGTTCATCAACATGGCGCCTGTCGAACTGAGCGCTCCTCGTGACCACTGGCCCCTAGTACTGTGAAGCAAGGCATGTAAAACACAGCGCTACGCGCAATCAGTTGCATATGGAAACGTTTGCGTAGAACAGTTATCACAACGCGTTACTCGCAATCAGTTGCATATCATTACCTTCGAGCAGAGCATATAACACAGTGCGCTACTCGCGTTCCTGGGCAGGTAATTACTTTCGAGCAGAGCATATAACACAGTGCGCTACTCGCATTCCTTGGCATGTAATCTACTTTCGAGCAGGGCATATAACACAGTGCGCTACTCGCATTCCTTGGCATGTAATCTACTTTCGAGCAGAGCACATAACACAGTGGGTTACTCGCAGTCCCGGTCTCTCCGGCTGGGGAAGCAGGGTCGGTGGCGTGAAGCGCCACACGAGGGTAATGTCAGTCAGTTCTTTGGGCGGCTTCCAGCGGGGAGGGTGACCGGACTTGAGGAGTGGGTCCCTATGCTCCGGTGCAGTTCACAGAGCACCGCGCTCAGTATTACAAAAGGGGGGACACGGACAGGATCCCTCGGCGGGGTCTCTCCGTCGCGCAGGCAGGGGAGGGGACTCCCACGGAGGGGACAACCCGGGCCAAGTGCGATGTGGTTTCCAGACCAGCAGGGGGCGCACCAGGGGGGATCTCGGCCTCCGGGCTTACCTCCGTCTCGGCGTCAGCAGGCGTCCGTCCTCACGACGTTGGGGGAACTCGGCCCCGACCTTGCGCACCTCCTCACACGGCTGCGACGGCAGCGACGGGGCCCCGGGCTTCGCCTGGGCCTCGCGACACAGCAGGGCACTCCTCCAGGCCTCCAGGCCGCGGCGGTGAGCGCGCTGACTTTGTCGTCGCAGGGGGGGGGCTCAAATTAAGGATGGGGTAAAGTGCTCAGCGGAGCACGCTGCCGGGGGTCCCAGACCAGGGCAGGGAGTGCGGGGGTCACAGCGCTAGTACCTGGTCGATCCCCAGTGGCTTGGCAATCGGTTTAGCAATTAGTTCAATAGGTTAGCTTGGACACGCAGTCTCAGCTCTGGCATTCAAGGCTTACAGCTCGCTCTTGTCATGCAGTCTCAGTTCTTAAAGTTAGGTTTCAGTTCTCAGTTGACAGATGAAGTCTTTTGGCGCAGATGTATCTGGCGCCCTTAAGGGGTTCTGTTACAGGGGTAGGGATGGAGAGGGCGACTAGGTCCTTCCTAGTCAGGCTGGCAGAGAGTCTCTGGGTCCTCCTACTACTGGGCAAGATCAGTGGGATTCACAGGGCACCTCACTCACTTAAGAGGCAGTATCTAAATCCTGTCACTCTCAGAGGCATACGTCCCTGGCTAGGCCCTACCGCCTACACTCCTGGTGGATTCTTCCAGCTCTGCTTCACCCCAATGGCCAACTCACCACAAAAGTTTCCCTCCCACTCTTAAGTAGCCCTAGGTCAGGTGACCTCTAGCCAAGGCGGCAAAAGTAAAACCCCACCTCCCTTCTAGAAGGTTCCAGCTTCTTCCAGGAGCTTCCCCACTCTAACTATGGGACAATAAGGCGGGCTGGTATCGCAACATTGTTGTGGGTCCCAGCCAGCTCCTGGCAGCTAGGGTGCTACTATGAAAAACGACTACCCTGCAGTAGCAGGGGTCTGTGGCAGCCATCTTGGGAGAAGGGAGCACCTGCACCTTAACACTGCCTGGCAATGAAAAGGCGCCCGGAGACCTAGTCCAACATAACAATGAGGGTGGAAAAAATGAGGCACGATACAAAAATAGAAGGGGAGACCACCCTAGGGCTGACAGGTCCAACACTGCTCATACATTTTTAGCACCTGTGTGTGGTTCAGATAAAACGCTGTTTGGACTTTGTGTGCTGACATCTGTGTGTACATTCTGGCTTGTCATGAGGGTGTCCCCACAGTACAGCTAGGCTTTTTTTTAACCCAATTGCAGGCCCATTACAGCTTATGCATTGTCCTGGGTGTGGACATGTGTGCCACTCAAGATGACAGGCAGTAGGTCATATGTGTAGCCAACTGTGTAATCAGGTGACGGATGGCCATGTGACAACTGACATAATTCAAGTTGTTACTCTGACAAAATTGTACCTTGGCACTCACAGCACTTGTCGACAGTTCTTCATGTTTGAAATGTGGAAATTTGATGATTTGTGTTAAGAACACTGATGTGCCTGCATGAAAAAAGTCTCCCAAGGAAGTGCACACCAAACGACATTTCCACTTTCATGGAACACACTGGCACATTTTCTAAGAAGCCACTGTTAGAATTAAATGGTGTTGCAGATTCTCCATATACATGTTCCCACAGTGCTCTTGGTTTTGTGAGACTCCTTTGTTGTTGGTGATACAAACTGACGAGTCTCAAGACATCAAGACCTCCGTGGGCCCATGTATATGTACTTTCTGCAACACCATTAATTTCTAACAGTGGCTTCTTAGAAAAGGTGCCAGCTTCTTCAATAACAGTGTAAATGTACTTTTTTGTGCACTGCTTTGTGCAACATATTTCATGCAGGCACATGAGTGTTCTTTTCACGAAATGGCGAATTGGCACATTCCAAACATGTAGATTGTGTAAAGTATTGTGAGTCCCAAGGTAGCAACATTTTTTCTTTTTGTGTTCTAAAGTACTTACAGGTCTCTGAGTGTGGTGACACCTTGAGTATTGAGGTGTGTCAGTTTACGTTGGGTGCACCACTACTGTTTCTTTCAGGGTAAACAAGAGGTGGCATGACTTCACACCGGTTCCCAGACACTAGCTTCTCAGTGTATTTCTCATTCAAATTGTGGCCTTTTGTGTTCTCTTTTTTCCTGGTGTCCAAGTGGCATAGTGGGTCTACCAACTGGGCAGTACAGGGCTTACATATGTGCAGAGTTATCTAGCTGTTACTCATGATGCATTGCCTGATATGTACTGTGACCAATTGTTCTTGTGCTCATGTGTCAGATGTATACAGGTGACTGATGTATTTCGGTTTCTTCTCCTTGCCCACAGCATCATCATCCGCAACTGAGGGAGACACCTGCATGGACCTGGGGGAGGTACCCAGCGACAGTGCCACCAGTGCTGGGGAGTCAGAAGGAGCCAGTGGCATGGAGGGCGAGGGGAGTCAGTCGGGGGACCTGACTGGAGACGAGAGCAGCTACGACGCCGACGGGTCCGAGGCTGACCTCCCTGAGGAGGCGGAGGCTGCAACACCAACTGGCAGCATCCCCACATCTGTCCCTGCCTCCTCCATTACCATCTCCGCCCTCCCAGTTGCTCCCGTCCCTTCTGTCCGTGCAGAGTCCCACCATGTCTCCTTCGGCCCAGGCACCGCACCCCCTGCCCCTGTCACTCCTGCTGCCCTTAGTGAAGAGTGTGGACATACTGCGGCAGTTGCAGGTTGGCAGGCATCGGTGCTGAATGTCCTCCATGGACACACTAAACTGCTCACACAGATGGTGTCGTTCATGGAGGGCATGTCAGCAACGATGTCTGACCAACGCAGGTTTCTGCGGTCCATGGACTCTTCCCTGACGGCAACAGTTTCTCTCCTGCAGCTCTCCGTCCCCCCCTACCCCTGGCCCATCCACACTGCCCTCTCCCATGCCTGCCCAATGCACACCCAGACAGTCACGGGCACGCACCCCACCAGACATATCCAGCACACCCCCAAGTAAGGCACAGCGCACACCTCCTGGCACGCACACTCAGGGGGATGTAGGCACACCCACAGGGTCTGGGGGCAGATGACATACACGCAGCCACAGTCGCAGTCCGCAGTCCTCACAACCCTGTTCCTCCAAAACCACTCCCCTTCGCTCCCCTGCCAAACTCTCACCCAAGGAGACCTATATGGTTGAGCTGGGCCTCGCCCCCACTGAGCCACCACCCCACAAGCGGGCGAGGAAGTCCCCGGGCACAGGAGTTGAGTCCCCCACCATGTCCACCCCTTCCCCCAAGAGCGCTGCAACCCATCCCTCGCCCACCACACCCTCCGTTGGCCCTGGGGTAACTTCAGGTGCAGGGGTTAGGATGGAGGCCCTAGCAGCAGTGTGCAGCGCCAAGCTCACCTCCACCTTTGGCGCTGCCCCACCCCCTGTGGTGGAGATGTCCACCCCTGCACCCACCACACCTACCCATCCCCCTCCTGTCCCTGCGGTGCCTGGTCCTGCCACAGTTGATGCCCCCCCCGGTCGACAAACCTAGAGGTTCCTTTGTGCAGGCAAGGTAGGGGTGGACACGGTCCCCTACGTCCACCCTTGGACTTGAGAAATGGACTGGCCATTGGCCTTTGTACATAGTCTCTTTTAAATTTATTTATTTTTGGTGCTGAATAAATCCTTTTCTTTAACTTTCAACACTATTGCATTTCAGGTAATTGATGTTGGTGATGAGGCTCCTGGAGTTGGTGTTCTGGTAATGTGTTAGGGTTCTGAGAAATGGTTTTGTATAATGGTCATGAGGTGGACCATGGTATCTGTGTGCCATCACAATGTCTCTGCAAAGAATCAATGGTAGTGTGTGTTCATTTAGTTTGGAGACATTGTCCCAAGGAGTGTTCCTTCCTCTATGGCACCTGACATCTTCCCTGCAAACAGTTGCACAATTGTTGTGCTGACCTGTGTCCACATTTCCTTTGTTGGTGATGGATCCCTTCAACAATGGCCATGCCTGCTCACCGATGTCTCCTGCTGAATCGTCTGTGCCATCCTTGCTAGTCACTGTACTTGTGTTTTGGGAATGTAGGAATGCCTTTAGGAACAAATTGGCCCTTTTCAGCACTATGCATGTGTGTAATCACGGCCTACCACACAAATGGTACTTGTTATGCAGGGTATTTGGGCACCTGACTCACAATTGTGGGCATTATATCTGGTGGAATTCAACCCTATTCCTTCCATGAAAGACAACATCTTGGTGGCTGGACCAGCACCTGAACATTCCTATCAGTCCTGGGATGTGCGTGACAGTGTGTGTTCCCTTTGGCTATCTTAGTTTTGTATGCAGTTCCATGACTATACAGTCTGTTGACATGAAATCAGGGTGTGTATTGTGCTGCATCCGCCATGGGTGGGTATGCATGTGTTATATGTCCTCACACCCACATATGGTGTGTCATGCAGTGTGTGAAAGACATCCATCGTCCTGGGAGTGGGACACTGCTGTCAGTGATGTATTGTAATAGCACTAAAATCATAGTCCAAAGTTAGGGATGCGTCCATACCACCATGTAGGTGTGGTCATCTGATGATGATGTACACCCCCCCATAACTCAGTCCACTGCTGGGAGTCCTCTGCACCCACCCCCATATCTCTGTCCACTGCTGGTAGTCATATGCACCCACCCCTCATATCTCTGTCCACTGCTGGGAGTCATATGCACCCACCTCTCATATGTCTGGACACTGCTGGGAGTCATATGCACCCACCCCTCATATGTCTGGACACTGCTGGTAAACATATGCACCCACCCCTCATATTGCAGGCCACTGCTGGTAGTCATATGCACCCACCCCTAATATCTCTGACCACTGCTGGGAGTCATATGCACCCACCCCTCATATCTCTGTCCACTGCTGGGAGTCATATGCACCAACCCCACACATGTCTGGACACTGCTGGTAGTCATATGCAACCACCCCTCATATCTCTGACCACTGCTGGGAGTCCTCTGCACCCACCCCTCAAATGTCTGGACACTGCTGGTAGTCATATGCACCCACCCCTCATATCTCTGACAACTGCTGGGAGTCATATGCACCCACCCTTCATATCTCTGACCACTGCTGGGAGTCATATGCACCCACCACTCATATGTCTGGACACTGCTGGAAGTCATATGCACCCACCCCTCATATCTCTGTCCACTGCTGGGAGGCATATGCACCCACCCCTCATATCTCTGACCACTGCTGGGAGTCATATACACCCACCCCTCATATCTCTGACCACTGCTGGGAGTCATATGCACCCACCCCTCATATCTCTGTCCACTGCTGGGAGTCATATGCACCCACCCCTCATATCTCTGACCACCGCTGGGAGTCATATGCACCCACCCCTCATAACTCTGTCCACTGCTGGGAGTCATATGCACCCACCCCTCATATCTCTGACCACTGCTGGGAGTCATATGCACCCACCCCTCATATCTCTGTCCACTGCTGGGAATCATATGCACCCACCCCTCATATCTCTGACCACTGCTGGGAGTCATATGCACCGACCCCTCATATGTCTGGAAACTGCTGGGAGTCATATGCACCCACCCCTCATATCTCTGACCACTGCTGGGAGTCATATGCACCCACCCCTCATATGTCTGGACACTGCTGGTAGTCATATGCACCCACCCCTCATATCTCTGTCCACTGCTGGGAGTCATATGCACCCACCCCTCATATCCCTGTCCACTGCTGGGAGTCATATGCACCCACCCCTCATATCGCTGACCGCTGCTGGGAGTCATATGCACCCACCCCTCATATCTCTGACCACTGCTGGGAGTCATATGCACCATCCCCTCATATCTCTGTCCACTGCTGGGAGTCATATGCACCCACCCCTCATATCTCTGACCACTGCTGGGAGTCATATGCACCCACCCCTCATATGTCTGGACACTGCTGGGAGTCATATGCACCCACCCCTCATATGTCTGGACACTGCTGGGAGTCCTCTGCACCCACCCATGCACCCCCTTGGAGCAGTACACTGCTGGGCTGGACCTGCACACACACCAATATGAAGGTAACATGGTGGGCCAGACCTCTAAGCCCACATTCCTGGCTTGTGTACGCCTCCTATCCCAAATGTACTGGTGCCGTAACGGGGTACTTGTGACACGCACCGTACCCACGCATTCATTACGTGTGTTCGGTCTGTATCACAGTTCTACTGTGCCGTAGGGGTACGTGTGGTACGCACCGTACCCATGCATTCATTGTGTGTGTACGGTCCGTATCACTGTTCTACTGTGCCGTAGGGGTACGTGTGGTACGCACCGTACCCAAGCATTCATTGCGTGTGTGCGGTCCGTATCACAGTTCTACTGTGCCGTAGGGGTATGTGTGGTACGCACCGTACCCACACATTCATTGCGTGTGTATGGTCCGTATCACTGTTCAAATGGTGCCGTAGGGGTACGTGTGCCACGCACCGTACTACCAACACATTCATTGCGTGTGTACGGTCTGCATCACAGTTCTACTGTGCCGTAGGGGTACGTGTGGTACGCACCGTACCCACGCATTCATTGCGTGTGTACGGTCCGTATCACAGTTCTACTGTGCTGTAGGGGTACGTGTGGTACGCACCGTACCCACGCATTCATTGCGTGTTTACGGTCCGTATCACTGTTCTAATGGTGCCGTAGGGGTATGTGTGCCACGCACCGTACCCACGCATTCATTGCGTGTGTACGGTCCGTATCACAGTTCTACTGTGCCGTAGGGGTACGTGTGGTATGCACCGTACCCACTCATTCATTGCGTGTGTACGGTCCATATCACTGTTCTAATGGTGCCGTAGGGGTACGTGTGCCACGCACCGTACCCACGCATTCATTGCGTGTGTACGGTCCGTATCACAGTTCTACTGTGCTGTAGGGGTACGTGTGGTACGCACCGTACCCACGCATTCATTGCGTGTGTACGGTCTGTATCACTGTTCTAATGGTGTCGTAGGGGTACGTGTGCCACGCACCATACCCATGCATTAATTGTGTGTGTACGCTCCGTATCACAGTTCTACTGTGCCGTAGGGGTACGTGTGGTACGCACCATACCCACGCATTCATTGCGTGTGTACGGTCCGTATCACTGTTCTAATGGTGCCGTAGGGGTACGTGTGACACGCACCGTACACATCCACTTCTGTTGTTGCGGTACGCAGGGGTTGCTGGCCGCGCCCCCCCAAGTTACCAGACCCTGGTGGTAATGTATGTCCTCCATATTATAGGTTTGGCTTTGAGTATGGTGTTTGTTTCCTGCCCCTCACCCCCACCCTGGCCCCTGGGTGTTGTTCTCACCTTCTGCGGCATGTGTGTCGGGTGCGGCGCACCAGGTCGTAGGCCAAGAGGACCGGGATGACAAGTACGACGGGGTTCATGGCGTGTACGTCGCGTACCGGGGCTCCGTTGCGTAGCGGTTCGCGTCGGACTCTGCTTTTCCGGCTGTGTTTGACTCCCGTAAAAAAAGAGCCGTAAGGAGTGACGTAGGGACGAATCGTACTTGCTGGGCCGAAAACCGCTGCCTGAATACGTCCGGACGTCGCGTACAAGCTGTTCCGGATCAGAATCGTAGGTTTTTTTTACCCGTACGGGCTTTTTTACGAAACGTACGGAAATAGGCTTTCTGTACGAATCGTACTGCCTAGGTTGTACGGAAAGTTTACCGGGTACGAGTCGTACGGGGTAAACGCTCCATACAACGATTCGTACAGCCTTTTTACACGATCGGAATCGGCCCCATAATGGTAAGTACAAAAATATCGAAAAAATTATCATTATACACCACTATCACCCAAAAAAATATACAAAAATATTGTTTTTTAATTTATATATAGTTAAAAATAGTATATATATGTTTTACCTTATAACAATAATATGCTAATTAAATATGTTAAAATAATATTTAAAGATATATAGAAATATACTTTTTTAAACACACACAGAAACATATACATTTACATGTGTATGATGAGGTGGACTTACCCCCTTTTCCAGTCACATATACGCTCACAATGGGCTTCATGAGGTCCTGCCTGGAATATTTTCTCAGCGATGGTGCATGCTGGGAGCTCTATTTGTGCCATCGAGGACTACAGCACAACCCGAAAACATTGAATCAGGACCAGCTGAATTCCCACCAATGTGAATGTTGCAGCCATTCCAAAGGAGGGGTGTGGCGATCTCCGGGTATCTGCGGCAGCAGAAGTAGTGAAACCTCGCCGAAACGCGTCATGCCACAAGCTGTTATTCAAATTGGACTTCCTACAAGTCCCCGCTGTATCCTCTAAAGTACTTTCAACTCAAGTGTTTCCCTTTTTGATATTTTTCGCACTGGCCAGCAGCACGAGAGAGGACCCGCTCTACAAGTGGCCGGGGCTTTGCTGGCAACAAGCTTCTCACAGTCCTCCAAGAAATTGGAATGCCTCGGCCCCCCATGGAAGCATGTCTAAGCAAAGGGCTGCTGTCAAGCACAGTCCGTGACTACACAGGGTGGCGCAATCACTGAATCAGCGTCGCACAGCCCGGCTGATTCCTGTTATTGCGGCTGGGGCATCTGGGGACCCACAGAAACCCCTGAAACAACTAAAAAAGCGGGACTTACCACCTACACACAGCCCCCCTTTGCCAGTCACATCTATGCTCACAATGGGCTTCATGGGGTCCTGCCGGGAATATGTTCTCAGCGATGGTGCGTGCTGGGAGCTGTAGTTGTGCCATCCAGGACTACAGCACAACCCGAAAACATTGAATCAGGACCAGCTGAATTCCCACCAATGTGACTGTTGCAGCCATTTCAAAGTAGGGGTGTGTCCTCTAAAGTACTTGCATCTCAAGTGTTTCCCTTTTTGATATTTTTCGCGCTGGCCAGCAGCGTGAGAGAGGACCGCCTCTCCAAGTGGCTGGGGCTTTGCTGGCAACAAGCGTCTCACAGTCCTCCAAGGTATTGGAATGCCTCAGCCCGCCACTGAAGCATGTCTAAGCAAAGGGCCGCTGTCATGCCCAGTCCATGACTACACGGGGTGGTGCCATCACTGAATCAGCGTTGCACGGCCCGGCTGATTCGTGCTATTGCGGCTGGGGTGTCTGGGGACCCGTGGAAGGCCATGAAACAACTAAAAAAGTGAGACTTACCACCTACACACAGCCCCCCTTTGCCAGTCACATCTACGCTCACTCTGGGCTTCATGGGGTCCTGCCAGGAATATGTCTTCAGCAATGGTGCATGCTGGGAGCTGTAGTTGTGCCATCGAGGACTACATCACAACCCGAAAACATCAAATCAGGACCAGCTGAATTCCCACCAATGTGAATGTTGCAGCCATTTCAAAGGAGGGTGTGGCAATTTCCTGGTATCAGCGGCATCAGAAGAAGGCAAACCTCGCCGAAACGCGTCATGCCACAAGCTTTTATTCAAATTGGACTTCCTACAATTCCCTGCTGTGTCCTCTAAAGTACTTGCAACTCAAGTGTTTCCCTTTTTGATATATGTATATGTGCATTATCAGTCTGTTTTGAAGAACACCCAAACTTCGTACATTACATCCATTCAGCGCTAAATAACATATTACAGCACCTCCAGGCAGTTTCCTGGAACAGGTTTATTTCTTAATTTCACCAAGTGCAGCATTACCGTGAAGTGGCCTCTATATGTAAATAAAAACTCAAATTAAAAGTATTCATGATAATTTATATTATAATTGTCTATTATTTATAGTAGCTAATATCTCTAATATATATATATATATATATATATATATATATATATATATATATAGGTGCCATACATGCTGATTCGTGCGTTGAGGGAAGATTCCATCATCGCCCATCTACCATATCTATCGTTACGATATATCCGACAATTGCCATGTCCGAAGACGCGTTACGTGAACGTGAAAAAGCAGCTGAAGAACTTTTCACTAATCTACCTCAAATGCCCGATAAAACAAATCCCAATTCTAACAAAGACAGCAATCAAAGTAGTGACGAGGTAAAAACTTTATTGAGAGCACTGGAAAAAAACATTAAAAGTGAACTAACAAAATGGTGGGAAATTAAGTCATTGGAGAAATACCACGAAGTGGGGAGGATACCGCGCGGGTTACGAATTATGCTTGCCCCTAGTTTTGACAGCCCGAACCCGCTTCTACTCAAAGAATTGGCAGAGAGCAATTTAGAGGCTTCTATGCGTCTGGTATGTTTACTTATCAAATATGCCCGCATTGATCGAGACGCAAATCTAAAAGAAATCGAACGCCTGAATTCTGAACTAACTAAAATTCGCAATACATCCACCAATGATACCATTGACAAAGGCATTGACGAAATGAAAACTCGCCTCTTCAAACAAGAGACCATCATCAAGAATAGAAAGGCTTTCAAATTTGCGCGCGACAAAAGAGATTACGAACTTGGACAAGGTTCACGTTCGCGCGCAAATACGACTATCTGAGAAAATCCAGAAACAGCGGCAAAGAGTCCAATGACAAAGTATCACAGGCCACAGCAGTAAATACAAATGCTTCCACGTCTGACCTCAGCACTTTCTTGAGTGATTCTGATTCGAATATCAGTGGCGATTCCTCAACTACCAACAGGGAAGATTCAGGCCATTTAACATATGCCGAGGAAATTGATTTTTTAGCAGAGGACCGGAAAAAATCACTGAGATCTCGGAATGCCACGGCACAACCAAACAGAAAAGAATTCACCGCAGAAGAGAGAGGCGCAAATGCAACAAGAGGCAGAGGAAGGGGGCAGCAGAGAAAGAGATGGCAACAACGCTAACATCAGTTGATCACACCATCATCAATTTAACGGATGTTGAGCTCAATAATGCAGAAAAACAATTATTAGCTCTAGGTCTCAGTTTTTGTCCTGAAAGCAATTTTAATTACAGCGAAACAAGAGTCGATGTTTTCAAATTCATCAGAAAACTCAAATTAACCAAATACTATACCATCAAAAAACAAGTCAACACAAACGAAGCCAACAAAGAAAAATCGAAAGTAAAAGAAAAAAATGTTCCAGTCATGAGTCAAACAACAACAAGTACTCCAAAATCATCGAACAGTCAAGAGCAAACGAGCTTAGCCACAAATAAGTCTGAGAACCTCATGGCCGGCGATCTTCAAGTTATGAAAACTCTTCATTCACTGAGCACCAATTATGATGACCATGATGTTGCAAGTATTGACACGCAAGAATTGACAGACATAGAAGGCATTAACATCTCCCTTCCTGGTCAAAGTCCTTTTAAACCAACCTCCACGTTTGTTCCCATCATGCCCCGGGACGCGGTTGATATTTTTCACGATCGGATCACTGAAGAACTCAAGAAAATCCATACAAGACGTAATAAGCAGAAAACCAAGGGTGCTTACTCCAAACATCAACCACGTACATATTTCCAATTGATGAAAAAACTCAGCACCAATCATGAGATCATTATCAACAACAGTGATAACGGTGGCAATATAGTACTGTGGGGCAAGAAGGAATATAAACTGGAAGCCTATCGTCATCTAAATAATGAAGAATGTTACCGCAGAACCAACACAACCGAGTTCAACAAAATCAGCAAAAATCATAAGGATGATCTCACCATGTGGAAAAGAGACAACCTGATCAGCAAAGATGAATTTAATTTCCTGCACAACTCATACCCTGTTCTTCCAACAATTTACTTTATACCCAAAGTCCACAAAGGCACAAATCATATACAGGGTAGACCAATCATCTCTGCCAACAAAAGCACTTTTGAAAACACTTCTCGTTACATTGATTATTATTTACAGGACTTTGTAACCAAATTACCTACATATTTACGTGACAGTAAAGACTTTTTGTGCAAACTTAACAATCAGATCTGGTCATCAGAATATTGTTTCATAACGTTGGACATTGCTACACTATACACCAGTATCAGGCACACTGACGGAATTCAAGCCATTGAATATTTTCTCAACAAAAGATCCATAGAATTCTATTCCCATAATAAGATGCTGATATCTATGATCCGCTGGTGTCTGCTCAATAATGTGTTCACGTTTGATGGTATATTATTTCAACAACTACAGGGAGTGGCGATGGGGGCATGCTTCTCCCCCAGCTACGCGTGTTTACACGTGGGCTGGTGGGAGGAGCATGTCCTACAGAAAGAGCATGGGGAATTATGGAGTAAACATGTCATTCGATGGTGGCGTTATATCGACGACATTTTTGTGATTCGGCATGGTACTCATGAGGAAGCTGAGGATTTTGTCAACAAAATCAACATGAACACCATTAATTTACATTTCACTGCCAACATAGACAATTTAGTCTGTAATTTTCTTGACATCAAAGTTTACATTGAGAACGATCGCATTGAGACATGTCTGTATCGTAAGCCCTCAGCAGGAAATAGCATTCTACATGCCAAAAGCTTCCATCCTGCCCACACTATCACCAGTCTCCCCTACGGCGAATATCTACGCATACGCCGAGCCTGTAGCAACCCCAATGATTTGGTTTGCCATCAAAATGATGCCACCCAGAGGTTCTTAGAGAAAGGATACAATCCTACTAAACTTAAATCAGCCAAAGAGAAGGCCAACAGCAAAGATAGACTTTCACTACTAAGCAATATTGCACATTCTCTAAACACACCCACATTAAATCCAACAGATGATTTACAGTGCAACCAAGTCTCATGTAGGCTCATAACCACATACAGTAAACAAGCCAAAGACATTAGGACCATTATTAACAAACAATGGCCTATTGTCTTGACAGATGCCACTCTCAAGCAGGTACTTCCCATCAGGCCCACTATCACTTTCCGCAAAGCTCATTCCATGCATAGTGACTTAGTTTGATCTAGTCCTGAACTTACAACCAAAGGCAGTTGGTTATCTCCCAAATTGGGATTTTACAGGTGCAGTTCCTGCCGCGCCTGTAAATTTGGGAAAACCACAACTAGCTACACCACTGCCTTTTCAACGGAAAGTTACCCTATTAAATGGCACTACACCTGCCGAACGGAATATGCAGTCTACATGTTACAATGCACCTGTGGATTCAAATACATCGGCAGCACTAAGTTGCCGGTTCATGCTCGCATTCTCCAGCACTTACGAGCTATTGTCAATTCGGATCCCGCATATCCAGTGGCCAGACATTTTAAAATGGTGCATGACAATAATCTCAACTGCCTTAAATATTGTGTCCTTGATTCCGTACCAAGTCAGAAAAGGGGAGGCAATCGCGAAAAGCGATTGCGACAATTGGAATCTCGCTATATCATCGAGCTTGACACCAAATACCCCCAAAGTCTCAATACAGGCGAAGACATGCACCATTTTCTCTAATTAACTTCTGGCCAGTGCATGAGGTACAGGAATCAGTTAGTTGCTATGTTTCCATATTCTATGGTTAACTACTTATTGCTTTAGATTCACTACAATCCTTGTATCCTCTTTATACGCCATTGTCAATTCCGTCACATCAACACCGATACTGACATAACAGCTAACGAAACCTGGGTGTTGATCTACATTTGTGCATTATATAGCAATGATACGTTCTTTGACCCTTAATTACACTACATTTGTAAATTCATTGTTCGTTCCGCATGTCTTACAACATATTTTGGGTTGTTTTTAAGGGGGATCCCTTTGGTCAGTTATCAGCCTTAGGTATTTATACCGTATATTTTGATCTAATATTTCTTAGTCCCTCTCCATCTCGGAGCTGGTGACTTGTACGGCTGATACCTAGATTATATTTCTTAAATCACTAGCACTTTCTACATAATTTACTTTGTATTCTAGCACTGAGCACTTATTTGATTATGGCATACAAATCTTGTTACTCTTTTGTAAATATCTCCAAACTTGGATCCAATTACCACTAGCAAACCGTTTCCAGGGTGTCATTCCAGTCGACAAATTCAAGTGTACCATCCTTTGTGTACACAGTAGTTTACCTATCTATAAATTTGTGGAGTTACTACATTAGTTGTTCACTAGGGTATTTGTACCTAGCAGTATTAACTTCCATTCACCTACAACACTACGTTTTTCTTATTGCTGTTTGCACACCATGTACCAAGTCCAATAATGAATGTCCTTGACCAACTAATTTACCACTCATTTTTTTGTTTCCATATTGACAACGTATGAGTAGGTTCTGTATATATATATTTTTTGTATTTATATATCTATGGACAGATTCAATCAATTTGTACAACTAATGTTTCTGATCACTCGACTATCAAGTATATCATTTGATTTTGGTAATATCTCTGGTAATTTCAGTTTATACAAAAAAAGTCAAACATTTAACTAATTGTGTCTCTTATGATTATGCTTGGAAAACGACACTGAGTTGTAAAAACAATGAACTAGTACGCAACAGTATTTTTTCTATTTCCTTAGCAATGCCATTAGATTGTTTTCAGGTGGTGGTTGGTGATTTCCCTTTAAATGCACTGTTATGCACGTAACGCGGTCATGTGAGCAAGGGCCGAGTGGCTCGAAACGCGTCATGGACTAGGCACGTAATTTATATCTAATAAATACTATTTGCAAGCATTGGCGATTGAAGTTGTCCGTTCCTGCTGCTGTGCGCAACTGCACATTGGGAAGTTTCTTTGATATATATATATATATACTATATATACACATAAATTAAAAAAGACTATAACAAAAAAATAGAAAACACTTTAAAAGCAGTGAAATTAAATTATATATAAAAAGTGAATAATAGAAAAAAATATGTTTCACTAAAACTATCTAAAAAATAAAAATACATTTCTTATTATAAAAATATACACTATTAAATACACAAATAAATAGTAATACATAATTAAACAATATTAACAAAATGATAACATTTTAGAAATAATAAATATTTCCCACTCCAGTCAATGCAACAGCAGGGAAAGCATGGGACACAGGAGGGGTAAAAATGACTATTCCCAGTCAAGTCTGTGCAACAGTAGGGATACTGTTGAACCCCGCTGAGCCAATTGTAGGAACCCATACCCTACTAGCACAATTTCCTCTCCTTGATCTTGCCTCGCTGGACTTAATTATGGCAAACATAAAATCGGGCTCTCCCATAGACCCTTCTCCCCCCAGACCCTTTCCTTAGTCGCAGATACTATTCGCCCTGCAATTCTTGACCTGGTCAATTCCTCTGTCCCTCAGGTGTAGTTCCTTTGGCGTGGAAATGTATGATGGTTAAAGCCCTTTTGAATAAACCTAATCTTGATCAGGCCATTCTGGTCAATTATCGCCCCATCTCCCTCCTGCCGTGGGTGAGTAAGATTCTAGAGAGGCATGTAAACAATACTCTTGTAACCTTTCTGGAAACTAATAATTTACTGCACTTCTCCCGGACCGGGTTTCGTCCCCAGCTTGGTATTGAGACTGCTCTCCTTGCAGTGACAGAGGAAGCAAGAAGGATTCTGGATCAAGGGGGCACTCTGGCTATTCTCCTTCTTGATCTCAGTGCCGCATTCGACACTGTTAACCATACTACTCTGCTCCTCAGACTCAAGAATTCGGGAGTGTCCGGTATGGCAATAGAGTGGTTGAACTCCTTTCTCAGTGACCGTTTTTTTAGTGTTTTTGAGGGAGACGCTGTCTCCAACCAGTTCCCTCTCAGCTGTGGGGTTCCCCAGGGCTCTGCCCTGAGCCCCACGCTGTTTAATATATATATGAGACCCTTGGCAGAGATTGTCCATTCATTTGGCATAAAAATCATCACCTATGCAGATGATACTCAGCTCGTTGTGGCACTTAACCACCCAGAGGGGTCATCGAACACCCTAGGCTACTGCCTAGAGGAGGTTGCCAAATGGATGGAACTCTCATGCCTTAAACTTAATTGGGACAAGACGGAGCTTATGCTCCTGGGCAACTACCCTGCCTTCAATCAGGCATCTCTTTGGACAGACTGCCTAGGCTCGGCCCCTAAAGATCAAATCAAGAGCCTTGGCATCTGGATTGACCCCTCCCTCACGTTCAGTCATAAGGCAGCAAAGCTTTCTGCAACCTGCTTTGGGCTACTAAGGATGCTTCGTAAGGTTCTTCCCCTTCTTCCTTTCCACGTCAGAAGGATCATGGTCCAAGCTTTGATCCTCTCTCGCCTGGATTATGGAAATGCATTATATTTGGGAGCTCCGCAGTATACCATCAAAAGCTCCAAATCATTCAGAACTGTGCCGCCCGTAGACTTCTTCAGATTCTTCGCCGGCAGTCCGCTAAACAAGCACTAAAGAGCTTGCACTGGCTGCCGATCAGGGAAAGGATCCAGATTAAGTCTATGTGTTTGGTCCATAAAGCCTTTTGGAAGAACAGCCCACCCATTCTCCAATCTCTGATCAGTCCCTATCAACCGAAGAGAGACCTTCGGTCATCTGCCTCTTTTCTTGCTCTTCAACCCAGAATAAGGAGGGTCAGATGTGGCGGGCGATCCTTCTCATATAATGGTGCCGTTGGTTGGAATGCTCTTCCACTTCAATTGCGGAAAGAGCCCAATCTTCTCTCATTTCACAAGGTCTTAAAAACGTGGCTGTTTTAGTTCTGTATCTTCTACTACTGTTTTCCCCTTGTACTCGTCCACAGCGCTGGGAGGCCTCCGGGTAGCCATCGCACTTTACAAATGTCATTCTATTCTATTCTATAGGAGGGGTACATTTTACTAGTCCCACTCCAGTCAGTAGCAAAACGAGGGAAAGTGTTGGACTCAGGTGGGGTACAATTTACTATTCCTACTCCAGTCAGTTAAAAAATAGGGTAAGTGTTGGAGTCAGGAGGGATACATTTAGTATTCCCACTTCAGTCTATGCAACAGTAGAGAAAGCGTTGGACTGAAAAGGGTAACAGTTACTATTTCCACTCTAGGCTGTGCAGCAGTAGGTAAAGTACTTCACTTCAAACACATACCATATTTTAAAACATGTAATAATTAAAAAAATAGATGATTAATATAAAAAGAATGTATATTTACATTTAAAAAACAAATAAACAATGTAAATATTTATAATATATTTCTAATATATTTAATAATTGATATAAAAAATGCCATTTATTGACTATGTAATTAAATTCCCAAACTATACTCCCACACACCTAGCTGCCCAAATGTAAAATATAATTAGAATAAAAATCATAACACAATTAGCATATTAAGTATTAAATAAAATATTTACCAATTATTGTTAATATTATTACTTAAATAACTTCCCACCCTATCCCCCTAAAAACACACACAATCCAAAAATATAACATTAAAAAAAAAATATTAAAAAATGTATATAATTATCAATAAATTACACATTTAAATTCAAATTATTCATTAATTAAAATGTAATATTTACTTAATTAACTTCCCACCCTATACCCCTACAAACCCAACAGCCCACAACTTAAATATAACTTAAAGAATATCATAATTCACAATTTACTACTTAATTACCAAATAAATTATTAATAATTAATTAATTAATATTTCTTAATTAACTTCCCACCCTATTCACCTACAAACACAACAACCCACACCCAAAACATAACTTAAACATATAGTTACACAATTTACATAATTAATTATCAATGAAATAGTTGATAATTAATTAATTATTATTTAACTACCCACTCTAATTAATTCATTATACTTAATTTACTTCCCACCCTGTACCCCTGTAAACCTCACAACCCGTTATGACACTATAAATTACAATTTACAATTAAATAACATTTTTTAATAACTTAAAATTGCAAACTATACTAAAAAACATTAACAACAATTATACAAACAATATATAGCATATACAGTTACAATATCATTTTAAACACATAAACATAAAATAAAATAAAAAATGTTTACAACAATATTATTGTTAACGACATTAACAACAACGATACTCCTGAAAACGATATTACTTACCTTAAGAAATCGATGTTTTTGTCAACAATATTCCAGGATCACAATATTTTTGTGATACAATATTTAAAACTCAATATTAGTGTCACTCAATATTTATTAATCGATATTTTGATCCAGTTGAACAATCCACAAGTGCACACAAGGCATCTAGTAGAAAGCGCAAGTAAGGGCGCCACAACAAATTAGCCATTAAAAACTCTGACCTTACCAGGACCTTAAAATAACAGAAGTACATAAAAACGTGAGAGGACACGTTACCCGGTCTCAGTATTAAATAAGAATAGGACACACGATAACTCGCAAAGGCAATTCTACAATTTGTAAAACTCTGAAGTAAAGATCAAGAGTAACACTTGTCAATATAAGTCACATATGCGTTATGCACTATGAAATGTCGCACAGGTTATGGAAAGTGTTTTCACGTTAGTTATGTCACCACACAGTGTTAATTACTGTTGGAATTGACCAATCGTCTTGAGTCTGCCCACATTGTCACAGTGAACTGTGTTTTACATTTTTGTTTCTGTAAAATGTGGTATTTGTTCACATATCCAAGTTAAATGTTGATACAGTGAAGTATTTGTATATATGCATGTTTGTATTTGTCTATGTGATAATGTGAAATGATGATATAAAGAAACTTTTGATGATAATAAGAAATCAAACGAAGACCTAGTGTAAAAGAATTAAGTTGGTTTGTAATCAAAGATTTTGAAACGGGGATTTGTAAAATTCGTTAAAAACCTGCACTAAAGTAGGAAGAGTTCAATGATAGAACCTGAGTAGGGATACTGTTCTAGATCCTGGCTCTACAAATTATGGTAATTCATGGTCTGGGAGGTAATTCATTATAGAGTCGATATATTGCCACAACACCTCACTGTGGTCATTCCTGATTCACTCACCACAGACTCAGTACTTGCCGCAGTTAGGCTTTGAGTTACTTCTGGAACTTAGCCCATGAACGGACTCTGGGATTCTTTTATACTCACTTACCCCACTCTTCCTCTAGGGTACCCGCAAAATGGAGGTTGCAGATCAGTAACAGACTTCTCATTCGCTGGGTATGTAAGGCATGCACCCAGTTCAACAGTCCATCACACTTAACAACTGTCTTGGTTACCTACATAACTTGGTATGGGCCCTTCCTGTGGAGCTCCAGGCATGATTTTCAGATGTGTTTATTGACGAGGACCCAGTACCCTGGACTGAGATTGCTACACTGCTTGGTTTGAGGGAGGACAGTTGCAGCTTCTGGTGAGAGACAGAATGCACCATATCAGCCAGTCTTTTGCAGTAGTCGAAAATCATATCATCTATAATATTCACAAGCCCATTAGCAGGCACAGCAGGCAATCCCATGGCCCTCCTCATGAGAATCTCATGGGGAGACAATCCTGTTCACTGATCAAGAGTACTTCCGAGACTCATCAACACCAAGAGCAAAGCATCTACCCACTTCAAAGAGGTAGACATACACACTTTGGCCAGTCAGGACTTTAGCGTCTCATTTATCTGCTCCCAATGCCAGAAGTCTTGTGTCGGTAACCACAGTGCAGTCACTGTTCCACCTGAAAAGACACACACAGCATTATCAGGAATTCATTAATAAAATGAGTCCCTTGGTCAGACTCCAGAGTAACCTGGAATCCAAACATAGGTATCAGCTCACCCAACACCAGAGTGGCAACAGTGAGAATGTCATTCCTCGTAGTCGAGTTTACTTCAACTCAACGGGAGAAAATACACACTAAAACCAGGCTATACCTCAGCATGTTACACATAAGCATCTCAATAAAATCCATCGGCATGCTGTTGAAGGGACCTACTGATCTCCCACTGTGACTCATTGTGACTAGGGTTTTTCACCTGACTTTATCTGCTGGCAGACAACACACCTATGATGTAGATGTTCAGCCATTATCCTTAAATGGGGATTGAACCAATTCTATCTAAACAACTTCAACATCACATCCTTCCCAATTTGTGAGGGACCATGGAAATGTCTAGATATCGGAGGACAACAACTGTCTGGTAACACAGGTCTTCTAACTGCTGAAACCTAAATCTCATCCTCATTCATGTCCTGCTCTAAATCAGCCTGCTGTTCGACTTTTAGCACTTCTTTCAGCATCCTCTTAATTTCCTCCCACGTATTAGCAGCAGACAACAAGAGATTGAAATTAGCTTCCCCTTCAGATTCATTTGAATATCTCTGTTAAATGCGTAGGAACCATAAGTGCAATACCGGGCAATTTCATCGGCCTACCGGTTGTCAGCCGTTACGTAATCATTTCCCCTCATGTGTGTTGCACATATAACTACAGCAATCTCACGAGGCATCTGCAACACTTGAAGAGGTTTCATGACACATGTCAACTGTCCGAAGTCATGAACAACATGAATGCCATACAGACTGCCAGTAAAAAATTATAACCTTCAATTAGTCAGAGGCACAACAAACTCTAGTATGAGGGACCAATTCAGCCACTTAGTCAGAAGTTACATCACAGAGCCAGGAGGCATCCACTGCCATAGACAGTACAGATAGCATAAGCAGCTTTCAAAGTTTCCTTATCGTCTCTCAAACATGAGTGTCCACAAACAATACATAATCAGGCTCTGTAAGAGGTCCAGCTTGAATGTCAGGTCTTGGCACACAGTTCTTTAACATCAAGACAGTCATCCTCAACCTCTCCCGCTCAGCTTCAGATTCAGGTAGTGATAACAATGGAGCTGTATCCAAGCTACAAAACCTCTTCAATGTACTGTTCTCAGCAGCGAGAATAATTTGCTCATAAGAGGTGAGTCTGCTGTTGGTCAGATGTTGTGTCTTGGTGCAAGTAAGCAATATTTCTACAGAGTGAGGGTCCATCGCGATAAGTTGATAGTGTATAACTGAAAAACATCCATTACAACATAGGCATTACAAAGCAATGCCTTTACAACGCAGTCAATACAACGCATCCTTCATTACAATGCACTGCTTCAACATTGCCACATATGTTCCCATACTCAGATCGATTGGAACACCATGACCTCTACTTTGTGGCACACTATTTCCCCCATTTGTCCTCCAGCTTATTGTTCAAACACCCTGCATCCCACCAACATTTCCCACATACATTCCATTCTGAAATCCCTTCTGTGCCAGATTAGTTTGGGCCAACATAAACTTTTCCTTGAGCCTCTTCTGTTTCATCTCCTGTTCATCACTCCAATACTTTGCATATCGAATACCTGATCCAAAGGCTTACTTTGCCAACAAATCACATTCTGCTGAATACACAAACTAATCTTTGGACGGAATCCAAGAACAAACTGTGAATCAGAGTTACTCATATCCCCTTTTTCTGGATTATTGACTCTGCTATGTTGTCTAAACATCTGCAACAAATGCTTCTTGTAAGCATGCACTGACTCCTTAGCCTCTTGAGTAGTTTAGTTAATCCTCAACCATTCAATCTCCTTTTGTGAACCTTTCCTTTAAAAATATGAATCACCTGGTTATATTTCTCCATCACTGTGGGAGACAGTACATTATTCCCAGCCACTCTCTGAGGTTCAGCATTTTGGCATTGTATATTACATTCAGCCCACAATTCACTAGGCACCACTATGGCACAAAAAGGTGCTCAAATCCTCCCACAATATTGGGAGACAGTGCATTTTTCCCAGCCACTCTCTGAAGTTCAGCATTTGGCTATTGTATATTACATTCATCCCACAATTCACTAGGCACCCCTAAGGCAAAAAAGGTGTTCAAATCCTCCCACAATTCATTTGACATTTTCACAAATTGATCAACCTGAGCATACCACATATCGGAACTCTTCCTCAATTTCAGAAACTGATTGGTAAAGGTATCAAGATCACATTGACTCCAGGAGATATGCATGTATTCTCCTCCATGTACCTCTCTCAAAGGGCAAGTATTAGTGGTAGTTCCATCCAGAGATGCTGGTGGTATGCTTATCATTCTCCTTTCCTTTCTTTTTTTCCCTTTTCCTGGCCCACCTGTTCCTTAATTTATCTAGGCTACTCCAATTCTATATGCACTGACTAATTCTTTAATGTTTAACTTCATCCCAGAGGTCCTCATGTTTACAATTGCTTCAGTGTCTAACTGAACTCGAAAGCTTCTCTGCCAAGGTGTGCTTCTTGAAAGGTCTACAGCATACTCATTTTCCAATTCTGTTGACTTGTTAGCAGTGCTGTCTAACATCTTTGCTCAAAAATACAAGTTCATTTTCCTGATAATGGTCCACATGACAAAGGTCAAGACCTTCCCTAATGAGCGCCTCTAACTCTGCTCTCTGTCTGGAAGTATCTAAAGGTCTCAAACTTGACAAGACCTCTGATTTATTTTCAACTACCTGATTTCTCCGCCACCGGGGATTCCCCAAACTAGCAAGGTATCACTTCAATGTCCAAGAATCTCATGGCACCTTGGTCAATTAAAGTTGTAAACACTAGATTCCCACCTAGTCCTAAAGGCCTTACAAATTGGTTGGTACTCCATATTGCCACATGGAGATTCTGTGTTGTGGGTGTAATAGCAGTGACAAACATTCCAGCAGCCATTTTAGAAACTATAGGCATGGAGCCACAGTTGTTGGTGCAGTTACCGAAGGAACAGTCAGTGTCTGGGTTGTTATAACAAGAGTTGTCGCTCCAGGGATAGGTACAACTGGGACAGTAGTAACCAGGACAGTCACAACAAAACTGTACCTGTCTACCATCACAGGAATACAATACAAACCAAACCAATTAAAATTGCGAGGGGAATTGAAATATCAATTCGAAGTTTATTATCTCAATTAAGATAGTCTAACATGTTTCGCGATAAAAAATCTTTCTCCAGGACCTGTAACATACATCCAAATGGTCTATAAAGTAATAAGTTCAAGAAACATAATGACTAAACACACATATACAATAACATAAGTATACATACAATACATAAAGATTACAGAAATGGAGGGGCGTGGCCAGGCCAGCCAACATGGGGCCTCCATCCTGGTCGGAGACCTGAGCGCTGGCCACCGAGGGTGCCTAGAGACCCCCACTCTGCTCCTCGCTGCAGTTTCGGTTCCCACGGGTCTGCCATTAGCCGTTGACCGCACTGCATTGTTGGACTTGTGACTCTGGGCCCTGGATGGTGGGCCGCGGAGCTGTCCAGGCGGTCCTGTCCTGACATCCCACAATGCCTTTGCAGTGCATTGTTGATGCCCCCGGGCTCCCTCTTTGGGTTTAGATCATGTAGCTCTTATCCTCGCCGAGATCCCTGGCCCCCGCTCAGAGTTTTATCATCAGATCTTTGTTGAGAGAGATGGCCCTGAGGAATGCATCATTGGACTTGATGAAGAATCCGGTGGCCCTCTATATCTCTCCACCATTGCTGCTTCACATTGCAGACTTATCGCTGAGGGAGCCAGCCCTGTGGATGGTTCTGCCAGCATTGCTGCTATGCTGCATGGAGCTCTCTCCTTACCTGCCATCCTTTCCAGGGCCGGCGCCCAGATCAGGGAAAGTGCAGAATGAAGTTTGCTTGGTGCAGGTCGTTGCGATCTCAGTACCTGTAGTCCGACCCCACCGTGCCACCTCCTTGCCTGCCGTGTGTCAGGAGGCACTGCTATCTTGTGGTGATTCCTGGTGGAGCCCCGGCCCTCCCTAGTATTCTGACACTCAGCTGCTGCCACCAATTCTGAGCCCTCAAGGCCCCCGTGATAGCTCCGGTTGGACTTTCACCCATCTATCATCAGGCTCCGCTCGCCCTGTTGGGGCTTGAGGTGAATGGCAACATAGCCCCCTCTGTTGAAACGCGGGCTCCCCACTTCTTTGTACCCCCGGAGGGCTCATATTGTGCTATTTCTGGTTCTTGAAGCATCCCTGTGTGCCTGTTTGGAAATCTCACTCAGACACCCGGCGCTTTCTGCATTCACTTGCACTCAGAGGAGGACCCACACTATCACCTGCCTCGGCACTCATATCAGGGTGCGTGGGGGGTAGACATTACATTACTTGGCCTCTTTGTGCGCTGTCCCATGCTCTGGACCTTGCACTGCCTGGGGGAAGGTGCTAGTGGCCTTGTACCTGGTCCCTTTGCTGCTCATCTTCTGGGCCCAGGCCAGACTTCCACCTCTTCCACAGCACCTCTGGACTTTATAGCTCCGGTCGGTGTTGGTGACGAGAGGCCATCTTGGGTGCTCCTTCTTGCCGGGACCCCTAGGAGGGTTAAGGGGACTCGCAACACTCTTTTTCACATTGGTGGCAGGCATGTGGAGGCACTTCATGCTACCCATGCAGACACTCGAGAGCTTCCTGGTACTATCCTTCCCAGACCCCCCGCCCCAATGTCTACCTTGAAGTGCATTTGGGGTGAACCTCCCACTAGTTTTTGATTACCAACCCACACAGGCCTTTGATTGTATCTGTTCTTTGGCCCCGTCGCCCCATACAATGTGGGCAGACTACACTTCCCCACTCCTTCACCACCTCAGCTACTGCAGACCCCCTCCATAATTCCAGACGCACCATTATTAGATGCTACCCCTCATCTTTGCACGTCTGACAAGCTGGACAAAGTATTGGCTGCCATAGAACACTCTAGAGTCTCCATGGAAACAAAGCTTGGGTCCTTAGCTTCTGTATTAGGTTTCCTATTCAATGATCATCTCAAGCTCAAGGATAACTTTACTGATGGAGAGAAGACATTAGCTATCCTCCAACCACTGCCTGATGACAACCTGGCGGTGATCTGCAACTTGCAGGAACATGTGCGATATCTTGAAGACAGAGCAGAGGATGCGGAAGGCCACTCGTGAAGATTTAACATACGAATTCTAGGTCTACCGGAGGTGTTAAGGGACTAGACCACCTTTTCTACTTGGAGTCCTGGTTTAAGATTTTCACCTCATTATCTGATCTCACTCCCTTTTTTTCTCCTTGTAGAGGGCACATCGAGTCCCATACTGGCAAAATTCCTAAACTACTGGCATGGGGATGCTGTCCTGGAGGCCACCTGACAGGCTGGTTCACTCCAGATGGAGGACTAGGTAATAATGTTAGTTCCGGACTACACACACATTGTGCAGCACCAGCGCTTCTCCTTCTTGGAGGTCAAACGTCACTTCCAACAGTTCAGGGTTCAGTACTCACTGCTATTCCTGGCGCCTTAAGATCATGAAATAATGAAACCTCCAAGTTTTTCTCAGAATCTAAAGATGCCTGCAATTGAGTGGACCAATATGATGGTATCGCGTGCCAGAATGAGTTGGACCTTCCTGAGACCCATCCAAGCCCCGGCGATTGTGGAGGTGCAGATCAGGTGTACAGGCCGCCCCCCCACCCCTCCTCAGTTAATCCCCCAGGCCTTAAACAGATCACTGAAGATCCCAGTCAGGCCATGCAGGAAGTGGCTAACCTGGCCACTGGTACTGAAGTCACGAATGATGATGACATTCTGTACTCAGAGGATGACACCCTCCTCTCAGATGACTATCACCGTGATTCACAGGCTCCTCCTCTGATGACCCCTAAAACAGCGGATAATCTAATTTGAATGTTTCCTCTTCTTTTTTCTTCCAACATTCTCAGATATTGTATGATTCCTGTGGATGCACTCCATCCTTGCATTATTCATGTGTTATACTGCTGTATGTTTTGACTTTCCGAGGGGGGGCCACACCTTACACATATTCATTATTGCATGCCTCACTGGGACCCCCTGTTCTATTTGCAACTACCCATGTTTCTCACGGAATGGTCTCTGGGACACGCAGCGGCCCTTATCAGGTCTGACACTACTCAGCCCTTGTACCACAGGGCACACTGGTCCCACTTTTTACTCTAGAGCTCGGCCACACCCCCACGTTGCACTAAAGCTCATCAGACTATGCTCAGTTTGGGCATACCACCAGTTGTGGTAGGCGCTACGAGCTGTTTCCCCTATTCCTACATGAGTTTGTATAACCCTTCACCTTCCTTTATCATCACTAGCTATGGCAGGCAAGCCTTCCACAATTCTTATGGCTTAGGCTGGGTGGTTTCAAGTCCCCCTACATTCTGTGGCAGGCAGAACTCACATTCCTTGCAAGACATGGGCTGTGTGGATCGAGGAATGGGACCTTCCCTACATGACTACCCGCCATGCACATGGCACACACTCACTTAAATAGGCCATGGCTCACATACCTGACATTCGCCTCCTCAACCTCAATGTATGTGATATGCACACAGCTAGGAAGAGGTATGCAGTTTATTCATATGCCAAATGCCAACAGGCCCACATAGTCCTCTTACAGGAATCACATACAACCAAAGAGGAATTAGCTCTACTACGCAAATGCTGGAGGGGCACCATTCACGCTACTACTTACTCTGCATATGCATGGGGCCCCATGATTTGGGTTAGGCCTGGAATCCCTTTTCAAGTGATTGGCATGATTGTCGACACAGAAGGCAGATATGTGCCCCTTGAAGTCCGCTTAGACAGTAGACCCCTACTCATGGGGTGCATTTATGCCCCCAACGTCTGTCAGTGCATTCTGGGATATCATCTCCACCAAACAAGTACATAAGACACAGATGCCCTGGATATTGGGGGGGGGCAATTATATCTACGTATTGAACCTAGAATTTGACAGGTCCCATCCTCTTCTACTACGCTCTCCTCCTTTTGCACAAGCTGCTCGGTTAGGGGTTGGGCACACCACTGATCCCTCTCTTACGCTGGAGATGTCTCCACCCTAGGACCAAACTCTAGTCCTTTTATTCAGTTTATTCAGTTCCCCATAGCCTATGTGTGTGTCTGGACCATATCCAGTGCAGAACTTCCTTAGTGCCCCGTATCCATCCTTCAGACTAATTAGGGCATTTTTTCTCAGATCATGATGCCTATATTGCAGACCTGAGATGGCTGCTGCCTACCCTCCAATGTCAACATGGCAGCTCCCATGGGACTGCCTGGAAGACCCAATATTTCGTGAGACACAGGAGACACATATCCAGTGGTACTTGGCCGAAAATCACAACACTGTTTCTAGTAAAAACCTTGAATGGGACGCCTTTAAGGAGGTAACGTGGGGTACCTGTATATAGGAAATTGTGGGCGTCCGAAGGATTCTGGTGCTGGATAGAGAAATTAAGGCTGCCGAGCAACATCTTGCCGACCTGGGGAAAATAGCGAACTGTGATCCAAATTCCTTTCCTACCTTAGCAGCAAAAACTGACTACACAACTCTTCTAAAACGGTTGGAGACACTTTAACTTTACAGCCCATGGAGCCAAGGTTCATAGAGAGAGTGATACATCTAGCCGTCTTCTAGCCTGGTGATTAAACCAGAGATCTCTGTCAGTCCCAACATGGAGATAATCACAGGCTCGGGAGCAACGGTGAACACACACAGTGAGATTATGCAAGCATTCCATACCTATTACTCCTCTGTTTACCAGGCACCATGATGAATACAAGCCCCAGCTAGGCCCGCAAGAGACAAGGGTTCGCTCTTCTGTAACGAAATCTATAAGGAAGTTGGCACGGAAACTGCAAAGTACAAAAACAACGTTTATTAACCCTTAAGGGTGGTCCTACAATCCACACAACACTCTTCAGTATTGCAAGGAGTAGCACAAAGAACTTGCATACACAGTCCCCTTTTATACACAGCGAAGGGGCTCATGAGTGGGTGGATACCACTAAGTTGAAGAACATTACCATTTAGGGTCATTCTCGATACCAAATCAATACATGGGCGGAGCTAACACACTCCTTGGGCCCGCGAAAACACATGGTCAAGCAAAGCTAATTATAACAGATGTGGTCAAGTCTGGGCATGCGCCAGATGGACGAGAGAGAGCTATTTATAACTGTTGCTAGGCAGATTACAAGAGCAACTAACACAGAGGTCGGACTCTCCTCGTGGTGAGCACGTGGCAGCATGTCAATACAAAATGGAGTTCGGACTTCGGCCAACATAATGGGGAAAACACGATAAAAGGGGAACACCAATGTTTTCAGTAAATGCTTAATCACATTCTGCCTTAATTTACAACAGACGACCCTTTCAGCATTTACTGAAGACATCTGGCTTCCAAGAATAATCATCGTATATGTCAATTATCATCATTCCTTTAACCTCTTTAGCTAGACCCTTCTGGCGGGCAACTTCGGCAATAGCTTTCTTATCTGGAATGCAGAATGAAATGCATACAGAACAGCACAATGGTCCACATTGAATACACATACAAAGAAAGAACAGAATTGCTATAATAATGCAGAGACCAGTTAGAACCTTCCAACCCCAGGCAGTAACCAACGCCCAAAACCATCCAGAAAAGGACCAAGTGCCGTTTTCCGTGTGGATTTCAGCTGCTATTTTATGCAGCTTATTAATGGCGTTATAAACGGATGGCGTATGATCAGGAATGAACACACAGCAGCTACTTCCAATAATTTTACAGGCTCCTCCTCGATCAGCTAGCATTACATCTAACACCATACGATTCTGCAATGCAACAATCCTGGTAATCTGTAATTCTTCCGTAAGATTCCCAAGAGCAGCAGCAGTCTGATTAGTCACAGCTTCTACCACTCTTGTTAATCTTCGGATCTTCCTACTATTCAAAGCAGCTCCGACAAAGAAAAACAGTCCTAAGTTGAAATCAATATACTGTTGCAAGCTAGTATCAGTCTGATCCACATCATCAGTCGATAAAGTACGTTTATATCTATTTACAGTCACATTATTCAACAACTTCAAATCCTTATGATAGGACGCGGGTGCTAGAAATACAGGAGGTAATAGGAATGATACATAGCATACCCCAGACCACCCAGCCGGCAAACGGTAATAACCTTTATTTCCACATACGAAATAGGTATTATGGGATGCTAGGAAGGTGCTGTTGTTCAGCCCATCGATGTTTAATACGGTTATACAATCACTGACACCGACAGGGATAAAACCCACACTCTGGACACACAGGTCCGCTTGGGCTTGGGCCACTTGGATCACGAATTTTTCCTTCCCCACAGTGTCTCTGGTATTCGTGAAGATATAGGGAATGGATTCATTGTCCGGTCGGTATTCTTCCCATTCCCAAATTGTCCCATTCGCTTGTGGATATCCATTCTTGTCCTGATGGCATTCTTTATTAAGTCTGAAAAGCAATCGTCCCACTGTCGGTTTTCGAGTAGCAAACAACAGAGTGTACCATGCTCTACAAGAGCCATTGTGAGAGAAAGGAAGGGGTATGAATGGCGTACCTCCTTTCTTCTGATGGGCTGGCATCATCCCACATATCCAACAGTTCGTAGCATTTGTAGCAACGTGGGTGTGATGCAGCATCTGAATGAAAGTGTTATTCAAATAGGATTGTCGATGCTTCAACTCTTGGTATGGCAATGTGTAAAAGTAGTGCTCCGCAGGCACTGGAGTCGTCAACACAAGTGTCTCTCGGGCAGGAGTTGCCTCCTCCACAAACCATGTGGTTATACCAACGATAGCTACTGTTAGCATGAACCCCAACGCACAAAGAATTTTCTTCTTCTCCATGTCAAAGGAAACAATACCCTAATATCTTCCTGAAACTAAAAGTCTGTCAGAACTCTTCCCCTTGGGCAGCGGTTGATTTCTTCACCAGCGGGCCAAGACGGGTGTCGCTACACTAATGCAGGGCTGATCCCCCCCCCTTGCCTCATCGGCTCTCCGTTTCACTAACCCAAGGGCCGTTCTGACAGTATGTCCCGGTACTGAAACCTCACTTCCTTGGTCGCAGATGATATCGCCTTCCTCCAGAAGTCGTATGGTCCGGAAAAAGCTCCTCAGTGTCGTTTGGCTCTGCAGCACGGCCTGTCTCTGCTGCTAGGATGTCTCGTTGATCGGTCAGCACGGCAGACTCCACCAATCCGGGCGGTACCTTTCGACAGTGCAAGGAATGGATCCAATTCTTCCTGTTCGAGACTCGCACTGCCGTCCTCGTTGCAAGAAGGACTTGCTCAGGTCCGACCCATCTCGGCTCCAAACTGTTCGTTCTGTCGAAGACCTTCAGCATGACATGATCCCCAGGGCGGAGACCATGTCCTTCACCGGTAGACCGATCAGGGAGCGCCTCTCGGACCTGTTGATGAATAGAAACCAAGTTATCCGTTAACTGTGCCAGATAATCACCCATCATCACACAAGGTACATCATACACAGCCTTAGGCCTTGGTGGACCCCAAATATTCATTGGGCGTCCAAATACAATCTCATAGGGTGTAAGGCCGGTTCGAGAGTGTGGCACCGACCTAATTGACAATAACGCCAGTGGCAAGGCGTCTGGCCAAGTCAAAGATGTCGAAGCTTGGATTTTGGCGATCTTAAGCTTCAGTGTACCATTATATTTCTCGACTAGTCCTGCAGACTGAGGATGGAACACGGCGTGGAACTTCTGGGTGATGCCTAGGCCCTTCAAGACATACTTTATAACATCTGCTACAAAGTGAGGGCCATTATCACTCCACAGAAGTCTACAGACGCCGTATCGGGGGAAAAACTCTTTCAGTAACAGCTTCGCTGTAGTCATTGCAGTATTGTCTTTCGCAGGGTACGCCTCAACCCACTTACTGAAGGCGCAAACCACTACTAGAACATACTTCAAATTGTTACAGCGCTCAAGCTGGATGTAATCCATCTGCAGAACCTCAAAGGGTGCAGTGGGTGTCGCAAATCCTCCTGCTGGAGTTCGCGTGCCTTTCCCTGGGTTGTACTTCAGACAAATCATACAGGTCTGCACCACCCTCTTCGCCGTGCTAGCAATCTCTGGATGCTCCCAGACTTGGGTAAGCAATTTCACAATTGCGGAAGCTCCAACATGTGCTAGCCCATGTGCCATCTGGACCATAGGTTGTACAAAAGCCGTGGGTAACTTCCATCTATCCATCTGCTTATTTCTCCAGCAACCCTCGTCATCCAGTTCTCCTTCGCTAGCCCATTGTTCCCGCTCTTTGTCAGAAGCGGTCTTTTGTATTTCTCGCACTTGCTCCTTCGCATCATGCCATCTCTCCACCTGTGACTTCACTACATACATGGCAGTAGTGCCGGGCTGCATCGCAGTCTCCCGTGCTACTCGATCCGCTAACGCATTCCCTTCTCCAACCTTATCAACCACTTTCCTATGGGCGCTACACTTAACAATGGCGATTTTCTTTGGGTATGTCAATGCAGTTAAAAGGTTGTGAACTAACTCCCCATGCATTATCTGTACCCCATGTGACGTTAGAAACCCTCTCTCCTTCCAGAGTAGGCCGAAATCGTGCGCTACTCCGAAGGCATAGCGGCTGTCTGTATAAACATTCACACACAATCCTGTACTGAGCTCACACGCTCGTGTCAACGCTATCAGTTCCGCCGCTTGGGCTGATTTCTGTGGTATGCGTGCTGTCTCCACTATTGTTTGTAGTGTGGTAATTGCATATGCTGCTGAAGTCGTACCATCTGGTAGCTTCAGGCATGATCCATCTACCCACAACTCTCCATCTACATCTGAAAAGGGCGTATCCTGGAGATCAATACGACCCTTTGTCTGTTCCTCAGTCACAAGAATACAATCATGCGCTTTCTGTGCCTCAGGCTGGGTCTCGGGGTATGGCAACAATGTGGCCGGGTTTAATGTCACGCACCTTTTTAACGTAATGTGAGGAGCTAAAAGCGTCAACTCATATCCCGTTAAACGGGCACTGGTCAAATGCTGCGTCTTTGTTTGATTAAGCAGGGCATCAACAGCGTGGGGAACTAACACCAACAGTTTATGGGACAATACAATTCCTTCACTCTGCCGTATTGACACAGCTGTCGCCGCAACCGAGCGAAAACACCCTGGTAATGCTCGGGCGACAGGATCAAGCACAGCCGAAAAGTATGCATAAGGGCGCTGCTTATCGCCGTGCATCTGCACTAAGACTGATAATGCACATCCATCTTTCTCATGCACATACAACGAAAAGGGTTTTGCATAATCAGGGGTCCCTAACACTGGTGCTGAACAAAGGGCCTGTCTTAATTGCTGAAAAGCAGCGTCACATTCATCTGACCAGGGGATCGGGATGGGCGTGTCTTTTGTCAAGAGCGCTAGTAATGGCTTAGCTATGTGTGAAAACCCCAATATCCACTGTCTACAAAAGGAAACAAGACCCAAAAATGCACGCACATCCTTCTGCGTGGATGGCCTTGGTGTGTCCAAAATTACTTGGATACGATCTGGTGTGAGTGCACGCCCCTCCTTAGACAAAAGGTGACCCAAATAAGTCACCTTTGGTCTACAGAATTGCAATTTCTTCCTAGAGACCTTGTGATTGTGGGATGCTAAAAAGGAAAGTAAGGCTATCGTACTGTTCTCACACAACTCCAGGGTGTCAGCCGCCAACAGGATGTCATCGACATATTGAATGAGGGCGACCCCCTCGAGTAAGACAAAGGAATCCAACTGTCGTTTCAAAGCCTGACTGTAAATACTAGGGCTTTCTGTATAGCCTTGGGGAATTCTACAAAAACGATAAGATCTATTATTTAATGTGAACCCAAAAAGAAATCGGCTATCAGGGTGAATGGGAATAGAGAAGAAGGCATTTTTCAAATCAATCACCGAGAACACGGTCGCCGTAGGCGGGACCAAGGTAAGCAACGTCGTGATATCAGAAACCACCGGGTACTGAGGTATCACGATCTTGTTCACCTCCCTCAAATCAATTATGAACCGATAAACCTTTGCATCCGTGTCCTTTTTCAGAATAGGGAGAATCGGACTGTTACAGATATTATAGGGAACTTCTTCCACTACCCCCACTGCGATCAAGTCTTGCACAATCTGAATGAGAGCCTCCTCGCCCTCCTGGGAAATACGATACTGTGGGAGGCGCGGTAGTACCGCCCCCTCCTGGACACTAATGTGGACCGGAGGAATCACCATTTGTCCGACATCTGTGTCCGATGTCGCCCATAAAGTTTGGGGGAGGGTAGCCAACAACGCATCCTCTGAGATCGTGCACATCCGCCCAGAGCGGGGGTAGTTGTCATTTAAAATCACCCTCACACCCTCAGGGGAACAGCGAATTGTAGCCCTAAAATGCTTTAACATATCAAGGCCCATAATGTTATCCGGTGTGTACGGAGCAAGCAGAAACGGACAAGGCGCAGAAAAACAATCAACTTTAAATGCAAGGGGCTGTGAAAGAGGGCTTCGGGAAAGTGTACCGTCAAACCCTACCGATGTAACTATTGAGCCGGATGGGGGAGCCCCCGGAACCAAGTACCTAGACAATGCACTACGTGTCGCTCCTGTATCCACTAGGAACTGATCAGTAGAACCTAAAACCTCAGCCGATACATAAGGACCCGTCTGATCGACCGGCACCTCAACTGATTCGGACCCCCATCCTACGCATTCCTATGCATGCTGAGAATCGTGATATCGCAAGCGATCGCTGTCCGATACATGATACTGGTGCTGGCGATCGAAAACATTTGAGCTATCTCGGTGCTGTCCAGCAGTATCGAAACGGACATTATCGTTGGAATTCCCTCTAAAGTTCGAGAAGCCCCCTCTACCTCTCGGCCCACCCGGAGTGTGCCCCTGACGCGAAGCACGCAACGCTGGGCAATCCCTGGCCCAATGGCCCAACTGCTTGCAATACGCACACTGGTTCCTATTCAAATCAGATCGGCCCGAAGGGGGACCATAAGATCCGCCCCTTCCTCTATTATTATTACCCCGGCGGGGCGGGCCATATACTTGTGCTAACATCACTTTGGTTTTAAGATCTTTCGATTTCTTCTCCTCCTGGCCCTTCGCCTCGTGCTCCTGACGCTCATAATACTGGGCGATGGTCAGAAGGGCCGTCGGTGTCGCGGAGGACCAAGAACTCTCACTCGCTTTTAACCGGGCCGCAACTGCTGGCAGCAGATTAGCCACATATTTGTCCGCGAAAAGGTGGCGGCCCGTGTCGTCAGTAAGCGACTGGCCACTAAAATCATGGAACGTTTCCTCAAAACGCGTAAAGAAGTCCGCGACTGACTCGTCAACTTTCTGTTTACATGCTGCTAACATATTCCAGTCAATCTTTTTAGGGGGGATAATCGTCTTCAACTTAGCCACAATAGCCGCAGGGAGATCTAAAATATTCTGGGGTGGTTTCTGTGCGGGCTTCCGTTCCCTATCCTCATCCTCAAGGTCAGACCACCGGGCCTTGAAGGCAACCGCATCATCTACCTTCCGGACAGAGCGCCACGTATCCGGCGGTAGGATAAGGCCAAAGAACAGGTCTATATCCGCCAGGGTCATAATGCAAGAATTCAAGGCCCCCTCGACTTCTTCATAGAAGGCCGCTGGATTCTTGCGGGGGTCAGGCAGCGCATTCTTTAATGCCATAACATCGGCCCTATGCCATGGAGTATAAACCCAGTTATATACAAAATATCCCCTTGCATCGGCGGAGTTAACATCCGAGCTAGTCCCCGCTCCTTTAGGAGGAACATACAAAGGCGCCGCCTGTCGCATTGGTTTAGCATGCACTATGTCATCCTTATCTGACTGGGAGGCGGATGGGTGGCCCCCTGCTGCAGACGAATCCGACTGCTTCTCCTCCTCCGTTTGTTGACGTGCTTTCTCTCTAAGGGCCAGTACCTCGTCCCGCAAAGCGAACAGCCGCCGAGCCGCCTCAGAAGCCTTAGGGGGAGAAAAAACACCATTACGTAATGCTCCGGCATCCAAAGACACGTCGTCAGGCTCAAAGACACTAGAATATTTTCGGAAAGCTGCAATTACTTCTTCTGAAAAATGAGACAGAAAATACACCCTCTCTCTATCTTGCCACGACCCCCAAGCATGGAACAACTCATCCATAGACATCTTGCCCTTAAGTGCACGGAGGGAAAGTTTCCGGAGCTCAGCCATATGCTCGGCCGATAACATGGACCGTGTGTCGACCTTACCCGGAGCCGGGCCAGAATCTTGCGGCCGTGGAGCAGATGCGCCAACATAAGGGGGCGGAGAGCGATCTAGTAAATAAAAATCGTCATCAGGATTATTAAGGACAGGATAAAGCGGCTGACGAACAACATATTGACCCGAAACTTGTAGCCTACGCTCTTTCTCTTGTCTGTCCGTTTGCTCTTTATCCTCCCGACGCTTCGCTTCCTGCGCTCGCACATGATCATTCTTTCGCTGCTCCTTATCAAACAGCGCTTTCTCATGTTTCTCTCGCTCACGCACTTCCTTCACCCATAATCGCACACACTCAAACATATCCGGACGAGCACGTCGCTTACACATACACTGTTCCACATACTCAATCTTACGTATATCAAACGATCCATACAAAGGCCATCGCAACTCAGGATCCTTCCTAGTATATTTCCTCCATAACGTGCTGTACATTATGGAAGAAAGACCATGCTTCACGTACATATCCCTATTAGGAGTCCCCTCTGGGGGAGCTGGAGCAGATTCCTCGAGGTTCAACCGGTTCCCAAGACAGCAACACCACTTACGGAGTGCGCTGAAAGCAGGCATGCTAGGAATAATGCAAAATATGCAGTATTATCAAGAAAAATGGCACTTAATCGTTGCGCCGTTCAAAGTTTACACAGCTCCGGAGAAATTTCTCCACATTACCTGCCTATATGTGTTGCAACGCATATATTTTCACAAAGACAAATTCAAAATATGACTAGTCACCATCAATCAAACTCAAATAGCCAGACCAGGCTTCAAAACTCGGAGCAAGTACCGTACAACGGTTCTTACCAATCAAGAGTCCAGGTTCCAACTGCCAAGCTCCACAATCGCCCAAACGGCTCTCACGGCAGGACCGACAGAAGAGATCTCAGTCGATGACCGGCGCTACCCAGATGGTCAGCTCGGAAGGGAAGGAAGAAAAACCTCGGGATGCCAGGGCTAAGACGCCGCTGGCAGTGATCACGTCCCCGGCCAAACTCCTCACCTTCGTCGCGACCAGTCCTTCGAGCATCCGAGTCGCCGATGAGCCCCACGTGACGGGCGCCAATTGATGAATACAAGCCCCAGCTAGGCCCGCAAGAGACAAGGGTTCGCTCTTCTGTAACGAAATCTATAAGGAAGTTGGCACGGAAACTGCAAAGTACAAAAACAACGTTTATTAACCCTTAAGGGTGGTCCTACAATCCACACAACACTCTTCAGTATTGCAAGGAGTAGCACAAAGAACTTGCATACACAGTCCCCTTTTATACACAGCGAAGGGGCTCATGAGTGGGTGGATACCACTAAGTTGAAGAACATTACCATTTAGGGTCATTCTCGATACCAAATCAATACATGGGCGGAGCTAACACACTCCTTGGGCCCGCGAAAACACATGGTCAAGCAAAGCTAATTATAACAGATGTGGTCAAGTCTGGGCATGCGCCAGATGGACGAGAGAGAGCTATTTATAACTGTTGCTAGGCAGATTACAAGAGCAACTAACACAGAGGTCGGACTCTCCTCGTGGTGAGCACGTGGCAGCATGTCAATACAAAATGGAGTTCGGACTTCGGCCAACATAATGGGGAAAACACGATAAAAGGGGAACACCAATGTTTTCAGTAAATGCTTAATCACATTCTGCCTTAATTTACAACAACCACTTTTCAGCTCAATGGATGCGTCACTCTAGTTTTAAGCAAATATTCCCCTTCCACGTATTGCAGACTCCACCAGACTTACCCTGGACGCTAACATCACAACATCTGAGGTAATCAAGTAATCAAGGGCATAGCCAACAACAAAACCCCAGGCCTCGATGGGTTACCCCTAGAATATTACGCTACATTTTCCTCATCCCTCGTCCCTGTCTCACTGAGATGTTTGAGGTAGCCCTCCAACTTGGTGAGCTCCTGAAATCTCTCCAGGACTCCCTCCTGGTCTCAATTCCCCATCCCAACTGAGATTCCACACACCTAGGGTCCCATTGCCATCCTTGGGGCAGACTACAACATTTTGGGAAAGATCCTTGTCACCAGGTACACCCAGATTCTCCCAGAGCTTATACACATGGATCAGAACGGGATCGTCCCAGGCTAAAGCACCTCTCAAAATATTAGGTGTCTTTTTCATGTACAGGACCAGATCCAAGGGCGATTCCCACATGCCGCCTGCCTCATATTAGATCGAGTGAATGCATTCAACATGTTGACATGGGAATATCTTTTCTTGGTGCTGGCCCGTATGGGCATGGGGCAGTGGCTGCTCACCTATGCCACCTTCATGGTGGGCTGAGGTACCAGGCAGGGGTGTCCACTCTCCCCACTGCTCTTTGCGATGGAGCTCCTTGCCATTCGACTGCACAGGGAAGGCCAGGAGTGGGGAACGCACTTAGAAGACAGGATGCATGATGTATCTTTATCTATGGATGACCCACTGTTATACCTCTAGGATGTGACAACTGATCTCTACCCGCTTCACAATGCCTTAAACACCTTTTCTGAGACTGCGGGTTTCCAGGTTAACTGGGCAAAGTTGGCAATCTATCCTCTTCGCCCCAGCCAACCACCGTGAACCATACGCCTTCGCGAAGTGCAACTTCGCTGGTGTAGTTAGGCGATTCTGTATCTGGGAGTCCGACTTTATTATATCCTGTCTGACTTCTACAAGGGGAACCTCTGCAGGGCCATAGCCAGCATCAGATCTTTTGCCAGCCTATGCCCCTGTCTGTAAAAATTACATTGGCTTAAATGACCCTCTTGCCTCGCCTTTTATATCATTTTGCGAATTTAGGGCCTGATTCACAGAACAAACTTAAGACAAAATCCTAAACTTAGTACCATTTTAGTATTCACACAATGCACTTACTACTTCTGGTATTCACAGAATGAACTTACTACTTTTGCGATTCACAGAATAAACTTACTACTTTTGCTATTCACAGAATGGATTTAAGACTACTAACTTTACGTCCGCACTCGGGCCGGAAATTCCGGCCCGGAAGCGGGGCTTCTGGCCCGGAGGCGGAGCTTCCGGCCCAGAGGCGGGGCTTCCGGCCCGGAGGCGGAGCTTCCGGCCCAGAGGTGGAGAGTTTAAATCTCTGCCACTGGCCGGAATCCCCACCTCCGGGCCGGAAGCTCCGCCTCCGGGCCGGAAGCCCCGCCTCCGGCCCGGAAGCTCCGCCTCCGGGCCGGAGTTTCCGGCCCGAGTGCGGACGTAAAGTTAGTAGTCTTAAATCCATTCTGTGAATAGCAAAAGTAGTAAGTTTATTCTGTGAATCGCAAAAGTAGTAAGTTCATTCTGTGAATACCAGAAGTAGTAAGTGCATTCTGTGAATACCAAAATGGTACTAAGTTTAGGATTTTGTCTTAAGTTTGTTCTGTGAATCGGGCCCTTACCCATTATATGGCTGAAGTCATTGTTTAATGAACTGGACAGACTATTGTGTACACTCATCTGGGGAAATGGGTATCGTCAAGTTGCTCTAAAGAAGCAACAGCTCCCGGTAGGCAAAGGATTTCTGAGTGCCCCCTCATTCATAATGATGAACAAGTGATGATTCCAGTAGCCACAATCCGGGCTTTCTCCTCACAAAGGTTTCCCTGGCCTTACAAGTAGTGGTGGCATGCTCCTGTATGATCCATATACATTGCCTCGCGAACAAAGTTCTGGCGTATGCACCAGTGACCCTTGATTGGTCTCCCACAGTTTTCATGTTATTATTTGCCCCAGTACATGAGATCCTGGACTAACCGATTGCTGATCACAGTGGGAGACCTATTCTCTGATGGTCAGTCTCTCACCTTCGATCAGTTCCTTACCCACCGCCAACTCCACGTCAGTTTTTGAATCCTCTGGGGTGTACTTTGGAGGCGGAACCCGCCACACATCCGGTGTTGCAGGCCTTACTTACTATAGGTGAGTGCTGCCATCAGATTAGATGGCTGTATGAAGCCACTCGCTAACTCATAGATGGTCCACTTACAACACTATGAAATAACAGGGAAGATGACATTGGGAGAGTATTCCATGATAAGCAGTGGACACAAGCATTAGAGTTCCCCCAGCAGGTTTCCCGGAACTCACGGTTAAAAAATAACCAATTCTTTATATTACATAGAGCGTACATTTCTCCTGCCCAACTAAAGACTCTACTTCCCGGATACGCAGATTGGCTGTCCCCAGCGTCAGACTCCTGACATAGACACAGACTTCACAGATATGCTTTGGTCCTGTCAGGCACTACAAAGCCATTGGCAATACCTACACAATACTCTAGAAGAGATCACAGAGCTGCCTGATCCCCACACATGGGAAGCATGCGCCTTAGACATTTTAAGCACCGGAAGCAATATAAAGTACGTCTACGATTTGCAGCAATGCCACTTTTTGCCAAACGCACAGTTACACTCCAGTGGCGGTCACCAACAGCCCCATCTGTGTTGGTCTGACCTGGCAAGTTGGTGGGTTCAAAGGAGGAAGCCCTCCGCTATGAAGAGGTCCGCCATCTACGCAAACAAACTATCTCCCCTCAATCAGATACACTTCTCATGCATTTTCTACAGACAGTAGGACATGACAAACTCCCCCGTGAACTACAAGAACCAGTCCATGGATTATCACCTGTCATGTGCGCTGGACACAGAAGCCCCATTTGGTAACCTGGATTACTACACTACTTTCCACTCTTTCTAAAATGTATGGCGGGGGACCCTGTGAGACCCCTTTCCTGTATCCCTACCCCATCTCCCAAACAAGTCGCATAGCCCTGCAGATTTTGCCCAAACCTGTCTAGTGCTAACTCCTAAGTGAACACAATATTTCTCTTTCTTGACAGTAATGATTTGCCACCGCCATCTCCTACTCATACCTTCCTCCTTCCCCAGTTCTTTTTCTCACCCGCTGTTAGTGCAACAGAGACAAGGCACACATAGTTCTCACTGGTTTCCCCAGTCAAATCCTACACGTTTCTCTTTTAAGTTACACCTGGTGAAATATGTATGTATCGTTATATATGTTTTTACTATCTCGCCATGTACCCCTCAGGTGTATTTTCTCACAATGTATCTGTGGATGACCTGCCTTGCTGCTTGTGCTGTTAATTAACCCTGGGCTGAGTTCGCGTAGTCGCGCTACGCAGAATTCCGCGAAGCTGAAAAAAAACTCAGCGAGCTACGTGAATTTCCGCAAGCTCGCCGAGTTGCTTATTCCGCTCATTCACGATGCGTTTTTCCTGTTCGGGAACGCATATTGCGTGTTCGGGGATGCATTTTGCGTGCTCGGGGGGAAATATCACGCAAACGTCACCACACCAATGGGCGCGGCCATCTTGTTTTTCACTTTTGTTATGGTTCTGGGCCTGTTATTCTAAATTCCCTATATCTTTTCAATCCGTTTGTTCGAGAAACTTTTTTTGATCTTTTTTATTTATTATTTATCGCTCTCTATTCCTGATTGTATATTTTGCGTTTTTTCCTACTTTTTGTGTGTTTTTACTGCGTTTTTCACTCTTTTTCTATTACTTGCCTTTTTCATTTCTTTTACTCACTTTCTTGGTTCCAACCTTTTCTTTTCCGCCCCCCCCCCACCCCCCGCCGCCTACCCAGAACCATGGCGAAGGACCAGGGGAAGACTAGGAGGGCTCGGAGTGAGAGCCGCGACCGCCTTCCTTGCGGAAGGTGGCACCCACAATGGGTGCACGTATGGGCCTTATTCAGTAAAGTGGAGGTAGCCGCACTGTTTTTTTTTATCCAGCGTCACCTCCCCTGGCAGCAGGCGGCAGGCCTGGGTCCGTGTACGGGCTCCGAGAGCGTCACCGGCGGTGGGCAAGGGTGGGCCGGACTGCCCGGCGCACCCATAACCAATAGACGCACTGGTGGTCTGATATCCTGGACCTGGAGCCTGACCTGCTAGGTGTTGAGGACCCGGGGCTTGGTGAGTAGCTATTTATACTACTATTTTGTGTACTTCTGTTCTAACTGTTATTGTGATTGCGAATATTATTTTTTTCGCAGATAGCTAACATGCTGCTGCTGCTTACATGCAGGTAAGGTAACCTATGTTTACAAATCTTATAGCATGTGATTGTTACTTCTAGACAGGTGCTCTGAGCTACTAACTAATTGTTGTACTTGTTTGCAACTTTGCATTCACTTGGGCTGGTTATGTAAGAGAGGTTAGAGAATTTAAGTTAGGTAGGTATTTAATCCACATTGGAAAGACTCCAGTCCTTTCATTTGTCGTCTCAAGCTGTCCTGTCTCCTGTCACTGAGATAGTGGTAGTAGTTAGTTAGTTAGTATTATTTGGTAATTTAGCCGTCTGCGTCGAAACTCGTTAGTGACGTGTCTTCTCACATGACTTCTAGGGGTGGGCGGAATTTGCGAAATTAACTTTCGCAAATTATCGCAAAAATGTTTAAAATTATCGCAAACAAGCGGAAATATCGCGAAGATGCGGAAGTTTTTTTCCGGCATGTTCGCGAGATTTTCTGCATGGTTGCGGGTCGCCAACTTACCCATGTGGTTGCTTGCGGGCGCGGCCATCTTGTTTTGAGTTTTCTCGCGGTGCATGATCGCGAGAAGAAAGACGTGATCGCGCGACGCATGACGTCACTGCGGGCGTGAACTGTCGCGAGACAGCGCAAACGGCTAAAAACAATACAACATCTCATGGAGAACGTGACCGGATCAAGAAAACTTGTCGGCGAACGCAGGGATTCAGGTAAGGCGATCGCGCGCGCGCGAGAATGTATTATTTTATAGCGCGAGCAAGAAACAAATTATCGCCAAGCTGCGGAAACCGGAATTTTTGACATTTTCGCGCTCTCCGCGGAACGCGAAAATGTAAAATTATCACAATTTCCGCGAACGGAACGAAATTTTCGCCCAGGCCTAATGACTTCAGTCCAAGTAGAACCTTTTGCAGTTCTTATAGTCAGTGAATAGCAACCAACTAATTTGGTGTATGCAATTATGCATGCGTCCATCTATGCATTACGAAGAATAAATGCAGACTTAGTAATTGGCCCGTCAAAGGGGGTTGTTGGAGTTGAGACTGTCTGAGACATGATTGGGAATGAGATCTCAACTTAGAAGCAAATATAAATCATTCTAAAGTCAGGAATAGGTGGGCTAGGTATGTTTAGGATTCAGGAATCAGAATTGAACTGTGGAATAATAATGATCGGATGGTACTCAACTGCGATACATACTAGTCGACTACTACTAGTCGAATTAGCCGATGTGATTGATTTAGCATAGGTCAATGTTATTGCAATTGGCGTTTCCTGTCTAAAAATATTTTTAGAGCAATTATATTTATATGTTTACCACAAATCATTTATCTCTTTACATGATCAGCATTAAGGGGCAAGAAGAAGACTGGGGCAGCTGACATTGCAGCAGTTGCGAGTGCTGGAGGGCCCTCCCAGGAGCTGTAGGAAGTGGCCTCAGGCGCAGATGGCTCTGCTGCTCGCCCCAGTAAGTCCTCCTGGTGTTGTAATATATTAATATTTCCCTAACTTTTACAGCTCTATTATTTCCATTTCCTAATTTTAATTTTTCCAAAATCATCTTCAATCTATCTCTTTCTAAATTCTTGTTTTTGCTCCACCATTACCTACTACTAAGTGCTACTACTAACATTGTTTCTTCTAGTGTCTGTTTTTATTTTTACATCAAATCAAACTATATCTACTTACCTCTGCTCTGACTATTAGACAGTCTGTCTGTAGCTTGCTTTCTTCTGGGTTTCACTAAGCTTTCTCTCTCCCCTTATGTGGATTGCCTAGTAGTGGTACTGTAAGATTCAGAGAACCCATTGGTCCTAGGCTACTACTAGTACTAGTATGGACTCCGTACTATTACTAGTAGGACTAATGTGCTGTGCAGATTGCACATTGCATGCCCAAGACAAGTAAGGTATATCTGCAAGTTTCTGAATTGTGAGATGAGAAGGCTTTAGTTTCTTTTACTCTCTCATCATGCTCAATCAGTAATGGTGGTCACTCAAGTTGAACAGGAGCAGGACCCCCCAAAGTGTTGTATTTTACTTTTTCTAATCCAGTCCTAGTGCTTTTTTTAGTAGCAGCAATTGATGGTGAACACTAAACAACTGTTACCGTGCACCATGGCTGGAAGGAAGTATGAGGAGTAGGAGGACGGCACCATTTCCAACTAAGTGAAACCTCATGTCCGCCTAGTTGGCCACTCTTTCTTCGTTTCAAAAAATGAGATTCACCATAGCTCTAGTCACTGAGTCCAGTCCTATGGGTTGCCCTCTTCTTGAGAGGCTTTTCAAAAATTCACCAACAAAATGCCCAACCGGATATTATTTAGTTATCTTTGATAGGACATACTGTCTACTGTACTCTAGTATACGAATTGTAAATAGTGATGTGTGTGGTGTATATCTATTATTAATTATGTATTTTCAATCTTGCTAATGAAAACAATAAATAAATAGGGGAGGCGTATATGTCATCTAAAAAAAAAAAAAATTTTCTTCTCCAGGCGTACCGTCCACCAGTGCCGGGGCCAGTGGTGAGGGCCACCATGCCACTCCGGAGGGATCAGATGCAGCAGCCACAGAGGGTGAGCCAGCAGCAGTGGTGGGCAGTGGTAAGTCATATTCCTTACTTATTGAAAATAATAAATACACTTACTGCAAGGGTGTACACTCAGTACTAGTACACTGTACTTCTGCTGAGGCTAAGTTGTTGCTTGTGAACACTGAACAGTTGAAGAAGACACCCTGGCCTTTACTTAAACATTGTATGTATGTATGTCCCGCACGCCATTTTAGATCAAGTTTTTCGTAAAGTATTCCATTGAGGGGAGCTATCTCGGAGTGCGCTTCATCCTGGTAGCGCCAAAGTAATGTCCATAAATTTGCTGATAGGAGAGACGGATGAAGCGGCCTTTGCAACTTTTTCAAGTAAGATTAACGGCACGCTAGTTTTTTCGTTCCAAATAAAGGTTAGAAGTAGTACTGAATATTTAGATGAATGCTTCGTGTTTAGACGGATGGTAAATTTTTTGGAGTAATATGATGGATTAGTACATCGGGGGTAAAACCGTGATTATGTGTTGAATATCTTTTTAGCGGGAAAGCGGTATAGTTGGGAGCGTTAAGATCGGCCACTTACATGGATATATTGTTGTTTAAATGACAGTTCAGGTGAAAAGTTATACACTATTGTAACAGCATTTATGTGATTCTTAACTTTACAGATACAAACCCCTGACGAAGGGCAGAAGGTGCCCGAAATGCATTGGGGTAAACATCTTGTATTTCTCACAAGAAACTGGGATCCTAACATGCTGTATCAAAGGCGTTGAGCATAACACATGCATTTGAATATTGGAGATCACCGGTTTCACAATTTGCATAAACGAACAATAAAATGATGATCTTATAATTAAACGAGTTGAAATTTTGAATGAAATCGATTTAGATGATTTTATCATCTTCACATGGTGTGAGCATCTCGGGACTGATATTACCCATATCAGCAACTTTATGGACATTACTTTGGCGCTACCAGGATGAAGCGCACTCCGAGATAGCTCCCCTCAATGGAATACTTTACGAAAAACTTGATCTAAAATGGCGTGCGGGACATACATACATACAATTATTTCTCTGTCATCCTACTTTGAACCAGCACCCAAACAACGATGAACTTAAATTGATTAAAGATGGACTCTATTTCGCGATCAAATAATGTTGATTATCATACATTGCCATTACTCTTGGTGTATTTAAAATGTCATTACCGAGGTTCACCGCATTGTTTATATTGTCTGTATTTTTATTCTTATTCATGTTTTGGGTAAATTGTATCTTCAACCTAAATCGCATTTAATTGACCACTCAGGGCAGGGCAGGGTATTAAAATTTAAATCACGACTACCTATAGGAACTTGAGTAGATGGACCAATAGACAGCTTGAGGGAATTATGGGAGTTGTATGCTAAGTAACATCGAGGAGTTTAGTTAAAGCCGCCATTCAGGTGAGGGTGATTACAACAAGGGTTACAAAACGATCGCATCACGTGGTAAAGTGAAAGGGACGTAATCTCCATAGGAGAGACGGATGAAGCGGCCTTTGCAACTTTTTCAAGTAAGATTAGCGGCACGCTAGTTTTTTCGTTCCAAATAAAGGTTAGAAGTAGTACTGAATATTTAGATGAATGCTTCGTGTTTAGACGGATGGTAACTTTTTTGGAGTAATATGATGGATTAGTACATCGGGGGTAAAACCGTGATTATGTGTTGAATATCTTTTTAGCAGGAAAGCAGTATAGTTGGGAGCGTTAAGATCGGCCACTTACATGGATATATTGTTGTTTAAATGACAGTTCAGGTGAAAAGTTATACACTATTGTAACAGCATTTATGTGATTCTTAACTTCACAGATACAAACCCCTGACGAAGGGCAGAAGGTGCCCGAAATGCATTGGGTTAAACATCTTGTATTTCTCACAAGAAACTGGGATCCTAACATGCTGTATCAAAGGCGTTGAGCATAATACATGCATTTGAATATTGGAGATCACCGGTTTCACAATTTGCATAAACGAACAATAAAATGATGATCTTATAATTAAACGAGTTGAAATTTTGAATGAAATCGATTTAGATGATTTTATCATCTTCACATGGTGTGAGCATCTCGGGACTGATATTACCCATATCAGCAACTTTATGGACTTTACTTAAACATTAGCATTAGTGGAGGGGTTGAGTAGCTAATGGCATATTCTATCTTCAACTCAGCAAAGACAGTTTTATGACGAAGACAAACAGTCAGACGACATGTATGACAGGCAGAGAAAGATGCGTGGGTGAAGGAAGGGGCCCCAGGATGCATAGGTGGCGGATGAAGATGATAGGAATAGGATGCATGGGTAGTTGAAGGATGAGTGAAAAAGTAAAAGAGAAAGCAGAAAGGATGCCTATCTGTGTGGGTGAAACTGTATGGGTGAAAGGAATCCTCCGGGGGGGGGGTGTTGAGGGGTCAAACTCTAAGGCAAGCAAGGATGCATTACATGGGTGGTGGTTGGTTATATCTAAATGTATGTTGTTGTCGGTAAAAGCCGGTTTTTGATAGCCATGTTTGGATGGATGGATGCCTGGATGGTATCAAAGTAGGTGAAAACAGAGTCAGAATTGATGATGAGAATGTTAAAGAATATTAAACCGTGCCGGAGTACCAAAGCCAAGGTTGAAGAAGATTAAGAATAAAATAATAATAATGCTAGAAGAGGAATGCACTGAATGTAAATGAAAAAACAACCCCTGGGAAGAACAAGGACTATTTTTTGCAAGGTTTTCAAATGTTTGAGGTTGTACTTGTATTTCAGAATGGAATACTCCCTTGATTCACAGTAGTTTGCAAGCATAACATATGTATTGTGCATGACTAAATATTTACCCTACCCATAATCACCTCCCTCCGACTCCGAGGCCCACTTCCACTCCAGTCCCCTCCCTGTGTCAGCCATGGGTGGCCTATCGGCTGCATGGTAACTAGTACTTACAAAACACTCAGTATGTCATCATCATCATCATCATCACCACGTGAGTGACATGATGTTGTGCCGCCGTTTCTCATCATCATCTGCTGCCTTATTTTAGTAGTGTAGTCAGGGTGAAAGGGAAATTGAGCATTTGCAATTGATTTAACAGAGTATGGCCATGATGGAAATATATAATTGGGTATTACAACTGCCCCACATGCAGACAGTAGTAAAGTATGAGTCTGCAACACAAGTATGTCTGTCAAGGGCACAAACTGACTGAGCTGGCATGCCTACAAAATTAATTGTGCTAAACAAGAGAAAGAAAAATAATATTTCTACTATACTCCATTCTTAGTGCCTAAAAGTATAATTATCACATCCAAATCTTAGGGGCAGAGGGAGGGAAGTGAGGAGGAGAGAAGGATATGACAGCTGCTAGTGCTACTGCTACTACTGTGCCATTATAATTTTTATGTGTGTAATTTAATTTTGTGTTACTGTTTTGCTAAGAGTATTGGTTACAACAATTCTCTTTCCTTTCTTGATATAGCTACTCCTTCCCAAACCACTAGGCAGGAGTTGGTGGCCAGTGCTCGGCAAAGGAAGCTGGAGGCCATCCGGGATGAATGTCGCCGGCTGGTTGTCCTGGCAGAGGAGGAGGAGGAGGCAGTAGCTGCAGCTTCTTCCTCCAATGCCGCGGGGCCCAGGCAGCCCCCCGTGCCTCCAGTGGTATGGGACCATGTTCTGGCAGCCACCTGCCGCCCATCACCAACATCTACTGCTGCCCACCCCTGTTGTTCCTGCAGGAACGTTCGGCACTGTGTGCTCCTCAGGGTGGCGCGCCTGAAGGCCCAGCTGGAGGAAGTCCTGAAGAGAACTAACCGGCACCCCCGCCACTAGACGTCAGACTCATCATCATTACCGACCTCAGTCTTTGACTCTTGCCCCTTTGTTTTTTTTGGGGTGGGTGAGATGTTGGGACTAGTTGGGGAACCTTAGGGTTTTCTTTTTCTTGAACTTGGATATGGACATTTATTTAAATTACTGGACATTGGTTATGGGTTAGGGAGAGGGGTGGGTCAGGTATTGTGGGTTTTTCTTCTAGTTTATATTTGCTAGGGTAATACACTTATAGTTTCCCAATACATATGATATGATGCAAAACTTTTCTGGGGGAAGGTTACTCTTTTACGTCACCTTGATGTTTTTGTTTCCTCCTTTTGCTGCAGGGCCGCAGCCAGTTTTTGAAATCTGCCGATAGTGTAACATACCGACAGATAGATGTAGTACCCTCACTTGTCCTACTACTGTCAGTCTCTCCTCGTAGTCTATGCATACTGCAACTAAAACCCCTTTCTAGTATGTACTCGGAACGATGTAGGTGTGTGAATTAATTAATTTCCATAGGAAATACATTATTGACTCCCCCACACTTCTTCTCTTACCTGTGATCGATGTTTAGGTGAGGCAATAGCTGCATAGTGATGGTTTGGTTTCCTAAGGTGCCATGGTGGGTGGTGGTAGCAGTAGTAGACCGTTGCATTTGCAAAAAAATAAAATGAGACAAGTCAGTCACTTGAGGGAGACTAGGGAACGAGTAGTAGAAGTGCAGTAAGTAGTAAGTATGCAAGAAGAAGACTGCCAAACAAGAAGAAAGTGATGATGAATGATATTGATATTAAGCAATGCTAAAGTAAAATAAAACGTAATGGTGGCAGGGATAGCCTAGTACAAGTTACAACAAACTGAAGAAGTGAACTCGACCTATGAAGTGGACAAGCGTAACCTTTAGTGCTGGAAGGATGATAAATCCATGACGGCAATTAATAATTAATAATAGGTTAATATACTTATGTTCCTCTGGAAAAAACGAGAATAGTGAATACTACTGAGCAAGGGTGGGCAATGGGTAATCTAATCTGTTGCCATATATATATACTTAGAGCAGAAGAAGATCATCGCCCTGCTTGAATTAGTGTTGCCTACTTGCTTTAACCACATCTGCCCCAGCAAGTGTGGGATCAATTATTGGTGTAAATTTAATTTAGTCACACCTCAATAAATCACACAGCCCGGGTGAAGAGGGTAAGGGTTTGATGAATGGTTGGGAAGGGGTATTTGAGGGAAAGGTTTGACAAAGACAAACACTACGCATGGACAAACACAATCTTGGCAGGCAACCATCATATTCATACATTTGTTAATGGAGAAAAGGAAAAGGATGCATGATGTGGTTAATAAGTAGTACTAAGTAGACTAGTAGACAGACAGTAGTGGAGAAGTGTGGCTCAATGATTAGAGCGGCAGACCCTGATGCAGAGGTCTGGCCCGGGACCAGGGTTCAATTCCCCGCCTCGGTGGATCTTGGGCTCAAAAATTCCACGGACCTGATAATTCTCGCCTCGGTGCCATTCCAATCATGGAGTCCCACTCTGCAACTCTGGGCAATAGCTTGCTTAATCTCCACAACGGCCCCCACAACGCTAAGGATGCCTGGCCTCCACCTTGGGGGTGCCCAGAAGTGGACGCCTCACAGGGAAAGCCAGGATGGGTTCCACAGCGGTATTCGTACAAGCGCCTTGAGACCCTTGCGGGTGAGTAGTGCGCTATACAAGTATCAATTTACAATTTTTTGTACAATTTTACAGGGCAGCAGTATATTATTAATTATTATTATTATACAATTGCCTTGCCTGTCTGCCCTCAGAGCGACCCAAATTACATACATTATATTTATGTTCTGTTGTACTGGGCTTCCTTTAAAAGCTAGCAAAGAAAATTTAAAAAAGCTGTTGGGATATAAGCAAAGACTGAGAGCAAACATAATAAACAACAACACACAGTTGTTATGATTGAAGAGAAAAATGAATCAAATTCATTAAAAGAATTAATTAAAAAATGATGAAGGATAGTAAGTTACTTTATGTTATTATCCTGGTCAAATTGGGAAGTTGCATCTCGGTATTCCTCTTGGTCCTCCCTTCCATGGACGCTCCATCCGTCAATCTTGGGTGCACCACCGCCTGTCTGGTGGATGCGGATTGGTAAGGTAAGTGTGAGTTGTTTTTCCCAGTATAGCACATCCTCACAGAAGGCGGGTCCACCTATTGAATTACTGACCCAGGCTATCGTTCGCCGGCTTCCGTGATTACTGGAGGACCTTATCCTGTTCACCTTTCGAATCCTTTATCGATTCTCTGCTCCCACCGGTTGAACCCCGGATCAGGAATGCTACGTTACGAGCGAGATTCTTCCACTTAGTAGTGTCACTGATTTCGACGGGTATCGCAGTCGATTGACTCCATTGGCCGCTCCTCAGCTGTTTACCTCGGGCTTATTCCTGGTTCCTTGGATGCCCTTGGAGATATTGGTCTCTTTAACCCCATTTACCTCAAGACTCTCGATTTCGGATCCTACTTATCGAGACACTTTTCCTGCTATTGTGGACAGACTTCTGTATTGTATCCAGCACTGCTTTATTCTTTTTCATTATTTCACATTGGAATTCCTTGTCTACTGGACCTTAAACATCAATACAGAGCTCCTGACTGAAGAAGTGTATCTCCATTACCTAGCCCACATTGTTTCTTGTATTCATTTTCTCCTCCCCGCCCTAGTGCTCCCTCATTTTAGAGCCCTGAGGAAGGTGATGGCTTCCATCTAGCCTAGCACCGAAACGCGCGTTGACACAGTGTACGACGGAACCCACAAGGTGGCACACATCTGATAATACTTATTGGATATATTGTTACCACTTACCACCACTATCATATCATTCGGATGTGGCTTCTGTTCTATTTTTTTTACTACTTTTGCATGGTATTTGTTTCATTTGGATATGTGAGAATGTGGATCGTATGGGACGTTTGATTGTTGGCAAGTATATGTATATGTCTCTATGTTCATTTTAACTGAGCCCTATGTCAGTGGGGTAGGAGATATATATGTTTATGTCTATGCTTATGTGTTTGATCATTGTATGACCTATATATCTAACTGATTTTTGTACACAGTTTACAGTTTTTCATTTGGTTCAATCTCTATTATGAGAAATATAAAGGAATAATTATTAAGATTAATAAAAATATAATAAATATTCTTTGTAGTGTACATTTTTAAATCACATTTTGCTCTTCAAAAAAAACTTATCCTTATTCTTTGGTATATTCACTTAGGTCAGGACTTTAGTTATTAGCCCTGTTCTCCTCTGGACTAACTTTGTTTCCCTTCATCTACTAGAGACGTAGTTGCGTCCTATACATATTTGTTGGCAGTTGACACTTTCTTCCCTTGTTCCGAGGGTTGGTGTTAGTTAGCACAGGGTAAAGGCCGGCCTGTAAGTTTTGATTGAAAAACAAAAGGGATATTGAAAAATCAAGCAGAAAAAAAATGCATAAATTAAAGAGTAGTGCAACAAGAACACTTTCAGGGGCGGGATGGCTAAATCATGTCTACTCTGTTTCCTGCATTAACCACGCTACAACAACAACAGGACAGAGCAGGCCCACGGCACCCACACAGCCTCCACTTAGCTTCGATATTGACTGAGGCAGATAGAGCACACATTTACAGCAACATAGCATTTTCCAAATTAAGTAACTAAATCAATGCACCTCTGTCAGTCATACCACTCCGCTACACTGACTCAACTCTACCACTACACAGACATGTAGGTCTGCTGTGGTTGTTGTTGATTGACTTGTTTACCTTTTATGCCACTTCATGAAATGCCCCGAGTTATTCCATCAATCATCTCCGATCCTACTGACTGACTGCGAAGAGTATAGTATGTGGTCATCATCATCATGGTGTACAACTCAGTCTGTAGTGTACCGAGTGAGTCCAGATTCCATATTCAAAAATGCAATGGATCGCCCTGCAGTAGAAGTACAATTTTGTTATTAAACAACAAGAAGGGAAACATTGACTTTAGTCACTTTGATTTAGTGTGGAGATTAAATACTAGTACACTTCATGCACAACAACAACAACACAAACACCAATCACTCAGAGTCAGCTTCCAATGCATGCAATCATTGCCTGTTCTCATCTTACAGGGCAGTCCCTCTCGGCTCGGAAAGGAGGATAGCTATAGTCATGTTCTTTTGGAAGGACTCGACAAGGCAGGCACAAATTTCTTGTACTTTTCTCCATCTAATGTCTGGCTTGAGGGAAATGGATTTAGGGAGAGTCAGGATGGATGGAGCGGGACTCGGAGGAGTGGATTTCTTTAATAAATGCACACAGTTGCAACTCCAATACGGCAATAAAAAGACAAGACAGTGGTGATGGATTTGTTGTGATTCGAACCAGAAAGACAGAGACACACTCAAATAATAAAAGTAAATAAGGAAGAAAGAAAGTAACAAGTTGAAAGCCTATTTGTCAGGGAAGTAGAGCTCGTCCTCAAACTCTGGTGGTTCACCCAGAAGTAGGTCATCTACCACACTAATTTTGCCACCTAAGTCACTGTCCTCCTCTTCCTCCTGTGCTTCTGGTATGGTGTAATCCGGTGGTATAAAGTGCTGATTCATTTTGATCATGGTTAACCTCTCCACGTTTTGGGGCGAGAGACTGGTCCTTTTCACTGTTACAATGGCACCAGCAGTACTGAAAACATGCTCAGAAGAGACACTTTCGACAGGGCAAGCCAGATAGTTTATCACCAGCCTTCTGAGCACTGGCCAATGGTGACTTTTCCCATACCAATACAGCAATGGATTTTGATCAGTGTAGACCTCTGTTGGGTCATCCAGATAGGCCTGGACCATCTGCTCAATGCTCAGAGGTGCCTGGTCTCTTTTGCCTTTGCATTTGCATCAGCACTGGACCTAACAAGCCCTTGCTGTAGAAACCATTCCTGTGCCAATTTTACTGGGGCTGATGATCCTGTTCTTGCTGTTGTTGATGTTGGTGGTTTTGACTGCTGTGAGCCAACCGCACTGGCCTCAGGCTCTGAAGTTGAACTTGACGCCGGGTGCCCTGCAGTAGTTGTTGGGGCTGGAGTAGCAGGGCTCTAATTTCCAGACAGTCTTTTTCAAAGTGACTGTCTACCGCAGCTATCCAAGTTTTGTACTTGGCAACATCCACTTGTGAAAAAGGACTTAATATGTTAGTGTTCAGTACTGCTTTGTACCGTGGATCCAGAATTGTGGCAGAAATGTAATGGTTGGATGACACAATCTCAGTTTGCACCCTTGTATTTTCAACTAAGCAAAGGGATAAGCTCTCCACCAACTAACATGCTTCTTTTTTTCCTCCACACCTGAGTACATTGCAGACACCCCCTTCAGCTGTTCCTGTAGCATATGCAACAATGGGATAGCTTGGCCCATAATACAGTCCTCCTTGCTGACTTCACGTGTGAAGAGCTCAAAAGGAAGTAGCCTCTCTGTCAGGCATTTAACTAAGCCCATTGGCCCATCTCAACGGTCATGCCTTTTCACACTAGTATCCCCTAGTCTTCGCATGACATATTCATTGATTGGTCTGTATTGCTCAAACAGACGTTCAAGCATGTAATAAGTTGAGTTCCAACGTGTTGGCACCTCCTGGATGAGTGCTTTAACTGGCACTCTATACTTACATTGAATGATCCTCAGCTGCTTCCGGGCTTTAAAAGAATGGCTGAATGTGTGCATATTCTTCTGCAGGTGGTCAGTAAGTTGCTGACTCTGTATTCTTTTTTCAGAAAGTCTTAAACAATGATGTTAATGCAGTGCGCCAAACACAGGACCCTGAAATAGCCACCATTGCCCATGACCTTAACTATATTACTGCCATTGTCCTTGGCAGCAAAACCAATGTTAAGCCCTCTCGGGTGCAGCCATTCAAAGACCTTACTGTTAAACTCATCCAAAATGTTTGTAGCAGTATGAGATTTCTCCATGGCGAACATGGCTACAGTTGCATGTTTCCGAGTGGCATTAAAAATCTCAGCAGTGCCAACACCTGCAGATATCTTTTCTCTGACCCCTACAAAAGAGATCCAGTGTGCAGTGATGCACATATAATCAGTGGCTTGGCAACTGGTCCACATGTCTGTTGTCATGTGGATACTGTGAACAGCACTCTGCGACAAAGCTTGTCCAAGCAATTCCAGCACGTCGTGATGTAGTGTTGGAATAGCAACTCTGGCAAAATAGGACCGGCTGGGAACCTTCCATTTTGGGCAGATGGCTGTCACAAATTCAAGAAAACCCACCCCTTCCACAAAAGAAAAAGATTCAGCCAGCTTCGCATTGTACAAACGTGCCATTGGGTAGTTGCGCTTGAACTGCCCCTCCGACCTAAACATGTTGAGAATGGTCGGCTGGATTTTCTTCCTTTCTGGTGCCAATGATGCAGGTGATTTCTTGATGCCAGATGTTGTTAAGCTCAACGCCGCACTTTTTTTCGTTGTGGTACTCTGTTGCCTTGGTGTTTCACTTTCAGCCTGACTCTTACTCTTGTGCCACTGAGATGTTGCTGAGGCTGATGAGGATGTGGGCGGTACCACTGCACTGTTGGGGGCAGGGCTACTTTGTGTTCCAGATAAAATAACACCCTCTTGTTCACCTTCCACCGCGATCGTATCTTCTACTTCTTCATCACCACCAACAGCAATGGGTGCAGTTATACTTTTTTGGCCTTTAAGTTGTTCCTCCCACTGGATCAAGTGGTTTGTTTTCAGATGGGTTGTTTGGCCTCCAGTACCATAGTTTGTACAGAGCTTACCCAACTAACACCTTGATTACAAATGGAGCATATAGCAACGTTCTCCTCCTTACTTCTAACCGAAAAGAAGTCCCAAACTGGGGATGTGAATTTTCTCAAGCTGAAAGGAGGTGCCACTTGCAATGCCGGATGAACTGGAGGGTCGGCGTGGAATTTGCAGCAGAACTCGATGGACTAACGCTCCTTCTCTTTAACTTTGCTGTTGTCACTGCAGTTTTTGCTTAGAAAGACAAGAAAACTCTTGATTTTAATTTTACTGTATTATCTTGTGTGCTTTTAATTCTGTGTGGGAACTTACTTGGGGGAGTGCATCACGAAGCTCTTGGCTTCTACCTCGCGCTTTTTGTCAGCCCTCACTTCTTGGTGGTGCCACTTAGAGCTGCCATTTTAGCCAGTGCGTGCTCTAGTGGTTGCAAAGGGCCGAGGATTCAAATGAGCACGGCGCGAGCGCGCGTTGCTCCCAGCATTTGAGCTTTAACTTTGCCGTTGTCACTGCAGTTTTTGCTTAGAAAGACAAGAAAAACTCTTTATTTTAATTTTACTGTATTATCTTGTGTGCTTTTAATTCTGTGTGGGAACTTACTTGGGGGAGTGCATCACAAAGCTCTTGGCTTCTACCTCGCGCTTTTTGTCAGCCCTCACTTCCTGGTGGTGCCACTTAGAGCCGCCATTTTAGCCAGTGCGTGCTCTAGTGGTTGCAAAGGGCCGAGGCTTCAAATGCGCACGGCGCGAGCGCGCGTTGCACCCAGCATTTGAGCTTTAACTTTGCCGTTGTCACTGCAGTTTTTGCTTAGAAAGACAAGAAAAACTCTTTATTTTAATTTTACTGTATTATCTTATGTGCTTTGAATTCTGTGTGGGAACTTACTTGGGGGAGTGCATCACGAAGCTCTTGGCTTCTACCTCGCGCTTTTTGTCAGCCCTCGCTTCCTGGTGGTGCCACTTAGAGCCACCATTTTAGCCAGTGCGTGCTCTAGTGGTTGCAAAGGGCCGAGGCTTCAAATGCGCACGGCGCGAGCGCGCAGCGGGCGTGCCGCTGGCGCGCCCAAGGCGCGCTCAAGGCAAACCCGTCTGCGCCCGTCAGCGTCCCGGCAGCGGCCAGCGCCAGCCTTTATGCCAGTGACGGTATTTCGAATTCTGCTAAACTCATTCAGTATAATCATAATGAACTATTAGCACTTAACGATCCCTCTAGTTGCTGTATGAGATGGGATGCCGCACTAAACAGCTCCCATTTCTGCATGAAGTGCGGACTTGCTTTATCTCTGTCCCCTATCCCTTCTGTGGAACAGCATGGGGTTGGTAAGGCACAGTCCACTATCAAGGCAGCCCTTATCAACGCTTGTTCGATATCTAAACACTGTCAGGACATCTTTGAGCTGCTTACTGATGCTTCTCTTGATATTCTCTTTTTGACTGAAACCTGGCTCACTCAATCCTCTGGTCCAGTTATCGAATTAGCCATCCCTGCCGGCTTCAAAATCGCCTGTGCCGATCATAAAAATGGGCGGGGAGGAGGTGTGGCAGTTGTTGTCAAAGAGGAATGGGAGTGTAGTTTTTCTGAACTTGTGGATTCTCTTGAAGTAGAAGCTCTGGATTTTTGCATAAACGTCTCCCCCCATTATTATTTGGGTGGGATTGTGCTATACCGCCCCCCTGGCCCTTTAGGCCCTTTCCCTACGTTGTTGGACACTTGGATTTTACCTAGAGCTGTGCGCTACTCCCATTTTTTGCTCCTTGGGGACTGTAATATCCACATGGACAACTCTGATGGGAGTGATACACGCAACTTTTTAGCCTTCTTGCACTCCGCCGATCTGGTTCAATATGTTTCTTCTCTGACTCAAAGTGGTGGCCATACGCTCGACATAGTTTGGTCCAGCTTGCCTTTGTTGGTGAACCCTCCGCTGCCCGTCACTTGGTCTGATCACTATTTAGTTTCCTTCGCTTGGAATATTGCCAAGGGTCCTTCTTCGTCTAGGCCTCGCTGTGCGATCACCCATAGGGCTCCTCATAAGATCGACCCTGTAGCTCTATGCACCGCGCTAGCCGACTGTCTGCCACACCTCCCAGAAGATTTGGACCTGGCTCTGGGGCAGTTAAATGACTGGATCAATAAGGTGGTTTGTGATCTTTCGCCTCAGGTTGGACCTCGACGCCCTAATATGCCATTGCCCAACCCTTGGTTTACGCCTTTGCTCAAATCTCAGAAACAACAGTGCAAACGGCTTGAAAGAAGATGGAGACAGAATTACAATTCATCTGATAAGATGGAATTGAAAAATGCCCAAAAAATCTACTATGCGGCAATTATTGCTGCGAAAAGATGCTATTATTCGGACCGTATCGCCATGTCGGGTAATAATGCCAAGGCATTATTTAACATTGTAAAAAGTTATGTTTCTCCTAAAGCTTTGAACAATGTACACACACCCTCTCTTATCTGGTGTGAAGAGCTTTCTGACTTTTTTCTGTCTAAAGTTAGATCTCTTCAACTGCTCTTTGATACACCAGCAGCCCAGACCTTGCAGCCTTATGCGGATTCCTATTCCCCTTCTGATATTGTAATTTCTTTCTCCTCCTTTTCAACCATATCCCTTGAGGAGTCTCTGGCTGCCCTGACCGCTTTAAAGTCTGGCTCCACTCTTGATCCGTGTCCCGCAATAATTTTGGCTCGCACGGCTCATATCATTCATCCTTTGGTGAACCAGCTGTTAAATACATCTCTAGGGTCAGCCACGGTTCCTCCCTCATGGAAGCAGGCCATGCTGGTCCCTCTTATAAAAGAGCCGATGCTTGATCCTCATTTTCTTTCCAGCTATCGGCCTATCTCTTTGCTGCCGGGTGTGGCCAAAGTTTGTGAGAAACTCGTGAACAAACAACTCACTGCCTGTATTGAACAACACGGCCTGTTACATACTTCCCAATCGGGTTTTCGTGCTTCTTACAGCACTGAATCTGCCTTGGTGGAAATCTCAGAGGCTATCCGGGAGTCGTTAGATGCTAGGGGCAGGGCAATTTTGGTCCTTTTGGACCTATCTGCCGCTTTTGATACCGTCTCCCATGCCCTCCTCCTGGCCCGATTGCAGAGGCTTGGTATCATCGGTGCCGCATGAAAATGGCTTAAGTCCTTCCTGGCCGGTAGAACCCAGCAAGTATGGATCCCTCCTTTTACTTCTACCACCCAAGCTGTTCTAACAGGGGTCCCTCAGGGATCCATACTGAGTCCTCTGTTATTTAATCTTTACATGACCTCGCTTATCCAGCTTGCTGAGGACTTTGGCGCTAAAGTTGTAGCATATGCTGAAGATACCCAGCTTTTGTTTACTTGGAAAAAGCACGAGTCTAGTACTGACCACGTTAGATCCTGCCTGTCTGCGGTGTTCAACTGGTTTACTTCGGCTCAGCTGAAATGTAATGAAGATAAAACAGAGATACTGTTTTTTGGGGACTTCCCCTCTCTGTTTCTTCATGACTGTTGGCCCGCCGATGTTCTACCTCCATCCCCTTCGGGTCTTCCTGTGAAGAACCTGGGGATCTGGTTTATGAAAAACTGAGCTTTAATAATCAAATCAGCAAATTTACAGGTACCTGTTTTGGCATTTTAAAGATGCTCAAAAAATGTCTGCCCCTGTTGCCCCTTTCCACCAAAGAAACAGTAATTAGGGCCTTGGTCACCTCCCGTCTCGATTATGCCAATGCATTATATGTAGGTCTTCCTGGCTACCTAATGGATAAATTGCAGGTAGTGCAGAATGCTGCTGTGCGGCTGTTGTTGGACCTTCCCAAACACATCAGCGTTAGGCAACATCTCCGTAAGTTGCATTGGTTGCCGCTAAAAGCTAGGGTCATGTTTAAGCCTCTGGTGACGACCCATGCAGCACTATACGAATACAGCCCTTGGTACCTGCGGAAACGTTTTTCATTCTATGTTCCGGGCAGACACCTGCGTTCCTCGAACTCGTGCCTGGCTTCTGTGCCCAAAATTCGTTTGAAAAGAAAGGGTGGCAGTTCATTGTCTTATTTGGCGGCTAAGTCTTGGAACTCCCTTCCTCTGGAGCTCCGTAGCCTTCAAAACCCCGCTTTGTTCAGGAAACAACTTAAAACTTTTCTGTTTCATTAGTCTATTCTCCTTCTTCTTCACTGTCCTCTTTTGCTGGTCGCGCCGGGACACTCTTCTGAGTTGCCGTGCGGGTTATAAATCATCAATAACATAACATAACATTCTCCTTGCTGGGGATATGGAAGACAATGGGTCTTCTGAAAGAGTGGCTTGCTCTTCTGCCTCTGCAGGAAGCTCGATTTCCTGAACTACCTCTACTACAGGAGGAACAACTTCTATTGTGGGCGGTGGTTGCGGCTGTTTTTGTCCACTTATCTGAGTTTCCTGTGTTGATTTGGTACTACTTTGCGATAACGATAAGTCAATTTCAACATCGCTGCTCGTTGTCATTGTCGTGATGAGACTGGCTGCCTCTGCCACAGACATGGGCTTGGGCCTAGGTTGGTGGGGTGGGTCCATTGATGCGGGGGTGCTGCTCCTAGCTTGATCCCCAGACACCCCTGATACAGGCGCAATTTTTGGTTTCCCAAAAAATATCTTGGTCAGCACACCAGAAGTGGTAAGTGGCGCTTCCTTCTTCTTCTCACTGGCAACGTTCTTGGTACTGGAGGACCTGGTACCTTTGTTTGGGGCCATCTTCTTCAGATGTCAGCAGCACGCAGTGGCATAAGTTGAAGAGATGTCAATGTTCACACGTCACGTGTGCAGCAGGACTTCTGTCTGGCAGTACAATGGATGTAGACGCCTCCTCCTCTTTTGTGCACCTAAATGCAAAGCAGTAAGAAGAACATCAGTGAAACGTGGCATTTATTGTTGTGGTTAAATTTACTACTAGTACAAACTAAAAAATACAACATATAACTTAGTGTGTGGTCAATCACACTTGTTAGTGTTATTATTAAATTGTATTAACTGTGTTATTAAAAAAACATATCAGTGTAGCCATTTGTGAGACTTTGACAGCAAAGGCTTTCGTGGTGTACTGTCTACACTCAGGAAGGATAGGAAAGAAGAAGAACAAAAACAAAAATACAAATGTAAGGGAACCTGTTTAACATTGTGAATGTGATTGTGCATCACGTGGTATGCAGCATAATTCAGGAAGCTGCAGCTGGCAACGGGGATGGAAGCAGTAAGCCAAGAGGAACAAAGGAAAGATATGCCGGCCTATGGCAAAAACAGCACACTAACTACCACCACAAAATGGCCACCAGCCACATGGTCACTCACACAACAACAAACAGGAGGCCTGTAAATCAATGAATTCGAGTAGGCTTTTATGGCCAGACAAAGGAGGCATGCCAAACAACACAGCTTTAATGCAACAATGCAAAAACGAAAATCCACAGGGCTAAAAGAGGTTTCACAACAGCGACTCCACACACATCCAACAAAGGCATTTATTTAACACACATGAAAAAAGTAAAATGCCCCCCAAAAACAAATTTTGCAATTCGATCCAATGTCATCCATGCCCTAAATGATGTTTAAATTCAACAGACACCACAGAAACAGTTGTTTCATGCACCCATGAGTAGCTCTAGCCTACTGGCTGAAAAAGGTCTATTGACAGAGTAGGCCACATAGTGAAGTGAATCAATTCAAATCAATAATATTGTAAATGTATTATAAAATGTAGTGAACTGTCCTGCATTTTTTTGCTGACTAAAAAAAAATTGCATGCAAAAAACACCAAGGGCAAGTTATGGCCACCACAAAGAAAGCTTGCTGTCGCGTGGCAAAAGTGCATTGGCTGCCTGTACAAAATGGTCGCCAGCCACATGGCCAGGCCATAACAACAACAACAAAGGGAAGACAGACAATGCAGGCCTATGGCAAAAGCAGACTGACTGGCTTCACAAAATGGCCACCATCCACATGGCCAGGCCACCACAACCACAAGAAAGGGAAGACAGACAATGCAGGCCTATGGCATAAGCACACTGGCTGGCTTCACAAAATTGCCGCCAGCAACATAGCCAGGCCACCACAAAACAAGAAAGGAAAGACAGAAAATGTAGGCCTATGGAAAAAGCACACTGGCAGGCATCACAAAATGGCCGCCAGCCACATGGCCAGACCACAACAAGAAGAAGCATTAAGCCAAGAGGAACAAAGGAAAGACATGCAGGCCTATGGCGAAAGCAGCACACTAACTATCACCACAAAATGGCCACCAGCCACATGGTCCCTCACACAATAAGAAGCTGGAGGCCTGTAAAATAATTAACTCAAGCAGGCCTATATTGCCAGACACAGGAGGCATGCTAAACAACACAGCTTTAATGCAACAATGCAAAAACGAAAATCCACAGGGCTAAAAAAGGTTTTAAGCTACGCAACAACCACACCACACACATCCAACCAAGCCATTTACTTAACACACACGAAAAAAGTGAAATACCCCCCCAAAAACACATTTTGCAATTAATCCAATGCCATCCATGCCCTAAATGATGTTTAAATTCAACAGACACCACAGAAACAGTTGTTTCATGCACACATGAGTAACTCTGGGCCTACTGGCTGAAAGGCCTATTGGCAGACTACTGGGCTAGTAAATTAAATAAATGTTGCAAATTGATTGCAAAAGTTGGAGAAAATGTAGTGAACTTTGCAACATGTTTCCTTTATAAAAGGAAACTAGTAGAACAAGCATTTGCAATGCAATAGGTCTCGCATTTACGCAAGTTTAAGCTATTGGTATTGTAAATGACGATGCCTTTTATTTATGTATTAAAATCCAAAAAATAAATAAAAGGCAGTGTCATTTACAATGCCAAGAGCTCAAACTCGTGCAAAAGTGAGACCTATTGCCTGGTGGCCATCTCCTTGTCCCCTGATATGCTGCGATGCAAGGTCACTGACCTATTGCATAGAGACATTCACAACTTGTTACAATGACTTATTTTATCTAGCAAGAACTAGATGCTGAGGTGACCTTACTGGGAGCTCTAAGATCTGGATAACATGAGGGCTAGCTCTGCATTCATGAGCTTTAAGTAGCAACGCTGATCGGGGGACCTGTCACCTTTTGGAAAGAAGGCCTAAAAAACGAGACACTTATGTGCGGGTGAAGGGTGGGAGGGGGACCCGGTGAGCTCATAAAGGAGGGGTCCAAATGGAGTGTGGCCCCTTCCTGGGCTCTCTTCAATTATACGACCAAACTGCCAATGTATCTTCTCTGTAAACAAAACAGCCAGATGGCAATTAGGATAGCAATGTTATTTCTGTTGTCACTAAATGTGCAGTGCAGGAAAAAGGTGGCTCCTTACCACACGTATGAAAGACGATGGAGTAATCTTCCTCTATCCACGCCCATCCTGCCACCTCACTGGACGATGATAGAGGGACTGGCATGGATGGCCCATTAAAGAGAGTGGGGGCCTCGAGAGTGGTGGAGCTGCGAAAAGGAACGCCGCGAGGCCCCAGAGGAAGGACACCTAAGGGCGCTGCCTGGGCCCTCTCTGAGGGCGGAACAGCGCTGGCCTGAGTGATGTCGGGCCTGTGTCCTGTGCTGGCAGGGACGGTGGAGCACCAGCAGTTGTGGCGCTACCCGGGCCAGTGCTGCAGGGGCTCCCGGCAACTACTGACCCCAAATCTCAGAGAGGTGCGAGTTGCCTTGTATGATCACTATGACACTGCCAGGCCCGGCCATCTTTGTGTTTAAGACTAATTCATACTGTAGAACACAATAAGTACAGGAAAGATACTCCAGGGAGTGAAATGGCCCAAGGTGTGGCTGTAGCATCAACACAGACTATGACTGCTGCCTACACTCTACATTGCAGCGACTGGGGATCCGGCGCAACGAGGAAAGCACATTGGAGTGTATAGATCACTTGTTCTCCACATTCATCTGTATACAGACACACACACACAAACAAACACATCTGCATACTGAAACAAGCAAACAAACACTTCTGGACACGGATACAGACAGGCTCACACAAACACATCAGTATACAGACACACGCACACAAACACATCTGTATACGGACACAGACACGCTCACACGGATTAACAGATGTACACATGTGTACATCAACACGTTCACTCTGACACTTAAGCACATCTGTACCACTTCCAAACCAGCATCCACGCACAATGAAACACTGTTCCAGATGTATTAGGCCAGTAACATGAGCAACAAAAATAAATGCTCACTATAAACCACCCTCAGGCAGACCCGTTAACTTCCAACCCGCTATGGAAATGCGAAGCGGCAATGCAGGTAGAAGATTTTTACCTGGGGAGCAATTCTGGTACTGCGGCCCCTGCCGGGGCGATGGGCAGACGGGACTTCTCCTCCCTCGAAGGTGCCTCACGGAAGGGTCGGGCAGCCTTCCCAACTTTGAGCGCAGCTCCTCTTCCGGTTGTTGACGTCCTGCTGGGCGGGGTGCAAAGCTGACGGCGCTTCCTCACCGAGGCGTCCTTGGTTACCCAGCAACGGCACAGCTTCTCCAGTGACGCGGTCCTACTCCTGGAACTCAGGCTAGAGCGGTGATCGGCAGACAACAGCTGTGCGCCTACAAGCGCACCGAGCTGTATAGGTGATCCGTGGGGTCAATTAGGTGCAGGCAAAGCAGCCTCCGTGACAGACACCAGCTGGGCCCAGGATAAAACATACATCGTCGCAGGGCCGCTTAGTACAGAACTTAATATGGTGTAGAACGTGCATGCGCCGCTGCCATGTTTACGTCAGGCAGAGATGCGCGACACACAAAAAAAGTGCGAACAGTGCGGACAAAAACTGTAGTTGGTGACCACTGCTTCCGGACTACATGGAAGTCAGTTTGCCATCAACAGCCAGTCAAAACCAAGCCAACAAAAGCTATACAAACATTCCGCAAATGGCAAGCAGCAGGAGAAACTACCGTCCGCTTGCCAACATATAGAGATTACTTTAAGTCTCGCTGAAACAGCGCAAGCAGCGCATGCGCTGCCAAGGCGAGACCAAAAAATTACATACAAAGAAAAATAACTAGGCCCCTACTGAAACTACAGGCCACCCACAACAATAAATTAAAAAAAACGATGAAAAGTACAAAAATAAATGTGGTGCAATGCCCCAATCAAACAAGCAACACCAATTTTCCAACTTACTTGTAAAATCTCAAATCCAAGAGTCCTCAAATCCAATGATATATGAGAGAGAGAGAATATCACTTTATTCGATATAAAATATCATAAAAGTATGAACATTATCAGATCATCCTAAAAAATCCATCATAATACAGCATATAACATTAAAAAAGTGGGATAAAAGGGTGGAATATATACAAATAAAAGCCATAAAAAACACTTCATGTTATAGCAAAACAAAATGCTCATATATCTCAAGTGTCCAAACTCTTGTAAGGTCTTAGCAATTTGGTACGTATCAACCAAGCACAACCCAAAAATGTAGCTACTCCGCAAACCACCACCAGGGAAGAGGCATCGGTTAAAAAGAAACGTAGCGCCACCCTATGGTTCACAAAGCCCAAATTTCTACAGATAGGGCTAAGCCACTTCCTCCTTGCCGCCCTATAAGCCGGGCATGGAAAGAGGAAGTGGGGAATGGATTTGTTAGGGACGGGACAATTGGCAGATATTGAATTCTGGTTATTCCAGCCTGCTACCAAAGTGTTGAGCGGGAGGGTTCCGAACCTAAGCTTCATATAGAGCGTTCTGTCTCGTGGACATTGTAAATAATCCAAATACTGCTCAGATTTAGCCACCAGCTTATGCTCAAGAAACTGGTTAGTCAGGATACCTCGGTTGGAATTTCGAGCTTCCTCTCACTTCACCCAGTCCCAGTAGGCTTTTTTAATGATTTGTTTTGCAGGTGGAGTCTGATTGGACCATGCCTCCCCATATCCAATTTCTGTAGCCAACTGCTTTAATTTACAGATCCATTTGTTCTTATTGCCTGTATTTAGATTAATAATCTCATTCAGGGCATCAGCATAACTAGCCAGTTCAGGGGTGCGTCTCAGGCGGACCCAAAAGAGCAATGGGCGTAGCCTTACTATGTCCCTGATGGAGCGTTTGCCCAGGTCCATACGAAGTGGTAACAAGGGGGTGGAAGGAGGGAGGGAAACCAGTCCTCTTAAAAAATGATTCTCGGATTTCTCCAGGTCGCAAGTATTCTCGAACCCCCATAGCTCCGCCCCATATAGTGCTGAGGGTAGAGCCTTCCCATCGTAAACCTCAAGGGCCAAGACTACTGGTCTACGAAAGGAGAGCCGCTGTTTTCTTAGTATCGCCTCCGCCACCCTCTTATGATTAAGAAGTATTTTAGCTAGATGGCCAGTCCATTTCATCGTGTTGGTAATCCTGATGCCCAGATAGTCAAAGGAATCTACGGTGTCTAATGGCGTACCATTAAGTCAGATGCCATTCCTGAAACGTTTAGATGGGGATAGTGTCATTAATTTTGTTTTGGAGGTGTTGATTACTAAGCCCCGTGCTTCACAAAACTGGCTGAACCTATCAAGCAGCTTTTGGAGACCACTTGGGCTTTTCGACATCAAAAGGGTGTCGTCTGCAAAGAGGAGAGTAGGAGTTTTCTCCCCTGCCAGGGCTGGGGCATCTGATGGATCCTCTCTCAAATGATCAACCACCCCGTTTATATAGACGGAGAACAGAGTTGGAGCCAGAACGCAGCCCTGGCGGACTCCCCTATCCACCGCCACCCTATCTGTCAACTGGCCCTGATTGCCACACCTGATTTTTGCGTAATTCTCCTCATGGAGGCGCTTGATAATGTCAAAGATCAGAGGTGGGAAGCCCAGATCGGACAGCACGAGCCAGAGTTTGGTACGAGGGACCAGGTCGAATGCGGTCTTAAGGTCAATAAAGGCCAGATATAAACTGCCTTTCCCAATGACCACTACTTTCCAGTAGATCATAAAAAACCGAAAGACCTGGTCCATCGTACCCACCCTCTGGCTAAAGCCTGCCTGGAAGTGTGAAAGCACATTAACATCATCCATCCACGTCCTGGCCCTCATAAGGAGGACCCTGCCAACCACCTTCTGTATTACGTCGATTAAGCTAATCGGCCTGTAATTGGCAGGATCCTCCCTGTTCCCCTTTTTAAATATAGCTACCACTTCAGCGCCTTTCCAAGAATCCGGGACAGGATGGCCTCTAGCAATTAAATTCAATATGAGCAAGATGAAGTCAGCCCATAGTTTTGGTTTGTGGAGGAGGAGATCACCTGGAATGCCATCAGGGCCCGCCGCCTTCCCAGATGTTAGCCCTGTGATAACAAGGGAGACCTCATTGAGCTTAAAGAGATCGGGTGGGCTAACAGGTTCGGGGATCGCATCTAATAAGGGATCCTCCACGAATAAGGGAGGCTTATCACTGTTAGAAAGTGAATGACTATTATCCTCACAATACAAGCCAGTGAAGTGTGTATGCCACTGCTGTGCCGTGATGTGATTGGGGATCGGGTCAACACCCATACGGCTGCCTTTATCAATAAGACCCCAGAACAGTGTGGAATCTTTCAGAATGGAGGCAGATTTAAGATCCTGCCAATGCGCTTCTTCCCAAATACGCTTGGCTTGCTCAATTGTCCTAGCGTACTCTTTCCTGGCGTATCTAACAGAAGGAATGTTATTACTTTGGAGGGCTACAGTTAACATACGTCTCTTCTCCCTGCAAGCCCTTGAATACCACATATTAGAGGGCCCAGGGTTTTTTTTATACGTGTATCCTCTTCATGTGAGACCCTATGCCACTTGAGGCGTCGGTTGCTGTAAGAGGGCACTACCTCTTTTGTTGACAGTTTTGTTACATTATGTGGTTTGGAAGCTGTCCAGATATTGCTTAAAATCATGCAAAGTGGATTGTGGTCACTGTCCTGGGATGGTAGAATTTCCATATCCGCTAAATCATGCCAGAGCCGTATATCCAGCAGAATGTAGTCTATCCTTGACGGACAACTGAGTCTATTGTATGTATTGGCCCCGTACAGGTCGGAGCGTGTCCTGCCATTTACGGCTCTTAGATTGTGCTCCAATGTAAGGGCACTCAGTTGTATAGCCCTCTGAGTCCACTTCTTAATTGGGGTTAAACTAAGGGGGGGGATTGCAAATTTAGTGTCCTGCTCTCCAGTACCCAGAACATCCTCAGTACAAAGAGGTTCATAAGTGCAGTTAAAATCCCTTGCCACAATGGCAACTGAGTTGGGGTTGATGTTGGACAACTCTCTCTCTAATATTGCTATGGTTGAAGAGAATTGTGCCCCGGGAGACCCTCTAGCATAGACATTAAATATGTCCAAATTAAAACCACTTTTAGGGCCTTTCACCGTCAAATGTAAGATGTCATTTGAAGGGGTTATATGCATCGACGTTGACCAATTTAGAGAAATATTTAGCCAAATATGAAGACCCCCGCTGGTCGGCCTTTCCTTGATCTTGTAGCTGGGATGAAGTAGGTGGCAAACCCGGACTTGTGGAGGGGTACCAGGCTCCAAGTCTCTTGAAACAGGCAAATGTCTTGGCCATCTATAAATGTGTTCCACTCTGGGAGCAGCAGTTTTTTTTGCAGCCCAGCAATGTTCCAGGAGAGAAAGCGTAATGTCCCTGGACTATTGTCCACAGTTCCAGTACCTCCCACACTTGTATGCCTATTGAAATCGACCAATAGACTCCCCGGCTCCACTAGCCCTTCCCCCCTGAGATTTGGACAGAAGGCTATATCATCTTTTCTCTCCCTCTTAATTTTGGTACCGGGGACTGATGGTAAAGTTTTATCCAGTCAGTCTACTATACTTAGACTGGACTCTATTCCTTCCCCATCCAGAGACCATAGTGGAGAATTGCGAAATTGAATTGCCGAGTGCCCTGGGGGGGAGGTACAGAATTCAAGTGCCACCAGATTTTCGGCAATTTCAGCATTAAATACCTTAATCTCAATACAGTCTGTCAGCGAGCCATCTTTTTTAATCCTCGTTACTTTTGCCACATCCTCCCGTATTACCGACCTGCATCCCCTCACGTATCTTATCCAGTGGATTACTTTGTTATGGAGGGATTCTTGGCTTTCATAACTGTGGGGACTCGTATATTTTGGGACCTTAGTCATATAAATTGTAGGAATGGGGCCCCTTATGTGTGTGTTACCCCTATTGGATCCCAAACGTGGCCGGACGAACTGCTCTTCCCTGATCATAGCAGTACTGTCTAATTTAGCTCCTAGAGGGGGCCGATCTAGTACACTGCCCAATTCAAGATGTGAGTTAGATTGTCTATGAGGGATAGGAGTAACAGTGGGGAACCGGGCTTGGGACACTTGATCTTTCACTGATCCACGCCTAGCCTCCTCAGAACTCTTTTCCGCCAATACCCGACCTAAGCTGATACTAGTCGGTGTAGGGGGGGGATGGCTGGGCCAGAAGGCTTGTTCCCAAGCAAGTCCACCTTCTCCCTCAACAAAGCCAATTCCCTTTCAAGAAGTTCCACTCTCTGTCGGAGGGCATCATTCTGGGGGCCACACAGACTGCATGTTGGTGAACTAGCAGAAGGCTTGGCCGTCCCTGCTTTACTAGGGGTGGGAATTAAGCTGTTCTCTGCACAGGGATCTAAAACAGCATACCTCTTTAAACAGGGTAATTGGGCAGATAGACAATCGCTGGTAGCTTCAATAGAGACACTTAGGTCTAAAACATTTTTTGAAGATGGAGGCCCAAGAATACCCTCCACTGGTCTGTATACCTCACGAGTGGAAGGCTTTTTAGATGGTTTCTTATTGAACATTGCGGGAAAGACTCTTTCGTGTGGATGAGTTAGTACTGACATATCCACAGGCCGGTTCCCATCAACAGCTGGAGTGGTGTCAATACTAGCACCCAGAATGTCCTTGCAGGCATTCACAATGCCCTCGATCCTAGTTAGGACACAATTGCTGGCGGCGTGGGAAACTTTTTTAGCTTTTCTCCCTCTTTTACTTGGAAATGGGCCCCCTCCCTCAGTTAGCTTCCTCTTTCCCATTATAATTGTTTCACTGGACCACGGGCTAAGTACAAAGTCACTGTAATCAGCAGGAATATCTTGCCTGTGTGCCTAACCTGGAAAGAACGGCAGTACTTACAGTCATATGCTCAAAATTCAGGAGACAGAGGGAGTGCCCAGCCCGGCCTCCTTTGGCCTCTGACGGCCTAGGACGGCCCGCCCTTGTCCCGGGCTTCTCCGGGACGAGGGACCAAGCGGAGCTTTATGCGCCTCCAGGCGCTGGCAGATGACGTGCGCGGCAATCGAGGCTGATGGGATGTGAAGTCCCGGTGTGGCGGAGCCAAGCCCGGCCAATAACAACGGCGGAGCAAAGCCCGGCCCGGAGTTCAGTTGCAGCTGGAGGTCTCCGTTCGTGGGCAGAAAGGCAGAAAGGCTCAGCAAGGAAGGTCCCAGCCAAGAAAAGCGGCGGAGCGAAGCCCGGCCAGCAGTTCCTGACCCCCAGCGGAGTAGTTGGATCACAGGGGACTCGGCCCCAGGCAGAGATTTATGCGCCTCCAGGCGCTGGCAGATGACGTGCGCGGCAATCGAGGCTGATGGGATGTGAAGTCCCGGTGTGGCGGAGCCAAGCCCGGCCAATAACAACTGCGGAGCAAAGCCCGGCCCGGAGTTCAGTTGCAGCTGGAGGTCTCAGTTCATGGGCAGAAAGGTAGAAAGGCTCAGCAAGGAAGGTCCCAGCCAAGAAAAGCGGCGGAGCGAAGCCCGGCCAGCAGTTCTTGACCCCCAGCGGAATAGTTGGATCACAATGATATATGATGCAGCAGACACAAAGAGGGATCCTTCCAGCTCCAAATCCATATGAAAAGTGAACAGGAGATGGAAAAAGCACTGGGAGGAGTATGCTGGACAGGAACAGGAAGTTGGAGACACTGGGGCACTTCCTTCCTCTAAATTATTATTATTTTTTTTAAAAGGACTCCTTGCACAAAAGAGTACATCCAAATGTCAATCCGAGAAGTTTTTTTTCATCCAAATCATCATTTCGAGAAGGTTTTATGCTGCTCGAGAGATATTCTTCTCCAGCTTGCAAATTCTGTGTGTTCGGCATCACGATCTTCACTGAACTTCCACCAGAAGTCCGATGGCGCATCCGCATGACGTGTTCGCGACTGCACACAATCGCGGGACCATGCGGCTGGCTACCAAATCTTGTGGTGCACGCGAACGGATTGAAAATCTTGGCGCTGAACGCAGGAGTTTTCCGCCCAGGGTTACTGTTTAAAAGATAAAACCCAATAAATATATTTAAAAAATAAAATATAGAAATTCTCTCAATAGATATTACAGAAGGGTCTGAGAAATAGATTCATATATAATCCCAGGAAATGAGAGAGAATCTCCAAAAGAAAAAGAACAAAAAAAAACATAATATGAGAGATCAAGACATACGAGAAATAGTAAAAGTAGATGGACAACAATAATCTCCTTGTGCAAAAAAGTTCATATTAATTACTTAAATACTCATCAAAACACATAAGTGAATAATATCTACATTCAAAAAAGTATATTAGAAATCGCCATTAATAAATTCTAAATATATAATCAAAAAGTGTTGATATTAAATATAATTTCAAAGCGCTGACTGACCAAAAACTCCAAATATTGTAAATAACCACTCTTAAAACATATAAGTTTACAGGAGCTCCACTTCAACGAAAATCTATTACTTTTGCTTTATAGATTGTTTGGATATATATTACAGGCCATGATGAAGGCATTTTTAGACATATTGGCCTATCTTAATTGAGAGGATAAACTTTCAAATGTTCATATCATTACCCCTTGCACTTTTTCTTGGTATGACTGGTGAAATACTTTGAAGGGGCTTGGTGGAAAAACTAAAAGAGATGGAAATGAAGGAAAATAAAAAAATAGTATTCAGTCCTGAGTGATATACATGACTATATATGGAGTGTGAGGATGCAACAGTGTGATCTGGAATGTGGCTTGTAGTACCTGAATGTGTGATGTATGTGGATACAAGTTACTGTTACAGGCTTTAGAATCACGGACAGTTTCACTGCTCTTTCTGTCCTCTATGATATTACTTAATAAACCATCATTGAATTCAGTGGTGACTGATACAGGTAAGAGTGGTGGGGCGGGGTGGGGGTAGGGTGAATTCGACAGATGATGTGATAAAATTAAATAAAAAAATTAATAAAACCACTTACCTTGCTCTCACCACATTGCCGCGTCGGCGACACGGCGAGCGCAAGGTATGTGGTTTTATACATTTTTTTATTTAATTTTACCTATCCCGTCTTCTGTCGACTTCACCCCCCAACCCTGCCCCTGTCCCGCCTCACCATTCTTACCTGTGCCAGCCACCATTGATTGAATATACCCAGTATCTTGCTCCTTATAACACAATGAGGTGAGGAATCAGAGAGGTTTCTGCTGATTCAGAAGGTGCTATTGATGGCAGAAGCGTGTTCAGTGCAACATTTCTGTATGATATAGACATATTGAAAGCACACAAAAAAGGAACCTAAAAGCATTATTGTAAGCTTACAATGTTTTTGAGGATTTTTTTTGGTTTCTTCGTAGACAATGGTGTTATTTTTGCAGCACACTGGGAAGATTCCAGAAGAGAGGGAGGATTGGCTTTAACTGTATTAGCATAGATGGATATTTTAGAAGACGAGTGTGTTTCTGCCTTAAGAAAGGGACTCTAGAAGTGCAACATAGTCCCGCACAGTCAACACTCAGATATTCTCTGCTGTGACTAACATACTAGAAGAGGTGGTTTAGTTTGTACTAAAAGGTATTTTGGTTGAAATATGTATATTTAGAATGTGATTAATAAAGTTGCGTAACAATTTATGTATTAACGTGACAAGAGAAAATAACCTGAAATGTCGTATTTTTAAATACTTAATTAGGATGTGTGCAACTAATGTTTAATTAGTAATTTGAATTAATCATCTGCAAATGCATTTACACTGAGTCGTTTATGATTCATTGCATTTACTCATGCCTTAAGGAGCTGCATTTATTTTATGAGTAAAAAGGTGTCCATATTCTGTAACTTGGTGCACACGTTAACTTAGCAAACTAGGCCTCAAGAAGTAATTTGTTCAGTTGCTGCTCACAATAAGATTGAAAGTAATTCACGTTTAGCCTTCAAGTATGGAAAGCATGCTGCTGAGTAGTTTCTATTGCAGGTGTGGAGAAGCCTCATTATTTAGAATAAAGGAGTTTTGTTTTCGTAGATAGAAAAGCATGAGAAGTAGTAGTCAGCCAAGGGAATCCCGACAACATGTGAGGAGAGGAGTTTTCATGGGAAAGGAATGGCCAAGGACGAGAAGAGATAATGTGCTATCTGGCTGAGAAAAGGTGCTGAAGTATCCAGTTGGAGAGCTATGGAAATTTACAGAGGAGGAGCCACATAAGAGTGTTACGTCGACCGCAGATGATATTATATGCTGTGTCTAGTTAGTGTGAGAGTCCATCTTAGGTTTCCTTAGAGAGTTGACTCATGCTACTGCTTAAGTAGCTTTGAGCTACTTGACCCATTATTGGAGTGTTTCTACTGAAAACTCTGAAGGCTGACACCGTTATTCTTTCCTTATTTGATTATGTCCTTACGTAACGTATTTGGCAACGCAGCCGGCCCCCAAATGATCTAAGAGTGGTCATAGTAAATAATAGACCACCCAATCAACCAGAGCAATTAGTATGGGGTCAGGGTAATAGGTTCTTCCCCCTACAGCATTTCGTGGAGGATTGTGACTGGAACTTTAGGCCCATTTCCCCCTGGAATGAGGGGTCTTCTCTAAACCTGAGAATCCTGAGCTGGAATATCCATGGGTAAGGGAGAGCATCTGCAGGTGTCCTGACACTATCTTCCACTAAGGTGATTAAGAGTTTAGTGGAGGTTATAAGTGTGTCAAGTGGCATGCAATTCTCAGTAGTTGAATTGAGCATGAGTGATAACATTCTTAGATTCTTCCTTCTTATAAATGTCTATATCTCTAAAGAAGATCATCGACAAATGAAAGGGTAGCTGGAACTATTTGAATCTCCTTTTCAGCACCTCTGAGCAAAATACCCGGAAGCAGTCATGAGAATGTCCAGAGATGTCAATGCTCATCTCTTCCCTGAACAGCTGGACCTGCAGCTGAAGGAAGTTTTGGAATCTTATAACATTCCCACAGTGCAATTTCCTACTGATGTCATCAAAAAGGAGCCCAAAGTTATGAGACAATGGTTGGCGTATCATCGTTGGATTTATTTAAATGGACGATTTAAAAATGATTCACCAGCAGCAGCAACTTTCTGGCAGGGCCAGTCCTCTGGCCCTATTGACTATATATTTACGTCCTTTTGGTAGTTCAATCTTTTTCAGATTTTTGAGGTGACAAAGTATGAGGGTAGTGACCATTGGGCAACTACTGCAATTCTTGACTTGTGCGAGCTAGAGTCACTTGACAGGGTATTGGAATGTCCTATCCGCATAGGCTCTCAACACGCTTGGATTCTATTCATCTGCAACAGTTAGCCGCCCTCCAACTAGAGGAGAAGATTGATATCCCTCCAACTATGTTGATGATGTAATTGTGTGGTACTATAAAATGGTATGCCAAATTTTGGGTTGTATCACAGTAAACATAAGGAAGAAGGGTATGTGTACAGACTCTCGCCCCAATAGTGGGGTTGGTTTGATTCTGCCTGCCAAGAGCTGAAGTATTGGTGAGACGGAGAGCAAGCCTCAGACAGGTTCTGTATTTTAGAGCAAGTCCATATTTTACAAGCCTTTGTAGATATGAATTTGCGACAAAAACCAAGAGTGGATGCATGAGAATTCCCATGCACCACTCATGGAACATCTCCCTGAGACAAAGTAACACAAGGCAACACAATACACTGTTACTTTTTTTTTTTTTCACAAAGCAACGCAAATAGCAATTTGCACGGCTTTGTAAAATCCCAACAAGTACTTTGTGTTGGGTATGTGTGAAAAAATATCATGCAAACATGACTCAAAATCTTTGTCAGTCTAACCTTATTTATTATAATAAGATAAGGAGAAAAGGAGCCCAAATTACAACATTGGAGCAGTTTTCAATGACAACACAAAAACATGCCCCTTCATTGACTATCACATTTCCTGGTTGGCCAGTGGACTACAGCCATGTTTTTTCCGCTAGAGGTACATACCTCTAAACAAATAATTATGCCCCATAAGAGGGGGTCAAACACAAGGAGATGATGGACGGAGCGCTGAATCTTTTCAGACACTCACACTCACCCCCAGTCACAGATCTGGGTAGAATCCATCATCGTTCTTTGGCTCACTTTGCCACCTCAGTTCAGACACAGCTATATGCAAATCAGTGTTGACACAGTGCCTCATGGGAACAGTACAGTCCGAACTGCCAAGCCAGGTCTTCCCTAAACCGGAAACAAGCATTCTGGGACAGGTTTCGGGGAAACACCCCTTATCAGCCAGACTAGCTTGAATCCAGTGGCAAAGTGAGCAAGGGACCCACATCTGAGCATACCCAGCCAACTTAGTGCGAACAAAGCAAACACAAGGAGATGATGGACAGAGTGCTGAAACGTTTCAGACACTCGCCCCCAGTCACAGATCTGTGTAGAATCCATCATCGTTCTTTAGCTCACTTCGCCACCTCAGTTTGGACCCAGCTATATACAAATCAGTCTTGACCCTGTGCCTTTTGGGAACAGTACAGCCCAAACTGCCAAGCCAGGTCTTCCCTGAACCGGAAACAAGCATCCTGGGACGTTTTCGGGTAAACACCCCTCATCAGACAGGCTAGCTTGAATCCAGTGGCAAAGTGAGCAAGGGACCCACGTTTGGGCATACCCTACCAAATTAGGGTGAACAAAGCAAACACAAGAAGATGATGGACGGAGTGCTGAAACGTTTCAGACACTCACCTCTAATTAGAGGTCTGGGTAGAATCCATCATCGTTCTTTAGCTCACTTCGCCACCTCAGCTCAGACACGGGGGGTCAGCATATTTCCCTGGGGTGGTCACCCACCCGATAACAAAAATTAATAATGGCTGCCATTTGTTATCCCCAGGGGGGCACAATCGTGGCCTCCATGGGGTGCAATTGCACCCCCCAGGGGAAAACATACATCAGTATTTATGTGTTTGTCCCCCTGAGAGGGGTAAGCTCATTTCTCACGGGGGACCAACATCCCAAACACAGGCAAAATAAAAACATTTTTGCCACCATTTTGTTTTTCCCTGGGGGTGTGATTGCACATTCCATAGGGGCACGATCACACCCTCCCCAATGGCTAATCATACATCCATATTCATTTATTTGCCCCGTTTGAGAGGATGGCCCAATTTTCTGGCAGGCCAACCTCCCAAACACAGACACAGTGTCTGGGAGGCTTGGAAGGTTGCCCCTGGGGCACGCAATCACGCCCTCCTTGGGGATGCAATAGCACTCCTCAGGATAAAACATACATCTAAAAAATTGTATTTGCCCCCTAAGGGGATCAGCCAATTTCCCTGGGGGTCTCACCCCCCCAAAAAAACACCCAAAATGAAAATGTATTTTCTGCCATTTTGTTTTCCGTGGGGGGAGAGATAACACCCCACAGGGGAAAACAAATACATTCAAAAAAATGTATTTACCCCACATGGGAATCAAACGATTTATATTGGGACAATCCTTGGTGTCTAGTGGTTCCCTGCTCGTGGATCGCACCATGACTGTATTCCACAAGCAGGAAATTGGCTGCAAAAGCCTTACTTGGAAACGGGAGACTCTCCTTTGTCCAAGGAGTTCTCTCTTGACCCTGTGTAGGCTCTTTATGTCCTAAATTCCCCTCTGGAATGGGAGAGAGTCCTCACCTGCTGCTCCTCATTGCTGTGGTAGGGCATCTGTGACTTCAGTGTGCCACATGGGACGCTGATGCACAGAATGTTGGGAGGGTGGCAGGGCTGAAGTGGAAGTGCCTGCCCCCATCCATTTAGAAAAAAAATAATTAAAGCCTCCCTAGTGTTGGCCAATGGCTGATGTATGCACCGGGGAGGTAGTGTATGAATTGTCTGCCGGCAGACGCCCGCACTAAAGGGGTAAATTGGTTTGTACTTCTAAGGCCTTATAATTCAATTGGTAACTCAAAACGAAATGCCCACTTTCTTTTTGGTTGCAATATAAATGTTTGTCCTTTAAACTAGTTGGCATTATTGGTAATTTATGCCTCATTTGCAACCTTTTTCTGGGCTTAATTCCTTGCACCAGTCTAATTGGAATTTATGTTGCTGGCTGTCCTGATGGGATAATTATTTGTCTAGCTGCCTAGGTGGTAGATTAAAACTCCCACGAAACAACAGGTCCATTCTAGAGAGATTACATTAATCACTCCAGGGTAAAGGAGCAGGTAAAATCTTCATATTAGGAGCTCATCCCTCTCACATAACTGCCGGTTGTTTTTACATGGGAGATAGGGGGAGCAGGCTGATCTTTGGTTCCATGCACCACATTAGGTTTCTTTGAAGTAATGAATTGAAGAAATCAAACCTCAACAGAGTGGTGTGATTAAATTTTCCTCAAAGCTACCATCTTTGTTCTTCCCAGAGTACTGTGAGAGGGTTTGGGCAGCCAGTGGCCAGTTCCTTGGATGTGGCAGTTTGGTGTAGAAGTCTGATGTTGTTTCATTGGATTGGGTAGGTAGATCCCATTTTCTGGAACACTCCAACTCTGTTTCCAACCCCCTGATCAGTTTTTATAATCATCCTCTGTTGTTGAGATAGGCATGCTCATGTCTGGTTTCCCATGACCCATGGGACTTAAGACAAGACTTCTCCAGTGCTAGAGGAACTGCCTCTCTTTAAATATGGCTCTTTGGTGTGGGTTCCCCGGGGAAGCCAGGAGCTTTATTGTCTAACACACTTGAGGAGGAAGAGGACCAAGACTGCTCGGAGAATGGGAGGGGGTTCACTTGCTGACTGGTACCAGAGTGAGTGTGATGTACACGTAGTTAAGCAGGCCACATAGCTTGTGGAGAATGCCACATGTCTCTTCATCTCTATTCACTTAAAGTAAAGAATTCCCAGCAGCTGCTTCAAAAGATTTTTAAAAAGGAAATATTTACTGGCCCATAGAAGTTGAATAAAAGTAAATCCATGGGGTCGAGGGAGTGCCCCATAAACCATAGAGACTTTGTTAAAAAATGTGCACAATGCTTCTGTGTGTGCACCTGAGAGGAGGATGTACCCACATTGTTTGTAAAATGGTTTGGTTGATTCTAGGTGCTGGGTGGAACAGAGGCAGGCCCCCACAAATGCCCCAAGCATACAGAGACAAATCTTACCATAAGACCCCACAGGTTACCAGGTTACGAATTAGTGACCCTGGGAGAAGCCACTCTTTTTTTCAGATGCTCCCAGGGTTAGGATTTTGTGTTGCTTTGGAAGTGTTGTTGGATCCTTTGTGGTTAGATTCCTGAGTGAGTGCCAACTTTATAAAAAGTAAAAATATGGTTGTTAGCTGAAATGTTAATTTAGATAAAATGTTTGTACTCATATTTGTTACGCCTGTCTCAAAACCAAGAGGTCTTGCTCTGCAGTAGTGAATACTTAATTGTTTGAAATGCTGTGTTAAATTAGACATATAGACAGATAGACAGATAGATAGATAGATAGATAGATAGATAGATAGATAGATAGATAGATAGATAGATAGATAGATAGATAGATAGATAGATAGATAGATAGATAGATAGATAGATAGATAGATAGATAGATAGATAGATAGATAGATAGATAGATAGATAGATAGATAGATAGATAGATAGATAGATAGATAGATAGATAGATCTTTCCATTGGTCAAGTCAGATTTTATATTATCATTTTGAAAATAACACTGTTAGAAAGTTGTCATTTTCCTGCCTGAGCCAAATGTGACTTTCTGCCAGTGTTCGCTGTCACTCAGGATCTGAATGGCTACTTGATTAGGTTTGAAGTGGCTCCCATGACCGCTGAGACAAAGGAAGTATGGCCATCTGGGCTGTGCCCAGGTACTTAATTAATTTCAAGAAATGCCTACCCTGTCACAGACATATGTCGTTCACACGTGAATCTACCCCTTTATTGCCCTGCTCGCACAACCAGGCATCACTCCCAGTGGGAGAAAAGCTGCCCCCAGACCAGTTTTGAGTGACCACAATGTAGGGTTTCCCTATTATGATAGTCACACCTCTGGGTAGGCACAGGGAACTCTGCACAGGGGAAAAAGGTTTCTGCCATCTCGGTTTTTAGGTAGCAAAGGGCAGTGTGGGACAGCTGACAGTAAAGCACACAGGAAGTGCTACAACTAGGTCTGCTACGCTTGCAGAGTTTGAAGAATTCTGCAACTCTACATGGAGAACCCAGAGTTATCATTAAACTCCACACTCTGCAAGAGAGCAGATTTTTTTTACATTCATATAATTTTGCGCATGTGGGGAGTGTGACCAGACTTGACAGGCACTCCCGCAACGAGTAGTGCACCAGGAGGACCCTTTGTAGAGTGGCTGAGAAAGGGGGAGGGGCCTCCGATGTCTCAGCAATCCTGCTGTGGGGTACTCACTTGTGGCAACAATAGGGGTTCTTGGCCCCCAACGACCCTCAGCAGCCAAGGGAACTTCATCCCCCAACCAGTAGTGCGCCAGGAGGCCCCTTTGAAGAGTGGTTGAGAAAGGGGGCGGGTATTCGACGACGGCTCAGCAATCCTGCTGTGTGGGACCTACTTGTAACAACAATATGGGTTATTGGCCCCCAGCGACCCTCAGCAGCCAAGGGAACTTCATCCCCCAACCAGTAGTGTGCTAGGATGCCCCTTTGTAGATTGGCTGAGAAAGGGGGTGGGGGCTCCAGTGATGTCTCAGCAGTCATGCTGTGAGAGACTAACGTGTTGCAACAATAGGGGCTTTTGGCCATCAATGACCCCCAGCAGCCAAGAGGACTTCATGCCCCAACCTGTAGGTCACCAGGAGGCTCCTTTGCAGAGTGGTTGAGAAGGAGGGTGGGGTCTCGGACGACGTCTCATCAGTCTCACTGTGACAGACTTACTGGTCACAAAAATAGGGGTTCTTGGCCCCCAATGGCCCTCAGCAGCCAAGGGGACTTCATCCCCCAACCAGTAGGGCACCAAGACACACCTTTGCAGAGTGGTTGAGAAAGGTGGCAGGGTCTCTGATAACGTCTCAGCAATCCCGCTGTGGGGGACTTACTTGTGGCAACAATAGGGGTTATTGGCCCCCACTGACCCTCAGCAGCCAAGGGGACTTCATCCCTCAACAAGTAGCACCCAGGAGGCCCCTTTCCAGAGTGGTTGAGAAAGGGGGCGGGGCCCCTGACAACATCCCATTAATCCGGTTGTGGGGGACTTACTCATGGCAACACTAGGGATTCTTGGCCCCCAATGACCCTCATCAACCATGAAAACTTCACCCCCAACCAGTAGGGCACCAGGAGGCCCCTTTACAGAGTGGTTGAAAAAGGGGGTGGGCATTCGACGACTGCCGAGCAATCCTGCTGTGGAGGACTTACTTATAGCAACAATATGGGTTATAGGCCCCAGCAACCATCAGCAGCTGAGTGAATTTCATACCCGAAACAGTAGTGCACCAGGAGGCCCCTTTACAGAGTGGCTGAGAAAGGGGGCGGGGGCTCCAGTGATGTCTCAGCAGTCCTGTTGTGAGGGATTAACTTGTCGCAACAATAGGGGATTTTGGCCATCAACGACCCTCAGCAGCCAAGAGGACTTCATCCCCCAACCAGTAGGTCACCAGGAGGTCCCTTTGCAGAGTGGTTGAGAAAGAGGGTGGGGCATCAGACAACGTCTCAGCCGTCCCGCTGTGAGGGACTTACTTGTCGCAAAGTAGGGGTTCTTGGCCCCCAATGGCCCTCAGCAGCCAAGGGAACTTCATCAACCAACTAGCAGTGGGCCATGAGGCCCCTTTCCTGAGTGACTGACAAAGGGGGTAGGCATCCCACGTCTCAGCAGTCCCACTGTGGGTGACTTTCTTGTGGCAACAATAAGGGTTCTTGGCCCCCAACTATCCTCAGCAGCCTTGGGGACTTCATCTCCCAAACAGTATAATGACAGAGGGCCCCTTTGCAGGGATGTCGGAAAAAGTGCCAGGCCCTCCAGTGATGTCTCACAAGCCCCACAGTGGGGGCCTTACTTGTAGCAACAGTAGGGGTTCTTGGCCTTCAATGACCCTTAGCAGTAAAGAGGACGTCATCCCCCAATCCGTAATGTGCCCGGAGGCCCCTTTGCAGAGTGGTTGAGAAAGGGGTCAGGACCGGCTGTAGGGGGCCTACTTGTGGTAACAATAGGGGTTCTTGGCTTCCAGCAACCCTCAGCAGCCAAGGAGACTTCATCTCCCTACCAGTAGTGAGTCAGAAGGCCCATTTGCAGAGCTGTTGCAAAAGGGGACGGGGCCTCTGACGACGTCTCAGCAAGTCCGCTGTGGGGGAAATTACTTGTGGCAACAATAAGGGTTATTTGTCCTCATCAACCCTCAGCAGCCAAGGGGACTTCATTAGGGGTGGCCAAGCAATACTCCTCCCGCTCATGGAACTCTACAGAATTTGGCAGAGTTTTTCAGCAACTCCTCGGAATTCTGCAGAGTGAAACTCCACGAGCTCCACCCAGGCCTAGCCACAACTCATTCCTCATTGCATATGGAGTCGCCCGGAGTTTCTCCCACCCAGAGACTGGTGCCGAGCATAAATGCTATTTATAAAGGAACAAAAGGTCCCTTCCAGAGAATTTTTATTAATAATACATATAGAAAGCAAATGATTTCTACAGCAGCCTGAATGAAGTAGGATCTTGTATTCAGTAATTTTAATAAATATTCAAAACAACACACAAAGCCTATTGTGGCTTGGAAAGAAAAAAGAAAAAAGGAGAAACTGGACACATTTATATAAATATAAACTCAGACATTTACAGTGTGGTTATATAAATATTGAATTAACACCACATTTTTTCAGTACCCATGCTATTTAGATCTTCAATAATTCACATTTAGAATAGTCATGGTACTTTTTGGTCGACGATGTTTTGATCCCTCATTGGAATTTGGGGACCATTAGCAGGACTAAAAATATTTGCCTGAGAGAAGAAAATGCTTGTGAAGAAGAGGCCAGTTGGGCAATTACTAGTGGACAATTTTAACTGCAGCCGCAAAGGTCATATAATCCAGCAATCAGCTCAATATTGTGGAGACACAACAAGAGCTGAATAAAACCTGGTCAGTCGGTTAGCTTGGGGCAGCTGCTGATTGATATAAGGTTTGTGCCGGATGTGTCTAGTAGCGTGGGGCGCTATGGCCCATGAACCGGAATGGCTTGATATCGAAAGGCTCGCGATCGGTGAGCAGCAGTGTTACGCTGCTCCAGGCAGTGAGGTGAAGACGCGCGGTACAGGAGCAGCATTGGGCATAAATGCGGCACCCCCTATAACCTCTTCTGATCCCTGCTGGACCTGTGGGAGACAGAAGAAGGACTGCAACTTCTGTTGTGACCTGTGAGAAGAACTCAAAAGGCAGGACCTGCTCCCATTTGTTCCCAGGACTTAACAGTGCTAGTTGGCCAACTTCCTGTTAAGCTACAAGGACACATTTTTACAAGAAGCCCAACATCCTGAAATATTCCAGCTGACCAGTTCCAACCAGACCTGCCCTGAACCCAGCTGGTGCCTTCTGATGTAGCCAATACTGCAAAAACTGGGACTTAAAAAAGTTTTGACAACTTTTCTTCTGAAGAACCATTACAAGACCAAGACTGCCGTCGAGCTGAAGCTGTCAATGTCAAATCACTGGTCAGATCAAACTTGCTGGTCTTTCTCACTAAAGGAGATCTGTCTTCCTGAAAAGTTTCTAAGTATGAATGTACAAGGTTTCACCAAGAGTGACACCGAGTCAAAGACAATAGATGTCAAGAAATTACTGGGTACAGACAGGGGGTTTTCAACCCTTCGTCTATAACCGCAACAGCACCCTGCTCTTAAGCTACCTACTATTGTCTAACCTAACTCGGATCCAGCTTGTAGCTTGCCCCACCGACAATTCATTTAAAACCACCCTTTCTCCAGGAGAATTCTGAGCCTGAAGGTAACTCTTTGACTGGGACCAACCTGAGCATTGTATCGGACTCGAGTCATCATGGTTGGCGTTAAACTTTACTTTTGTCCCGGAGTAGGACAACCAGTTGATCATGGGTGACGCTTACTGCTTTTTGGTGCTAAAATGTAATTTGGATTTTAGAAATTCACATGTCTGGTTCCCCTTAGTGGATTTTTGGTATTTTGGAGTCATTTCTTTATTAAAATATTCTCTATGTTTATAAACTGGAGTGGAATTTTTATTGTGTTGTGTTTTCAACTTTGTATCTGATTTTGTACTCCTACATCCTTTACACATAATCTTACGTTAGGCCTGTTTGCTTAGTTCCATAGCTATCAGAAAGTGAGCCCAGATTTAAATTATTGAAACCTTTACTGGACCTAACAAGAATAGTGGCATTATTACTTGTGGTGGACTACCATTCACCCTAACTAATAAGACACTTTCCAGCAATTGCCCAATAAGAAAAACTGCAATTAATGAAATAGATTTAAAGAATACTGTTTTGAGTAGGTGTTTTGGATGAGGTTACAATTAATATTAATTACTTTTTTTTTTAAATCATCTGTAGTTAAATTATTCAAGAACCTTTCTTTAGCATCAAAGTTTGGATTGTGTTTAGGCTAAGGATACTATGTTTTGTATATATAGAATATTTGTATTGAGCAAAACTAGCCAAAAGGCTATGGAGCACTGAACTTGGTTAAAGGCAATGATGCAGTCAAGAGGTTTGCACAATTAGAGGAAAAATGGGTACTGGATTGAAAAGTCCTAGAGATTCTAAAGTTCCTTTAGAAGGTACCTTCAATGTCAGAAAGCTGGATTATCTGAAATGTGATGGGTGAGGAAAAAGCCCAACCTATACCTACACAATTTAAGGCATTAAGTGAATGAGGCCTTTGAGAAGGAAAGAGAAAGAATAAGAAAAAGTTATGGAAATTCAGTTAGTTGATGGCTCAAATCAAAGTTGGGCACGCAGACAAAAGCATGGAGAGAAGACATGATACTGGGTGTGGGTGTGCTCTCTGCAATATTTAGACAGATACAAAGAAAACTGAGAATAAATCTGATGATTCTAAAAACGAGAAACAATAACAGGCAAAGAAAATTATTCTGATGAGGAGGAGGATTTCTTAATCAATCAATCAGGATTTATAAAGTGTGGCTAATCACCCAATAGCATATGCAGGAGCTTGCAGGCCCCAGAGGCATATTCGAACAGCTAGGTCTTGAGGGCTAGTCAGAATTCCAGGAGTGAGGTGATGGTCCGAAGGTGCAAAGGGAAGCTATTGCAGGCCTTTGCTGTGATGTGGGAGAAGGAGCGTCCTCCACTTCTTCTTTGTTAGATGCGGGGAGTATGGGCATGTGAGAGGGAAGCAGAGCATAGTCATCTCGATGGTTGCTGGAAGTTCAGGCGGTGGTTAATGTAGTCTGGTCCTTGGTTGTGTAGAGGTTTATATGCATGGGTCAGCACCTTGAATTGGCATCTCTTCTGTACGGGGAGCCAGTAGAGTTTCCTGAGGTGGGTTTGTCGGGGGAGGGTAAGGATGAGTCTGGCTGCAGCATTCTGTATGGTCTGAAGTCTCTGTAGGAGGTGTGTGGCAATTCCTACGTAGAGAGCATTGCCATAGACCAGTGGGCTGGTGATGAGGGTGTGTGTCACGGTGCTTCTTGTGCGTAGGGTTAGCCACTTGAAAAGCCTACGTAGCATACGCAGAGTGAGGAACCAGACGCGGGAGATGGAGTTGATCTGTGATTTCATGGTGAGCTTGTTGTCAATTATGGTTTTGAGGTTTCTGGCGTGGTTGGAGGGAGTGGGTGTGGGCCCTACTTCTGATGGCCACCAGGAGTCTTTCCATGTGTTGCTGCTGTTGCCAAAGATCAGTACTTCTGCCTTGTCCATGTTCAGCTGCTGGCAGTTGTTCTTCAGCCAGTTGGTGATATTTCTCATGCATGTGTGGAAGTTGATTCTGGTGGTGGTGGGGTCGTCCGTGAGTGAGAGGATTTGATTTGATTTTAAATATTACTTATTAAGCGCGTGAATGCCGTGGTGTCTTGGCGCTGACTGTGACACATGGATAACTAGCATGAGACTCTAAAGCTGTAGATTTGAGAGAACAACCAGGTTTTCAGCTCCTTCCTAAACATCATCCGGTTAGGTTGAAGTCACAATGTGAATGACAGCTTGCGGCCCCCCCCATCTTGCCTTGCATATTTTTGGAATACACACGAGGCCCTTCGTAGAGAGAGTACAGTGTAAAAAGTTTCCGCACCTCCCCAGATATTCCTCCATAGAGGGCCTTGTGTACTATACAAAGAGCCTTAAAATTAGCTCTTTGCTGAACGGGAAGCCAGTGTAAAGCTCAGATAGCCTCTGATATGGGGCGTCCCTTAGGGATGTTCATGAGCAGTCTTGCAGCAGCGTTTTGCAGTGATTGCATCTTCCTCTCCTGTGCCTTGTCAATTCCCACAAAGAGCGCATTGCAGTAGTCAAGTTTGGATAGAAAAAGTGCCACTACAACGGTCTTTTGAAGTTTATATGCAATGAACGGGAACATTTTCCTCAATGTTTTTAGGAGGAAGAAACAGGAGGAAGTTAGCTGGTTGACTTGGGCCGACAGATTAAGCTGCTCATCCAGAATCACCCCCAGGTTCTTAACCTTAGTACCTGGACTAGGACAGACTCCCGCCTCCATAGGCCATCAGTTGTTGTTCCATAGCGGAGATACCTTACCAAATTCTAGGACCTCAGTTTTGTCCGTGTTTATTTTCAGGAAATTCAGGCTCATACAGTTCATGATGTCCTTCAGACATGCATGAACACTGTTAGCCACTACTTCTGATGGTTTGGAAACCGAGATTGTGAGCTGCGAATCATCGGCATACATAATCAAGGAAAACCATGCTTCCTGACTAGGGTGGCCAATGAGGACACGTAGATGTTGAAGAGAGTTGGTAACAAGGCAGATCCCTGCGGGACACCACAGGGGAGCTGAAAGGTTCCGGACTGTAAATTCTCCCAGTGTATGCTTTGTTCCCTGTTTTCTAGGAAGGAGGAGAGGAGGGTCAGAGCGGTGTCCTCCACCCCCACATCTCTTAGCCACTGTAACCAATACCGTATGATTCACGGTATCGAATGCCGCCGAGAGATCTAGTAGAATCAGGATCGCTCTGCCCCCCCATCAACTATCCTCCGAATCCACTCTGTGGCTAGCACCAGAGCTGTCTCCATAGTATGACAGGGCCTGAACCCATGTTGAGTGGGGTCCAGCAAGAGAGTCTCTTCTAGATAATGTATCAGCTCTTTATTCATGGCTTGTTCCAGTATTTTTGCTGCCAGAGGTAGCCTGGAAATTGGTCAATAGTTTTTAGGCTCTAGGGGGTCCAGGGTTGGCTTTTTAAGGATGGGCCTAATGCAGGTCTTTTTCCATTCGCTGGGATATTTACCCGTTCCTATGACTTGATTCAAAAGAGGGGTGAGATATGTGCTAATAGTCTTTGCTACTAGTTGGAACGTGGCTGGTGGGCATGGGTCAATTGGCAAGCCAGATTTTGTTGATGTCAGGAGATCAAGAACCTCCTCCATATTCAGTGCCCTGAAATGTGAAACCCTCCCAGTTGTTGTCCACACTTTTATATTTGAGGGAATATTTACTGGTGTAGTAGTAGACAGATTTAAAAGATCATTATAGATCAACTGTACTTTACTCTGGAAAAATGTGGCCATTTTGTTACATAGAGCTTGATCTGGTCTGAACTGGGCCGTATGCTGGGGTTTGACTAATGTATACACTGTTTTAAAAAGTTCCTTAGAGTAATGTCCCGCCTCTCCTATTTTAGCCGTGAAATAAGCACGTTTTGCTTCAATGATTGCTTTTTTGTAATCGTCAAAGCTACAGTTATAGGTTAACTTATGCTTAGTACTATAATCTGTCCTTCAGGTCCGTTCCCTCCTTCTGCATTCCATTTTTATGATTTTTAAATCCGGGCTATACCAAGGCACGGTTGTTGATGCTCTTTTAACTACTTTATTTGTTTCCGGGGCAATGCCATGTACAGCTGCTCTCACCCAGTTGTCAAACTGGTTGGCTGCTGTATCATTGTCACTGTCTAAAAGGGGCGGTCCAAGATTTAGGGCCTGTTCCAGGTCTTCCTTTTTTATCTTATTCCATTTCCGGACGCTCTCTTTTATAATGAGAGTAGGACGTGGTAAGCTAGGCATTTTATTAGTCACCTCAAAATAAATAGCTCTGTGGTCAGTCCAGGTTAATGTTAAGGTCTTTGTTGCAATTATGTCCGGTTGATTTGTAAAAATACCATCCAAGGTGTGACCTGCTAGATGAGTGGGTTCCCAAACTATCTGGAAGAGCCCATACGCTGCTAAATTATCTGCAAGTCTTATTGTATCTAGATTGTTCTCTAGTTCAAGGTGATAGTTGAAATCCCCTAAAATGGTGAAGAAATCTGACTCCGAGCTTAGTTCTATTGGATAGGACCTGCGAAAAAGCGGTTCTAGGCCCAGGGGGCCTATAGACAAGTAGACCTTGAAATGTGAAGTGATCATTTAATCTAAATGAGAACCGTAGTGCCTCTACTGGGAGCAACGTCGAAACCTCATGGCACAATTTTAAATCATCTCAGTAGAGCAAAGCTATACCCCCACCTCTACCCTCTGTCCTGTCCTGTTGCACCACTGCATATCCTAGAGGAAGGGCCACATTCCAATCAGGGTCAGAGCTGGCGTCAGTCCAGGTCTCGGTTAGAAAGACAATATCTGGCTTGTCCAGTTGTAGGAGGCATACAAATTCATATTTGTGTTTTACAAGTGATCGCGTGTTTAATAATATACATGTTAAAGTCTGGACTTGTATCTTGGTTTTGTTTTTCTGACCACTATTTTCATCTGTGTTATATAGAGGAGCTTGTCTGTAGTCTTGGCCTTTATTGCATTTTAAAATGCCCTTACTCCCCATGTATAGTGTGGAAGGATTCTTCCCCTCAATCCCCATTGATGGGATAAAACAGAAGCTACAGCTCGAACATTTATAGGTTTCAAGTATTGCCTCCCCCTGCCAACAATTACATGCAAGGCACTCACCATTCCGAATATCGTAAAGTTGTTGCTGACTATATCTATGAGCAAAAAATTGACCAGGGGTTCTGGCGCTGGGTGCGCTCCGGGCGCCGACAGGTGCAGACGGGCTTGCCTTTGGTGCGCCCGCTGCGCGGTCGAGCCAGCATGATCTTTATAGTGCTGGGAGGTAAAACAACTAGACCGCTGACGCTCAAGATGGCGGGCTCGCTCTAACAGGCGGCACCGCTGGTCTACGGCCAGTCAGAATTAACAGGCTGATAGTTTTAATTTCTAAAACAATTTTAAAACAATTCTAAAACCATTCTAAATACAATTTCATGAAAGTTGTGCAAGTTAGTGCAAATAACGCATTAGCAGCAAAGCGCGACCCTCGATGCTTTCAAACCCACGTATCACAGGCTGCGCGGTCGAGCCAACGTTATCTTTATAGTGCTGGGAGGTAAAACAACTAGACCGCTGACCCTCAAAAATGGCGGATGAGTTGGTTGTCAATCATCTGCATAGGAAATTATGTTGAGACCGTGGGATCCGACGATGCTGGTCAGTGGGGTCCTATATGCGTTGAAGAGCGTGGGGCTGGGGAATGAGCCCTGGAGGACACCTAAAGTGATCTGCTTAGGTTCAGCTGTGAAAGTTGGATCCTCTGGGTTTTTCCATTGAGGAAGGAGGTGATCCATCTGAGTGCGTCCCCTTGTATGCCGATGTGATGGAGTCTTTCAATCCGTGTGTGGTTGAATATGGTGCTGAAGGCTGCTGTGAGGTAGAGAAAGATCCAAGCTGCTGTTTCCCCTTAGTCGAGGAGGGTTCTAATGTCATCAGTGGCTGTGATCAGGGCAGTTTCTATGCTATGATTGCTGCGGAAGCCCGATTGGGAGGTGTTGAGTAGCTGGTTCTGCTCAAGGTGTGTTATGAGGTGATTGTTGATGATCTTTTCCAGTTCCTTCACTGGGAATGGGAGCAGGGAGATTGGCCAGTTGTTTTTGAGTTCCTTGGGGCCGGCAGATGCTTTTTAAGTAGTGGTCTGACTTTGGTGTGTTTCCAGGTATCGGGAAATGTTGCGTTGGTGATAGAGATGTTGAGTAGGGTGGTGAGTTCCTGGTCGATCCTTTGGTTTCGGAGGTTGAAGTTGTGGTGCGGACATGGGTCTGTGGGAGCTCCCGAGTGAATGGATTTCATGGTGGAGGTGGTGTTCTGGGTGGAGAGGATAATGTACCGGGAGGTCAGTGTGTGGTTTGTGTCAGTTATGGTGGTGGTGTATCTGTAGAGGAAGTCCATAGGTGTGGGTTGGGGTTTGAAGTTTCTGTATATGGTTGCGATCTTATCATGGAAGAAGTAAGCGGGGTTGTCGAACAGCTCCTGTGAGGGTGTGATGTTGCATTCACTGCCAGTTAGGTTGGAGAATTCCTTAACAATGTTGAAAAGTTCCTTGGTGTTGTTGGTGCTGATTTTGATGTGTGCGGCAAGGGCTGTCTTCTTTGTTATCTTCAGCAGGCGGTGGTAGAGGTTGAGGGAGGTCTTGAAGGCTGCCCTGTGAGAGGTGTCCTTGCTGGTGCACCACCTCCTCTCCAATTGTTTGCTGTCTCATTTTGCTGTTCTGAGTTCTTGGGGTTACCAGCTGACCTTTTTAGAGGATTTTCTCCGGATGTTGCTCTTGATGGGGATGATGCTGTTTGCAATATTGGTGATCCAGGGGTTGATGTTTTTCACTCCCAGTTTGAGGTTTGTGGTGGTAGCAGGGTTGGAGGTGTTGAGGGCATTCGCCCAGCTGGTCTCTAAGAATTTGTTCCACCTTGGGTGGGGGACATTGGTGATCTTGTGGGTGGCAGTGTGGGGGCTTGGGCTGCTGAAGCAGACGATGGAGTGATCGGTCCATGTGAGTTCTGTGAGATGGCTGTATTTGACGTGGTTGCTGGGGTTGAAAATTAGGTCCAGCATGTGTCCTGCGGTGTGTGTAGGGTCATGGATAATCTGGGTCAATCCGAGGCCGCTCATACTGTTCGGAAGGTGTGTGGCGTTTTTGTCATTGAGGTCATCAATGTGGAAATTCAGGTCACCTAGGAAGATGTAGTACTTGGAATATATGGCATGGGGTGCAATGAAGTTCTGTTGTTGCAGAAGCTGGAGCGTGGGCCTGGGGGTCGGTTTGCAAGGGTGACTTTGATGGTTGTCTTGTCATATGTGTGGAGCTTGAAGTTGAGATGTTCTATGGGAGTTGTGGTAATGTCGGTGGTGGTGGTACACTGTATGGTCTCTTTTTAGATGATGGCTGTTCCTCATCCTGGCTTGTTGGTGCTGTCCTGGTGAGTGATTTCATATCCCTCAGGGATCGCTGTGGAAATATCTGGGGCGGATGTGAGTTTGAGCCAGGTCTCAGTGAGGAAGAAGATGTTGTGTGCGATGAAATCCCATAATTCTGTGGAATGCTTCTTTGAAACTTGTAGACAAACAAAAACAAACATAGCAACTTTGAAACATGACGTAAATCTTCCTGTTACTTTTAAACATGTGTGGCTGTCTCCAGTATTGAACACACAGTGCACATTAGGAGGTAGTCTTAGGGAAAATCACACATTGAGGACAGACTTATCCCCTATACCTTTAGTGCGTACCCCAATGTTATTTTAATGTGCGTCAATTTCAAGGGTTCCTCCATTAGAAAGTGTTGACATATTTTGGCCTTTTCACCTGTAGGCCTCTTCAGGACAATGGAAGGGTTTGAGTTTGAAAGTATTTATAGAGCGCACATATACCAGCGGTTTCTTGGCGCTATGGCTGACGGGAAACTGAGGTTTTAAAAACAAGGAGGGAAGGGGGAGTGTTTATACAAGAGATTTAGCGAATAAGTGGGTTTTAAGGCATTTGCGGAACTGTGAATAGAGGGTGATGGAACGAAGTTCAAGGGGAAGGGAATTCCAGAGGGTAGGGGCAAGGATAGCAAATTTGGATCCTCCCCACTTCTTTCTCCGGAAGCGTGGGATGGTGAGGAGGAACTGGGAGGAGGAACGTAAAGTCCTGGTGGGGATATAAGAGGCAATTTCAGAAGAAATGAAGGCTGGCGCCAAGCCCGATCGGGCCAAAAAGGTAATGGATGCGAGCTTGAATTGAATTCTAGCTCGCACGGGGAGCCAATGTAGTGAATTCAGAAGTGGGGTGGAATGGTGAAATTTAGGGAGATTGAAGACCAGGCGAGCCGCCTGGTTTTGTATCTGTTGTAGGCGACGCAAACTGTATGCGGGGATACCGGCATACAGGGCGTTCCCATAGTCCAGGCGGGACATCACCATGGCCAAGATAATGAGTTTGAGGGCAGAAAAAGTGAAGAAGCGGGACACCCTGCGTATAGTGCGCAGAGAGAGGAAAGAAGAGGATACCACAGAGCTGACCTGGGAGTGAAGGGTGAGTTGAGAATTAAGTTTTATGCCTAAAGTTTTAACTGAGGAAGAGGGAGCAGAAAAGAGGGGACCAGGGGCTGGATGAACCGCCCGTCAGCACCAACTCGGTTTTATCAGGGTTGAGTTTCAGGTGGTTGTGGTTCATCCAGTCCCTGATGTGAAGCATGACAGTTTGGAAGTTAAGGACAGCAGAGGGAGAAGAGAGATTAAAGACCAGCTGGAGGTCATCCGCATAATTGAAAACGGTGACCTCCATCTGTTGAAGAGAAAAAATTAAAGGGGCAATATACAAATTAAACAGAAGGGGAGAGAGAGAGGAACCTTGGGGGACCCCGCACTGAACTATCCGGGTGTCCGCTGTGAATTCACCCAGGCGGACAGCCTGGGTGCGGTTGCTCAGGAAGGAGGATAGCCAGACCAGGGCAGTCCCCCCGATCCCCGCCGCCCCGATACGGGAAAGTAGAATGTTATGATCCACTGTATCAAAGGCGGCTGAGAGATCGAGGAGCACAAGGGCCTGGTGCTGATTGGTATCCATGCCCTCCCTGAGGGTGTCTAGAACCGACATAACAACGGACTCCGTAGAGTGTGCGGGGCGGAAGCCAGCTTGGCGGGAGGCAAGGGCTCCGTGCTTCTCCACAAAGGAACTCAGGGCGCGAGTGACGTGGCGCTCGAGCACTTTAGCCAAAAATGGCAAAAGGGAGATGGGGCGGAAATTGGCTGGGACAGAAGGGTCTGCCCCCGGTTTTTTCAAGATGGGCACAATTACCGCGGATTTCAGGGAGCTGGGGACTATACCTTGAGAGAGGGAGCTATTTAGGAGATGAAGGGGAGGGTCTGGGCAAGAGACAAAGATGTGGCGGAGGATATGGGCAGGACAGGGATCGTGTGGGGAGCCAGATTTGATCAAAGGGATCAGAGAGGTGAGATTTTCCTTAGTGATTGGAGGAAGGGTGGTCAGTGCGCCCTTGGGGGGAGGACATCGAGGAGCATCAAAAGAGGGGGAAGGAGGTGGGATGTTGGCCTTGATGGTTAAAATTTTGTGAATGAAATAATCATTGAGAGAGAGGCAAAGATCTTCAGACGGGACTGGTTTTAGAGTAATTCGGTCTGAGAACGCCAGGTTGTGAACGATGGTAAAAATCTCCTTAGACTGGTTCTCTGCTGCTAAAATCTTGGAGGAGAAATAAGATGTTTTAGCCTCCAAGATGTCTTTTTTGTACTGGCTCAGGATGTTAGAGTATTCCAGTTTCAAAGTGGGGCAATAGTTTCTCCTCCAGGCCCGCTCTGCGCGACGGACTGCTAATTTGGTGGTTTTGAGCTCTTTATTAAACCACCGATTAGCGTCTTTGTCGCGTTTGGAAGAGATGCGCTTGAGCGGGGCAACGGAGTCGCAGCTATGGGAGAGCCACTGATCTATGGTATCAACCTGGGAGGCGGTGGTAAGGCCCTGAAGAGAGGGGAGAGAGCGGGTAAGAAGAGAGGAGAGATTCTCGAGGTTGACACGGCCCCATGAGCGGACCCAGGTGTTTTTGGGCCGGGGGGGCTTAGCTGGAGGGAGAATAGGAAGGAGGAAGGAGATCAGGTGGTGATCAGACCAAGAACAAGGAGAGATAGAAAGTGATTCCACAGGGCAGTTCAGGGACCAGATCTGGTCAAGCCGATGACCTTTAATGTGGGTAGGGGAGTGAACGTGAGATATAAAGTTTAGGGAGTGAAGGGTTTCGGAAAATTCCTTTGATGATGGACATTCGGCGGGATCAGAGGGCCAGAAATTAAAATCGCCAAGGAGCAAGATGGAGGAATTATTGACTGTGATGGTAGCCAGGGCCTCCAAAAAGTCGGGGAGAAACTGCAGGGGGGACTGAGGAGGGCGGTAGGTGAGGAAGCAGGTTAGAGGGGGAGAGATGGAAACTGTGCGAATCACCAGAAATTCGGTGGTGGCAATGGTAGGTAAGGAAAGAACTTGGAAAGGGAGATCGGTACGTGCGATGACCGCCACGCCGCCCCCAGCTCTACCTGAAGAACGATCCGCCCTAAGGGCATAGTAGGAGGCCGGTAAGGTGGAAAGGAGGGCAGGGAGGGAGTCATCGCCGAACCAGGTCTCGGTTAAAAAGAGAAGATCGGGGGCATGAAGGTCCAACAGGACCGAGAGTTCGTGCGCATGGGCAACAGCAGACCGAGTATTAAGGTAGAAGGCAGTGAAGTTTTTAGGAATAGGCAAAGGGACTGATTCATAACTCGTAGGAGAGGTATCACCTGTGGGAATAGGGCCAGACAGGGGGGTGGGGGGTGTGGTAAATAATTTAATTACCGGGACTTAATTTGATACAGAAACATAATAAAAATAGCTCAGTAAATAAGAGGCAGAATCCGTGGTATTAGAGGTTCGGAATGGGCTTTATTCCAATGGACGATTCGAATCGGTTGCTCCAAGTTCCATCACCACGAAGGTTCAGGAAGTAAAGTACATACTTTATTGATAATTAATCACTTTTATACAATAGGCATTACAGTGAAACAAATGCAAGAGGCGTAACAATTGATAGTGTAGATAAGAGATACATACGTAGCAAAAGTGGGCATAACTGGGTGTGACTAAAGAACGTCATCAGATGTGATGTCATAATAGGGTGGTTCCATGAAAGAATTTCGCAATGTCAGCAGAAATACTTGGCAGAAATGCGCGCGCAGCAGCATGACGTGTGATTGACGTGCAACTGGGGGGTGAAGGGGACTTGACATTTAGCTCTACATGTGGCGACAAAAGTCTGGAGGGTCAAGTCAACCTAATCCCTAATCATATCTAACATCCTATGTTTAAAGAACTATGTTATCCAAAAGAGAGGTCTCTTAGAGTAGAATCTTATTCTATACTGACTATACTGACTGTTAGTGCGTGTACAAGCGTCTAAGTGTCTACACTAGATGCAAGGGTAGAAATCTTCCATAATAATAGGGCTATGAATTACTTGCATAAAGACAGAGAAGCCGGGCCTTTGCTCGGTAGCTGGAAGAATGTTTACTTAAACTACTAGACAGGAATGCATCGGGCAGGGAGCGGAGCAGATAATTTTCGAAGGTGAAATACAGTTTTTGGCAGGCAGCAGGCTGATGTCAGGCTTCGTGAGCCGCGCAGGGAATGAGACAAAGTTCATGGTCACAGATGCAGGCTCAGACTGGAGCTTTCAGAGGCAGAAGGCGAGAAAAGCTTGATGACAGAATCAGGGCCTACTTGCCTGGACTGTAAAATGGCATAAGTGAGCCATATAAAGCCGGTGGCCTTTCATACTTAGGAATGGAATATCCGGCCTATTCATGGCGGATCTGAAAGAGGACATGTTGACGGTGGACGCACATGTGTTTGCGTCTTCATAACTGGAACTGGAGGGAACATACATGTACTTGTGATTCATACATGAAACCGTTGGGGTCCAAGATAGGGGACATAACTGATCAGAAAAATCCATATTTCCACATTCCCTCCTTGTCCCCTACTTGCCCGTTAAGAGATATCAATCTTCATCAATCCGTTGATCTGTTCATATAGCATCATTTGTTCTTCTTTTTTCTTCTGGGATGAATGAAATCTGGATGGTGGGATACATGATGTGGCACACAGACCACAGATCGCTGGTCCACATTGTAGACATAGACAGCAACTGAATAGTATGAGAAGGCCAATACCTAGGACAGATAGGACCTTCCATCCAAAGGTAGATAATACACTCCAAAACCAACCGGACCAAGTCCAGGTGCCTGGGTTCTGGTGTATCTGGCTTACAATCTTATGAAGGCGAGTTATGGCTTTATATACAGATGGCGAATTTTCTGGTATGAAAATGCAACAGCTTGATCCGATGACCCTACAGGCTCCGCCCCTATCGGCCAGGATGACGTCAAGGACAAGACGATTTTGAAGCACAACAATCCGCATAGCAGACTGCTCTTCTGTTAAATTGCCTAAGGCGGAAATAGTTTCGTTCACTACTGCTTCAAGGGTTCTAGTTAATCTACGTATCAGCTTACTATTAGTAACGGTACCTATATAGGGAAAGAGACCTTTATTGAAATCTGTGTATTTTTCCCATGCTGTTTCAGTGTAATCGACTATTGGGAGATCTCTCCTTACTCTATTATATACTAAATGAGTATTTCTGTGATAATCAGGAGGAGCTAGGAAAACAGGTGGCAAAAGAAATCCAATGTAGCAGGTACCATCCCAATCTAGAGGCAAACGTACATATGCCGTCTGACCACATATGAAATAGGAATGGCGGGAAGCTCTAAATGTAGACTTGCCTTGATCACTAAATTCTATTACAGTGGTGCATCTACTATGGCCCATATGTATGGAACCATTCTTTCTTACACATAATTCACCTTTTACTGGAAATATTGACATAGCGGGCAAAATTGGAGTAGCTTCGGATTCGACATTTAGGATCATAAGATTAAGCGTAAAATTACCTAATCCATACACTTCATTTTCTAGATCAGTTCCTGTTCTTTTGGGAAGTCCCTCCTTGTTAGGGTAGCAGACTTTAAGTAAAACTAAGTTAAAATTTCCCCATACCCAGTTATCTTGATAAACTGCAGAATTCGAATCTAGGGAATTAATTAAACTAAACCATGCTCCACAGGAGCCGTTGTGTGTGAACGGGTATGGAAAGAGAGGTAGAATTCCTTTATAATTCTGATAGGGAGGGAGTCGGCCACATATCCAACAATTTGTAGCATTGCTAACCTGATGGGAATGATGTAACATACTAATAAACGTGTTATTGCGCAGCGCAAATCTATAAGACAACTCAAGCGGAGGTAATTCACTAAAAGAATGTTCAGCAGTAATATTATAAACATGTCTAGAAATAGGATAATATATGTGCAACAATATACTTGCAGTAATTATTAAAAGACTTAAGAAAAACAAAATTAATAACGCCACTATACAATGACTACGCAGTGATTTACAGTACGCCTGTCGTTTCAACATTTTTCGGGTTTTTCCTCTATTCAGGTCTAAGGGATACATGTCAGAGACAATTCAACCGCTTCACCTTGGAGAGGACTTAAACAATCAAATTGCTTGACTGATTAGACCTGAGTTTTAGTTTATAATGTTCGTGATTACTCGTTTCAACCAAAGGAAGTTTTGAGTCAATGGGTGAAGACACACAAGGTGTGGTATTTACATCCGATGGTAGTCCATGAAATTTCTTGATATGACTTGAATGAACCCAGCAATTTTCTGCCTTCGATCTTCACGGCTGTCCTTGTGGTGAGCAAGACAAGTTGCGGCGACCTCCACCTAGGATCCAGCTGAGTCTTCCGATCGAAGTTCCTCACTAAGACCAGGTCCCCCGGGACTACGTCATGGGGTTTCACCTCAGTGTTGTCAGGAAAAGCTGCAGCTACCTGTGAACGACAAGATTGTAGTGCAGACATCAAGGAAGCCAAGTAATCTGTCAGCATATTACAGTCAATATCAGTTATTTTGCGTGGTATGGGCGTCCCCCACATATTTGGTGGTCTGCCAAAGATCACCTCATACGGGGATAGCCCTGTTCGAGAGTGTGCTACCATTCTCATGTAAAAGAGTGCAACTGGTAACGCTACTACCCAGTCGACACCTTTCTCTCTGCATATTTTAGACAATCTAATTTTCAGGATCTGATTATGTCTTTCTACGAGACCTGCTGCCTCGGGGTGTCGGACACAGTGGAATTTCCACTGATAGCCTAACAAAAGTGAAACGTGTTTCATTAGTTCGGATGAGAACGGCTGGCCGTTATCTGAGTAGACAACACGTGGTAAACCGTATCGTGGGAAGAATTCTCGAACCAACTGTTTGGCAGTAGTCGGGGCAGTGTAATCTGAAACCGGGTATGCCTCTGTCCAACGGGAAAGAGCACAGACAACTACGAGAACATATTTGAATCCTCGACATCGTTCCATCTGGATATAATCCATCTGGAGGACTTCAAAAGGGTGATCAGGAGGCTGAAATCCACCCTGTTCTACGGGAACGCTTTTTCCTGGGTTGAACTGACAACAGATCATACAGGTACGAACTTTTTGTTTAGCTGCTGCTCGTAAATGTTTATTGAACCAAATGTGTTGAATGCTGTCTAGCATAGCTTTTTCTCCTAGATGCGCTGGACTATGTATAGTGTTAATAATGACTTGGACCATTGAATCAGGAAGGAACCACACAGATTTTTCCTTCATCATCCATCCTTGATCCGTTTGAATCCCTCCTAATTCAGTCCATTTCTTTATTTCGTCTGGTGTAGCATGTGTCTGTATATCGATTACATCAAGAGTGGGATCTTTAACCGTCATACAATGTGTTGGCATCGGGACTATTGTCTTTGTCATGTCGGATGTTTGAGTTTGAGCAGTCTGTTTAGCTGTTCTGTCAGCTAGATCATTGCCTTGAGAAATGATATCAGTAACTTTCGTATGAGCTTTACATTTCATAATTGATATTGCAGTGGGTAGATGTATTGCATCTAATAAGGCATGGATGAGGGGTCCGTGCTGAATGTGGGCACCGTGAGAAGTTAAATAACCTCTCTCTCGCCACAGCACGCCGAAGTCATGTACAACTCCGAATGCATAACGTGAATCAGTGTATATGTTGACTTTTTTATTTGTGGCTTGAATACAGGCTTGTGTCAGAGCGATGAGCTCTGCGGCTTGAGCTGACAAGGTATTTATGCAATTTGTTTCAATGATTTCAGTATCTGTTGTGACTGCGTAAGCGGCCACTAACTCTCCTGTACTTGTTCTCATACATGAACCATCTACATACAACGTCAGGTCTGGGTCTGACAATGGGACATCTGTCAAGTCTTGTCTGGGTTTCGTCGTGATTGTAATAACTTCAATACAGTCATGAGCTAGTGGGTCTGTTCCGATTACAGGTAGAAGTGTGGCAGGATTCAATGTGTTACAACGTCTGATTTCTATATGTGGCTGAAACAATGTTAATTCATACCCTGTAAGTCGCGCTATAGTCAAGTGTTGTGTTTGCGTTCGATTCACGAGAACCTCTACTGCATGTGGTACTTGAACTGTCAATGGATGTCCTAACACTATGGCATCGCTTTGTCTGATTGCTAAAGCTGTTGCTGCCACTGATTTTAGGCATGCAGGCAAAGCCTGAGCTACGGGATCTAATGTACTAGAAAAATAAGCACATGGTTTGTGTGATCCTGCTTGTTCCTGTGTGAGTACTGACAAGGCAGTACCTTCGCGCTCTGTAACAAAGAGTGTAAACTGTTTATTGTAACATGGTGTTGCTAAAACCGGTGCTTGACATAAAGCTTTCTTTAAGCTTTCAAAAGCTTGTGTATGTTCCTGAGTCCAAGGGAGAACAGTCGATGTGGCTGCCTCCTGTGTTGTCAATTGAATGAGTGGTTTTGCTAGAAATGCATACTGAGGGATCCACTGCCTACAATATGAAGTGAGGCCTATGAAAGCCCGCACCTCCTTTTGTGTCTTGGGTATTGGCATGTTAGCTATTAACTGAATGCGGTCGGGTGTAAGCTGCCTTCCCTCCTTGGACAGCGAGTGTCCAAGATAAACAACTCGCTGGACACAGAATTGCAGCTTAGAAGGGGACACCTTGTGCCCCTTTTCGGCTAGAAATTGTAAAACTGTCAGTGATGCTTTCTCACATTCGGGTTCGCTTCTAGCGGTGATCAGCAGATCATCGACGTATTGAAGCAAGGCAGTGTTGACTGGCATGTGGATACTGTCGAGTTCTCGTTTCAGTGCTTGGCTATAGATGCTGGGGCTTTCTGTAAATCCTTGAGGTGCGCGTGAGAATTTAAAGCTACGTCCATTTAAACTAAATCCGAACAAGTATTGGCTTTCCGGATCTATAGGGACGCTGAAAAAGGCATTCTTGAGATCAATTACAGTAAAGAATGTTGCTTCGGAATCAATAGCTGTCAGTAATGACGAGATATCTGGGACCACAGGGAATTGTGGCACAATGCACTTGTTTAATTCGCGCAGGTCAATAACCAATCGATATACTGGCGGGGCCTTTGGATCTGTTCGTTTAAGAATCGGAATTATCGGTGAATTACATACATTGGAGTCTGTTTCCACAACCACTCCTTGGGCAATGAGCTCGTCAATGATTTGCAGTAAAGCCACTACAGCATCTGGTGGTAACTTGTATTGTCGCATTCGTGGTAGTACCACTCCTGCCTTTAGTGTAACTCGATATGGTGTAATATTCATGCAACCAACATCAGTAGGGCCTTGCGCCCATAGATGTGTAGGTAAAGTCTGCAGTCGGGGATCCATGTCTCTAGACACATAGTGACCTTTAAAATCACGTAAAAACAATCTTACTCCTTCCGGAGAACAACATATTATAGCTCCTAGAGCTTTCAGTGTTTTTATACCTAACAAGTTTTCTGGACATGATTTGGTAAGCAATAAATCTGTAGTTCGGGTCAAAGGTCCTATCGTAAGTGGAAGAGGCTGTGATACTTCATTAACAATAGGTTTTCCTGAAAAACCAAGGGAAATATTCTGTGAGCCTGAGAGGGGTGCCCCTGGAACTTCACTACGTTTTATGGTTGTTCGACTTGCCCCTGTATCGAGTAAAAATTTTCTATCTTGGCCTAATAATTCACTATGTACATAAGGTCCTTCTTGGTCTACAGGGACCTCGATAAGGGGTAAGTCAACTTCCCTCTCTAGGCTGGTTCATGCGTATCGTTGATAATCAGGATAGTCGTACTGTGCGGTCTGGTACAGCTGTCGTGTCGTGGTTTGTGTGGCAGCAACAGGCAGCGCTGGTGCAGCTGGCACAAACTGTATAGACTGTGGTGGAGCTGGCATGAACTGTGCATGCTGCGGGGCTCCTTGTTCATTCTGATCCTGTCTAAGTGGCCGTGGTCTTTCTTTTGTAATACCTGTGGCGATATTACGCTTCAGGACTGGGCAATCGTGTATATAATGACCTGGTTGTTTACAATAGTTGCATGTCCCTTTTACAGGTCCTGCTGAATCACCGGAATGTGTCGTACCCTTTTTATGTCCTTCAGCTGGAACTGTCTGGGAGACTAGCATTTTCATTTTCGTGTCTTTCATGCGTCTTTGTTCATGTTCTTGTTCCTCTCTAATTCTATTGTGATGATACTGTAACATTTGTAACATTTGTGATGGGGTGTTACCTTGCCAGGTACTCTCGAATTTTAATACTCTATTCTTCACTTGGGGTAAGGAATTTTCAACTAATTTTGTCACAAACAGATGTGGGTATGATTCGCTACTTGCTTTTATGCCACTATTTATACCAAAACATTTTTCAAATCGGGCATAGAAATCACTAGTGTCTTCGTCTTGCTTTTGTTTACAGGCTGAAATTGTACCCCAATCTTCCTTTTTCGTAGTTAATAAACGTGGCAGTACCTGTACTAGTAAACCTGGTAGTGCTTTAGTTTTATCCCCAAGCCCTGCTCCTGCAGTTCGGGCCTTTTCTTCTGCTTCTAATGCTGACCAGTCTATCTTTTGGTCTCCCACCTCCCACTCTTTTTCCTTGAGTTTTTCATAAATGCCAGCAGGCATCAATTCCTTTAATATTGTCATAATGTCGGGATAGGTATACTCTCCCATGAGTAACATGTCTTTAATTTCTCGGTGGAAACCCGCTGGGTCTTTGTCATGACTGGGTACCACTTTCTTCATTTGTAACAATTCTATTTTTGATATGGGCGTATATACAAATACACGTTTAAACTCATTGTCCTCGCCTTTTATTGGGTGTACTTCTCGTAAGGGATTCTGTCTGTCCATGTAATACGTGGTTCTTTCCTTGATGGGCAGTGAGACATGTTCTGGGCATACAAAGAGAATGTACTGCTTTCTTGATTCTAGTATTTCTTTAATTAATTTAGTACCTGAACCTCTCCATCTATTTGTGAGTAATTCAGTCAATATATCAGGTAAGGGACCAGGATCTGAATGCTGAATCTGATATAGTATAAGGAGTTGTTGAATCATATAAATCCCAGCTAAACGCTGTTCATCTGGGGTGAGATTCAAAAATGTGTGTGCTACTGTATCATCACCATACTTTCCGGGACTGTCAACCCAATGAACGGCTGACCTGGCTAATTCTTGTTCATCCATAGAATCGAGAAAATGATAACCCCTTCGTTCTCGGAGTAATTTGTCAGCGGCTTGGAACGAATGCTCGGGGGACCTTATATTTATTATAGGTGTTTGGAAATTCCTGTTATTATCTGGACATATCGGACGTATCGGGTCAATAAAACATCTAGTACTATTACAAGATCTTCCTCTACCTACATAGGCTATGGTGTCTGACTGTCCTGTGGGCAGTCCTGATCCTTCCTCCTCGCTTTGTTCGAACTAGTCTACCGCTAATCTCTCTTCGTGTAGGCGTTCTATTTCTTTACGGATCTTTCGGCACATGGCTATTATACAATTCTGCTTATCATGTCTCCCTTCTGATATATTCTGGCTCCATCTGGTAAGAGTTTGCATTGCTTCCGGGTCTACCCCCGGTCGGTCTTGATTTCTGATCACACAATTTATGAGGAAACGTAACAGTTCCCCCTGTATCTCCACTTTCTGGTATTCCATAGCTCTGTTAATACATTCAGAATCTCGCCCTGTTTGGACAAAATGATATATATTATCTAGATGCACAGTCATTCCTGGTATCTTCCCTAAATACACCGCGGCTCGTCTGATACGTAATGATGCCATGATCATTTCGTCCTCTTTGCCGGGCACAGGGTCATATCTACAATCTATAAGAAGTTCCTTAAGCGTGCGGGCATTTATGAGTTTGGGGGTACGTGAATGTGCTGATTCTTGAAAGGTAAGTTTATTTACTCTGGGTGGCGTAGAAAAAATGTTGGTAGCACCTCCGGTAGCCCCATCTGGGGTATCGGGCGTGAAAGGATTCGTTGAACGCGATACAGCAACTATAGGTGTGGACACAGCTATAGAAGTAGCTGTAGGAACAGATGTGGGAACAGATGTGCTTGCCGGAACTTGTGTCAGGATTTGTTGCTGTAGAGATACAGATACTGGATCTTGGCGTTGAACCTCCCTGGCAGGCGGTCTATGTGGGGCGGGATTAGCATACTCGGGAGCTGCGTCATCTAAATATGAGGAAAGAAAAACATCTTCTGCTGTTCTAGGATGCCCCTTAGGATGCATTTTTATTGGAAACAATGGGGGGTGGCAAGTCTTTTGGTATCTCCGGAGTAGCCTTAGGTAATCCCTCGGCCAGGAGGGGATACATACCATTCATAAGGGCATTTCTTTGTCTGTCTATTTGTTCTGATTTCACTCGTGTACCTTCTTCAATTAATAGATTTTCTCGGACTTTATTTGAACTCTCCTTATTTTTCTCCTCCTGTCGGAGTGCTTTTTCTGTACGTCTATGAGATTCTTTACGCCATAACTCAACGGCGTCTTTCTGTGACTGTCTGACTTTCCTTTTCCATAACTCTTCCTCTATTTTCATGATGCACTCTGCATCCCAGGTCCCAGCTGCGGGCCACCTCTGACTTTCTGGTAATTCCTTGGTGTAGTCTACCCATAAATCAAGAAATAATATAGCGTCTAAGCCATGCTTATGATACATGAAGTACCCTGGAGTGTCCCTAGGAGGAATAGGAACAGCTTCTTCGAGTACCCCTTTTCTTGTTGTGATCTGTCTTAATTTCGAAAAGAGCGGCATATTGAGAACTGATCTGATACTTGATCTTGAACAAACTTAATACAAATAAACACAATAATGAACAGTCATTCACACCACAATATGCAGAACGTATTTAAAACATTTAACATTTAACATTTAACTGAGCAACAATGATGATGACGATCTAAGGAAAACTTAATCACTAAACATAATACTCGGCATTATCCGGATTATTCTGAATTTATATACTTGATATACTAGATATACTGCTAAACAGTACAGATACACTGCTGAAACAGTGCAGACCGGATTTGTGTACCCAAACCCGTCTTGACCGGCACAACCTATGTGCACGTCAGAACGCCTCCCCAGTAATGGTACTCACCGGGTAGCTCGGAACGGAAGGCCTCGGAACGGAACTGAACTGGACCGGACTGGACTCGACTCGAAAACTTCGGACACTTCGGACACCTGGTGGGCCTCTGTATACCTCGGATCTTGCTCTCTCAGCTAGGCTCTGGTCGGGATACTTCGCACTTCTCACCGCCTCGTCTGGGTGTTGATCGCAGCCTCAGTCGCCCCCGCTTGACCGGAGGGAGATACAGGAAATCCTGCTGGTACGCGTTATTGTCCGTCCAGCTGTGGCAGGAGACCGGGCCTGCAACGCACCGCCGGCGCGTGAGATGAGAAAGTGTCCCTATTCGGGAGCCATTCATGTGGTAAATAATTTAATTACCGGGACTTAATTTGATACAGAAACATAATAAAAATAGCTCAGTAAATAAGAGGCAGAATCCGTGGTATTAGAGGTTCGGAATGGGCTTTATTCCAATGGACGATTCGAATCGGTTGCTCCAAGTTCCATCACCACGAAGGTTCAGGAAGTGAAGTACATACTTTATTGATAATTAATCACTTTTATACAATAGGCATTACAGTGAAACAAATGCAAGAGGCGTAACAATTGATAGTGTAGATAAGAGATACATACGTAGCAAAAGTGGGCATAACTGGGTGTGACTAAAGAACGTCATCAGATGTGATGTCATAATAGGGTGGTTCCATGAAAGAATTTCGCAATGTCAGCAGAAATACTTGGCAGAAATGCGCGCGCAGCAGCATGACGTGTGATTGACGTGCAACTGGGGGGTGAAGGGGACTTGACATTTAGCTCTACATGTGGCGACAAAAGTCTGGAGGGTCAAGTCAACCTAATCCCTAATCATATCTAACATCCTATGTTTAAAGAACTATGTTATCCAAAAGAGAGGTCTCTTAGAGTAGAATCTTATTCTATACTGACTATACTGACTGTTAGTGCGTGTACAAGCGTCTAAGTGTCTACACTAGATGCAAGGGTAGAATTCTTCCATAATAATAGGGCTATGAATTACTTGCATAAAGACAGAGAAGCCGGGCCTTTGCTCGGTAGCTGGAAGAATGTTTACTTAAACTACTAGACAGGAATGCATCGGGCAGGGAGCGGAGCAGATAATTTTCGAAGGTGAAATACAGTTTTTGGCAGGCAGCAGGCTGATGTCAGGCTTCGTGAGCCGCGCAGGGAATGAGACAAAGTTCATGGTCACAGATGCAGGCTCAGACTGGAGCTTTCAGAGGCAGAAGGCGAGAAAAGCTTGATGACAGAATCAGGGCCTACTTGCCTGGACTGTAAAATGGCATAAGTGAGCCATATAAAGCCGGTGGCCTTTCATACTTAGGAATGGAATATCCGGCCTATTCATGGCGGATCTGAAAGAGGACATGTTGACGGTGGACGCACATGTGTTTGCGTCTTCATAACTGGAACTGGAGGGAACATACATGTACTTGTGATTCATACATGAAACCGTTGGGGTCCAAGATAGGGGACATAACTGATCAGAAAAATCCATATTTCCACAGGGGAGTTATGCCAAGAGCAGATATCCGGGAAATTGTTGTCGCCGGGATGGGCCAGTGGCCCTGGTAGCTACGAAGTTGGTCCGGGGTGTAGGTGGTGAGTGGGGCAGGGTGAGACGCCCATAGTCCCGGCCAGACGCGGACGGGCGCAGACGGGCTTAACTAAGGCGCAACTTCGGCACGCATTCGTCGCGCCCGCTGCGCTCGCCCGCTGCGCGTTCTGAGAATGCACATTTAAGTAGTGGACCTTTAGGGCGGGGAGGGGGCGTGGCCACAGAGTGGGCGTGGCTAGCGGCGATGAAGGCAGGTAGAGGGTGTCCCGTGACAGCGCTGGGTCCGCTGCACGTCGCCCTGAAGTGCCTGAGTGAGAAGTAGCTATTTATAAAAACACACCAGTAAAACACAGAATAATTACAATCAGCGATGTCACCTCCCGGCTTTTCGCCTCAGGAGACCGGAGCCGATTGAAAGCTCGTGGAGTCAGCCCTTAAGTAGGGCGGGGAGGGGGCGTGGCCACAGAGTGGGCGTGGCTAGCGGCGAAGAAGGCAGGTAGAGGGTGTCCCGTGACAGCGCTGGGTCCGCTGCACGTCGCCCTGAAGTGCCTGAGTGAGAAGTAGCTATTTATAAAAACACACCAGTAAAACACAGAATAATTACAATCAGCGATGTCACCTCCCGGCTTTTCGCCTCAGGAGACCGGAGCCGATTGAAAGCTCGTGGAGTCAGCCCTTAAGTAGGGCGGGGAGGGGGCGTGGCCACAGAGTGGGCGTGGCTAGCGGCGATGAAGGCAGGTAGAGGGTGTCCCGTGACAGCGCTGGGTCCGCTGCACGTCGCCCTGAAGGGCCTGAGTGAGAAGTAGCTATTTATAAAAACACACCAGTAAAACACAGAATAATTACAATCAGCGATGTCACCTCCCGGCTTTTCGCCTCAGGAGACCGGAGCCGATTGAAAGCTCGTGGAGTCAGCCCTTAAGTAGGGCGGGGAGGGGGCGTGGCCACAGAGTGGGCGTGGCTAGCGGCGAAGAAGGCAGGTAGAGGGTGTCCCGTGACAGCGCTGGGTCCGCTGCACGTCGCCCTGAAGTGCCTGAGTGAGAAGTAGCTATTTATAAAAACACACCAGTAAAACACAGAATAATTACAATCAGCGATGTCACCTCCCGGCTTTTCGCCTCAGGAGACCGGAGCCGAGGGTAGACATACTATAGCCATGTCACCAACACAGCATTCAGTAGTGGAATAAATCCGTCCAGAAACTTGGAGTGAGAGCAATGAGTCATGATGAGGCACGGAGTAGTTAAGCGTCCATGCTGGCGGCCTACTAATTAGGGGTCAAGGCATGAAGGCAACTTCCATCTGTCATTTGCAGTAGCTCAAAGAGCTAAGATTGCTGCAAGCTGGTTGTAAGCTGGGGACCAGACTTTGCAGACCGCTGAAGGGAGCCAGCCAAATCTGGCTTACAAATTGGCTAACTAGCAGGAAACTCCTGAATCTAAACAGAGTGGAATGAGGAATGCTGCCAGCCAGTCAGTGTTTACTGAGGTGGCCATTACATAATGGGTCAGGGGCTGCAGGCAACCCACTTGAAATTGTGTTCTCAGCTTTACCTACTCCTGGTGGAGTTACTGTTCTATCCTCTACTGATGTAGTTGCCCCAGTCTCAATGACTGTAGTTCAGCCTACTGAACATGAACAAGTAAGAAGAGAAATTGCCTATTGAAAAATTCAGTTTGGATAAACTTTACAGGGTACAATTGATATGGGAAGTATATTGTGTATAAATCAGATGAATTGCAATATTTAATCAAAGAAGCAGCAAGATGTGTGTGTAAAGCACATCACAGAGTTGAAGAATTAGCAGAAGAATGTGACATAGATGTGAATAGGAAGAAGAATTTGTGCAGAAATTTCAGATTGGATTTGAATGAAGCGGAACTAAATAACATGGGTTTATTGAATCTATGAGCACTTATCTGAGAATTAATTGATTGCATCTAAGACTGGAGAGATTTGAGAAAATACAGAGATAAATAGAAGAAAAAGGGCTATATTAAAAGTAAAACTATTGAAAAGAAAGCATATGTGATCATGAGACAGCCTGAAATGGAAATGGTTGAGTGAGAATTTCCTTTACCAGAAGTCATGGAGGAGCATTTGTGCATGTTCCTTGAACTAGGACTGATCTCTATTGTATGACTAATTTTCCAAAACTGAGAAAGGAAGTAGGTAAATGGTTCTCAAAGGTTAATACATTAGTGACCAATTCAAAAGTGCTTTGGATGGATTTGAACACACTGTTTGAGATTATTGTTCCTAAAGATTAAAGATTTGTGGGCTGAATGCAAAGTAGCTGTTACTTGGCCAACAGAGGAAACTCAAAGAGGAGCTCCTAATAAATGGTCCTGCTGCTCTTGCGAAGGAGAAATACAAAGTAGTGATAGAGTATTTGAAACAAAAAGTGCCAGAGAAGGAGGTGAATTGGGTGAAGATTATGAGAGCTACACAAGACGCTTACTTACTATACATACATACTATGACAGGCCTATGGAGAAGAATGGAAGATCCAGCAAAAGAAGACCTTAGCGGGTTCATATCGGCTTTCATTTTGGGGTTTCAGCTGGGGCTAAATTCTGATGTAGCTGATAAGCAGCTAGACCCTTTGTTCAATACTTAAACCGATTATGAGACACTTTGAGTAACCTATGAACAAGCGTGCACCAATTTCACGTTAAAAAGGCATTTAAAATAAACATGAGAGAATATAGTTACTGCATCGTAAAAGCATGCAGATAAACGTAGAATAGAAAAATTATATTCATTCAATAATATAGGTGGTTAGATTATAAACAAGTCTTAGTATGCTATTTTAATGTGTATTAGAGTGCTAAAACTATGTAAGCGCATGATATGAAATTCTTAATCTTTATCATCGAAATAATAATGTGTATAAAGAATTAATGAAATCTAACGTAATCTAGGTATTTTTCCGTGTGATATTAAAGGGTTTATTCTGAATTTCATCATTGTATATGTGAAATTCTGCACCAAATTAGAAAAGAGAAAATGGTGTTGCTAAGTCATATTGAGTGATAATAAGATCAGACTTTTAGAATTTGATCTTCACATGAGTACTAATACAAACTACTTGAAACAATATTAATATAATTTTACACGTTCGTATATTGAAAATGCAGTAATATGTTATAGTTGCATATGAGATTTACAGTACAATTGATAATGTAGTCTGAGTGCCTATCCATTGAAAGAATATTAGTGTATTGCTTTTTATTCAAGAAATGTATATTTTCATTACTTTATATTCTGCACATCCTTTATAGAAATATAATAGGCCCGCATTTTTTTCAACTTATAGCTCTATTTTTCACTTGTGAGAAAAGTTTCATAACTTACAATGTGAAGCGAAACTGTGTCTTACTAGAAGAGTTCCCACTTGCCTGCAAGGACTGACTGAAACAAAGTTGATACATTGGGAACATTTGCTATGGGAAACTGTTCATTTGAATTTGCTCATGTGCCTACTGCTAAAGGATCATTGTCTGTGAATTTCCATACACCGGATGATCTGACAGATTACATGACCAGCACGCCCTCTTCCCTACAAATGGTGTCTTCTTTATGTCTCATGACAGCCATCCTATACGAACTGACCAATGGGCTGAGTGGTCTAACAAAATGAGGTGACTAAGGAGGTGTCACCACCCAAACTAAAGGATTATATCATACATTACTTTTTCGAGAGAATCAAGCTAGACCTGATCCCAGACACAACCTGTTGATTGGGAACCTTGTGCACTCTACCTTTTCCTTTTTGGGCAGACGCATACGCTGTATGCGCCATTCGTGAACTTTCTTCAATGAGACACTGCCCATAGGCTGTCGTGGCTCATGTCCTTTCTGAACTTCCTGAGCTTTTTGTCACTTTACAACAAACCCTAAATTACTCAGAACTGTCTTGCTTTTTGACAACCTGATAAGATTTTACCATAACTAAATTATGGATTCTGGCTTGTCAAGATTTGTTTCTTTAATTTGATTGTGCATTCTAACTGATTTATTAATGATAGGGAGAGATCGGTAAAGAGGGATCTCCACATACCAGGTACTAATGTTATTGTTTTGCTTTGCCTTAACTGAATTATTAGTTTCTATGATTCTGGTTCGACTGAATTCCTTTAGGAGATTCGGATTGGCAATGATAAGTATTTATGTATATAGCCTGGTGTTGAGAGTCATATATATGAATTTGATAACTAGCTTTTAAGTTGGTTATCCAATTCCTGATCCGCCAACAGAATAAATAGAAGGTAGAATTCTACCATGGTGCTTAGACACTGAATATATGCAGGCATATGACCATGACAGTAATCAAGCATACTCCTACTATGCGGACCCTACCTAAGTGTACCTATGTATGTGGGTGTAAAGCCAAGAATCCCCTAGGAAAGAGCCAACACCATTACCTCATGGGAGAGAATGAAGGACCCCGTCTTGGTCTCGAGTTGGACACCCTGTTACTAGTGAAGGTGCAGTTCTTATATACAGAAAAGGTAGCCTCATGGGTTCTACCACAATCAATAGGTTATGAGTACAATTATGTAGATGAGTCTAAATAAATAAATGTAATTTATGCAAAGTAGCCTGATCGCCCTAGGATGAAAGATAGCAATGCTTTTGTACAGAGTGTGTTAATCCTGTCATGAACGTCATGTGCAGGGGAATTTACTAAGAATCCTCATGCATAATAAATGAGGCTAGTTTCAAGGAAACCAATTGAGATTTATTCAGTACATAACTGGGTAAAGGGTCAGTGCTAGAACCGTTATGCAGGGCAAGGTAGGGCGAATGTAGGTGAAAGGTCCCTTTGCTACGCAGGCCTAAATTGGGGGACATCATTTCAAAACCGAGCCAAGGCCTAAGCAAGGACTAATTAGCTTAAACAATGAAAATAAAGTTCTTAACAGCACAGTTTTGTTGCTTTAATTGTAAATGACTAATGTTAATAGGTGCATATAAATCTAATCAGAAAATAACACCCTCAAACCCCCCCTCTGAGGAATACAATCATCACCAATATCACACTATTTTATTTCATAATAGAGTATGCATCACTTTTTGTCATTTGCGTCTCACTTCTTCCAACACTGTGATGTCATTATAGGCTCGGTCTTTAAGATCTTCTAATTCATATGTGTCGCTCTTCCTTTTGTCAAACTATGCAGCTGGCACCTTCCTTTACACCCACAAATTAGTCTCAATTAGAAAAGATTGCTTCAAGAATAAAACCAATTGCAAAAATTATAATAATTGGGGTTAGAAGAGTATGCAATACACTTCTTCCTAGGCTGTCTTTCCACTCACCAAACTTTCCAGGTCCCTTTCCAATCCCACCAAGCCTGGAACCAACTGATTCCCACACAGCATGCTCCTGAAAAGCTTTTGCTTCACAAGAAATAGTAGTAACATTTGTTATATAAGCGTTAAAATATTTTCTGTCATCTGGAATGACGGTGCAGCACTATTGTACCTTCAACACATAACAAGACATAATAGTAACATTTGTTAAATAAGCATTAATATGTTTTCTGTCATCTGGAATGAAGGTGCAGCACTATTATACCTTCAACACATAACAGATAATGCCCTCCTTCACAAGAAGAATATATAATGAAAGGCTGCTTTGCATAATCATACCACGCATAGCCATTAATTCTTCGTTGATCTAAGTTAGCGCTGAAGCAGTGTTAGAAGCAAGGCGATCAACCAGTGTTGCCAGTCTCTTAATCTTCGCATCATTCAAAGCCACACCATTAAACGGTATCATATCTCTAAGCACTTTCAACGCAATTGTCCAATCCATGCTTGACTCTTTTCAAAGCAACAAACTCATTCATCCAATTCACATAGTAAACTTGAGGGAATAACAATGCAAGTTAGTTGCACCTCATCCAATTAGGAGGTAGTATAAAATAAGTAATCTTACCACAATCATAATAAATTCTTCACCAATCCAAAGTTCATCATAACAACATAAATCCTTTCACACTTACTTTCTTCAACAAATTCTATTAAACTAGCACAGTGATCTCTTAAGAACAATACATAACATTCCCCTTCTTTCATGCTCCATTCTCAATCTCGGATGTACCTTTGAATTTCTAAATTTCTCTTTAAACTCAATTTGCAATTTACTTTCACTTCCATCCTCCCTATCTCTCAAAATGTTCATCCTTCTCTCATTGTAATCCTTAATAAACTCATACTCTTCTTCATACAATCTACATACAAACACAGTTCTGGCTGGTTGGTATTCAGGTTAAGCTGTGCAATAACTTTTTAAGGATTTAGAAAAAGTTAAACAATTCTCAGGAACTTCAGATGCAGAAAGTTCTTCTGAAGGATACAGTGACAAAAATTGACTATCATTAAAAAAAATTACAGGAAAAAGAATATGAGATGGGAAATTGAGAGTAAGTTGCACACTTCAATGCCGATAATGGTAAATACATACGAACAAATCTGTCCTTAACATTTACGATACTGATATATTCATCTAATAGATTTGTGTACATAATCTCCCTATAATTACTTATATATCTCTATGTATTAACTTCATATGTACTATATGATTCTGTGTTGTATTTAATTCAACTTGTGATGGTGGATCCAACTAGAGAAATGAAACACATTAACAGGCCATATCAATATTATTACCAATGAAAATACACAAACAATTTGGCAGCACCTTTGTCCGCACGTAGCCATCTTCTATCAAGTACAATAAATACTTAATTAAATAAAAAGGAAACCGTTTTTGTGTGTTTCAAATTTCAGTTCAAAATGTCATCAAAACTATTTTTTTGAATTCTGAGTGATTCTTCAGCTTCCTCCTCAAACATGAACTGACAACACTTTGTCAAATCATGGACTTCCACATTAGATTCTTCATCTGCAAAGACTGATGCTAATTAAGTCTATTTAGGTGATGTGTATTTTCTGTTTTGGAACTCTCTCCTTTGTTGGTCTTTTGACTATGGGTGATTCACTTTCACTATTTTCAAAGCCAGCTTCAATTGTCTCTGGCTCTTCTCTAATCTCACAGATTCAGGACAAAAATCTTCAGATTATCCTGTGACTACTGGCTTTCATCTGCATCAACAACTTGACTCTGTGAGCCTCCTTCCCTTGGGTATTTTTGAAACTTGAATTTTCAGCTTTACTTTGTCATGAACTGGAGTTTCAGTTTCTTGTTCTTCTTGTTCATGATATTGCAAAGTTTCTTCTTCTTGGTGCTTATTCTTGTTTTCTTCACCAGAGAGCAATGAGGAGCTCTTTATTATTGATTGTATTTTGAAATGCTGTATGAATCTTATCATTTGGGGCACATCGCCTCATCTGTGCTTAAGGAAAACACTGTCCCCAGTCCGACATCTGGAATCCATGACCATCATGCAGATTATCTGAGAGCTATTCCACACACTACAAAAACATTGTAGACCAAAAATTCAAAGGTAAGTATATTGTTTTTTTATAACTATTTTACAAGGTATACATTGTCGAATGTCACAGTAGTATAACATTCGAATCAGTAACATTGAATTTATCAATTGTTCCAATTTAGAAGCCCACATATGGGGTATCTCCCAATTACACCTTTCTCACTCCCTCACCCTGTTATCCTTTCTCTTCCCTGCAGATCTCCTGAGGGCCCAGTCAATTGTATCTCTCTTGCCCGGTACATCAGGGCATCATGGTAGTGTGTTGCATCGCTCTAACCCAGTTCATTGTATTCCCTCCACCCACCCCACATTCTAGCAAACGTTTTGGTCATCCGTTAGTGCTAGCCCTTTCTTCCTACATACATGGGTCCATGACTATAGTCAATTGTCACTTTGTTGGCAATTGTTGCTTACCCCAGTGCATAGCCATGTTTCTGTTCACCAATATGAAGCCTAGATTGCAGAGCAAGAGCTGGGCTTGTGTGAGGTCAATGTCACTTGGAATCCTCAAAAGGAGGAACTGTAGAGTGGCGGGATGGCCACTTCTAGGATCATTTCTACTTCCTTAAATATGGTGGTCCAGTACCCAGTCACGCCTAGGCATTCTCTGAATTTATGTAAAAATGTGCCTCCAACCACCCGCCCGCATCACATATGGGTCAGATACCCTGCCCATCTTGTACAATCAACTTCTGTGGAGGATTTTTAGGTGGACTAGTCTCAGCTTGGACTTTATGGCTACTTCTCGGGGGTGCATCAGGGCTGCCTCCCAGTCCACATCTTCCATGGGGCCCAAATCTCTTTTTCAGGCTTCCCTTAGGATAGTGCAGTATATGTGGGACACCAGTTTATAATTTATTTCTTCTCTTAAGACCTGATGTTACATGGGGCGGGTCTCGGGGATCGAGACCCAGCCATATGCAAATCAGTCTTGACCCTGCTCTTCATGGGAACAGTCCAGCCCGCACTGCCAAGCCAGGTCCTCCCTGGACCAGAAACAAGCATCCTGGGACTGGTTTTGGTGTATCACCTCTCATAAGCCAGGCTAGCTTAAATCTAGTGGTACAGCGAGCAAGGGACCCACATCTGGGCATACCCATCCCACTTAAGGACAAAAAGTGCAGTAGCAACAAATGATGGATGGAGTGCTGAATAAATCAAACATTCACCCCAGTCAAAGATCTGAGTTAAACCCATTGTTCTTTTGCTCACTTCGCCACCCCAGTTTGGACCGAGCCATATGCAAATCAGTCTTGACCCTGGTCCTCATAGAAACAGTCAAGCCCGAACAGCCAAGATAGGTCCTCCCTGGACCAGAAACAATCTTCCTGGGACCAGTTTCAGGGTATCCCCCATCATCAGCCTGGCTAGCTTGAATCCAGTAGCACAGCGCACAAAGGACCCACGTCTGGGCATACCCATCTCACTTAGGGCAAAAAGGGCAGCAACAACAGATACTGGATGGAATGCTGTATAAATCAAAATACTCCTAACATATAATTGATTTGGATTTGTATTAAGTCACAAATTTTACCCTGAAAATAAAACTTAAAAACAGAAAATACAAATGACTGTATGACACCATTAGTTCCTGTTGGACTTGACTCTCACTGCAGGGTCACCCCAAACTTTTTTGCCTTCTCCCCTCCTATTTTCTGGATTTCATTATTGTTGGCTTTAGAACTCTGTGCACATTATCACTGTGAACCAGTACTAAAGTGCCTGTGTGCTCTCCCTAAAGCATTGTAACATTGGCTTACACACAATTGGCTCATTCATTCTATTTGTAAGCCCATAGTAAAGTGGTACAACATGTACCCAGGGCCTGTAAATTAAATACTACCAGTGGGCCTGCAGCACTTATTGTGCCACCCCCTTCAGTAGCCTTTTAAAACATGTCTCAAGCCTGCCATTTCAGCATGTATGCAGTTTTAAACTGCCAAATCGACCTGGCAAAATAATTTGGAAGAATGCCACTTTTAGAAAGTTGTAATTTTCTTGTCCTAAACATTTTGTGCCTGCAGCTTGATCCTGGGTCACATGACTGTGATTAGAGTGGCAGTTGGCATATATGTATTCCTCCCAGACAGTGAGATGCAGGTGGACTAGGTGTTGGCAGGATGGGTAATCCTGCCAGGGTGGGAGGGGCGGAGCTGTTCCCTGTCCAACTTACATTTCAAAGTAACTGCCTAAGCATACTAACAAAGAACTTCAAACCATTATTTTGTCATCCTAGACCTCTTGTAGCCTGGGCAGGGAGAAATAAAATTCCAGAACCATCTGTGAGGGAAAACTGTAGAAGTTTCTTCCGCTTCAAAGCTTACACCAGGCATAAAAGCAGAACCCTCAGACCCACTTGTCAGTTCATTCCTGGACCTGCGAAGGACCACCCCCCCAGAAGGACTGTCTTGTACTTAAGAGGCCTGCCCTGCTGCTTGAAACCTGCTTTGTACCACAGAGGACTGCCCTGCTACTTGAGGCCTGTCCTGCTGCTTGATACCAGGACTATCAGAGTGGCTCCAAGGGTCAGGTGGCTGACCACTTGTTCTGAGCTACAGGGGGACAAGCTCTAGAGGCTTCATGCAACTACCCAGCTCACTTGCAGCACTGGACCTACCTTAAAATTAAACTGGACCTGCCTGAGTTCTGCTGGTCTATGCTGGAGTGAGTTACTGATCCCCAAGAGGCTTCTCTCCCGGTCCTAGACCCTTGGCTGGCAGTAGTTGAGCTCCTCCTCCACTGTAAACTGGACTTTTTGTGCCAAACATTGAAAAGGTAACTTTTTCAGCTGGTCTCTGTATCCAGTCTCCACTTCCTCGCAGTCGGCCTGATGTTGTGCCTGAAATTGTGCCTCTTCTTTGGCCTAGCATTATCAGATTACTGTGAGTGGCGCTTTTTGCTTTTAGGGGCTATACTTACTTAAATCTTTGAAATAGCATCACTCCGGTTCTTCTGATTGGATTTTTGGCATTTTGATCTGAAGTAATTGATTAAAATGCACTCTATCTTTTTTTAGTTGGTGTGACATTTTTCTTCTGTGGTGTTTTCACTCTATTACTGTTTAAGTGCTGCATGAATACTTAAAACATTGCCCCTAAGTTAAGCCTTAGCCCTTTTTTGCCAAGCTACCAGAGGGTTGAGTATATGTTAATTTAGAGACTTTTGTGGTTCACCCTGACTGGGATTGCGGTTGTTGTTTGAGAAGGGTCATCGCCCCCCTCAACCAAAACCCCAATTTCTAACAGTTCTTATTTTGTGAATGAAAACGTGAAATACTATCTCTAAAGTCTTTGATCAACATTCACCCACAGAGAGAAGAAGCATAAAATTAAAAGTACGGGCAATAGGTTCTAGTCACAATAGATGTGTTGAAAGCACTTTAAAAACATATGAACAGATTGTTTATTGCAATAGGAGACCTCGCTACAGTCCCCACTTAGATGTTATTAGCCTCCATCGTTGTCCTTCCAAACCCAGGTAAAGATAAACTGCACTGCATATCATGCAAACCAATATCCCTTCTAAAAAATGCAAAACGTATACTCATTACAGGAATTGTGGTCACTCAGTTGAGTCCACTATTACCAGATGTTATAGATCCTGACCAAGCGAGTTTTGTGTAGAACCTGCAATGCAGTGACAACACGAAAAGGCTGCTCCATCTTATCGACAAAGCCCAACATTCCAAAACAGAATACATATAATTGGCTATAGACGCTGAAAAAGCATTCAATAGAGTCCATACTTGGTGGCCATTCTCCAACATTTTGGCTTTGGTGACCGCTTCTGCAAATGGATTCTTAGCAGTTAAAACACATAGCCAGCGGCGGTGGTCCGTCAATTTGCAGAGGCACGAGAAAAAGGTGCCTACTCTCTCCCCTATTTTCCGGTCTATATATGAAGCCTATAGCCCATTGAGTTCGGGATAACCCCCTCATAACCTGTATTGTCTTTGAGGTAGAGAGACATATCATTACCCTCTATTCAGATGACATTATAGCCACCTTAGAGGAACCCTTGGTTTTCTTGCCTGCCTTTCTAATGGAGCTTGAGGCGTTTGCCCAGGCAGCGGGCTTTAAAGTGAATGTACATAAATCTCAAGCCCTTTATATATCGCGTCTTACCACTACTTTGCTTTGCAACGTTCTGGTACAATGGGCATTAGCTCTGATCCCCTATTTGGGGCTCCTGCTCAATGGCAAGACACAGAAAATGGTGTCTCTTAATTATAAGAATTTACTCCATCAGACTAGCATCACTGGAGGCCGTATAGTCTCTGAAAGTGACCATACTGCCGAATATATCATTTCTCTTTCAAGTGCTCCCAATGGTGCCCCCCTGAAGTGCTTCGTACTCTCCAACAAGAGATCAACCGCTTTGTGTGGGAGTATAAATGGCCCTGAATAAGCAAAGATCTAAGTTACTGATCCCCTGGGGAGGGAGGTCTGGGCATACGAACCTGTATCGCTATTACCAGGCAACACAACTTAGGGTCCTTCTGGAATGGTCCCACAATGAATCCGAAAATCATTGGCTTTTCATGGATAGAGCTGTGGCAGGGCTCCCTCTGTGGAGGACTCCCTTCATTCATAAATCCACGTTCTCCAAACGTTTGTATCTATCTCCTATCACTAGATCCTCACTAACTGCATGGGACATGGGGGCTGTTTGCAGTGAGCTCATTCCTTCCCCTCACCTATAACACCTATCGTGAGCAATCTTGACTTTGCCCCAGGCCTGGGCTCCCCGGTCTTTCGACACTGGAACCAGGAAGGCTATAGGTCCATTGACCTTCTATTTGATGAGGAGGGACTTTTGTCCTTCGAGGGACTCTGTTCTGATCTTGCCATGTCAGAAACTGAACGCATCTGTTATAGTCGAATTCGGCACTGGGTGATGCACCATTCAATACGCCCTAACGCACAATGGTACCTCACACCTTTTGAAAAGTGGCTGCTTTCTAAAACATCAAACACCCATCTCATTATAGAGCTCTAAAGTTTCCTATGTCCTTCCGCCCCCCAACTAAAGTCTGTGGGTCAGAGACATTGGGAATTGGAAATAGGTCGTACATTAACACAGCGGGAATGAGGGGATATTTACTACCACGCAAGACATACAGCCCCCAATGTCGCTGGCATTGAACCTGCGACCAAAATAGTTACCTACTGGTATCTTACAACTCTCCGGTTACACAAAGGGAACCCAGCTCGCAGACTGGAGTTTTGGCACTACTGTGGCTCCTTGGGCATGTTATCTCATTTGTAGTTGGATTTCCCTAGACTCGCATCTTATTGGACCCAGGTGCTCATTGACATTGACACCCATTTTAACATGCAATTACCCTGTTTCCCCGCCTATATTATTTTGGGGCTTACCCGACGCACTTACCTTCCCACTCAAGTCTCGCAGAGGCAGGCAGATTGGTCGTGCATTGGCTGCAGCTTGGCAAAATATATTGTCACATTGGGATACGGTACATGTTCCAACTTACCAGGGATGGTTACACCGACTATGGTATGTTCTTGGCATGGAGCGTTTGTCACTTTCCTTATTGAACCTGGTAACATCTTTCCCGGAACTCTGGCATCCATTCCTGTCACTTCTGACTTCAGAGTTTCATGAACTCACCTTCCACAAATACTTACACCTCCTACGACTTACAGAGCCCTCTCATGGATCTATCTGAGCGGAATTCAGACACCTTCTATATATTCCCATGAGGTTGGTTTCTCTCTTGTTTAATGCGGGTGGTCCCAAAGAAGGTGGGGTGGGGGGGTTTGGGATTGTTTGAGAGTTTACAGAGTCATAGCTATTGGGCTACTGGCCACAGATTGCCCTGTTCTTGTGTAAAATTTATAAAGAGTTTTAAGCCATAAATAAATATGAACCACACAAAGGGCCTGATTATGAGTTTAGATGTTATTTATCGCACATGATGGGTTACTTTATTTATCGTGTGCCATAAATTGAAACTCTCAATAGTTTGTGGGGAATAACGTGGGATTTTGCTGTTTAAAGCACCAAAATTCTCATGGTATGTGTGGTGTAGCGGTCTAGTCTGCGACGCACACTGCGTGTGACGTCAGCGGACTTCCGGGGGCGGCCATTTTGGGGTCGCATTAGCGCGCCGATTTCAATGTGATCGGAGCTCATTAATTATATATTAAACACGTGTTACCTTCGCAACCACGTGTGGCCTCCTTATTTGCATGAGAGCTCAAGGTGGGAACCCACATCATTACAATGGCGACGAGGAGGTGAAAGTGCCCAGTGCTGCTTCCAGGACCCACGTGGTGGCAAGTGACTGGTTGGAGACCACAGCACACGCAGGCGGGAGCGTGGCAGTGCAATGGAGAGCGCCCTGAGGGGATGCCTGGAGGAGAGCAGGTCCCCTAGCCCCGTGCCCAGAAAGGAGGAGCGAGAGCACCCCAGGTGACCCGGAACGGCGGGGAGAGCGCCACCGGTGGGCTTGAGCAGGGGCGGAGCCCGGAAAACCTGGAGGGGGATAGCGAGGACCACACGGAGAGCGGAGAGTCCAGCCAGGAAGACGAACCAGGGGGTAGAAGCACCCGAGTAACCAGTGCACCTGGCACTTCCACTTCTGGAGCACGACGAGGGAGAACTAAGAGGAAGATGAGTTCCCAGACGTTCTCCTTGACGAATCCCGTGCCTTTCCTAACCAAAGTTGGAGAGCCGCAGATGCCGTGGGAGGATTGGAAAAGGTATTTCCTAAACTACCTATCGGCGTTGGAGGAAGAGGGCGAGACAGAATTCACGAGCTCGCGGAGGAAGAAGATACTCCTTCATCATCTAGGTCCTGCGGGGCAGAGGGTGTATGAAGACCTGGTGAAGGAAGTGAGGCCAGCGGCGGACGACAATGTGTTCCAGCACGCGATAGAAGACCTAGATGCCCATTATTGCCCGGCCGTGTGCACAGCCATCGACAGGTACAACTTCTACCACAGGGCACAGAATAAAGGGAAAACGGTTGATGAGTATGTAGCAGCACTACAGAAGCTGGCCCTGACGTGCAAGTTTGGGACCCTACAAGAGGAACTGATCATGGACCAGATCATCATGCACACGGAAAATACCTCCATTCAGGAGAAGTTATGGGCAAATGGCGACGCACCACTAAAGACCGTAGTATCCATGGTGAAGAAAGCGGAATTGATCAGGAGGTGTGCGGAAGCGGCCAAACGGGAACGCCTACCAGAACAAGCGGTGTGCAAGATAGAGGATCGGAAGGTCAATGATGGAAATGCGCCAGCAGGACAACAAGGCATGCGGAACTACAGAAGGTACAACGCCCGCAACACGAAATCGCAAGGACAGAGGCAAGGGAGCACGAGTACATGCTACAGATGCTGCAGTGGCGGCCATGCCGCCAACGACAAGGGATGCCCGGCGTTCCGAGCCAAGTGCGCATACTGTGGGCTGTTGGGACATTACGAAAGGGTATGCCGAAGGAAATCACCAAGGCAACAGGTGAAATACGTGGCACAAGAAACAGGCAAGGAGGAAGAAGACGAGAACCAGGAAGAGGACGACGAGATCCTGATCGTAGAAGAACAGATACTGGGCATAGAGAGTTCGGTGGACAAGAAGCCGAAGTGCGAGGTGAGCATAGGGGGAGTGAGAGCCACTATGGTCGCGGACTCAGGATCGCCCTACACGATCATCAGAAGAAAGATATGGGAGGAAGATTTCGCACCAGGAACAGAGTATTGGCTGAGGCCCACGGACATCCACCCCATAACATTCACAGGGGAACCCATACCCATGGTAGGATATTGCCCCCTAACCTTCGAGTTCAAAGGCAGAAGGTGCGAAGGGAAATTATATGTGGCGGAGAAAGGACCATCAGTACTGGGCTGGAAGGACCAGGGCGAGCTAGGGATAAAATTGAACCCGGGAGGACGCACGCAAGTGCTCTTGACCGAGGAGGAGCCGGGCCTGGAGGCGCAACGGTGGAAAGAATTCCCGGAAGTCTTCAAATACTCCATCGGCCGTTTAGCGAAATTTACACACAAGATAAACCTGAAGGAAGTGAAGTACCGGGTTTTTAGAACCCAGCGGTGCAGGGGAACACACCCTAAGACTTCGGGTTCTTCCTGTTTCAGACCCACAGAAACACAGAGTCTTCTAGATGAAACCAAAGATCATATTTATTGGCTGCAGACCAATCACAGGTATCCGAGAAGTACAACAAGATGTATGTTCTCAGGAGACTGCTCCCGAACCAAAAACCAGTCTTTACTTATATACACAAAATTACGCTCTGGGCCACACCGCCCCTATTCTACAAGTGGTCATCCACATATTTTAGTTTCAAAGAAACAGCAGAGCCATAATGACAATCCCATATTTCAGTTCATTAAGCATACAGTCATTTTACCCAGCAAGGCTCAGAACCCTCATCAGATAACAGCGGACCCCAATAAAACGGGCACCTCCTGCTCGTAAAACAAGCCATAAAGTAGGAAACAGAGTCAGGTGTGAAATAGCTTAGTCAGAGATCGTGTGCGAACAAGGACTTTATGATGGGTCGAGCCCTGATGCTAATCGCATTAGGCCGCGAGGAAAGGAACTGGCCGGACAGGATTGACCTCGGGCAGCGGAGTCAGTTTGCACAGGTCAGAGAGAAGTCACAGAAGGTGTACGTGTCCTTTAGGCCTAGGCATGGCCTTAGTGCGCAGCCTATGTGAGGGCAACCACAAAATGGCTACAGTTCTAAAATGGAACCCAAGGGTTCAATATGTGGTATTGTATGCACGGTGAATTCATCAGTGAAACATGACGAAAACACTCATACATACCGCATTTGACATTTGCGGTTCGCTGATACTGAAGTCGGCATGGTAGGGCCATGCTTCCAACATGGTTCCGAAATTTACAGTACAACAGAAGGGGCCCGACCGGTGTCCCACAGAGTGCGAAACATCCCATTCCGGACCAGGGCAGCCGTGCAGGAGGAATTGCAGAGGCTGGAAGACAACGGGATAATAGAAGCAATAGACAACGCGGAGTGGTTGGCCCCCTTAGTCGTGGCGCAGAAGCCCAACGGGAAGGTGAGGTTGTGTGTGGACCTCAGGGAGCTTAACAAGAACATTGTAGTGGACAAGTTCCCCCTTCCCAGAATCAACGAGATGTTGGCCAAGACCCAAGGGGCAAGGTGGTTCTCCACAATAAGTTAGTAGAATATCTCAAAAGGAGTGGGGGTCTAAGGGATGTAGTTTAAGGACTCAACCAGTTTATAATCCCCAATTCAACATATGTATACAAAAAGAAAAACTGTGAGTCAAAAAAAGGTTTTGTGACCGTAACATAACCACTCAGTATGAACTGATCTAAAGTAAACTACTGTCAACAAGGTGCCAAATGTGTCAATAGGTGTGTGTATGTATGAGAAAGATTCCCATCACCCACAACAAGTGGCTCGCTTCATCATTTGGGAACCTGGGAACTTCACCAAAGAACCATCCTCTACCAGATGGACGTAGATACTGGTTCAATGTGTGTCCCAAATGTATCTGTTGGTATATTTTCTGAATCGAGGGAACCACAATAGTAATGATAAGGAGTGATGTATGCAGTGCACGTGGTAAGAAAGTGATGGTTAAAATTGGTTACCAAGGTACAAATATGTATTTATTGAAGTGCTACCTTGATACCAAGATAAAATAAAACAGTGCTATAACAGTTTGAACAAATAACTGTGTTGGAAAAGACTGGTCTACATGTTTCAGCTCTTGGATAAATTATATCCCAGCTTTCGTCAGGACCAGAAAGCTACTGCAAGATTATGGTGTAATTAATACAAAAACTCGAAAAACATACAACCTGGACCTTGTTCTCGGTACAGGGGAAATACCTGTGAAGATAACAGCAGTAATCAATTCAGACAGTCAGATAAAGTGGTAAGGTGTTACAGTTTGGTCAAAAACCGCAAGGATATTGAGTCTATCAGTTTTGCGAAGGTACCATTTAGTGTACTAAAACAACTATAAAGCCATCACCTCAAGTGAAAAAAAATTTAAATTGTAACTCACCCGAATAGTTCTGGGTATGTGCCTCACCCCACCTGGCAACTGCTCAGGTTAGGAGGCACCGCTCTGGGGAATAATATAAGCGTGAAACATTATATCACCTGACCATCGTTCTTGAAATGTTAAACACTTAAACTAATGCGCAAATTTAAAAACAAGGCGGATAAGTCACACGGCAGTCTGGTCATCGAGAAAGCTTGTCTACAATCGTGTCTCATTCTATAGGAAAAAAGTGCCCTAAAGGCAGATGCAGATTGCTCGAGCTGCATTTTATACTGGTCATCAATGTACTAGAATTTTAGAAGCACATTTTCTAAGTTTGAATTATGTTGTTTGCAGGCGACTAATGTAGCTTTGTGTTCCGTAGTGGAATTGCCGCATAATGAGGGTGACACTCGCGCTAAGGTTAAGGCTGTAACGTAGAAAGGCGTGTGTTGCGGTAGCCAGACAGCTTGTTGGTAAAAGTTGTTGGTTCGTTGTACCTTACCGCCCAAAGTCCCTCTAGTCAGAATGACTAACTAATGCAAACCCAAGGAAGTCGTGACCCCATATTATAACTGCGAAGGTATAACAATAAGGCCAATTTGAGAAGCAGTATAATCGTGGACACCTTACCTCTCCGTCGGTACCTCTCGCGGTTTCTGAGCGAGAAGGGGAGGTGTACATAGATGTTAGGGAATCCTATTTGAGGACCCGTGGGGCGTCTCGGCCGTCATGTGCGTGATCTGCGTCAAAACCTGGCGCAGGCTAATGACGCAATGGCGTTTTGACATGCCGTGCATATTTCGGGAATTGTAGTCTTTATAAGTGTTTGTAGTCTTTTTATCCTGAGCTTGGTGCAAACGTGACAGTATGATCACGGATAGTATCTTGCCCTGCCTATTGCATTAGGTTGTGGCAGTGGCGATAAGTTTATATCGTGAAGAGAATACAGATAGAAATTGCAATCTGTAGTTTGGTTGTCGTTATTGTTTGTATCGTTTTAGCCCACTAGGGATCCAGTTTCAATAAAAGGCACTCCAAGTGTGTTATGTTTATGGAGAGTCAGATAATAACATGCAAGATGCCTGATCATGATGCCATAGATGACTGTTCTATGAGAGACCTATATGTAGAGGAAGATAGTGTATGTGCACTGATCTTCAGTAAGTCTCTTAGAGCGATGTCCATGGTATCTGATCGTTCAATCCTATACAGTCACTGTGCAATTTGTAGACCCATTTTTGCTCCTTGGTGAAAAGGAATTTTTGGATATCTGTAATATGAGATGGAATAAAGGGTTGTTCTAAAATGAGCCATCTCAAATCTTCTGGTTTGTGGTTGAGGGAACGGAAATGACTGGTTAGTCTTGTGGCTTGTTTTTTGCGCCTGATGGTGCTTTTATGTTCACTGATACGGACCTTGATCTTACGTGTTGTCATTCCTATGTTGAGGAAATATGAATTTTGTGATCAGTTATGTCCCCTATCGTAGACCCCAACGGCTCCATGTGCATGCTATAAGTACATGTATGTTCCCTCCAGTTCCGGTTTTGAAGACGCAAATATATGTGCGTCCACCGTCAACATGTCCTCTTTCAGATCCGCCATGAATGGGTCAGATATTCCATTCCTAAGTATGAAAGGCCACCGACTTTATGTGGTTCACTTTCCACATTTTACAGATTCAGGCGAGTAGGCCCAGAATTCTGTCATCAAGCCTTTTCCTGCCTTCTGCCTCTGAAAGCTCCAGTCTGAGCCTGCATCTGTATCCATGAACTTTGTCCTACTCCCTGCGCGGCTAACGGTGCCTGATCCAGCCTGTTGCCTGCCAAAAACTGTATTTCACCTTCAAGATTATCTACTCCGCTCCTCATCCGATGCATTCCTGTCTAGTAGTTTAGGTAAACATTCCTCCAGCTACCGTGCAAAGGGCCAGGCCTCGCTGTCCTCATGCAAGTAATTCATAGCTCCCGTTACCATGGAATATTCCTACCCCCTCGCATCTCATGTAGACACTTAGACGCTTGTACACGCACTAACAGTCAGTATAGAATAGATTCTATCCTAGAGACCTTTCCTTTTGGATAACACAGTTCTTTAAACATAGGATATTAGATATGATTTGGGATTAGGTTGACATGACCCCCAGACTTCTGTCTCCACATGTAGAGCTAAATGTCAAGTCCCCTTCACCCTCTAGTTGCACGTCAATCACACGTCATGCGGCTGCGCGCGCATCTCTGCCAAATATTTCTGCTGACATTGCAGGATTCTTTTATGGATCCACCCACTTGTGACATCATGTATGATGACGTTTATTAAATTACGCCCATATATCCGCCTCTATTAGTTACGTATGCACATTTTATCTGTACTATCAGCTGTTACGCCTCTTGCATCTGTTTCACTGTAATGCATTTTCTATAAAACTGCTTATCTGTCAATAATGTATGCCCTTCCTTCCTGAACTTTCGTGGTGATGGAATAGAAAGCCTGCAATTCGAATTGTATTCCTTTGTATAGGAATAAAGCCTTTTAAAACCTCTAATACCACGGATTCTGCCTCTTATATTTACTGAGTTATTCTTACTAGACTTTACCGCATAAAAATAGTACCGGTAATGAAATATTTACCACATAAATTGGCGCCCGAACAGGGACACTTTCTCATCTCACGCGCCGGCGGTGCGTTGCAGGCCCAGTCTCCTGCCACAGCTGAACGGACGAAAACGCGTACCTGCAGGATTTCCTGTATCTCCCTCCGGCCAAGCGGGGGCGACTGAGGCTGCGATCAACACCCAGACGAGGCGGTGAGAAGTGCGAAGTATCCCGACCAGAGCCTAGCTGAGAGAGCAAGATCCGAGGTATACAGAGGCCCACCAGGTTCCGAAGTTCCGAGTCCAGTCGAGTCGAGTCCAGTCCGGTCCAGTCCGAGGCCTTCCGTTCCGAGCTACCCGGTGAGTACCATTACCGGGGAGGCATTTTACGTGCACATAGTCTGTGCCGGTCAAGACGGGTTTGGGTACACAAATCCGGTCTGCACTGTTTCAGCAGTGTATCTGTACTGTTTAGCAGTATATATCGTATGTCTTGTATATAAATAAGTATTATCTAAGTGTCAGTATTATGTCAGTAACTAGTTTTCTATTAGTTATCATCGTTCGTAAAACTGTTAAGTGTTAAATGTTTTAATACGTTCTATATATTGTGGTGTGAATGACTGTTCATTATTGTGTTCATTGTATAAAGTGTGTTCTAGTAATATAGGTCAAAAATGCCGCTCTTTTCGAAACTAAGACAGATCAAAACTAGAAAAGGTGTACTCGAAGAAGCTGTTCCCATCCCACCTAGGGACACTCCAGGGTACTTTATGTATCATAAGCATGGTCTAGATGCCGTCTTATTTCTTGATTTATGGGTGGACTACACCAGGGATTTGCCAGAAAATCAGAGATGGCCCGCAGCGGGGACCTGGGATGCAGATTGCATCATGAGAGTAGAAGAAGAATTATGGAAAAAGAAAGCCAGACAGTCACAGAAGGATGCCATTGAATTGTGGCGTAAAGAATCATATAGACGTACAGAAAAAGCACTCAGACAGGAAGAGAAAGGTAGAGAGAATTCAAATAAAACTCGAGAAAATCTATTACTTGAGGAAGGTACCCGAGTAAACTCAGAACAAGTAGATAGACAAAGAAACACTCTTATGAATGGTATGTATCCTCTTCTGGCCGAAGGGTTACCTAAGGCTACCCCGGAAATACCAAAAGACTTAACTCCTCCATTGCTCCCGATAAAAGCACATCCCAAAACACATTCCAAAACAGCAAAGGACGTTTTCCTTTCCTCCTATTTAGATGACGTAGCTCCCGAGTATGCTAATGCCATACCGCACATACCGCTTGCCGATGGTGTTCAACACCAAGAGCATCTGTCTGTATCCCCGCAACTACAAACTCCTACGCAAGTCCCAACAGGTCCGTCCGTTTCTACAGTTTTTCCCACATCTACAATCTCTATCCTACGTCCAACGAATCCTTTCGTGCCTAGCACCTCAGATGGTGCTACAGGAGGTACGACAGACATGTTTGCCACACCGCCGCGAAATAAACAGACCCTTAGAGATTTAGCACTCCAACGTACACCCCAACTAGCGACATCCGACATGTTTAAAGAACAGCTTGTGGATTGTAGATACGATCCAGTGCCAGGTAGACAGGACAAATTGCTTATATCATCACTACGTATACGACGAGCTACATTATATTTAATGACGATACCAGGAATGGGTGAACACCTAGACAATATATATCGCTTTGTCCAAACAGGGCGAGGTCCAGAAAGTATTAACGAAGCTATGGAATACCAGAAAGTGGATGTCCAAAGACAACTACTACGTTTTTTCATAAATTGCGTAATTAGGAATCAAGACAGGCCTGGGGCAGATCACGATACCATGCAAAGACTTGCCAAATGGGGTCAGAACATATCAGAAGAGAAACATGATAGACAGGCGTGTATAATCGCCATGTGTCGAAAGATCCGCAAGGAAGTAGAACGAATACATAAAGAAAGACGAGAAACAGACAGAGTAGAATCAGAAGAGGAGGAGGAGCAAGAATTAGAACAATTAGAAACGATAGCTTATGTAGGTAGAGGAAGACCCCATAATAATACTAGAGGCTTTAATGACCCGATACGTCCAATACGTCCAGAATATAATAGACATTTTCCAAATCCTATGTTAAATACAAGATCCCCTGAACACCTATTCCAAGCCGCTGATAAATTACTCCGAGATCGAAGGGGGTACCACATACTCGATTCCATGGACGAACAAGAACTAGCCAGGTCAGCAGTACAATGGGCTGACAGTCCCAGCGAATACAATGATGATGTACTTGCACACACGTTTCTGAATCTTGACCCATACGAACAGCGTTTAGCTAGTATATACATGATTCAACACCTCCTTATATTATATAAAAGCCAACACTCCGATCCAGGACCCTTACCTGACATATTGACAGAACTACTCACGAATATATGGAGAGGGTCAGGTACTGATTTGATTAAAGAAATTCTAGAATTCCGAAACCAGTATTTAACTTTCGTATGCCCAGAACACGTTCCAGTTCCCATCATGGGAAGAAAAATGTATCACATAGACAGACAGAATCCGTTACGCGAAGTACACCCAATTAGAGGTGACGGTAATAACTTTACCCGCGTGTTTGTGTACACGCCTATAACTAAACTGGAATTATTAGAAATGAAGAAAGTAGTACCCAGCCATGACAAGGACCCAGCAGGTTTCCACCGTGAAATAAAAGACATGCTACTCATGGGAGAGTATACCTACCCCGACATTATGAAAATATTAAAAGTCCTATTACCCGCCGGTGTTTATGAGAAACTAAAAGAAAAGGAATGGGAGGTGGGAGACCAAAAGATAGATTGGACAGCATTAGAGAACGAAGAAAGGGCCCGAGCTGCAGGAGCAGGGCTTGGGGAAAAGACTACAGCACTAGCAGGGCTACTAGTGCAGGTACTGCCACGATTATTAACTACGAAAAAGGAAGACTGGGGTGCAATATCAGCCTGTAAACAAAAGCCAGATGAAGACACTAGTGATTTCTATTCCCGATTTGAAAAATGTTTTGGTATAAATAGTGGCATAAAAGCCAGTAGCGAGTCATATCCACATCTGTTTGTGACAAAATTAGTTGAAAATTCTCTGCTGCAAATCAAGAATAGAGTATTGAAATTCGAAAGTACCTGGCAAGGTAATACCCCATCACAGATGTTACAGATGTTACAATATCACCACAATAGAATTAGAGAAGAACAAGAACACGAACAAAGACGTATGAAAGATACGAAAATGAAAATGCTTGTTGCTCAGTCAGTTCCAGCTGATGGTCATCTAAAGGGTGATTCCGCAGGTCCTACGAAAGGGACATGCAACTATTGTAAACAACAAGGTCATTATATACACGATTGTCCAGTCCTGAAACATAATATTGCCACAGGTAGAACCCAGGAAAGACCACGTCTACCTAGACAGGATCAGAATCAACAACAAATCCCTCAGCATGCACAACCTAGATTAGCTCCGCAACAACTAGCTCCGCAACAGGCAGCTCCACAACAGATCGTAGCACCACCACAAGCGCAGCCTATTGCTGCAACACAAGCAACAACACAACAGATGTATCAGTATGCACAAGCAGATTATCCCGATTATCAGCGATACACATGAAATAGCCTAGAGAGGGAAGTTGGCTTACCCCTTATAGAGGTTCCTGTAGACCAAGAGGGACCTTATGTACATAGTGAACTATTAGGGGAAGACAGAAAGTTTTTACTTGATACAGGGGCAAGCAGAACGACTATAAGACGCAGTGAAGTTCCAGGGGCACCCCTCTCAGGCTCACAAAATATTTCCCTTGGATTCTCAGGAAAACCTATTATTAATGACGTAACACAACCTCTTCCACTTACGGTCGGTCCATTGACACGTACTACAGATTTATTGCTTACTAAATCATGTCCAGAAAACTTGTTAGGTATAAAAACATTGAAAGCTCTAGGAGCTATAATATGTTGTTCTCCGGAAGGAGTACGACTATTTTTACGTGACTTTAAAGGTCACTACGTGTCCAGAGACATGGATCACCGACTGCAGAATTTACCTACACATTTATGGGCACAAGGCCCCACTGATGTTGGTTGCATGAATATTACACCATATCGTGTCACACTAAAAACAGGAGTAGTACTACCACGAATGCGACAATACAAGTTACCACCAGATGCTGTAGTGGCTTTACTGCAAATCATTGACGAGCTCATTGCACAAGGAGTGGTTGTCGAAACCGACTCCAATGTATGTAATTCCCCGATAATTCCGATTCTTAAAAGAACGGATCCAAAAGCACCACCAGTATATCGATTAGTTATTGATCTGCGCGAACTAAATAAATGTATTGTACCACAATACCCTGTGGTCCCAGATATCTCTTCATTACTAACAGCTATTGACTCAGAAGCAACGTTCTTCACTGTAATTGATCTCAAGAATGCTTTCTTTAGCGTCCCCATAGATCCGGAAAGTCAATATCTGTTCGGATTCAGTTTAAATGGACGAAGTTTTAAATTCACACGCGCACCTCAAGGATTTACAGAAAGCCCCAGCATCTATAGCCAAGCACTGAAACGAGAACTTGACAGTATCCACATGCCAGTTAACACTGCCTTGCTTCAATATGTCGATGATCTGCTGATCACCGCCCGAAGCGTACCTGAATGTGAAACAGCGTCACTGACGGTTTTGAAATTTCTGGCCGACAAGGGGCACAAGGTGTCCCCTTCTAAGCTGCAATTCTGTGTCCAGCGAGTTGTTTACCTTGGGCACTCGCTGTCCAAGGAGGGGAGGCAGCTTACATCCGACCGCATCCAGTTAATTACTAACATGTCAGCACCCAAGACACAAAAGGAGGTGCGGGCTTTTATAGGCCTCACTTCATACTGTAGGCAGTGGATCCCTCAATATGCATTTCTAGCAAAACCACTCATCCAGTTGACAACACAGGAGGCAGCCACATCGACTGTCCTCCCTTGGACTCAAGAACATACACATGCCTTTGAAAGCTTAAAGAAAGCTTTATGCCAAGCACCTGTCCTAGCAACACCATGTTACAGTAAACAGTTTACACTCTTTGTTACAGAACGCGAAGGTACTGCCTTGTCAGTACTCACTCAGGAACAAGCAGGATCACACAAACCATGTGCTTATTTCTCTAGTACATTAGATCCAGTAGCTCAGGCTCTTCCTGCGTGCCTGAAATCGGTGGCAGCAACAGCTTTAGCAATCAGACAAAGCGATGCCATAGTGTTAGGACATCAATTGACAGTACAAGTACCACACACAGTAGAGGTTCTCTTGAACCGCACACAAACACAACACTTGACTATAGCGAGACTCACCGGTTACGAATTGACATTGTTTCAGCCACACATAGAAATCAGACGTTGTAATACGTTAAATCCTGCCACACTGTTACCAGTGGGCGGAACAGATCCATTGGCACATGATTGTGTCGAAGTCATTACTATCACGACGAAACCCAGACAAGACTTGACAGATATCCCTTTGTCAGATCCAGACTTGACATTGTATGTAGATGTGTCATGTATGAGAACAAGTACAGGAGAGTTAGTGCCCGCTTACGCAGTCACAACAGACACTGAAGTCATTGAAACAAATTGTATTAACACTTTGTCAGCTCAAGCAGCAGAGCTCATCGCTCTGACACAAGCCTGTATTCAAGCCAAAAATAAGAAAGTCAATATATACACAGATTCACGTTATGCATTCGGAGTCGTCCATGACTTCGGCGTACTGTGGCGAGAGAGAGGTTATTTAACTTCTCACGGTGCCCACATCCAACACGGACCCCTCATCCAAGCCCTATTAGACGCGATTCATCTACCTACTGCAATATCGATTATGAAATGCAAAGCCCACACAAAAGTTACCGATATCATTTCTCAGGGTAATGACCTAGCTGACAGAACAGCTAAACAGACTGCTCAGAATCAGACTCACACAACTGACATGACAAAGACAATAGTTCCGACACCAACATATTGCATGACAGTTAAGGATCCCGCCCTTGATGTAATTGACATACAGACACATGCTACACCAGAAGAAATAAAGAAATGGACTGAATTAGGAGGGATCCAAACGGATCAAGGATGGATGACGAAGGAAAAATCTATATGGTTTCTTCCCGACTCCATGGTTCAAGTCATCATTAACACCATACATAGTCCAGCACACCTAGGAGAAAAAGCTATGCTAGACAGCATTCAACACATCTGGTTTAACAAACATTTACGAGCCGCAGCTAAACAAAAAGTTCGTACCTGTATGATATGTTGTCAGTTTAATCCAGGTAAAAGCATCCCCGTAGAGCAGGGTGGATTTCAAACTCCCGATCATGCTTTTGAAGTCCTCCAGATGGATTATATCCAGATGGAACGATGTCGAGGATTCAAATATGTTCTCGTAGTTGTCTGTGCTCTTTCCCGTTGGACAGAAGCCTACCCGGTTTCAGATTACACTGCCCCGACTACTGCCAAACAGTTAGTTCGAGAATTCTTCCCACGGTACGGTTTACCACGTGTTGTCTACTCAGATAACGGCCAGCCGTTCTCATCCGAATTAATGAAACACGTTTCCCTTTTGTTAGGCTACCAATGGAAATTTCACTGTGTCCGACATCCCGAGGCAGCAGGTCTCGTAGAACGCCATAATCAAACTCTGAAAATTAGATTGTCCAAAATATGTAGAGAAAAAGGTGTTGATTGGATAGTAGCCTTACCAGTTGCGCTCTTTTACATGAGAATGGTAGCACATTCTCGAACAGGGCTATCCCCGTACGAGGTGATCTTCGGTAGACCACCAAATATGTGGGGGACGCCTATACCTCGCAAAATCACTGATGTTGACTGTAATATGCTGACAGATTACCTGGCTTCCTTGATGTCTGCACTACAATCTTGTCGTTCACAGGTAGCCGCAGCTTTTCCCGATAATACTGAGGTGAAGCCCCATGACGTGGTTCCTGGCGACCTGGTTTTGGTCAGGAATTTTGACCGAAAGACCCAACTGGAGCCTAGATGGACATCGCCAAAATTGGTACTACTAACTACAAGGACAGCCGTGAAGATTGAAGGACGCAAAGGGTGGTTGCACTCGAGTCATATCAAGAAATTTTATGGACTACCATCTAGTGTGAACGCTCAGCCCTGCATTCCCTCACAGACAGACTCAAAGCTCCCCTTGGCTGAATTAACAAACTCTGAACTTTACAAACTAAAATTAAGGTCTAGTAAGTCAGACAATTTGATTGTTTAAGTCCTCTCCAAGGTGAATCGGTTGAATCTGTCTCTGACATATATCCTCTAGACCGGAATAGAGAAAGAAATCAACAGATGCAGCTTAAGAAGCATGCGTATTGTAAATCACTTCGTAGTCACTGCACAGTAACATTATTAATTTTGTTTTTTCGAAGTCTTCTGATCATCATTGTCAGCATACTATTGCACATGTATTACCCTATTCTTAAGCGTGTTTACAATGTAACCGCAGAACATTCTTTTAGTGAATTACCTCCGCATGAATTGTCCTATAGATTTGCGCTGCGCAACAACACATTCATTAGTATGTTACATCATTCCCATCAGACCAGCAATGCCACAAATTGTTGGATATGTGGCCGACTCCCTCCCTATCAGAACTATAAGGGAGTTTTGCCCCTCTTTCCATATCCGTTCACACACAATGGCTCCTGTGGAGCATGGTTTAGTTTGATTAATTCCCTAGATTCAAATTCCGCAGTTTATCAAGACAACTGGGTATGGGGAAACCTGAACCTAGTTTTGCTTAAAGTCTGCTACCCTAACAAGGAGGGACTTCCCAAAAGAACAGGAACTGATCTAGAAAATGAAGTATATGGATTAGGTAATTTTACACTTAACCTCATGATCCTGAACGTTGAATCCGAAGCTACACCAATCTTGCCCGCCATGTCAGTATTCCCAGTAAAAGGGGAATTATGTGTAAGAAAGAATGGTTCCATACACATGGGCCATAGTAAATGCACCACTGTAATACAATTCAGTGATCAAGGCAAGTCTACATTTAGAGCTTCTCGTCATTCCTACTTTATATGTGGCCAGACCGCATATATATGTCTACCTCTAGATTGGGATGGTACCTGTTACATAGCATTCCTTCTGCCACCTGTTTTCCTAGCTCCTCCTGATTATCATAGAAATACTCATTTAGTACACAATAGACAGCAGAGAGATCTCCCAATTGTCGATTACACTGAAACTGCATGGGAAAAATACACAGATTTCAATAAAGGTTTCTTTCCCTATATAGGTACAGTTACTAATAGTAAGCTGATACGTAGATTAACCAGAACCCTTGAAGCAGTAGTGAACGAAACTATTTCCGCCTTAGGCAATTTAACAGAAGAGCAGTCTGCTATGCGGATTGTTGTGCTTCAAAATCGTCTTGTCCTTGACGTCATCCTGGCCGATAGGGGCGGAGCTTGTAGGGTCATCGGATCAAGTTGCTGCATTTTCATACCAGAAAATTCGCCGTCAGTATATAAAGCCATAACTCGCCTTCATAAGATTGTAAGCCAGATACACCAGAGTCCAGGCACCTGGACTTGGTCCGGTTGGTTCTGGGGCGTGTTGTCAGCCTGGGGATGGAGAATCCTATCCTTCCTAGGTATTGGCTTTCTCATACTATTCAGTTGCTGTTTATGTCTACAATGTGGGCCAGCGATTTGTGGTCTGTGTGCCACATCGTGTATCCCACATCCAAGTTTTCGTTCAAAATCCCGGAAGAAGAAAGAAGAACAAATGATGCTATATGAACAGATCGATGGATTGATGAAGATCGATATCTCCTGAGGGTCCGTAGGGGACAAGGAGGGAATGAGGAAATATGAATTTTGTGATCAGTTATGTCCCCTATCGTAGACCCCAACGGCTCCATGTGCATGCTATAAGTACATGTATGTTCCCTCCAGTTCCGGTTTTGAAGACGCAAATATATGTGCGTCCACCGTCAACATGTCCTCTTTCAGATCCGCCATGAATGGGTCAGATATTCCATTCCTAAGTATGAAAGGCCACCGACTTTATGTGGTTCACTTTCCACATTTTACAGATTCAGGCGAGTAGGCCCAGAATTCTGTCATCAAGCCTTTTCCTGCCTTCTGCCTCTGAAAGCTCCAGTCTGAGCCTGCATCTGTATCCATGAACTTTGTCCTACTCCCTGCGCGGCTAACGGTGCCTGATCCAGCCTGTTGCCTGCCAAAAACTGTATTTCACCTTCAAGATTATCTACTCCGCTCCTCATCCGATGCATTCCTGTCTAGTAGTTTAGGTAAACATTCCTCCAGCTACCGTGCAAAGGGCCAGGCCTCGCTGTCCTCATGCAAGTAATTCATAGCTCCCGTTACCATGGAATATTCCTACCCCCTCGCATCTCATGTAGACACTTAGACGCTTGTACACGCACTAACAGTCAGTATAGAATAGATTCTATCCTAGAGACCTTTCCTTTTGGATAACACAGTTCTTTAAACATAGGATATTAGATATGATTTGGGATTAGGTTGACATGACCCCCAGACTTCTGTCTCCACATGTAGAGCTAAATGTCAAGTCCCCTTCACCCTCTAGTTGCACGTCAATCACACGTCATGCGGCTGCGCGCGCATCTCTGCCAAATATTTCTGCTGACATTGCAGGATTCTTTTATGGATCCACCCACTTGTGACATCATGTATGATGACGTTTATTAAATTACGCCCATATATCCGCCTCTATTAGTTACGTATGCACATTTTATCTGTACTATCAGCTGTTACGCCTCTTGCATCTGTTTCACTGTAATGCATTTTCTATAAAACTGCTTATCTGTCAATAATGTATGCCCTTCCTTCCTGAACTTTCGTGGTGATGGAATAGAAAGCCTGCAATTCGAATTGTATTCCTTTGTATAGGAATAAAGCCTTTTGAAACCTCTAATACCACGGATTCTGCCTCTTATATTTACTGAGTTATTCTTACTAGACTTTACCGCATAAAAATAGTACCGGTAATGAAATATTTACCACAATGTATCTGAGTGAACATGGACATGTGATCTGGTAAATTACCTTTTCTGAGTTACAGTTGGTATATCGCCTAGTAGTCAATTTGAGTCAGAGAACACTTACCACAGTAGAACTGAATGTCTTGAACAAAGGATTAGGATTTGTACCAACAAATGTAGGCGACCCTTTTCAGTTGAGACATGAACTCGAAAAGTTTTTTAGGAAAATACGCCTACACTTTTTCTTCAAAGATAAGGACCTTGTGGCTACCAATGAATCTGATGACATGCATCGCTCAAACACTGGCTTGAAGCCTCCCTCGACTTTTAATCCACCTGCTCATCTTACACCAGACCAGGTAAAAGTCTTTGAAAAAGCTGTTGTAGATGACATCAATTTACTTGACTCTAAGAGCGATAGAGCATACCAGAACCGGGAATCGAAAAACAGGCTTTGAAAGAACTCCAGAACGAAGAGCAAATTACCATCAAGCCCGCCGATAAAGGCGGAGCCATTGTCATTATGGACACTTCCGCTTACCGGCAAGAATGCCTCAGACAACTGAGTGAAACTAAGTCATACCGACCTCTCTCAGAAGATCCCACCACAAGATTGTCCATTGAAATTCACGATCTTGTCAATGAAGCGAAGGAATCAGGTTGGATTAGTTCGCAGGAATCAGAATTCCTCATTACCAAATTTCCAGTTATGCCGTATTTCTACATACTCCCAAAAATACATAAGCCAACAAGACCGCCACCTGGTCGCCCTAATATATCAGGGATTGGGTCTTTTTTAGAACCATTGTCTACTTTTGTTGACTTCTTCCTACGGCCAATGGTTAGAGAAATGCCCACCTTTCTCCAAGACACCAAGGATGTCTTGCGTCTTTTGCCAGAGATTGCTTTCAACACTGAGACTGACCTGTTGGTCAGCTTTGATGTGGAATCACTCTATACTTGCATTCCACAAGAGGAGACACTTGAAGCGATCAGGGGTCTTCTAGATAATAGAGACCGAGATACTACAACACCAACACACTTTATTATGGAATGTGCCAGACTGGCGATGATGGAGAACTTCTTCCAATTTGAAGAGACTCTGTTCCTTCAAGTCTCCGGAACATCTATGGGGAGTATTTTCGCTCCCAGTCTGGCCAATCTTTATGTTCATCTTTTTGAACAAAATTGTGTGTTAACTGACCAGAATCCCTTTCGTGCACAAATTGCGTGCTGGAAGAGATATATAGATGATATCCTCGTGGTCTGGCACGGTCCAGTTGCCACTCTGCTGGATTTTCACTCTTGGCTAAATGATCAAAACAACTTTCTGAAATTTACAGTCACACATGACAAAGCCAGACTTCCCTTCTTGGATATTATGATCTATCCTACATCAGGAGTGTTGGGAAGCGAACTGTATAAGAAGCCTCAGACTAAGAACTCCCCTCTTAGTTTTCATAGTCATCATCCCAAGTCTCTCTGACACAATCTTCCAGTAGGACAGTTCCTATGCATCCGCAGGAACTGTTCCACTATGGATAGCTTTCAACTCCATGCTGAGGCACTCTCCAAGCAACTTAAAGTCAGGAAATATCCAGCGCATTTGGTGAGACAAGCCTGTAAACGGGCTTCTAACAACAACAGGGACGCCCTTTTAGAACCCCCGGTGGCTAAGGCACCACTGACAAGAATGGCTTTTGTCACCACCTTTAGCACACTATCTAATAGTGTCCAAAAATCAGTACGGAAACACTGGCGCATTCTGAATGTGGGGAATGAAAATATCCCACTACCTTTGTTCTCCTTCAAAAGAGTAACAAGCTTGCGCGACAACCTTGTGCATACCAGACCCAGGGCGAAAGAAAAAGAAAAAACATCAACACTATGGGATCTACCACCAGTACAGGGCCACTACCCATGTGGCTCGTGTTCAGCTTGCCCACAGACACAGCCAACCAAATCGGTTGATTTAGGGCTAGCAAAACCATGGATTCTGCGGCGACATACCAACTGTAACTCAGAAAAGGTAATTTACCAGATCACATGTCCATGTTCACTCAGATACATAGGAATGACAACACGTAAGATCAAGGTCCGTATCAGTGAACATAAAAGCACCATCAGGCGCAAAAAACAAGCCACAAGACTAACCAGTCATTTCCTTTCCCTCAACCACAAACCAGAAGATTTGAGATGACTCATTTTAGAACAACCCTTTATTCCATCTCATATTACAGATATCCAAAAATTCCTTTTCACCAAGGAGCAAAAATGGGTCTACAAATTGCACAGTGACTGTATAGGATTGAACGATCAGATACCATGGACATCGCTCTAAGAGACTTACTGAAGATCAGTGCACATACACTATCTTCCTCTACATATAGGTCTCTCATAGAACAGTCATCTATGGCATCATGATCAGGCATCTTGCATGTTATTATCTGACTCTCCATAAACATAACACACTTGGAGTGCCTTTTATTGAAACTGGATCCCTAGTGGGCTAAAACGATACAAACAATAACGACAACCAAACTACAGATTGCAATTTCTATCTGTATTCTCTTCACGATATAAACTTATCGCCACTGCCACAACCTAATGCAATAGACAGGGCAAGATACTATCCGTGATCATACTGTCACGTTTGCACCAAGCTCAGGATAAAAAGACTACAAACACTTATAAAGACTACAATTCCCGAAATATGCACGGCACGTCAAAATGCCATTGCGTCATCAGCCTGCGCCAGGTTTTGACGCAGATCACGCACATGACGGCCGAGACGCCCCACGGGTCCTCAAATAGGATTCCCTAACATCTATGTACACCTCCCCTTCTCGCTCAGAAACCGCGAGAGGTACCGACGGAGAGGTAAGGTGTCCACGATTATACTGCTTCTCAAATTGGCCTTATTGTTATACCTTCGCAGTTATAATATGGGGTCACGACTTCCTTGGGTTTGCATTAGTTAGTCATTCTGACTAGAGGGACTTTGGGCGGTAAGGTACAACGAACCAACAACTTTTACCAACAAGCTGTCTGGTTACCGCAACACACGCCTTTCTAAGGTACAGCCTTAACCTTAGCGCGAGTGTCACCCTCATTATGCGGCAATTCCACTACGGAACACAAAGCTACATTAGTCGCCTGCAAACAACATAATTCAAACTTAGAAAATGTGCTTCTAAAATTCTAGTACATTGATGACCAGTATAAAATGCAGCTCGAGCATCTGCATCTGCCTTTAGGGCACTTTTTTCCTATAGAATGAGACACGATTGTAGACAAGCTTTCTCGATGACCAGACTGCCGTGTGACTTTTCCGCCTTGTTTTTAAATTTGCGCATTAGTTTAAGTGTTTAACATTTCAAGAACGATGGTCAGGTGATATAATGTTTCACGCTTATATTATTCCCCAGAGCGGTGCCTCCTAACCTGAGCAGTTGCCAGGTGGGGTGAGGCACATACCCAGAACTATTCGGGTGAGTTACAATTTAAATTTTTTTTCACTTGAGGTGATGGCTTTATAGTTGTTTTAGTACACTAAATGGTACCTTCGCAAAACTGATAGACTCAATATCCTTGCGGTTTTTGACCAAACTGTAACACCTTACCACTTTATTTGACTGTCTGAATTGATTACTGCAGTTATCTTCACAGGTATTTCCGCTGTACCGAGAACAAGGTCCAGGTTGTATGTTTTTCGAGTTTTTGTATTAATTACACCATAATCTTGCAGTAGCTTTCTGGTCCTGACGAAAGCTGGGATATAATTTATCCAAGAGCTGAAACATGTAGACCAGTCTTTTCCACCACAGTTATTTGTTCAAACTGTTATAACACTGTTTTATTTTATCTTGGTATCAAGGTAGCACTTCAATAAATACATATTTGTACCTTGGTAACCAATTTTAACCATCACTTTCTTACCACGTGCACTGCATACATCACTCCTTATCATTACTATTGTGGTTCCCTCGATTCAGAAAATATACCAACAGATACATTTGGGACACACATTGAACCAGTATCTAGGTCCATCTGGTAGAGGATGGTTCTTTGGTGAAGTTCCCAGGTTCCCAAATGATGAAGCGAGCCACTTGTTGTGGGTGATGGGAATCTTTCTCATGCATACACACACCTATTGACACATTTGGCACCTTGTTGACAGTAGTTTACTTTAGATCGGTTCTCCACAATAGAATTGACGTCGGCCTACCACCAGATTGCTCTACACAGGTCATGCAACCACCTGACGTCGTTCATCACCCCGTTCGGGTGCTACAAATTCCTGCGGATGCCGTTTGGGTTAGCCTCAGCAGCAGCCGTCTTCCAAAAGCTCATGTACCGGCTGTTCCACAAGAAGGAGGGCATCCAATTCTTCCAGGACGACATTTTGGTGATGGGCACATCCATGGCGGACCACAACAGGAAGTTGGGAGAAGTGCTAACAGTGCTAAGGCAGAACGGGCTCACAGCCCAATGGGACAAATGCAAGTTTGGCATGAACAAGGTCACGTACCTAGGACACGAGATCAGCCAAGAGGCTAAAAAACCCAAGTCAGCCAATGTGGCAGCAATTAAAGACGCACCTACGCCCTCAAGTAAGGAAGACGTCCGGACGTTCCTGGGCATGGCTGATTTTTACAGCAAATTTGTACCACACTTTGCCTCCAAGACCCACCACATGAGATCGCTCCTGAAGGACAAAGCGGCGTTCCGGTGGACGGATGAACAACAGCGGGAATTCGAAGAGATGAAGAATGATATCTGTGAGGCGGTGCCCATTCAAGGGTTTGACCCGACAGCGCTTACTGTACTAACCACGGATGCCAGCGACAGGGGACTCGGCGCAGTCCTCAACCAAAGATCCACAGAAGGGAGGACCTCCACGATCAGCTTTGCGTCTCGCACGTTGGCTCCCAATGAAAGCAAATTCAGCGTCATCGAAAAAGAAATGCTGGCCGTCGTGTGGGCGATGGAGAGGTTCCGGCAATTCCAGTGGGGAGGGAGATTCCTTTTGCGCACGGATCACAAGCCGCTGGTAAAGGTCCTCACATCCAGCGGACATGAACATGCCAAACCGAGAATAGCCAAGATGACGCTGAGACTCTTAGACTACGTCTACGATGTAGAGTACCTACCTGGGCACAAGAACAAGGTAGCGGACTACCTAAGCAGAGCGGCATCCAAGGAGGTCTCAGAAGTCCAGGAAGAAGGTAGATGGGAAGAGTATGCGGTGGCATTCACCGGCGACCACGAGAAGGCCATAAGTGGACAAGAATGGGAAATGGAATACGACAAAGACGGAAAAATGAGAGCAGTTAAAGCGTATGTAACCAAGGGATGGCCGGACAAGAGACTACTAGAGGAGGAACTAAAACAGTATTGGGAGGTCCGAGAGGAACTGTCGGTAGGGGACAACCCGTGTTTCCTGCTACGCGGCAGCAAAGTAGTTCCCCCAAACACGCTAAGGGTGCGCATTGTGGCCATCGCACATGAAGGCCACTTGGGGATAATGAAAACGAAGGGAAGAGCGAAGGAAGACTACTGGTGGCCGGGAATGGACCTCGCAGTGGAGCGCCATGTGAGGGCGTGCGAACAATGCAGCAATGCGGATAAGACCCAAAGAGTGCTACGTCCACCCCTGGGGCGCTATGAGTGTCCCAAGAATCCATGGGAAGAAATTTCGATCGATGTCCTGGGTCCCATACAAGACGCCAATGGAGTCCAAAAGTACCTTACGGTGGTCATCGATCGTTACTCCAAATGGCCTGAAGTCCACGTGGATGAGAATGCGGAGACGGACACTATACTGGAATTCCTCACCGAGGTATTCATAAGGGAAGGCATTCCCAAAGGGATCCTAAGTGACAATGGCCCGCAATTCACCTCGGCCAAGTGACAAACTTTCATGGACAGGAATGGAATCACGGCCCGACACACGCCGGTGTATCACCCTGTGGGAAACAGAGCCGCGGAAAGATTCAACAGGGTAATTATGGGGTCGGCACAAGCAGCAATCAGCCAAGGGATAAATTAGGAAAAGGAGCTGAAGCGGCTGTTATGGGCGTACCGGATAACTCCTGCCTCCACGGGGTACAGTCCGTTCCGAGTGCTGAGATTGAGAGAGCCTTTCACTAAGGACAACATGGCTTGGAAAAAGCTCACGGTACAAAGTCACTGGTCTCCAGCAGTAGTGCGCAGGAACCTGGAGAGGGCACAAGCAGTGTACACTGACTATTACGACACAAGGCACAACACCAAGGAGGTTGCACTTGAGAGAAGGGAATGGGTGAGAGTTAAAGTACCAGCACCCGGAAAGAAAGGAGACAGCAAGTTCATACCCCCGTTTCAAGTAGTGGAGCCATACTCCAGGTCTGCCCTGCTAAGTGACGGGAAAGTATGGGTCCAAGATCGCATGGCGAGATGCGCCAGGACCAATGGGGCGGAACCCGCCAGTGAGCCGAACGACACAGGGCATGCCAGAGTCACGCCGGACGCGAGGATGGCACGGAAGAGATCAGGCGGAGAAGAAGGTGGTTCCCAGTCGAGGACAAGGAGCAGAGGAAGAGGAGAAAGCACGGAGCAAGAACAGGACACCCAGGAGACGCCTGAGGAGACAGGACGGAGCGGGACAGAACTCAGAGAAGAGAGGGAAACTTCCTACCCAGACGGGGTCGACACCACCCCTACCACGGGCGAAGGAAGAGGAAGGACACGTTGTGGTAGGAAAGTAATGTTACCAAGGAGGTTCGAGGAGTTCAGCATGGACAACAAGTAAGACTGTTCTTAGTTGCAGTTGGGTACTGTAATTCATGCTTTTGCGAAGGAGGGAGATGTGGTGTAGCGGTCTAGTCTGCAACGCACACTGCGTGTGACGTCAGCGGACTTGCGGGGGTGGCCATTTTGGGGTCGCATTAGCGCGCCGATTTCAATGTGATCGGAGCTCCTTGCCGGCGCTCCCGCTAACCTAGTTAATTATATAATAAACGCGCGTTACCTTCGCAACCACGTGTGGCCTCCTTATTTGCATGAGAGCTCAAGGTGGGAACCCACATCATTACTGTATGTTAAATACTGTACAATTTCCCCTGTTAAACTTTGGCAGGTTTAACCTGCGGCATTTATGACAGCTGCTGTATTTAATGAATTCGACAATTATCGGATGTATTAAATACAGCCAAACTCGTCATTCTGACCCGTGCATAAGGAATTTACCAGCCCACTCGTAATCAGGCCCATTAGCTTTAAAAATAATTGTCTTTGATGCTTGCATCCGCACATCCGGCAAAAGTAACCTGGTCCATGGAACACTGAGTCTCCTTACATGCGCCGCATCTGGAAACCAGTCCTTCTTTTCTTTCCTTGAAATGCAACGTCTTTATTGATGTATTCCACATGAGTCACATGCCTTCGGCCCTGTGAGTTGCTTTTCCTGCCTGGCTTGTGCTGTAGCACAATTAAAGCTGCACTCTTTCGACCTCCTCCTCGTGTACCACCTAGACTGTGCAGCTCATGCACAAATTTTGTTTTAGCTGCGCTAACGCGTATCTATCTCCAAATTTGTATTTTATACATTTTGTTAACGACGTACAAGATCACCCTAAGTGCAAAACAGGAACTTTGATACTCCTCTCTTTCTTCATAGCATCATCAGTATCATTCTTGGCATGCTGAGGACAGTGCAGCACGCTGCAGCACGTTTGTCTCTAGTGTCAAATGGGCAAACGATGTGTTAACACCAAGCTCCTGGAAAGTTGCTAGCTTTATTTAGTAAGCATTTCAACCACAGTCAGAGGATTGCCACGACTGAGTCAAATATAAAAAGAAGCAACTTTTAAAATATTTTTTAATGTCGCTCAGAGTGGGCCGCTGCAGACATCTCCTGAGCGCCTCATGCCGCCGTGCTCTCAGCACTTCAGCAGAGGCGGCCAGGCCCTCCTTCAATGCTCCAACTCCATGAGGGGCCGCTCTCCACGACGCCGAGCAGCCCCGGGCACTTACCCTCACTCCCTATGACACCGCCGCACACCACTTACGCGGCAGCGAGAAAACGACGATGGCAGAAGGTACACAGGCAGCTCGTGCTCGCCATCGCCTCACTTCCCACAACCACGTCAATGCGCCTGGCCTCCCTGAGGAGCCACATTGCCTCTGTAACTTTTCCCGCTGCATCTGCTATCACACAAGGTAAACACTATAACCAACTTGCGATAAAGAGCCTAAAAGCTAAAGGTAACTTGAAAAACGCAGCAAATGATCTCCCAAAAATGCCATAAATTTTCTCCCCGATACCAGTCACCAGGTCACCTCAACCTAAAATATTGGCAGGGAGCCCAACTTACCCCACTATATACTACTTTGGGCTATACTGAGTGACAGGAGGAGCCAAATCCAACATGGCTGCTCGGAGCTTTTGCTCTGTAGAAGCCCCGCGCTCTACAACCTAGCGCAGTGCTTAAACTCCACCAAATCAACTGATGGAGCCATCCCTTGTCATCGGAAGTTGGGGAGCGTCTATCGTTGTGGCCGCCGTCCCATCTAGACCCTGCATCGCCGGGATTTTGTCTAAAGTCTTGCCGTGCGATCTCGCGTCAAGGTGGTGCCAGGGATGGAACAAACTGGCGTTTTACTGTTTTCGAGTTGGGGCTGCAACATCGGGAGCTGAATCCTGGGATCCTGCCTACCCGCTTCCCTGGTAGGTGCCTGCAACGGAATCTGTTCCATTGCACCGTAGGCGCAGTCCTGACCACCGGACCTGCACCCAGTTCGATCCTGGCATGTGGTGAGCCTCCTTCCGCTTGTGTGGTTCGATCGCTGCGTGCGGAAGGCCTCTGGCAGCTGCAGTGGACATGCCGGAGTGTTCTCCTGGACCCTGGAGACACTTGCTGCCTAGGATTGAGGCTAGCGGTCCCCCCTCCGCCTCCCCAGCGCGAGGCTATTTGGCGGCTCATACCGCGCTGCTTTCCGTTTTTGAGATGCATCCCAGTGCGCTTACAGAGACGGCGCTTCTCCCAAGCGCCTGGGAGGTCTTGCATCTTTTTTTAAGAACTAAGAGAGACTGGCACTTCCTTCCCTGCAAAGTTCTGTCGCACTCTCATGGTTCGGAAAAGGGATCCATGATGCCTGACCCAAACATGGCCGCCAGTGGTGACTTTCTTTTTTTCCCCTTCCTGATCTTTTTCCTTGCATAACCACTACCAGGACTACGCCTGACCTCAAGACGACATCTGTAATTCTCTTGGACCATGGCTCTCCCCCCCAGACACTAATCTGACTATCCCTGAGTTCACATTATCTCTATCTCGACTGCGGAGTCCGAGCACCATGTCCGATGCCCGGTGGAGCTGCTCTGTTCAGCTATAGAGGAGATTGGCCTTGGTTCACCCCCTGACCGTCACCTACCCAGCTGGACCTTGGGCACAGTTCTTCTATGTCTCCCTGTTTCACACATGCCCCCTCCTTATCGTATTTCTGCAATTTTGTTTTTTCCTTATATCCTTTCTGTCTATCCGTCTGACTTATGACCGTTGGAGCTACATGGCGAGCTATAGGGGAGACTGGCCGTCGATTACCTCCTCGTGCCATCACCTACCTACGCCGTTTCTGGGCTGACTTTCCCACTTGACTCTTATTCCCTCTTCCCCCCGTCCTCTCCCCTCTCACCCCCTTTTCCCCCCCACTTGTCTCTCCTTCTCTCCCTTTAAGGTGTCATATATATTTGATGTATCGTGCAATTGTTTTGTTTGTTGTAACATTGTTGACCTTATGTAAAGCGCTCTGATACCTTCGGGTCTAGCCAGCGCTATATAAAACTGTTTAAATAAATAAAAAATAAATAAAAATATACTGGGCTATAAATATAGCCCAAAACACAATTCTGCATTGCACCACCCTCCCAATCTGCCCAGGAGCAGACCTCCCTGTGGTCGGCTGCCCCCCAAGCCTCCAATGGGGGAAAGAAGGAGGGGAGCAAGAACAGCCTAACAGTTGGGCGACTCCATGTAGCAATATCAAAACTACATTTTAATGAGACAATTGAGTTTTTATCCATAATTGTAGATTTTTATCATACATTATTGTTAATATTATTTTTAAAATACATAAGTATATTTTAATTTGTTTCACTTGTGCTTGCTACCTTATCAAAACCAGTTTGTGGTGAAGAAATCAAGGAACTTAAGCATATCCAGAGCAGCAGTGATGTTTTCCTTAAGTTACGTCATTTTCTTTCATTTTGCAACGTGTGCTGGGTCGAAGCGACCCCTACATTCGAGTCTGTATAAATGATTGTGCTACATTTTACATTTTATTTATTTATTTATTTGTGTTTTATAGAGTGCGAGCTTGACCCGTTAGGGTATCAGAGTGCTTTACAGGATTCACAAGTTGTATACAAGAGACTGTGGAGGGGGGGGTGGATACATTTGGGATAAGCACAGGAAAACTTGACCGGTTAGGGTATCAGAGCGCATTACAGGATTCACAAGTTGTATACAAGAGACTTAGAGGGAGGGTGGATACATTTGGGATAAACACAAGTAAAACCATTTACGAGAAACAGGAGGTCCTAGATCCCAGAGTGGGATGCCCGGAGGTGCCGGGTGGATAGCATCTGGATAGACCAATGGGAAGCAGGAAACGGAAGCAGGACAAGGTCGCTGAGGTGATTTCAGGGCAAAATTTAGGAGAGGAAGTTTATTGTTACCAGTAATAGTTGTTGGCCCCCCATGTGAGTGGACGTCAGTTTTATTGCCCCCCCCCACCCCCAATCCCCTTAGTTGGAGCGTGAAGGCCTTCATTGTTGTTTCCAGTCTCTAGCAAGCAGGACAAGCGCCTGTTCTGATTAAAGTTTAAGCCATGGAGAGCAGACAGTGTCACAGCATGCTCGATCTGCACCACCTGCTTTTCTTTGTGACTGCAAATCTATGAGGCCTTGGCCGGTTTACTATGTGACAAATGTTTCCAGTGAATTACCAGCAGGCATGTACTTTGTTGTGTGGGTTCATGTATAAATCTGCCATTTTCGCGCTCTCCACGATTTTAATCATTGGTAATGAAATAGGATTGGGGATACATTTGTTTTCCTATTCTCGCTGTTCAGGCGCTGGAACTTGAATGAGAACAGAAATCCTCTCTGACAGCTACTCTTTAATCAAACAAGAGGCAGAAAAATGTCTTCCGGGAATCTGGTTTCAATGCATGCCATGAATAACAAACTGAAACAGAAAATCTGAGTAATAGGTTATCCAGCAGGTGCATAGAAAACCCACACAAGGTGCCAGAGGTAGTAAGTGTCACCCGTGCAGCCACAGAAGCGGCCTACCCTAGAACTTCTGTTTCACTGTAGAATAATTCTTACTCACAGCTAGTTAATTGTTTTGGGGCATATGTTGACGCAATTTTTGTACGTGCAATTCCCGTAAACTATCATGAACAATGAGCGTCTGTTTAAAAACAGATTTGGGTATTAGATTAAAATATCGAAGAAAAAATATTGTGTGGACAAAATATTAGGTAAATGATATCAAGGAAAACTTTTTGTGAAGCTCAGTTTTTATGGGTAAGCAAAGTTTTACTATACTTAACTACACATATATATACCTTGACTAGATATATATATATATCTTCCCTGTACGTAGATGTGGAGATGAGAATAGGAAATCTAGACTTAGCTATTTGCACTTACCTTCTCGATATTTCAGTCCTCTATATTTTCGACCCGATATTCTGTTCAATCAATATTTTTATCATCGATATTGTGTCAGATGGAAAAAGTAACCTGAGCATCTGCCCTAATCACAGCAGAGAACTGGTGATTAAACGCATAAATCACAGAAACATGACTGCACATGTGCACATGGAGGTGTGCAAACTAATGTCTAGAAAGCAGGCAACTACACCAGCTCTTTAAATTACCCAGAAAATGTGTTCTTTCAGTAGCTTTGAAGACATCGGTGGAGGATCTTTCACTCAGAAGTCCTTTGTTCTGTTTCCTGGGAGGACAACTAGAAAGTAATAACCATTCTTACAGACAGCCTTTGACTTTTCACACTCAGCAACAGTGTGTGGCCGCCCCTCCTCTTTCACTTTTGTGTCAGTATTTCTTTGCTCTCTACTGCCCCTCCCTCTTTTTCCCGTTGTGTTCCCAAGATTCATCCGGGCCGCCCCGCCCCCCCCCACACCCCCCCCCCACACCCCCCGGTTTTCCTCATCCTCTTCATCTCCACCCCTCACATGCGATGCAGCAGAGGCGCAACTAGAGCCAAATTTCTGGGGGTTCTAAGTAAAAATATCGGGGGGTGGCTAATTCTTCCAGCGATAGTCAGAGTGAAGATGTAGGGGCTCTAAGAAGGGGTGAAAACACAACAAAGCCTCATTAACAAGCAAATGGTCTTTTAAAGACCCGTGAAGTACTTGGGTGCGGCTGTGTGGGTTCCCGGGAAGCTGTCTCAGCTCGGACTGCCACACACGATGGGGGGGGGGGCTGAAGCCCTTTGAGCCCAATGGGCGTTGCACGCCTGGGATGCAGTAAGTAAACTCCCCTGTAAACCTCACTGCTTAACCATTACGGATAGTCTTGTTTAGACAAAAAGTAAACTTCCAGTTGTTGGGACTAGTTGTCGCAATCCATATCTAAAATAATTTTCACCCTAATCTGGGAGACATAACATCTGCCAGAATCTCAGTCAGTCCATGGACATTTTTGCTATGAAACAAATGAGGAGTAAATTAAAGATATATACTTCACTTGACGATGAAGATCCATATTGGTATACAGTTAATGATAGGATATGTATAGTTGTCCTCAATATGGCGATTGGTTCACTCTTTCATCGAATGTCGCTCATACAAAGCCTCTATGCTCAATGGGATCACAGTACTACACCATATGCAGAGAGCTGGCAGTCAGTCAAGGACAAAATTCCATATTTCAATAAATTAGAAATGATGTGGAGGCATTTTGATTATTCACACATACATCAGCCTTTCACTTACTTTTCTAGGTCTATATATTTCCCAGATTCGTAACTAATTTAATAATATCAGGATTTCAGGCATGGAATTCCACCATTTCCAGCAATCCCACTTGGCTCACAGAATTCTGGCAAGTTAGTGCAATGATATTCTTTTTTTACACTGATTTTCTTTTTTTATCATCTTTTTTATTAAGTATATATGTATCAACTGCAGCAGACAATCAAATGGACTCAACACATATAATTGCACAAGAGTGTTAATTCTGAGTAATTGTCATCATGGTCAACTGAATAGGATTGATTACTCTCATTTTGGGTTGCCATTCTGCATGCAACATAGAAAGAGTGTAAGAAACCTACCTTTTCTGAGTTGCCACACCAGATTTTTTGCCTTTCGCTGGACTCTTTATTTTTGCTACCTTTAGAACTCAATTCATTTTACCCCTCCTATACAGTAGTAGAGTGCCTGTCATCCCCCTTTTAACATGGTCCAATTTGCATATTCTGAATTGGAATATTTAACTTACCTATAAGTCACTAGTATATAGTACAAGGTGTTCCCATGGACTATAAATTAAATGCCACAACACCAGTGGATTGCAGCACCTATTGTTCCATAAACTACAGTGATGTGCAAACGTGGCTTCAGACCAACCACTGCAGCTTTATTAGCAGTGCAACACATGCACTGCTACCTGTCAAAGTAAACCTTTTTTGCCAGGTAAACGCCCCCCTTTAAAATACTAATACACCGCCCCTATGTATGCCTTGTAGCCCACAAGGCACAGTGCACAGTATTTAAAAGCAGGAAATGTAGACGTTTAAAGTTAGCATGTCCTTATAGTGACTAGCCCCCAAAGGCTCTTATCACGGTAGGAAGGCTGGCTGGGCCATAGCAAAACACTGGGAAGCAATATTAAATACTAATACTGTATCTCGGGAAAGGGCCCAGCTAGAAAACTAATAAAACCACTATTTTCAAAAGTTACTAAATTCCAATTCATTAATGAAGTTGGATTTTTAATAAATAGTAAGGGAAAGTAGCTTTAAAAATGTTTACCTTTATCTCCCTGAACAGTCAGAAGGCTTATCAACATAAGCCTATGCCAGCTCCTAGTCAGTGATTAGTTGTGAAATGCCTCAAAGGAGCAAACAATAGGCAGACCTGAATGGGAAGAGATGACTCCGCTGTACTAATGCAGGGTGGAGGCTGTGAGTATCATTCTTGACACTGCAGTGTCAAATTCTGTGTAAGTGTCCAATCCTGCTTGACAGCCCTGCTGGATTTACCTATGACCATTGGGACGCATTTGAAAGGGGAGAGAACAGGATGCTAAGACAATTCTTGTGGATCCACTAACTTGTTGTTGAAACTCTCTGCTTCTTCCTACCAGACGTCTGTCTCTGAATTTGTTGTAGGTAAAGTGGGTGCTCCAAACTAGATTTTAGTGTTAGATGTGGGAGGACACCAAGATTACCATTGTACACTCGCCCACACACACTACCAGCCCTCACCATCTTGTAAATGGCCAAAGTAAGTAGAGCTGGTCCTGGGAACATCTACCACATTGGTTGGGGTGTACCCAGAAGTCATTCCCATCCACCCACTAGCTTGTGCTGGATATAAATAAAGCACATCCAGGCACCCATTTCAGAACACTTTCTGGACCTGCAGAAGACCAGAAGAGGACCAGAGTTGCTGTCTGTAACCTGTGAGGAGCACTGAAGGACTACCCCGCCTCCCTTTTGTACCCATGACAAAGATTTGGGCTCCAAGGGTCATAATGCTAACCTCCTGTTCAATCTACAAGAGGCCTTTTTCTAGAACTCCTCAGATGACCAGTAGCAACTGGACCTGGACTGGACCTTTATGTTGGCCTCTGCCTGACATCCTGTGAGTCTCTACGTGCCTGCCCTGAAGTACTGGAAGACTTTAGAAGTGTACTCCTTTGCTGGATTTGGACTTAAAGGACTTAGGACCCAATTATGACTACGGGACCACCGTAGCCACGGCGGCGGTCGGTGCACCGGCGGTCTGACCGCCCTATAACAAATTGGACGATCGGACCACCTCAACCGCCATGGATCAGAGATCCCTGGCGGTGTTGCAGCAATCTTGAGGCCACAATATGCTTAGCATATTCCGAGTTTCCTCTCCACCACGGTTTTCATGGTAGTGATCCCACCATGAAAACTGTGGCAGAGAGGAAACAAAGGGGCTCTATAAGGCCCACTGTTGCCTCAGGGCCATGGGGTGCATACAGGGGGGCACATGTTGTGCCCCCCTGAGTACATGCACCCCAGTTCCTACACGGTATTGATTAAACCAGTCCATGCCCCGATGTTCTGCCTTTGACTTCCCCACTGCATTGCCTATTACATAGGCACCATTGTGAGACCGCCAAAGAACTGCCCACCAGAGACTAAAAAACTCATGATCTGGCGGGCGGTGCCAGTTTGGCTTTGGCGGTCTTGGAGCAGTGCGGCGGCATGGCGGCCCACTCCCTACTGCCAAAGTCGTAATTAGGCCCTAGGCACTAGAGCCTCAGGGACAGAAGGCTCCAACAACCTTGACTCCAGCACCTGGATTCTAACATTTGTGAGTCCTGCCTTCCAACTTTGTGTCCCCCCAGTCCTGAACCCTGGGAAGTGGGCCTGAATATCTTCTGCTGGCCCATCTGTGGATTGAGCAGAACCAATGCATCTCATCCACGGCACAGCACATCTCCCACAGAACCGGTGCAATTCCTCTGCTGCACGATGCGTTGCCCTCGTAACTAACACATTCCCTCTGTTGCATGTACTTCCACGACACAAGGACGTTGAATCGCCATTGCAGCCCATCGGAACTGCCGCTACGTGCCTCATCTCCACACAAGGACATCGCCTCGCCCAACGCAGCCCGTCGGAACTGCCGCAGCTCAACGCATCTGCACGCAAGGAGATAACAGCGCACTTCCCAGCACTCTGGAACTGCTGCTGGTTAACACATCTCCTCACCTGGACCTCGCATCACCTCTGCTGCACGACGCATCCTCATTACGAGACTCCCAATCTCTTCTCAAACAAGATTAAGGTACTGTGTTCATCGGGCCAAAGTGGGTCCCTGTAGCTGATCTATGCTCCATTGTTGTCGGCCTGAACTTGTGACTTTGTCCAGGTCTTGAGACTTGCATATGTCCAGTTCTACTGATTGAATTTTGGGCAATTTGGTCTTGATTTATTCATTAAAATGTACTCTATTTTTCTAAATTGGTGTGGATTTATAACTGCTTGAAGATAATATCAGGATTTTAGGCAAGGAATGCAACCATTTCCAGCAATCCCACTTGGCTCACAGAATTCTGGCAAGTTAGTGCAATGATATTCTTTTTTGACACTGATTTTTTTTCTTTTTTTATCATCTTTTTTATCAAGTATGTATGTATCAACTATAGCAGACTGTCAAATGGACTCAACACATATAATTGCACAAGATCGTTAATTCTGAGTAATTTTCATCATGGTCAGCTGAAAAAGATTGATTACTCTCATTTTGGGTTCCCATTCTGCATGCAACATAGAAAAAGTGGAAGAAACCTGAAATTTTCTGTGTTGCCACCCCAGATTTTGTGCCTTTTGCTGGACTCCTTATTTTTGCTACCTTTTGAACTCTGTTCATTTTACCCCTCCTATACAGTAGTAAAGTGCCTGTGGTCCCCCTTTTAATTTGGTCGAATTTCCATATTCCTAATTGGGAATATTTAACTTACCTATAAGTCCCTAGTATATGGTACAAGGTGTATCCATGGCCTGTAAATTAAATGCCACTACACTAGTGGATTGCAGCACCTATTGTTCCATAACTACAGTGATGTGCAAACGTAGCTTCAGGCCAACCACTGCAGCTTGATTAGCAGTGCAACACATGCACTGCTACCTGTGAAAGTAATCCCCTTTTGCCAGGTAAACACCCCCCTTTAAAATACTAATACACCACCCCTATGTATGCCTTGTAGCCCATAAGTCAGAGTGCACATTATTTGAAAGCAGGACATGTAGACATTTAGAATTAGCATGTCCTTATAGTGACTAGACCCCAAAGGCTCTTTTCACGGTAGGAAGGCCGGCTGGCCCATAGCAAAACACTGGGAAGCAATATTAAATACTAATACTGTATCTCGGGAAAAGGCCTAGCTAGAAAACTATTAAAACCATATTTTTAAAAGTTACTAAAATCCAATTAATTAGTGAAGTTGGATTTTTAATAAATAGTAAGGGAAAGTAGCTTTAAAAATGTTGCCCTTTACCTGCCTGAACTGTCAAAAGGCTAATTAACATACGCCAATGCCAGCTCCTAGTCAGTGATTAGTTGTGAAATGCCTCAAAGGAGCAAACAATAGGCTGACATGAATGGGCAGAGATGACTCCTCTGTACTTATGCAGGGTGGGGGCTGTGAGTATCCTTGTTGACACTGCAGTGTCAAATCCTGTGTAAGTGTCTAATCCTGCTTAACGGCCCTCCTGCATTTACCTATGACCCTTGGGACACACTTGAAAGGGGAGAGAACAGGATGCCAAGACAATTCTTGTGGATCCACTAACTTGTTGTTGAAGGTCTCTGCTTTTTCCTACCGGACGTTGTCTCTGAATTCTTTTTGGGTAAAGTGGCTACTCCAAACTCGATTTTAGTGTTAGATGTGGGAGGACACCTAGATTACCATTGTATACTCGCCCACACACACACCCAGCCCACACCATCTTGTACACGCCCAATATAGGTAGAGCTGGTCCCGGCACAATCTACCACATTGGTTGGAGTGTACCCAAAAGTCAAGGTACTGTGTTCATTGGGCATAAGTGGGTCGTTGTAGCTGACCCGCGCTCCGTTGTGGTCGGCCTGAATTTGTGACTTTGTCCAGGTCTGATGTGACCCATAACTGCAGTTGGAACTTTGTCCTTTTTGGCGCTATTTTTGAAATCTTGAAATTTGCATATATTCAGTTCTACTGACTACATTTTGGGCATTTTGGTCTTGATTTATTAATTAAAATGTACTCTATTTTTCTAAATTTGTGTGGATTTTTCTTGTATTGTTTTCACTTTATAACTGTTTGAAGTTCTGCGTAAATACTTTACACATTACCTCTAAATTCAGCCTGAGCACAGGTTAATTTGAGGTTTGCTTGTGCCGCACCCTGACAAGGACTGTGGTTCCTGCTTGAGTAGCATTCCGCCCCTCTCCCCCTTAACCAGTAACCCGATTTCTTACATTACTGTTTTGGTACTGCATAAATACTTTATACATTGCCCTAAGTTAAGTCTGTCTGCTCTGTGCCATTGGGAGTTGAGCTCTGGTTAATTTAGTGACTTTGAGGGTTCACCCTGACAATGGCTGTAATTGCTCCTTGAGGTGTGTAGTCACTCACCTCAAATAATCCAATTTCTTATAGCGGGGCAGAGAGAAACCAATATGCACAACTTTAAGCCTTATACAGTAGAGCAAACATGCATGTTGCACCTGAGAATTATATATTGGACCCACAGATTATTTTGGAATGAGACAATTCAGCATTAGTCTCCTCATAAGATTTTGATACCTATCAGACTCCACAACAGAATCACTCTCACTTCACTGAATAGCCAAGGGAAAGACAACTAGAATTTACTCAAGTTCAACTCATGTAGACAACTGCACCTTCACAAATTCAAATTATGTACTAAAGGCACAGCCAATTGGCCTATTCAGTCTAATGAATAAACTTAATGTTTCTGGGGCACTACTTAAAGATCTTTTAGCTAATAAACTTAATCTGTGATGAACCTGGGTAGATTTAAACCTCAACGTGTACTCATCTAAACAGCAAATTTCACCCAACACCATACCACCCTGGACAGTGACCTCACCCTCATGGAACACATCACAAAGACAACCAACTAAGATGGCCTGGTACCAGCTCTCCCTGCTAAAGTGGAACCATTCCTCCCAAAAAGTGACTTTTCCCATTAACCCTTCTCCTACTGTAAGAAATTGGGGGGCTTTTTTTAACATGAAAATGATGAATCTCTGTGTTTGAGCAAAGATGCATCAGTTTCCTTGCGCTGGGCAAAGAAACCCTTGCACCACCATGGATGCATCGTATTTACAATACCGTGCACCATGTTGCAAGGATTGACAGATGCGTCAGGAATCCTGACACATCTGTTGGTGCAAAAGTCACGCATTGCTGGAGTTGTGTCGTAAGCCTGACACAACTCCAGCAATGCTTGGGTGAGACCTATACCTAATACACTGCGTCATTCCTTACGCCCACTCTAATTGGTCTGTGTGATCCCTGCTGGTATGCCATCTTCTTTCTAGCCATTTGCAGTGGTGTTTCCTTGTCCTGAGTTCTGGTGTATGTACAACTGGCTTGTTTGGTGAATCTGCTGGTCTTGGCTTGATAGATGGGGGAGACTCTGTTGTCACAATTGGTGATCCAGGCGTAGAAATTCTGGATGGCCTGTTCAAGATTGATTGTGGAGTCGAGCTGGGTAGAGTAGACGGAGTCTGTCCATTGGGTCTATGTCACTTTGTTCCAGCTGTAGTGGGAGGAGCTGGGGAGTGTGGAAGTGATGCATAGGGATCCTGCGATGGTGAAGTGGATGATGGCAGGGTCGGTCCAAGTGAGTTCTGTGACATGACTGTACTTGACTCTTTCACTGGCAGTGAAGTTTGGGTCATGCATGCATCCTGCATTGTGTGTGGGGTCAGTGACCATTTGGGTGAGACTGACATTGCTCATGCTTTCCAGTAGTTTGGCAGAGTTTGCGTCTTTGGGGTCATCGAGGTGGAAGTTGAGGTCACCTAGGAAGATGTAGTGCTTGGAGTCAATGGCAAGTGCGGCGATAAATTCGGGGATGGCATTGCAGAAGCCGAGCATGGTCCTGGGGGTCTGTAGGCGAGGGTGCCTCTGATGGTAGTTTTGCCATTGGTTAGGAGTTGGAAGTTGAGCTGTTCCATGATAAGTGCAGTGTTGTCTTCAGTGGTAGTGCAGCGGATGGTTTCTTTGTGGATGATGTCGATGCCTACTCTGTGTTTGTTGGCACGGTCCCGGTATATCATCTTGTAGCCATTGGGCATCGCTGTGGCGATGTCTGGGATGGAGGAGAGGTTGAGTCAGGTCTCTGTGATGAAGATAACATCGGGGTGAGGGTGGTGATGGTGTCCCAGATTTCGTAGTATGTTTGTGTGATCATGCATTTAGCAGGAGGCAGTGGAGTAGTTCGGGGGTGTTCGTGGTTGGTGAGGTAGGTGTGGCAAGGGTTTCCGTGAGGGTAGGAGGTCCTGATTTGTAGCCAAAGAGGCAGGGGCGGCAGGAAAAAGGTCATACCATTGATCGAGGAGATGCGATGCAGCAGTTGTTGTTGCGGCGTCTGTAGTCCAGGGCTCAGAGCTCTGCAGCGGAGTATCTGTGGGTTCCTGGAGAGGCAGGATTCCTGGTGCGAGATGCGGTCCAGGCATGGACGGGTGCAGACGGACGTGCCTTTAATGTGTCTTCGGCGTGCCAGCAGTGCAGTCGCTCTATGACCTCCACAATGTAGGTTCTGGGAACTGGGAGGGTCGCTGGGAGACAGTGGGCGGGGCTGGCGGGAGGCAGGAGAGAGAAAAAGGCAAGAGGTGAGCTGGGGAAACAGAATAGGAAAAATAAAGGAATCAGGTAGTGTAGACACAAGAGCAGAACGAAAAAAACAAAGTAATCAGGCAATGTAGACACGGAAATAAACAGAATATGGCAAAACCAAAGCAATGAGCAAAAAACAAATAACCAGCAAATAATACCATGGAAACAAAATCAAACAGAGCCAGCAAGGGGAAGCAGACACGGGAAGAAATGACTTCTGAAAAGTTGATCTCGAAGTTTTCAAATGAAAGCCGCACATTGTCCATGTTAATGACTTCAACCAGATAAATGGATATTTTGAAGAACATATTTTCAAATTCTGTTGATCATTTTACTTTTTGAGCAGGATATGAAACCCCCGGAAAAGGTGTTTATCCCTGTCTTTTCCATGAATTTCGGAACTTCACATTCTGTTCCTCCTTACACACCGCTCGGCTTTCTCATTTCTCTTTACATTATCACCAACCTTTGTGAACTCTTTCTCTGCTCTCCCTTCCTTATTTTAAAGGCAGACTCCTACACTACATTTTCAAATACTGTTTGATTTCTAAATGCCACTGATTAAATATCAATTATTAGAGCCACCATACATCTGCCTCATTTGTCCTTTGGCATCTCTAGTATACATATTTGTTTATGATCTTAATGCCTCTGCTGTACTTTCTCGTCTCCTTTTCGTGGCTATGGTGCATGTAAGATAGAAAACCAACTAAATTTCCTTATTTCTTTTCTTTGTTTACTTTGCCAATGTTTCTACTACTTTAATTCAAAAATATATATTTTACATTTTGTTTCCTTTTGTTTTCAAAATTTTGGAATATTTTTTAAATCTTAACTTTTTGAACTCGGTATTAGGGTCCATACTTGTTTTTTCTGCTTATTTCAGCAATAAGATTGCAGAGAGTTGGGTGAGTGGTGAAAAATGCCTTGCTTTGTAGGAATGGACTACAATTCATTCACCATGTGTCCTGCAGAGGGTCTCTTTCCCAAAGTGGAGGACACCAGAGCTCTATGAAGTCAATAGAGAACGAGCTCCTTTTGCAGAGGAGTGATTTCCCTAAGAGTGTATACACTTAGGTCCTCATTATGATGTTGGTGAGACATCCGACATCCATATCCCTGGTCAGACCGCCACATTACGATGCGGTCGGTCAGACCGCATTGCTCCTGGGACTGACTGACAGCTTCCGACGGGCTTAAGGAGACCGTTGGGCGGGCGATCGGATCGCATTCCCTACAATGGGGGAGGTGCCTTCCCAGGCACCGCTGTGGAGATTATGATCCACCTTTCCGCCATCCATTTCATGTCTGTTCTTCCATTGTAAAAAGGCTAGTGAAAAAGGCTTTTTTATGGCCCCTAGCAGGGCCCCTGTCTCCTGTGGCCCTCCTCTATAGGTCCCGGGGGGCACCTGTGGTGCCCCCTAAACATCCCTCCATCGTGTGGCAGGCACCTCATGGTGCCCGCCCCAGGGTGCAGGGATGTTTAAAAACATGCCTTATGACATTGGGGCTTGTGCTGTGGCCCTTTTTCAGGCCGCAGCACAAGCCTCAATGCAAAGAGGCATGTTTCCGACCGCCTCCACGGATGTTGGATCCTAATTTGGTGGTCAGTACCGCTGACTACCTGTCGGCCGGCCCCTTTACCGCAATGATGCCAGTCGGACGCTCGTCCGACTAGCATGGTTATCGGGCCCTAAATAAGTACAATAGAATGTTGGAACTAGCAACAGATCTCACCTAGCCAGCCATGCATCAAGCAAGCTTTAATTCATAAAATAGTAGTTCCAACCCAGTAGGGAATAACAAGAAACTCTCTCTCCATCCCTACCACTACAGGAAATGTGATCCATTATGAAAAGAGAGTTGTGGAGAGTGTGCTGTGTGTCGAAGTCACCATGAGATGTATTCGCTAATGAGATTCTGGCTGAGTAACAGGGTTGATGTCCTCTCCTCATAAAGGTGAAAGGGACAGCCAAGTCTGACCTAACTAGTCAGAAAGACAGGTCTAGCCCACAGGTGGCTTGTTGGGAGGTTGTGGCTGCCAAAAATCCAGCTTTTGGTTCAGACGTTGGGGCACAAAACAAAACATCGGGCTTCTGTAGACTGGAGGAATCTGCTAGAGCAGAAATCCAGTCTTATTCTTTGAAAGAGCTACGAGCTGCATTCCCACTAGTGCTGGAACTGAAAAATAACCTACTCCAGGAATCCATAAAGGGTCACGGTGTTTAAGAGAATAAGGGATCGAGTCACAATAGACATGAGACTTGGAAAGCGGCGTCTGATAGTCAACTTATACACTGACATTTTAAATATCTGCCGCAAAGAAACTGGCAACAAGGACACAAGTGGCATTAAATCTGTTCTGCTTAATTAATTGCTCACAAAGAGACTGCATTTCAAATTATCTGATGGCTGAAGTCATCTGTTGCAGAGATCTTTCATTGCCTCGCAAATTTCAGGAGATGATAATAATGCTAAGATAACTCTGGTGCTTATTGTTTTAGCTGGAGAGATCTGTGTTTTATCTGGTCACAGTTTTGATTCATAAAGTAGCATTGAGGGTTGATGTGGCTGTTGAAAAGTACATCGTAACATGGAGATCTCAAATGTGTATTTTATGTCGATAGATATGTGGGTTACTGTTTCTCCTTATATATCATTTTGTTACTTTCAGTTCATAAGTTGCAATCTTACTAATACAGCACAGTGAACCATGAACCAGCATCAAGGAGCAGCATGCAAACTTCAAGTCATTGGCTTAGATCCCTTTTTTTCTCAATCTGTTATTAATTCTAAGTTTGCAAAGAAGGATTACTTTGGGTAGTAATCAAGTCCAGTTAATACTTACAATCCCAATCACTGCATTTCGTTTTAAATCCTGAATTTGTGTTTCTCTCCACCAGGCACTCTGAACATATAATGTCTACAAGTATGGCCAGTGGCGGCTCGCCAAGGGAGTGCTGTGGGGCAGTGAGGCGGGCGAGGGGCAGGGCGGGGGGGGGTAGTGGAGTCCGACATACGACAGACAGGCGTAAGGTAAGTAATTAAATAAAAAAATAATTTACCTTGCACGCGCTGCATCGCCAACTCGGCGATGCAGGTCGCGCATTGTAAATTGTATATTTCTTTAATTACTCACCTTACTCCTGTCCGTCGTATGTCGGACTCCACTACCCCCCCACCCTGCCCCTCCCCTCCCCCGCCCTACCGCCCCGCAGCACTCCCTTGGCGAGCCGCCACTATATGTGACTCCTACACCATATAACCCTCATTATCTTATGTAGCATTTCCTGTTTGTTGATTTACACACTTGTATGATCTATTGTCTCTTAGTGTGTGATGTAAAGCACCCTGACCCCCTACACTGAAATGAGTACCACTTTTAAAGAATTAAATACAAAATAAATTGGTAAGTAACATTTAAATAATTATTTGTGTAGTTATTCATACACACAGATACATCTGGCATTCTTACAGTGCAAGCACATCTCTTACATAAGGGGGTTGAATAAAGTCAAAAACCTGTCTCCAAATCATACTTTTTCTAAAGTACTTATGAAGTGATCCAGCTGAAAAGCTGTCAGAACCCTTGCTTGACACATAAACCGATTATGAGACGTTTTGAGTAACCTATGAATAAATGTGCACTAACCACACGTTAAAGAAACATGAGAAATAAATGCAAGAGAACTTAGTGATATGCAGATAATTGTAGAATCGATTAAATCATTTTCATTTGCATAATATAGGTTCATATTTTATTAACCGGTTTCAACATGTTATTTCAACGAGCATTAGAAAGTTAAAGTGATGTACTCACCTGTTATGAAACTCCCAACCACCCTCATTGAAATGTGTGTAAAGACGTAATGAAATCTATTGTATTCTAGATAATTTTACATGTGATATTGAAGAGGTTTATTCTGAATTTAATTTGTATATGTGAAATTGTGCACCGAATGAGAAAAGAAAACTGATCCGCGGCATAGCCATATTTGGTGCAAATGTCCTGAAACCGTCAGACAATAATCGTCATATATGTACTAATGTAAAACAGTTGAAACAATATTAGTATTGTATGATTTGAAATAACTTTACGTTAGTATTTTGAAAATGCAGTAATGTGTCATAGCTACATGTGATCTTTGTAATCCAAAAAATAACATGTCATGAGTGCTTATAAGTTGAAAGGAGTTTTTAGAATAGTGATTTTCCCTATGAAATGTGTATTTCAATTCCTTTATATCTGCATATTTTAAATTAACTTTATTATAGGCCTGCATTTTTCCTATTCTGCTTTGTCTTACACTCGTGAGAAGTTTTCCTAAGCTTTCAATGTGAATCAAAACGGTGTCTTACTAGAAGAGTTCTCACTCGCTTACAAGGACTATTGCAACAAAAGCTGATACTTTGGGAACATCTGCTATTGGAAACTGTTCTCTTGAAATCACTCATGTGCCTGTTGCTAAAGGATCATTGTTTCAATGTTTATGTATACCAGATGATCTGACAACTTATGTGATCAGTACCACCTCTTTCTATAATATGTGTCTTCCTCTATGCTATATGACAATCATCTTATATGAACTGATCAATGGACTGAGTGGTCTGACACAATGATGTGACCAAGAAGGTGTCACCCTGGAACTACAGGATATAATATACATTGGTTTGATTGATGGATGGCTGACTTTTTGACAGACCCGGGGACTGATCTTTGTTTTTCTTGCAACTTTCAGATGGGAACTTTTGCAGACTCCACTTGCTCTTTTCCCAGCTGACGCATACGCTGTGTGCGCCAATCTTGGAATCTCTCTCGATGGGACACTACCCATGAGCTGTTGTGGCTCATGTATTTGCTGAACTTTCTAAAGCTCCTATTCCATATTATGGCAAGCCCAAACTAATAAGACTGTCCTGCACTCTTCACCTTTAACTAAAGCATAGACTCTGTTGTAATATGGCTTGTCTCCTTAAGTTGATTGTGCATTCCAATTGATGTATTAATGACAGGAAAGAGATCAACATAGAGAAATTTCCGATCATCAGGTACTAATGTTATGGGTTTGTATTGCCTTAACATAATTCTTGGTTTGCATGATTTTAGTGTGGCTAAACTTCTTCAGAAAGTTCAAGCTAGCAGTAGTAATTCTTTACTTATATAGTCTGGTGTTGAGAGTCATATACATGGTTTTACTCACTAAACATATGTACCCACATCACTCTTTAGCTTAACGTTAGCAACCAAAGAAGACCTCTGGCAAAGAGCTCCCCTGTGGGGCCCGTTGGGCATTACAGCGCAGGCCCAACGAGGAGATGTCCAATGATGAAGCATGACACCCCTTGGGGTGTGTAAGGGCCCTTGCTCCTAATTGGAGCTACTCCATTTACAGTTCCCCTTCTACACCAGAACACCCTACATCAATTTCCCTTCCCCCTTCCCTTCCACGCCCTCCTTAGGAACTGCATACCTCTGTTCTTGCCATATCTACCAGGGGCCTGTATGCTGGACCTATTAAGCCCCTGTCCCTCTTTTTTTGCTATAACCATGACAAATTAAGCATATTTCACTGGGTCGACTGAATCCCAGGATCAGCTCAGAAATGGCTTCAGGACTGAAATACAGGGGGATCCCCCTCATTTCCTGCACTGATTCCCATGGAAACAAGCATTTGCAATGCAATAGGTTTCCTGTTTGCAAGAGTTTAAGCTATTGGCATTGTAAATGACAATGCCTTTTATTCATCTGTTTTGATAATTAACACATAAATAAAAGGCATTGTCATTTACAATGCCAATAGCTTAAACTCTTGTAAATGCCAGATTTATTTTATTTCAAAGAAGCGGCCGCCATTGTCCCGGGCTGCTTGGAAAGTGAAAGCGCTTATGGCTCTGAATGTTGCAGGAAAGCATGTCGTGCCTGCAGTAGGAGAAACTCATCAAAGAAAATAGTGCTTAGAGACTAAATAAGGCATACCGTGTAACAACAGAAGTAAAACGGCCACTCCTCATGGGGGTTACAAATGAAGAAAAGGTGGTACTAAGGAGGTATTAACAAACCTATTAACGAATCAGAAGCCAGCATTTACGAAGGACATTGACACAAGCCAATGACAAATATGGGAGGAGAGTGGGTGGGCTTCAAGTCTATACTCGGATACAGCATGCCTCGCGGAACAGCGCAGAAACTGCCCAGGCTTGACCTAAACACCTGGAGTTCTCCTCAGACATATTTCTCTAAACCATTCTATCCGCAGCTTTATCAGGAACTGACTGAAAACTACTTATGAAGGCTAACTCAAGAAGAAGGAATAAAGATAACAAGAAAAGTGTCTTTCTCAAACTAATCTCCTCTCTGTTTCTGGATCATGAATCCTTCCATTCGTTCCTTCACTCACATTACTTAAATACACACACACACACAAGGGATTGGCAAGTACGCTGTCCAATTACATATCAAAATAAGCATTCCACTCTCATTCACTTCCGCCTTCATGCAGCAGGAGAGGTCACCGAGACCTGGAGGCTATCCATTCTTAATAGGCACAGAAGGACTTTGAATACACGTTCTTCATCTATGTTGTCTCATATGCTCCATTCAGACCTAACAAATGACCTATTTGCATTATGGTGCCAATGTTCTGCCCATGAGAAAAAATGCATAAAATCATTTAGGGTGGATACAGGGACCTGATTCAGGTGTGAGACTCCCGTTTTTTGATGCCAAAAATGTCTTTCTTTTGGCTGATCCCGCCTGAAATTGCCTGTTACAGTAGAAGTCAATTTGGGAAATATATTTTCCAGATTATTTTTTTTAATCTCCAACTTTCCTCTTCTGAAATGCTGACAGGTATGTGGGTAGGCATCTCCCGTACATTTATTCCCCAAATCTCATAACGCCAATTAGCCTTTCACATCAGAATGAGTGAAAGAGTATCACAAAAAGCGTCTTACACTTTTTAAAAATCCTAGCAAACATCTATTGCTGGCAACTTTTCAGTGCATAATTTGCTGTATGCAGCACAAAGTGTGAGGCTGAGGGTGGCTGGAAGATGGCGAGAAAGGGCACTGAAGCCTGGGAGCCACTGTGACAGCATCTAACCTGATAACAGTCCTGAGAAGCAGAGCAGAGGAGGTCGTTTGCTGGTTATTCTTCCCAGCATGCTGGATAAAGCAGAGAGGGGCGCGAACAAGGCTGGGATGCGGGAGGGATTGCCCAGTGAACGAACAGAGCATGAGGATACATAACATCATATCCGCACAGATGTCTTTAACTCCATCGTTGCGAATCCGCCCCTGCAGTTCTGCTTTTGATTCACTGCGAACAACTGAGTGGGTGGATTCAGAACAAGAAATTGCTGTATGAACTCATGTTTTGTTGGTGGAACAATCATTTCTAAAAGGTTTGCGTTTCATTTTTTTTATTTCTGCACTTCGATAGATAGACGGATAGATAGATAGATAGATAGATAGATAGATAGATAGATAGATAGATAGATAGATAGATAGATAGATAGATAGATAGATAGATAGATAGATAGATAGATAGATAGATAGATAGATAGATAGATAGATAGATAGATAGATAGATAGATAGATAGATTCTAAAGAAGCAATTATTTAAGCACAGACTCATTCGCTATGCATATTCTGCCTCTTGATGCTGAAGGAATACATTTTTTGGCTATTTGCCAAGAGAGCTAATTGAGATTTTAATCCAAGACTCCATTATATTTTCTCAGATATGTGGATAACATGCCACCTGTAAAAGTACCCAAAAAGCGACTGCGTGACAAGTGAGATCAGAATCAATGATAAACCTTGTGCCTTAAAGGCAGACTTCATAATCATGGCGCCAGAAGTGTGAGAGCAGAAATTCCGCTCCTGCCAGGCGCCGTGAGCAATCAAGCCGGTGGCAAGCTGGGCACGATGTTCACCGAGTTAATTTCACTGGCAGTATATGGTTGTTTCTTTTTAACTGACTTGGCTCAGCCCTCTGTTGATTTACTGCTTCAACTGTGGGCTACATGATTAACCGAACGCATATGTTTCAATTTCCGAAGGGCGACTTCAGATTCCCACAATGGGACATACAGTCCTTGGTGCCAACCTCACAATAACAGCCATCTCCAAACATCAGTCATGGGGCTGAGGGCATTTGGTATGTCCTTGTGATACTAGAACTATTTTCGGCCTTTGATAATACTGCAAGTATGTTGGTGCACGTGTGCTTAGATGAGAGCCGAAGACGGGTAATGCTCTGATTACTTACCGGTAATCTTCATTATTCCGAGTCACAGACTTCCTTGTCACAGTCCTCAAAGCATGAGCATCTGCCCTACATACAGAATTTCACCAAAGAAAAACCTTTTATAATTGGCCCTTCCACACTCCTTGTCTTGATCACTTGACACGTAAAAGAGGGGCCAACACCAAGGCGCTTCCTGAAAATATAAAGCAACAAAAAAACCTGAAACATCGAAAAAAAAATTACCACTCTCCAACATGCCCCAAGGAAGCGGAGAATGTGAAGGAGGACTTTGGACCGAGGTAGACTATGACTCAGAGTAATGAAGATTGCTGGTACATAATCCGAGCATTACCATCCTCACCCGTCTCCCTTGTCACAGTCCTCACAACATGAGCTGATAGCCAAGCTCTGTAAAAAAATGAGAACTTACACAGGAATATGCTTACTAAAGACCTTTATTGAACTGAGAATAATAAAACAATTGCTGAGCTGCAGATAAAACTACAGAGTCAAAGAAGAAGACACCACTTCCGCCATTCTTAACTAGTAGTGAGATATAAAAGTGTTAGGAGAAGCTCAGGTAGCAGCTGCACAGATATGCTTCAAAGAAGCCCCTTTGAAAGCTGCCCATGAGGAAGACATATTCCTGATGTATCAATTCTGAATCAAAAAAGGGATTGGAACATCAGCATTCTCAGAGCAAGAGAAATAGTCATTCTTATCCATCTACTTAAGGTAGATGTAGTGGGACGATGCCCTTGTTAGCCAGACCAAAAGTAACAAAAATAGAATCAATTGTACGGACTGAAGACCTCCTCTGAAGATAAATAGAAAGGGCTCTATGCACATTGAAATAATGCCAAAGGGATTCCTGCACATTGGAAGGGAAAGGGATGAAAACAGGCAAAACCAAATCTTGAGATATTTTAAAGGAGGATGGCACTTTTGAAGAAAAGTAGGGTCTGACCTAAGACTTACGTTATTCTAAAAAAAAAAGAAAAGAAAAGGTTCAGTGGCCAAAAGGGCCTCAATCTCTCCCAATTTTCATCCTGAAGCAACAAGGACGTGTACCTTAATTGTCAGAAATGTGAGGGAAACTGAGTCTAGAGCTTCAAATGGTGGAAACTGAGGTGCTGAAAGCACCAAAGGCAAATCCCAAGATGGGACTGGAGAACGCACACCCGGTCTTTGAAGGAAAAAATTCTAAGTAGTCTAGCAACCAGAATATCCAAGTCACTTAAGACCATGCCCCTAATGGCCTTAGATGCTGTCCATTGGCTGCGTAACGTGGAAACAGACAATCCGAAAATTAACTCATCTCAAAAACTCCAGAATAAGAGAACCTTGACAAGAAGCTGCTTCACAACCCTTAGAAACTCACCATTATTGAAAATGCCTCTAATGTTTCTCATATGACCTCAAAGTACTTGACTTCCTAGAGTTCTGAATTGACAGTGCTACTTCTGCATAACAACCTATAAACTCTAATCTCTGTCTTTCAAATGCAAGACCGCTAGATATAGGGTGCTCAGGGATCTCTGTGGAAGCGAAGACAAACTGAGAGGTGATGGAGATCTTGGAAGAATCCATGGTTTTCCTACTGCCATGTGAGAGAAAAGGGGAAACCAAGGACAACGTACCCAATGTGGAGCCACCAGGAGGATCTCCACTTTATTCTTCCTGACCTTGAAAAGGACCTTGGTCAAAAACGGAAAGGGGGAAATGCAACAGAAGCCTCTCCAGCCACCTGAAACTCAAGCCTGAGGATGTGGAAACAGAGAACAAAATATCAGAAGGAGGGCATTGTAAGGGGAAGCAAAAAGGTCTAACTATGGCTTTCCAATCCTGCTTTGGATTTTTTGGAGGATTTGGGGAGCCGAGAGCATTGTCATTGAAGACGGAATTTGGTGACTTAACCTGTCTGCCAAGATATTCTCCCTCCCCAGAAGAATAATAGCAGAAAAAGAGAGCAAATTTGCTGCAGCCTAAATACCTATGAGTTCCACTAGTTGATCCAGCTTAAAAACCCTTATGCTCCCCAGATGGTTCACATAAGCTCTTGCCACCTGCTTGTTGGTACGTATCCTGACTGGTAAGCCTTTGAGGAGAGGAGCTAAGGCTAACAGGGCTGAAACAATTTCTGCCATTTCCTTCCAGTTGGAAGAATGGTTCTGTTCTTCCGTTGACCAAACACCCTGTACTGATCAGGATACCATAGTTGCCCCCCCCCCCCTAACCACACCTGCTTGCAGCCATACTCATTGTAATTAGATGGGAAGGATCTAAGGAAAATCCATGATTCACATTGGAGGGAATCAGCCACCAATGGAACTTGGAGACAATTTCCTATGTAATGGGAACCATTAGATCATGGTTCTGTGACAAAGGACATCAGTGACTCAGAAGATGATTGATCAGAGGATGTAGGTGAAGATAAGGCCAGAGGATTAGAGACACAACAGCAGCCGTGTCTCCCTGAGCTGTTAACCACAGTCTCACAGGAGCTTCCTTGTGATGAATTAGTCTGTTTCTCAGTTTCTTTGGTCTTACAGGAGGAAGAAACACCCTCCCTGTATCTGTTCTGAAGAGGGCTCCTGTAAATTGTAGTCTTTACAGGCTGCAGATGAGATTTGGCCTTGTTCAAAAGGAGGCCATGGGATGACACTACACTGCGGACTACCTGAACTGCTTCTTGCAACTTTGCAAAAAAAAAAGAAGCAGGAATTAGCCAGTCATTAAGGTAGGGAAAAACAAAAAGACCAAGAGCATGAAGATTACCCAGTAGCAGTGCCAGGCTCTTTGTAAACACTGTGGGAGCTGAAGCTGGTCTCAATGGCAGGACACAAAATTGAAAGTCTTCTCCAAAGACACGGAACCTTCAATATCTCTGAATTTTGTGATAAATCAGAATATGAAGGTATGTATCCAAGCGATCCAGAATGCAAGAAACATTCCTGGAGAAATGAGAGGTAGGATGGACTGCAAAGTTACCATTTTGAAACGCTGATGAGGAATGTATTTGTTGAACTTCTTTAGATCTAGGACTGGGCGGAAGTCTCCTGATTGCTTCTGAATCAGGAACATTCTTAAATAACAACCCAAACTCTGGGAGTGCAATAATGGCACCCTTTCTGAGGGTGCCATAATCCCATCTCTTGATCATTTTTTATTTAACTAACTTTGAGGCACCAGCGTGGAAAGGAAGAATTTCTCAGGCTCGGTGGAAAACTGAACCTGGTATCCTGATTGAACAACCTGAAGAACCCAATCGTCTGAGATATCTGCTTTCCAGTTTTGCATGACAAATTGGATTCTTCGACCCACTATGTCCAGATAGTCATGCTTTTGGTGGACCCGGACGACTGGAAGCAACTGTGGACTGTTTCTGGGTTTTTTCAGTGGAGGTACCTCCCCTGCCACTAAAGGGCTTACCAAAAGGCTTGAATGTAGATTGACCAAAAGCCCATCTAAAACCAATTCCACACCCTCTCCTTGTCAGACGAACATGAGCTAGAAGTGTCTGGTCTTCTGCTGACTTTTAATGAGCTCCTCCATCTGAGAAAAAATTATTTGCTACCAGTAAACAGAAAGTGATTCAAGAGAGATTTGTGACTGTTATCTGCTTTCCATGACCTCATAAAGATATGTCTCCTGGCTGCCAGCGCAGATCCTTAGATCGAAACAGCTGCACACAGTGAATCAAAACAAATGCCTTATAGAAATTGAACTTGCTGTTCTATTAGTGCCAGCCATGCTGCAGTGGGGTCCTCTCCTTGCTGAATTTCTTCTGCCAAGGTGTGAAAGTCTTGTAGGAGCTACTGAACAGCATATGTGGCATAAGCTCCAACCCAGATGGCCAAATTAGCAGTTGGAAAAGCCCTTTTAATAGATCCCTTTACCTTTTTGTCAATGAGATCTGCAGGAAATGCCTCTTCTGATGCAATGAAGCCACTGGAGGCCAGATCTGCCATGATAAAGCCCACCTTAAAACTTGAAGGAAATTCTTCCTAAAATGTATCCAAAGGATAGCGCATAGAAAGAAAACATGGACAGCTGGAATTCTCCAAATCCAACCATTCCCTGGTCAACGATCATCTTATTGACTTGTGCACAGCAAGACCTTCAGGACCTTTATGCTGATATTGCAAAGAGAAAATCCTCCTCCTCTCCCTGGGAGGAGGAGGGCAATGGAAAATTTTCTCTTAAGTGGTCTAACAACTCTTCGATCTCTGCGCCCTGAATAGATCTGCCTCTTTCCTCTTCCCTTTCTTCATCTTAAACATTAGAGTCCACAGATAACTTTGGTTTCTTAGGGGTAGAAGAAGCACCTCTAGCCTCAAAAATAGCAGCCACTGCCCAATTAATCATGTCCTGTAATAATTCTAAAGTAGGCTGGATTGTACAAGAATTAGTTGCTTTAGGCAGCTCTGCCTCAGAAGAAAAGTAACATACTTTCTCTTAGAGGTATGCTTTTATGCATGCTCCATGGTGCAAGAAAGACTAAAGCTGCTCCAGAAAGCACCTCTCTGAAACAGTCCTTGTAGACAACTGACATAGTCTAGCTGTCGAGTTGATTATCTTGTGCGTTTCTACTGCCTAGAAACTGGAGTGCGGAGAATTCAAAAAAGTTTTCTTGTTGGGTTTTTTAACAAGCCTCCCAGTTGCCCAGCAACCAGACATAGGGCTGAATTAAAAAAAAATCTTTGCATATAAAGCAAATGCCTTGGAGGCATAAATAGAGCCACTCATTCCCAATCGCTACAGCAGGGAAATGAGATGTGAATCACTGGAGCGGTAAATAGTGAAGAACTGCTTTAGCAGGCTCTCATAACAAATAGTAACAGTACATAAATAAAGTAACAAATGACGAACTTACTTCTGGTGAGATTTGCGTGGCAATCGCAGAAAGAAAAAAACGAGGAAGTGCCTTGGTGTCAGCCCCTCCTTTATGTGTCGCGTGATCATGACAAGGAATGTGGAGGTTCAAATCATAAAAGGTTTTGTTTGGTGAGATTCTGTTGCCACTGCGCTCATTTCACATTCACTGCTTTTTGTTTCATTTGCTTACTTGGGGGAGGGGATGTGCGGCCCCCTCCCTGAGTCTTTTTAATGCCCCAAGGGCACCATACCCTAGGGCAACCATTTTTTTTTTTTTAGTGGGGAGAAGGGAATGTGACCTCTTTTACCCGAGCTTTTTCAAGACCCCGTGCCCTCCCCCTGGGGTCAAGCCCCTTTTTTTAATGAAAGGGCGTGTGCCCCCGGACCTTTCCGAGGCCCGAGTGATTCTATTCCCCGGGGCTCGATTATTTTTTATTGGGGGTATGTGCCTCTCCCCCAAGTCTTTTTAAGGCTCCAAGGGCCCCATGCTCTGGGACTGAAGCATTTTATAATTGAGGAGGGGGCATGGGGTCTCCTCCCCAAACCATTCAGTTGCCCCAGGGACCCTATCCCTTGGTCCCGATGGCAGCAGTGTCCCAAGAACCCCATCCCCCAGGACACTGCTGTTCAGGGCAGGGAGAGCTTCAACTCCCTGCCCATGCTCTTGCGGGCAGGAAATAGGGATATGTTGCCGCCCAGCACAGAGAAATGTTGCTCCTGCCGGGAAGGGGCAGACAAATGTAGTCAGTTCCCTTGGATGAGTTCAGACAGGGGAAATGACAGGAGGTGCGGGGCCCTGGAGTACCACCCCATGGCCCCAAGGGCTTAATTTTCAGTGGGTGTCTCGGGTGGGATTGGGGCACCCACTGGATTTCGTGCTTATCATAGCTCAGAGCTGGCCCTTATTACAGCTACTGAGGAGCTCAGGCAGACTTTAGACGGTGGGGGGAGCGCTGCCCTGATCCTTTTGGACTTGTCAGCAGCTTTTGATACGGTCAATCATGAGCTGCTGCGGGTCCGTATAGCTTCCATTGGAATCAGGGATAAGGCGCTCTCTCTGCTGGGCTCCTTCCTGTCCGAACAGTCTCAGGAAGTTGCGATAGGGAACTATGTTTCACCTTCCTTTTCGCTGCCGTGTGAAGTTCCTCAGGGATCTTCACTGAGCCCAACGTTTTTTTCATCTTTATGTAACAACCCTTGCCAGACTAGTAAAACAGTTATGGTTTTGCCCTTGTATATTATGCAGACGATACACAAATTAATGTCTCTGTGAGCAGTCCATCCAGCCTTACAGCCATCAGCTTTCATGACTGTATGACCATACAGCCAATTGGATGGCAGACATTTGTCTGAAGTTGAATTAAACCAAGACTGAGGTTTTGGTGTTGGGGAACGATCCCTCATTCTGGACAGATAGCTGGTGGCAGGTCCAACTTGGTCCTTTACCTAAACCAGTGCCCAAAGCTAAAACCTTAGGAGTCATCTTTGATACTAAGTTGTCTTTTGAAGCACAAACCAATTCGGTCACCTTGGCTTGCTTCTATATCCTAAACATTTTGAGGAAGATTCTTTTCCCAATACCTATGAATTTAAGGAAAACTGTGGTATCTGTGCTGATATCCTCAATATTGGACTATTGCAATGCCCTTTTTACCAGTGCCCCCAAGCACAGCATTCAAAAGCTACAGACTGCTCAGAATGCAGCAGCAGGAGTACTAGGTATCTCTAAATTCGACTCCGTCTCCAAAGCTTTACTCCATCTACAATGGTTGCCAGTAGCTAAGCGGATCCAGTTTAAAACACTCTGCATTGCCTTTAAATTACTTAACAACTTGGGGCCAATGCAGCTGGCGAATTTATTTAAGCCATATATTCCAGCAAGATCCCTTAGATCAGCCGAATTTGGAAACCTAATTGTTCCTGGAGTTAGTAGGGCTAGGTGGGGTGGCAAGAGCTTCACTGCTACAACAACTAACCTGTGGAACTCTTTGCCAACCTCGCTTAAAAAAGAGGCTATAGAAATACAGATGTACCCTGGCACTCAACAGTATTACTTCAACAGTGCTTCTTTTAAATTTGAAACACAAGATCTATGTATTCTGTCGAACGCTCGTGGAAGAGCCACTGGAAGGAACCGTTTCAGCAGTTCATGTGGTCTAGATTTCTCAAGTGTTGAAGTGCTAACTATTACAATACGTCCGTTGTCTGGTGGCATCCCGGTCCAAGTCCAGCTCACTTGAACCGGGGTGCCACGAGACAACTGACATATCGTAATAGTTACGGGGGCATACTACAGCCCAGAGTCGACAAACAATAGATTTATAAGTAGTATGTATCATTGCCCTTCAGTTGCACATTGCGTGCACCTCCACTTTCTCAATCACGTAATTTACAGGCATAAAACGTATTTTGGCGACAACTAGTGTAAAGATTAGGGATGAGGATTATCTACTTGGAAAATTAATTTGTGATGAGTCTATGCTTACACCGTATGCTATCTTTGGCTAGCACTTTAACGCTTGAGAAATCTAGATCACATGAACTGCTGAAACGGTTTCTTCCAGTGGCTCTTCCACGTCGCTTGAAAGACATCAACATATTACAAACAGCACATATAAGGACTTATTTCTTGGCTACTCTTTTCAATATAAAGGCCACACAACATTGGTGGATTCTCTACGAGCATTTGAGGATCGCCCCCTTACGCAGCTAAGCCTTGAAGAAGTTACGAATGTAACAGAACACATGTCGGCTGTCATGTTTCTATTTCACCGTGCTATTCTTTTCTTCCAGCAATAAGACCTGGACCTTGAAAAAATAACTGTATAATTATGAAATGTATTTGAAAAAATATTTTTCTTGTAAGAATATTTGTACAGTATGCATTGACTAAATGTTACACGGATTATTACATTTGAGAGAACCCTAGTACAAATCTAAGTATTGCTGTATCCTGTGATTTGAGCGATGAACAGAATACATAGATCTTGTTTTTCAAATTTAAAAGAAGCAATGTTGAAGTAATACTGTTGAGTGCCTGGGTACATCTGTCTTTCTAAAGTTTAGCACGGCAATCTTTTAAGAGAACCTTGCATTACCAGTGCCCCAAAGCACAGCGTTCCTGTTACCTTGATTGGCACCAAAACAAATTATTTTCCATACCTGGTTTTTGTCAACACAATGCCCCCTTTCACATTTCATTGTTCTTCTGATGTGCGACTGTCTTTGCTACCACTACCCCCTGTCTATTTTATAAAAAAGAGACTAGTCTGTTAAAATTTAGAAAGGGCTTAAAAACGTGGCTTTTTAAGGCATAATTCTCATGCTTAGTCCGGTCTGATCTGTATGTGTTAAGCATTGTCTAGACACCCCAGGGTATTTGCCGCGCTTTATGAATTCCTCATAATTATCATCATCATCATCACTGCACTTTTACTTGTGGCTGCCCCGAGGAATGTTGTTCCTGGGGCCTTGCAATGGCCTGAGGTGAGGGGAAGCATGCCCCTCCCCTTAAAAAGTAAATCAGCCCCAGGGATGAGGTCAGAAACACCTCCAATAATGCATTGTCTAGACACCCCAGGGTATTTGCCGCGCTTTATGAATTCCTCATAATTATCATCATCATCATCACTGCACTTTTACTTGTGGCTGCCCCGAGGAATGTTGTTCCTGGGGCCTTGCAATGGCCTGAGGTGAGGGGAAGCATGCCCCTCCCCTTAAAAAGTAAATCAGCCCCAGGGATGAGGTCAGAAACACCTCCAATAATGTACCAAAGGGAGGATACAGCTTTCTTCCTTTAAGGTTAACAACCAACTAAAGCAACATAGACATTTGCAAAAAGCACTCAAAATCGAGTTATGCTGTACCTGGTACCTGAAAATTAATGGGGCAGTCCCTTGGAATTCGGGCTCAGGTTTATAGGAACCAGCGAGGCATACTGAACTGCTGGTTTATAGTTAAGGCAAATAATGGGTGGGCCACACCAAAGACATACAGGCTTCATAGCAGCCCACAAGGGTCTCTCCGAATCCACCTAGCCTGGTATCCATCTGGGTGTGGTACTGTTGTAACCACAGGATCAAACAAAAGTAAATAGCAAAGGTGATGCAGTCACCTACATTTCTCACCTGTGAATGCAGCAGTCAATTTCTCCACAGCCCACCTGGTGAAGTGTTCAAGGGATCTCAGGGAATATTCCTGAGCATCTACAGTCATCCAGGCAATTCTTTGGGAAGCCTACCTCTAATTTTTGGTGAGTGGTTGGGTGACCTTCATGGTGGTGGATCGGCGACTCAGGCACCTCTGCTTCACATTGGCCGGATAGGGGCTTTGAAGCAGACACATGTAGCAAGCAGGATGATACAGCTGAGCTTCATCAGGCTCTTCAGATGTAGTCCTACCTAGAGGAGGGGGGCAATATGCAGCACTTACCTGTGGATAAGGCCACAGCAAAGGCTCCATTCACGTCCAAGCCCTAAAGATGTTCAGTGAGCCGGAGAGCATCTCCAGCACATATTCACAAAGCCAGGCTTTGATCTGATTTGATTTTAATTTTATAGAGTTCAAGATTCATCCGAGGGGATCAAGGTGCTGTAGCCCAACATTCCACTGCTAGATCCTGTCTATAAGCCCACCAAAGAAAGAGTATGCTGCCTATAGAGTATAGAGACAGGTTTTAAGTGCCTTTCTGAAAGGAAGCAGCTCTCGGATAGCCATCAGGGTTTGTGTAAGAGAGTTCCAGGGTGTGCTTAAGGCAATTGAGAAGGCTCTATTTCCCCACTCTTCTTTTGGGTCCTAGGAACAGTGAGCAGGTTACGGTGTGTCAAGCAAAGGTTTCTACCTGGAAAATGCAGTGAAAAATATCTTTAATCTCTGCTAGGCTGGGAGAAAAAGGTCCGTATGCATTGCACAGATGGCTTTGTACATAATGTGCTTTCTGATGGGGACCCAGATTTGGAGGCTTTAGTCACACACTCACTGTCTCTCAATGTCCAGTGCATTCTTTCAGTTCAGGATTACAGACAACGGCTGTGCCAGTATTCCCTCCTTAGAGAGGTGTCTGGGAGTGTCCTCTCTACAGAATTCAATGCAGGGCCCTCCTACTATTCGCAGATGCCTAGGTGCGCCTTCCAGTGAGATGCTTTGGTGGAAAAATATGTCTGTTCTCCTGAGACAAGCTCTCTAACAAAGAAGAAAAGGGATGAAATGGGGGCTGGGGTTGTCTTCTGCCACCAGCATCCACTTGCCATCCTGCAAATAAGTTGACATTCTTACCCAAAAATAAATGTTTGTGAACACTGGTGTCTAACCATAATAGCAAATGCACCAACAGCATTTGGAAGCATTTACCATACTCGGGCACATTTATCAAAGTTTTGCGCCACCCTTGCGCCATGCAAAGGGATGTAAGTGTGATGAAAAACCTAAGTGAAATTGTTCAAGCCATTCAAGGTCACCTTGTGTGGCCCTGAGTGGCTTGATAAATCTAGAATACCGCAAGGCAGCTCAAACCACTGCCTTGCGTTAATCTGCCACGGGGAGGTGTCCCATGGGTGGAACGTGGGTATTCCCACACATCCACCCATGGATTCTGACACATACCCAGATTTACCAACATTGGTAGACCTGGGAATGCATCAGAATTGTATGCCCCCCCACTGGAGCCGCAACTAGGAGAAACATCTTTATTTCTCCTCATCGTTTCATCTTTCTAAGTGTGCTGCATTCTGCAGTACACTTAGAAAGAGGAAACTGCCTCTGATGATTGTTTATGTGCAGGAAGGTTATCCTTCCTGCGCAAAAACAATCCTGCCTGCAACGGAGGCACCCTTGCAACATGACTCAAAGGTGCCTGCATTGGATCTAGGCAGCCAAAAGTCCGCCAGCACTAGGAAAGGACAAGAATGTGCCACATAATGGTAAATATGGCACGTTCCTGCTCTTTTAATTTCACGAAGTAGCGCAAGATGGCTTGCTGTGTTACACTGAGTGAATTGTTTATAAATTCGGCCCTTGGTTTTTGATGTTCAGGAAGGAATATTGATTACAATTTTTTTTTACGTGCAACCATTTGCTCCAAACCTCTGGGCTTAAATTGCACAGGAAGGCAATGAGGCAGTATGAAACCAGTAATACAGAAACAGACTAAGCTGCCCCCAGCCAGAATCTGTGCATGGCCAAGGTGGGAGTGAAAGGTATACTAAAAGGGTGACTGTAGCAAGTACCAATTTGTGGTGTGAAGGGATGGCACAACAGTGCAGTGTGTTGGGGACCTACATTCTCAGAAAATGGCACAATATAAAGCCTGCAGTTTATGGCAGTCTAATACTGCCTTACTCAATGCTAAAATAGTTGCTTGTCTTTATTTGAGTGCTGGTTCACTACTTGGGAGGCCTACAGCCTGTTTATGGGATAGGCATACGATGGCACCAGGCCTACAATTCATTGTAGAAAAGCACACCTTTCTGGCCGGGTTCTGCTGGCATGTTTGTCTCTGAGCACTGCCAGACTGCTATCCAGCCACGGATTACATGGGGTCTAATCCCAAAAAACAATGACGAGATTGGCCTGCCCAGTTGTCATATTTTACTTTTATGTAACACCACATTTATATGCACAGGTAGTAAGTACATCAGAGATATAAAAGTTAAATGTCACACGTTACATTTAGATTTATATGATGATGAGTGACTTTGAAAGCATGACTTCAAGCCTACCAGAGCTCTCCAAAACTGCTGTGAGCAAAGCTGCAACGGGGCTATGTCGAAGTGTGCTGTTTTACATGTTTAATGTATAAATACCTAGGGGCTCATTTATGAGCCCCTGTGTCACTTTTGCGCCACCGGTGCGTCACTTTTTGTGACGCACCAGTGGCGTAAAACATGCGCCATGATGCGCCATATTTACAAAGTGACGCATCTACCTAGATGCGTCACTTTGCAAACCCCTGCGCTACATTATACCTGCGTCAGGTATAATGTATGCAGGGTGGGCGTTCCCACGTAAGTAAGCATCGTAGAAGTGACGCAGTGAAATCTACGAGATTTCACTGCGCCACTTCTAGGGTGCAAATGCGTCAATATCTTACGCCTGCCTCACAGCAGGCGTAAGACTGACGCAAGCCCTATCACATGGGGCTTGCCCCATGTGAAAGGACACATTGCTGGAGTTGCGTCACTTTTGTGACACACTCCAGCAATGTGTCACTTTTGCGCCTACAGATACGTCAGAAATACTGACGTATCTGTGACTCCTTGCGACATGATGCGTCATACTGTAAATATGACGCATCACTGGAGTCGCAGGGAGGGCGCAGTGAAAAGTGACGCATCACTGTTTTCACGCAGTGATGCGTCACTTTTCATAAATGAGGCCCCTAGTTTTGACATTAGCTATGTCACACATAAATAGTGCCAACAACTTCGGTAGGTCTGGTTGCATAATGTACACAAGTAGGGCATATCTAATACTTAGGTTGTTATGTCTATGCACTGAAAGGATACAGAAGCTAGTTTTCACTGCATAGCCTGAGTTAGCAAACAGCTACAGAAATCACACATGCACCATTGTAATATTTACCAAAAGTTGATATCAATAATGAAAATAGATTTTTAATAAATAGCCAGCAAATATGATTTTATTGAAGCTCGTTTGTCTCTGCTTGAGATCCTGGACAGTATTTAGTTGAGTTCTGCCTGGCTCTGCCTCCTTCATGACAATAGTTGACTACTGTAAGAGTGCCACAAGCCTTTCTTGGATGGAAGATCAGACCTTGGCCAGTGAACAGCAAAGCAGGGGGGGCAAATATTGGCTAGTCATCTTGGAATATGGGAAAGGAGAGTGTGCAGGAACAGCAGATGGTCCTTAAAAAAACTGACAGAATTGTTATGGTAATCAGTGCTATACTGTCAGAGGTGCCTTTAAACCTTCACTGTTCACAGCCAGGATGTCTCTGCCCACAAAAAAGGGACCTGACCATTGAGCCTGCCAGGGTTTATATTTTGTTGGGTAGTTTCCTTATTTCTTAGGGCAGTCCCTAGTTTGTAATTCTGCGCGGCACTCACTGACCTTGGAGTCCTGCTAGCTTGAAAGACCACAGAGCATGGTATTCAAAAATATTGAAATGGAGGATTTTGAGCTACAAAAATAGGGTAAAGTCAGAAGGTAAACTCAAGAGTGGGAAACGGTGGCAAAGTGATTACTATGACAAGGGGACTGCCAGATGTCTATAGCTCTGATACCAAAGCATATGCTTCAGCAAGATCCCAATAATGCAGCCTCCAACTTTGTGTAGACTTTGCTGGCTATAAATTACTGCTTTGTCCCACTGGACATTATAGACTCTGATACTTTGATAAAAAAGACTAACTCACAATGTAAATTCCAGACCGGTGGATCCTTCTCTGCTTACAAGACACCTGCTCCATTGCAGTTCGCCTAAAATTGCACCTTTGTCCAAATTACCTGCATCCATATATGTTTTGCAGTTTCATGATGCTTTTTGACTTAAAAACTTCAAAAAGTCATACCTCTGGTTCCCTTGTTACAACTGTGACCATATTTGTGTCATTATCTTAGTGGAATATTAGAATTTTAGTTCCTTTACTCAGTTTGCTGGGGGTTTTCTGGCTTTATTAGATGAGTTTAATGTTATTTTTGTGCTTCTTAAATACTTAACATGCATTTCCCTGGGGAAAGGCATACTTCTTTGTGCCATTGCTACCAAGCTTTCTTATTGAAACTGTGTTTTAGCCCAAAAAGATATTAGATTGAGTTGCTATTTGCCCCTTAATTAAAAATCCCAAAACTTAAGTACCTCTATTGCGAGAATTCAAAATACAAGTTTCAACATACAATATGAGCAAGAGCTAGGCATAGAGCAATTGTAGCAAACTACATTGTCCAAATTCTGGCCAGTGAGGTGGGCCCAGTTAAGGGTGACCTGTCTTTGAATTACTATACTCACTCTATAATAGGTTTTTAAGTCACAACTTTGAATATCAATTGAGTTATTTCGTATTATATTCTTATATTCAGACGGCAGTTTTTCAATAAGGTTAGGTATTAGGATGACAACATTTGAAAATGTGCCTTCTCATCGAAATGGCGAAAAAGGACTCTGCCCTCACAACAGTAGCAGTGTTCAATGAACTTTTATATTAATAAATCTTTGAACTCCGTGTTTTCAAATGCATATTTCCTAATTAATGGTCATTACCCACTTCTTGAATCACGTAAATCTTTTATTTATGATTGTATAATCTTACCTCATTTCTTGCATGACTGTAGGTCACATAACATTTTTGGCCCTTCTGCGGATTTCACAATTCCTCAATCCATTTCGCGTTTCACATTTATTTCAGGAGATCACACAACTTGAATACCTGTGAATGCAAGCACATATTGTACCAAATCTTCACTTGAAACGATCAACTCCATTCTCATCGCTATATTTCATGTATCACTTCCACCTTTATTTTAATAAATGTTTTATATAACACCTTCGTTTTCCATGATTAGCCAACAATTTGGCGAACTGGACAATAGGCGAATGGAATGAATTTCACTCCCAAGTTACTGGTGAAAATCTGCAGGGAGTAAAGTTTGTCTGCAGTTTTCATGGCAGGTTTGCGCACCTCTCTGCACAGTGCCAAAAAGGTGTAAATATACTGTTTGAAAGTTAAATACAACCAAATACCTCCAGATTTCATGCGGTCCCCTCACACTCCTAGGCCTCTTTTGTCTGCGTGGGAGACGAAATCCGATATTTTACTGCACCCCAATATTTTGATCAACCCAAAATCTACCGATGGCAGCTTGAAACGGTAAAACAAGGGGCAAAAGAACAAACAGAAAAGGCAAAACAAAGCAGAAGAGTGCAAAAACAGAGGGCAGAAAAACAAGCAGAGAAAGCAAAACAGGGGGTAGAAAAACAAGCAGAAAAGACAAAACAGAGGACAGAAAAACAAACAGGAAAAGCAAAGCAGAGCAGAGAAGGCAAAATGGAGGGCAGAAAAGCTAGCAGAAATAGGCAAAACAAAGAGCAGGAAAACTAACAGAAAAGGCAAAGCAGAGCAAGAAACGAGTAGAGGAGGTGCAAAGAGAGGGCAGCAGGTAGATGGGCAGCAGAGGGTAGCTGACTGTGGGCAAGCTGGACAGGAGAACTGTAGCAGGGGGAGTTGGCATGAGTACCTGCTCCAGACCTTAATTGCTAGGCTCAGGATAAATGTTAATGTTGGGCACATAACAGACACTATCTCACACATAGAGGTACACAGCAGGGATGGGGGCAACCCTGCCTCATACCTCATGAGATGGCCAATTGATTGGATACCGTATGTCCCGTGTGGACCCTGGCCAGAGGCCATGTACACAGTAGCTGTATGTTTGATGTGCAGCTTTCCTGAGGAGGTGTGTACAGATTCTATTAGCAACCTGCAAACACTGCATTTACATCTTGCTGAGCAAGGACCAGGGCTCCATCCCAGTCACGGATCACACATATCAGGCTCACAGCTCATTCAGAAACCCAGTAACCATGCTAGCAGGCTCCTGCCCTGTACCCTCATTGCTACATAGAATTATAATCAATGTTTTCATTCTACCTACTTGAGCATCATACTATTTCTGCATTTCGAGAAGACTTGGTATTAGGCTTCAATCCATAATAAGCTCCCTCTCTCATTCACACATCTTGACCTTAAGATCTAGGAACCATGCATGCGTTCTTAACACCGCAAGAGGCCCTAATACAGTAGCCACTGATTACCACTTTAAAAGTGCCTGTTAGACCTGGCATCTTTGGCGTCTTTGGCGTGTTTTTTCCCAGTCTTTTTTGCTTCTAATCTCCTGATTTTTTTATATGTGCTGTATTTTGTTTTTGCTGGGTTTAGGGCTGGGGAACATTACCGCTGCTGACTCATGCTAAAGTGCAAGTGCTCCCTGTGTAAATTGTATTTGTTATTGGTTTATCCATGATTGGCATATTTGATTTACTACTAAGTCCCTAGTAAAGTGCACCAGGTGTGCCCAAGGCCTGTAAATCAAATGCTATTAGTGGGTCTGCAGCATTGATTGTGCCACCCACAAGAGTAGCCCGGCAAACATGTCTCAGACCTGCCACTTCAGTGTCTGTGAGTGCATTTTTAAGCTGCCATGTCGACTTGGCAAGTGCAACCACTTCCTGGCCCAAACCTTCCCTTTCCAACATGTAAGTCACCCCTAAGGCAGGTCATGATGCAATGTATTTAAAATATAGGACATGTACTGTCAGTGGCGTAGCAAGGGGGGTGCGGTCCATTCAGGCAGCAAAGGTTTTAGGGCCGGCAGCCTCCCCCCTGCTCTTACCTGTGGCTGTTGCGGGGTGGCAGCTGCAGGAATCGCCAACACCCCCTCTCTTACATCTGTGGGAGGCAAACGCAGGGCTGCCACAGGAGGGTTAAAGCCTAGCTACGCCACTGTGTACTGTTGGGTTTTACATGTCCTGGTAGTGAAATGCTGCTAATTTCGTTTTTCACTACAGCAAGGACTGTCTCTCCCATAGGTTATCATTGAAGCTGCCTTGCATCATCTTACAAGTGTATCTTTCAATTGGGAACCAATAGAGATTTAGAGTTTGGGGTCTCTGAACTCATAATTTATAAATACACCTTTCGGTGAAGTTGGTTTTTAAATTGGGTGTTTGAAAATGACACTTTTAGAAAGTGGGCATTTTCTTGCCTTACAAATCTTCGCCTCTGGCTGCCTGTAGAATCCCCAACTGGGTTTGGTTCATAGTGGGTTCTTGTGCATTCACTCTAGTCAGTCACACAAAGGGAACTGAGGTGTGCCTTGTATGTCGTGATGGGCCATCACCAGACCGATGGGCCTCTCTGAGCTACAGTGGTGGGAGGAGTTGTCACTGACACTTGAATGGGGCTGTGCTTGATCTCAAACAAAGCTGCCTCCACCCCCAGTAGTGCTTCTGGAGCCAGGCCAGGGAAAGGCATGGTCTTGTGCACTACAAAGACTTTCCTTTGAAGTTTGCCTACTTTAAAGGCAGAAATGGTTATTATTATTGGGCCTCTGACACTCTAAAATCAGAACACTTCTGGACTAACCGACATTCTGCCAGGAAGAAGAGCTGGATGCTGTAGAAGGAACTGACACTCTGCCTGTTGCTTTGTTGTGCTGGCCTGCTGCTTGCTGCTTCTGTTCTGGGAGTGAAAAGACTGGAATTGGCTTTCTACATCCTGCTACCAAAGTACTCCAAGGACTTGTGTGTGCTTGCCTCCTGTTAAGATGTCTCAAGGCCACCATCAAAGACTTCACCTACCAGTGTCTGAGCCCTTCTGCTGAGAGCCCTGGCTTGCCAAATCCATGCATCAACTCTCAGCACCTGTTTTTCCAATGCAGCACCACCGTGCAGCTGAAGAATTGAAGCAGCACCTGTAGTACGGCCCAGGAATCGATGCAGCACCTCCGTGTGACTGAAGAATTGGCACAGCACCACCGTGCGGCTGAAGAGCCAACGCATCACCCGCTTAGTGGATGAAAGATTGTGAGTCCTGAGCACTGTGTCATCGACGTCCATGGCACCCTCTCCGACTCTGATGCAGTCCTTGCTCTATGGCTGAAGAAGCGACACATCACCTGCCTCGTGGTTGGGAAATTGATGCAGCGCCTGCTTCGCCGCTGCCACATTGGCACAGTGCATCTGCATTTTCAACGCATCGTACTTCAATGCTGTCTCTTCATCAACGTTGCTCAGCAGTAAGGAACCAAGGCTGCGTACCTGGAAATCGATGCATCACTTCGCCTTGCATATAGGAATTGATGCAACTCTTACCCTGCCTAACAGTAAGGAACTGATGCCTCACCTTTACTGGTATTCGGGAATTGACGCATCGCTTTTGTTTTCCAGCACCTCACCTCCCCTGCACCTGTTATCGTCTTTGATTTTAATGCATCCAAGGTACTTTGTGTTAAAAACAACCGCATCCATAGATTTCTATGGACTAAACTTACTTAACCTTTTAAAAGTGATATCTTTACTTGTGTATGTTGGATGTTTGTCATTTTGGTCTTGTTTTATTCAGATAAAAATTGACTATTTTTCTAAACTGGTGTGGACAAATTTTGTAGTGGTTTCACTGTGTTACTTTCTGTGTCTGTACAAATGCTTTACACATTGCCTCTAATATAAGCCTGACTGATCATGCCAGGCTACCGATGGGGTGAGCAGGGGTTATCTTACCTATGTGACTCCCTTTCCCTGACTAGAATAAGAGTCTCTATTTGGACAGGTTTCAAAACTCTGCCAACTAGAGATTCCCATTTCTAACAGTTCCCCATTCAATCCCTCAGTTATCAGTAGTGTCTATGTTTTCATGAAAATAACTATGGGGCATTTAGCAACGCTTTGCGATAAATATCGTAAAGCGCGCTTAGCATAATTTTTTTTTACCACTGGCTATCGCTGGTTTTCATTGCGGAGATAGTGCGTTACTAGCAACGCGTATCTCCAAGGCGATAAAAAAAACAGCGATAGCGGCACAATGACTGATCATCGCTGGAAATCCAGCGATGAAATTCCTGCGATAGTGAAATCCTTGGTAATAAGCTAAGGTAGTCTCAGCCTGACAATCCACCTTCCATTGAAAAGATGTCTAAGTCAGGTTTCAATCAGGCGTTAGGAACCAGCGATAATCGTGGTTAGCGCAACTTTTTTTATCGCAACGAGGGCATTGATAATAGGGGGAAGTTGTGTTTACGACTGTTTCCATTTAGTTTTAGTGCGGAACGCCTACTTTGCATGTCATTAGTGATAAATATTGCTGACATGCAAAGTGGCAAAAAACCGGACACTATTGCTAGTAAACTGTCGCTAACAGCTGTTAGCGACAGTTTGCTAATAGGGCGATAAAAATATTGCAGCTTTAGCGGCAAAAAGTGCCACTAAAGCGGCGATATTGCCCTTGATAATATGCCCCTATGTGCTCACCAATCTGTATTCAGGAGGAAGTCCAGACCACTGCTACCTGCATACACTCTGTAGGAATAACCAGTGAGGATCTGGGCCAGATCAGCGTCAGTAGAAGCAGATTGTTCTCTGACGTCTCTCAACTCAAAAATCTACTATGAGTGTGTGGTAAATAAATGACGAGGCATTGCAGGCTTATAAGGTAATCATTTATTCTGTGTAAATGTCGGTATCCTGGTGAGCCACGAGCTGCTCCTTTTCCTTCAGCCCCCCAACAGTTCTCACCTCTAACCGCTCCTTGAGCATGGAATACACAAACCTGTGTTCCATGCTCGACATTCCATGCGGCTCGCCAAGGTGGAATACTACAGAGTGTTGGGTCAGCATCCCCCAAAAACAGGTCAAGCCTTATGTAGATTCCGCTAACTGGAGAATAAAACATATATTCCCCATCCCACATGTTCAGTCTGCGCCACATATCATACAATTACCACTGTCGCAACCACAGCGGCGGCTCCTCCGCTAAGGCCGAGGAGCATCGCCCCACTGCATTTTGAGCACTGTATAAAATAAAAATAAAATGATAATAACACTACGTTATTATCATTTAATTTTTCCGGTTTACAGGGCAGGGCAGGACGGGGCTTGGCTGTGTCTGAGCCAGCAAAGGTTGGAGTGGAGGGCACTTAAATGGGCATGACTGCTTGGCCGGCCGTCTTGGCCCGGCCAAACAGTCATGCGCACTTTGCATGTTTCCTACCAGGTTGTATTGCACAGCCGGGTGAGGAACATGCACAGGCTCCCACTGCCTGTCTGAGCGCCGAACCACGTCGCTCAGACCAATTGTTGTGATTGGCTGGGAGAGCCTGTTTGTGCTTCCTGCTTCAAGCAGGAACAGAAGAGGACGACGCGAGGCACGACGACAGTCCAGGAGCAAAGTAAGCCATTTTTTAAACTGTCTTTTTCTATCCCACCCATGCTACTTGGTGGCAGCTGCCACTGTGAAGCCATCTCTTGAACTTAGCAGCGTCCGTTATGGAGTGTGAACTGCACACCACAGGGCGTAAGCTGTCAATGTCACAGATGCGCACTATGTTGAAACCCCACCCCACAGATGTGGGGATAAGACATATTTTAAGCATAGGGGATTCAAAGCATTAAAGCCAGCTGCTTGATTTATGGAGGGGGCATAAATACTGTCCAACACCAGAAACTTTCCGCCTAGTGTCCCAACGAAAATATAACGTCCTTCTATATCCTGGTGGGAACAATGTACAATATAGGTCATTCCTGGAGCTATCCAGATCAGTATGTCTCTTGAGTAGGCTGAGTAACTGGTACCATATAGTTGTCCATGTCGTTTCTTTTTAACTTTGTTAACTCCTGAGCGGAAATATATGTTTAGACAATGAGTATGCAGTTCCTAATAGAAAGTAAAAAAGACAAAAGACAGATCCTAACTGTAGAATAACCACCAGTATAATGCAGGAGAGTGATCTCGTTGTTGGAAAAAGACCCTCACACACCTGACAAGAAGGTGTCTTGCTTCATTATCGGGTCTGCTCCTACTCGGGCCGGCGCTGCAATGCCCGATCAGGCGCCCGTGATGGGGCCTACTTAACGGAGATCTTTATTCCGAAGCCGACAGGTGAAGTGCAAGTAAGGGTCTTGGTGTAGGTGAAAGTGAAAGTGTATAGTGAAGTTAAAATAGGGAAAAATATTCCACTCAAAATAACTTTAATGAAGTTGGTTCTTCCCCTAATTAAAAGTAAAGAAATCGCGTATGGTCACCCTATGTTGTGATTTATACGCTAAAATGTGAGGTCGACATGTTTCTTGCCCTATTATCTGTTCAATGGCAATTCCTCAGGACCTAATTGAAAACTATCTACACATTTTTTGGTGGTGGGCACCCAACACATGTAGTGAGAAGTGACCACCCTTACAGCACCCTAAAAAATGTGGGGGTACCTCTGGTGTCAATCAAGTTAATCAAATATAACCTGTAAAGATAAAAACAGTTAGAACAGTCAAAGATAAAGCAATGCGATATCATTAAAATCAAAATCAATAATATTGATTCAGCAGGTGAAGGTGCATCAAACGCATGCAATGGGCCCATGGGCAGTGACATGCTTGATGCAGCCAAATTCTCGTAAATAGATCAAGGCTTGTTCAGATGATGAAGATGATGTCATGAGTGTCACAGCAGGTCAGTAATAAAAATGCGTGGGAGGGGGAGAGAGACAATGGTGTGAATAATGTCACTATCAAACATCAGGAAATCCTCACCCTTGTTATTAATGGTCCGGGCCATAACAGTACCGGTCGCCGTCGACACTGAATTCTAGTGTCCTAATATATGATAAGAACATGTTAATTCAACAAGAAATACTGCACAAGGGTAATAAATCAGGTAAACATGAAGTTGTCGAAGTCAATTCAGAAGCCAGAAGATCTGCAGCAAAAGTACACGACCCCACAGGTAATTGAATGAGGTGGGTTACAAAAATTGGCTAATAAGGTATAGCAAATAGCAACGGGAGGTGGACTTGTTAATATGGTGATTGTGGTTGCTAAAGAGGCTCTGAATACCTCAACAAAGCTCTAGGAATAGTCGCTATGTAGTATAGCTAGCAACAAAAAACACGCATCTGGTATCGCTATCTCACTAATATAAAAAGAGAGAGACGCTTAATTACCAATGGAGAATACCGCCCAAACGTAGTGGTAAACATCAAGGGGAATGGGAGGCAGGAGCGTGAAAGCGTTTAAGAGAACGCAAGCTCATTGCTCACGGTTCACTCGGCAGAGTCTCGAAGTTGATCCTACCCCGGCGGTGCAACCGGTCCCAATGGTCTGGTAGTCGAGTTTGGGAGCCCCGCACTGTTAAAGGTTGGAGGTCGGGGTGGGCGTGGTTCAAAGGTGCCGGTACCAGTGAGAAACGCTAGAACACTCGCAACCAGTCGGCGCCATATTGGGGCAGTAATCACATGACCCCCTGATGGTCATGTGATCGCGTGGAAGCCAATCAAGGACGCACGATCTGTGGATGTCGATCGTTAGTGAAGGAAAGGACTTGATGTGTATTAGGACTGGTGTATCGCAACGGAGAGAGCCTCTACACGTCCTGGATACCCCAACATAAACAATAAATACGCTGTCCAAGAAAAACAATATTTAATTATTTATTTACCAACCGCATGTACGGTAAAAATTCCTGCGCAGAAGGAGGTGACAAATAAGGGTCTTAATTTTGTGAGAGCCACAGATGTACGAGCCAGGGCTTACAATTAGTAACAAGTTCTCATAGGACATAACCCTCGCGCTGAAGAAAGGCGGGGGAAAAAAGGAGAAGAAGTATAACCTTCTAAAAAAGACTAATAGAGTCAAGTTAGTGTTGTACAGAAAACCATGTCTTTTTAAACTGATAGGATCGTTGTTCTAATATGGTTTTGTTTTATTTGGATTTTGTTCTAGGTGAGAAGGTTCCAAGGTATGTCCTCATTGAGACCCATTTTATCACAGGACAGTCTAAGGACCCAGCGTTGTTCAAGGCGAAACAAGGTGTCTTTTGACATGCCCGGGTGTGCTTCCACGACGCACCATTCGAAAGACTAAGGGGAATGTCGTCTTTCTGTGAAATGAGTCGTCATTTTGATGTTTGTCTTAGCACATCTGAAAGTACTCCTATTTTCCATTATGCGTACTTTTACTTGCCTAGTGGTCATCCCTATGTAGACGAGATTACAGGTGCACCTAATCAAATAAATGCAGTTGGCTGTGTTGCAGTTGGTATGTTTCTTCAACCGCCAACAAATGTCATTAGGGAGATTCAGTAGTTTGGTGACCTTGGTTTGGGGACATGCGGAACATGATCCGCAAGGGAAGTGTCCCTGGACTGATGGTAAGTCCCACAGTGTGTTCTGTGTCAAATTGTGAAGTTTCTGCGGTCTGGTATGTATCAACATATCTTTTATGTTGTTCGTGCGTTTGAAGGCAAATCTGGGTGTGGCATGGGCCCGATTCACAAAAATAACTTAAGACAAAATCCTAAACTTACTACCATTTTCGTATTCACAGAAGGCACTTACTCATTTTGGTATTCACAGAAGACACTTACTCACTTCGGTATTCACAGAAGTTAGGAGTCCTAACTTTAGGACTCCTAAATGCCTTCTGTGAATACCGAAAGTCTTAAAATTAGGATTTTTCTCAGTTTAGGAGTCCTAAAGTTAGGACTCCTAACTTTACTACTACTAAACTGAGAAAAATCCTAATTTTAAGGCTTTCGGTATTCACAGAAGGCATTTAGGAGTCCTAAAGTTAGGAGTCTTAACTTTACTACTACTAAATTGAGAAAAATACTAATTTTAAGACTTTCGGTATTCACAGAAGGCATTTAGGAGTCCTAAAGCTAGGACTCCTAACTTCTGTGAATACCGAAATGAGTAAGTGCCTTCTGTGAATACCAAAATGAGTAAGTGCCTTCTGTGAATACCAAAATTGTAGTAAGTTTAGGATTTTGTCTTAAGTTAGTTCTGTGAATCGGGCCCCTTGTCCCAAGATAAAACCTTGGACAATTCATATCTGGTTGGTCTAGTCAACCTGCACTTCATTATGTTTGGCATAAAATCTCGCCTAGGTCCAAGTTACATAGACCATTGAGTACCATTGGCTCTGTGTTTTTTTTTTAGCTATTTTTTTTAAAAACATTACAAATTCATTTCTCTGATATCTCCGATTCTCCTTATTGTATTTGTGTCATTTTGCTAACTAAACTATTCTCTAGTTTAATAAATTGGGGTGGGATTTTTATTGTGTTGTGTTTTTGACTTTTTAACTATTTTGGTATGTCTTAAGTTAATTCTGTATGCTTTTTGCCATAGCTACAAGGGAATGAAGTCAGGTTTAAATTACTAAAACCTTTTACTGGACCTAATAAGATATTGACCTTATTACTTGTGGTGGACTACTATCCACCCCAATCAATAATTCACTTTCTCACCTTGGCGTTCAGTGATAGGATCCAGACATTTTTTTTAGCAGTAACACTCAGTGAATACACTGGAAAAATCCCTAAATTGAACTGACAGCAAAAATAGATCTTTGAATTTTAATTGGTGTTAGACCTGTAAGTCTTAGGGTGATCTTCCCCCCAATGTCTTGCTTTCATTCTCCACTTTTCTATCCTCATTTTGCTGGCTTTGGGTCTCTGTACACTTTACCACTGCTAACCTGTGCTTGTGCTCTCTCCTCTAAACATGGTAATATTGGCTCATCCCCAAATGGCATATTTAATTTACTTATAAGTACCTAGTAAAGTGCACTACACTTGCCCAGGGCCTGTTAATGTTACTAGAAAGCCACCCACCCACTTAAGTAGCTATTAGACCTCACATCCTTGGCGTGGTTTCCCCTGTCTTTTTGCCTCTATCTCCTGGATGTTTGACTTTGTGTTGGACTTCGTTTTTGCTAGTTTGTGTACTTTGGGCACTTTACCACTGCTGATCAGTGTTAAAGTGAAGTGCTCTCTTTGTAAATTGTGATTATGATTGGTTATACATGATTGGCATGTTTGCTTTACTGGTAAGTCCCTAGGAAATTGCACTATGTGAATTCATGGCCTCTAACTCAAATGCTACTAGTGGGCATGCAGCACTGTTTGTGCCACCCACAAGAGCATCCCTGTAGACATGTCTCATGTCTCCCATTGCATTGTCTGCCAGTGCACTTTTAAACTGCCATGTCGACTCTTGCCAGGCCTAAACCTTTTCGTTTTCTGTATGTGAGGCACCCCTAAGGTAGGTCTAAGGTAGCCCTATGGGCAGGGTGCAGTGTATGTGAACGGTAGGACATGTACTAGTGTCTTTTACATGTCCTGAGAGTGAAATACTGCTAATGTGCACTATTGCAAGGACTTGTTCTCCCAAAGGTTACCATTGGAGCTGCCTTGTAACTTTCAATTTGGGAAGAGCTAGAAATTTGGAGTTAGGGCTCTCTGAGCTCACAATTTAAAAACACATCTTTTCGTGAAGGTGGTTGTTTTTAAAGTGTGTGCTTGATAATACCACTTTTAGAAAGTGGGCATTTTCTTTCTTTACCATCCTGTGCTTCTATCAGCTTGTGGAATCAACTTCTGGTAGACTGACAGTTGGGTTGTTTGTGCATTCACTCTAGACAGTAACACCAAGGGGGCTGAAGTGTGCCCTGCATGTGATGGGCCTTCCTGAGCTAGAGTGGTGGGAGGAGTTGCCATTGACACCTGAATAGGGCGGTGCCAGGCCTCTCACAATGCTGTCTCCACCCCCTGTAGTGTGTTTGGAGCCAGGATAGGGCAAAGCAAGATCTGTGAACTACAAAGATTTTCCTTTGAGGTATGCTTACTTCAAGGGCCAAAAGGGGCATAAGTATTAGACCTAAAACCCCAGACTTTTAGAACACTTCTAGACTGAGGACTCTGCCAAGAAGGAGAGCTGAAGAGCTGTCAGGAGAGGTACTGCCCCTTTGAAGTGTGTTGCTTTGCTGGGTAGGCATGCAGTGGCTGCTTTTGTCTGTGAACAGTGAAAGGACTGGACTTTGTTTTCTGAAATCCTGCTTTCCAAGTTTTTCCAAGGTCTTGTGTGTGCTTGCCTCCTGTTGAAAGTCTCAGGGTCATCAAATACTTCATCTACAACACCTGGACTCCACTGCTGGGAGCCCTGAACCTGCCAAGTGGTGCCAATTCCAGTTCTAAGCCACTGTAGTTGTTTTCTGGGCTGTGAGTTCAAGAAAAGCATTGCCGACGCCTTCACCAATGCTGCTGCCTGCACCGATGCCATGTTCACTGCTCACTGGGTGAGCGCAGCACCTACCTCGACGACACTGCAGCCATGGTCTCACCGACAACGATGCTTCTCGCTGACATCGATGTCGCTGCCTGCACCGTTGCTGTGGGCACCGCTTCATTGCACCAACTTCGACTGCACCGCAACGTGGGTCTCACCACTGCAGTGGTTTTATCACCCCCAGGTAAACCAGGTTTGTGTTAAGCTGGGTCTCGGGTTCTCTGTTGAAGTGAGATTGAAGAAAGGATGTCCAAGCCTCTTCTGTCAGATATGAGACAATCTCCACAAAGGGAACCTCATTTAAAGATTCCACCAGGCTGCACTGCCACACCTTTGTTTTGAATCAAATGAATCAATTAATTCTGCTTTACTCTCATTCTTCATCATATTTAACCTTTTTTTAAACCATTGCTTTTTCTTTATGTTCAATTCATTTTACTCAAGTCTATGTGAGGGAGTAGATCTCTCACAAAAGCTCAGGAGTCAGAAGTGGGTTCCACATGCCAAGATTTTTTAATAAAACAACCCAATGCATTTCGGGAAGTAAATTCCCTTCTTCAGGGGAATCTACAATATACAAAAATAGGACATAATTAACTTTATGAAGCACTTCATTGCATTTAAAAAGCAACATTTATATCGATTAAGAACCAAAAGCGTATTTTTAAACCATTTACACAATAATTCCACCCTCATTCGAGAACTACTGGCAAACTGCGTCCATTTCACCTTTGTCCCCTAAATCCAACGTGTTGTTTACCCAATCAATTCACCTCTACTGTGTACTGCGCCATATAATAATTATCACAGATATGTAAAAATGCATTACTTTACGCTTACCATGGCTTACTGGTCACCGCATTTGTTTAAAAATAAATAATTTCTTCCTTCCTTCTCAGCGTATAGATGTTGAGAACGGTGGGTTGTCTCCCGGAAATCGACCATTTAGTGCGCGGAAGCTCAGCTGTTCCAGGATCCCAAGATGTTTCTGTGCGAGCTCTGGATGTCTTCCCCAATTGTTTCCTTCCCGTCCTGGTACGTTCCATGTTAGGGGTGATCTTCCTTATGATTATCGTCAACTGTTGTGCCCAGCATCTGTAGGTGGAAGTCACTGATGATTATAAAGTTGGTGGTTTGTTCATCCATTATTATTTTGAACAGTTCTTTTCCATGTTGGGTAATGCCACTGGTCTTATCTCATGGATTTAGGTATATATTAGTACCAGGCATTGATTTTTGTTCTCCCCTTGTATCATTATTCTGAGAGCTTGTATTGCATTGGGGAGGGGTGCACTAGTTAGATAGGCAGTGCTTCAAGTGCATGGATGCTCCTTATAGAAGTGTAAGTTGCGAGGCTTCCTTTACGGTGGCCAAATTTAGCACTTTTGATGGCAAGTAGGTGGTGCAAATTAAATCCCTACAAGTAAGTTGGTTGATCAGACCAAGTCTCTTGACTAATTTCCCATGCCATTTATATTCCAGGAGCAGAGATGCAAAGTGTTTTTTGAATTGGGTGTAGTAGTCGGGTTTTGTTAGGGGTTGTGGCTCCTGTTGATTATTGTCCTGGATAGCCAGCCCGCCCTAGAGCCAGAATGTGCTGTGTTCTCTTTTCTCTTGAGGGATATGCTGCAAGCCCCCCACAGCACAGAGAATGATCGAACGTTAAAGTGATCCTGTCGGGATTCAGGTTGGATCTTGGGCTGGACTAAAGGTTCTGGGTATCTTAAAGGGCAGCAGTTTGATGCCCCAGGCATTAAGTTGTACTTGCACTTTCAGAATCCTTTTGGCTAAATCTGGTACAGCCCAAACTGCTTTGGTTGCTTCGAGTTCTAGATGGTCTGTTGACTCCACAAATTCTATTGACTCCAGATCATGGGAACTTAAATCCTTCAAGCCATTGGTTGACGTTAGGAGCCGTAAAAAATTTCCCCTGCTTAGTATGTCTGCCCGGCCTTTAGATTTGTATTCAGGATGAAACATGATGGTAGATGACTCTGGTTGAGTCTGTTGATCTCTGAGTGATACTCTAAGTTAAGTTCTTACAACGGGTCTTGAGGGTTCCTTCCACCAGACTGTGCTGGATCTGTGCCAGGTCCTGTGGTTGCGTCTAGTTCCCGTTGTGTATTTCTTTCTCCTTCTTGAGACTCGTCCTTGGGGTTTGTGTTGGTATTAGTTGGTTCTTGTGAGGGGTCCACCCCCCTGGGGGCTAGCCGTCCTTCCGCAGTGGCGTTCCCTGCCATCTCATGACTGGGTTCATTCTGTACCTCTTCTGGAATTGCAGTATCCCTTAAGTCTCCCTGCGATAGATTGCCAAGAGTTTGGTTCTGGCCATAGTTGAAGTATACTGTTAGATCCGTTTTCCTTTTCCGACCCTTTCTCTTCTGTTTCCTTTGTTGTTTTGGAGCTTGTATATTTGCAGGTGAAGAGTTTCCCTGTGGAAATTTGCTAACCGATGCAGGACCCCCTATTGGGGTGGTTGACTCCCCTTGAGGAACTAATTCATTGGGTTCTTCCTCGATTGGCTGGACCTTCTCGCAAGTCTGTCTTGGTTCCAGGTTTGGACTGTCTGCGGGCTTCTCCCGTTTTGGCTGGTTCAAGACAGGCAGTTCTATGTTCAGGAAGGAGGCCAATGTTTTATCTTTGTTTTATATTTAAGCTGCAACTCTGTTTGGGCCCTCCTGATCAGGTTATTGAGGTCTGCCAGTTTGGTGTCAATTTTTGGGACAAAGATAGAGAGTGAGTTAGAACCGACAGTTGAATGTCCATATTGTCAGATTGGTATTGCATGGCGTTTACAGACATTTGCATGGTAATCAGTAGTGAAATCCAGATATTATCCTTTTCGTACAATTTGTCTTGTTTGGTGTTGGGTTCAGGTGACTTGCTGGGTTTTCCTTGCAAAACATCCAGAGATAGCGGGGTGTACGAGGCTACCAGCTCCTCCCATTCTTCTGTTGTGGGGTAAGATATCTCCAGATCAAATTCCTGCATTTTTGGTGTGTTTGACCCTTAATTTTTATTAGTAGCTTGGGATTGAGAGGTTCTTTTCGGGATCTGGGGATGTGTCTGTGCCTGGGTTGATTCTCCGGCTGACTCTGCAATTGTGGCTTGCAAAGCTTTAGAGGACTGTGTTCCCTCTGTGCAGGCTACCGAGTTGCTGGAGTCATTGATTCCCTGGTAGCCTTAGGTGTAGCTGAAAGAGCTGAAGGCAACTCTTGCATAGGTGATGCATTCTCCCCTGTAATCGTTGTTTTTGACCTTGGCTCAATCTTTTGGGCAATCTCAGGCAGCCCTACCTATTTCTTTGAGTTTGTGGTATTGTTAAGTTGTGCCCTCACCTGTACTTCTTGAGAATAGCTCTTTTCTCTGGTCGTATGACCCATGAGGCTTTTTCTCTGGCCTTTCTCAGGGTGTTTTCTTTGGGGTTGTAGCCGTTTTCTTTTTCGCTCACTGTCATTGCTGTGATGTAGCTGTTGGCCTGTCCTGGTGGCTCATGATCCATGCCTGTGTTTCTTATGTGGTGTGTGAGCCTTGCTGGCCATTGCTGGTGACAGAGTCCCAGTCCATCTGGCCCCATTCACCTGTTCCTTCACTTCCCCATCCTCTCTTTCTTCCTCCTTCTTGATTATGCCCTCGCTGGTAGTCGTGAGCCTCCCGCAGTCTGTGTTCTGTTGTTGGAGTATCTTAGGTTAGAAAGGGGGCATGGGACCATTTATCCTGTCATTGTTCGAGCACAGCACCACCTCAGCATCCCTTAGAAAGGTGAATTAGGTGTATATATTTGGTTGGCGGCTCATTGCCATCTTGGTTGAGACAGTCAGAGTGGTTGTAAGAGCCTGTGGGCAGGAGTGGAGTGGTGAGACCAAGGAGCAGTCATCCTCCATTCTCTTACTTTTTGCTTTGGTTACTTTTGTAAATGTCTTACACTTTCTATTATTCAGCCTTGTTTACTACCTGCTGCCTTACTCTCCCCAATCTCATAGTGATCCAAGTCAGCAGTCTTTAAATTATCGTGTCTTTAATCCTTCCCGCAGCTTACCACTGTTTACCTCCACGATCCATCTCTTTCTGCCTTCTGCCTCAATCCAAGTGCGTGCGCTGGTGCAAGTTCAGAAGGTGTGGGCACAGCTCCTAATACTGAGGCCACCAGGGGAGGAGTGGTATAGAAGAGGGCAGGGGTGAGGTAGCAGGATGTAGAGTAGGCTCAGGCTGCACAGGACTAGCTCCAGCTGCTTCTCCTCCTGCCTCCACAGACACCAACTGGGTCTCTCACTGCCCTCAAGACTTGTTCTTGGTCCATGGCCCTCGGTCTCTGGTGCTTTGTGGCCTGTAGCCCCACGAGACTCAGGCCTGTGAGCCCCTCACAGACCCTCTCAGTCTGCACCCTCCATTTGGAGGACCACCAGATGCTCATAGCAGCATAAAAGTGGAGTGGTGCCAAGATCGGAATGGAGGCCGGAAGACAGCGGGTGTACCCCAAACACTCAACCCCTGTGAGATAACGCACAGGGAATAAGAGCAGGATTGTAATGCAAGCTCCCACAGCCTCACCTGTGCTCTCCTGCACACAGAAGCTAGCCCCGTGGTTAGACAAGCCTCTTCTTCGTCTCGGCCCCAGCTGAAGTGTCCAGACCTCCAGGTCCCTGGGTCAGGAGGCTGTATCCACTCCGGACCGCTCTCGACTGCTGGACTGCTGGCTCCCCTGGCCTGCTTCGCTCTGCTGAACCCCCTTGTCCCTCTGATGTTGCTGTTTCCACTGGTCGCTCCCGAAGCAGCCGCCAGTGTGAGTGAGGTGCAGGTGGTGTTGGGTGAGCGGAGTATTGCAGTGGTTGAGTCCAGCGGTTTGGCTCAGCAGCTTCGGCAGCACCGTGGTTCGGTGGTTCCCCCAATAGCGTGCCAACGTCAAATTCACAGACTGCTGCTCCTCCTTCCCATTTGGCAGTTGAGTTTTTCACAAGATTGCTCTTCCAAGGGGCACAGATGTCATCAGTATCGGTTCAGGTTAAGATGCAGTGGATGTGACTTTAAATGGAGATTGAAATCTTTTTTTATTTTTTTTATGCATTTGAAGTTTTGGGTGAGGCGTCTGTGAAGATAAAGCTGTGTGAAGGTAAGCTGGTAGCAGGTACAGGGTGACCCCCCTGCGATGCGCAAGCCGCACCAGCCTAACACCAGCTGCCTCCGCACAGGCGGAAGGAACCCCAGGCTCTGGCCTCTCCCCATTTGCCTATGACCACAGTGATTTTCCCCACCTAGAGCATGGGCAAATCGCTGATCACTCTTAACTTGCGGCCCTTGCGCTTCGCGCCTCTCGCCCTTCAGCGGCCACCCAGCTCATTTGCCTGTCTCAGTCCGGGTGAGCCTGGTTCTGGTCCCGGTCCTGCAGCCATGGTCGCACTCCGACTTGCAATTCATATCTTGCATCATCACGTGACAGGAAAAGGAAGTTTAAGCACTAGCTCTCCCAAGACCGTATAATGGAAACTTTGTTCTATTTGGAATTTCCAAAGTGCACCTCACCTCCCTAAAATCAGCACAGGGTGCACTGCACGCAGGTGCCAGATTGATCGCAGGTCAAGAAAATCTGGCCATATATCCCCTATCCTGATCATGCTCAACTGGCTCCAAAGCAAGGCTAAAAACAGTTTTAAATGAGCCTGCAGCACGCACAGAGTGGTACATGATGGCACTCCTATATAGCCAGAAAGCTACAGATCTCAAGTGGCCATCAAGTGTGGAATCACTCCTCAAAATTGCAAAAATTGAAAAAAATCCAAATCTATTAGAGAGTCCTTTTTGGGCCCAGAAAGATGGACAACCTCTAACAATCCTCTCTCGGTTTATACTGTTCAAACACCACCTTCTCCTATTATAAACATAGATTCCCCTACTAAGAGAGTGGCAGGAATCTAAAATAGTTCCTTAAACTGAGAGATAGCCAGGTCCCAACCATCTGATCAGCACTTTACCATATTCTCAATCACTTGAACCCTTGTCACTAGATACTGGGATGCACAAGCTTTTCCATGCCTTCCTCTATCAAACTTGGTTTTGTAATTATCCTGAAGTTTTTGATATCTTTCATTATTGTGTCTGTATCTGGTATATTACATATGTGCTTACTACATGCAAGAGTATTATATTTCCTTAATAATTTTAAAGAAAACACTCTAACACCTATAGTTCTGGTCCATGCTGTAGAGAACTGTAAAATAAACACCTAAATCTCATATATTCATTGACCTTCAGCTCAGCTGGATAACTGCAATAGTTAAATGTGAAGACATTTAACTACAGCATATACTTGTTCTGTTGTTTCTATTACTGTCAACATCACATCTCTATCTGGTTATAGCAGCCTATCTCTCACTTGTGCTTAACTTGATCACGCTTGATACAGTACCCAATAATATCTGTTTCAAAATGTTTGGTAGCTTTGTCTTGCATGGGGCTAGCTTTAGTACTGGTGGCGCCCAGTGCAACAATATTTGTTGGTTCCCCCCACTGACCTTCTCCATGAATTCCATCACTACCATCCTACAAGGGTGCGCCTCATCTCTCAAGAGCCCCTATCTCACATCTATTTATTTTCTTTCATAGCGCTATTGATAGCAATATAGGGGGTCAGAGCACTTTATATCACTCACACATGATAGAGAGACAACGCTTAGGACAAGTGTTTAAATCAATCTATGAGAAATGTTACATAAATCAGTGAAGACTACAAGGTGTAGGAGTCACATGTCTTCCACATTGGTAGGCAGTATATTTTAAGAGTGCTTGGTCTGGAGAAGCAAAAACTCAGGATTTAAAACATAACACAGTCGTATTGTTGGCTGTACAAGTAAAAGTGCATTTCTACCCAAACAAACCCTTGTTAGAAAGGAAATACTGGGGGGAAAACATAAGATTCTAAATCTATGCTTTGCAGTTTGCATGCATCTCTTTGATACTAGTTCATTGTTCAGTGTGCTATATTTGAAGTATTGTAACTTATAAAGTACAAGTAACAAAATGATTCACAAAACAAATGTACATCGGACCAGTATCCATACATCATATTAACAGGATTCAACTTAACATGTACCAAGTAACCTGACCATTAATATTGCTCCTTTACGCCCTTGACTAAGCAGGCATGGAACGATGTCTCCTATGTAACTCTGCTTAATCACTGTTACCTAACTCATCAGGAATTATCGGTATTATGAGTGCATAGTGATATACAAAATCCCTTACTATCGAATCTGAGGGTAGAATTTCAATCAATCATAGCATTTATAAAGCGCACTACATACCCGTGTGGGTCTCAAGGCGCTGGGGGGGGGGGAGATGCTGCTACTGTTCGAAGAGCCAGGTCTTGAGGAGTTTTATGAAGGTCAGAAGGTCTTCGGTCTGCCGTAGGTGGATGGGGAGGGTGTTCCATGTCTTGGTGGCGAGGTGGGAGAATGATCTGCTGCCGGCGGTCACTCTGGATGTGGGGGACGGTGGCGAGGGCGCGGTCTGCGGATCGGAGCTGGCGGGTGGGGGTGTAGAGGCTGAGTCGGCTGTTGAGATACGCCGGTCTGGTGTTGTGGAGTGCCTTGTGTGCGTGGGTGAGGAGCTTGAAGGTTATCCTCTTGTTGATGGGGAGCCAGTGCAGGTCTCTTAGGTGGGGTGTGATGTGACTGCGGCGAGGGATGTCGAGGATCAGGCGTGCGGATGTGTTCTGGATACGTTGGAGCCATTTCAGGAGTTTGGCTGGGACTCCTGCGTAGAGTGTGTTGCCATAGTCCAGTCTACTGCGGACGAGGGCTTGGATGACCGTCCTTCTGGTTTCGGTGGGGATCCACTTGAAGATCCTGCGAAGCATGCAGAGGATGTTGAAGCAGGAGGAGGAGACGGCGTTGACCTGCTTCGTCATGGAGAGGGTGGAGTCAAGGATGACCCCTAGGTTGCGTGCGTGGTCGGTGGGTGTAGGGGGTGCTCCTAGTGCGGTCGGCCACCAGGAGTCATCCCAGGCCGAGGGGGTGGGTCCGAGGATGAGGACCTCCATCTTGTCCGAGTTCAGCTTCAGTCGGCTGTTTCTCATCCAGTTGGCGACGGCCTTCATTCCTTCGTGGAGGTTGGTTTGGGCGATGTGGGGGTCTTTGGTGAGGGAGAGGATCAGCTGGGTGTCGTCAGCATATGAGATGATGTTGAGGTCGTGCCGTCGTGCGACGTGGGCGAGCGGTGCCATTTAGACGTTGAACAATGTTGGGCTGAGGGATGAGCCTTGGGGTACGCCGCAGATGATCTCGGTGGCTTTGGAGCAGAAGGGGGGAGGCGGACGCTCTGAGTTCTGCTGGAGAGAAAAGAGGTGGTCCAGTCCAAGGCCTTCTCTTGGATTCCGGCGTCGTGGAGGCGTGTTCTTAGTGTGCGGTGGCAGACCGTGTCAAAGGTGGCTGACAGGTCCAGGAGGATGAGGGCCATGGTTTCTCCATTGTCAAGCAGGGTCCTGATGTCTTCAGTGGCAGCGATGAGGGCAGTTTCGGTGCTGTGGTTGCTGCGGAACCCGGACTGGGACGGGTCCAGGTTGTTGTTCTCTTCGAGGAAGCTTGTCAGTTGTTTGTTGACGGCCTTTTCGATGACCTTCGCCGGGAACGGGAGCAGGGAGATGGGTCGGAAGTTCTTGAGGTCCTTGGGGTCCGCCTTGGAGTCGCTGAACTGTAGTCGGAGCCTGGGGGGTCTGTAGATGAGGGTGCTTCTGAGGGGGGTGTTGGGGTCGGTGTGGATCTGGAAGTGCAGGTGTTCAGTGGTGCTGAGGGTGTTGTTAGAGTCTGTCGAGATTTTGAGAGTGTTTCTGTGGACGATGGCAATTCCTCCTCCAACTCCGTTGGTGCGGTCCTTGCGGGTGATCTTGTAGCCTTCCGGGATGGCTATGGCGATGTCGGGTGCCGAGGAGCGGTTCAGCCAGGTCTCCGTGAGGAAGGCGACGTCTGGGGCGTTGGTGTCGAGTAGGTCCCAGAGTTCGACGGCATGTTTGCGGGCAGAGCGGGTGTTGAGCAGGATGCATCTGAGGAAGTTGGGCTCTTCGGTGGGTGGGTTGGAGGGCCGGATGCTGGTGAACCTGCAGTTCCGGCAGGAGAAGGGTCCTTGGATGCGCTTCGGGCCGGCCAGGCAGCAGGTGCGTCAACGTCCGGGGTTGAGTGCATGGAGGGTGCTGGAGCCGTAGCAGGGGCAGGCATTGTGGGGTTCACGGGGGCCAGGGGTCCTGGCCCTGGGTGCGGTCTAGGCACGGACAGGCGCAGACGGGCTTGCCTTAGGCACGCCTTTGGCGTGCCAGCGGCGCGCCCGCTGCGCACGGTCTCCATATGAGGGGTGTGGGAGGGAGGAGCAGCTGGGAGGCGGGAGCGGGATGGCGAATGGGAGTGCAGGTGGGCGGGGACGCAGGGGACGCAGCGGCGGGAGCCACGAAGGGGGGAGCGGGTGGGGGTCACAGAAGGCACTGGGACACAGGCAAAACGGGCGACAGGAGAAAAATGGGGCACAGAGGAGACACAAGCAAAAATGGGGCAATGCAGCAGAAGCAAGAAATATACAAAGCAGTCACAAATTAAAACGGTGGCACAAACCTAATTGTTAGCGGCAGCAGCAGAGGGCACACAGGGGGGCTGTGTGGCGGTGAGGGATGGCTATGACAGGCATGTGTTTTAATCTAGTTAAATCCTTAAAACAATTATTGTACTTTCTTCCCCTTACTGCCAGAAATTCGATTGCATTTGCCCAAATCACTCCCAGATTGAATTACTGTAACAGCCTCTATGCTGGGTGCTCCAAACGAATAATACACACACTCCAGATGGTCCAACATGCTGCAGCAAGACTAGTGCTGCACTCCCTAAACGGAGCCCTGCTTTAGTAGCCTTGACGAAATTGCATCGGCTTCCCATCCACAAAAGGAGTCTTTTCAAATTCTTATCAGTTTTTAGAGCTTTTAACAATTCAGGACCAAACTATATTAGAGACCTGTTCTGCCACTATGAGACACACAGAATGCTGCAATCCTAAGACATCAACTTTCTGAGGCCCCCCTCATTGAGACTGAAAACTCGAGGAGGCAAATCCTTTATGGTGTTGGGTCCAAACCCTGGAATCTACTCCCTATCCCTCTTCCAGTGCTTAATTTGAGCCAGTGATTTCCGGTGCTCCGCACCGGCACCTAATTGTCAGCACCGGCTCTAGTGACAGTCCTCCACATGAGGGCACTGTCTGTCAAATTTTTAGATAAGCACAACAACAGTATTTAGTAACTTAACAAACATAAAAAAATGTATATCATCTGTCACTCACACCATTATTAAAGCTTTGTGTGGCCTGGGATAGTTTGAATTGCCACACTTCTAGCATTGCGATGGTTAGTACTTGTATAGGTTCTGTCATTGGCAGAGCTGGCAAGGACAATGAGTGGTGCAGGCTGCAATGGCCTCCTCAGAAGTGTCCTGGCACTTACTTTTTTTTTACAAAATAAGCACTTCCCTTTCCGCTTCATTGAAACAGAAGTGAAATTCAAAAAATACAACCTGGCTTTTTCTTGCCCCTGATACACTTTATTTGTCTCTCATCTGATTGCATCATCCTTTTTATTTTAGATTCATTGATTGGTATTTAAAAACCTATGTTTTACCCAGCAAAGCGCCTGGATGTTAAATTGCGAGTGACAGTCAAATTCATTCATCATTCAACACCAATATTCCAAGACATACCTACCTAGATTATTCATGAATGGTTAAGAAATTAGTATGATGATATTATGGACCAGATATACAATATACGTTTTTAGCTGTCACAAATGGTGACTCGGCCCGTTTGTGACTGCTAAAAAGGGTTGTAGAATGTACCAAACCTATTTTGCGACTCTGTAACTTGTTACCTACTCACAAAATAGGTTTTGCGGGTCACTATTAGTAAGGGGTGTGCCAAGGGCATCCCTTCTTAATAACAATTTGCGAGATTGTTTTGAGACCACAAATGCAGTCTCAAAACAATCACATTTACCACCAATTTTACATTGGTGGTAAACAAGACGCAAATGGGAACGGGCCCCCCTGGACCCCTTCCCCTTTGTGATTGGCAGCAAAAATGTTTTCTAAGAGTAGTCAGTGGTTCCACTGACCACTGCCTGCTCTTAAAAATTAAACTGAAACGTTTCCTTTTTATTTTTTAAATGCATCCCATTTTCCTTTAAGGAAATGGGCTGCATTTCAATAAAAAAAACTGCTGTATTGAAAAAGTAGTTACAGGCATGGTTGTCTGCTGATCCCAGTAGGTCACCATCCCTGTGAGTGCCAGCCATTCCCAATGGGTCGCAAAATGCGACCTGCCTCATGAATATTAATGAGGCAGGTCATTTGCAACCCATTTGAGAATCACACAGTATCTCAGACACTGTTGTACATCAGTGTTTGCAACTCGCTATTTGAGAGTTGCAAAAAAATGCAAATTGCAAGTCGCAAACACTGAGGGTCATACATCTGGCCCTATGTGTTTTCCTTTTCCTTTCAGTATTTTTGAGACTTGTTTTTTATGTGTTGTAGCCTATATCTATTGTAGCTAACTTACATGAATACCTTTGTTGTTTTTCATTACACAGATATAAAATGACTTGTGTTAATGTGGAGCTTGGTAAGGCGTACATTGCTATACCGTACTACTATAATTGACAAGTGTTCTTATTATTTGACTGAGTGATACCCATGTTATCAATATCATAAGGATGCAAGGCTGAAATACCACTAATGGTATTTGAACGAATGCCCTGCAAGTTATATTCAGAACTGAGGGCAGAGGGCAATGACAAATACATCACGATTACTTGAATTAAGCAAAAGGATCACTTGAATGTTCTGACTTTAAGCCAATGTCAGAATGCAGTATTTATTTTGTTAAGAAAGACTCCGTTTTTCATCCTTCCAAAGTACCCCACACAAAGCATTACAAAAACAAAGAACACAAGGTAACTGATCACTTTTGAATGACCTTGGGTGGGCCATGCGGCTAATTTGAGAGGGCCTGTCCCACCGCACCCCTGTCCCCCCCCCCCGCCTCCCTCCAGAACCGGGCCTGATAAGAAAGTGAATGGTGGGCAAAGAACCGATCTTATGCGCAGCACTTCAGACGTAAGGACTGCATAATGAGAATTTCCAGGACAATCGTTTGACGGCTCAGAAGTTAGGGGCATATTTACAAGGCGGCGATAGAAAATTATCACTGCTTTTGCGGCCGTTTTCGGCCGAAAAGCGGCGATACTTTTTATCGCCTAATTAGCAAGGTCACGCTAACGCATGAAACCTTGCATTGTGCGCACCTATTCTTAACGCCCAGCTTTGCATCTCTAATGAGATGCAAAGTGGGCGTTCCTGACATGACCGGAGAAATGTCGCTAAGTGACATTTCTCCTATCATCAAGCCCCACGCTATGAAGCATAACGGCAGGAAAAGTGGTGATAACCCCTATTATCGCTACTTTCCTTACGCCTGCTTCAGGACTGATTTAGCCATGATATCCTATGGAAGGTGGATATCATGGCTCAGTTTGTGGGGCCCTATCAACAAGCTAACGCCACATTTCGTGAGATTATCGCTGGGTTTCCAGTGATAATCTCATGTTAGGCAGTTAGCGCTAGGATTTTTATTGCTTTTGAGATAAGCGTTGCTAATAGCACGCTATCTCAGTGATAAAAATCCACGATAGCCGGCGATAATTATCCTAGCGCTATGTGCACTTAACGATAATTATCACCGGTTGTTGCTGATATACCCCTTAGTCCCTTTCCCCCCTTTTTCTTCGTGCATAAGAGGCGACACAAGATCCTGATGAGACCCGTAAATTACTGCAGATCAAAACACGTCAACACTATTTATAGCAAGGGTCAAAGGACATTTTAATTATAAAAAGTTGAGGGACACTCACTATTTAGATTTATTCCATTATATGGCAAACGTGTGCCTCAGCAGTTTACACGGGCCTCCTTTAAACTCTGAATTATGCGACACCACAATGAATGTTAAGAATAATTGTCCCTACATTATAAGACCACAAGGACTGGTGTTAATAGATTTTCCTATTCAGTGGCAACAGAATGCATTGCTCACAAGAATGGATTTCCACGCATGGCAGTTTTCATATTATCCACGCTCACCCACTTGTGACTATTTCTCATCTGTCTTCACTCTACAAAGAATTACAATGAATGTTAATTTACAAAAGCGGCATGTTTTTAATGACTTGTGTATTTGCACAACGTGTTCTTTAATGCATGATAAATTATGTGAGATCCATTTAATTGTTTAGAATTGATTAATACATTTGTGACCGAATGATTATTAAGGTAAACTGATGGGGGTACAATATATGCTGTTTTGTATGGCCCTCGAGCAAGCATTTCGTCCTTTCTGTCTAAGGTTTGCAAAACTGCAGGGGGCCGGATAGCACTGCTTGTTGGAGTGGCCCTGGCCCCGCCCTTATCTGCAAGGGAATGGGCTGCTAGACAGAGGTCATATGGGTCTTCGCCAAGTAAGAGCAACAAAAAAGGACCAGGCTCCTTTGTGAAAACAAATGAAAAGAAACTTGGGAGCGTGGATTATCCCGGTATAAAAAAACAGGAAAAATGTGACGTGCAAAAGCAGGACAAGTGGGATGCTGAGCTGAAATGAGCCGTGCAGTGTTCTGCTCCACATGTCCATACCCCCTAGCTTTGAGCAGTGGTTATACCATGAGCTGCCAACATCGTATTAAATACAACTATGTATACGTAGCTTTATCTTTTGGGTCTATTCTAATAGTGTGATAGTTACCAGGTCCAACAAAAACTTGAATCCATCACTCCTATTCATGCCTTAGCATCTTGGCCCAGACTACAATCATTCTGACAACTAGTCTGATGTGAAGAGGGAGTCCACACCTGCCAGGAAACAGTCAGGCAATCGAGAGTCTCACATCCCATCCTGTCTCATATAACCTAGACTCTGTCTTTCTCTATATCTCTAACCATTCTCTCACACCACTCGCCTCCTCTGCTCCCTGCACACGAGTAAGACTTTCGTGGCACAATTTGATGTGAATCTGAAAGTATTGTACAGCTAGGGAGAGGACACACAGAAGGGAGGGAATATGGCATAGCTTCCTAGCGCGTGGTAGAAATGACTAAAAAATAGAATGATCATGCGACCAGCATAAATTCCAAGAATGACATCTAACTGACTGAGTTTCCATAAAGACACTCCACCATGAGACAAGGTGGCGACTGAGTAAGCGGCTACCTGATGGAGCTCCGCCGATCTGACCCCCAAGCTGACACCAAACAAGCGCTAATATGCTGAAAACACGCTGAATCCCATTTAAAGCCAACCAAAAAAAGATAAAAGTTAAAACTATCAACTAATCTCACCTTGTGGAGGCAGAGGGCAGCCTTAGAATTACCGTGATATTGGTGTGGCTTAACGAAAGTCAGTGGTGCCGAGAGTTACAGAGACGTTCGACCGGAGCATCAAAGAAGAATTGCTTGGCTCCAGCATCCCTGCCCTGCATCACCCTTCATCCTGCGGCGGTTCTCAGCGGAGCGCAGCTTCAACGTAACTCTATCGACTCTCCACCGGCTCCTGACCTGCGCGGGTACGGAGAGAAGCGTGCTGCACTCCAATCGGATCTGTTACAGTTAGCGCTCTAGCGTTTCACGCTAGAGCGCGCATTAGGTTTGTGTTGTGCGTACGCCACGACGGTGGCGTACGCGTATATATAGGCTTTCCTGTTTTCAGTTTCTATTTTTGGGAAATTCTGGTGGTGTTTTTTCAGTGTTTTCCAGTGATTTCAATACCTCAAAAAAACAGTGCTTTTCAGTGGTTACTCCTTTTCGCGCCATAAACAACAACTGAAACAGTGTTTTACCGGTTTTTATGGAACGCTTTGCTTTTATTATTGCTTTTGCCATTTTTCTTCAGAAAATGTATACTGCTCTACATTTCAGAAGCTTAATACATTCATGAAATACTTTCCATTGTCCTTTGATTCTGCAGCTCAGATTTAACAAGCATTTGCAATGCAATAGGTCTCGCATTTATGCGAGTTTAAGCTATTCGCATTGTAAATGACAATGCCTTTTTTTTATGTTTTAAAAACGAAAACAAAAATACAAGGCATTGTTATTTGCAATGTCAATAGCTCAAACTCGCGTAAATGTGAGACCTATTGCATTACAAATGCTTGTTTTAAATGAATGCGTGAATTGGTCACTCAGCAAGTTGGAAGTTACAGTCTGTGTTCCAGAGTCGCTGCCCCTCTCCTGCTCAGAGTGTGTTGCATTGCCTTGTATCATCGATATAGTGCCCTCACACGTGTTGTGTGCGCGAAGCACTGTTTGGCACTTCATTTTGTGTCTTTCAAAGGAATGGCTGACTGCGCATATATTGCATTTTCTGCTTTGTTCAATAATCTCCCATACAACATAGATGATAGCGTATTATCCCCAGCAGTTTTGAGAAATAAACCGCAAACTTAAAGGAAGGCACAGAAACACACACTTGGTCACAGCTATTATCATTCTTTTAGCACTAAAGTGACAGTGGAAGTGCATACCATATTGCATACTGCATACATGCTGTTTTGAACATGTCTGATTTTCAACATGCTGTGGATTACAGGCTGTTCATTAAGACGTCACATGAAATTCACTGCAGACTTTGTATGTAAACATTTCTAAAAGGTGGAGGTAAAGGGATGAGAAGGAAAAAGAGAAGGAAGAAGAGAAAAAACTGAGGGAGGGAGAGGAGAGAGAGAAGGAGGGAGACAATGGGAGTAGGAAGAGGGGTGAGAGGGGCGGTGGTAAACAAAAGGAGGAGAGAGGGAAAGAGATAAAAAAGAAGGGGTGTAGATGATATTGGAGGAGAGAGAGGTGGCGGAAAGCAGAAATGGAAGTGGAAATGCAAATGTGAGGCATTTGACATGGCTATTGCAGCAGGTAAATATAGCCAGATGTGCGCTGGCCAGCTCTGTTGATTTACAGATAAGACCTCCGTTATGGAATGGAACACTGATGTGCTCTGCTGTGTCAGGGAAACAACACCCGAAGACCCCTGAGTTCCTCCTGTCCCGGTGCACAAATAAACAGAGACACGGGCTTCTCGATGGTGGCGTCAAAGACCAAGGTTTATTTACTGCAGGGACACAGAAATCATAGGAACCACACAGAGGCAGAATCTACGAGACTGTTCAAATTGCATTAAGTGGGTTGTTCTTTAAATACACGCAAAATGTCTTTAGGCAACATTACACGAATATTTCTCATGCCCAACCCGGTATCCTAAACAAACAGTAAATAGACATCAAACAATAATTAGTCGTAGGTTTTCGGTATTCGATCAGGTCCCCTCGACAGTTTTCCATTCTTTGCCCGATCCTCCCCATCATAAAAATCGTAACCTCCCCATTGTAAAAGCCCAGAAGGAGAGGAGCAGAGCCAGGTGCAAGGGATTGAAAAGTAGGATAAGAGGTGTTTATGGATCATAAACGGGCATGGCTACCGCCTTCGGCCTTTCAGTCAGGACAACGGACACGAGAACCAGTATAGCAGGACTGGCCTCGGGCAAGGGAGGCAGCTTGATTCTGCCTAGTCATGCAGCATCAGCCTTTCTCGGGCTCGAGCTTACGTGTCTTTAACGAGGTGACTCTGCCGGGGTCATTGTCCGTTCATTGACTATGTGAGGGCAAGAAACAAAATGGATGCCGTAACTAAAATGGATGCCATGACTTTACAACAAAATGCCCTATTTCTCAGTGAATTCATGCTAGTTGCGCAGCGAAAACACTGTCATGCATGTAATGGATCGTTTGCGGTTCATTGGTACCGAAATCGTGTCAGTACTACGATACCGAATTCACGGGTTCGGATCGCTACAGAACCTCAGACCGTCCTTTTGCCCTTACATAGGCAATAACTCACTCTATGTCAGAGTCCATTTCTATGTTCATCAGGTCACTGATATGTTGTTGAAGCATTACTCTATCTCGTGGCTTATCTCTAAAAACAGGTGGTCTTCTTACGCATGTAGAAATGCAGAGATTACATAAGGCAGGACCACACTGAACAATGAGACAGCACGAAAATAAAAATACCAACGCAACACCAGTGACTATCAGAACCTTCCATCCCCACGCAGACAACAGGCTCCAGAACCATCCCATTAATGACCAGTCACCTTCCTCTACATGAATAGAGTCAGAAATCTTATGTAACTTAGAGATGGCCTTGTATACTGTTGGCGCATTATCTGGGATAAAAACACAGCAACTCGATTGGATCATCTTACATACTCCACCTCGATCTTCAAGTAAAACATCAAGAACCATACGGTTCTGTAACGTCATGAGGCGATCCGCTTGAAGCTCAGCTGTCAGGTTACTAAGGGCACCCGCAGTTTCGGTGATAGTGGATTCAACCACCCGTGTTAGTTGACGTAAGTTTCTACTGTTGGCCATAGGCCCCCAGAACGGAAGGAAACCTTTGAAGAAGTCTCCTGCTTCTTGGCCAGCAGTATCTTCTTTACTGAAAACACCTCTCACAACTCTAGTTTTGTGATAGTCCGGTGCAGCAGTGTATGTCGGAGGTAATAGCTGAGCGATATAACATGAGCCTGAGAAGTCAGCAGGCAGCCATGTGTATGCTCTGTCTTGGCAAACAAAATAGGTACCCTTAGCAGCTAAGAATGCAGGGGAAGACTGTGACGGGAAAACATATGTTTCGATACAGTCACTCTTCCCTAGTCGAGCTTTCGGATTCCTCCCATTTCCTTGCAAACAGACCTGACCTTGGTGGGGTACGACCCAGATCGGAGTCGAGCTTTTACGTTTGTTCTCACCCAGAGTAATGCCATATTCCGTAACATTCCAACCCATGTAAACTCGTAATTCATCCTTGGGAATGAACGGAGTATTATTGACATCTCTAACCATGTCAGTGATTCCTTTTACCAAGGCTCTATTAGCAGAGTTATACCGAGTGGAACGCGGAGGTCATGAAGGATAGGTTTCTAGGGCATAAGCGAACATGGTCTGAAATGCCCAGAATGATCCATTATAACTAAAAGGCAGAACCAGATAAGGAATACCCTTGTCCATGGTATGGAGTATCAAGCCACACACCCAGCAGTTTGTTGTGTTAACCACTAGTTGATGTTGGTGCAAGAGCTGAATGAAAGTGTTATTTATAAACTCAGAGCGTCGAGCTTGCTCGTGGGCAGGAAAAGGATGGAAAGAATGAAGAGAAACAACAGTTGGAGAAACAGGAACATGAGGAGATACTGTAGATGTAACAGGTGTAAAGATCAATTGAATACCAAAAATAATTCCGCCTACCAAAGTTATTAAAACAATTAGGAGTGTCAGAGTACATTGTATTAGAAAACATTTACTGTATAATATGTCATATAGTTTTGTCTTGTGCACATTTATGACATTAACCCGTCGCAGTTCAGGAAGCTCCATCTTCTACAACCGTTCGCAACGGATGGTTTGTACCTGTTAAAAACTTGCCTCTGTTTACCCTGGGAGTTCCCAGGATAGACAGAAGAAACCGACCTTGTGTCTGATTCCCTGTAAATTAAAACAAGGCACACGTTACGACCCTACGGTAACCCAGATGGTTAGGCGAGAGATAAAAGATAAAAATTTGAGCAAACTTCCTGACTGAATGGAGTGCAATACGATCAAAACAGTTTTCAAACAGAAAGGTAATTATGCAATGTCATTAGTTCATAACATAAGAACGTAGATTATATCTGTACTTTCCGGGTCTTGTCTGGTCTTGAAATAGCTGGTCTATAGGTGCGGAAATGTTCGACTCCACAGGTGACAAATGTTCACTTTGTACAATACTCGGTTCAAGATTCAAAGGAGCGGTCCCTGCTGGGGTGTCAAAGTTCTGTGTTTCAGTTCGTGGGGGGTCCGTTATGTACTCTGCATCACTGAAAGGGATGTGCCTAGGAACAGGTTCTGTCTCGGATACACCAAATCCCTGTCTAACCCAGTTGTCATAGGGGAGTGGTAGAGGGACACGCTTCGTATGGCTAGCGTGCACCCAATTTTTCCTTCCAGCTAGGCGTACAGCAGTTCTTGTTGTGAGGAGTACCTGGAACGGACCCACGAATCTTGGCTGGAGGTTCCGAGTACGTCCAAAATTCCGTACTACAACTTGGTCGCCTGGTTTCAACGTGTGGCCTGGACTCTCCGGCAGTTTAGGCAAGGATTCGAATACCTGTTGATGAATAAGGCTTAATTTAGCAGTCAGATCATAAAGATAATCAATCAACATTGGGTATTCAATCTGTTTGAATTCCTTTGGCCTAGGGACTCCCCAAACATTAGCAGGGCGGCCGAACACAATCTCATATGGGCTAAGCCCTACTCGAGAGTGTACAGTCGCTCTGGTGGACAGTAGAGCTAAAGGCAATGCGTCTGGCCAAGAGAGACCAGTGGAAGCTTGAATTTTAGCAAGTTTCAGCTTCAGGGTGCCATTGTACCCTTCAACCAAGCCCGCTGACTGTGGGTGATTCGCACTGTGAAATTTTTGGGAAATACCCAAACCCGTACACACACTCTTCATAACTTTCCCTACAAACTCACTTCCATTGTCCGACCAAACAATCCGTGGCATACCATACCTGGGGAAGTATTCTTTGAGGAGGATTTTGGCAGTGGACATAGCAGTGTTATCCTTTAACGGATATGCCTCAATCCATCTTGAAAAGGCACAGACTACCACTAGGACGTATTTGAGATTGTTACACCTGTCCATGTGGATAAAATCCAACTGAATCACTTCAAAGGGACAAGAAGGGGGAGCAAAATGGCCAGTTGGGGTTGGGGTTCCCTTGCCAGGATTATGCATCAGGCATATCATGCAATTTTTCACCACTCTTTCCGCACACTTGGTAATTCCATCATTCTTCCATACTGGAGCTAACATTTTACAGATCCCTTTCGAACTGATGTGCGCCGCTCCATGCGCCATCGTGACTACCGCAAGTACATACGCATCAGGTAACATCCAACGTTGCTGCTCAGACAAATCAACCCAACATCCACTTGAATCCATTTTACCCGTTTTCTCCTTCCATTCATTCTTCTCGTTTTCGGTTGCTTCATTCTGGATTGCCTTCACACTTTCAATCGTATTCTCACACATTCCTGATTCAGCAATCCATCTCGCAGATGTTGCAACGTACATTCGGCTCATCATGTTCTTGGCCGTTTCTTTAGCGACCTCATCAGCAAACGCATTCCCACGGCCAACATCATCCGTACTCTTTCGATGTGCACTGCACTTCACAATTGCAACTTCATTCGGTAGAGTCAGAGATTCCAGTAGATCACTGACTAACTGTCCATGTTGGATCTTAGTCCCATTGGACGTGAGAAAACCTCTTTCTCTCCAGAGACGTCCAAAGTTATGTGCTACGCCGAAGGCGTATTGGCTATCAGTAAACACATTCACTCTCTTTCCCTCAGCTAAAACACACGCTCTTGTTAGTGCAATTAATTCTGCAGCTTGGGCAGAATTCTGACTTACTCTTGCAGTCTCAACAATCGTACTCAAAGTCGTAACTGCATACGCGGCCGTCACATCACCATTGTGCAACTTAAAACACGACCCATCGACATATAAAGTGCCGTCTGGATCTAGTAACGGAGTATCTTTCAAATCAATCCTACCTTTTGTCTCTTCCTCAGTTCTGAAACAACAGTCATGGGGCTCTGAATCACTCGACTCCTGAGTAGTCGGCAACAGCGTTGCTGGATTCAATATGTTGCATCGTTTAATCTGAATGTGACTTGCCAAAAGCGTCAGCTCATAGCCTGATAGTCTAGCACTGGTGAGGTGCTGAGTTTTCGTTCGATTCATGAGTGTATCCACAGCATGTGGAACCATGACTACTAACATGTTGTTCATGACTAGTCCAGCAGACTGTCGGATAGACACTGCAGCTGCTGCTGTAGCTCTCAAACAACTTGGCAATGCTCTGGCTACCGGATCTAATGTAGATGAGAAATATGCACAAGGCCGCTGTTTGTCACCAAATTGTTGCGTTAATACGCTCAACGCACAACCTTCTTTTTCATGGACATATAAAGTAAATGGCTTACTGTAGTCAGGAGTACCCAACACAGGAGCTGAACACAGCGCATCACGTAAGTCGGAGAAGCTCTGTTGGCATTCATCAGACCATGGCAAAGGGCTCGGAACACCTTTTCCAGTCAGGGCTACCAATGGTTTTGCCATGAGAGAAAAATTTGGGATCCATTGCCTGCAGTATGACGTAATACCCAAAAACGCACGTACTTCTCTCTGTGTGCTTGGTACAGTCATCTGTGAAATTGCTTTGATTCTCTCTGGGGTCAACCTTCTTCCCTCCTTTGACAAAAGATGACCTAAGTAGGTCACTTCTTGGCAACAATATTGCAGTTTAGAAGGTGACACCTTGTGATGTAAGTCTGACAAATGACGTAATAAAGAAATTGTAGCTGCTTTGCAAGTTTCCTTGTCATCAGCGGCTAGTAAAAGATCGTCTACGTATTGGATCAGAGCAACACCAGGAGGAAGTACAAGAGCATCTAATTGACTCTTCAATGCTTGGCTGTAGATTGAAGGGCTCTCACAATAACCTTGTGGAGCGCGTTTGAATCTGAAACTGCGACCTCCTAGGGAGAAACCAAAAATGTCTCTACTTTCCTCGGCTATCGGAATGCTGAAAAAGGCATTTTTCAAATCGATCACTGTAAACCATGAGGCTGAGGCAGGAATCAACGTCAATAATGCAGTGATATCTGGTACCACAGGAAACTGCGGAATCACTATTTTGTTAACCTCTCTGAGGTCAATCACAAATCTGTAGATTGGAGGTTTGGATGGGTCAGTACGTTTCAAAATCGGCAAAACAGGACTATTGCAGACATTTCCTCTAGTTTCCTCAATCACATCTTTTTGTATTAAGTCTTTCACAATCAGCAAGAGTGCTCATTCACCTTCATTCGAAATCCGATACTGTGGAATTCGTGGGAATTTAACATTTGCTTTCAGACTTACCACATAAGGGGGAATTTCCAAGAGGCCTACATCGTTAGGACCAGTTGCCCAAAGAGTATCAGGGAGAGAACGCAGCTCCGGTGGGAGCTTATCCATCGACATATACATTGGAGAGATGACTCTTTTGCTTAATGTGAGCTGTACTCCCGAAGGAGAACAGTACAGTGTCGCATGCAGGCGTTTCAACAGATCTAAACCAAGTAGCTTCTCATTACAACCGGTTGTTAGAATAAGGGGCGCTTCCAGTTCGCATGGCCCAACAGATATTGGCATAGGACTAGAAACGGGATTGTGAACAGGGGCGCCTGAAAAACCTACTGAAGTGTTCGTTAAGCCAGACAAAGGTGCGCCAGGGAGTTTCGCATGCATAATTGAACTTTTTGCCGCACCAGTATCCAACAGAAACGGTTCGACCACGCCTGAGGTAACTACTGCGACATAAGGTCCACTCTGATCAACTGGAACTGATACTACTCCCTCTCTTTGCCTGTGGCTGTCCTAGTGCTCGCTTCTCTGAATCTCTTCATTATGATCATAATAATCTTCAACATGATACTGTGGAGATCTGCCTGGTTGCGCAGATTGTACATTTCGCTGATCAAAATAATTCGATAGGCGATCGGCCTGTGGTGTCATAGTACCACGTCCTCTACCTCTAGGAGTTTGCATAGATCCAACAGTACCTCTCTGAGCTGGGACACCACTAGTCTGTGCGTGCAGTATTGGACACTCATTCTTATAATGACCCTCCTTTTTACAATAGGCACACTGATTCCATGCTAACTGTTGTCGGGGAAAACCATAATTAAATCTTTGGGACGTTCCTTGCTGGAATTGTGGCTGTTGCTGAAACTGGGGTCGCTGCTGTGAATCTGACTGATTCGGACGAGGCGGATACGCCTGTTGCAAAAGAACTTTAGTCTTTAAATCTTTTGTTTTCTTTTCTGACTTTTCCTTCTCTTCTTTCTCTCTATTCTCGTAATACTGAGCAGTTGCAAGTATCTGTGCTGTCGTCGACACTGCCCATGCACTTTCAGAATCCTTTAACTTGTTACTAAGCTCAGGTAATAAATTAAACACGAACTTGTCGACAAACAATCTCTGGCCTCCCTCAGTACTCATATCTTGCCCACTGTGGTCTACGAAGGTCTCTTCAAATCTAGTGAAAAAGTCAGAGACGCTTTCGTCCTTCTTTTGTTTGCATGCCGATAGTTTATCCCAATTGACTCGTAACGCTGGCATCAGCGTTTTCATCAGATTAATTATTCTGCCAGGTAAGGCAACAATCAGAGGTTCAGGTTTAGCACCGCCAACTTGTTGCGCATCTGCTGCTACAATAGCTGCCCAATCACCTCCTAAGGCGACTGGGTGGTTCTCTTGTCGGATCCTGGCCCATATAGGCTGTGGCACTACATTACCAAATAACATTTCAATGTCTGCCAAATTCATGATGCACGCTTGAACTGTCTGCGTTAACTCTTTGTAATAACCAGCAGGATTCTTACGTGGGTCTGGCAACGCTTGTTTTACGGCTAACACTTCTGCCCGCTTCCAAGGGATGTGTATCCACACCCTCTGGAAATGTGCTGGGGCAGCTAAAATATTATTAGCCCCATCAGCTTGAACTGCATCACGCCATATGGGTGGAACTTCCCTCATCGGATATTGACCTTGTTTTTTCCTAGTAGTAATCGGTGAACCATCAGGGTCTCTTGTCGCTCGAAGAGGGGAATCGTCCCTATAAGCTAAAATCAGTTCTATCGCTCCCCTTACTTCTGAACCAATCACCATTCCGGTGGCGAATTTCTGCTGAATATTTATTAGATCAGGGGGGACGGAATCTAAGTCATCATCTTCCCATTCTTCACGCACAAGAGAACACATCACGTCAAAAACATAACGTTGAGTAGGTTCATTCCATTGCATAAAGGTGTCTAACACTCTTCGTGCATCATACTTCATAGCTTTCGACATCCACCTAAGAGCTGTCGAATCTAACATGTCTCGTTCCTGAGGACCAGGAAGCTGGCTACGTCTCTGTATAGAGTCAGAAACGGGGGTCCCAATTAAAGACCTGTAGAGAGGAGTTAAGATATTAGTTACAGAGTCGGTTATTTTCCGACGAACGGAAAGCGGAGTCAGAATGTTCACAGGGTTCGGGAGTAGGGCAGCTGAAGCAGATGAAATAGTAAGGGTGGGAGTAGCAGGTGAAGTAGTTTGCGAAATGACAGGCAAAGGCGGAACAGGCGACCCAGGAAGAGGGGGTGCCGAAGGAACATTAACCACGGGAAGGGCAGGAGCTGAAATCAAAGGAAGTGGAGCAACTATTCCAGGCTGACCAGCAGCTGGCTGTACAACAGGTAGTAACTGTGGTACTGTAATACCCTGTGCATACGGTGGAGGTGAATTCAACAGGTAAGACAACAGAGGATCCTTCTCATGATCCTCCATCGGCTTAGTAGGACAAGATGGCAATGCAGGGTAACATTTATCAATTGCTAAATTATATTTTCTATTCGCCATCTCTATTGCTTTCTCAGTCTCGTTGACATGCAGCTGCCTAGCAGACTCCATTAAAGTCAACCCTTTCTCTTTCTGTTCTTTCTTCGTCTTCCTAATTTCTCTCTGTTTGGCTTCTTTGCGCCATACGCAAAAGGTATCAAACATTGCCGGCCGGGCTTTTCTCTTGAACAACTTCATTTCTAGATTGTCTAGTATTTCATTTCCGTTTCGAAGCTACCATGCGGTGGCCAACTAAGGACACCATCTTTTCTGGTATAACGGACCCATACTTCATTATACGTAATAGGACCCACACCATGTTTACAATAGAGCTCATATGTAGGAGTTCCAATCGGAGGAACCGAACACGAATCCTCCAACCGGGAATCCCCGTTGCAACGTAACCAGGACAAGAAACAATTACTACTGGTAGTCATGACAAACAAAGACAAATTCCAACCAAAATGCGCAGAGAACTTTAGGCCTACCAAATGAACTAATACCAAAACAAAGATTATCTAAACAAGAGCAACCAATGATAATCTACGAATCAAACCAGAGCAACAAGGAACAACTAAACTGAGCGTAACCCACTTAATACTTAACTGAAATGTGGAAGACGTCACCAAGGAGAACCCGTCTACGTCTCGCCGTACTAAGGTCTGCACCTCAGGTCCAAGACAGGGCGACAGTCAGGGCAGCGGTCCTCTGTAGCCGTCTGGGAACGGGAACCCTTGTGGAAGAAATCGTCGGGCCACTTTTACGACATGCAGGGATCGATGAAGCGGGGTACCTCCCTCCGGAATCGTCACACGAAACTTCTCGAACTTTTCAGGCTTTGGACCAGTACCGGATGACGTCGCCCAACGTTGGGCGCCAATTTGAGGTTCTGGACTTTTAAGAGTCCAGAGGTGTCAGGGAAACAACACCCGAAGACCCCTGAGTTCCTCCTGTCCCGGTGCACAAATAAACAGAGACACGGGCTTCTCGATGGTGGCGTCAAAGACCAAGGTTTATTTACTGCAGGGACACTGAAATCATAGGAACCACACAGAGGCAGAATCTACGAGACTGTTCAAATTGCATTAAGTGGGTTGTTCTTTAAATACACGCAAAATGTCTTTAGGCAACATTACACGAATATTTCTCATGCCCAACCCGGTATCCTAAACAAACAGTAAATAGACATCAAACAATAATTAGTCGTAGGTTTTCGGTATTCGATCAGGTCCCCTCGACAGTTTTCCATTCTTTGCCCGATCCTCCCCATCATAAAAATCGTAACCTCCCCATTGTAAAAGCCCAGAAGGAGAGGAGCAGAGCCAGGTGCAAGGGATTGAAAAGTAGGATAAGAGGTGTTTATGGATCATAAACGGGCATGGCTACCGCCTTCGGCCTTTCAGTCAGGACAACGGACACGAGAACCAGTATAGCAGGACTGGCCTCGGGCAAGGGAGGCAGCTTGATTCTGCCTAGTCATGCAGCATCAGCCTTTCTCGGGCTCGAGCTTACGTGTCTTTAACAAGGTGACTCTGCCGGGGTCATTGTCCGTTCATTGACTATGTGAGGGCAAGAAACAAAATGGATGCCGTAACTAAAATGGATGCCATGACTTTACAACAAAATGCCCTATTTCTCAGTGAATTCAAGCTAGTTGCACAGCGAAAACACTGTCATGCATGTAATGGATCGTTTGCGGTTCATTGGTACCGAAATCGTGTCAGTACTACGATACCGAATTCACGGGTTCGGATCGCTACAGAACCTCATGAGTACAGTGATAAATAGTGTTAGTGGGCCCCCAAATGTAAGTCAACACGTCGTGTTCCATCTTTGCTGAAGGTCCACGTCTTTATGTGCCCCACAGGTTCCACTGTGCATGCTAAACTAGTACACGCATGCTAGGATAAACTAAATGCTTCTGTAGATTGAGGTTGCCAGGGAGTGGTGAGCAGTAATGGTTCATGTGTGACAAGCAATTCTTTATATGTTTGCTTTCTGCTCTACATTTAGAGAGACAGTAGGCATTCTGAGTTTCAGACTCTTCTCCTACTGGTAGTCATGACAAACAAAGACAAATTCCAACCAAAATGCGCAGAGAACTTTAGGCCTACCAAATGAACTAATACCAAAACAAAGATTATCTAAACAAGAGCAACCAATGATAATCTACGAATCAAACCAGAGCAACAAGGAACAACTAAACTGAGCGTAACCCACTTAATACTTAACTGAAATGTGGAAGACGTCACCAAGGAGAACCCGTCTACGTCTCGCCGTACTAAGGTCTGCACCTCGGGTCCAAGACAGGGCGACAGTCAGGGCAGCGGTCCTCTGTAGCCGTCTGGGAACGGGAACCCTCGTGGAAGAAATCGTCGGGCCACTTTTACGACATGCAGGGATCGATGAAGCGGGGTACCTCCCTCCGGAATCTTCACACGAAACTTCTCGAACTTTTCAGGCTTTGGACCGGTACCGGATGACGTCGCCCAACGTTGGGCGCCAATTTGAGGTTCTGGACTTTTAAGAGTCCAGAGGTGTCAGGGAAACAACACCCGAAGACCCCTGAGTTCCTCCTGTCCCGGTGCACAAATAAACAGAGACACGGGCTTCTCGATGGTGGCGTCAAAGACCAAGGTTTATTTACTGCAGGGACACAGAAATCATAGGAACCACACAGAGGCAGAATCTACGAGACTGTTCAAATTGCATTAAGTGGGTTGTTCTTTAAATACACGCAAAATGTCTTTAGGCAACATTACACGAATATTTCTCATGCCCAACCCGGTATCCTAAACAAACAGTAAATAGACATCAAACAATAATTAGTCGTAGGTTTTCGGTATTCGATCAGGTCCCCTCGACAGTTTTCCATTCTTTGCCCGATCCTCCCCATCATAAAAATCGTAACCTCCCCATTGTAAAAGCCTAGAAGGAGAGGAGCAGAGCCAGGTGCAAGGGATTGAAAAGTAGGATAAGAGGTGTTTATGGATCATAAACGGGCATGGCTACCGCCTTCGGCCTTTCAGTCAGGACAACGGACACGAGAACCAGTATAGCAGGACTGGCCTTGGGCAAGGGAGGCAGCTTGATTCTGCCTAGTCATGCAGCATCAGCCTTTCACGGGCTCGAGCTTACGTGTCTTTAACAAGGTGACTCTGCCGGGGTCATTGTCCGTTCATTGACTATGTGAGGGCAAGAAACAAAATGGATGCCGTAACTAAAATGGATGCCATGACTTTACAACAAAATGCCCTATTTCTCAGTGAATTCAAGCTAGTTGCGCAGTGAAAACACTGTCATGCATGTAATGGATCGTTTGCGGTTCATTGGTACCGAAATCGTGTCAGTACTACGATACCGAATTCACGGGTTCGGATCGCTACAGAACCTCATGAGTACAGTGATAAATAGTGTTAGTGGGCCCCCAAATGTAAGTCAACACGTCGTGTTCCATCTTTGCTGAAGGTCCACGTCTTTATGTGCCCCACAGGTTCCACTGTGCATGCTAAACTAGTACACGCATGCTAGGATAAACTAAATGCTTCTGTAGATTGAGGTTGCCAGGGAGTGGTGAGCAGTAATGGTTCATGTGTGACAAGCAATTCTTTATATGTTTGCTTTCTGCTCTACATTTAGAGAGACAGTAGGCATTCTGAGTTTCAGACTCTTCTCCTTCGAGTTGGTGGAAATTGCCCTCGCACTGAGCTCTTTCCCAGCTTCTAGGAGAGGAATCCAAGGTCGTCCAGACCACAGAATGCCGATTCTTATGACAATCATGCTGCATGCATTAAAATAAAAATAAAACTTTCAAAGCCCTGTGGGGGTTGCAGGAGGCAGTAACAGGATGGCAGGAGAGCATCGTGGAGGCATCAGTTGGCACGCCTCGGCAGACACACACCCTCAGATTTAACCCTGCGTCTCTGCTTCCCCAGTTATTATATTTTTTAGCAGAAGGAAAACGGCGGGGAGGCTTCCAGGGCAGCTGCTGGCAAGTCTAGGCCTGTGACAGGCAACCCAGGGACCTCTGTGCCTGCGAAGCAGAACTGGAGGGGCGTGGAGCACAGGAGGGGGTGCACAGGGATGGGTCGGAAGATACATGTCTTCTCACTGAGCCTCCCCCTGGGCATGGGAATGCTAGTGATTAAGGAAAGTCTTCAGGGGAGAATGCAGCGGGTGGGTGTTGGCTCACCGTTTTGTGTGGCAGCCCGGGTGAGACAGCTTCCCGGGCCAAGTACTTCACGGTTCTTTAAAAGACCACTTGCTTCTTAATGAGGCTTTGTTGTTTTTCACCCCTTCTTAGAGCCCCTGAAGCTCCACTCTGCCTATTTCTGAACAGTTTCAAACATGGTAAATATATGCTAAATAAATTAGCAATACTGGAACATGCAGCCAGGACACTCCAAAACGTCTGTAAATTACAGTGAGTTTTGTACACGACCGGCACCCACTGACTGTGGCAGCTGCCGATCGCGCGCTGCCTGAAGGAATTAATTAATCACACACAGTCGGTGGCTGCATTGCAGCACCACTCTCACTTACTTCTCTAAATTGTAGTAACTCGAGCTCGAGCCACCGCAGGAATTACAGATTGCTGCGTGCCTCCTCAGAAAGTCCTGCACCGAGATATTGCCGGAAAAAATAAAGCCCGTCTTCCACCTCGTGGGGTTCTGAGGTAGCTTGAAGAGCAACACATTTTATGAATGTACATAATTCCGGGTATGACGGTACTTCGGCTGACGGGCTGGATAGTAGTGTCTTTCTTTTAGTTGTGCAAATGAAAAGTCCTTCACCATGGTTTGGCGGGCACGTCATCATTCCCTGCATGTTTTCTTAGCTTTAGAAAGAAAACAATCTATCTACTCGTTAAGTAAATGGTCTTTTTAAAGACCTGTGAAGTACTTGGTTGCGGCCCGCAGTAAAGCAGACGGCAGACCACAACAGCTCCTCTTTCCCCCACCCCCACCCCCCACGTGAGCCAGGCAGGGGGCCTGGTGTTGCTCTGGTCCTTGGGCCATTCACACCTCGGCTCCTCATGTGCAGAAGCAGGGTTTTCCCCTGACACCTCAGCGCCAGGCCGCCACATGCAGGCCTAGTTTCTAATGCTTTGGCTCCATCAAGTGGCCAAAACGCGCAACAACAATGAAAATCAGTGACACTCGGTTTAAACCAGGTCAGCTGATTTTCGTCCGGTAGGGTATTCTCGAGCACAATCGGTTTAAACCGAATTCCGGACAGGCTACGTATATATAATAAATGGGCGTGCCCTCTCGGCATTCGCGCCGACACCATCCTGGCGTGTGGTCTCTGTGTCCCTGCTGCGTACCCGCTAGGCCGCGCTCCATATGCATAGCGCGATACATAACAATGGCGACGATGGCGGTCTGACCCACCGCGTGAAGCTGCAGCTGCTGCACTGATTCGGCCCGATCGCGGCAGACCCGCGAAAACGACCTAACGGGCCCCACACAGCCTCCAGTCCAGTGGTGACTGCTGTCTCCTGCGACAGAGTCTTCGCGAGCTGTCCTGCCCCACGGTGAGCCCACGTATGCACCACGTATGCACCAACCACAAGGCCTCTACTCAACGGATGAAAATACCCGTTTCTGTGACCGTGCGTCTGCCTCACCTCGCCTTCAACCGGCGTGGCCAATAGACTTTGGTTTCCTGCTCTGCCCTGCCAAGCCTGCATGTGCCCCACGTGGCCCGGCTCACGATCCTCAGCTATCACTACCTGACTCACAGCTGACTCACAGCTCCACCTCACCCCCATAGCACCATGGGTGATGATGCCCGCCCGGCGCCTGCCGTCCCGTTTCACCCGCCAACCGGCGTCCTGCCGCCGTTCAGTGAGACTGCTGACCCCGCCACAGCCGCCCCACGCTGGCAGACATGGATTGGTCGCCTCAACAATTACTTCGCTGGGTCCCGTGAAACGGATGGCACAGTGAAACGATCGCTCCTGCTTCACTATGCGGGGGAAGAGGTCTACATGCTCTTCAAACATCTTCCTAACACAGGGAATGCTGACAACTATGATGCAGCGGTCGCAGCCCTCAACGCACATTTTGACCCCCAGACAAATCCAGATTTCGAACATTTTAAACTGCGACAAGCAAGGCAGAAAGAGGGGGAATCGGTGGATGCTTTCCATGCCAGGCTGAGGGTGTTAGCGGACACACATCTCGCCGGTGACAGAGCAAAGGAGGAGATCAGGGCGCAGCTAATATGCGGCATTCGAAGCAAGAAACTGCGGAGCCTCATCCTCCGACAACCGAACATTCCACTGGCCGACATACTGGTACTTGCACGATCCCATGATTTGTCCGACGCACGTGCTGAAGAAATGGAACAGGCTCTCACTCACAGCACAAGGCCAGGTGTACCTATAAAGGTGGAATGGGCAGACGCAGTGCGGACGCACGAGAATGCACCTCGACAGTCAGTCAGGCGGTCACCGCAAGCACAATGCGGATACTGTGGGTACGAGGAACATCCAGGAAGGACCTGCCCAGCGAAGGGAAAGGCGTGCACGAACTGTGGCATCCAGAACCACTTTGCCTCGGTCTGCAGGAAGCGCTCCACGAGAAGAGACCATAGAGGGAAAAAGCCGGCAAGAACTATGGTGAGACAGCTATCTCAGCTGTCCCTGTCATCCCACGCCGATGCTGGACACAGGCAGACACAAGTTCTGCATAGAGACGACTCAGAGTCAGATGACGAAGGGGAAACCTACCTTGTCTCATTCACCAGAGCCCTCAAGAGCACGAGGAGGCCACAACCTCGGTGTGACATCATGGTGGCAGGGTCAAGAGTGGACGCGGTAATCGATACAGGCGCGTCAGTCACCGTCATGGGAATACAGCAGTACAACCGCCTCAGGCCAAAGCCGGAACTCAAAACATCGAAAGCCCGAATCTATGCCTACGGGAGTGACGTACCCCTACCCCTCGTAGGGAAGATGAAAGTGCCAGTGAGCACAGGAGAGGCGGAGGTGACTATCGACATACATATCATCAACTAAGATGTGGACACGCTCCTAAGCGGACATGCCGCTGAAGACCTGGGGCTACTAGCGTTTCTCCGGAAAGTGCAGGACACCCAAACGGCCAACCTGCTGGACCAATTTCCAGAGCTGTTCAACGGTCTTGGGAACATCAAACGCCCACCAGTCAAACTCCACATTGATCATTCTGTTGCACCCACAGCGCTGAAACACAGGCGGATTCCCTTCCATTTACGTCCACTAGTGGAAGAAGAGCTCAAAAACCTGGAAGAACAAGGAGTCATAGAGACAGTCACTGGTCCAACCCCATGGGTGTCCCCCATGGTAATCGCCGAAAAACCCCGCCAACCTAGCAAAATCAGGGTGTGCATTGACATGAGACTGCCCAATAAAGCCATCCAGAGGGAGAGGCACACCATGGACGACATCATTGCTGACCTCAACGGGGCCCGGTGGTTTTCTAAATTGGACTTAAATGCAGGCTATCACCAGCTGACACTAGCAAAAGAGAGCAGGTACATCACTACCTTCAGTACGCATCTGGGTTTGCGAAGACATCGGAGACTCAACTTTGGGATCTCATCCTCGGCAGAGATATTCCAGAACACCATCCGTGACATCTTACAAGGCCTGCCCGGAGTCATGAATGTCAGTGATGACATACTGATCCATTCAACAACAGTGTACGAGCACTACAGTTGAGTCTGAGCCACGCTGACCCGACTCAAGGAGTATGGGGTCACACTCCACAAGGATAAATGCCAACTTTTCCAGCAGCGCATTGAATTTTTCGGCTATACATTCACCAACGATGGCATTCAGGTAGATCCAAGGAAATTCCAGTCCATCAAGAACGCCCCCGCACCAGCCTCCGCCTCTGAGGTGCGCAGCTTCCTAGGGATGGCTACCTACTGTGGGCGATTTATCCCGAACTTGGCAACGATTGCCGAACCGCTCAGGCACCTCACAAAGAGCGACGTCCCATGGCAGTGGGGATCGCGCGAGGACCAAGCATTTCAAGCCATCAAAACTGTGCTCCTCGACCAGACCACGCTCGTCTATTTCGACCCAGCCAAAAAGACTGAGCTGCTAGTTGACGCCAGCCCAGTAGGGCTCGGAGCTCTTCTCACCCAGGAACAAGAACCAGGGCGATGGGCGACACTGGCCTATGCAAGCAAAGCACTCACAGCCACCGAGCAAAGATACTCCCAGATTGAGAGGGAAGCACTGGCCATAAAGTGGGGTTGCAGACACTCCCACCTATACATATGTGGACACCCGTTCACCGTCGTGACGGACCACCAGCCGCTAGTGCCCCTCTTCAAAGGGACAGCACCGCACCCCCCACCACGAATCGAGCGATGGGCCATCAGACTACAACAATATCACATGGACATAACTTACCGCCCAGGTGCCAAAAACCCAGCCGACTTCCTGTCTAGACACCCCGACAAAGAGGAACACAACCGTGCAGGGAGGGAAGAGGACGACGCCGAAGCACACCTCGATTTCCTAGCTGCACTGACATGCCCCCAAGTGCTGACAATTCAGGAAATCATGCGGGCAGCAGAACATGACACCGTAATGACAAGGACACGAAAAGCTCTTCAAAGGGGGTCATGGACAAACTTCTTACAATCAGCCAATACGTGGACGGAGGATGAGAGGAAAGACATGCAGCAAATCTGGAGGGTGCGGAACGAGCTAAGCGCCACCAGAGAGGGAGTCATTCTGAGAGGGGCCAGAATCGTCATACCGGCAACGCTGCGCAACCACGCCACACTGCTCGCCCATAAAGGGCATCAGGGGACCGAGAAGATGAAAGCCCGGATGAGAGAGAAGGTGTGGTTCCCCGGGATGGATAACGCAGTGGATGCCGTGGTGAGGGGCTGCCCGGCGTGCCAAATGACGAACGGGCCCGAACCGCCAGCACCCATTGCGACGGAAGAACCGGGAAGACATCCCTGGGACAAAGTCAGTGTAGACTTCGGGAGTCTCCCTGATGGGCGAGTGACCCTAGTAGTCATAGACAACTTCTCCAAATATCCTCTGGTAGAAGCACTACCATCCACAGCGTTCGTATTCGTGGAGCCCGCACTCGAGAAGATATTCAGTATGTTCGGGCGCCCCTCAGAACTGAAAAGCGACAATGGACCTCCGTTTCAGGGCCATGAGTTCCGAGAATTCCTCAGGCGCCAGGGCATCCGACACCGGCGGATCACCCCGCAATGGCCCCAAGCCAACGGAGAGGTCGAACGCTTCATGCGGACCTTAAATAAAGTCCTGCGGATAGCGAGCACTGAACACCAGGACCCAGAGCGAGAGATCCAACGGTTCCTTGGCGAATATCGGAGCACCCCTCACTGTTCCACCAAACAAGCCCCGTGGACCCTCATGCTCAAGGGAAATCGCCAGGATAGCCTCCCCACGGCCCCAGGGTGGGCCCCGCCACCATTTGAGGAAGAGCAAGCCCTACAACCGAGGATGCACCGGAATCAACAAGTAAGCCGGTCACGAGGTAGTCGAGAGCGCGCCCTTAAGCCGGGAGATAATGTCCTCATACAGAACCGGAGACCCGGCGGGAAATTCAAACCTCGGTATGAGCCCGGGAGTTGGAGAGTGGAGCAAAGACATGGGACAATGATAACAGCCAGACGAGGAGCGGAGGCGGCTACGCGCAACATCTCATGGTTCAAGCAGATCCCAGAAGCCACCGAACATCACAGTGATTCCACAGAAGATGAGATGGACAATATCCTCGTCCCGGCAACGGAACCCCAGGTCAGGCACGAGTCAGCCCCCGGGGCTGAATGCCCTAACTCCGGAGTCAGCGGAGCGAATAGTGGTCTTCCCGCGGAATCTAATAACCGAGCGACCACCAGGTACGGACTCAGGGGAAACCCCCTGCCAAGCAGCCGTCTCAGAGACTTTGCCTGCCAAGTAAGTGAGTGACTGTTGGTGCTCGAGTCCTGGTTTCGTCATCTAAGTTGGATAGGGATGTTACAGTTAGCGCTCTAGCGTTTCACGCTAGAGCGCGCATTAGGTTTGTGTTGTGCGTACGCCACGACGGTGGCGTACGCGTATATATAATAAATGGACGTGCCCTTTCGGCATTCGCGCCGACACCATCCTGGCGTGTGGTCTCTGTGTCCCTGCTGCGTACCCGCTAGGCCGCGCTCCATATGCATAGCGCGATACATAACAGGATCCTCTTCAGAAAACGGAAACAATGGACATGCCGTCCTCCGGAGAAAACAGGCAAGCAAGTAAAAATTACAGTTAAAAGCAAAAATAATAATATTGCATCTCCTGTCTCATCTGCGGACACACAGTCAAGTCTTCCCGGAATATCAGAAGGGTTGAAGAGATGTCCGGAAACCCGCAGAGCCAAAAACAGGGAGCAAATAGAAAGGGGGAAGTCTCCGGATAGGATTGACTTAGCGTCCAAGCAAGTAAAGAGAACTCAATTTAAAAAAAAAAACACACTGATACTAATCAATTACTCAGCTCTCAGCCCCTAATCTCTAACATCTTTGGGTCTAGTGAAGGTAAGGTACCCAGCACTGACCTTGCTGGAAGACCACCATCTGAGGGCTGGCAAGGCAAGCCAATGCAAGATGACGGGACCATGCTTCAAGACTCCCCTCAAGACGCCCAAGTGATTTTGCCGAATGATCTGGAAACTCCAACAGCAACCTCAGCTTTAAACACAGCTCCAGTTATAATAAGCCCCGCACCGCAAGGAAACTCAGATGTAGCTGGGGAATCAGCTTCAGAAGATATCGATGTTGGGAGTGAGCAAGCAGAGAATGGCCTCTTAACGGAACCTCTAAACCCAGACGTAAGAGCAATCGAAATTGAATCTATGGCTAAGGAGCCTCCAAAATTGGATGACATACCACAAGGGAATCTTGATGGTGTGTCATATCAGCAGGCAATGACACCTGTAAAAAGGGACAAAACTCTTTCTGTGACCGATGAATCTGAGATGTATGAGACTGGGCTATCTACATCCAGTGATGGAGAAGGATATGACTGGGCAAGTAGTACGGATTCAGAGGCAGTATGGAATGCCTCGGCACAAAATGAGAAATCATGGGGGAAAAAGAAAAGGCAAAGCAGACGCAAGAGCGGGGGAAATTCAGATCATGGAAGCAATCCCGAACTCAGGTGGGACTATTCATCGTCTCAGTTGGTGACTCCCTCAGAATGTACCATATGTTCCGGTGGCAATTCTTCACTCAAGTGTGATGCGGGGGGCAATAATGCTAGAGGCAAGGATGATCCCACCTTGGCAGAAGTTCTATACTCTATCAAGAGCTTCCAAGAAGAGGTTAAGTCGAACAACAGAAAAAATCGACAAGCCACACAAAAAATACAAGGTGCAATAAGGAAAGTGGGTCACACTTGCGTAGAAATTGCTGACAGAATGACGTCAGTAGAGGTGCGCACGGAGAATCTTGAGAAAGATGTCTCCTCCCTGAAAGTACAGGGAGAAGAACACAAAGGTATAGTCAAGGACTTAATGATGAAGCTGGAGGAACAAGAAAACAGAATGCGACGTATTAACCTCCACTTTCTTGGGATCACTGAAGAGGTGGAAGGGAACAACCCCAGGGCCTATATGATTTCGCTCCTGAAAGGCGCATTTTCCGAGTTGCAGTGCTGGGACTTGGAGAAAGAGATACAGCGAGTACACCGCTTCCCATTACCACCTTCCAAACGTCTCCAATCTCCAGCGCAGTACCCTCATACCATGTTAGTATTTTTTGGTAACTTTCTCCTACGCCAGACACTTTTTGATTTAGCAAGGCCAACAAGCAAGAGGGAGTTCAATGGAGTCACTTTTTTCCCATGCTACAGTGGAGCGTAGGTGGAGGTTAAGACAAATGTTTGCCCCTTTCCAACAAGCAGGAGCAATGGTATACTTACAGAATCTGGCATGCCTCAAAATTATTTACAAGGGAGTCACACGTAGCTACACCTCTGAAGTTCAGGCCCAATCCTACCTGCAGGAGATTACTGAGTCAACAACAGACACAAATAAACATTAAAAAAAAAGAGAGAACCTTAATGTTCATGGATTAATGCCTCTTAGAAACGTTATTAGAATGCCTCTAGAATGCCATAGAACAATTTAAAGGGAAGGGAGTTACTTTAAAGGAGGTAGCATTAGTATGGTAAAATGAACATAACAAAAGGGGAAAAAGAAAGAAAAAAAATGATTTCAGCACAAATGGGGTGTTCAGCTTAGGAAGGGGGCTGGATCAGGGGGGGGCTCATGGGGTCCTGACTGCTCAGATGCCCTCACCCTGGCTCTGGCAGAGCCAGGTAGTCTCAGTGGCAGTTTGTGGGTGGGGGGAGGGCCCCAATGGGGTGGGAGAATGGGTGGGAGGGGGAAGGGGAACGGGGTTGGCACCAAAAGTATTGGCTTTACTTTGTTTTTTTGTTTTTTTTTCTTATTATTTGGTTGGGGGTCAAGTGAATCGGAACAACCTCATGGACTGAATGAGTAAATTACGCATAGCAACCATTAATGTGTGTGGCCTAAACGATCCAAAGAAACGTGGTAATACTGCAGTCGCGCTTAGACTACTTAAAGCTGACATGTTATGCCTCCAGGAAACACATATCGATAGGACACAGACACACCTACTAGGCTCACTCGGTTTTAGAGTCATTGGGGCTACAATACAAGGTGCCAGAACACGGGGGTGGCAATATATTAACGCCAAAGGTTCACTTCAATTTATACGCACATCTGCTGATCAAAATGGGAGGTGGGTCATTACGGAATGCCGCAGAGAAAACGGTGATTCCATCACCATATGTACGGTTTAAGGTAGTGTTACTGATGACCCTCTAATTTTTGATTATCTGAATAATGAATTGGCTGTGTGGCCTTTACCAATTATCATCTGCGGCGATTTTAATATAAATTTACCCGCCAATCAAGAGATATCCGCAGATAAAAATTGGAGCTATAGTGGTAGGAAACCCACGGTATTTAAGGCCTTGAGGACTCTAAGTCAAGAACAGGCACTCATCGATATTTGGCACTCACAACATCCCATAGATCCCAGCCACACTTTTTACTCCTTCCCACACAAATAATTGGTGAGACTGGATTATCTTTTTACATCTCATTCTATTCTTCACAAGTGTACAATAGAAAAGACTCCACGTATCGTGTCGGATCATAATGCCTTAGTTCTTGAAATTAGAGGGGAAACAATAATCAATTGAGATATGGTTAGCTGAACTTTTGAACGGTCTTTACTTTTAAATGATGATTATTGCAACTATATGAGGCAGTGGCTCCCCCAATTCATTAAGGAAAATCTCGGCAGTACTGGGATTGAAGTGGTCTGGGATGCACTGATAGCTGCAACAAGGGGAGAGACACTGAGCTTTTCGCTTGCTCTAAATAGGAAAAAACACCAATTATTGGAAACTCTGCAAACTCAACTGGCAGCTGCAGAAGAAAATTTAATTATGACATATAGAAATGGCAATGACCCTGCTGATGCTTTGGCCAAAATAATGTCAGCTAAATCAGCGGTTTTGGAAGTAATAGCCAAAAAAGCTGCAGATAAATTGGAAACCTGGAGAAAAGAGGCATATGAGTGTAGTGAGCAGGTCAGACATCACCTCGCGATCAAGGCCAGACAAAAAGCCACAAGAAATACTATTACTGCAGTGATCAATGATACCCAGGCTATAGTCTCAGACCCAGAAGGCATTCGTAAAGAGTTTCTTTCTTACTACCAAGATCTATATCATGAAACTACCAAAACTTATTCAAAAGATATTAGGAATTATTTCAACCAGATTCCAATAGAACAGATATCGCAAGACGATCAGACTCAACTTGAAGAGCCCTTCCAATGGGTTGAGGCGCTGCAGTGCATTAACAGTCTCCCCAACGGTAAAGCCACTGGATTAGATAATATCCCCGTAGAATACTATAAAAAATTTGCTACAGAGTTAACCTCTTCAGTGCCCATGACGAGATAGTCTCGTCATGGAGCACGGTTGCGCTGTGCCCATGACGAGACTACCTCGTCATGAACCCCACCCACTAGTGCAACGCCCGGCACAGGAGGGGGAAAGGGCGTGGCACTGAAGGGGTTAAAAGAGGCTATATTTCCTTTGTTCATACATGTTTTTAAGGGGGAGAAAGCACCGGCATCATGGTTACAAGCCAAAATTATCGTATTTTTGGAAAAACACAAACCAGCTCAGGATCCCTCTTCCTACCGTCCTATAACACTAATAAATGCGGATAGCAAAATCTATTCCAAAATGCTAGCGGTTCGTTTAGCTGGGGTAATTCATAAAGTTATATCACCAAGGCAGCATGGGTTCATCCCTGGACGTGGCACCACAGATCATATTTGGAGAACCATCGCACTCTTTGACGCAGCGCATATCTCTAGTGACCCTATAGCACTCATTTTACTTGACGCCGAGAAGGCCTTCGACTGAGTCTCCTGGCCATTTCTTTGGGAGTCTCTGTCAAGGGTTGGGTTAGGCCACCGATTCATACAGGCATTTAAGATGTTATATTTTCAACCCACCGCAAAACTATTTATTAATGGAGCACTCACTGATTATTTCAAAATAACTCGAGGTACACGACAGGGATGCCCTAGCTCCCCTCTTTTATTTGCTGTATACATCGACCCCTTCTTACGAGTGCTGGAAGGCAATCAAAGGATTAGCCCCATTATTACTCAAGCTTGGGAAATGGAAGTATTGGCATACACCGACGATATTGCACTTGTAACATCTAACCCTGTAATATCTATGGTGGAGTTTGAACTAGAGGCGATGAAATTTAGACTTCTGTCTGGGTACTCTCTCAACAGAGCTAAAACCCAGATTATTTGCAAAAATATCAGTATGGGTGAAGACACAAGGCAGGTGGAGAGGACCACATATTTGGGAATAGATATTACGGCCAATGTTGAAAAGCTAGTTGACTGCAATATCGACCCCCTGCTAGATAAAATCAAACCAGAGCTAAGGCGATTAAATAATTTGCACCTTTCGATAATCGGGAGATGTAATATAATGAAAATGCTTTTTCCCCCCAAGTTTCTCTATCTCATAAGGGCTATTCCGCCAGAATTTAGTATCAATTGCTTGAAAAAGATCGAAGACCTGTTTTCTGGGTTTATTTGGTCCTATGAAAAACCTAGGAGAGCATATAAGTTCCTTTCCCTACCAAAGGACAGGGGCGAACTGGCTCTTCCAAATATCAGACTGTATTATTGGGCAACTACCCTTTTGTATAATTACACTCTTTTTTCCGACAAGCCAATAGACGACCTCTCAGAAAATATACCCACACCTATTGAACTCATAATGGGCACAGATGCCTTGGGATGGGCTTGGAGGATTTTGAATGATTCTCATTATAAAAAGGTACGCTTTAAGACGTTGGCTGCTGGATACAAAACCATGAAAGCAGTTAGGAAAATGTTAGGATTGGGCTGATGGAATCATTACACACCGATCTATAACAATCCTAATCTGCCCGAAAGTTTTAAGGACTCAAGAATCAAGAAATAGTTAGATAAGGGCCTGTCCAAACTTGGTGATTTTTATTCCCTCTCTGATACAGTTTCTTTTGAGACACTTAAAGAACAATACGCACTAGACTGGAGGGACTTTTTCAAGTATTTTCAACTACGTGACTTCCTAAGTAGGAAATGTGGTAGCCCATCAGGTTTCATCAGCAATCCTATTATAGATAATCTGAGACAGAATCATCCATCTATAGGAATTGTGTATAATTCTCTCAATTCCCTAATGATAGATGACTTGGGACTGCAGGCTATTAAGTGGAAAGAGGATATCGATATTTCCGAGGATCTATTTTTCCACTCAACGGCATTAGCACAAAAAGTACTTATACCAGCACGGCTTCAGGCGCAGTATTACAAAACTTGCTTTTCGCTCTATTACACGCCAAAAAAGATTGCTAAATGGGGAAGAGGGAAGGGAACTATATGCCCCAGATGCACTCTGTATCAGGCGGGTCTTGACCACATGTTAGCTTCTTGCGCTACGCTAAATATTTTAAAATCTGAGATAACAACATTTTTCAAAGAGGTGCTAGGCAGGGATATAAGCCTTTCATCAGACCTGATCTGCCTCGGGGTAGATCAGGAGATTCTAGGGAAACCGGGAGAGCAGTTGATTTTCATAGGTATGGCTGTATATAGACTTTCTTTAACCTCAGCCTGGCTAGATCCAACACCCCCTGGTTATCATCAATGGTTAACATGACTAGTGGCGAACTATAACTTCGAAAAAGCTTTATACGAAAAAAGAGGGATCCGATCCCGATCAAAAGGCTTAAAAATTTGGGAACCATTGACCAGATGGCTTGAGAGATAGAGCAGAGGCTTAAGTCACTATCGATTTTGTATCGCTTTTTCCACGACACAAAAATCCATTTAAACGGATGCTCAACCCTGGGCTGGGAGGGCAGGGAGGGGGGGTAAAAGGGTATAAAACCGTGCATGAGAGAATGTTACGGAAAATGTTACAGACATAAAACTATTTGTTTCTTCTTATGAAAAGGATATTGTTCTTAATGGCACACATTACTATGTATTGTGATTCATAAGTATATAATTTCTTTTGTTTTTATATCAGTTCCTGTATGAAATTGAAAAACTAAAATGCAATAGGTAACATTGTAATCATGCACTAAAATAAAATTAAAATTAAAAAAAGAAGACACTCCACAATGGAGACACCATACTTCACACAGCCACAAAATAATGCAGACATACATACTAGCACACAGACACAAACGGCACTCAATGGGACCCACTCCACCCTGTCAAAATGTCACAGGGAACAATGTTCCTATTGACAAATCTGTATGATAACCCAAGTACAACAGACAAGAATCTTGGCTGTGAGACTGTACTGATACACCAAAAAATGAAGTCCAGAAACTCAACAACTAGAAATGTACTTTATGTGAAGGTAAGCCAAGCATCATTTCAGGTATCATCATCAATGTCCTAAAGGTATAATTTATAAATAACTTTTCGAATAGTACAGTACTGTAGAATGTATTGTTAATTGTCACAAGTAAATAAAAAGAGATATGGCAACAAATTGTCAAAAAAAGAAAAAAAAATTGTATTTAATTATTAGGTATAACAATTAATTTTAAGCAAATCATTGTAAATTGTTATCTCTATAGTTTTTATGCACATTATTGAACTGTGGATTTTCACTGATTTTGTCTGTCTTTAATTACCCTTTTTGTACCACCGTTCAAACTTGGAGTAATTAACCTATATGTTAACCCCAAAAAAAAGGATAAAAACATAAACATCAGAAGGATCACCAGGATAGTTAGAGCTTACCTTTATGAGAACCCTGGACACGAATGTATCATTACTGGGGATTTTAACATCAGGGACTTGTGTGCCCCGGAACAAAATCAAGAGGACAGCAGCCGCAAGCTCATGGAAGCCTGCAATAACGAATTTAACCTGGGATCCGCGAACAACACTTGCCACCTCACAACAACTCCACAACCTACATTTAAGAACATTTCCACGCTCGACTACATTTTCTTGAGTAAGAATTTGCTGAGGAGATGCGTGGAGTATAAGGTACTATCCACTTCCCGTAGCGATCATCAACCAATCTCTGCTCTGGTCAACATTAGCAGCACGGGGCATGAGGAATATCTAGCTGTAGGTAAAATGCTCAGCCTAGAAAATGAAACAGCCTCAATTAAACGTATTAAATGGGGGCCTATAAGTTGGACAAAGTACAACAAATGGAAGCACAACACTTGCATAAAGGGCCCACAGACCAGTTGGGCAGACATCATGAGTTCGCTATTCAACGCATTAACTCCAGGAAGGCAATTCACTCAGAATAATAAACACATACAATCGGGGAAATTTAATCACACAGACAATCAAATCTTCACTCAGAGCAAAAAGAGCTGCTGACTGGCAGAATTAAAGTATAAGAAGGAAAAGTCTATCCACACGGAAAGTCAACTGAAGACAGCAAGAAAAAATCACAAAAAAATTGTTTGGCAACTAAAACAATCCAGCATAGAGGAAACATGGAGAATGATTTATACTTTGCTAGCACCCAACAAAAGCAAGGAATTTTGGAGATACATTAATGGCCTATATGGTGGCCATCAAATTCATAATGCCGTGCCCGCTAACAAATGGGCTGTTCATGCCACCAACCTATATGTCGACCAGAAAACAACTATGGAATGCATTGTTAAAGATGAAGATCACCAACATGACGAGAGCAACGCGGGGGAGCTACATCAAACAGAAAGAGAAATATTAACCATCCTCCAGGGCATCAGGAAGGATGGGGCGCCAGGGCCCAATGGGCTGCCTGGGAATATCTTTAAGGAAGATCGCGAATTCTGGGCACCCCACATACAAACCTTATTCAATCATTGCTATAATTCTTTTGTTGTTCCGGACTCATGGAAAGGCTCCATTCTACATCCCATTTACAAAAAGGGGGATGCATCAGACCCTGGGAATTATAGACTGATTGCACTACTGGATGTGGAAGGAAAGGCATTTGCAAAAAGGCTCTTGAAAGAACTAGAGACATGGATCACGAAAAATCAAGTAATTCCGCACTATCAGACTGGCTTTCGTCCGAACTCGTCGACCATGGATAATGCCATCGCTCTTTCATATCTGGCGACGAAGGCATCTGGACCCGTCTCCCCACCATTATATGCATGTTTTGTGGACTTTAGCGCAGCCTTTGATGGAGTCGATCTAAGCATTCTGTGGGCAAAACTGGCTATTATATCACTTTATACCGGCACGTGGGTGCGAGTAAAGCTCACTAGCACATGCACAACTGCCAGGATCTTCACAAACCGTGGGTTAAAACAGGGCTGCGTGATCGCCCCCACCCTGTTAAACTTATACACTGCTGATCTGGAAGACGCATTGCTAAAAACTAACATCTTTCCCCCAAAATTGGGCCACCTTAGCTTGCCAATCATGCAGTATGCAGACGATCTCGTCCTGTTGGACTATACAAGAATTGGCATGAAAAGGGCACTAGAGACGCTACACAACTATAATATGGAAAACAAGCTTGTAGCAAATGCATCTAAGACCAAAGTGCTGATATTTGGTCACAAGCCAAAGAAACAAACACTGGCTTGGTAGCTGGGTCCTCTAAAGATAAGCACGACCAACAAGTACACTTATCTAGGAGTACAATTTGCAGACACCGGCAGACCAGCTCTGCAGGTTAAAGCATTGGAGGCAAAAGCAGCTAAACTAACATACGGCTTGTGCAGACTACACCAAAAGCTTGTAAGTCACTCAACGGAGGGGATCCGACGTGTCATGCAAGCAAAGCTACTGCCAACCCTCAGCTATGGCCACCTTGTCTTTCCTGGTCTATTGACTAAAAAACTGGAGGGTCTATACACAATGGCGTATAGAAAAGTTTTTAAGCTACCCCAAATGACCAGGCGATCATTGATCAGGCTAGAGTTCAATATTACAGCAATGGATATTGAATGTAAAAAAGATATAGTCAAACTCCAACACAACGTGACCATTGCAAGTCCGGGCTCTATCAGGGCAGCGCTGCAGGTGGTTTTCACAGACAATAACAGTCGTTGGGCGAGGTATCTCTTGAGTGCCAAACAAACACTGGGTCCATCAATCGAACCTCCTACAGATATATCTTTAACAAAGGGTAGAGTAAAGATCCTGCTAAAAAAATGTGGAAAGAATATCTCGAGGCAACAGGATCAGATTGGTCCATGGTGCAGAAGGCCTCACCAACTCACATGAGAGCACCACATGCCAGCCTTATCTAAAAGCCGGCCTTGGGAGAAAAGGCCTACAAAATGTTATGAGAGTGAGGCTCTTAACCCTGCCAATACAAGACTACAGAGCCCACTGGAAAAACTGGTCACCAAGTGGCTCCGGCTGCTGCCTGTGTCAATATCACACAGAATCCGCAGAGCATGTCATTTGTTGTTGCCCAGTCTTGCTTTCTCCAAGGCGCTTGTACCTAAGAACCATGTTCATACATCACAGCGTGAGATCATGTAAGGAGGCCTTAAGGCATATTTACACCACTATTGTCCCAATGGAACTGGCACTAATCGGGAAGTTTTACGCGGCTGCTGAAATGCACATACGAACAGCCAGAGAAGAGTCAGCTGAATAATCCATGTCCAAGCACCTCCGATAATTGTACTTTGCACACTCCATACGCCAAATTCTGCATATGCTGCTACTAAATGGACTGTGTTTAATCACTGTATAGTATTTCTGCTTTTTACACATGTCTTTTTAATCAGATCTTATGCTTTTAACTTGTACTTTTGTTGCTTCCTTTGTAAAAGATTTTAAATAATCATACAATAAAGGTAATGCAAACTTTTTGTACCACCTGCACAATCCTGAGCCTTTTATGCACACTCCACACCTTGATCACCTTTCACTTTACATGTATTTTTAATGCTGCTTAATATTAATTGTTATAATTGTTGTTGTACCTAATTAAACACAAAAGTGTATTCTTTTAATTTTGACAATTTACTTAGAAATTATACATGGGACATTGTTGATGATACCAGTTATACCCAGCTACCTGTAAGGTTCATGGGTGACTCCTGTTGTGTATATTGCAAGCATGATTTCAAGCATGGTGGGCAAGACTTTAATATATTGGTTCTGCGAAAATTCTGCTGATTAGAACATCCCTCTGGAACAGTGTCTGATGATCCAAAGCAACAGCATTCATTAAAGCCAACAGCCCTAAAGGAAATTATACACAGTGTTTGCTTTGCTATACAAGAATATATAATTTCACAAAAAACAGACCATTCAACAAGTACTTCTTCTAATGAAAAAACTTCATGTTCAGGTGAGATTATGAGAATTTTGTGGTTTCTGATACAATTATAACTCATCAGCCTATGCTGTCATAAAAAGCTAAATGGGCAGTGGGTTGTGAGTTCAATGAGCCAGACAGGTAAGTACAGTCTGATATGGTCACTGGGTAGGAGAAGCTGTCAGATGACACACATTGGGAAAGGGAGGCAATCAGTAACATCTATTTGATAATTTATCAATTTATCAATGAACATAAGTTTACATTTGTAACACAGGTTTGAATTTGGGGGCTGCTTTGGAAGGAGTGCTGAAATAGGATATAGTGTCATTGCAGCAGTTTCTATTGAAACATGAGCCTGTTCAACCACACTCCAGTATGAGTCTCAAAATTAATTTGGGGCTGAAATACCTACCATTTTGTGTTTGCATACCATCTGGCTTGTGTTTGGACAAATTATTGAGTCAGAAATATCAGGAGACAGAAATATCGTAAACTAAATATCGTGACACTGAAATATCGCGATGCACAAATATTGTTGACAAAAATATCGTTTTTTGAGGTAAGTAATATCGTTGTAAATAATATTGCTGTTTTCACATATATACTGGTTAAAAATATTTTGAATTATTTTTATGTGTAATTTTATGTGTTTCTAATATTTATATAAATGTTATTGTTTTTAAGATATAGCTTGTAATTTTAATGGATTTTGAATTGTTTATTAATTTTTTATAGTAATTTAAAATTCATACCAGGTTGTTGGGTTTGTAGGGGGATAGGGTGGGAAGTTAATTAGGTAGTTTTTATTTGAGAATAATTTAATACATTTTAGTTAATTAGTTGGTTGATATTTGTTATGTAATTTATGTAATACTTATTTATTTTCGTTATACGTTATTTCCAAGCTGTGAGGTATGTAGGGGTATAAGATAGGAAGTTAGCAAAGGAATAATTAATTGACAATTATATTAATTTTTAATTAATTATTTAATGGATTTTTAATTATCTTACTTAGGAAATATTTACTTTAGTTATATTTTAGTGGTGGAATGCTAGGTTTTTAGGGATGTAGGGTGGTTGGGTAATTAAGTAATAACAGATTAACAATTTATTATTAATTGTTAATTAATTATTTAATTGATTTTTAATTGGGTAAAATATGTAATACAGATTTATTTTACTTTTTTTTAGTTGTGGGATGCTAGGTTGGAAGGGGATTATTGTTGGAAGTTAATTTAGTAATAATTAATGAAGAATTATTTATTAATTGTTAATTCATTATTTAAATTATTTTAAATATGTAAATTATGGAATAGTTATTTTTTAGTTGTATTTTTGGTATGGTCTGCTAGGTCTGTAGAAGTACATGATTGGAAGTTAATTAATTAATAATTGAATAGAAATTATGTATTAATTGATAATGAATTTTTGTAATTATGTGAATTGCTAAATTATTTTTAGTGTATATATACACATACATATGTATCTCAAGACCAAATGCTCCCCAAGAAACCAAACATAGCACTCACAGGCTGTAAGTTTTAAATGTATTTGACTGAGGATGCGTTTCGGCATTCCGCCTTACTCATGTCTAGTATAATAAGAGTGTAACTTAAAATATGTGTTGGTTACTATCATGTGATGGTGAATCATTGAAATCAAGAGAGGACTAACAGTTATCCATTTGGAATAACTCGTTCTTTTTCCACGATTACAGAGAGAATATTCCAACTCTGAATTAGTCACCTGTGCTGATGCCCAACAATTCATTTGCATCTGTAGTAGATAAGTCATCTCACATTGAGTGCGAGGCATAATGAGCCAAAACACGGCAGGCAATTCTTTGCTTTAAATTCCTCTCAGTAAGCTGCCATTCTCAAATTTATAAATGTAAAAATGTCACCATTGTTTTGCCGCAAATACCTGCTTTTCGGTAACGTGTCCGTAGGTGTCTGTCTGAGTGACAACACCTGTCCATTTTAGTAATGTCCCAATATATGCCTGTGGGTACACGTACCGATGCAAATGCAGTGGTTCTAGCAGTCACAATACAATACCTTGCTCCTCCCATGCCACAAATTTATGCCAAACACTTGGACAAGTGCCTCCATCGTAGGATATGGACTCACGCTAATAACTCAAGACCAAATGCTCCCCAAGGAACCAAATGGAGAACTCACAGGCTGTAAGTGTCACATTTATTTGACTGACTGATTCAAAGCTTGGAGAAGCAAGGTATTGTGTTGTGACTGCCAGAACCACAGTATTTGCATCGGTACATGTACACGCCGGCATATATTGAGACATTATTATAATGGAACCCAAACAATTTAAGATAGAAATGATTCAGTTAATCTTACCCATGAACCCATGCCCAGTCAAGCACACATTTAAAAGGTCTCTGACATTTTTATGTCCAGTAAATCCACTAGTCTTCATCCAGGGGCTGACTCATCTTGTGGGGCACCACACTTTAAGGGTATCTACTGCATATTGAAACAACTTAGGTCCTAATTACGATGTCGGGTGGACTTGAGTCCGCCCAACACCGTTTTGGTGTGGGAACTGACCGACTGTAGGTTGGCGCTTCTGAACACAGTATTATGATGCAACTCTGCAGGCGGTTTCTGCCCATAGAGAAATGGGAGTTTGTGTAAATCCCTGCAGGGATATACAGGTGGGCACCATAGGTGCACCCCAAGCCCCCAACCACAGGCCGTGGAGGCATGGGGGCCTTGCTAGGGGACGCCAATGTCACTTTCCGACAGGCTTTTCATGTTGGAAAGGCTGACTTGAAAAGCCTGTCGGAAACCGATATCATATCCCAACAATGGCAAATGCCGTCCAAAGGGATTATGTTGTGGTTTCCGGCTGGCCGACGGGCTCCTTGAGCCCATCAGAAGCCAGCCGGAATGACCGGCCGGTTTGAATTTCAACCGCCGTGATCATAATACAGCGGTCGAAAGTCAAACCAACGATGTCGTTAAGAAAGACTCTGACATGCGGTCAGAGGCTTTCCGATCGACATCCTAATGAGGCCCTTAGTCGTAATAATAATAATACAGACATTTATAGTGCGCGAAAGCTAACTCAAACAGAGGTGTCCCGGAGCTATAGCGGGAGGAGGCATGAGACATAAGAAGGCCAAAGAAATCTAACCTGGGCTAAAGGGCCAGGGACTTTCTGAACATCGGCTCCGATTGAATTAGATGGATATTATTCAGCAGAGAATTCCAAATCTTAGCCGCCACCACTGTAAAGGATGTGCCCCCCACGCGAGCTATAGCGAAGCGAGATGTGCAAAGCAGGTTCTGACAGTTGGACCTCAGGGAGCGGTTTTGTTGGTAGCGGCATAGCTGGTGTTTAAGATAACTAGGACATTTGCCATGCAACGCCCGAAAGGCCAGAGTTAAGGCCTTAACCTCAATCCTTTTCGCCACCGGCAGCCAGTGGAGCTGTCTTCTATGCGGAGAGATGTGATGTCGAAACAGCACTCGTCTAATCAATCTCGCGCCCGCATTCTGTACCATCTGCAGTCTTCTGACAAGATAGGCGGCAGACCCGGGTACAGGCAGTTAGCATACTCCAGCGTAGATGTGACTATAGCATGGACAATGACTCTACGACAGTGCTCCAGCAGTAGATGTAAAAAAAGAATCCTCAGGCTTCTTAATTTACTGAAGCATGAGGCTGTCACCTGCCGAATTTGAGCTGTGAAAGAGAGATCTACTTTCCATTTCACGCCTACATTTTTTGCCGTGGTTGCTGGAGTAGGTGGCAGGCCCATTTCTGCCTGCCGAGGGAAGAGCCTTGCCAAAAAATAATACTTCTGCCTTCTCTGCATTAAGCTAAATTTTATTATTATTCATCCACTGGGCGATGTCTCTCAGGCATTCCTTAAACCTAGTGAAGGAGTCCACAGACTGGTCCTTAAAAGAAAACACCAGCTGGGTGTCGTCAGCGTATGATATTGCCTTCACACCCCAGTTAGCTATGAGGGCGAACAGAGGGGTCAGATATATGTTAAAAAGAAGCGGGCTCAAGGCCAACCCCTGTGGTACCCCACACCATAGTTGTTTGAGTTCTGACTGGTAGGGTTGGAGGGTGTCCATGTCGAACGCTGCAGAAAAATCCAAAAGCACCAGCATACCTGATGCTCCAGCGTCCACAGTCATTCTTATTGACTCTGCCACCTCCAACAGTGCAGTTTCGGTACTAAGGCCAGTCCAAAAATCGGACTGCGTATCATGCAAAATGTCATGGCCCTCAATAAAGTTAGCTAACTGTCGCTGTACCATTTTTTCCAGCATTTCTGCAGATGCTGGTAATAGTGAGATTGGGCGATAGTTGCTTAACTTCCCTGGATCCACATTGGGTTTTTTCCTGAGGGGGAGTAACACGGCATGTTTCCATGTATCAGGGAAGATACCTGAAGCAAGTGATGTGTTCCATATATGATTCAGAGCATGGGTTATGGCAATGCCACTTTCAAGGACAAAGTGCAAGGATGTAAGCAAGTAGCATGTCCCTGTCAGCTACCACGTGGACTCCTCTCCTCTCCTTCTGCATATCCAACTTTAGATTTGAAAATGCATTGGTTTAAGATTCAAGAGACAGCTGGGAGCAGAATCTTTTCTCCAACATTGTGAATCAAAGCTGGGAACCTCGACTTTCCCATATAAATCGAAAGAAAATGGCCTCAGCAAAGAAATAGCTTCTTAGAATCCACTTTAGCAGCTGAAGGCAAGGAATTCCAAGAAGCATTGTTGTCTTTCCTATCTCACTGCCTGACCTGTGTGTTTCTTGGTCCTCTGGGTGAGTTGCATTCAGTTATCTGATCCATTATCTGAATGTAACAGGACATGGAGATATTGAAGTCCGAGGACCAATGTAATGGTGCTTTTAAATACATGTATAGATAAAGGAACTGGTTTTGACATCCCAGTTCCTGTGATGATAATCACCAAGGCCTTCAGTTGGTAGACGACGTTGGGATACAGCAGAGCTCAGTGTCGCTGATTTTAGAACAATTTCAATTTCTAGTGGAAGGAACTAGCAGCACTAGAGAAAGCCCTGTTATGTCAGAAATAGCTGATAAGATATGGAAGTAGATTTAATACTCACTGCTTATATCTGCTGTGATCATCAGGTCACAAATGAAAATCAAGACTTGGCCAACTCTGCCTTCCATCGATTTGAGATTGTTAAAGCAAGCACCAATAAATATGGTGATGGTAATACTGTGCATATAGGGTGCTTATTTAGAACAGAAGTGCTGTAGGTAGTACTATATAAAATATTATTTTTGAAAATACGTTTTTTAGACTTACACTTCTCATAAACTATTGCTATAATGCACATGTATACAGTGCATTCTAAGAATCTCATTTTAATAGTTATTTGAAAGGTCTGTTCGCTGTAGGTACACCTGATTTCTTAAGTACCTGCTTCAACAATTGTCTCCTTTCCATCAGGAGTTTTGGCACGATAATAGTATATGACCAAGTTCAATCTGCAGGCAAATTAAACAATTACACTTCAGACAGTATTTAAATTTGTGTAGGGTATGCCTCTAATCGAAAGAGCAACAACTGACATCGTAGATTAGGATTTCAATCCATCAGCAGATGTCGTACAATCCCCGACTCTAGTTTATCGAAATTAAAACATAACCGTGAGTTTTTTATTGTCTGTTTAATTAGAATTAAACGAAAAATAATTTATACAAATATATTATTATTGCAATAAACAGCAATTCGTGGGAATTGGAATGGCGGAGAAACTCCAAGCCGACTAGCATCCTCCTAACTAACATAATATAACAGATAATTCACTTGACTATTGGTTACATTGATGACATTTGTATCGAGTGCCAGGACCAGAGGAAAAAGAAACCCTAAAAACTTTGCAAAAATAAATGTCGTTTCTAAAATAAAACAGTGGACATTGACAAAAAAAGCAAATGAAACAAGAAGCAAAATATTGCTGGACGCAACAAAAGAGAGTCGCAGCATACATGTTTGTACAGCGCCCCGTGTTTGCAAGAGAAACAAGGGAGAAGACGGATGTAAAAAACAAGGTAAAGAGGATCACGGGAGCAGGGGTTGTCTCCATGTCTTGTTTTCCGGTCAATAACTCTAAGAAAAAGAAAATGTGTGTTTGCAAAGGCAAAAAAAAGTAAATGGACGAGCAAGGAACGGTGGTGTAGGAAAGATACCTAATGCAAGCATGGCAAGCGGGCCTCCTGAAGAAGGGAGGAAGAACAAAACCAGCTGGACAAGGACGCAGGTCTTCACGTTCCAGGAGTTCCAGGGCAGTTTATATGTCTCAATTACATATTTGGATGTGAAAAGAGCAGTAGGATTTACCATGAAAGGGGCTGATATGTAGGTAGATCAAGATGGTAATCTTATTGGTGTGTGAGTAGGCGCTCAGTCGGTGCTTCCATCAGTGATCCAGTGGAGATTGCTACAGATTCAGTGCCTCCTTGGGTTTTTGTTAGGAAGGGATTCTCTCTTAAATATTTGCATGTCTGTCTCGTGGGCGGTTCACGTGACTTTAGTGTCTGATTGTGTTGAATGTCAGAGACTACAAAACACTGACATTTACCACGATATACAGAGCCCAATTTAAGATGGCAATCTAATCTGCTAAACTTGCTACATTACACTAATTGGCCCCTCAGAACAGAACCTGCCAAAGGACCTATCCAGGAACAGGACACAAAGTTGAAATGTTTGAAGAGATCAAATTGAAGATTATGATCAACCGGTTTCCATCTCTGGCCCTCATTATTATGTCGGCGGTCAGACCTCCGACCGCTATCGTGGCAGTTAGGAGACCAGCCGACAAGCAGTTGATGGTCTGGTCTGTCGCATTAGGATAGGACCGTCGTTCTGGCGGTGGAAAGTGCTCTTTTACACAGCAGCTTGTGCTGCACCCAGTAAAAGGTCCATAGCACAAGCCACAGTGTAAAAGAGCAATTTGTGCACATCAATGCACCGTGTGCCAAGCACCATGTAGTACATGGCACACAGTGCATTGGTGTGAGTTCAGGCACTACATGTGCCCCCAGGGCCACTTTGTAGTGGCCCTGATGGGCGGGGCTCCTGTTCGGGGCCCCCAACGTCCCTTTCTGACAGCCTTTTAATGGCCCTCAGACTGCCATGAAAATGCAGTGGAAGGGATCATCGTAATCCTGATGCCGGTGCCTGCCTTGGCACTGCCACCATACAGGAATTGCAATTCCGACCGCTGCCCCGTCAGAATCTCCGATCCCAGTGGAGGCAACGGTCTACCCTACAACAAGTTGTGGTCCGGCTGCCGGTATTGAAATCTAGCAGTTGGACTGAAGGGCTGTATGTCAGTCGGACCGCCACAGATGGCCTGCGGGTGGTGGTCCCACTATATCTTTTTTTGACACTCGGATTACAAGAAATCTCAAACATCTAACAGTTTCTTTGGGGAGCTACCTTCTGCTTGTGCGGCACCTACCACGGATTGAGCAGAGTTTCTCATAGAACTGTGTTAAGACTTAATCAGTGTGTGTTTATGTTTTTTGGGAAGGGTACACCTTTCTAAAGTATTCACCACCGTCTGGCAGCCTTCTGGTATTTTGTGGAAATCAAGGGCATTATGATGGCCATCTCTAAGCAATGATATCCTTGATGAAGGATGGCCTTCCATAGCATATCTTGGGGTATCCCTTGCATAATTTTCGCCCACTACGGTAGCTAGCTATTAATGGATTTTGATGGGTATCCTGCCAGATGGTGGTCAGTCACTCTTGGTATTGCATGATTTCGGCTGGCATGTAAAAGGCATCTTGCCATGTAATTCTGATACACCAGTAATTGAGGTGCATTATATTCATGGTCAACATGAGTGCCTGCTGATATTTAGGACGCAACCTTGTGTATTTACAGAAAGTGAAAAGCTGGTATTTGGATGACAAAAATATATTTTCCAAAAATTATAAACCTTTGCTGGTGATTTTAAAAAGATGTATAGCTTGTGTTAAGAAAGATTTTTTTTTTCAAAGACCGAAACTGTTATGTGAGTGACAACTTGTGCTGGGTTGGGAACAGGGCTGGACTGGCCGTAGCGGGCACCAGGCAAATCCCCCTGTGGGCCGCACGGGTGGGTGCCAGTTTTGGGCCCCTGGGTGCTGCAAAATCGGCCCTGTAACAAAATCAGCTGAAAATCAGCCCTGGCAAAGAGCTCGGCGGCACCCCCAAGCCCGGGGGGGAGGTCGGCCGAGCACTTTGCCAGTGATGGTTTTGGTTCCCAGTCCGGCCTTGGTTGGGAACCCACATAGCTTTTACTATTTTATTGGTACCTGATCACATTTGCTGCTATGGCTGACATTTCCTAGATAATGGGAAAACATGTCATCATCTATAGTGGTAACGGTTTTTATGGCAAATTTATAATACTGTTCTTTGAGACAGAGCCTGTGCAATTGATGTAAAGGTAAAGATATGTTTAATGCATGAAAATGCATTGCTTTGTACACTGAATAGAATCCATTATTTGTGAGACAATGAAATTTGTCTAGACAGATAGATCACTCTAATTACCTGAGATGTGCTTTTAATTTTCCCACTTTACTCCCTCCAGGAAGATTATTTAAATTACTTGTAAAATCTATGGCTTTTTACCAATTATTAGTGTTTCTTACCAAGTTTTCTTTAGGGATAAACTCATGCTCCCCCCCTAGATAATCCTGGCCTTGATCAAATTGTATGGAAGAGCATGAAAACGTTGGAGTATTTCTTGAATGGCTTTTCAGAAGTACATGTTAAACAGCTTTTTAGCCAATTAATTTGAAAATTGTGCTCTAAAATACACAGTTTTGCTCTATTGCTCTCAAAAATTTTCTCGGGGGATAGAATGTCCCCCAAAATTCTCTAATTGCAGTCAGGCTTGCTTGCTTTGCTACCTGACTGGTGCAATGCAGTGCAGTCATGTGCTTTTCACACTGTTTTAAATGCTTACCATCCACCACTATCTCTGATACTACATTCCTTATACAAGTGCCTGCAACTTATCTTCGTGTTTGGAGGTTCACCTTTTTCAATGCAGGGGACGCTATTTTGCAATTTATGATTCACATCTATATGGATCCTCCTCCATTAGGTGTAGTGCCGATGCTACACTAAGGCCACCGTAGGCAGCTTGTTAGGATGGGAATGTAGAATTGTTTCCCTGCCCTGATTGCCCACCTGCACGCATATCCAGTATCCTGAAATGTATTTTGTCTCTGGCGTCATGCTAATCAAAGTGTGTACGAGAGGGCCTCAGCCTGTACATGAAATTGTGAGGTCCTGGACCGGACCAGTGAACTGGAGAGGCAGACCAAGCATGCCCTCGCTGTGGGCAGAGGACTAGTGTCCCAGTCTTGGGAGTAGCTCATACAACTGTGGTGGCAGCATACCATTGGAAGACATTGGGTTATTGGCAAAGCCCTATGAAGCTTAATTGAGGCTAGGTATCTGTCCCTCCCCAGCCATTCTTGGCCCATCGTGTCCACACCTAAGCCTCCTTTGTGCCAATGTCTGGAATCAATTAACATCTCACTGCAGGAGAGATAGCCATAGTTATGTAACCCTGTTTACTGGCAAAAAGACAGTGGTTTGGGGCACAAAAATGACAACTTTCTAAAAGTGGTATTTTCAGAACTGTGACTGAAAATTCAACGTTACCATTTAAGATGATTTTAAATTACAATTCATGTGAGTGTTAACATCGTATCCCTACCTGCTACCAATCTGAAGTTAGCACTTATTAGAATTGAATATGTTAACCATGTGTTAGCCTATGGGAGACATAGCCTTATAACAGTGAAAAATGACTTTATGACATTAGAACATAAACCCACATGTCCAACTTTTGAACTACCATACACCCTGCCCTAGATGGTGTTAGGTTCTAACTCAGGGGTAGCTTCTAAGATTGAAAAAGGAGGTTTAAAACCTGGCAAAAGGTTTATTTTGGTGAGGTCGAAATGGCAGTTTAAATTGCAGTGCAGGCTGCAGTGCACTTTTTACAGTGCTAATTTACTAAGTGACACATAGATTTATGCAGGCCCCCCAGTTGCATTTAATTTATAGGCCCTGGATACAAGTAGTACCATATAATAGGGCTATCCAACTACATTAAATGTATCAATTATGTGTAAGCAAGTTTTACCAGGTTTTAAGGGAGGAGCCCAAGTGCCTTAGCATTGGTTAGCAATGGTAAAGTGCACAGATTCCTAATGCCAACAAAAACAAGTTCAGCAAAGCAAGATGAGAGTGAAGGCAAACATTTTGGGAAAATACCATGTAAAGGATGTCAGGTCTAACAACCATGTTTTGGAAGATTAATAGTATGACCAAACTTTTCAATTTGTGTCACTGAGAGTAAGCTCTACCAGCCCCTTGTGTGTAACGTTCCACTGTTATATTAAAGCCCAGAACCTTACACTAGCATCCTGTGTACATGTTGGGTGTTTGCATATTTGTGTGGCACATGTTCGGGGGTAGGGCTATATATGCACATAAGTGGACTGCTGAAGCCAGTAGTGTCCATTTTAGAACCCCTGCATAGACCTCGCATAGCACAAGATTAAGGATGCGCACAGCTTACCCAGACAGTGGAAGTATATTACCTGCATTCCTGTGGCTGGAGGGTGGAGATGCAGACACTGAAGTGAGGTGGATGGGGCCATACCACCTTCAGAAATTCATTGAGAACTTTTGTTAGGGAGGGGATGCTGATTAATATTCATATATGTTAGGATGTTTCTAGGCCAGGTCCTCCCTTTGTCTACCCCTAATTGCTGCTTCAGTTGGGTTGATAATAGCCAGGTCAAGAAACCTCACATTTTAATTGTGCTTGTATAATGGGCGCATCAGTTTGGAGACAGCCTCAGTGCTACCTGCTGTGATGGACATCACTCTACACAAATGCTGTGTGTGGAGAGCAGCCTGAAAAGGACACTTGAAAAAACAACCAATGCAAACCGGATGTGAAATACACGACAGTGGATCTACATCTCCTCCACTTAAAAAATGTGTATAAACGTGGGACCTACACCAGCCAACTTTGTTCGAGTTCCAAGTCCTTGTCCTTTAAGACCAAGGAAGGGAGAGCTCCCGCCTGCAGTGTACTCAAATGGCTGCTGTGTAACCAGGGCCTGTGTTTCCCTAACAGTCAGTCTCCCAGAGGTGAGGAGAATTCACTTGCAGCCTGCACATTCTGCTTAAGGGGTTGAGGGTCTCCTTGAGTGCTTAGAAATATGTCTGCCACATGAGAGAGGGAAGGAGTCTGCCTGACTATGCAGATGGGCTGACAGTCTAAGCGAAAAGGGCCAGCATGTCCATGGAATAGGGGCATCTATATGAAGTGGACTGTTGAGAGTGAGCTCAGAGGAGCCCTGATGTGGAAGGTCTCACTGGTCTCTATACCCAGTTCCTAACGGGAACCGTTCATGTCCATATATTACCTGTTTGGCCCAATCAGGACTGAAATCGCTATATAATGAGCTTGTCCCAATTAGGGTTGCAACTGCCTAATTGACCTGCATGGGATGCAGCTCTCATACACTGATATTGGGCTTGAACCGCTGCATCGCAGAGACAGGGACAGGCTACTGTGTGTTCAAACATGCAGCCACTCCTGGTTCATGCGGTGATCTCCTAGATGTCTCTAGCATAATATGGCTTGTCCATGGGAATGACTCTGAAGTGACAAATACAAACATGAGAACAAGACAAAGCACCATGCACTGGTGCATATTCATTAGACGACAAAGGGTAAGAATCTTGAAAACAAAGTGGACTGTATGTATGTATGCATATGGCATTTCTATAGCTTGAACCTAGCCAAAAGGCAACAGAACATTGTACATTGTCAAAGACAAGTATTAAGCCATTGAGCAATAGGAGAGGAAGCTGGATTGTGTAGGTCAAATAATGGTGATGTAGGGTTATTTGAAGATGTGTTTTTTCAACCCTTTCCTAAATTGAATCAGTACAGCATTTGGTCAGTCCTGATTAATATGGGGTGTTGTTCCAGAACATGGGTGCATAAATTGAAAAGGTCTGCTGTCTTGTGTCTTTTTCTTTTATACACTTCTTAGTCTGTAATCTGATGGTGTCATTGCCCATTGGGGTGTGCTGAGAACCACCAGAGATGGACAGCTTGTCTGCAAGAGAAGTGAGAGTGTTGGTCATGATTGCTTTGTAAGTTGAAGATGGTGCAGGTTGGCAAGGAGAGCCAACTGACTTCCATTGGGACAGGGGTGATGTGATATATATTCTTCGAGCCCTGGATGAGTTTTGCTGCGGTATGTAGGATTTCACAAAGTGGTATCAGTGTAGAGTCTGTGAGGCCACAGGGCAGGGCATTACTAGCCAGCTGTGAGAGTACAAGGGCCTGAACAGCAGTTCTGAAGTTGCTTTCTGGAAGAAATGGTTGACTTTAGTTGACGTGAGTGCTGGTACCAGGCTGTCTTTGGTTTTTTTTTGCAATGTGTTCTTTGGGGGTGAAGTTGGTGTCCAGGGTGATTGAGTTTGCATACGACTTGTAGGGGACATTAGAGACTGCACCTGTGCCCAATACATGCCTTTTGACATCAGGTAGGAGCACTCTAAACTAGTGCATAGTGAGCACTGTGTTTAAATACATTCTGCTTGCCAAGCGCTGCACTGCTCCTCGTGTTTGTAGGGGAGAACTTGTGTTGTGGAGGAAGTGCTCTGCCTCTCCCTGGCAACCACTGCGTGTGCCCATGCCCCATCGTTTTGGAAGCAACAGTGAAGGAAACCCTGGCTCAGAGTTTCTGCATTGACTAGCAATGCCGACATCGCCGCAGAAGGCTGAGAAGAAAGAATCCTGAAGCAAGGAGTCTCCTGTGTTACCGGGCAACAATCCCTGAAGTGCAAGCTCGCCCTGATGTCCCAGAGCGGGCAGCAAACAACCACACCTCGCTGGGAGGCACCGCCTTGGCCCTACCCGTATCCCCACAGTCCAGAAAGCTGCCAAGGTCCAGCAGCACCCAGGAAGAGGAAACAACGGCAGCGGCCCCGGCCAGCACAAGAACCATTGCCCATGTACCCATTTTGATTGACAGTGACAAGCAAGAAGATCTCAAAATATTCCTGTTAGAACTAATGCCTTTCACGCTGTATCACAGCTATTTCACATGGAATGAAAGATATTACACCCAATTATCAGGAACGTCCATGGGAAATTGCGCAGCTCCTGCGTATGTGAATCTTTTTATGCACCGGTTCGCAGTGGACCATATCTTATCCAAGAATACTTGGCAGGACAATCTGATTACCTTTTACAGGTATATAGACGACATTTTTCTAATTTGGGAAGGAGCACAAATCGCCCTAGTGCAGGCTATAAGTCAGATGAATACAATCGATGAACGATTTCAATTCACATACAACATTAGCACGGAAAGAAGTTCCTTTTTAGATGTCGATATTATGCTACAAGACCAAAATTGATTACCTCAGTGTTCACTAAGTCTACAGACCGAAATAACTTTTTGCATTTTTCCAGTTTTCACCAAAAAAAGTCAGAAAAAACATCTCCCTTACTCGCAATTGTTTAGAGTGAAACACATTTCTTCTTCTGAGGAAATATATAGTGACAATAGCAAAAAGTTTATACTCAAATTCAAACAAAGAGCATACCCAGAGCCTATCCCACAGGAATCAGTGAACAGAGTCAAACTGAAAGAAAGGGTACACTTATTCAAACCTAAAATCCAAAGCGTCACAAAGGAGGAGAGAATGGTGTTTGTGTCAAAATTCTCCACACAAAGCACTAAAATAAAACAAGTTATTCATAAGTACTGGCCATTACTCCAAGCAGAAACGGATTTTAGGGGAATATTTCAACAATTTCCCATTTTTGCTTACCAACGCACTAACAATTTGAAGCAATTACTTAACAAGAGCACTATCATATTCGATCAAAAGCATACAGGCACTGTTCCGTGCCATAATTGTGGAAATTGCAATAACATTATAAGAGGCACTACAATCAAACTCAAGGTACTCCAATCAAGTTGAGAGTGACAGCAACCTGCGACACCAATAATGTTGTTTACTTTTTGAAGTGTCCGTGTAGACTACCTTATGTAGGAAAGACTGAACGCAAAATTAAAGCATGCTTTACTGAACACAAAAGCAACATACAAACGAGAAACCAAAAATCAACAGTAGCAGTGCACTTTTCCAACATGAATCACAACATCAGCCAACTTAGATATATGGTGTTAGAACATATGAAAGAGAAGGAAGGAAGAGACTATAAGAAATTTCTCCTACAGCGTGAAACCTATTGGATTAACAAACTTAATTCCATGCACCCGAAGGGGTAGAATGAACGTTTAGAATTCAGCTGCTTTTTATAAATGACTACACTGTACAGAGGTTTTGTTTATTATGATAAGCATCATTTTGAATGTAATTTTAACTGAATTTTTTCCAGCTTGCCCACTATATACTTATATGGATCCTATGCTTTGTTTTCTCACCACCCTACGTTTGGAGGCGGGTCTCGTCCCTTTCTCCTTATTCCCTTGGTCACTTGCACGACGTTACAGTATTTCTCCCATTTTATTTTTTGGTATTGGACACTTTGATTAGCCCTGATTTGTTAGGTATTTACCACAAACTCTTTGACATAAAGTCAGCCTGTAGCAGCGGACTTTTATCTTTTTTCGGTACACTTCTTGTAATATTCTTGCGGACTTGGTTCCACTACGAATGGTGACACACGCTTTTCATTGTCATGGCAACGGTAGTCTGTCACGCGTGGTTCACTTCCTGGGATTCACTATATCTACTTCCGGGGAACCAGTGCTCTCCATATGGAAGCTTTTTGAAAGGGAAAACGGCGGCTTTCACCGTGAGTTCACAGGTATGTGGCGTAAGGGTGTCCTCCACGGGACTATTAGTTTGTAATCTTAGACTCTCTCATCGCGTTCGAACTGTAGATTTGACGTTGATTTACTATTTGTCACGTTGGTTTTCATTTTCTGTCACATTGAATACCGGCACGTAACGGCGGGCGTTCACACTGTGGTTGGCTTTTTTCTTTTAAATTCACCACAATCGTCTTTCTTCGTGCACAAAATCACCAGTGGTCCTTAGGTATTTAGATTCATATATGATTTAACACAGGGCACCATCACCATTACTATGTTTACTTTGTGCACGACCCCATGTTATTATTAGTTTAGCTAGGGCAGGTATTCGTCAGCTCTTGGATTAAAAAGTATGTATTGTTTTCCCTGTAGGAATTACCCCCTGATGAAGGCCAGAGCCCGAAATACATTGGGGTTCCTGGAGTTTCTGTGAATTAAGATGATTACAACTATACTCCATGCACATATGAGATGTATGATATGAAGAATGAATTTGAATGGAATAATTCTACCAACATATATGATGAATAAATCATTTAGAAAATTATCAAGTGGATTACAATTTTGTTGAAGCGACAGGTTCGCAAGGAGTGCTATTTGAGTACCTCCTCCCCTTGCTGGAAGACGCCTCGCAGCATGTACCCAGTGGCCTAGCACCTCCAAGTGAAGATTCAGGTGTGTGGGCAAGCGGGGATGCTTCTCATGTGAAGGAGGCAGCTTCACCTCTGCTCCCACACACCATTTGTTCTTTCTGCTGCATTAATTTCAGCAGCTGCACCACATGTCTGTGGGCAGCTGCCTTGGCCAATTTCCCAGGTGGGGGGACCAAGTGAGTCTCTCAGTTGACAGGGGAAGGGTGTGTGCCTTTACCCCTCCATTGGGTGCACATACCTGGGGCATTTGCTTGACTGTGCTGACCGGGTGAATCCTTGATGGAGGTCCCCAGTGGCTATGCTAAGAATTGCTGTATCTTTGCTAAGAGGCATGCAGGTGCTGCTATGACCTGCACCTGGTGCCCAATTACTGTAGGGCTTGGGATAGGAGCCCAGGAGCGCTGGGTCCAGGGTTAACAAGAGTAATAGGTGATGATTCGTTTGTTTTCTTTTCTCCTCTAACTTAACTGCTGCATTTCATGCCCTGATATGGTGATAAATGTCTTTATGATCCTTGTAAAGACAGGATAGCGAGTATCATTTTCAGGATCTGCCTGTTATGTACAGTGGTGTTGTTTTATGACATGTGCAGTATTTACTTTAGTTCATTAACTGTGATGATTATGACAATTTCCTAGTTGGCAAAGTGATTTATGATTTATGTGATTGTGGTATATGTGTTTCTACACAATAGAAGAGATATTTTTATGTAACATGGTGTGTAGTCTCTCTTGTGGTGTATTTGTTCTGTCACTGGTGTGTGTGTTGCACAAATGCTTTACACTGCCTATGGGATAAGCCTGACTGCTCTGCCAGGCTACAAAGGGGGTGAGCAGGGGTTGTCTTGTGTGTATAACTACCTTACCCTGACCAGAGTGGTGGGTTCTGCTTGGCTTAGGAGTATACCCTAGCCAACCATAAACCCCATTTCTAACACTTAGGGGCCGATTACGATGTCGGGCGGAAAGACTCCTCCCAACAGTCGGATTCTGTTCGAACTTGCCGGAGCCCTTCCGATCGACTCAGTCGGTTTACAATCAACTTGACGGATTATGACGCTCACGGTCGGAAGGTAAACTGCGTAATCATTCCGAATCAGTTCCGACCGGCTCTTGGAAGATTCGTGTCAGACGGAACTGCATCGTACACCCCAATGGTCAGCGTTTCCGAACTCGAGATTACGATGTTGATTTCTAAAAGCCTTTCCGAGTTGGCTTGTCCTGCACGAAAAAGCTGTCGGAAAGTGAGTTTTCGGGCCCCTGGCAGGGCCCCCTTCATCCTACGGCCTCCGTTGGGGGCTGAGGAGGCACCTAAGAGACCCCCCTGTAAAACGTTGAACTGTGTGGCAGGCACCGTGGGGTGCCCGTGACAAGGTGCAGAGTTTTACACACACACCCCATTTCCCCATAGGAGCCTGTGTTACGGCCAGTTATTGGATGGAACACAAGCTCCCATAGGAAACAATGTGAATCCGACCGAACAGTGTTCGGTCTTATCGTAATCGGGCAGGCGGAACCACCGACGCCAGTCGGTCGGTCCCGATTCGGAATCGGTGTAGGGCGGAAGTTTCCGCCTGACATCGTAATCAGCACCATAGTGTTGCACAGTGAGTAGAAATATTGCATGTCTGCAGTGATGTGTTTACCTGCAGCTCCATGTATTCTCTAGTACTGTATGATTGTGGAAGCCGGCTTATAGTTTATAATTTGATACCAAATATCTACTTTAAAGGCCTGTAGAATGTTGACACAAAAGAATTCATTAAATGTTTCTGAAACTGCTGAAAGTAAAGCTGCTCTCATAATGCAAGGCTTGCTCAAGAACCACATTCAGACAGTATATGATGCTAGCTTTGCCACAAGCGCTTGGGCATACCATATGTGGAAGTGGCACAGTCTACATGCACTTTACTAGAACAGATGTTTCAAGTCACTTCTGTAGAAATTACTGTAACAGGTACATTGCATTAGCTTGGGCAGTCCCAAAATGTCACAAACAAAGATCATGTGGGTAGTAACAAGTCTCACCACCTCACGCAGTGTTGCCCTCTTCTGGGCCTATTATTCTATACGTGTGTAACTTGAAGCATTTGATGGGCAGAAGCCGCCCCTTTTAGCTTAATTCCTTAAGAAGTTTCATAATCCTGCACTTTTACTGAATATATTTGCATAGATAATGACGATTTTCCTCTTGTGGTGTTCACCAATAAAAAGCTTTGAAAGACTCCTAATTGTTGGACATTCAGACATTTTGTTGTTTGTTCCCGTGCTGCACAAACTATTGTATTGTATCTTGTCATGTATTAAATTCTATTCATCTTATGTGGTGACAGAGTTGATATTATTTATTTATGGCTTTGTTTTAGGCTTCTACATGATATTGTTCACACCAAAAACATTCTTTCACACATGAACTCCAAGGGAGGAAAGCAAACAAAAGTAATATGTGTCATTAGGAAAGCTTTAATAAATAGTAAACAAAGAGGAACAAAAGCAGTTCTTTCTCTGTGGATAAATGCGTAAAGGATCATTTAGGGTTTTATGGAGCAGAAGAACTGCTGGTAATCAGTGGTTACCCAGTTCTGTCATGTCTCTGGTCCCCCTCACAGGCTCTCCCTCTCTGTAAAGTCTGCAATCTACTGGGCAAACTGCAAGGTTTGTTTCAGTGGAGGTTTAGCCTGTTCCACCACAAGAAAGTCATGACCTGGCTGCCCATCCGACCCAGGTCATAATGATGGACGCACACACATTAGGTTTTTGTTTTTCATCTGAGTTGCCTAATTAGTCTGCATTGGAGTATCAGTATAGATGACAGCAGCACTCTATTTTCAAAGTGGATCATAATGTGGTTTATAAATGTCACTTGAACCCTACGATGACAATATAGGACCATAAGGTATGTTACTTGCTACATATTTTCTATGCTACATGACTTATTAATTTATTTTAGTACTCTTTAGAAAGAGTTAGAGAAATTGTGCATCATCGTTTACTATTCATTACTTGTCTGAGACTGCATATATGTCTGTTCATGTTTCTGGGAAATGTGTGTTTTTTTTTACAGAAAATCTGTTTTATGCAACAATGTGTATTATTTTGAGTCATATTTTAAATACAAAGCATATGGTAAGAAAATTACAAAACAGGCATTTAACAAAATGTTTTTTTGTAGTACATTAACACTATATCAATGTTTAAAAAGACTGATAGAGAAAGAAAATAACGTACAATGTGGAACAGTTTAACTTTTTGCTGACATGGTTCTGTGTTTACAATGTTTATTTCCACACACTGGGGAGGATTCATTGGTATATGCTTGCATCAAGGATGGGACTGCAAAGCTCCGAAGAGCTATAATGATAGTGAAATACGTGTCAGGGGTTGCTTTTATTCATTCCAGGTTTGCTTGGATGGTATTTTACCAATCAAAAGCTCTAATACTTTGCCTGGAGTGGTAAAAGACTTTTGTCATTTTAGAGCTCTGCGTGGATGGCACTATGGCAATCCTATGCTTAAAGACTTAGCTGAAGAAATGGCAAAATATTATGTCCATTTCTTGCTCAGCATGATTGGCACTGTGCTAATCCTATGCTTAAAAATGTGGCTGGAAAAACAGACATTTGAGGTGAGCAGATTGAGTGTCACTGGTGTTGTAGGGTGCTCTATACAAGATCTGCTCTCCACCTAAATTTGGGAAGTACCCAGAGATATTTGCTTCTGTTTTGCATGATTTATGGAGCACACTAAGCCTGAAAGGGTATTGTTTTGACTTATACTGGGTGTTCCATTATATCAGGACAAAGATAACACTCCTATTAAATTTAATTGGGTGTCTCTTAGCTATTTTTAAAGCCAAAAATTCCCATTACACCAGTCTACTCCTAGAGCACCTCCACCCTACACCACACATCAGCATCTTTTGCTCAAAAGACCTCCAGCAAAGAGCTCCCTTCAGGGGTCCATTGGGCATTGCAGCTCCGGTCCAATGAGGAGCTGCCCGATGATGAAGCATGACACCCACATGGATGTGTGAGGGCTCTTGCATCTGAGCAATCAGATACCCAATCTACTGAAAGGCCTTAGACTGGATATGCTCCTTCCTATCAGGCAGAACACAGAGAATAAGACTCCAGCCCTTCCTCTCAGAACCAACTCACCATGAACCGTCAGATCAAATCCGTATCCTCCACATGCTTCAACACCCTCCTCATGCTTCGCAAGATGTTCAAGTGGATCCCCACCCCCGCCGACTCCAGGAAAACAGTCATCCTCACACTCATCACCAGAAGACTGGACTACGCCAATGCCCTCTATGCCAGAATCAACAAAAGCCTCCTCGGCAAACTCGCAGCCAGACTTATCCTCGATATCCCTCGACACAACCACATCACCCAACACCTCCGCGACCTCCACTGGCTCACCGTCGAAAAAATAATAACTTTAAAGCTGCTCAGACATGCCTACAAAGCCCTCTACAACACAGGACCCCAATACCTCAACAACAGAATCTCCTTCCACGCCCCCAAGAGAAACCTCTGCTCAGCCGACCTCGCCCTAGCCACCTTCCCTCACTTCTACAGGACCAGAGCTGGTGGAAGATCCTTCTCCTACCTCGCAGACAAGACCTGGAACAAACTCCCCCTTCACCTCCGACGGAGCCCGACACTGCAATAATTCAGATTGGACCTCAAGACCTGGCTCTTCGATTGACCCTAACGGAGCTGCCCACTCACCCCACTCCCCAACGCCTTGAGACCCTCGCAAGTGTGTAGTGCGCTCTACAAAAACCCCTAATTGATTGATTGGTTTTCACAGTTTCCCTGGCCTAGATCCTTCCTTCCTTCACCCCCCCAGGAACTTCATACCTTTTGTATTACATAACTATAGATCATACTACCTGCACACTTCATACTGTGGTTAGAATTTTACAGAAAGCCCTTCTTCTGAAGCAAAACAAGTACGCGTATATAGGTTAGTACCTGGTGCACACACTCTTCCTTGTAAAGTATAAATCATCATGGTGACACGCTTTTCTCTAATAACTCAAGGCTGCAAACAAAAGTTAGTATCTACAATGCAGAATCTGTCTTCTGTTGTAAACCTTTTCTGCAGAACCAAAAAAGTTGTGTAAATCATAATGGATACAAGTCAACTGTTACCTGCATACAGAGTTACTCTTGAAGGAAAATATTTATAATGTGTTTAACCCCTTCAGTGCCCGCCCCTTTCCCCGCCCTGTGCCGGCCGTTTCATTAGCGGGCGGGGTTTGTGACGAGCTGGTCTCGTCATGGGCACAGCGCAACCGCGGCCCATGACGAGACCAGCTCGTCACGGGCATTGAAGAGGTTAATACATCTACACAGCTATGGTGAATTAGGAGCATACATGTTTTGTAAACACTTACAGCCATTTGGTGCACCCAAGCAATACCAAATTACATAGAATTACTATGCTAGTTACTCGCCACTATGTAAATTGTAAAACAAATGCGCACTCATTGGATGATGTCATCAGTAATGTAATTTAAGCTGTTATCACAGATGTCATAAATGATGTCATAGAACATGTCATGAGTGATGTCATGTTTGAGGTCATAAGCAGTGAATGGAAGGGGTGCAAGTTATAGTTAGCGCTGCTAACTATAACTGGTGAATTACTGTGTTTTTTTAGTTCACAACGTTAAAGTTCACACTGACAAATCTACCCAACTATACCGTTACTTTAACCTTTGTTTTTTTCAATGAATTTCTAAGGCTTAAAGCAGATCTTTTTATCACACCTAACTATGCCGTAACTTTAAACTTTGGCCTTTTCATGAATTTCTAGGTTTTTTCTAATGTAAAGTAATACTTAATTACCATACATAAATGCAACCCCCGATGCAGATGCATAGTAGTGTGTGGGGAAGTACTGCCCTTTCCTGTTAGACCTCTCGCTCAGATGACCCGTGTGCATATTAGGGTGTGTAATTGGACTGGCCTCTCCTGTCAGAGCTCTCTCTCTCAGATGACAGATGTGCATAGTACAGTGTGGGGAGGGACTGCCCTCTCAATTTAGACCTCTCTCTCAGGTGAGGGGTGTGTGTGGCAGGTGTGTGGCGGGAGTAGCCTCTCTGCTAAGACCTCTCTCTGTAATGATAGGTGTGCATATTATGGTGTGGGGAGGGACTGCCCTCTCCATTTAGACCTCTCTCTTAGGTGACTTGTGTGTGTAGTAGGTATGTGGAGGGAGTAGCCTCTCTGCTAAGACCTCTCTCAGTAATGATAGGTGGGCATATTATGGTGTGGGAAAGGACTGCCCTCTCCTTTTAGGATGCTCTCTGTAATGATAGGTGTGCTTAGTAGGATGTGGTGAGGGACTGCTTTCTCCTTTTAGACCTCTATCTCAGATGACAGGTCTGCGCAGTAGGGTTTGTGGAGGGACTGCTCTCTCTGCTGAGACCTCTCTCTGTAGTGATAGGTGTGCATAGCAGGGTGTTGGCAGGGAATGCCCCTTCATTTTAGAATTCTATCTCAGAAGACAGGTGTGAATAGTAGGGTTTGTGGAGGGACTGGCCTCTCTGCTGAGACCTCTCTCTGTAATAATAGGAGTGCATATTATAGTGTATATATATATACAGGAACCAACAAGAGAGGCATGAGGGGCAAAGCCAAGCAATGGAATTAGTAACACCAGGCAATGACAACACTGTCATCAACTTATCCGAAATGGAATTAACAACTGCGGAAATACAACTTCTTTAGTTAGGTCTCTCTTTTTGTCCCAAAAACAGGTTTAAATATGTACAAACACGCATTATTATCGCCAAATTTATATGAAAACTTAATTTGCTGAAGCATTTTAAACTAAACAAGGCTACAGAAACTGCTTCCACTATCATGGCTTCCCACCAACCAAGTACTTCTCTCCAAGTAGTTGACATCACTACTCTAAGAACGATGCATGCCCTGGTCCATGACACTAATGAATCCACAAATACCACTCAGGAGGATTTAGGCGAGATGGGTATTCAGAGCAATTGTGCAGTAAGCTGCCCATTTCGCCCTCCCTCCACGTTTGTTCCCCTTATGCCTAAAGATTCTATAGACACATTTAATGACTGTGTAACTGAAGAACTTAAAAAATTAAACCTGGAAGTGTTGCGCAAGACCAACAAAAGAAAATATTCTGAAATTCAAAATTCCAAACTGATGCGCAAGCTCAAGGAAAATGGCAATATAATCGTTAATGAAGCAGATAAAGGTTGGAATATAGTGTTGTGGCCGAAGGAATTGTACATGCAAGAAGCTGAACGCCACCTAACAGACATCGCGTGTTGTAAAAAAGCAACACATCAGGATATGATACACACTAAAGAACTGGTGTTTAAAAATCTTGGTCAATGGAAACGAGAAGGATTACTCAGTAAAAATGAATACAACTTCCTCAAGAATAAACATCCAATCACGCCAGTCTTGTATCTAATTCCGAAGGTTCATAAGAATGTCAGCCCAGTGCCTGGATGTCCTATTATTTCTGCCCGGAAAAGTTTACTGGAAGCCATGTCCAAATATGTTGACTTTTATTTGCATGAGCATGCAGAGAACCTTCCTTCTTTCATTAAAGATACAGGACATTTTTTTTACCAAATTACAGGCAGTGATCTGGAAACAGGAATATTTACTGACTGTCATGGATATCTGCTCTCTATATACGAGCATCAAACATGTTGATGGATTGGAAGCTATAAAATATTATTTAGCTACTAGAAATATACAATTCTTCCAACATAATGCCATGTTAATCAAAATGATTGAATTGTGTTTGCTGAATAACTATTTTACTTTGAACAAAGAGGTGTTTCATCAGCTGCGCGTGGTGGCCATGGGGGCATGCTTTTCTCCCACCTACGCATGCCTGCATGTGGGTTGGTGGGAGGAGCATGTCCTCAGGCATACCCACAAACAGGTGTATGACACACATGTACTTAATTGGTGGCGTTTTATTGATGACGTGTGTGTTATCTGGAAGGGATCTTTGGAGGCAGCCCAAAGTTTTGTTAGTACTATTAACAATAATGACCTGAATTTAGAATTTACTGCAACCAGAGAGTCCAGTTTCTTGATGTGGAAATCTATGTTGATAATAATACCTTACAGACCAAACTGCATAGAAAGGTAACAGCGGGAAATTCTATTTTACATGCCAGCAGCTCCCACCCTAAACATCTAATAAAAAGCATACCATATGAAGAATTCTTAAGAATTAAGAGAATCTGCAGTTTAGACACGGATCTCACACAGTGTCAGGCTGAAGCAGTAAAGAGATTCTTGGTAAGGGGCTATGAAATGAAAGACTTGAACACCGCATTATCAAAGGCCAACAGGACTGATATCACAGTTAATACTGACACTAGAACTACCCCCATTAATACTGAGGCAACCAAGAACCAACACACAAGTAGTGACTCAATAAGGCTTTTAACAACCTTCAGTCACCAAGAAAAACAACTAAGAAAAATAATATACAACAACTCGCATATTGTTAAAACTGATATGACACCATCACAAATTTTGCTGAATTGCCCTCGATAACATTTAGATGGGCACCTTCAAGGAGGGATGGATTAGTCAAAACCAGCCCTGAGGTTACTGCACCTAACAATTGGTTATCGAATAGGACAGGTATTTATAAATGCAGTTCGTGCAGAGTGTGCAAATTTGGGTTCAATAAACAAGCATATACCGATGCATTTGAACATACACCCATTAAAATCAAGGGAATGTTCACTTGCAGAACGGAATTTTCGGTATATATTCTTGAATGTTCCTGCCACCTACAATATATGGGTAGCACAAAGCTGGAGGTGTTAATCGGATCCTTCAGCACCTTCGTGCAATAGTCAATTCAGACCCCAGCTACTCAGTTGCCCGGCATTTCAAGTTAGTGTGCGATAATAACCTGAATGACCTGAGCTAATTGATGCAGTGCCGAGGTTATCAAGGGGAGGAAATAGAGAAAGAAAATTACGTCAGTTAGAAACCCAGTATATTTTATCACTTGACACTAAGATGCCAAAAGGATTGAATACGGGTGAAGACATGCATAATTTTCAATAATGTGTCTTTAACATGAACTTCCCAAACTGGCTCCAAATGTGATTCTATCGGTTCAATAATTGTGGTGGACTTGTGTATATATTAGTTTTTTATCCGATTATTGTGACCTTGTTTTTACCCAATTATTTTACCTTGTTTTACCTGATAATTTCTGGTTTTACATGGTTTTTACTGGGTTAATGCTTGGTTTTTAGTTAGTCTTATTGAACTATTTATACTCCCTCATTTATCATTATCTTCGTACTGTATTTCTGTGTATTGAATAGTTGCACGATCCAGAAAAATGGTTATGTTATTATGTGTTACATACTGCTCAATTTTCTGATAACTGCACATATCCCTGGGCCTTTTTGCATAAATCTTCTTTACCCCAGATTATGAAGTATCAATATAGGTCATCATTATCTGATGTCTAAGATGCACTCCCAGGCATCTATAAAATGTATTTCCACTTGCACTTTAATAACATGAAATATATGTAAGATTTAGCCTGCTTTTACCTGATCAGACATTCAGTTTTTTAGCTATGATGTTTTTAATAGCTATTTTAACTAATGACGAAAAGCACTTTTTTGTGCTAGCACTTAATTTATTTATTAGCACTTGCATTCCTCCGGTGAATTTAGCTAAACAAAAATATGGAATAACTGTACCAGATTGGATCGTTTTTTCCCCTCAGATGTCTGTATGTTACTGATTAACTACTTCATTCAGCCAATTGGCTACAGTCTATGACACAGGATTGTTCCGTGTTTATTTTCAGGCAGTTATTTATTTGTAAACATATACACTGACATTTGTAAAAGAAGATGTTTGTTAAGTATTTTGTTTAGCTTCATCATGTCAGGGGGAGTGGTTTTACAATCATCACGTCACTATATATTGTGTCATTTGCTCAAGCACATCACGGATCAAGAACGGGGAGACCCGGTCGAAACGCGCCATGCTTTGTAACTAAGCGCAATAAAGCACCTTGAACTCAGCTCGAAGTAGTCTGTACCTGATTTCCTTGGATTGGATTGATTGTCAGGAGGTTGTTTATATATATATATATATATATATATATAACCTACTGGCGGTCGCCAGTAGGTAGTTATAGTTAGGACCTAGTTACCATAGGAAAATGGCAACATTCTATTCCCAATAACTCTGGCGCCGATTGACGAATCTTCGCTACATTTTCAAAACTAATTATTTGTATATTGAAAGTTTGGGGTGATTCATGAAGGGGGGGGGCGAGAAAAAAGGGGGGTCCCAAAACATGTTTTTTCAATGTTAATTTCCATGGGAAACTTTAGACAAGGCTACAGGTCGAACGGGTGAACAAAATGCCCCCAAATTTGTAAGGGAGAAGGGTCTTGGTCTAGAAAGCACGCTTTTGTTTATTTGGTGTAAATCCGTTCAGTCGTTTTTGAGAACTATCGAAATTTACAGATATCAATATTTGGGAATTCTGCCATCTGATTGACTGAGGCGTTACGAGAACGAGCATGCTGGGGATTGGCTGCGAGCGGTTGCAACTTGGAAGTGTTGGCCGCCATTTTGTGATTCCGTTGAAGCGAGTAAGGGGAAAAAAGGGAGAAAAAAGTGGGAAAGGGGAGGGTAGGAGTGCTGTGAGGTTTGTAGGGTGGGTAGGGTGTGCTATAGAGGGAGTGTGAAGCGAATTATTTATCCCTACCTGTGTGAAAGTGCTGTTTTTCCCACTGTGAGATGGTGCTGAGGAGAGGTGCCGGTACACTCTGGGATGAAACTGTGGGTATAAACTGTGAGCTGAGTGCTGTAAAGTAAAGAGCTCTGGGCGCTGTAGCATAGTGGGCGCTGTAGCATATCTGTGCAGGTGGTGTTAGTATGCGTTTAGAGTATAGCGGGAGTGGGAAGCAAAGTACTTAGTGGTATCGATATGAAGACTCGGGGATGAAACTGTGAGTGTAAGTCGTGAGTTTATTGCTGTGAAGTGATGTGCTGTGGGCGCTGTAGGATACTGGCCGCTGTAGCATACCTGTGTAAGTAGTGTTAGTGTGCGTTTATTCTATACAGGGAGTGTGAAACAAACTACTCATCCCTATTGGTCTGAAGAGTTGAATGTAGTGTTTTAGGAAGCAGGAATAAAGGAATAATCGTGAAAAATATAATGCAGAATGTTGCAATGCCAGAGAAGGAAAATGGTAAAATGAGTTTTGTCTAAGAAAGTGGTTGTGTGTAATAAAGGGATGGAGTTTGAAAATTATATAGAAAGTGTCTTTATTTAAGTGCCATAATTGGACCCACTGGTGCAAGAGCTAGGGTATCCAGCTGATGCAAAGTTGAACCACTTCTGCTGTATTCAAACGTAAGCTCCGGCATCGGTGAATTTTATATTACATGTTACAGTTGCATGTGAAATAAACAATAGCTATTACACTTGAATGACTCTACATTCTATAAAGAAAATAAAGGCAGGATACGATTACCACATGTATCGTTTAAGAAAAGAAAGAAATTGCAAAATGTAGTCATCAAACTTTTTATGTACATTGGCAGTGCTTTTTTGTAACAGAAAATTAAGAACAGTAGAATAGTTAGCAATCTGTTGTACAGTAGATTCAATGTGGTACGTGTCAGAATTGGTACTAGCTCTACCCACATTGGAACTTTGAGGATGATTACAAACATTTTGCTTCTGAGAAACACATTCGGTACCTTTGTAGTCAAACCGTACATTATTGTCTTCAGCTGTTTCAAAAAAACATTCTTGTGTAGAGAGCTAAGGCATCGAGCTTAGACAAACTCCAATTGCTTCTGCTGAAGTCAAATTGAAGCTCCTGCATCGGTGAATTGCACATTATATGTTACAGTTCTATGTGACCTACAGAATAGTTATTAGACATGAATAAATACATTGTATAATGAAAATAAAGGTAGTTTACGATTACCACACTGTGCCAACCAGTTCCTAAACAAAGTTGTCTTTTTACATTTTTATCGGGAGGCTCTGAGCAGAGGCTGACTTTGAGTAAAATTGTGTGAAAGGGCTTTGTGAATAATAGGCAGGCAGAGAGGTGTGTGCACAAAGAATAGACGTGGTTTCTAAATGGGTGTTGGGTTTAGGTTAATTTGGAAGTAAATAGTGTATTTGCATAGGCCATACGTCACCGATTTTTGGTTAGACTGGAGACGTAAGGGGTAATAATGAGGATAGAGTTCAAATGTCAGAGTATACTTAGAAAGTTATTATATCAAAGTAGTAGGATTGAATTGTATTATAAAACATTTAAAGGAAAAAGTAAAAAAAGATGGAAAAAAATCCATTCAAGAATAATGTGAGTTTCTTACAAGTCTTGGAGATTCCAGTCCAGAAGTTCTTCAGCTGCTTGAGATGCGTAATGTTCCAAGAGGCTATTGTTGCCATCGTGTGAGAAAAGCGAAGCGCTCCAATTCATATCCTCGAAGGGACAGTAATGTTCCTCGAATGTTGGAGCGGTAATTTGAATAGGCAGGCAATCTGCGATGTTGTGAAAGGTCGCACGTTGCAGGAGATCTTTCACGGCTGCGCAGAAATCCCATTGCGCTGTGATTCCTTTTTGCATTGCATTCGCCATTGCTCCGCTGCCAGAACAATCACGTTCATGGTTTTCAAGATACTCCATTACCTGCTGGATATCTGGAGCGATTGTTGAGATGTTGGCAAGGCATACATCCATTCGCCAGTCGAATGGGCAAGTTTTGCAATCAAACGATGGTTGTGCGCATATTGCATAAGTGTAGATAAATGTTATGTTGTAGCTAGCTCCGATAATAGATAGAGGCAGGTAGCTGAAAAGTTTTTCCGTGTTTTTACAGTATTGATGTAGCTTGGCGTAGAGGAGTATTCTGTCGGACATAGTTGTTACCATAGAGAGCGTAGCCATTTCTAGAAGTAGAATTAGTAGTAGGATGGCCGCAAAGAGGGTGAGAATTATGGGCACTGTTCCTGTTATTCCAGAGATGATCGAAAGAATGTCTGAATGTAGTCTGGTATTAAAAGAAGAACAGTTTGAAAGCGTGTTAGAAGGCTGTAGGAGACCATGTAAAAAAAGTGTGCCAGACCTTGAGTGTGACATGTATTGAAAATTGTCTAACAATTCACAAAGTGTAGTTGGCGGTTCATATTTAAAAGGGAGTGTATTTTATTTGAAGTTCGTGGTATCTGAAGTCGATAAATTTATTTTGCAGAAGTGAGGGAGACTTCTGTTCTGAACAAAGGTGCTTTTAGTTTGGTTTGTTTCTTGAAATGTGTTTTCAAACTAGGAATTGAAGGCCAAGTTGAAGTTTGGGAGTTAGTTTGTGTGGCTGGGAATAGATATTGCCACAGAAAGTTACTGTGTTTGAAACAGTAAGGACATGCGGTATGCTAGCTCATATTCCGCAGGAGTGTATGTTATTGAGAAGCAGATAACTGTAGTCAGATAGCTGTGTGAATGTTGGTGTGATTGTGGGAGTTAGTGTCCTTTTAAGAAAGGACGCAAGATTGGTGGCTGTAAGCTTAGAAGCGCCGTGTAGTTGGACATTCTTGGATGAATGACTGCCATTGTGGTCGCACTATTCACCTGTGAGAAAAACTTTTGTTTGCTCTTTAATACAGCGATATGTAAATGGAATAAGCCACTGCTCGAGAATAAACGTGCTACCTTATATAATGACATTCAACATGACAAACAACATGTGCACGTAGCAGACTCAATGACACTACATACTGTGGGAACCGTGGCTAGCCATGTATACAAACTAAACATGGTATGGCACCTCCTCCTCACTATGCAGAATGCAGGGAGAGATGGGAGCAAAGTATGTGCGAAGGTGGCAAGTAATTCTCGATTATAAAAGTATACAATGCAAAGTCTTGAGGGGATGTGCCGGACAGACTTGAGTATGCAGAGCACAGACATGTACATGTCAACATACACTGATGGTCTATTGAGTGAAGTGGACAGTGGACGCAACCATGATAGTACAGTAAGTAGGGAAGATCACGGAATGGTAGTGCGTACATGCCTCCTCCCCCCCCCAAATGTTTAGGGAAGTGGGCTGGCTCACCGTACGCAAGGCTAGCGTAGGGGTATGAATAAAAGGCATGTTTCTTTGGGTGTGGTTCTCTACCGGATTGGCAAATGTGTCTGGCAGGTCTGCGCATCTTACACCGCCACGAGGCTGACGCTGTGAGCGAAGGTGGGTGCGTGAATGATGCTCTCAGCCTGCTGGTACTCAGAAACCATCATGGCCTCTGTGACGCATATATATTCCCCACAGTTCACCTTTCAACACCACTGTATGTGTAAGAGGGCCGACCACGTGCCGGCGGAAGGTCCTGGGCCAAGGTCTGTGAGCTCAGAAGGCTCCTGAGATTAACGCTGGCTACCGCGACACAGGCACACAGAGCCCAGCCTGAGGCCCAGGAACGTGGAGTGCTCTGTATAATAGTAACACAGTAGTCCGACAGGTTCCGACAGGTACCGACAGTGGAACGGTGTTTTGATACCATAGTGGACGATGTTAGAACTGTATCTGAGAGTGGAGATGAAGGTACTCCCTTCGACCAGCTGCAACCAACTCTGGGTCCCAACAGTGGAACGGTGTCTTGATCCCATAATGGATGATGTCCGATAATACCTGCTGCTTGCTTTTCACAGAACTCCCTCCGTTGAGGTGGATTAGACTCTGTGCTTCTGTAGTTAACTGCTGCAAACGATTATTAGGCATGGTTTATTGCAGTTGCTGGAGTACACAGCGGTACAGCATGTTCGAACAGTGAAACGAGGTCTTAATTCTATGATTGAGGATGTCAGAAGTTAAAGTGTGTGATGATTTTTGTGTATAGCTTCTGATGAGGCGCAACCAACTGTAGGTACCAACAGTGGAATGGTGTCTTGATCACAAAATGGACGATGTCCGATATTACCTGTTGCTGGTTTTTCACAGAACTCCGTCTGTTGAGGTGCATCAGATTCTGTGCTTCTGTAGTTAAGTGCACAACAATAAACCTCTAACACCATCAATCAGTTACTCTTTAGGCCTCAGTGGTTACCCCAATTAACCCTTGGCTACCATTTATTTATGGGATTAATCAATATTTCATAAAATGCAAAGAAGAGGTTGCCATCACATACTGTTTAAAAACATATGCCCCCTTCTACTATGAAACAGACACATTTTTGCACATAAATACAAAGACACATGTACACTTGTTACATTACAAACATAACTGAAACATAATTGATTAAACAAAAAACAAAGAAATTGGCCACCAGGTTAGGACAGTGTTGGTGCACATTTCATATTAACAACAATAAACAGTCCTACATTTTAAACGTATAATTGGGACTCTATATTACTTGGTCCTAATTGTTTCTTAACTTGGGTCCTGGAGAGGTCAATACGTTATTGATAAACTCAAATTGCAGAGCAACAACTAATCTGCTCAGATATGCATAGTATGCAAAGATGTCTCCAAATTAGGTAGGTATGAACCTCTCATTATCATAAGCCAACGTGTTTCAACCTCCTATTGTTGGGACCAAAAACACTCTTTCAAGTGAAGGACTTCATCTGGGCGAGATTTTAAGGTGGTAGGACTTTTAGATACCATTTTGTGGTTCACATGTGGGAATACCGTGGTGTTCCTATATCTCTTTGTGTGGCGTAAAGGTTAGATCAGAATTCATCACATCTTGGATTATTTAGGTATTGGTAGCGCAGCTCTTCTTTATTAGGCGCCAAACTCCCGATATGCGGTGCCTCAGTGGTAAAATCGCTGGATCAGTTGAGGCTCCAGGTCAGCGTCACTGATTTCTATCTATATATTGAGCCAGATATACACTGATGCAGTCACTCATACATGGTGTCACTCATCATTACATCAGTATACTATACACTCATACAAGTATATATACATTTACAGAGTGCTACTGATCCATAGAGTTACTCACACATCTATTCAGTCATGCCAAAAATCAATCATACACCCATGTACTCACCTATGCAGATAAACACCTGCCTTATTTACTTAGATACTATCACATACCTACTCTCTTATACAATCACTATACATGTACACATTTGTGTATGTAGACACTCTTTCAATCACTGTCTTCCACGTACCCTGAAAGTTTCGCGGTGATTTGTCAAGCGGGGGCTGAGAAAAAAGGGGGGTACCAAAACGCATTTTCCCCATGCAATTTCCCATAGGACCTGTTGTCGCAGCTACAGCCCGAACTGCTGAACGGAATTACACCAAATTTGGCAAAGAGGTAGTCCTCAGTTAAGACTCGTGCCTTTTGCTTAAATGGTGTAAATCCGTTCAGTAGTTCTTGAGAAAATTACAGTTAAAAGTACATATATATCTATGGCCAAGGAGGATCCGCGGACCCTCCCTGCACCCAGCGCGCACCCTGCCGTGCATGAGCTGAATGCTAATTGGCTGTCAACACTCCAGATCAGGAAGTTTTGGCAGCCATCTTGTGCCTCGGTAGAACCGAGGCACAAGAAACCTAAAACACAAACGCGAAAAACGCGACAAGGGGGCAGGGTAGAAACACCCTGACCCCCTAGGTCTGCTCAGGGGTCCCACAAGGACCCCCAGGGCCCAAAAAATATTTTTTTTAAAAACAAAACGGCAAAATTCGCGCCCCCAGCGTGAATTTCGGCCGAAAATAAAAAGAAATTCAGCGGGGGTCCCGCGCTGAATATTCTATTTTGCCCCCGGGGCCAAATCCCGGGGGCATAATTTAAAAAAAAACTGTGGGGGGTCCCAATCCCCCCCACACTGCCCCGGGGACCGCCACCCCCGGGGCTTCATTATAAATGGGTGGGCTCAAAGGCCCCCCCAAGCGCCGGGGACCGCCACCCCCCGGGGCTTTAATTTAATGTATGCGGACTGCCACCCCCTGGGGCATGTTTGATTAGAGAAAAAAAAGTGTGGAGGGGGCTCGAGCCCCCCCACACGCCCCGGGGACCACCACCTCCCTGGGGCACTACTTATTTAATATAGGGGGTCCGTTACGGACCCCCAAGCCCCGGGGACCACCACCCCCGGGGCTTAAAATTAAGTGGGAGGGGGGCCCCCCTCCTGGAGTCAAAGATGGCCCTGGGGACCGCCACCCCCCAGGGCTGGCTCCTGCAGTGTCCCGGGGTGCCCACCCCCGGGACACTGCTGTTTGCAATGGCAGGGAGGGAGCCTCGTGGCTCCCTCCCTGCCATTGCAAACTACTTTGCTTCATTGAAGCGAGAGCAGGGAAACCTGCTCTCGCTTCAATGAAGCAAAGACGATTGCTTTCCCACATGGGGAGCAGCATGTTAGCTGCTCCCCATGTGGAAAAGCAATACCGGCTCCCGCAGGAAGCGGGGAGCTGGCTGGGACCGTGGTGTTGCAGGGATTCTGCTTATACACAGAACTATGCGTAGAACCCCAGGACCTCAGTGAATTGTGGTGTACCAGAAATTCACCTCAGAACCCAGAACCCAGTATCCGGCTAGCATAAGTGTCCCATTCGTTATCCGAGATTTAGCTCGGCGATCCCAATGAAAAGACAACCCAGAACAAGCGACTCAGTATACTCTCAGGAATGGTGGGAATCGGAAATACCTGTTCGTATATTATTCTCACATCAGTCCACAACAAGAATCAACAGAGACACGGTGAAAATAAAAAGAGTTTATTTTTATAGACCACGTGTCCTAAGATGCAGTACTTTGGCTAATACAAGCAGACAAATGATTAGAATCAAAACCATCAGCATCGTTACAATACCATAGAATATAAAAGGGGTGATCATGTTATAATGACAGTGGATACTACCACCTACCCTTTACTAAGACACTAAGGGCCTCATCAGTCGATCATAATCCGGGTCCGGAGACACCGTGTTGGTTAAGCACAAATCCAGAGGCCATTCAAAGGGACAATCTAGGCAGTGAAAGACAGGTTGCACGCAGGTGAAGTAGGAATACCGGAAGGATAATCCATATGCCAGGCTCAAAGTCGCTAATGGCAGGACGCCATAGTATTCAAGCATCCTGTCACGAAGAAGCTGCAGACGGGACAGGCTGTCGTGTGGCACAGAAAGAGCAGCCATTCCGTAGTATGAAAAGTAAAAGTAGCACACCTGCCACTAGCGCCAGAATCAACGGGACACCTCCAAAGACGCTCGAGAAAATAGAATGAAAAAATGCCGGAATCACACCAAAAATAGTTTGGAAAGAGGTCACGAGGCCTGAGCCCACAAGTTTAAAAAAATGAGCCAGGCCGGTTGTGGACGAGGCATTGAAAATTGTTTGGATCAAAGCTCCAAAATGCAGGGAGAGGTCAGTATTTAAAAGCGCCTGTACCTCAGTGCACGTATTTGCCACGTGAAGGACAAATGTTTCTCGGGAGGAAGTCAACGGCACCTCCTTTTGGGACAATAGAGCCCTTATTCTGCTCATCTTGTTGAACTCTGCTTTCAAGGTCGGAATCGAAGGCCAGATGGAAACATCAGGCCGCCCTTGCGGGGGTGGAAAGAGAACATTATTGCAGCAGACCACTCTCTGCGATACAGTTACTATATAGGGGATTCCCACTAACATCCCGCAGCAAGCTTCATTATTCAAAATCAAATAACTACCGTTTGCAAGCAGCGTGAAAGATGGTGTAATCTCTGGCACCGGGATACCTTTGAGGACGCAGGCCAAATTCGGGGCGTGTATATTACAAGCACCGTGCAACTGAATGTGCCTACATACTGTAGTAAGGACTCCCTTAATACGTACATACATTGTTAAGTTAGCATAACCGCGTTAGAAAGCCATCTTGCTGCTTTTGCACACGAAACTGCATTTACATGTTATTGCTTAAACGAACTGCTGACTCGAGTTTTGCCTCACACGAGAGCAATCTGTTGTTACCATCCCGAGCTCTGCGAAGCGACCTTGGTCTGCACACGATGTGACAAACAGTCTGAGTTGTTAGACAATGCATGTTTTCCACTCTAGGTTGATCGACCCACTATTTAGCCATAACACACGAGCAGCTGCACATACCTGAAAGTTGGTGCTTTTACGGACATCATGTTTATTATTCAGACCGAAGACGAGCCTTCCTGCGAGAAGTCTCCTGATGCTCCTGTGATGTGATTTCACTAAGCTGATCTTTGAGGTATGGGTTCCCCTATTCAAGCCTAAGAGACCTTCTGTTAGACTAATAATAATATTAGCTTCTTAGTAAAGGGAAAGTGGTAGTATCCACTGTCATTATAACATGATCACCCCTTTTATATTCTATGGAATTGTAACTATGTTAATGGTTTTGATTTTAATCATTTGCCTGCTTGTATTAGCCAAAGTACTGCATATTAGGACATTAGGACACGTGGTCTATAAAAATAAACTCTTTTTATTTTCACCGTGTCTCTGTTGATTCTTGTTGTGGACTGATGTGAGAATAATATACGAACAGGTATTTCCGATTCCCACCATTCCTGAGTATGTACTGAGTCGCGTGTTCTGGGTTGTCTTTTCATTGGGACCGCCGAGCTAAATCTCGGATAACGAATGGGACACTTATGCTAGCCGGATACTGGGTTCTGGGTTCTGAGGTGAGTTTCTGGTACACCACAACTCACTGAGGTCCTGGGGTTCTACGCATAGTTCTGTGTATCAGCAGAATCCCCGCAACATGGCGCCCAACTCTTAACTCTTTAGGAGTTAAGCATGTCATAAAGAATCCCGATCTAAAGCAGCAGGGTAAGGCAGAAACGTCTGGTAAGGACGACCGGCCCTTTTTTCCTAAACAAAAATGGCAGGTTAAACAACAGGGGAAGCAGCAGCAGCAGAAACAGGGCTCTCGGCCTGCCTCTCCCGTACAGTCTCGTAGTGAACGCACTTATGATCTGCGCGATCGTGCTGCTATAAAGTCTCCTGATAGATTTCAGGTTTCTGAACAGCGCTCTCCTCGTTCTTCACAGGAAACATCGGCTACACAGTCCGGTGGCGGAGGCGGTGGCAAAGGTCTGGGTGCTCCACAACAGCGTGACCAGCCCCGACAGACTGAGGGTAAAGGCAAGCAGGACGAATTTGCACGACAAAGACCCCCGTTTCAGAAGAAGAAAGTGGCGGCTCTGACGGCAAGGTATGCCTCAGATAGTGCGGACACAGCTTCGGAACCGGACATGGGCGCTGACGCTCCTGGACAGCGCAGCGGAAATTACCATAGTCCGTCAAGCTCTGCGTCCATTTCTGGCGGTGACAGCAACTGATATATCGGTTACTGTGGAGACAGCTGACACCAGAGTGGCTCCCCCTGATAGCCTTTATGAAATAGTCTTATTAATTGAGGGTGACATACAACGTACAATAAAAGGGATTTTTTGGGATAATCTGACCACCACCTATGATATCCTCCTAGCGGAGGCAGATTGGCCCCCAGCTTTCATTTTAGAGGCTCCTAGAGGGGAGGAAGTAATCCTCCCGTCCTTTGCGCACACAGTGCCTAAGGACCAAGCTGAAGTGTATGCTGAGGAGTGGGCGCTTGCGCTTGCGCCGGCGGTGTATCGCACTCAGGTGGGATGGGACAGATTGTCCCCCTGCCATGAGATTCCATTGCGATCTATGCCCCAGCCTCAACCCCAATATCCTATGCGTCGTGAAGCGAGACCACACGTCGCGGCAATCCTTGAACAATTGGAATATCAGGGTGTTATTGAAACATGTGTGTCCCCTATGAATAACCCTTTATTCACTGTAACGAAGCCTGACGGCTCGTACCGTTTAGTTTTGGATTACCGGCACCTAAACTCCCACTGCCGGACCTGCGCGGTACAAAATACACATAGCTCGGCTTTGGTCGACAGTCTCGTGCGTAAAAGATTTAAAACGACACTTGACATTTCCAATGGCTTTTTTAGCCACAACCTGTCCACACTGAGTAGCCAGTGGACAGCGTTCACTTCGGGCGGAAAACAAAAACAGTTGACAAGATTAGCCATGGGTTACAAAAATAGCCCTGGCGTCTTTTCTGCTCGCGTGGTTTCTCTTTTAGAAAGAATAGACCCCGAAGCATACTCATATGTTGACGATATCTATCTTACGGATGATGAGCTGTTGCTGCATCTGTCTTGCGTTGACAATATTATCGTGAGTTTTGCAGACTATGGCTACAAATTCAATTTTGCGAAGTCACACATCGCAGAATATACGGTGTTGTTTTTGGGCTACGAGCTCAACAATGAAGGTAAGGGGTTGGCCCCCCACTTTCTGGAAAAGTGTGCACGCTTGAGTGCTCCTACGACACTGAAGAAATTACAATCTCTGCTGGGTTTTCTGAATTTCGGCCGTACGTATATTCCTGATTATGCCCAGCGTATCAAGCCCCTTTACGCCTTGGTACAGCCTTCATTTTCGAAGTCTAGCTGGCAGCTAGAACACTCTGCTATTTTACAGTCTTTACAGGCTGACCTTCTTGCTTCACAATACTTGCTGACACGTGATAACCGCACTAACCTGGTAATACGAATAGTACCAGGCGCCGTGGGGTTCACGTATTTGACGTTTAATGAGGGCGACACAGTCCCCATTGCGTACAAATCCCACTTGTACACCTCTGCTGAATTACGTTTTTCCACGGTCGAAAAAGTTCTGACTGCGGTGCAGATGGCGATCCTCAAGGAACGCGCACTGTCGCATGGGAAACAGATTCTGGTTGTAACTCCATATCCTGCTTTAGAGGCAGTGACTAAAGCAAGTGCACCCAATTCTAAAGCTTTGCATCCACGGTGGATACAATGGGCTACAACACTGACGTCGCCAGACGTCACTTACATCTTTGATGCCTCATTACAGACTCAAGAGTACTTGCAGTATGAATTCGTTCATCCGGCACCTCTGTCTTTGCGCCCGCTCGAAGAATACCATTGTGTCATATACACTGACGGGTCTGCGCAACCCGCAATTGGATCGAAGCACGCTTATTCAGCGGCTTGCGCAATTGTCGTAGGTACATTCGTAAATGGTGAATTCCAATCTGATGCAGTGCATACGCAGTCATTGGGTGATTGTACCGCGCAATTGGCGGAGCTCCGGGCTCTAGTGCTTGCACTGGAGTTTGCTGATCCCCGAGTCACTACTCTTATAGTGAGTGACTCCTTCTACTGTGTCCAGTCCTACAATGACAATTTACACTTCTGGTCTCAGAATGATTACCGTGACACTAAAGGTAGCACAATTAAGCATAAAATGCTTTGGGTTCGAGTGGCAGACTTTAAAGACCGTCTCCCACTCGTAAGTGTTATACACACTCTTGGTCACCAGCGGCTTGGTGTCCATGCTGTCGGCAACAGCTTAGCTGACGAGGCAGCTAAAACAGCAGTGGCTACATACTTAGTGGCAGCAGTTACAAGATCCAAAAGTAAGATTGATGATGACATCTTGGCAGCTATTGCTGCTACAGAGAAGGGAGGAGATTACCCGAAGGGTTTTCCCTCTCGGTATATTTACCATTTAAGTCCTGATAACGTCCCGTTAGTGAGGATTAACGACGTTGGTGATAGAATAATTCCCAACGCGGACTGCAGACCAGCACTGATCTTGGCTGCACATGAGGGGTTGGCGTCTGCCCACGCCGGTGTGTCCGCTACAATATCTCTGCTACAACAACGTTACTGGTGGTTTGGTTTATATAAACAAGCGCGCGCTTATGTTCTTGATTGTGACATTTGCCAACAGATTAAACCTTCTACTGTTGCGCGCCCACCACAGACACAGCTGTACATCTCTAATAAGCCATTTGGTTGTGTTTATTTAGATCACTGCGGTCCTTTTTCTTCTGATACTGCGTACAAGTACATCTTGGTTGCAGTGGATTCGTGCACACGTTTTCTATGGGTGTGGCCACAAAGGAGTGCTGACTCGCGGACTGTCATCAGGGATTTGCGTGTCTTTGTGGGAACTTTTGCGTGTGGTACCTTCCATTCTGATCAGGGCCCTGCGTTCTCCTCTAAGGCTTACAAGGAGGCTATGAAAAATTTGGGGGTCCTTGTCAAATTTTCGTCTCCCTACCGACCTGAGGGTAATAGTGTGGTGGAGCGAATGAACCGTGACTTAAAGCAATCATTGACAGCACGTGTTTTAGGCACAGGCCGGAACTGGCTAGCCCATTTGTATAACGTTCAACGTGCACTAAATAATCTCCCTAGAAGGTCTCTGGGTGGGCGGACCCCGTACATGATGCTCTTCGGAATCAGAATGTTTGTTCCAGACCTTGATGGTCTAGACATTGCGGCGTCGACCGCACCCTTTGACGTAGATGATCACTGTGCTGTTTTGCAGACTCTACAAGAAGCCAGAGACTCTCTTTCGAAAGAACATTTGCCCTCCACGTCTGAAGCTGAGGTTCAGATTCCGGTAGTCGGCTGGCTACCTCGAGTTGGTGATCTGGTCCGTGAGAAGGTGGAGAACAAGAAGGAGTTCGGCCCCTCTTATCGTGCACCAGTTCCAGTGCTTGGAGTGCAGGGTACAAGAACAGTCATTTTACCTCCACTTCCTGGTCGCAAAGAAAACAGGTACATCTCTATTGACAATGTCAAACTTCAGCGAGTGGCCGATACTTCTTAGTATGACTCCGGCAGTTTCATGCCAGACAATGCAAAGAAATTCAATGATGGTTCCTGCTACTACCACCTTGTCTGATGTTGCAATCGAGATGCATTCAGTTACCGATCCCTTGCTGATGCCACCGGCTGGTGGTTTGTCCGTTGAGACTGAGTATGCTTATCCTACACGTGGACCTTCGCCTGTTTTACAATCTACAGCGCTTGGCCAGTCCCGTTTTTCCTTTGACACTAACTCTTTGCCCTCACCTCCCCCATCAAACATTGCTGTTTTTGTGAGCTGGTTTAAGAAGCATTTTTTGATAGCTCCTTGGACATACATCTGGTTGATGCTTTTTGGTATTTTTTTGTTTATGTCCATTGGATTTGTTGTAGTGTTCTTCCGTTTGGTGGATGGACATTATCTCAAAGAGAGATCGACAATTAGACTTATCAATGGAACTTTGGCCCCCCACTCCTCATCCCACATCATGAAAAGGGACCAGACTTTTGTGAATATTACTGCCTGGCCCGTCATGGATGGAATCGCATGGGATGCTGTTAAATTTCAAATTCATGGGCCTACAGAGGTCATTAATGTGCCTAATGTATTTCGTGTTTCTATGGGTGATGTAGTTAAACAGAACATACGTTCTGATGATTGGGATGTACACGCCATTGAAGCACTGTTTTCAGATTTGAAATATTATGCCGCCTTTGATGCAGAGGATTTGTATGACAATGCGGCTAATTATGCGGAACAGTATTGTTTTCAACATTATGGCAATCACTTCTTGCATAAATCAAATTCGTTTCGAAATTTTGTAAATTTTACCCAGTGGGAACATTGTCCCACCCCCTCGTTTGGCAGTTCACACACATTAGTTGATAAGTTTACTTATTTTACTGATTTCAGTGTTTCAGCCCCGGCTTCCTTTTATTTTAAAGTTAAGCCTGAGTCTGCCTCCAAGGTTAGACTGACACACACCAAATTGCTATATTCTAAGTCCTTTATGGATGAGTTGTCAATCAAAGGTTATGATCTATGGAAGGCTACTATTGATCTTAAGTCGGTTTGGGGTTCCAAACCGTGGCAGGTTCAGGGGACTGAAGCCTTACACCGTGCCTGTCTAGTACCAAATCATATGTTGTTTTTAAATGCAACCATCTTCCAAACCACCTGTTTCGGATTGGCCACTTCTAAAAAACTAAATTCGCCTTCTGTGCCGGATCTGGGTGCTTACCCAAATTGGGATAATCACACAGATCTGTCCCTTCCTGCTTTGCAGTTATTGGTTTCCAATTCGTCCTTCAACATTTCGAAATTTAATAGTGAGGGATGGTTAATTTGGCAAAGCAGTTCTGATACCTGTCAACGTCGTTTTCTAGGACTGAAACCGGGGTATACTCAAGATCGAGTGGACCCCCGGTTTGAGTCGTCACATACAGTAACTACATACTCTGTAGGGAAATTATGTCAGTCCTGGCTGCGACATTCCACCTTGGCATCTGTCAAAGTTCATTTATCAAAGTTACATGACAAAATAGATTTGAATGATTTTGTTAAAGGTCCTGTGGGTGGCAGATCCAAGAGATGGGCGTATGCTATTTACAACGAAGTATGGAAACTGTCGCAAATTGAGGCAGCTTCAAGATTGAGAGCTATTGATCAGGCTAATATGGAAAAAGTATTAGCAGTTATTGATAACAGCATTAACACTCTTTCTTCTCGCATTTATACATTAGATAATATTGTATCTTCAATTGTTGATATTGTGCAGGATGATATGTCTGTGTTGTATCATGGTCAAAACCAGTTGCGTTCTGTTATGCAGTTTGCATGGACATTACAAACATTGAAGGCAGGGAAGGTCCCTTGGGACTATCTGAATACAACATCGTTATTTCTTCCCTTTAACCTTACTGACAAACAGCAGTTCATGTCCATGAAAGATGCTACATATTCCCTGCTCCATATTGAGAAATTGGAGCCGTTACCTTTTTCTGTTGCGGAAGTCGATTCCGCTGTGTGGCTCTTACACGGATTGATAAGTCTACCGTTTGCGCTTTTTAAGTTTACCTCTTGTATGAAACACTATGCTCTGGGTAGATATGAACAGCTGGGTACCGCTTTCATACATGAAGTCTGGTCCCTCCCCTTTACGTATAGATGTACAAGGGACGGTACTGAGGTTTATCTGAAGGGTGAAGAATGTACAACGTCACCTGATCATTCTGTTGTATATCGGCACATTCATTTGCACGGTGCTTGTAATGTACACGCTCCGAATTTGGCCTGCGTCCTCAAAGGTATCCCGGTACCAGTGATTACGCCATCTTTCACGCTGCTTGCAAACGGTAGTTATTTGATTTTAAACAATGAAGCTTGCTGCGGGATGTTAGTAGGGATCCCGTATATAGTAACTGTAACACAGAGGGTTGTCTGCTGCAATAACGTCCTGTTTCCACCCCCGCATGGGAGGCTGGATGCTTCTATCTGGCCTTCAATTCCAACCTTGAAAGCAGAGTTCGACAAAATGAGCAGAATAAGAGCGCTATTGTCCCAAAAGGAGGTACCATTAACTTCCTCCCGGGAAACATTTGTCCTTCACGTAGCAAATACGCGCACCGAGGTCCAGGCGCTTTTGAATACTGACCTCCCCCTGCATTTTGGTGCTTTGATCCAAACAATTTTCAATGCCTCGTCCACGACTGGCCTGGCTCATTTTTTTAAACTTGTGGGCTCGGGCCTCGTGACCTCTTTCCAAACTATTTTTGGTGTGATTCCGGCATTTTTTCATTCTATTTTCTCCAGCGTCTTTGGAGGTGTCCCGTTGATTCTGGCTCTAGTGGCAGGTGTGCTACTTTTACTTTTCATCTTGCGGAATGGCTGCTCTTTCTGTGCCACACGTCAGCCTGTCCCGTCTGCAGCTTCTTCGTGACAGGATGCTTGATTACTATGGTGTCCTGCCGTTGGCGACTTTGAGCCTGGCATATGGATTATCCTTCCGGTATTCCTACTTCACCTGCGTGCAACCTGTCTTCCACTGCCTAGATTGTCCCTTTGAATGGCCTATGGATTTGTGTTTAACCAACATGGCGTCTCCGGATTTTGATCGACTGATGAGGCCCTTAGTGTCTCACGAGTCTGCCTGTTCTGGTGTTCGGATTATGGCCTGCGGTGCGGCACATGGTATCCTGGGTAATTGGGACATCGTGAGAGCGGCATATGACAATACTACAGAATGATCAGGGGTCGTTGTACACTCCTCACCTTTCAGATAAACTTCAGTACCATCCCTAGTACATCTATACGTAAAAGGGAGAGACCAAACCTCATGTATGAAGGCGGTACCCAGCTTTTCATATCTACCCAGAGCATAGTGTTTCATACAGGACGTAAACTTAAAAAGCGCGAACGGGAGAGTGATCAACCCATGTAATAACCACACTGCTGAATCCAATTCCGCCACAGAGAAAGGTAACGGCTCCAATTTTACAATATGTAACAAGGAATATGTAGCATCTTTCATGGACATGAACTGCTGTTTGTCAGTAAGGTTAAAAGGAAGAAATAATGATGTTGTATTCAGATAGTCCCAGGGGACCTTCCCTGCCTTTAACGTTTGTAATGTCCATGCAAACTGCATGACAGAACGCAACTGGTTTTGACCATGATACAATACCGACATATCATCATGTACAATATCAACAATAGAAGAAACAATATTGTCTAATGTATAAATTCGAGAAGAAACAGTGCTAATGCTGTTATCAGTAACTGCTAATACCTTTTCCATATTAGCTTGATCAATAGCTCTCAATCTGGAAGCCGCCTCAATTTGCGACAATTTCCATACTTCGTTGTAAATAGCATACGCCCACCTTTTGGTTCTGCCACCCACAGGACCTTTAACAAAATCATTCAAATCTATTTTGTCATGTAATTTTGATAAATTAACTTTGACAGATGCCAAGGTGGAATGTCGCAGCCAGGACTGACATAATTTCCCTACAGAGTATGTAGTTACTGTATGTGACGACTCAAACCGAGGGTCAACGCGTTCCTGAGTATACCCCGGTTTCAGCCCTAGAAAACGACGTTGACAGGTATCAGAACTGCTTTGCCAAATTAACCATCCCTCACTACTAAATTTCGAAATATTGAAAGATGTATTAGAAACCAATGACTGCAAAGCAGGAAGGGACAGATCTGTGTGGTTATCCCAATTGGGGTAAGCGCCCAGATCCGGCACAGAAGGTGAATTTAGTTTTTTAGAAGTGGCCAATCCGAAACAGGTGGTTTGGAAGATGGTTGAATTTAAAAACAACATATGATTTGGTACGAGACAGGCACGGTGTAAAGCTTCAGTTCCCTGAACCTGCCACGGTTTGGAACCCCAAACCGACTTAAGATCAATAGTAGCCTTCCATAGATCATAACCTTTTATTGACAACTCATCCATAAAGGACTTAGAATAAAGTAATTTGGTGTGTGTCAGTCTAACCTTTGAGGCAGACTCAGGCATAACTTTAAAATAAAAGGATGCCGGGTCGGAAACACTGAATTCAGTAAAATAAGTATACTTATCAACTAATGTAGGTGAACTGCCGAAAGAGGGGGTGGGACAGTGTTCCCATTGGGTAAAATTTACAAAATTTCTAAATGTATTCGCTTTATGCAGGAAGTGATTGCCATAATGCTGAAAACAATACTGTTCTGCATAATTAGCCGCATTTTCATATAAATCTTCAGCATCAAAAGCGGCATAATATTTCAAATCCGAAAACAGTGCTTCAATGGCGTGTACATCCCAATCATCAGAACGTATGTTCTGTTTAACTACATCACCCATAGAAACACGAAACACATTAGGTACATTGATGACCTCTGTAGGTCCATGAATTTGGAATTTAACAGCGTCCCACGCAATTCCATCCAAAACAGGCCAGGCAGTAATATTCACAAAAGTCTGGTCTCTTTTCATGATGTGGGACGAGGAGTGACGGGCCAAAGTTCCATTGATAAGTCTAATTGTTGATCTCTCTTTGAGATAGTGGCCATCCACCAGACGGAAAAACACTATTACAAATCCAATGGACATAAACAAAAAAATACTGAAAAGCAATAGCCAGATGTATGTCCAAGGGGTAACCAAAAAATGTCTTTTAAACCAACTAGCAAAAACAGCAATGTTCGAAGGGGGAGTGGAGGGCAATGAGTTAGTGTCAAAGGAGAAACGGGACTGGTCAAGCGCCGTAGATTGTAAAACAGGCGAGTGACCATTTGTAGGATAAGCATACTCAGTCTCGTCGGGCAGACCACCAGCCGGTGGTATTAACAGGGGATCAGTAACTGACTGCATCTCGATGGCAACATCAGACAAGGTGGTAGAAGCAGGAACCAACATTGAATTTCTTTGCATCGTCTGGCATGAAACTGCTGGAGTCAGACTAAGAAGTATCGGCCACTCGCTGAAGTTTGACATTGTCAATAGAGATGTACCTGTTTTCTTTTCGACCAGGAAGTGGAGGTAAAATGACTGTTCTTGTACCCTGCACTCCAAGCACTGGAACCGGTGCACGGTAAGAGGGGCCGAACTCCTTCTTGTTCTCCACTTTCTCACGGACCAGGTCTCCAACTCGGGGTAGCCAGCCGACTACCGGAATCTGAACCTCAGCTTCAGACGTGGAGGGCAAGTGTTCCTTCGAAAGAGTGTCTCTGGCTTCTTGTAGAGTCTGCAAAACAGCACAGTGATCATCTACGTCAAAGGGTGCGGTCGACGCCGCCATGTCTAGACCATCAAGGTCTGGAACAAACATTCTGATTCTGAAGAGCATCATGTATGGGGTCCGCCCACCCAGAGACCTTCTAGGGAGATTATTAAGTGCACGTTGGACGTTATACAAATGGGCTAGCCAGTTCCGGCCTGTGCCTAAAACATGTGCTGTCAATGATTGCTTTAAGTCATGGTTCATTCGCTCCACCACACTATTACCCTCAGGTCGGTAGGGGGACGAACATTTGACTAGGACCCCCAAATTTCTCATAGCCTCCTTGTAAGCCTTAGAGGCGAACGCAGGGCCCTGATCAGAATGGAAGGTACCACACGCAAAAGTTCCCACAAAGACACGCAAATCCCTGATGACAGTCCGTGAGTCAGCACTCCTTTGTGGCCATTCCCAGAGAAAACGTGTGCACGAATCCACTGCAACCAAGATATACTAGTACGCAGTATCAGAAGAAAAAGGACCGCAGTGATCTAAATAAACACAACCAAATGGCTTATTAGATATATACAACTGTGTTTGTGGTGGGCGCGCAACAGTAGAAGGTTTAATCTGTTGGCAAATGTCACAATCAAGAACATAAGCGCGCGCTTGTTTATATAAACCAAACCACCAGTAACGTTGTTGTAACAGAGATATAGTAGCGGACACGCCGGCGTGGGCTGACGCCAACCCCTCGTGTGCTGCTAGTATCAGTGCTGGTCTGCAGTCCGCGTTGGGAATAATTCTGTCACCAACGTCGTTAATCCTCACTAACGGGACGTTATCAGGACTTAAATGATAAAAATAACGAGAAGGAAAACCCTTCGGGTAATCACTTCCCTTCTCTGTAGCAGCAATAGCTGCCAAGATGTCATCATCAATCTTACTTTTGGACCTTGTAACTGCTGCCACTAAGTATGTAGCCACTGCAGTTTTTGCTGCCTCGTCAGCCAAGCTGTTACCGACAGCATGGACACCAAGTCGTTGGTGACCAAGAGTGTGAATAACATTCACAAGAGGGAGACGTTCTTTAAAGTCTGCCACTCGAACCCAAAGCAGTTTATGCTTAATTGTGCTACCTTTGGTATCTCGATAATCATTTTGAGACCAGAAGTGTAAGTTGTCATTGTAGGACTGGACACAATAAAAGGAGTCACTTACTATAAGAGTCGTGACTCGGGGATCAGCAAACTCCAGTGCAAGCACCAGAGCCCGAAGCTCCGCCAATTGCGCGGTACAATCACCCAACGACTGCGTATGCACTGCATCAGATTGGAATTCACCATTTACGAATGTACCTACGACAATTGCGCAAGCCGCAGAATAGGCGTGCTTTGATCCAATCGCGGGCTGCGCCGAGCCGTCAGTGTATATGACACAATGGTATTCTTCGAGCGGGCGCAAAGACAGAGGAGCTGGATGAACGAATTCATACTGCAAGTACTCTTGAGTCTGTAATGAGGCGTCAAAGATATAAGTGACATCTGGCGACGTCAGAGTTGTGGCCCATTGTATCCACCGTGGATGCAAAGCTTTAGAATTTGGTACACTTGCTTTAGTCACTGCCTCTAGGGCAGGATATGGTGTTACAACCAGAATCTGTTTCCCATGCGACAGTGCGCGTTCCTTAAGGATCGCCATCTGTACAGCAGTCAGAACTTTCTCGACTGTGGAAAAACGTAATTCAGCAGAGGTGTACAAGTGTGATTTACACGCAGTGGGGACTGTATCGCCCTCATTAAACGTCAAATACGTGAAACCCACGGCGCCTGGCACTATTCTTATTACCAGGTTAGTGCGGTTATCACACGTCAGCAAGTACTGTGAAGCAAGAAGATCAGCCTGTAAAGACTGTAAAATAGTAGAGTGTTCTAGCTGCCAGCTAGACTTCGAAAAAGAAGGTTGTACCAAGGCGTAAAGCGGCTTGATACGCTGGGCATAATCAGGAATATCGTCCGTCCGAAATTCAGAAAGCCCAGCAGAGATTGTAATTTCTTCAGTGTTGTAGGAGCACGCAAGCATGCGCACTTCTCCAGAAAGTGAGGAGCCAATCCCTTACCTTCATTGTTGAGCTCGTAGCCCAAAAACAACACTGTATATTCCGCGATGTGAGACTTCGCAAAATTGAATTTGTAGCCATAGTCAGCAAAACTCACTATAATATTGTCGACTCGAGACAGATGTGGCATCAGCTCATCATCCGTGAGATAGATATCGTCAACATAGGAGTATGCATCGGGGTCTATTCTTTCTAAGAGAGAAACCACGCGAGCAGAAAAGACGCCAGGGCTGTTTTTGTAGCCCATGGCTAATCTCGTAAACTGTTTTTGTTTACCGCCCGAGGTAAACGCCGTCCACTGGCTACTCAGTGTGGACAGGTTGTGGCTAAAAAAGCCATTGGAAATGTCAAGTGTCGTTTTAAATCTTTTACGCACGAGACTGTCGACAAGAGCCGAGCTGTGTGTATTTTGTACCGCGCAGGTCCGGCAATGGGAATTTAGGTGCCGGTAATCCAAAACTAAACGGTACGAGCCGTCAGGCTTCGTTACAGTGAATAAAGGGTTATTCATAGGGGACACACAAGTTTCAATAACACCCTGATATTCCAATTGTTCAAGGATCGCCGCGACGTGTGGCCTAGCTTCACGACGCATGGGATATTGGGGTTGAGGCTGGGGCATAGACCGCAATAGGACAACCGGTCCCATCCCACCTGAGTACGATACACCGCCGGCGCAAGCGCCAGAGCCCACTCCTCAGCGTACACTTCAGCCTGGTCCTTAGGCACTGTGTGCGCAAAGGACGGGAGGATTACCTCCTCCCCTCTAGGAGCTTCTAAAATGAAAGCTGGGGGCCAATCTGCCTCCGCTAGGAGGATATCATAGGTGGTAGTCAGATTATCCCAAAAAATCCCCTTAATTGTACGTTGTATGTCACCCTCAATTAGTAAGACTATTTCATAAAGTCTGTCAGGGGGAGCCACTCTGGTGTCAGCTGTTTCAACAGTAACCATTATATCAGTTGCTGTCACCGCCAGAAATGGACGCAGAGCTTGACGGACTATGGTAATTTCCACCGCGCTGTCCAGTAGCGTCAGCGCCCATGTCCGGTTCCGAAGCTGTGTCCGCACTATCTGAGGCATACCTCGCCGTCAGAGCAGCCACTTTCTTCTTCTGAAACGGGGGTCTTTGTCGTGCAAATTCGTCCTGCTTGCCTTTACCCTCAGTCTGTCGGGGCTGGTCACGTGGTTGTGGAGCACCCCGACCTTTGCCACCGCCTCCGCCACCGGACTGTGAAGCCGATGTTTCCTGTGAAGAACGAGGAGAACGTTGTTCAGAAACCTGAAATCTATCAGGAGACTTAATAGTAGCACGATCTCGCAGATCATAAGTGCGTTCACTACTTGACTGAACGGGAGAGGCAGGCCGAGAGCCCTGTTTCTGCTGCTGCTTTCCCTGTTGTTTAGACCGCCAATTTTGTTTTGGAAAGCTTGGCCGGTCATCCTTACCAGAGGCTTCCGCCTTACCCTGCTGCTTAATATCGGGAGTTTTGATCACAGGCTTAACTCCTAAAGAGCTACGACCCAAATCTCTGTATGCACACGAGATTATCTTCGCAAATTCCTGCGGCTTATCCTCATCAGCAACTTTCTTCAGTTCATTACGAACCTGGAACTGCAAAGCATCACCCTCAAGGTTACCCATTATCATGGTAGCCACCAGGTCAAACTGTCCGAGGAGCCACATCCCTAATTCTATCGCAGACTCCGCACCGTGGTTCTCTTGAACACGTTTAATAACGGAGGGCAGCATCAACATAGACGGAGTGCCAAAGCACTGCGCGTACGTCGCTGCAAAGACCTTACCCCAGTTAACACAATCATCTACATCCAAGTCTTTAGGCAAACTAATGGTAAGGATCCTGTTTTTCTCCACAGGAGATGTATTCGGGTATACCGCTTCTATTTGGTCAAATTTTTCAGCAAGCCAAAAGGGGAAATCATCCCTAGTTTGGGGGCGCTTGCCCATAACAGAATTAACCATAACAGGACTAATGACTACCGCGTGGTGGTCAGTAGGTTGTCCCGCAACAGCAGGTGCCCCCGCCTGCACATTGCGCGACACGTACTGCACTAACGCCCTATATACCGTAATAAGGGCAGTGTGTAGTACACGCAACTCAGCCACCGTCACCGTGAGGTAACGGGGATGAGGCGTAAATCCGGCTAGTACCGGCCAAGTGGCCCCTGCAATTGATAAAGGGCCCATTCTTGGTGGTATAACCACATGGGGAAGGGCGCCATTAAACCAAATAAGATGCTGCCAAGCAGATATTGGTATTTCTTGTGTCCTATACGGTGTATAGTTCACTGGCACGGCAGTGGCAGTGTATGAATGAAAGGTATTATCATCCTCACTCACCGCCGGAATCGTCACCCAAGAGTAGAACAACTCATAGGGATGAGCCGCATCGGCTCCTACCACAAAGATGACGTTCATACCAGTGTCCGGCACCCCATACTGCGTCAAATGACGTTTCAGAGCTGCACGGCTATGCGCCGCAATATCTACCGCCATAAGGACAAGCTACACTCAAAGTATTCAGTAGCACAAGGGTTCAATAACCTTTTTTAATGATCAAGCTTGAAGAAACCTATATCAACAGAAATAGGTAGGTTTTAAATCCGTCAGACTTGTTATCCGGAAACAAGAATGAGGGTGCTGTGGACTAATAGAAGCACTACTAAGGCGTTTCAACTCATAGACCAAACGTTAGGTGCGCCATGTTGCAGGGATTCTGCTTATACACAGAACTATGCGTAGAACCCCAGGACCTCAGTGAATTGTGGTGTACCAGAAATTCACCTCAGAACCCAGAACCCAGTATCCGGCTAGCATAAGTGTCCCATTCGTTATCCGAGATTTAGCTCGGCGATCCCAATGAAAAGACAACCCAGAACAAGCGACTCAGTATACTCTCAGGAATGGTGGGAATCGGAAATACCTGTTCGTATATTATTCTCACATCAGTCCACAACAAGAATCAACAGAGACACAGTGAAAATAAAAAGAGTTTATTTTTATAGACCACGTGTCCTAAGATGCAGTACTTTGGCTAATACAAGCAGACAAATGATTAGAATCAAAACCATCAGCATCGTTACAATACCATAGAATATAAAAGGGGTGATCATGTTATAATGACAGTGGATACTACCACCTTCCCTTTACTAAGAAGCCAATATTATTATTATGCTAATAGAAGGTCTCTTAGGCTTGAATAGGGGACCCCATACCTCAAAGATCAGCTTAGTGAAATCACATCACAGGAGCATCAGGAGTCTTCTCGCAGGAAGGCTCGTCTTCGGTCTGAATATTAAACATGATGTCTGCAATATTAAAAGCACCAACTTTCAGGTCTTTGCAGCTGCCTGTGTGTTATGGCTAAATAGTGGGTCAATCAACCTAGAGTGGAAAACATGCATTGTCTAACAACCCAGACTGTTTGTCACATCATGTACAGACCAAGGTCGCTGCGCAGAGCTCTGGATGGTAACAACAGATTGCTCTCGTGTGAGGCAAAGCTCGAGTCAGCAGTTTGTTTAAGCAATAACATGTAAATGCAGTACCGTGCGCAAAAGCAGCAAGATGGCTTTCTAACATCTAACGTGGTTATGCTAACTTAACAATGTATGTACGTATTAAGGGAGTCCTTACTACAGTGGGGGGATTGGGACCCCCCCATGGTCCCCAACGAGATGGCCAGACCACAGGGGATGGGGTCCCCAGGGCCAGTAGTGGCCCAGGAGGGGGGCCACGCGGCCCCCTCCTAAAAATAAATAATTTAAAAAACGGCCCCCCCAGGGCCTGCCCCCAATTTGTATTTTTTTATGAAAAAATAAAATAAAAATCGGGAAGGGGGCCGCGTGGCCCCCCTCCCGAGGCCATAATTTGCCCCAGGGATCCCATCCCCCGGGACCAAAAGGGGACACAGGAGGGGGGCAAGGCAGCCCCCCTCCAAAAACAAAAATAAAAAAAAGGCCATACCCCGGGGAATGGTGTCCCCGGGGCAAATTATGGCCACGGGAGGGGGGCCACGCGACCCCCTTCCCGATTTTTATTTTATTTTTTCATAAAAAAATACAAATTGTGGGCAGGCCCTGGGGGATGGGGTTCCCAGGGCCAAAAAATAAGAAAAAGAAGGGCGGCTACACAGCACCCCTTCTTAAAAAGAAACATTTTTTTTAAAACGGGATCAGGGAGGAGGCCACGCCCCCTCCTTTCATCACTCTGCAAACGCGCCCCCTGGCGCGTTTGCAGAGGGGGAACAAATTCCCCTTCAATACTGGGGGTCCCTGGGGGCCAACTAGCCCACCAGGAACCTCCAGTATGCGCCAGGGGGCTGCGTTGCAGAGAGGTGTAATGAGGCCACGTCCCTTTTTACACCTCTCTGCAACGCAGCTCCCAGGCGCTCACTGGAGGTACCTGGTGGGCTAGTTGGCCGCCAGGGGACCTCAGGATTCAAGGGGACTTAATCGCCCAACTTAAAACGTGCCACGGGGCGCATTTGCACAGTGGTGAAGGTAGGGGGTGGGGCCTGAGGTGATACTGTGCAAACACGCCCTGTGGCACGTTTTAAGTTGGGGAATTCATTCCTCTTCAATCCAGAGGTCCCCTAGGGGACAACTAGCCCACCAGGTACCTCCACTAAGCACCACGGAGCTGCGTTGCAGAGTGTTGTAAAAAGGGGTGTGGCCTCTGAACACCTCTCTGCAACGCAGCTGCCTGGTGCATACTGGAGGTACCTGGTGGGCTAGTTGGCCACCAGGGGACCTCAGGATTCAAGGGGACATAATCCCCCAACTTAAAACACCCCACGGGGACCTTTGCACAGTCGTGAAGGTAGGGGGCGGGGCCTGAGGTGAGATCTGTGCAAACACGCACTGTGCCGCGTTTTAAGTTGGGGAATTAATTCCTCTTCAATCCTGAGGGTCCCTGGGGACCAACTAGCCCACCAGATACCTCCAGTAAGCACCACGGAGCTGTGTTGCAGAGTGTTGTAAAAGGGGCATGGCCTCTGAATACCTCTCTGCAATGCAGCTCCCTGGCGCATCCTGGAGGTACATGGTGGGCTAGTTGGCCCCCAGGGGACCTCAGGATTGAAGAGGAATTAATTCCCCAACTTAAAACGCGCCACAGGGCGTGTTTGCACACGTCACCTCAGACCCCTCCCCCTTCCTTCACCATTGTACAAATATTCCTCTAAAATCAGCTGAACTACGAATTCCGATTTACTTACCTGTAATCAGGAGAGAACCCAGTGCTGCATCTTTTAGCCCAGCACTGACCCTGAAAAGTAATTCTAAGCGTTCTTACCAGTAACTTGTATTTCCTTCCATAGGAATCCATTGTGTGGTTTTCACCAGAAAATTTTCTAAGTGTCCATTTTTGAAACGTACAAATATTCCTCTAAAATCAGCCGAACTACGAATTCCGATTTACTCACCTGTTATCAGGAGAGAACCCAGGGCTGCATCTTTTAGCCCAGCATTGACCCTGAAAAGTAATTCTAAGCGTACTTACCAGTAACTTTTATTTCCTTCCATAGGAATCCATTGTGTGGTTTTCACCAGAAAATTTTCAGTGTCTATTTTCACAAACTAAAAATATTCCTAAAATATCGTCTGTATGACTTAAACACATTCTTTCAACTGTTTACAGGAGATTGGCCAGTGCTGGATCCAGGATCCACCACTGAGTAAGAAAAAGTAACGATAACTCTACTTACCTGCTAAGTGAATTTTCTGCCATAGGATAACATTGGTGATTCTATGGGAAAAAGTTTCTAAGTGTCAAGTGTTAAAATACAATATTACTTCACTGACCTTGCTGGGAGTGCTGCTCCTGTTTGCCTGTCCGTTTTCTGGCCACTTTGCCACGCCTCGCGGCCCCCGCTTCGCGGGAGCCGCTCGCAGGCAAGAGACCTTGTTGGGGATCCAGCCCTTGGGTTTCCACCCGTGCATTGGAGCACCAACGCGCCTTCAGGGACATTACAGCTGACACCAAGGACAGAGGCGGGACTGCGAGGACCAGCGTGCTCAGCGGCGCTGATCGGCCGCAGCTGGTCCTCTTCCCGCCCCCTCCACCCGTTAAAATCACCGCGGAGTAAGAGCTGCTTGGGTTACTTCACTGACCTTGCTGGGAGTGCTGCTCCTGTTTGCCTGTCCATTTTCTGGCCACTTCGCCACGCCTCGCGGCCCCCGCTTCGCGGGAGCCGCTCGCAGGCAAGAGACCTTGTTGGGGATCCAGCCCTTGGGTTTCCACTCGTGCATTGGAGCACCAACGCGCCTTCAGGGACATTACAGCTGACACCAAGGACAGAGGCGGGACTGCGAGGACCAGCGTGCTCAGCGGCGCTGATCGGCCGCAGCTGGTCCTCTTCCCGCCCCCTCCACCTGTTCTTCTCCCTGATAATCAGTGACAGTAACGCGCACGCGGGACGCGCGCGGGGCAAAGGCCGGGGCTAAGACTGGGCAAAGACACGGCCGTTTTAGGCCGTTATAGACCGATTAAGACCGGACCGGGCCATCCCTCTTGGTTTTTTTTTTTTTTTTTTTTTACGTGAGTTGTCTAGTTGCGCTTGTGTTTTAATTCTAAACAACCTATAGTTCAAATAATGTCTGTCCGTGAAACTAGGAGTAAGTCTACCAAATCCGTGAAAAAGGCTACAGGTACCCTGGATGACTTTATCACAAGGACTAGCCTTTCAATTGATAATGAGATTACTAAACTCCAGCACAGAGTATCCTTGGAGCTGGAGTCTGCAAGGAGGCTCTCTACCGAACTAGTATTAAGGAAAAAATCCTCTCTAGGTAGTATTGCCTTCTCAAAAACCCCTGAGCGCACTACTGGCCCCACACCAATTATCACCTTGGTCGAGGTTCACTCTACTGCTGAGGAAACAACTCCCTCTATTAATCAAGACTTTGTTCCCTCGGGCCCCTCTGTCAGAGTTGTATCTGAAAGTTTTCCATCTTCGGATCCACTGATAGGGAATATCTTGGGTAGTAAAAATGGTGAGAAGCAAAGTGTTTTGGTGGAAACAGACCCGACCAAAAGCCAGGTGCCTGTTAAGACATCACTAAAACATAAGAGAAAACGGAAACATATATCTGCGTATGCTAGAAAAAAGGCGAAGGTAGCCTTTAGTCAAAACATTATAGGGGGGGCCCCGCAAACACCCAATGTAAGTATTGCTAATAATATGTCTGACCAAGCGCCTCTAATTGTTCAAAGCGTCAATGATAGCACAGATGAGCAAAACTCGGTCATAATGGCTGACCACTCTGTCAATGAGGGCCAGAGAAATTCTTTGAACATGGTAGAACAGGAAGGGGGAAGGGAAGACTTTTTAAAACTGGTATGGGAGACGCTTAAGAAACTACTCAGGCCACTAGAAGTGAGGTTAACTGGCATTGAGAATCAGTTGCTTGAGGTAGAAAAAAGTGTTATTACACTATCTAGCTTAAGTCTCAATTGCACTGATGTACCCATAGTGTCTATGCAAGCACCAGCTACTGCTCCTGTGATACCTCTGAATAAAAATCCAACTAGCATACAGCGGCAAAAAGAGGGAATAGTAAAAAGTACAAATATAAAATCGATAACAAATACATCAGCCACATCAAATCCAATTCCCTCGACCTCGTCATCTGTAAATACCTCTAATAAATCTTTGCTGAAGGGTCATGTTCAAAGCAAAACGCCTCAATTACCAAATGTTGCTACTACCCATTCTCCTATCCCCAACACCCCTGTTCCACAGAAATCCACATCTAATCTACCTGCCAGTAATAAACCCTTGACTGATAGATCTTTTGTCAATGTTCCTAATAAGCCAAACTATCAATCTGGCCATGCTTATAACAACTTTAAAGGAGGGTATATAGATTTACCACCTGACGCAAGCCCATTTGTAATTGTTCTTACAGGGGTACCTGAATTAGAAAACCAATATGAGGAGAACTTTCAATCTCTAAAAAATAAAGTGATCTATTGGTTAAATTCGAATAAACCCATTCCGAATCACATGAAAAGTAAAATCCTTATGGTTCGTAGGGTGCCGTGGGTAGGACCCATGGCTAAATCAATCATGGGTGACTGCATAGTCATTTCTTTTGAGGAACCCCATAGTGCTGAACAGATTTGCAAATGGAAATCATATGGAGACACACCACCCATTGAAGCTAGGCCCCTATCGTTTTTTTACCCCTCACCTAGGCCCATATATTATGGGTCCAATTGGAACACTGTCAAACAGTATCACGGTTATGTACCCAACTTGGCTAGACAGGCAGATCGAAATATGTGGTCTGGTATTCCCACCTTTAACAGGTTCAGTTGTCTAGATGCTGTCGATTGACTTGGGACTATGCCAGATTGTATTCCCAATTTATATGACACTTACTGTATACTAGGTAATAAGTCTTATCACCACCAGAGCAAGGAAAGGTCTCTAGCAGCTGATAAAGTATGTCACGATCTGGATGTGGGCTGTTTAGATGGGGGAACCAATACTATAGTAAGAGATGTGGTCATTGAGACAGAGAATCAAACTGCCGATATACAGTTAGGTAATGTTCATCACCAGCCGGTACTTATGCCGGCTTTTGATGACCAAACCTGTTCCAGTAATAGACTGACCCCACGTTTTCTCATTTTGTCTTGGAACATTGCTGGTGTTGGTAAAAATCTTAAGGATCCTGAATGGGCTGATTATGTTGATACTAGTGACCTTTGTTTATTGCAAGAAACATGGGCATTAGATGTTCCGCATAGAGTCGGATACAAAACCTATGGCACTGAGGCAGTTCAGTCTGATAGGGGGAGACCGTCAGGGGGGTTGATCATATGGCTTAAAATCACCTTGGTTATGAGGGGTGAAATTATAGATACAGGAACACCCGATATTCTGGCCCTAAAAATTGTACCCTCAAATGGAAATGAATGTTACATTGTCAACGTCTATAATAGACCACTTGCCCATTCCAAGGTCTCACCTACTCTGGAAACACTGGATCTCTTTTTGAAAAAGGTGGTTGGAGATACTCCGGTAATTCTGGGAGGCGACCTAAACTGTAATTTCGAACCGGTTTCTGGTATTAATGACGTCTTTGAGGATGAGGACCAGGTGTACAAAATTCCCCAGCTTGAAACCTCAAACTTTGTTAAGTGCTCCACTTTGGCCGTTCAATTGCTTAGGCTAACGGCAGATCATGGTCTTAGAGCATGTAACGGCCGCCTCCCTTCGGACTTGACAAAACAACCAACTTTTGCGAAATCCAATAGTAATCTAGATTTCATACTTGTCTCACTTAACCTTTGGCATTATTTGATTGATTTAAAAGTGACAAGTAGAGAGGAAAGTGATCACTACCTTTTAGAACTTTACATTGATGTGCAAATGTTTAGTGATATTACTACCAACCTAGTTACTCTATCATCTGAGACCACCAATGGCAAAATGTGTGAGGATGTACACATAAATAATAATAGACGTGCAGTAAAATGGCCCTATATTTTGTCTGATGGCAAGGCCCTAGCATCGGTGTACTCTCTCTTTGGGGAAATGTTCGGACCTATAGCTGGACAATCTTTTCTACCTGTCCACTTTGATCACTTTATCGAACTACACAATGTTTTCTTCAGTGAACTAAAAACTTGCTTGTCAAAAATGCCAAGGAAAAAGCAACAAAATATAAGAGTGGGAAGTCACGGAAAACTATGGTACGATCATTCATGCAGGCTGGCCAAGAGAAACCTCTTGCTTGCTATTAAAAGCAAATCAAAAGAAGGAGTTAAACTTGCAAGGGAGGTATATAAGTGTGCCCAAAAAACATCAAAAAAACTATGGGAAGAGTCGATTTGGTCAGAAATGCTAGTTGCTGCAAAAACTAATGATAATGTTGGGTTTTGGAGGTTGGTGGCAAATGGGGGGCATGCAGGCAGAGCTGTAAAAGACACGTTTTTGGATGAAATGACATGGGAGACCCATTTCACATCCCTTTATAAACAATATGATGGTGATGACAACAAGATATCATGGTCCCCCCCTCTTATTGAACCCCTTGACTTCACACTGGAGGAAACAACAAGGGCGATTAATGAACTAAAAAATAGTAAAGCACCAGGCCCTGATAAAATACCGGGGGATCTATATAAACACGACATCGAAGTATGGGCTCCTTATGTAAATCGTTTGTTTAATGTTCTGTCTACAAGCTGTCGCTTTCCAGATAGTTGGCGTGCAGCGGAAGTTGTGTTAATCTTTAAAAAGGGGAACAGAGTGGTACCCTCAAACTATAGACCAATTAGTCTAATGGACACCCTGCAAAAACTATATGCCAAACACTTACTGTTTCGGATTAATGATTGGCTGGAGGACTCAAAAATAATCTCTAAATTTCAAGCTGGCTTTAGGAGCAAGACTAGTACCATAGATCAAATATTCAGATTCTGTTGTTTGATCTGGAAGTACGTGCATATTAGGAAAGGTCATTTGTATGTAGCTTTCGTAGATCTGAGAGCCGCATTCGACCTTGTCCCTCGCAACTTGCTCTGGAGGACCTTAAGTGAAGTAGGCTTGCCAGGGTGTCTTTTGGCTCAAATAGTTGAGCTGCATGCTGGAAATTATGCAAACATTAGGTGGGGTCCAAATGGTGAACTGACACGTAACATCCCCATTGAACGTGGGGTTCGCCAAGGGTGTGTCTTGGCCCCTACCTTGTTTTCCTTGTTTGTTAATGATGCTCCCAATTATTTGAATGGTTGTACTAATGATTCCCCGCAGCTTAATGGAGAGAGGGTGCCTGCGTTGCTCTTTGCGGACGACACCATTCTTATATCCCAGACCAAGAAAGGACTCCAGGCACTCTTAAACTCCTTTAGCTGTTATTGCATTACCAAGGGCCTGGAAATAAATGCTGACAAAACGAAATGTATGGCATTAAACCCCAGTAAACCGGACAGAGGGTTTTTGACTTTGAATGGCCAGAAATTAGGAACTGTGGAAAACTTTTCCTATTTGGGCGTTGCACTTGATTCAAAACTAAGTTGGAAGGCCCAAATTGAGAAAAGTAAGGTATCATCTGCCCACAACGTTAAACCAATTATATGTAGACTGAACGCTAGCACAAGCAAGAGTGTAACCCCTGTCTTAGAGCTTTTTAAATTTAAAATTCAATCTGCTGTGTTGTATGGAGCAGAGATATGGGGACCTTGGGCCAGAGATAGCTTTCAGGGCTTGGACAATAAATTCATGAGAGCTATTGTAAGGGTCCCGAATAGTACACCTTTAATACCCCTCCAGCTCGATTTGAATTTTAAAAGAACAGATTACTTTGCCATTATAAGACCATTAATGTTTTGGGTTAGGTTATGGTCCACCCCAGAACTGCTCGAATACAGAAATGGCCTTCAAGAATTGTTGATTCTTGATTCTTTTAACTCTATTCAGTGGCTTGTGCATATTAAAAAATGGTTCACGCTTCTGGGCTTGTACTCAATGTGGGAGAATCCTGATAATTTACCGGCTTTTTCTAAATCTATAGTAAAACGAGCCTTTTGGTCTTACATGAGTGACAGGCTCGTACATGAAAGTAGAGTTGGGTCTCTAATTCAAGATTTTTTATCCTTTAAGGACGAACCCCGCTTCGAATCCTTTTTGGATGAAATTGAGCCACCTATTGCAAAGTCCCTTTATTTGAAGTTTAGATATGGGATCCTTATGCTGAACTATAATACAGAACGCTGGTCACAGAAAAGACTGGGAGGCCTGAATGACAAAAGCGGGTGCTGTCCTATGTGCTTAAACTCCTGTACGGAGAATGAGATTCACATGTTGTTTGTATGTAGTGCCTACCTGAAGGCTCGAAAGAAATGGCTAAAACCCATGTGTACTCTCCTAGGAACCAGATCCTGCTCTACAGCATACAGGATTATAAAAAGCAATACAACCCAGTTTATTGTATTTAGCATAAGCAGGTTCCTTTACTCTGTGTATATTATTCGCAGGAAACTTGGTCAGATACTCTGAGTAGGACCTCTGTATATGCTTGCAAAAATCTGTTGCCAAAATGAAATGTGTTTTAAAATGAGGAGATGAAAATTAATTCTTGTATTACATTTTTAAACTTACTGTTCTAAAGTGTTGCTGTATGTATGCTATTATGATTCTCTGTTTTTTTATACATGTGTCTTTTATGGCCAAATTGGCCGCAATAAATAATAAATATTATCCCTTAAAAATTACCACTGTAACCAAAGCGCTTTTACTCAACGGTTTACAGGAGATGTCCAAGGACTGAATCTAGGATCCAGTCCTGTGGTTAGAAAAGTAATCCATAAAGTAACTAATTGCATTTAACTAGAAATTCACATTGAGCTCAATGTTGCTTTGTGTTTGAAATGTTGCTGCCCATTGCAACAACTGTAACTACTGTACTTAAAAGTCTGTTGCCTATTTGCCAAGTATTTAAACTAAAGTAATTCATTCTGAGAAAGTATATTTTGTATTGTAATGTATAATGTAATTATAATGTAATTAAAAAAATATCTAAAAATAAATAGTTTAAAAAATGTAGTAAATCAGTATCAAACAAATCAGTATAACAATTAATACATTAAATATTGTCATTAACAAAACCTTTGAAATTCACTGAAAAAAACATAGGTTTCAGGAATGATATAGTTAGGAATTAGCCTTTAAAAAAACCTTTGAAATTCACTGAAAAAAACAAAGGTTTCAGGGGCGTTATAGTTAGGAATTGTCATTTAAAAAACCTTAGAAATTCACTGAAAAAACCATAGGTTTCAGGGGCGTTATAGTTAGCTGGACATTTCCCTCGTACAAAACCCTAGAAATTCCCCTGTTATAGTTAGTTCAGCTAACTATAAATCGCGCCCCCACGATGCACTGCTGATGATGTCACATATTACATCACTCATGACATGGTCTGTGACATCACTGATGACATCACTGATGACGTCATCCATGTGATAAATTAGTGCATCTTCTCACACCCTTTGATATACTCAATCAAAATTTCAGACGTCCATTCTCAAAACCATAGATACTCCAATACCAATTACTACATACCCACTCATTGACTCTTAGATCTACACACACATCCACTCACTCACCTGTACAGTCACCCATACTTACAGTCACTCAGTACAGGACTATCATATGCATTTATACACCTACATAGACACTCACACACCACCAATCATCCATAGAGGTACTCTCACACATAGTCAGTCATGCAAATAATTAATCACACTCCCATTTACTCACCTATGCAGTTATACACACACAAGTTCACTTACTCATAGAAATAGTACCACGTTCTTACGCTCTTATACAATCACTGATACAAGCACACTCTTATCCATACAGCCACTCTCACAATCACACACTCTCACATATACCCACTCATATACTCTTACACACATATATACTGCCTTTCACATATGTAGTTACTCACACATGTACCACTGAGATATACATTCAATCACTAACACACCCATACATACACTCACCCAACCATACAGTCCCTCACAGATGCACTCATAAAACCATGCACCCATAGAATCACCCACTTACACATGTATGCACAGAGTCACACACACCCCACCCACACAAACACTCAGGCACCGATACAGATACTCAGACAACCAATCAATGACCCATAGAGACACTCATATAGCTATTCACAAAACCATGCAGCCGCTTATACACCAACAGACAGACAGATACAGACATTCACACAGTTTAGTCACTAGTCTGCAGTAAGATACGTTTAATGACTCACTTATAGAGTCAGTCACGCACCTACTAAATCATCCATTCACACACTTATACACCCACTCATTCTTCCATAGGTTTTTCCCTATATATGTTAAACATATTTAAAATTTACAGAAACACACACTCACTGGATGACGTCATCAGTGATGTCATTTCAGATGTCATCAGTGATGTCACTGACCATGTCATGAGCGATGTAATATGTGACGTCATCAGCAGTGCATTGCGGGGGCGCGAGTTATAGTTAGCTGAACTAACTATAACAGGGGAATTTCTAGGGTTTTGTACAAGGGAAATGTCCAGCTAACTATAACGCCCCTGAAACCTATGGTTTTTTCAGTGAATTTCTAAGGTTTTTTAAATGCCAATTCCTAACTATAACGCCCCTGAAACCTTTGGTTTTTTCAGTGAATATATATATATATATATATATATATATATATATTACCAGTCTCAAGAAACGAAAAACGCACTCTCAAAGGTCAGTCTTTTTTAATCATAAATCGCTACGCGTTTCGACACAACCTGTGTCTTGGTCACACGATTACTTCTGGATTCTCAAACATACATACAGGTATATGTAAACATAGAAGATGTGCTAACATATTGCTCGTTTCAGGCTGCAAAGCGGCCGCCATTTCTAAACAGGTACAAACCTCGTACAATTAGATGAATATAACCTAGTATTCATTGAGTTCTGACATTCGATCAGCTTATTAACATTTTACATATTGAATTCAAATTATGTCATGTTGTCGGATGTATGCAATACGTTTTACCTCACATTGGAATTCCGACAAAAGATTCAACCAACTTTATCCATTGCGAGTTGATAATCAGACAAAAGCTAGTGATACTAAATAGTCAAGCCCAATGGACTCCACTATATATGCATTAAGCGGACTAGTGCCGCCTACGTTCCCATAGATGTGCAGGCATGCATATATTGGTTTTCAAACTTCGAACTCAATTGTATGGATTTCTATACGGACTAGTGCCCCTTATACAAACGCACCCTTAAGGACAGAATGCATAGCTCAAATGCCAAGTGGCAAATAAAAGCCAAGAGCAGTTGGCACATCCAATTACAACCACATGGTGGTTAGCAAAGACCAAAGTCACAAGAGTGTACTTAACATCAAAGAAGAACTGAATTAATATACTGAAATAATGAAAACTGTGAAATTCTTATCTCTAGGAGAGTGCGATGAAGTGTCATCCTCATGAAGAAAAGGGTAGGGAACCTGTGCCGTGTCGTGAAGAAGTGAATGGTCCCTTCCTTTCCTCCTGGATGGTGAGAGAAACATAGGTTAAAAATTGGCTATCAATTACTCGTAAATCACATGTCTGAACTAGCATGTTATTCAAAACGATATAAAGGCATAAAATACAAGTAAATTACATATATACTACAGAATACAGATGGATATCACAATACACGATTAACTGTTCAATCATCATGTAAGTGTGTTGCAAGTTCCTCGTCCATATTATGCCCCCCAGGGAACTTAGTTTCTAATTCCATGATCCATTTGGATTCCCTTTTCCTCAGGGCCAGCTCTCTATTACCTCCTCTTTTGGAAACATACACCTGTTCTATGGCGAAGTACTTCAAAAAAGAGTTATTGGACTGGTGTACACCCTGGAAGTGTCGAGCAATGGGATAATTCTGGTCCTTGTTGGTTATGGCTCTAAGGTGTTCCTGTATCCGCTTTTTAACCATGCAAGTTGTACTCCCAACATACCAGAGTCCGCACGGGCATTCCAGGATATACACTACAAAGTTAGTACTACATGTAAGGAACTGCGGGATAGTTTTATTCTGTCTTAATCCCGGGATCCTAAAATCCTTAACCATGTGGCTACATTTGCAGGCTTTGCAATGGCCACATGGATAGAACCCTTTGAGATCGAAGCGGTTCCTATTGGGAGTTTCTGTGATATCTCCTCTGACTAAAATATCTTTCAAATTCCTCCCTCTTCTATACGTTATTAGAGGTCTGTCACCGATGGTCCCACCAATGACAGAATCTGATTTCAAGATCCTCCAATTGTCAGCTAGCATTTTCTGGACCTGTTTGGATTCGTGATTGAATGTAGTTATCACTCTAGTTGGCATTTCTTCCTGGTCCTCCCTGGTGGAGTATTCCAAGGCTTGTAATCTGCTGATTCCACTGATCTTCTGTACTGCCTTGTTTAATACCCATTCCGGGTACCCTCTTTCTCTGAATCTGCCTAGTACAATACCTAGTTCTTTCTTGAAGTCTTCCTCCGTGCTGCAATTTCTCCGTGCTCTTAGCACCTCCCCAAAGGGGATGCTCCATTTAAGTGGCTCTGGATGAGCACTGTTAGCATGGAGCAGGCTGTTCCCGGAAGTTTCCTTCCGGTGTAAGCTGGAAACCATTCTGCCTTCCTGTATAGAAATGACGGTGTCTAGGAATTCAATTTTATTGCTACTTATACTAGCAGTAAGATGTATGTTATACTTGTTGTTGTTAAGTTTGCTAATGAATTTCCTAGCTTCCTCTTCATTGCCCTTCCAAATGACGAAGAGATCGTCAATATACCTTAACCACACCAAGACTTTTTCAAAGTCTGAGTCCATGTCACTGTTAGTGTGGAGCTCCTCCTCCCACTTACCCAGGAAGAGGTTCGCAAAACTAGGTGCGAAGCACGTTCCCATGGCCGTGCCGCGGACCTGTTTGTAAATTTCACCATTAAATAGGAAGATGTTATTTTTCAGACATAGACCCATCATGTCAATTAACATATTGGTGTGATCAAGATAGCAGATATTTCTTGCTTTGAGAAAATGGAGACATGCTTCAATGCCCTGGGTGTGATCAATGATGGTATATAATGAACTCACATCCAGGGCAATGAGTAGATGTTCCTCTGCCCATGTGATATCAGAGATTTTATTCAGAAAATCTTTAGTATCCCTGATGTGTGAGGGTAACTGGGTGACATACTCTCTAAGAAAGAAGTCAACGTATTTAGATATGTTCTCGTTGACATTGCCTCGTGATGATACTATAGGTCTCCCTGGTGGTACAAGTGGGTTTTTATGTATTTTCGGGAGTAAGTACAAGATAGGTAATTTGGGGAAATCTTTTTTTTAGAAAACAGTATTCCTGCCATGTGATGAGTCCTTCTTTTTGCCAATTAGCTAGTTTTTCCCATGTGTTATTTATGCTGTCATTATATACGTCAGTGGTACATTTACAATAAAAGTTCGCATCAGAAAGTTGTTTTAGTGCTTCATCAATGTACATACGTTTGTCCCACAAAACAATATTGCCTCCCTTGTCGGAGGGTCTGATTACCATACTGCTGTCTTGTGCAAGAGAAAGAATAAAAGTTCTTTGCTGATTGGAAAGATTGGAGTCATAATTCTGACGTGTACCTAGTCTGTGTTTATGCTTAATCATTTCCTTCGTTACCACTTCCTGAAAGGTATCTATTGAGTCGTGTGGCAACATCGGACAGAAAATGGATCTGGGCTTGAACGTAGTGCAAGCTGCCCTATGTATGTTGACACCCTCCAGACCTTCTGCATCCTGGGACCCTCCAGTGCCCATCACAGGCTCTGCTAGATCATACATAGTTCCTAGGACATCTGCATCACCAACATTGAGATTCGGTTGCGACCAGATATCCAATTGTTGTTCAATGGTTTTTGGTGGTCTGGCGTTCCTTAGGCTGTGCCATTTTTTTAATTTAAGTTTTCTTACAAACTTAAAGATATCCACTCTAGTGTTAGCATAATTATACAACTCAGTGGGGCAGTAAGTTAGGCCTAAGCATAGCGTTGTTTTTTCCATGGGTGCAAGGAATCTAGAGGATAGATTGATGATTGTTCTATTTACCATTTCCTCATCCATGATTAGTATATTTTCCTTTGGCCTCCTCTTTTGGTTCCCATCAGTGCCTTGCTTATTTCTCCTTTGTCGGAGCCTGAGTCTCCTCTGCTTGGACCGCCCCTGCCTCTTCCTCTTCCTCTTCCTTGCCCCCGGCCACGTCCCCGTCCTCTCTTCGGAGTGGTCGGTTGGGTATCTTCCTTCTGTCGTCTGGTCCTCATGACGCGAAATTCGTCTAAAAAAGACGCAGGTTTACTTGTTATCTCCACTTCAGAGGAAGTACTGGCTGTGGTATCCGAGAGTTCTGTGTCCGATTCTTCTGTTGTCGGTGCTTCAGTTACTGCTTCCACATTTTCAGAAGTGTTTCCTTGGTTGTCTTTCTGTTTATAGAGATGATCATATTTCTGACTATAGGTTAAGATACGACCGCTCTCGTAGTCCGCACAATCCCTATGCAGCTTTCTCTGTTTCCGTGATTTGATATCATCTTCATATCTCTTGAGTCTATTCACCAGGTCTTCTTTGAATTTTTTTATCTCCTCCTGGTCGGTACTCTTTTTGAAATCGTCATTGATCGCTTCCAATTCTTTAATTATTTCTTCTCTGTCCCCCCATGCGTATTTAATGAGGATCAGAAGCATATTCTTGGAACTCAGGGCCGAATTATTTGCCCAGTCCTCAAGCATCCGTGGGTTCCGTGCCTCATGTGACGGGGTAGTATATATGCGCAAACCACGTGGCACCATTTCCTTGTCAACGTAGTCTTGAAGTGAGACTGCCTCCCACCATTTCAATGCTTCCTGTTTTTTTAGTTTCTCATACCTCCGCATTTTGGTGTTCAACGTATTAACATCTGGTTTATTTATAGAAGCTCCAGATTGGCTTCCCTTGCCGGGAGCTCTTGCGAACAAAGTTTGTGCTTCCCTACGTCTCTCACTGTCACTCTCCATGACTTGGATCAATTACTTCCGGATGTAGCACACACTCTGTGTCTTCTGATTGCACTTGAGAAACCAGCGGACAAACAGAACCTATAGTGTCTGTTACACCATCCGATTCAATGAATCATGACTGACCTCCCCGCTGTACATGCGCGGTTCCTGATGCCTTGGGATGTAATATTGTCCGAATCGTATGGGAGTTAGAAGTGGCCCTGTCTGCGTGTCTCTGTTGTTACAGTAAAGTACAATCCGATTTGATCGGAGGCAAGTACCGGGCCCCCCCGCATCCGCGCTAGGAGGGTAAACACTCGTGCACAAGTGCCCGCCTGCCACCCTCCCCCGCAGCACACACCGGGACCCGGCTTACCTCCTTTACATGCAGGCTCTCGTTTCTCTCCCGATTCGTCTGTCCACGGAGTCTCCTCGTATCTCCAAGGCCGGCGAGTGATCCCTCCGTTTTGATTCAATAACAATCGGGTCCTTCCGGGATCCAAGCCCTCGTCAGGTGGTGCGTTGTCCGGCGAACCCACTGCCGGATAATCCAATTACCAGTCTCAAGAAACGAAAAACGCACTCTCAAAGGTCAGTCTTTTTTAATCATAAATCGCTACGCGTTTCGACACAACCTGTGTCTTGGTCACACGATTACTTCTGGATTCTCAAACATACATATAGGTATATGTAAACATAGAAGATGTGCTAACATATTGCTCGTTTCAGGCTGCAAAGCGGCCGCCATTTCTAAACAGGTACAAACCTCGTACAATTAGATGAATATAACCTAGTATTCATTGAGTTCTGACATTCGATCAGCTTATTAACATTTTACATATTGAATTCAAATTATGTCATGTTGTCGGATGTATGCAATACGTTTTACCGCACATTGGAATTCCGACAAAAGATTCAACCAACTTTATCCATACAATTGAGTTCGAAGTTCGAAGTTTGAAAACCAATATATGCATGCCTGCACATCTATGGGAACGTAGGCGGCACTAGTCCGCTTAATGCATATATAGTGGAGTCCATTGGGCTTGACTATTTAGTATCACTAGCTTTTGTCTGATTATCAACTCGCAATGGATAAAGTTGGTTGAATCTTTTGTCGGAATTCCAATGTGCGGTAAAACGTATTGCATACATCCGACAACATGACATAATTTGAATTCAATATGTAAAATGTTAATAAGCTGATCGAATGTCAGAACTCAATGAATACTAGGTTATATTCATCTAATTGTACGAGGTTTGTACCTGTTTAGAAATGGCGGCCGCTTTGCAGCCTGAAACGAGCAATATGTTAGCACATCTTCTATGTTTACATATACCTATATGTATGTTTGAGAATCCAGAAGTAATCGTGTGACCAAGACACAGGTTGTGTCGAAACGCGTAGCGATTTATGATTAAAAAAGACTGACCTTTGAGAGTGCGTTTTTCGTTTCTTGAGACTGGTAATTGGATTATCCGGCAGTGGGTTCGCCGGACAACGCACCACCTGACGAGGGCTTGGATCCCGGAAGGACCCGATTGTTATTGAATATATATATATATATATATATATATATATATATATATATATATATATATTATCTACTGGCGGTCGCCAGTAGATAGTTATAGTTAGGACCGTGTTTCCATAGGAAATCCGCAACATTCTATTTGGAATAACTTTGGCGCCGATTGACGAATGCTCGCAAAATTTTCAAAATAGGTGGGGCGCTCCGCTCCGCTTGTACCCTGAAGGTCTCGGCGGGATTCGTCAAGCGGGGGCTGAGAAAAAAGGGGGGTACCAAAACGCGTTTTTCCCATGCCATTTTCCATAGGGACCTTTAGTCCAAGGTACAGCCCAAACGGCTGAACAGAATTACTTTAAATTTGGCAAAGAGGTAGTCCTCAGGTCAGGGATGTGCCTTTTGCATATCTGGTGTCAATCCGTTCAGTAGTTCCTGAGAAAATCAAAAGTAAAATCATATATATATATCTGGGCGGAGCCTAACCACACATCTCATCGTGAGATCTGATTGGCTGTCAGCACTTCATCCAAGAAGTGTTGGCAGCCATCTTGGGACCAATATACATGATAGCACCTCATTAAAAAGCCTTGCAGTTAATAGAAGATTTTAAGACTTTAGTTACATTATAAATCATTTGTTGATGCTACCATACTAATTTTAGGAATTGTGGTGTGTTCTAAGGTGATTTTACCATGTGAAAAAGCCTTCTGATGTGATATCATGAATCATGTTTGAGAGAAAACTATTTTCTCATGCTTTTCCCACAGAGGTTTGGAAGGTGATCAATAAGCTAAACTGAGAGCATATTTTCTGTAAATTCACATTATCTTTCTCAGTCATGGGAGAATGAAGTCTGACATTCTCAGTAAAACATGTACATCCAACAAGGGCAGAGACTGTCAGTTGATTCCTTTGTGGTCTACTGCAGCTTCCCAGAGTGTTCTAAAGAACAACTAGAGCGCTAACAGTCCTACTTATGACAAAAGTATGGCACACCTGAAGCCATCTTGGTTGGAATAAAGTGGTAACTCTTAAAACATTTATTTAAAAAGGAACAAAATGAGGGGGTTCATTTTGCCATAGAAAGTATGATTAGTGCTGCAGAAAGAAAAGTTAGGGCACATTTTGAGTGACTTCTCAAATCCTCTTCTATTTCATTAAAACATTCTGACATGCAGACTGAAACATGCACTTTCAATACCAGCAGCAGACTTCCCTGGTGAGCAGTAGCTTTACTACAGTGATCTAATAAGCAACTAGAGTGCTAACATTCAGAGTTTATGGCAAATGTGTGACACATCTGAATGCCTTCTTGATGGAATCAAAGTAAAAAACTGAAAGTTTTTCCTACTGAGGAGACTGTAGTAAATGAGGAAATTAGGAAACATCATAACAAATAAGTCTCCCTAAATGGCCACCAGAGACAAAAGAGCCCAAATGTAGCCCAAATATCACCGAGATGTAGCCCAAGTATAGCCCAATGACAGAATGTCCCAGAGTGTTCTAACGAACAACTAGAGCGCTAACAGTCTTACTTATGACAAAAGTATGGCACACCTAAAGCCATCTTGATTGGAATAAAGTGGTAACAGTTAAAACATTTAATTTACAATGGAACAAAATGAGGGGGTTCATTTTCCCATAGAAATTATGAATAGTTCTGCAGAAAGAAAAATTAGGGCACATTTTGACTTCTCAAATTCTCTTCTATTTCATAAAAATATTCTGACATGCAGACTGAAGCATACACTTTTAATACCAGCAGCAGACTTCAGTGGTGAGCAGTAGCTTTACTACAGTGATCTAATGAGCAACTGGAGTGCTAACATTCAGAGTTTATGGCAAATGTGTGACATATCTGAATACCTTCTTGATGGAATCAAAGTAAAAAACTGAAAGCATTTCCTACTGAGGAGACTGCAGTAAATGAGGAAATTAGGAAACTTCATAACAAATAAATCTCCCAAGATGGCCACCAGAGACAAAAGAGCCCAAATGCAGCACAAATATCACCCAGATGTAGCCCACATGTAGCCCAATGACAGAAGTGTGCAAAACACTTATTGTTTGTGTATTTGCAGTTTTATATAGTGCAGACTTGTCAGGTATTGGAGTGCTTTACATGAGCATTGGTTACATCACACAAGATCACATTCATTCTGGTTGTAGACATGGGGAGATTAAGTGATTTGACCAGAATCACAGAATGTTGAGCTGAAGCAGAAACTCCAACCTGGTTCCCCAGTTGCAAAGTCTGCAGCTCTGGGAGTAACACCACATCCTCTCCCCTAGGTGCAACATTTAATCAAGTGACCACTTGAATGTCTGTATCTGTCTGTCTGTTGGTGTATAAGCGGCTGCATGGTTTTGTGAATAGCTATATGAGTGTCTCTATGGGTCATTGATTGGTTGTCTGAGTATCTGTATGGGTGCCTGAGTGTTTGTGTGGGTGGGGTGTGTGTGACTCTGTGCATACATGTGTAAGTGGGTGATTCTATGGGTGCATGGTTTTATGAGTGCATCTGTGAGGGACTGTATGGTTGGGTGAGTGTATGTATGGGTGTGTTAGTGATTGAATGTATATCTCAGTGGTACATGTGTGAGTAACTACATATGTGAAAGGCAGTATATATGTGTGTAAGAGTATATGAGTGGGTATATGTGAGAGTGTGTGATTGTGAGAGTGGCTGTATGGATAAGAGTGTGCTTGTATCAGTGATTGTATAAGAGCGTAAGAACGTGGTACTATTTCTATGAGTAAGTGAACTTGTGTGTGTATAACTGCATAGGTGAGTAAATGGGAGTGTGATTAATTATTTGCATGACTGACTATGTGTGAGAGTACCTCTATGGATGATTGGTGGTGTGTGAGTGTCTATGTAGGTGTATAAATGCATATGATAGTCCTGTACTGAGTGACTGTAAGTATGGGTGACTGTACAGGTGAGTGAGTGGATGTGTGTGTAGATCTAAGAGTCAATGAGTGGGTATGTAGTAATTGGTATTGGAGTATCTATGGTTTTGAGAATGGACGTCTGAAATTTTGATTGAGTATATCAAAGGGTGTGAGAAGATGCACTAATTTATCACATGGATGACGTCATCAGTGATGTCATCAGTGATGTCAACTGGATAAAAAAACAAAGATTACAAATAATTTAAAAGTTCTTTGTCGCTATTTGAAAACTCAGAAAATGTGTCCTCATTTTAGTTTTTTAGTGCACTAACCATAATTTTGATGCAAATAAGACCCTCTCATATATGTAATTTCTAAAGGAAATACTCTAGGTATTACAGTTTTGATTACATCAAGATGACGTCAGGCGTTTCACACTTTTGTAATAAATATAGAATGTTAGCAATCTAGTTGTTTATTGGGATACTGTTGAGAGGCAGAGGCCAGGGGCACGGACTCTGAAAATTGAAGGCAGGTAGGAGAGTGCAGAGGCAACAATTTGACAACACTGGGCAGGCAGGAAGGGCAGTGGCAGCACAACAGACTATGGAGGGCAGTGGAAAGGGGGGCAGGGGCAACAAACCAACAATACAGGACTGGCAAGAGAGGCTGTGGCAATATAATAGACCATTGTGGGCAGAAGGAAGAGGCAGTGGTAGTACAACCATACATGCCAACAGACCAGTTTCAGCCAGGAAACGTCCAATGTTTTAAGCTCAAATGGGCTTTACTTGATCTGTCTCCTGTCTACAATCTCCTCTTTTTTAATGTAACTCAAAGGGGAAAATCAATACCCCAGTTTTTTTTCAAAATCTCCCTCTTACCAAGTTCAAAATGTTTGCAAGTATGGTACATTGGATCATGGTAGGCAGGAGGAATTGGGGTAGGGACATGGACTCGGATAACAGAGGACAGGAGGGACATGGAGAGGTGTACCAAACTGACCCTACAGGGCAGGCATCAGGGAGTGCAGCACAACAATCCATGGAAAGCAATAGGGAGGGACAGGACCATGCACATGGACAACAGAGAACAGAGGGGAAAGAGGCAATGGTAGCTAGCTGACCATAATGGACAGACAGGAGAGAAAGCTGCAGCATAACAGACCATAAAGGGCAGGAGGGACGGATCAGGGGCATTACAATGGAACAGGCAAGCCAGGAGGGAGGGGATAGGGGTCTGCACATGGAAAAAGAGGGCTGGGGCAAGGGGGCAGGGCAGGAGCAGCAAGATGACCATGGAGGTCAGGCAGTATGGGCACTAGAAACAAGACACACCATGGAGAGCAACAATGAGACTATGATGTCATCCACACAGACCATGGAGGGAAGGTGGGAGGGGGCAGGGGCAGCTAGCTGACCACACAGGGAAGGTGGGAGGGGCCATGGCAGCACAGAAGACCATGCATGGAAAGCAGGAGGGTTAGTGACAGCACAATGGCTATGATGGGCAAGAAGGAGGGTGCAGGGGCATGCACAAAGGACCATGGAGGATAGAAGGGAGGGTCAGGACCTGGGCACAGACAAGAGAGTTCAGGGGAAGGGGCCTCACAACAGACCGCACGGGGCAGGCAGGAGGAGCAGTTGCAGCACAACAGACCAGGGAGGGCAGAAGGGTGTGGCAGTAAAATGGACCATGGAGGACAGGAGGAAGGGGATAGGGGCATGGCATGTGGACAGGCAGGGTGGAGGTGGCAGGGACAGGTTACAGTCATCTGACAATGCTAGGCAGGTGGGAGGGAAGTGGCAGCTCAACAGAACACGCAGAGTAGATAGGAGTGGCAGGTCCATGGGATGGAGCAGGGGCATGCACAAAGACATCTGATGGCAGGGGGAAGGAGAATAGGGGCAGCAAGCTAAGCACAGAGGCAAAACAGGAGGTCAATGATGGACCATAGAATTGGGCAATGGAGGGCAGGAGGAGTGGACTGGTACATCATGCTAAATGGAGGGCAGTGGCAGCACATCAGACCATGCATGGCAGGAGGGAGGAGGCTAGTCCATGGATTCAGACAGCAGAGGATAGGGAGGAGGTGGATGGGGCAGCAAGCTAACTGTTCATAGAAGGTGGGTATTAGGAACTTTATTGTTTTTAAAATGTGTGGCTGTGCGAACTACTTAAAATATGAACAAGTATGCAGCATAATCTCACTTTTATTCAGGAAGAAGAGGACGTTTGTGACTGACTCCGGGCTCACTTGGCAGAAACACCCCCTGACCCTCCACCCCCCATCGCAAAATGTAATGTCCGTGAAAAGGGTAGGTGGACGCAGTGTTATATAGAACATAGTCCGGAGAGCACGATTGAAAATGAAAACTAGATATAGTATATGGTATAAACTATGCACCAAAAAGTGTGATATAAGATGAACCGGGGCGTGAAATATAATATGCAATACATTGTGCGCAATGACAGATTCATTGGAGAGCGCGAGATAGCACAGGCACTAACTCGTGCTATGCGATATGCGCCTTGGAGTGTAATATGCACAGGGCAGTGTTGTGTAACCTAACTAGTCTCTAAAGTTGTAATATAAAATATGTGCTGGGGAGTGTAACGTTGCATATGCACTGTGACAAAGATATGGATGCCAGATTGTAATATGTATGGCATAGCGCTGTGCGTTATAACATAGGCATCGAGGAAGGCACGTTAGATGGGGCAATATAACCCGTGCGAAGGCAAGTGTGGCACGACATATTCACAGGGTGGTGTTACAGTGCACATGGGCTAGAGTGTCATAGCATACGCACTAGCTGGTGGAATACAACACAGAGGTGTGAGGCACTCGGCGGGCACTGGTGGGTGTAACACAGCATTGGGCTCAGCCAGGAGCACACTGTGACTCTCAAGTGAGGTTTGTCTCCTTTCCAGAGAGTAAAATAAAAAGTATTACACATCCGGCGGTGGATGTGTGTTTTATTAACCGTGAGGGGGGTTTCTTGCAGAGTTTGGTCGAATTTTTGTGGAATCCCCTTTGAATGGCTTGGTGTGCGTGTATATTAACCCCTTCCCCGCTCATGACGGAACCGTTCCGTCATGAGCCACGGTTGAGCTGTGCTCATGACGGAACGGTTCCGTCATGACACGCCCGTTGGCGGCCGCTCCGCCTGCGCGGCGCTGTTTCCCCGCCTGTGCGGGGGGACAACGCAAATGGGCGGAGTCATGACGGAACCGTTCCGTCATGAGCACAGCTCAACTGTGGCTCATGACGGAGCGGCTCCGTCATGAGCACAGGCCCACCGCGCTGCCCCCCTGCCCCCCCCAGCGCTGCAGCGGAATGTCCGCAGCAGCGAAGGGGTTAAATGTGCCCCTCAATAGCTACCCATGTTTGTATGAATAAACGACAAGGGTGTCTACTTGGAGGGTACCCACCGGCGGGGGCGCCGGGATTAGGCACGGTAGGGGGTCAGACACGTCAGAGCTTCACTAGCGGTGTAAATACATTCCATGTGGATTCATTCTATGCATAGTTGCCTTTTAATGATTATCACGCAAATCGTCATGGTGATAGGTACATACGGTTTGTCCAGCATGTCCTAAGTGTTTCTATAAATATATATTTTAAAATAATAAAAAACAAAGGCCGGCCCTGGGGGATGGGGTCCCCGGGGCCATAAGTGGCCTGAGGAGGGGGGCAACGCAGCCCCCTCCTAAAGAATAAATAAAAAAAAAAGGCCTTGACCCAGGGGTTGGGGTCCCCGGGGCCGATTAGGGCCTTGGGCGAGCCAAATTATTTTTTTTAAACAAAAAAATTAGGGTGCAGGCCCTGGGGGATGGGGTCCCCAGGGCCAGTAAATTAGAAAAAGAAGGGGGGCCACACAGCCCTCCTTCTTAAAAAAATAAATAAAAGACCGGCATCGCGCCGGAGGCCACGCCCCCTCCTAGCAGCACTCTGCAAATGCACCCCCTGGCCAGTTGTAAGTTGGGGAATTAATTCCCCTTCAATACTGAGGGTCCCTGAGGGCCAACTAGCCCAACAGGTATCTCCAGTATGCGCCAGGGAGCTGCGTGGCAGACAGGTGTTCTGAGGCCACGCCCCTTTTTACACCTCTATGCAACGCAGCTCTGTGGCGCTTACTGGAGGTACTTAGTGGGCTAGTTTGACCCTAGGGACCCTTAGGATTCAAGGGGACTTAATCTCTCAACTTAGAACGGCCACAGGGCGCGTTTACACAGTGGTGAAGGGAGGGGACGGGGCCTGAGGTGACATGTGCAAACACGCCCTGTGGCACGTTTTAAGTTGGGGAAATAATTCCCTTTCAATCCTGAGGGACCCTGGGGGCCAACTAGCCCACCAGGGGCTTCCAGTAAGCGCCACTGCTCTGCGTTGCAGAGAGGTGGTGCAGGCCGTGCCCCTTTTTACACCTCTCTGCAATGCAGCTCTGTGGCGCTTACTGGAGGTACCTAGTGGGCTAGTTGGACCCTAGAGACGCTCAGGATTCAAATGAACTTAATCTCCCAACTAAAAACGGCCACAGGGCGTGTTTACACAGTGGTGAAGGGAGGGGACGGGGCCTGAGTTAATGTGTGCAAACACGCCCTGTGGCGCGTTTTAAGTTGGGGAAATAATTCCCCTTCAATCCTGAGTGCCCCTGGGGGCCAACTAGCCCACCAGGTGCTTCCAGTAAGCGCCACTGCGCTGCGTTACAGAGAGGTGGTCTAGGCCGTGCCCCTTTTTACATCTCTCTGCAACGCAGCTCTGTGGCGCTTACTGGAGGTACCTAGTGGTCTAGTTGGACCCTAGGGACCCTCAGGATTCAAGGGGACTTAATCTCCCAATTTGAAACGGCCACAGGGCGTGTTTACACAGTGGGGAAGTGAGGGGACGGGGCCTGAGATGACGTGTGCAAACACGCCCTGTGGCGCATTTTAAGAGGTAGTTTTAATAGCCTGCCCTATTATATACTAGGGGCTTACAGAGGAGGTCATGCTGATCACAGGAGGACCCCAACGCATAGTGTTACCTAGTGTATGTAGGTGTTTTCACTGTATTCTGAGTGTCTTTTAACATAGCACTGGCTCTAGGACTGGTTAGTCAGACTCAGTTAACACCAGTATCCGTCTGAAAAAGTTGAGGGTACAGGATGATTTTGCAACAAGGCTTCTTTCTGTTCTTCTGTTTGTTCTTTCTGCACGTTATCCTTCTTCCTGCACTTTTCTTCGTCTTTGAGGACTTCTGTTGCTTCTTTCTGCATTACTTTTTTTTCTTTCTGTGCGTTTTTTCTTCTTTCTTCACATGTCCTATCTCTGTAGCCATAGTTAGAAATTAGCATTTAAAAAACCTTTGAAATTCACTGAAAAAACCATAGGTTTCAGGCATGTTATAGTTAGGAATTAGCATTTAAAAAACCTTAGAAATTCACTGAAAAAACCATAGGTTTCAGGGGTGTTATAGTTAGCTGGACTTTTCACTCGTACAAAACCATTGAAATTCCCCCGTTATAGTTAGTTCAGCTAACTATAACTCGCGCGCCCGCAATGCACTGCTGATGACGTCACATATTACATCACTCATGACATGGTCAGTGACATCACTCATGACATCACTGATGACATCACTGATGACATCTCAAATGACATCACTGATGACATCTCAAATGACCTCACTGATGACATCATCCAGTGAATGTGTGTTTTTCTGAAAATTACATATGTTTTATATATGTATATCTCAAGGTCGATGGAAGAATAAATGGGTATATAAGTGTCTAAATGGATGATTTGTTTTTGAAAAATAGATTGCATAACTGACTGATTAAGTGTATCTTAGTGAATACATGGCTTAGTGAGTAATGTTTAAATATGTAAATATCTGTATCAGTCTCTCACTTTGTGTATAAGTGGCTGCATGGGTTGGTGAGTAGCTACATGAGTGTCTATATAGGTTATTAGATGTTTTTTTGAGTATCAGAATGAGTGTCTGAGTGTCTGTATGGTTCGGTGGGGGTATTATGTAGTGCATAAGTGCATGAATGAGTGACTCACTGTTTGTATGTGTTGAAGACAGCATGTGTGCAGGACTGTATTGGTGGATGAGTGTGTGCATGGGTGTGTTAGTGAGTGAATGACTGTCTCAATAGTGTCTTTATGAGTAACTACATATGTTTTAAACTAGTATATGTGACTATTGGTGTATATAAGTGAGTATATGTGAGAGTGAGAGATTGAAAGAGTTCCTGTATGAATAAGTATGTGTTTATATAAGTGATTGTTTAAAAGACTAAGTATGTGTAAGTTTCTGTAGAAGTAAGTGTGGTGGTGTGTGTATAACTGTATATGCAAGTAAATGGATGTTTGATTCTTTATTAGCATGAGTGACTATGTGTGTGAGTAACTCTATGGATGAGTGGCGTTGTGTAACAGGATGTATAGGTGTATGAGTACATATGATGAGTGAGTACATGTATGAGTGACTGTATAGGACTGTTGGTGAATGAGTGGATGTGTATGTGGATCTTAGAATTACTGAATAGGTTGTTGTAACTGATATTGGTATGTCCATTGTTTTGAAAATTTTAGTTTCTATTTTTGAATGTGTGTATCAAAGGTTATATTAGGGGGAGAGGAGGTCTGCCACTCTATCACAAAGATGATGTCATCAGTGATGTCATTTGAGATGTCATCAGTGATGTCATGAGTGATGTCACTGACCATGTCATGAGTGATGTAATATTTGACGTCATCAGCAGTGCATTGCGGGCGCGCGAGTTATAGTTAGCTGAACTAACTATAACGGGGGAATTTCAATGGTTTTGTACGAGTGAAAAGTCCAGCTAACTATAACGCCCCTGAAACCTATGTTTTTTTCAGTGAATTTCTATATATATATGTATATATATATATAGGACCTGGTTTCCATAGGAAAAGCGTTTTTTGTTTTCCCAATGATTTTGGCGCTGGTTGACGAATCTTCACAATATTTTCAAAACATATGGCCCGCTCCGGTCAGCACCTATCCTGAAAGTTTCGGGGTGATTTGCCAAGCAGGGGCCGAGAAAAAATGGGGGTCCCAAACATGTGTTTTTTCCATGTTATTTTCCTTAGGAAACTTTAGACATGGCTACAGCTCGAACTGCTGAACGGAATTGCACCAAATTTGGCAAAAAGGTAGCCCTTGGTTCTGAAAGAGACCTTTTTGTTAAATGGTGTAAATCTGTTAAGTAGTTCCTGAGAGATTTAAGAAAAAGAGGTTGAAAACTGCATTTCCCATAGGAAAATTTAGACACGGCTACAGCTCGAACTGCTGAACGGAATGACACCAAATTTGGCAAAAAGGTAGTGCTTGGTTCAGAAAGCGTCCTTTTTTTAAAATGGTGTAAATCCGTTCAGTAGTTTTTGAGTTATTAAAGGAGAAACATCTTTATATGTCTGGGCAGGACCTAACTACACAAGCACAAGCTTGGCTCTAATTGGCTGCCAACACTTCAATCTAGGAAGTGTTGGCAGCCATCTTGGTGCAATGCTTTTTAGGTCTCGCCTAGTGACACAGCGCATGCGCTGCACACTACACAAACACCACTGCACTACCCTAAACACTAAAACACGACCCAGGATGACCCCCTACACTACCCAAACATCACTGCACTACCCTAAAACACTGCCCCCAGCACGACGATCCCCTATACTACCCAAACACCACTGTACTACCCTAAACCCTAAAACACTACCCCCAGCATGACCCACTACACTAACCAAACACCACTGCACTACCCTAAACCCTAACACACTACCCCCAGCATGACCCCCTACACTACCCATACACAGTGGTGAGTCCGTAATTGATTTCCCCTCCGTTGGATTGAATCCACATCTCAAGGTGCCCCTTCCACAGTGCCCTTCTCCAGGGACACCAAGGAGCCGCAATTGTCTCTCCCGCCGATCACTTGTACGGCACATCGCATCTCATCTCTACTCGAAGTTCGCTGTATACAGGTTCTCCGGTCATTTCCCGAGACCGTTGCAGCCATCCCGGTCACACTCCACTGTGGACCCGTGTTTTTCCGTTACTTTCCCAGCACCACAAATATTTACAACCCGGTCCTGATGATGATCCTGATTGATAGGATCGAAATATCGTCGACTTCTCAGCGCAAATGATGGCGCACTTCCTTTTGTGACTTTACTATAATTACCCTCAATCATTCTTAACCAAAATTGTAAATCATTGCCTAGAGCCACATTTTTCACTGTATATAACTATTCACAGTTGCACCTTGCGCCGTTGTTGCTGACTTCACAATTGTCACTTGCGTCGCTATCTGTGTCACTTACGCATTTCGAGCACCAAGTCCAATTTGGGTTGTTTTCGCATTTAATTTGCCTACAGTGCTGCTACAACTGTATCTTCCTGTTTTTTTAATTTTCGTCCACAATTGTATGATGCAATGTGCACATTCTAAAAACAATTCAGAGTCTCCCGTTTTCTTTGCACGTAATGATTTATACATACATGTCTATTTGTCCTTCAGATTGATACCAGTTGAGATATTGTTCTTTTTCATGTACCTACCCTAATCTCAATGTGGTTTATGGGTTATACTCCTTTGGTTTATTACAAAACCCTAAATCCTAAAACACTACCCCCAGCACGACCTCCTACACTACACAAACACCACTGCGCTACCATAAACCCTAAAACACTACCCCCAGCATGACTGCCTACACTACCTAAACACCACTGCGCTACCCTAAACCCTAAAACACTGCCCCAGGCATGACCCCTACAGTACCCAAACACCACTGCACCACCCTCAATCCTAAAACACGACCCCCTACACTACCCAAACACCACTACACTACCCTAAAACCAACCCCTACACTACACAAACACCACTGCACTACCCTAAATCCTAAAGCACTACCCCCAGCACTACCCCTACACTACACAAACACCACTGCACTACCCTAAACCCCAAATCTACCCCCACCACGACCCCTACAATGCCAAACACCACTGCACGACCCTAAACCCTACAACACGACCCCCTACACTATGCAAACACCACTGCACTACCCTAAACCCAAAAACACGACCCCCTACACTATGCAAACATCACTGCACTACCCTAAACCCTAAAACACTACCCCAAGCACTACCCCCTACACTACACAAACACCACTGCACTACCCTAAACCCTAAATCTACCCCCAGCATGACCCTCTACACTACCCAAACACCACTGCACTACACTAAACCCTAAAACACTAACCCCAGCACAACCCCCTATACTACCCAAACACAACTGCACTACCCAAGACCCTAAAACACGATCCCCTACACTACACAACCACCACTGCACTACCCTAAACCCTAAAACACTACCCCCAGCATGACACCCTACACCACACAAACCCCACTGCACTACTCTAAACCCTAAAACACTACCCCCAGCACGACCCCCTACACTACACAAACACTTCTGCACTACCCTAAACCCTAAAACACTACCCCAAGCTTGACCCCCTACAATACACAAACAACACTGCACTACCCCAAACCCTGAATCTACCCCCAGCACGACTCCCTATACTACCCAAACACCACTGCACTACCCTAAACCCTGAAACGCTACCCCCAGCATGACCGCCTACACTACACAAACAACACTGCACTACCCCAAACCCTGAATCTACCCCCAGCACGACTCCCTATACTACCCAAACACCACTGCGCTACCCAAAAACCAAAACACCACCCCCAGAATGACCCCGTACAATACACAAACACCACTACGCTACCCAAAACCGTAATACACCACCCCCAGCACGCCCCCTACACTACCCAAACACTTCTGCGCTAACCTAAAGCCTAAAACTCTACCCCCAGCACGACCTCCTACATTACCCAAACACCACTGTGCTACCCTAAACCCCAAAACACTAGCCCAGCACGACCCCCTACACTACCCAAATACCACTGCACTACCCTTAACAATAAATCTACCCCCAGCATGACCCCCTACACTACCCAAACACCACTGCACTACCCTAAACCCTAAATCACGACCCCCTATATTACACAAACACCACTGCTCTACCCTTAACCTGAAAACACTACCCAAGAGCAACCCCCTACACTACCCAAACACCACTGCACTACCCTTAACCCTAAAACACTACTCCCTACACTACACAGACACCACTGCACTACCCTAAGCCCTAAAACACTACCCTCAGCACAACCCCCTACACTACACAAACACCACTGCACTACCCTAAACTGTAAAACACTACCCCAGCACGACCCCCAAACACTACCCAAACACCATTGCACTACCCTAAACCCTAAATCTACCCCCAGCACGACCCTCTACACTACCCAAACACCACTGCACTAACCTAAACCCTAAAACACTACCCCTAACACGACACCCTATACTACCCAAACACATGTGGGCTACCCTAAACCCTAAAACACTGCCCCCAGCATGACACCCTACACTACCCAAACAATACTGCAGTACCCTAAACCCTAAACACTACCCCCAGCATGACCCCCTACACTACCCAAACACCACTGTAGAACGCTAAACCCTAAAACACTATCCTGAGCACGACCCCCTACCCTATGCAAACACCAGTGCGCTACCCTAAACACTAAAACACTACCCCACCACGACACCCTACACTACCCAAACATCAATGTGGTACCCTAAAACACTACCCCCAGCATGACCCCCTACACTACGCCAACATCACTGCGGTACCCTAAACCCTAAAACACTACCGCAGCACAACCCCCTACACTACCCAAACACCACTGCACTACCCTAAACCCTAAAACACTACCCGCAGCATGGAACCCTACACTACCCAAACACCACTGCGCTACACTAAACCCTAAAACACTATCCCCAGCACGAGCCCATATGCTACACAAAAAACACTGTGTTACCCTAAACCCTAAAACACTACCCCAGCATGACCCCCTACACTACCCAAACACCACTGCACTACCCTAAACCCTAAAACACGACCCCTACACTCCACAAACACCACTGTACTACCCTTAACCATAAAACATTACCCCCAGCATGACCCCCTACACTACACAAAAACCACTGCACTACCCTAAACCCTAAAACACTACCCCCTACACTACACAGACACCATGGCACTACCCTAAACCCTAAAACACTACCCTTAGTACGACCCCCTACACTACAAAAACACCACTGCACTACCCTCAACCCTAAAACACTACCCCCAGCACAAACCCCCAAACACTACCCAAATACCAATGCACTACCCTAAACCCTAAATCTACCCCCAGCATGATCCCTTACACTAACCAAACACCACTGCACTGCCCTAAACCCTAAAACACTACCCCCAGCACGACCCCCTACACTACACAAACACCACTGCACTGCCCTAAATCCAACAACACGACCCCCTACACTACACAAACACCACTGCACTACCCTAAACCCTAAAACACTGCCCCAGCACAACCCCTACACTACACAAACACCACTGCACTACCCTAAACCCTAAAACTCTACCCCCAGCACGACCCCCTACAGTACACAAACACCACTGCACTACCCTAAACCCTAAAACACTACCCCGGCATGACCCTCTACTTTACCCACACACCACTGCACTACCCTAAACCCTAAAACACTACCCCCAGCACGACCCCCTACACTACCCAAACACCACTGCACTACCATAAACCCTAAAACAGGACCCCCTACATTACACAAACACCACTGCACTACCCTAAACCCTAAAACACTACCCCATCACGACCCCCTTCACTACCCAAACACCACTGCACTACCCTAAACCCTAAAACACTACCCCCAGCACGACCCCCTTCACTACCCAAACATCACTGCACTACCCTAAACCCTAAAACACTGCCCCAGCACAACCCCTACACAACACAAACACCACTGCACTACCCTAAACCCTAAAACTCTACCCCCAGCACGACCCCCTACAGTACACAAACACCACTGCACTACCCTAAACCCTAAAACACTACCCCTAGCACGACCCCCTACACTACACAAACACTACTGCACTACCCTAAACCCTAAAACACTACCCTGGCATGAGCCTCTACTTTACCCACACACCACTGCACTACCCTAAACCCTAAAACACTACCCCCAGCACGACCCCCTACACTACCCAAACACCACTGCACTACCCTAAACACTAAAACAGGACCCCCTACATTACACAAACACCACTGCACTACCCTAAACCCTAAAACACTACCCCATCACGACCCTCTTCACTACCCAAACACCACTGCACTACCCTAAACCCTAAAACACTACCCCCAGCACGACCCCCTTCACTACCCAAACACCATTGTGCTACCCTAAACCCTAAAACACTACCCCCAGCACAAACCCTGCACTGCCTAAACACAACTGCGCTACCCTAAACCCTAAAACACTACCCCCAGCACAACCCCCTACACTACACAAATACCACTTTACTACCCTAAGCCCTAAATCACTGCCCCCAGCACGACCCCCTACACTACACAAACACCAGTGCACTTCGGTAAACCCTAAAACACTACCCCCAGCACGACCCCTACACTACAAAAACACCACTGCACTAACCTAAACCCTAAATAACTACCCACAGCACGATCCCTTATACTACCCAAACACCACTGTACTACCCTAAACCCTAAAACACTACCCCCAGCACAACCCCCTACACTACACAAACACCCCTGTACTACCCTAAACCCTAAAGCACTGCCCCCAGCACGGCCCCCTACACTACACAAACACAACTGCACTATCCTAAACCCTAAAACACTACCCCAGCATGACCCCCTATGCTACCCAAACACCACCGCACTACCCTAAACCCTAAAACACTACCCCCAGCATGACCCCCTACGCTATCCAAACACCACCTCACTACCCTAAACCCTAAAACACTACCCCCAGCATGACCCCCTACACTACACAAACACCATCTCACTACCCTAAACCCTAATACACTACCCCCAGCATGACGTCCTATGCTACCCAAACACCACCGCACTAACCTAAACCCTAAAACACTACACCCAGCAAAACCCCTACACCACACAAACACCACTGCACTACCCTAAACCCTAAATCTACCCCCAGCATGACCCCCTACACTACCAAAACACCACTGCCCCACCCTAAACCCTAAAACACTACCCCCAGCATGACCTCCTACATTACCCAAACACCACCTCACTACCTTAAACCCTAAAACACTACACCCAGCATGACCTGCTACACTACACAAACACCACCGCACTACCCTAAACCCTAATACACTACCCCCAGCACGACCTCCTACACTAGCCAAACACCACCGCACTACCCTAAACCCTAAAACACTACACCCAGCACGACCTCTACAGCACACAAACACCACTGCACCACCCAAAACCCTAAATCTACCCCCAACATGACACCCTACACTACCAAAACACCACTGCACTACCCTAAACCCTAAAACACTTCCCCCACCATGACCCCCTACACTACCCAAACACCACTGCACTACCCTAAACGCTAGAAAAGTAACCCCCACCCCATGCCCAATCCCCCTTACCTGTCACTCCTCGTGGTTCCTGCTTCACGTCATCTCTGAGGGGCGGTGCATGTCGTAGTGAGGAAACGGAACAGCCTATGTTTTCTTACAACGACGTGGATCGTCTACATTTCTTTTCGTTATAAAAGCATGCGTGGTAAATGACCATGCGTTCTAAAAAATGCATAGTAATGACTTTGCGATGTACAACACATGCATGGTAATGCATGCGTTGTAATGGTATTGGGAAGTAAAAAAGTCGTTGTAACAGCCGTTTACCAATCGAAGCTGGCCCCTGTTCTTCATTGAGTCTTTTATTTGATTAGGAGGAAGGAATGTTGTATTGTGAAAGTGTCCGCGTGGCCTGGTTTCACTTCTGGTGAGAGAGTGAAAAGTCGGTTTCGATCTAAAGGAGTTCTGTTGTTGGACGGGGCCGGCGCGACACGTCATCAGAAAACACAGCTAATGGAACGCGTCCTCCCCGAAGTGTAGAGCAGTGCCATGAGAGGTCAACGAGTGTGCGTCCCAACGCAGTTTGACCGGACTGTTCTAGGTTACGGGAGGCAGAAGCAGCATCCATCGCAGGTCCTCTTGAACACTAAAAAAGGACCAAATGATGCTTTCCTTTCTTTTCTTCATCTGCTGCACCATCTGTTCTTCCTCCTCTACTGCAAGTGGATCAACTTCGGCAAAACTAGGAGCCATAGTTGTATTAAAAATAAACAAACACACAAAAAAGGTTTATCAATATAAAGAGAAGCAAGAAACAGGTCTTCTCTCTATCAAGGACAAAAAGTAAGGTATATATCAGAAGGATGGATCCTCCCTCTTTTACAATGAAATTGATTTCAACCAATCAGATTCCTTTTTAGGTCTCGCTAGCGTAGCAGTGCGAATGCACTGCCATCGCTTTGCGAGGCATGCAGTATACACTATAGTGGGAAAGCATCGTGAAAGCTCCGCCCACTCTCTGGCCCATCTTCTTCATTGGCTTAGGCTATAAATCCTACCTTTCGATTGGTTTTAAGCTTGTTAGTCCCTCCCCATAATAGCCATGTCAGTCATATGTGTCCTTCCACGGCTACTGGCCCCTTCACAGCACAGACTACTTTCTTCCCGTGCCCCCCTCCTGCAGTCCGATGCCTTCTCACACCCCCCCTCGTGCCTCGTCGCCCACACGCATTGCCATTTGCAATGCAATAGGTCTCGCGCCAATGCTTGTTTGACTTTGAATAGCCCACACAGGCACGTCGCCGAACTCACTCCACGAATTACAATCTTATTAGGAGGAGCCTGCCCCGTCCACCTAAGCTTCACTGCCTCCTGTTGCCATTCACTGCCCGGGTGCGAGGCGGCGCCGGGATCCTCGCGGAATTGTAATCGGGTTCCGAGCTCCGAGGGTTGGAGATGTTCTTTGTGGCAATTTCACCCACACCGAGCGGGCCGGTGGCAAGCTGGGCTCCACAACCTCCAGCGCACATTTCTTGATCCGCTAGACAACTCCGGCTATCAGGAAACAACTCTGCAAGTGAAAATGTGCTCCCTGGAGGCCAAAGGGGCAAACACTGGCAAGGTCTGCTCAGCCTTTCACCCTCTGTAAGATCGATAACAAATGTTCCATCAAACTGAGAAATCACTACCAATTACAATTGACAGTGCTATGCTGTGACAGCTGCAGTTGGAAGCGCTATATCAGAACACAAACTCTCGTTCTCAGTTTAAAATCCACACCTCGAAAAAAAGGCTTTTTATTCAGAGAACACTATTTTGGAAGTATGAGGAAAACAATGTCTATTTAGCTAACCTTCAGTGCATTATTTATTTAATTCTGTGGTGCACGGCACTGCTTGCAGCTGCTCGCAGCTGCTCGTGTCTTCGGTGATTGTTCATACGGCCACCAGGTTGCTGCCAGTCCACTTAATCTCCCTGAGCCGCCCCCAGCCCCTAACACCACTTCCCGTCCATCGCAGCTCATTTGCAGTGTCTTCTGTGATCGCTGCACCTCCCCTCTTTTGGGGTGGGGTTCCAAGCTGCTCATTTCATGTTTGTAACATGAAAATTGTCTGCAATTTCCTTTTTAAATACATGTTACGCAACGCTCTAAATAGTTAAGACGTGATGGTTGAGAAGCTAACATTCACTTGTATTGTAAGTCAAAAGACAATATTTTGCTGTATTTGCACAATCAGCACGTTTATGCTGCTTCCCGTTATATTTAGTAATCAACGAGAATGAGGCGCCATCAATGAATGCAATGGCCTCCATCAGATCTGGAGCCCAGGAGTATAGAAATATAAAAGGACTCGTCTCACATTGCTGGGTTAGTAATAATCTTGATTAAACCGGCAGCTCCGAATATTAAGCAATAGTGTGTTTTTATACAAATGCTGCTGATACCTTAATGCCTTTGTTGTATGTGGATTATGGTACACGAGATGAAAATGAATCAAGTAACTTCGATTTTCCAATAAAATACTGATTTGGAAAACATGTTTTCACTGAAACCGAAAATATTGTTGTCTTTTTTTTCGTGTTTGAAATGTGATACCGAGCCATAATCATCTCGTATCGTGAGTTGGACTAATGTGGAAATACTTTTTCCCCACAATATGGCACTCATTTCTGTGAGGTTGTATAACTCACGACTGCTCTGCTCACAAAAAAAGTCCCCTTTCTATGTCCATGACTCAGTATCCCATTTGGCAGCTTCAGACACACAGGACACAGTTGAACACAGTCTTTTTTTCTGGTCAGTATCTGCCTCATCTTTTAGCCTCTGACCCCCTCCCACCCCTATCTGTACTTCCTCTCGGAACGCTTCAGTGGTGCTCTCATTCTGAGAACGGTGATGGATCAAACCCAGATCTGTTGACTGGGTGGAAGTGTCTGATTGGTTCTGATGCTCCGTCCATCACCACCCCCTTTTGTACCGCTTTGTTCGCCACAAGTTGGCAGGGTATGTTCAGACGTGAGTCCCTTGCTCACTTTGCCACTGGATTCAAGCAAGCCTGGCTGAAGACGGCTGAAATGCCAGAAACCGGTCCTAGGAAGCTTGTTTCCGGTCCAGGGAAGGCATGGCTTGGCAGTTCGGGCTGGACTGTTCCCATGAGGCACAGGGTCAGACTGATTTGCATATGGCCATGTCTGAACTGGGGTGGCAGAGTGGGCTAAAGAATGGTGATGGATCAAACCCAGATCTGTTGACTGGGTGTGAGTGTCTGATTGGTTCTGATGCTCCGTCCATCACCACCCCCTTTTGTACCACTCATTCTGAAGCAGCCGTGTAGCTCTTCTAAGTAGTCCAGGGTCCAGTCTTCCTGCCTCCCATATACAGCCTCAGTGTGATATTGCTTAAAATAATGCCTAGAATACCCCACATGAAACCTCATTTCTATCATTGCACCATCATACAAGCAGCATCGTGCGCATCTTCCCCTCGCTGGAGCCATGCGGGATGAAAGGCTGAATGCTCATCTTCTGATTAGGGTCCAGGTGCACCCACAGGGGACGGGATGGAAGCCTTTTCCCTTTATCTGGGAGTGAGAGGAACAAAGAGGCTAATTGCCTCTTCTGCGCTGCCTCATTCTTCGATGAGCACTTAATACGCCTTGTGCAAAGGCAGCAATTGACTCCTGAACAAAAGGCCTCAAAGTTATCCCAAGCTGCCATATTGCGCTCTCACAATGGCAGCACAATAGTCGTTGACTCGACTGTTCTGCACTGCTCCCTACTCGCTGCACCTGAGGCTAAAGACTATACCCTTTGTAAGGAAAATTATTTTTGCAGGTATTGACTAGGCGCCCCCCTCGCCTAGGGGAGGGGCGCCCTTAGTCGCGCCATGAAAACCGAGCTTCAGTGGCAGAGGCTGGTTTGGGTGATCCGATTTCACGATGACGTGCGAGTACACGTTTGGAAATTGAAACCTATCTCGTTGTTGGTATATAAGGCAGCGTCCCTGGGGTCTCCTCCTCTTTGTCTCCTTGGACCCAGGGAAGCCGCAAGAACGTCAGAAACCGCACACCCACCCGGCAGGAGAACAAGGCGGAGCGCTGGCAGTTAACACCAAAGGAGGCATGGGCAGCAATGGAGGTTCAGCAACTGGATGGACCCCAAGAGAGGGTATGATGGAACTGTGCAGTGGATAGGCGGGGAGGGGACTGACCTATTGGTGGTCCTGGACTCTACTGCCAAGGGTAGGCGCGGGGAGGGGACTGACCTGTCGGTGGTCCTGTCTCTACTGCCCTATCCCGCAACGTATGGACCGTGTGGACTCTTTGGGAGGCTGCCTGTGTTCAGGTACCTTGGTGGGCCAGTGCGCTATGCGGTGCCCAATATTTCAAGCAATTCAATGTCTGCAGTAGCACGTTGGGGCCTACCGGCACAATGTGCGCAGCTGAGTGGGTCGGCCGAGTCGGCCAAAGAATTTAAGTACATGTGTATGGCAAAGCTAAAATCAATTATAATGTTATGCCTAATTTCCATACTGCCTTTGACATGTGGCAATGTTTTCTGTAGCGCGTTGGGGCCTGCCGGCACAATGTGCGCAGCTGAGTGTGTAGGCCGAGTCGGCCAACAAATTTATTTACAGGCATATGGAGAAGCTGAAATCAATTATAAAGTTATGCCTAATTTCTTTACTGCCTTTGACATGTGGATGTTGCAAAAAGTCTGTTGCTGTGGATCCTGATATATATCCAAGTAGTACTTTACTCCTGTAATGGTTGTGTAGATTTATATGATTTGATGTGAATAAAAGTCTACGCCTTGGACAACATAACCGATGTGAGTGTTTCATTATGCGCGTACTATTAGCAGGGTTACCCCGGTGTCACATTACCATATTTTGTTTGTGAAGTAGTGTGAAATGTTTCTTGTCAACTGTTTGATTAAGGATATTTTAATAACAATGAGAATGCGAGCAGCACAGGTAACAACAGTACAGAGTCAATACATCTAGCGTGTCACTACAGTTCCATTTAAAGTTATGTCATATGTTATATTACTGATTATTTGTATGGGTCTGCGCTCGCTTATCGTTTAGCCTCTAGGGATTTATAAAATGTAACAAACTAAGGAGTGCCATGACTGTCACAAATGCTTTTTATGATTTAAAAGCAGGTTTGGGGCCTCAGAGGTTAAAGCAGTGGATTTTGCTTCACTACAATCCTTCTGTGTGTTGATAAATGTGTACTCTCTCCGTGTGAATAATTAGTTTCCTTCATTGTCACGTTCATAAAGGTTGTTAGCTGTTTGCCCCAATGTCCAACCGATCAGATCTTCTTCAGCTGTGATGAAACTGTATGCGAAGGACCCCTGTCCTTTATTTGAGGGGGAGGAGGGTAGTTCCAATACCTTAGACGACTTGGAAAGGCTCCTATGAAGAGTCTACATTCAATTAATCTGGCCATTCAAGAGGATTTGCTACGATCAGAAAGGTCTCTCATTCTTAGGAATTCTGGTTTGCGTTTTCGGTCCGTCGAGGCATAGGTAGTCGTCTGTCTTTCAGGCCACTTGAAATGATCTTGCAGTTTTCCCTTCCTTTTTATTGGTGCATTTTTGTAGACACTGTCCGTTAGAAATGCTGTATTCAGTCTATGGCTGCATGGATAAATATTTATAAGGTCCCAAAGGCGAGACCGATTGCATTGCAAATGCTTGTTTCTTTTGCTGACAGGAAGTCGCGTAGGGTGCACGCAGTCATCACGCACCCTTTGCACACCCGCGAAAATCATATATATCATTATACACTGTAAATAAAAATTTCTATAAACTTTTAATAAGTATATTAGCAAAACTGTTCAGTCTAATATCATGTTCAAACTTTCTATAGTCATTTTTTCAACTTTAAAAGTACGCTGAAGTCTCGACTTCGGCTCGATCTCAGCGCGATCACGGCCCGACCCTGGAAATACGAGCGGGGAGATGTTGTGCACATTAAGCAGCTACACCGCACATTTCGTAACTTTACTTTCGTCAAAATTATATTGAAAATAATACTTTAAAAATATTTTTATTTATAAATTTAGACAAACACTTAAAGGAAAACTTTTATTTATAATTAATTTAAAGATATTTCATACTTTACAAATTATGCCAACGTTGTGACCCCAGCACAACTTTTCAAAATGGCTTCTGGGATGCGCGCAGCCATCGTGTAGGACATGCGAAGGGTGCGCGACTTCTGTATAATATTACAAAAAAAAAGAATGTATATAATTTTCCTAACTAAAAATTATTCACAATTTTTTTAAATATATATATATGTATAGAAAATTTTAAAAACATAGGATTGATGTACATTAGAGTTACAAATTTTCATTTAAAAAACCTTTGAAATTCACTGAAAAAACCATAGGTTTCAGGCACGTTATAGTTAGAAATTAGCATTTAATAAAAACATAGAAATTCACTAAAAAAACATAAGTTTCAGGCACGTTATAGTTAGAAATTAACATTTAAAAAGCCATAGAAATTCACTGAAAAAACCATAGGTTTCAGGAACATTATAGTTAGTTGGACATTTCACTCGTACAAAACCATAGAAATTCCGGTGTTATAGTTACTTCAGCTAACTATAACTCGCGTCCCTGCTATGCACTGCTGATGACGTCACATATTACATCATGCATGACATGGTCAGTGTCATCAATGATGACATCACTGATGACATCTCAAATGATATCACTGATGACATCATCCACGTGAAAATCTGATGCACCTCCTCACACCTGAATATAACCTTTGATACACCCACTCTAAAATACAGACTATCATTTTCGAAAAAATAGACACATCAATACCAGTTACTAAATACGCGCTGACTGATTCCTAGGTCTACACATGCATCCACTCATTCACATATATAGTCACTCATACATGCAGTCACTCATCAATACAACACTATCATATTCACTCATACACCTATACAGACACTCACACACTACCACATATCCAGAGTTACTCACACACCTAGTCAGTCATCCAAAGAATCAATCATACTTCCATTTACTCACCTATACAGTTATACATACACCACCTCACTTATTCATACAGATACTAACACATAATTACTCTCTTACAGAATCACTGATACAAATACACACTGATCCATGCAGCCACTCTCACAATTACTGACTCTCACATATAGTTATTTATATACACCATCACTCACATATACTGCCTTTTACATATGTACTTACTTGCACATGTACCACTGAGATATCCATTAACTCACCAACACATCCACATACACTCACCCACCCATACAGCTGTTTCCACATGCACTCTTGAACCCGTAATCCCAGTGAATCAACCAGTCACATCTATGCACAGAGCCACACACCTCCCACCCACACACACACACACTCAGGCAGCCATACAAATACTCAGGCAAGCAATCAATAACCCATATAGACACTCCTGCAGCTACTCACCAACCCATGCAGCAGCTTAAACAACAACTGACTGATACAGACTTTCACACAGTTTAGTCACTAACCCATGCATTCAGAAAGACACATTTAATCACTCACTTATACAGTCAGTCACGTACCTACTAAATCCTCCATACAGACACTTATACACCCACTCATTCTTCAATACAGCTTGGCATATATATAAAACAAATTTAAACTTTACAGAAACACACAGTCACTGGATGATGTCATCAGTGATGTCATTTGAGATGTCATCAGTGATGTCATCAGTGATGTCACTGACCATGTCATGAATGATGTAATATGTGATGTCATCAGCAGTGCATTGCAGGGGCGCGAGTTATAGTTAGCTGAACTAACTATAACACCAGAATTTCTATGATTTTGTACGAGTGAAATGTCCAACTAACTATAACGTTCCTGAAACCTATGGTTTTTTCAGTGAATTTCTATGGTTTTTTAAATGCTAATTTCTAACTATAACATGCCTGAAACCTGTGGGTTTTTTTTTGTGAATATATATATATATAGATATGTATATGAATAAATATATGAACTGAAAAAACCAAAGGCTACAGGGACATTATAGTTAAGAACTAGCACTCAAAAAACCTTAGAACTTCACTAGAAAAACCAAAGGTTACAGGGACATTATAGTTAGGGCAGATTTCACTTGTACAAAACCAGTGATGTTGAGCTGAGCTAACTATAACTTGCACCCCCGCAATGCACTGCCTATTACCTCATATACTACATAACTCATGACATGGTCAGTGACATCACTGATGGCATCTCAATTTCTCAGGTTTTTTTAAATTGTATTTGCTAACTATAATGTCCCTGTAATCTTTAGTCTTTTCAGTGAGTTTCTAAGGTTTTTGAATGCTAATTCCTAACTATAACGTCCCTGTAACCTTTGTTTTTTCAGTAAATTTCTATAGTTTTCCTACTAGCAGTCGTGTTTGCAGAGTGGTGAAGAAAGGGGGCTGGGCCTCTGACCAGCTGTCAGGAATCTTGCTGTGCAGGACTCACAGGAGGTACCAGGAGGGCTTCTTGGCCCTCAAGGTCTGTCAGGAGTAAAGTGGACTTCATCCCCCAACCAGTAGTGCACCACAAGGCGTGTTTGCAGATTGGTGGAAAAAAGGGGACTGGCCTCCTAAGACCTCTTAGCAATCCCACTGTGTGGGACTTACTGGAAATAACAGGATGGGTAGTTGGCCCCCAAGGACATCCTTGGGAGCCAACTACCCCTCCTGTTACCTCCAATAAGTCCCACACCGCGGGATTGCTGAGACCTGGTAGGAGGCCACACCCCCTTTCTCCACCACTCTGTAAATATGCCACTGGTGCACTACTAGTAGAGGAATAAAGTCCCTCTGGCTAGTTAAGGTCCTTGAGGGCAAACTACCACTCCTGTTACCTCCAGCAAGTCCTACACAGTGGGTTTCCTGAGAGGTTTTCAGTAGCCACGTCCCCTTTCTCCTCTACTCTGCAAAAGATCCTCCGGGTGCTCTACTAGTTGGTGGTTGAAGTCACCTTGGCTCTTGAGAGTCCTTGGGGGCCAACTAGGCCACCTGTTACCTAGAGTGAGACCCAGACAGCTGGATTGCTGAGAGATTGTCTGAGTCCAGGTCCCCTTTCTCCACCACTCTACAAACGAGCCTCCTGGTTCACTACCATTTGGGGTATGAAGTCCACTTTAGCCCTGAGGCCCTCAGGAGGCAAGGGGACCTCATTCCCCCACCAGCAGTGCACCGAGAGGCATGCTTGTGTAGTGGTGGAGAAATGGGGCATGGCCTCTGACCACCTCTCAGCAAACTAACTGTGTTGAGCTTACTGGAGGTAACAGGAGGCCTTGTTGGCCTCTAAGGACCCTCAGCAACTAAGGGGACTTAAGCCCCCAACCAGCCAGGAGGCACATTTGCATTGTGGTGAAGAAAGGGGACGGGTCATCTGGCGAGTTGCTGACCTTTTAAAAAAAATTACGTTTTAGGAAAGTGGGCGCGTGGTGTGGACTGTTGGCAGATACCGGTATGAACTGTCGCGGATCCACCACATCCCTAGATATACAAGTGGAAATTTCTTTAAATTTTTTTGCAAATACTGAACAGATTTACACCATTTAACAAAAAGAGTGCTTTCTGGACCAACAGCTACCTTTCTACCAAATTTGGTGTAATTCGGGCTGTAGCCGCGTTTAAAGTTTGCTATGGAAATTAACATGGAGAAAAATCATTTTGGCACCTCCCCCTTTTTCTCAGCCCCCGCTTGATCACCCCACAATTTTCATCACAGCAGCTGAAGTGAGTGGCATATTAGTTTTGAAAATTTCATGAGGATTCGTCAAGTGACCTTTTCCTGGTTTATTGTAAGCGCGTTCGTTAATTTGGTCAGACCGCGCTACTACTCTGCTTTTAATATTGGCACAGGGAAATTCTCATTAAATAGTTTTCTTTTCCTGTAGTCAATTTTACATCACCTAGGTTTACACTGCACTATAGGGTCTCACCTAACTTAGGCTATCTTCATCGATCTTTAGGAGATCTTTTTCCATCAGCGTAGATTGAAACATCCGCAAGCTCCTCCCGCAGATTCAGCCTGGGAGTAGTAGCTCCTTAACCAAACCAGGTTTGGTTAAGAGGAGATCCCATATGATGAAGCATGCCACCACGGTGGGTGATGGGATTACGTCCTCTTTTTGAGGACTTTTTAGGTCAGGCATTAGTTTAAGTATCATCCAGGTTCTATCTTGGTCCACTGCACTGTCTGCTTCTTGTTTTTTTGTTTTTTTTGCTTTTTCGTATACTTGTTTTTACAAGGTTCGTCAAGTGTCCCAAAAGGCATTGGCAAAACAAAAAAAGTTTTTCCTGTGGAAACTAGGTCCTACCTATAACTACCGCCAGTAGGATATATATATCCAAGGTCGGGCTGAAACGCGTCATGGCGGCATTGTGTGTTTGAAATAAACAAAATTTGCACCAAACTGTGGTCCGTATCCGTTGTCGGTGAGGAGGCAGTAGCGGAGTTCCTGGGATATATATAAATATATATATGTATATATTTATATGTATATATAGATATTTATATATTTATTCACTGAAAAAACCACAGGTTTCAGTGACGTTATTGTTAGTCTGACATTTCACTCATACAAAACCAGAGAAATTCGGCTGTTATAGTTAGTTGAGGTGATTTTAACTTGCGCCCCTGCAATGCACAGCTGATGACGTTCTGATTTTGTACAAGTGAAATGTCAGACTAACTATAACGTCCCTGAAACCTGTTGTTTTTTCAGTGAATTTCAAAGGTTTTTTATGCGAATTTCTAACTATAACATCCCTGAAGCCTATGTTTTTTCTGTGAATTTCTAAGGTTTTTTTAAAATGCGTATTACTAACTATGACGTCCCTGAAACCTATGTTTTTTTCAATGAATTTCTATGGTTTTTTAAATGCCAATTACGAACTATAATGTAGAAGTCGCGTTTGCAGAGTGAAGCAGAAAGGGGGCTGGTCCTCCGACCAGCACTCAGGAATTCCACTGCGTAGGACTAACAGGAGGTACCAGGAGGGCTTCTTGGCCTCCAAAGTCCCTCAGGAGTAAAGTGGACTTCGTCCCCATACCGTAGTCTGCCAGGAGGCAGGTTTGCAGAGTGGTGGAGAAAGGGGGCATGGCCTCCGAAGACCTCCTAGCAATGTGACTTACTGGAGGTAACAGGAGGGGTAGTTGTCCCCCAAGGACAACCTTGGGGCCAACTACCCCTCATATTACCTCCAGTAAGTCCCACACAGCAGGATTGCTAAATTCTCATAGCCGGCCACGCCCCCTTTGCCGACCACTCTGCAAACGTACTGCCTGGCACACTCTTGGATGTGGATTGAAGTCTCCTTCACTGCTGGGGGTTCTTCGGGCCCAACTAGTTTACCTGACACGTCCAGTAAGTTCCGGATAGTGGGACTGCTGAGAGGTGGACACAGGCCATGCCCCCTTTCTACACCACTCTGCAAACATGCCTCCTGACGCACTCTTGGTTGGGGATGACCTCCCTTGGCTCCTGAGGGTCCCTGGGGGCCAACTAGCCCACCCGGTACCTCCATTAAGCCCCAAACAGCTGGATTGCTGAGAATGGTCTGAGGCCATGCCCCCTTTTCACACCACTCTGCAAACGTGCCACCTGGCACACTGCTGCTTGGGGGATGAAGTCCACTTCAGTTCTGAGGTCCTTAGGACACAAGAGAACTTCATCGCCCCACCAGCAGTGTGCCAAGATGCACGTTTGAAGATTGGTGTAAAAGGGAGGTGGCTTCGGACTAACTCTCTGCAAACCCACTGTGTGGGGCTTACTGGAGGTTCCAGGTGGCCTAGTTGGCCCCCTGGGACATTCACTAGCAACAGGGAATTAATCACCCAATGCGCACCAGGAGGTGCGTTTGCAGAGTCATGCAGGGCGGGGGTGGGGTCTCCGGTGAGTTGCCGGATTCTTTTTTTTATGGGAGGGGGCTGAGTGGCCCCCCTATCCTGGACCACTTCTGGCACCTGGGACTCCATCCCCCCGGGGCCTGGCCAGCCTTATAGTTTTAAAAAAAAATTGGGAGGGGAGCCGCGTTGCCCTCCTCCTCAGCCAAGTGGCCTCCATTCCCTGGGCCACTATTGGCCCTGGGGACCCCATTCCCCGTGGCCCTGCCATTTTTTTTATTTAAATAAATGGAGGGGGCCATGTGGCCCCACTCCGGGCCACGTCTGGTTCTGGGAACTCCATCCCCCAGGACCAGCCCTAAAGTTGGTTACCGCAGGGGAGCCCCAATGCCCCTATGGTCCCTGCCAGCTCCCCGCCTCCTGCGGGAGCTGGCATTGATTTTTGGGCAAGGGGAGCTGCTGAAATGCAGCACCCCTTGCCCAAAAGCAATTCTGCTTCGCTTCATGGAAGCGAGAGCAGGTTCCCTGCTCTCGCTTCCATGAAACAAAGCAGAGTTTGCTATGACAGGGCAGGAGCCGCACGGCTACCGCCCTGTCATAGCAAACATCAATTTCCCGGGTGGCGGTCCCCAGGGCCATCGAGGGCTCCAGAAGGGGGCCAATCAGACACCCTCCCATCATTTGCATAGCCCCGGGGACGTGGTGGTCCCCAGGGCCGGAGGTCCGCAACTGACCCCCATATTTAAATAAAGTTTGCCCCAGAGAGGTGGTGATCCCTGGGGCAGTGTGGGGAGGGGCAGGAGCCCCCACACACTTTTTAATGTTATTTAGGGGAGGTGGAAGTCCCCGGGGCTTGGGTGGCATGTGCCCCCCCGCACATAAATAATAAAACCTCGGGCGGTGGTGGTTCCTGGGGCTGTGGGGGTTCCTGCGGGCTCCGGCAGGCCCCCTTAACATGAATCAGGATTGCCCCTGGGACCTGGCCCACCCCGGGGGCTTTAGTCCCTGGGGCTTTAAAAAATGAAGTGCAGGAGCCTGCACTTTGTTTTTTTTAATTTTTGGCCAGAATCACGCCGGGTGCGCGAATACGGCCGAAAAATAAAATGCTTTTTTTGGCCTTGGGGGTCTCTGTGGGACCCCCTGACCAGGCCTAAGGGGTCAGGGTGTTTTTACCCTGCCCCCTTTTCTTCTTTTTAATGTTTCACTCACCTTTTTCCTTCTCCCTCGGGACTGAGTCACAAGATGGCTGCCAACACTTCCTGGTTTGAACTGTTGGCAGCCAATCAGAGGCAAGCTCGTGCTCGGGAGGGCTCAGCCAATCAGGTCACACAATTCTCAAATACCGATATTAGTAAATCTTTAAATATCTCAAAAACTACTGAACAGATACACCATTTAAAAAGATGCATGCTTTCTGGACCAAGAGCTATCTCTCTGCCAAATTTGGTGTAATTTCATTCAGCACTTCAGGCTGTAGCTGTGTCTAAAGTTTCCTATGGAAATTAACATGGAGACAACATGTTTTGGGACCCCCCTTTTTTCTTGGCGTCCACTTGACGAATCACCCTGAAACTTTCAAGACAGGAGCTGACCCTTAGTTTTGAAAAATTTGTGAGGATTCGACAAATGGTGCCAAAGTTATTGGCAAATCAAAAACCACTTTTCCTATGGAAACAAGGTTCTAACTATAACTACCTACTGACTACCGCCAGTAAGTAATATTCACACATATATATAGATACATATACATATATATCTATATTCACTCAAAAAACCAAAGGTTACGCGGACTTTATACTTAGGCTCAGATTTCACTCATACAAAACCAGTGAAATTCAGTAGTTATAGTTACCTAAGCTAACTATAACTAACACCCCCGCAGTGCACTGCTTATGACCTCACATATTACATCACACATGGCATGGTCAGGGACTGATGACATCTCAAATTATATCACTGATGACATCACTGATGGCATCATCAAGTGAGTGTAAGAGTTTATGGGTGTAAAACATATATACTAGCCTGCTACAAAATGTTATTATTATAAAAGGTGCACTACTATTGACTGATACTACTTGTAATATATATTATGTGAGTGGCTGTGTGACTCTATGTATCCTTGCGTGTCTGGGTGTGTGAGTGACTGTATGTATGTATAACTGAGTGTGTGGGTAGCAGTGTAGTTGAGTGAAATGATGTATGAGTGTCTGTATTGGTAAGTGGGTGTGACAGTGGCTGTATGGGAGAGTGAGTGGCTCTATGGGTGGGTACGTGGGTGTATAGTGACTATATGGGTGAATGAATGGGTGTCTCGAGTGGCTGTCTGAGTGAGTGACTGGGTGTGTAAGTGGCTGTATGGGTGAGTGAGTGACTTTTTGAGTTGGTGTTTGGTTAAGTGAGTTGGTGTGTGAGTGGCTGTATTGGAGAGTAAGTGTCTGTATGAATGACTGCATGGATGAGTGAGTGGATGAGTGAGTGCTTGTATGGATGTGTGAATGGGTATATATGTGGTTGTGTGGGTGTGTGAATGAGTGTCTGAGCGCTTGCATGGGTGAGTGGCTATGTTGAGAGGCTGTATGGATGAGTAAGTGGGAGTGAGAGTGACTGTGTAGGTAAATAAGTGGGTGGGAGTAGATGTATGGGTCAGTGTCTGGTTGTATGTGTGGCTGTATGGGTGAGTGAATGGTTGATGAGTGGCTGCACAAGTGAGTGAGTGGTTCTATGGAGGAGTGAGTGGGTGTGTGAGTACTGGAATGGGTATGTGAGTGGTTGTGTGAGTGTGTGAGTGGGAGTACAATAGGTTGTATGGGGGTGTGAGTGGTTCTATGGATGATGTCATGAGTGATGTCATTTGAGATGTCATCAGTGATGTCACTGACTATGTCATGAGTGATGAAATATGTGAGGTCATAAGGAGTGCATTGCAGGGCCATAATGTGTAGTTAACTCAGGTAACTATAATGACTGAATTTTACTGGTTTTATATGACTGAAATCTAAGCCTAACTATAACATCCCTGTAACCTTTGGTTTTTGAGTGAATTTCTGAGGATTTTTAATTTTTCTTCCTAACTATAATGTCCCTGTAACCTTTGTTTTTTTTTTAGTGAATTTCTATGTTTTTTTTTTAACTAATGGTCGCATTTGCAGAGTGGTAGAGAAAGGGGGTGCGGCTTCTGGCCAGTTCTCAGGAATCCCGGTGTATGGGACTTACTGGTGGTAACAGAAGGGCTTATTGGCCCCCAAGGACCATCAGTAGCCATGGAGACTTCATCTCCCAACTAGTAGTGCTCCAGGAGGTGTGTTTGAGGAGTGGTGGAAAAAGGGGGTGCAGCCTCTGAAGACCTCTCAGAAATCCCACTGTATGGGACTTACAGGAGGGGTTCTAAACCCACAAGGTCCCTCAGCAGCCAAGGGGACGTCATTCCCCAACCAGTAATGCACTACAAAGCATGTTTGCAGAGTGGTGGTGAAGGGGGGTGACACCTTCAACAACCTATCAGCAATCCCATTGTGTAGGACTTACAGGAGGTAATAGGAGGGCTTGTTGGCCCCAAGGACCCTTAACAGCCAAGGGGACTTCATCCCCCAACAAGATATATGCCAGGAGGCCCCTTTGCAGAGTGGTAGTGAAATGGGGTGGGGCTTCTCCCATGCAGCATTTGTTTCAGATTTTTTTCTTTTATTAGGGAAGGGGGGCCATGTGGCCACCCTTCCCTAAGCCTATTTTGGTACTGGGGACACATCCCCCCTGGGCCAGGCCTAATTGAATGGTGAAGGGGAGCGTGCAGACCCCTTGCCTGGCTGATTTTGGCACAGTTACCTGGCCCAGACCACAGGACCCTGAAGGCCTCCGTGGTCCCCGCTGGCTCCCTGCCTCCTCCGGTAGCCGGCATTGCGTTCACAGACAGGGAGCTGCTAATCATGCTGCAAAGCGACAGCAAACAACTGTGCCCCAGGGGTGGGCACCCTGGAACATAGCAGGAGCTTGCCCTGGGGGGCAGTGGTCCCCAGGGCCATCTATGGCTCAATGAGGGGGGTGCGTGGCTTCCCTCTGACTCAGCCCCAGGGAGGTGGTGGTCCCCGGGGCTGTGGGGGGCCAAGCGGACCTTCATTTTATAATTAGTCTCAGGGAGGTGGTGGTCCCCGGGGCTGTGGGGGGGGGTCACACTGCCCCACTGCACTTCTAAATAAACTATTGCCCCAGGGAGGTGGTGGTCCCCAGGGCTTTGGTGAGCCCTAAATGCCCCTCTCCCATTTCTAAAGTATGCCCCCGGGACCTGGCCTACCTGGGGATTCTTCAAAAACAAGCGCGGTAGTCCACGCTTGTTTTATTTCTACTGCAAATTCAAGAATATCGTGATTTCGCTGTATTTTAGTTTTTTTTTTAAAAATGCTTTGCAGCTTTATGGGTGAGGTTATTCCTACTCTCCCCCCTTTTCTTTTTAAAAAAAAACTTTTTGGGGGAACTTGGCTGAAGCCGAGTCCTAAGATGGCTGCCAAAACTTCCTGGTTGAAGTGTTGGTAGACAATCGGAGCTCTGCAATTCCATGTACGAGCGTGTTATGTTTTGCGAATTCGTTATAGCTACAGACATCACTAACTGTATTTCCTTAAATTTCTTAACAATTACTGAACAGATTTACACCAAATAACAAAAAGCAGAATCTATGTAACCAAATCTACCTTTCTGCCAAATATGGTGTAATTCCGTCCAGGAGTTCGGGCTGTAGGCTTGTTGATAAATCCTTTGGGAAATAACATGGGAAATGCACCCTTTTTTTAACCCCCTTTTTCTCAGTCCCTGCTTGACGGATCACCCTGAAACTAATATAATTTATATTTATATAATTTGCCAGAAAGATTGATCTTTACTCAGAAAGTGTAGTTTTTGTGATTTGGTGTAAATCTGCCCAGCCGTTTTTGTGAAATTAAGCTCGAAATTATATTTATATCTGGGCAGTTGGTCACGCGGTACTCCGCGGTAAACCGGCGGTGATGCAGATTACAAAAATAGAGTATTCTGATTGGTCAAGAGGACTTGTATTCCTGTCTACTATTTCTATACCACAGGATGGGTACTGGGTACTGGTCCCACAGTACCAAGTAATCTGATTGGCTGATGGCAACATTAACAGAAATGTTGCATCCTCCATTGCAGGACAATGGTACTCAGTCCCCTTGTACTGAAGTTAAAACAAATTAAGGTATAAGAAGGGAGGGTAGGGGTATCCTTACCTTCTGGCCTTTGTATTAGGTGTCCCTGAGGGCCAAAATACATTAAAGTTTTGTACTGCGAGTGATGTCTTTTAACATTTCATGAGTGATGTAATATGTGGGGTCATAAACAGTGCATGGCTGGGGTGCAAGTTGCAATTAGGTCAGTAAACTATAACTGGTTAATATCAGTGGTCTTCACGTTTAAAAAACATAATTTTCATATATTTAGAAGCCCTAACTATAACCTTACATTAAGCTTTGTTTTTCAGTGAATTTCAGTGTTTTTTTAATGTAAAGTAAGATTTTATTACCATATCTCACTATCAGTTTACATTTAACCTTTGTCACTTTAGCCTTTGTTTTTGTTCAGTACATATGAGTCTGTATTTAGACAGACAGACAGATAGATAGATAGATAGATAGATAAGCATTTGTAATAAACTTTAGGTAGCAGTTTGTAAACAAAAACATGTTATTTCTTTCATTAGGACACTCGTAAAGAGCAAGTCTACACAGCCAATGTGGTTTGTTCGCGTTGAATACAAAACTACTACATCAGCCTAGATTGGACCTGATCCGATAAAGGAACACCACTCAAGAGCTATTTGAAATAACAAAAAACGTATTATTCGCCACATTTTCAGCACATGGTTCCACTAGCTCAGTAATCAAATGCACAATGTAAATTGTGGGCATGACAATTATCGATTAGAATATGTAAAATAAAACTAACAGAATGGCCTTTCCTATATTTTAGAAATGTGTCTACGAAGCAACACTTACATTTGCATTCCTTATGTGAAGCTGCACGTATTTTGTTTTTCACTCCATCTGCAATTAGCCTAGTACATGCCAGTAATGAATAATTCAGTGACTGAGTGACTATGGCGTTTTTATAGCAACTACTACATCAATATCGATTGTTTGGAAAGTGCAGCTTATTTATGTCTGCATTTATTATCATTGTTATTATTTTCGAACAGAATCACTTATTGTGAGACGGAGCCAGGCAATTAACAGAAAGAGAGAAAGAAACTGCCGCAGCACTAACAGCTGCTTCGAAAATATTGTTGTCTGTCCCTTAAAACAAAGAAGGGTGGTTTCGAAGCATTCCTTTTATACATCACAAATGCAGATTTAGGCAGCCATCAAAGGGGGGCACAAGCAGGAATTTGTCAAGAAGAACAGTTGAAGATGAACGGAGAGAGCTCTATTGAAACTACACCCCTCGTTCCTCTCATGGTGAACGTTATTTTGAAATCTTTGGGGCATGCGAGGCTGGGGAACATCTTTTCAAGGCTCTGTAGTGCCTTTCAGGAGCCTTTCAGAATGGTGTGTGCATGCCTTTCAACGCTCAGTTAAGCATGCCAATGTAAACCAACTCTGATTACGTAATTATTCTGATACCATGTCTTCCTCGTTTCAGTCCTTTCCATGAGTGTGCGAAGTCAGCCTGGAGGCAGGACATGTCATGTTCCCCCATAGGAAAATAAGTATTTATGCTTTGGGGGTCCCCCTTAGAAAGTATATGGACAGGAGAATGACTAGTTCAGTGGAGTGAATGACATTAGGAGAGTGAATGCTCTGGGCACACGTTCCTTTTGCCCCCTAAAGATGGTGCTATACAGCGCCTACTGTGGTGGAGGAGGAGAAGAATTTTACCTGCAGGTTTCCATTAGCAACCCCAGGGAAGATTGATGGACATTGCGGCCATGGCTGGCCTGCCCGGCTGCACAGAGCAGGTGTGTGACTGGCGGGGTAGGTGGATTAGAATGTCCAATATCTGGGTGCTCTAAATGAATGTGTTATTTGGGGAGAGCTTTGAGTGCTCAGCACTCCTTATGTAGCACCACCAGAGAAGGTCCTGCTAATAAGAGTCAAACCAGGATATGGCAGCCAGAGAGGTAGCTCATGAGATGGACAGATAGGCTCAGGCAATCCATGGGTGTTTGTTCGTCTGGGAGCCATGGATGGAGGGGACCCTAGAATGGTGACATAATACTTTGAAACCCAAAGAATAGAAAGATACCCAAAAAGGGTCACCATCAATGTGGTTGGGTCTGGGTACTGGGCAATTGCCTACCTACATGCTGGGTGGTGTTTCCACCCAAGAGGGTAGCCCAGTAATAGGTTTAGACAAGATTCTGACTTAATAGTCTTTGCAGCTCATGCAATTTTCCAGGACATATTTCCCCAGGACTCATCCGGCGCCTATGTCCTTGGAAAACCCTTTGGAAAGTAATAGGTCATGTGGAGTTACCACTGGTGTAATACTTTATAATTTAGTCTGGCTCCACTGAATATTTTGCACAAGTATTTGATGACATTTGAAAATGAATACACAGATGTTAGGAATAAATATATGTATTGTATTTTTCAGTCCATTTTTAAAAATGCATTAAGGTGTAGAAGCATAAGTGAACAGCGGCACAGGGCTCAAAGGTACCTGTACAGAAAAATACAATCAATTATTAGACACGTAGAAGTGTTTGCAAGTGGCGAGGACAGTAATTGTATAGATGTGATTAAATGCAATTCTTGTTAGTAACAAAACCAGATAATGGTTCTAGAGTCTCATTGGTCCGGTTCTTTGGTGCTGTAGACATTTACTCCCTAGAGGAAGAACCTGTGAGTTATCATCATAATTAGGTGAGAAGTTGTGAGCATCAGGGGGTTATATTTTAAATGGCAAAAGAAATACCAAGGGATTTTGAAAATAGACTTTCATGATTTAAAGGGTGAACTGGGCAGTCGTAGCTTTGAGTGGTTTCTGGAAAAATGCAGCAGAGAATCGTGTCAGTGCTGTTCAGAAAGTTAATTGTTTTTCCTATAGTTGAGGAGTAATTGAGTCCATGCTGCGTGCAAGTTAATTGGCTTTAGCCTTAGATCCCAAAACTGAATTAGCATAAATTGCAGCCACCATAACATACACACAGACCCACTTCTTCCTGAAAGACAAGTGAGTTAGATGTGCATCATCACAGATGGCTTGGATCATGTCTATCTGAATGAAGTGTGGTGTACTCCCACCTAATTTTTGGGCACAGCTAGGTGTCTAGCTTCAGAGATGTAGATATAGTCATAACTCTGCTGAGAAAGGGAAAACTGACAGCCCTCTGTGCGTGGTACACACATTGGAATAAATACCATAACTTACTTTACAGAGAACTTGCAGGAAACATGTGGAACCTACTCTATTTTGGACCTCTTCCCAAAATCAGTGTACAAATAATAGGTAATTATACTAATGTGGATTTATTCTACACTAACATTTTGTAGGACATAAGGGTTAAAAGAATAATTTCCATAATATGAACGTATGCTAAAAAAAATAAAACCTGAGTAAAAAGATTTTTTTAAAACATGCTAGCTTCCTATTGAGAATCTTAACCTGCATATCTTTTCAAGTCTGCTGAGCTATCTAAAACCTCCTTCAAATCTTGCTACAACCACACAACTGGGCCATTAGTTTATGGGGAGGAATGTCCTTGGGATGGGATTGCCTCACAGGTATGTAGATGGTCCTCCCTTCTCTCATTAGGAGATACCGGGTTATATAGCGGAAGAAACTAAATTGAGCTGACTGCACTTTGTGCATACTATTGTCCGATCACGTTCGTCAGCAAAACAAATGTTTTAACCTGAATACGATTTTTATATATTTAATATTTCTTGGGTGAGCTTTTTAAACTTTTTGACTTGTTGGGGGGAACTGTACTGAATTGTTACCTGAATTTGAATGTAAAGACACAAAGGTCACTGCCTGCACTTTACACGGAGCTCTCGCGTTGTGGACTCTCCGGTGGGTTTTTTTCTGTTGCACTTCGCACTTTCTTCACTTCCCTTCCGGGAGGGGGAGCCCGCTCTAAACCACCATATTTGTGCGGCAGCACTCTAGTTGTTAGCAGGCACCAGTATTTAATGGGCCTGCCACTTCAGACGCGCTGCGGGTGCGCCGCCGACGCACCAAAGGCAAACCTGTCTGCGCCTGTCCGCGTCCGAAACGCGACCATCGCCAGCCATGCTGCTGTTTCCCCTCCAGGTATTTCTCTATCCTCAGACTTCCTTAAAGCACTTAACATGACTGGGAAATGCAAGTGTAATTTGGCACCTCATAAAATTAAAGGCCCACTTGTGTACCTTAGATGTAGAACCGAATTGAAAATGCTTGGAACTAACCCTCGGACACCAGACAATACATTACCAGCCAATGTGTTAAAGGGGGGCCTCATTAACGCTCGGTCACTTTGTAAACATGCCCAAGACATCAATGAGATGATCACCGATCTACAACTTGATTGTCTTTTTATCACAGAAAAATAGCTTAAGGAATGGTGTAACCCGGACATCGCCACTGTACTCCCTCTGAATTATGCCATTTGCAGGCAAGATAGAAAGGATATAATGGGAGGAGGGCAAGCCATCATTTACAGCAAGTCTCTGCAACGCACAAACTTTCACCTCTCTTCTCTTAGAGGAACGGAAAGCTTGGGTTTTTGTTTCAAAATCAATAGTTCCCAATCCTTTATTGGAGCACTGATCTACCGCCTGTCAGGCCTTAGTTGCGACGAGTTTCTGGACACTTTAGGAGAGGCCCTAGAAGACCTCAAGTTTCAGTATTCTAATTTCACCCTCTTAGGAGACTTTAATTTCCACCTGGAACGCCGAAGCAATCCAGGGATAGATAACTTTATAGAAACTCTAGAAACCCTTGGGCTTTACCAATTGGTCTCAGCCCATACCCGCCAGTCTGGGCACAATATCGACGGAGTGTTCTCCAATTTCTCCTCTCTCAAAGTTAACAGCCCTATGGCTCAAGTCTGGTCTGACCACATGTTAATACCATTTAAAATTAACTTCCCAGGATTAATTCACCCTCCTAAACAAAAGTCAACCTCATTTCCAAGCCACAAATGGGCTAAGATGTTAGCTAACTCTATATTAACCCAACTGGCAAGGGACACCCTAACAAATTTATCAGGTAACACCTTAGAGCACACTCACCGCTTTAACACATGGATAACAGAAATCAGTGACAAATTAGCTCCTGAAGAGCAAGTAAAAAACAAAAATAAAGTTAAAACTTCAGCACCCTGGTATACACCCATACTAGCAAGACTCCACCTCCAGTGCAAACTACTAGAACACAGATGGAGAAGAACTTACAGGGCAGAAGAACGGAACCTCTTCAGACTAAGCAGAAAAAAATATCACGCACAAATCAAGCTAGCAAAAAAGGAGTATTTCTCTAATAAAATCTTAGAGGCCTGTAATGATCAAAAAATGATTTTCACAGTGGTAAAATCCTTCACTGACCCAAAAACGTTAGCCAAGGAGATCCCACCATCACAGATGATATGTGACCAGATCTCAGTCTTTTTTTAAGAGAAAATTCATGACATTCATAAAGAATATAATACACTACACACACAATCGATAGACCTAAAACCCAAGCCTACCTTTATAGGACTGTCCTTCCAGACTTTTGAAGGAATCTCACTAGAACAATCACGCCAAGCCATCACTGCTTGTAAATCATGATCCCCATTTGACACATGTCCCCCTGCGGTCCTTCACAAGATCTTGGACATTGGTAATCCAGTAATTAACAAGATAATTAATTCATCTTTAACTACAGCGATAATTCCGGAAGAATGGAAAATAGCAGTCGTTAAAACACTGCAAAAAAAAAAACACAGACCCCCAACTCTCTCTAATCTCCGCCCTATATCACTACTGCCCATTCTTGGCAAAATTACAGAAAAACTTGTCAATAGACAAATTACTGACTTCCTCGAGAAAGCCAAGATACTTCACCCCAGCCAATCTGGCTTTCACCCTAAACATTCAACTGAGTCTGCAGTGCTGGAAGTATTAGACACACTACAATTAATGCTTGACAAAGGAAAAAATGCAGTACTGATCCAATTAGACCTGTCGGCCGCATTTGATACCATCTCACATAGTATCCTCCTGTCCAGAATCAAACAAAGTGGTGTATGCTCAACAGCTCTGGCCTGGCTACAATCCTTCCTTACTAACCGTGAACAAACCGTGGCCCTAGGACATTTCCTCTCAACTGAATGACAGATTACCTCAGGCGTTCCACAAGGCTCTTCTCTTACTCCGCTCCTATATAATATCTACATGGCTCTGTTGATCTCGTTAATATCCTCCTTCAATATCGATACAACCCCATATGCAGACGACACACAATTGATCTTGGCCCTGGATAAAGACACAACCAAACCAGAGCTTAATTTTAGGGAATGTATGACAGAGGTCATCCGCTGGATGAGACTAAACAACCTTAAATGTAACATGGATAAAACAGAGATTTTACTGATAGGAAAAGACAATCTTTATAACCGGATTCAATGGTGGCCAGAAGATGCACCTGCCCCACCTAATACAGTGGAAATCGCCAAGAATCTGGGAGTAAAATTTGACGCCTCTCTCTCATTTCGGCCACATGCTCTTGCAGTGGAAGGAATGGGCTTTAACCTCATAAACATCCTCCAAAAAAAATTTCGATTACATTTCTTGCTCTGTAAGGATTCCTTTCAAGATTAGACTACTGCAATAACCTTTTCGCAGTAACCAACAAACAAGTAGATAAAAAGCTAAATATCGTACAAAATGCAGCAGCCCGTCTAGTGCTGAAACTGCCTTGTTATTCATCGGCCACTTCAGCTCTTAAGACACTGCATTGGCTGCCTATAAAGAAAATAATTTTATTTTCGGATCCTGGTGATTACTTTCAGAGCCTTCAAAGACACTGGACCTAAAAACCTGGCAGCCAAGTTCACTAATTATGTTACGGCTAGGACCCTCAGATCTTCCACAGCGAACCTTCTTAGGCCCCCCACCTTTAGGTATAAAACCAAAGGAGGAAAAGTCCATCGCATTCATGGGAAGAAGAGCATGGAATCTCATGCCCGCACACCTAAGGGCAATGGAATCACAGACTCAATTCAGAAAATCACAGAAAATCTGGATATTCGGGCTCACGGATCCATTCTGCTCCTCACTGATACAGTATGATCTCTCTCATACTTAATCAGTCAATCTGGTTTCTTCTGTGTAGCGCCAGGATGCACTTTACAAATATCTAAATCAAATCAAATAGTATTTGTGCCAGATATGGGGGCTGTCTGATGAGGATGCCATCTTATCAGGAGATACCAGGATATACAGACTTTGTGCCAGATATTGTGTCTGTCTTGAGAGAATGTAATGGTAATCCATTGCTTGGTATGGGTGTTCGGTGACCTGTGCTGGGTGACAGCGCTTAGAAACGTGTTACTGGGCTCAATCTTTGGACTCACACAGGACTCATTATATAAGCCAATAGGGAATCACCAACATTATTGTTATGGAACAATTAGCATCTACAGTTGCTAATAAGAATATGCTTTGTCAGCCCCCATCGCACTGTTATGACAATATATAAAACTAAATATGATTGGGTCTAATAGATAATACCCAGAGCAATTAGTATGAACAATTAGTATGCCCCTATAACCTATAGAATATGTATTCATATATCTCGTAAAAAGTATGTAATACGTTATGCAATAAGGAAGAAAATCTTTAATATCACACCTTCCTCTTGTATGTAGATTGGCTTGATAAATATGCATGGGTAAAGTACACAAGAAGACACAGCATGTATGGACCGGTGTCTCCCTCAGGTATGAGACATGATGAGCATATACACACCAAGACAAAAGTCAAGAAATGTTTTTTAAAAAAGGACAGATTCTGGTGACTGCACAAACGCTGAAAGTGGTTGCAAAGAAGCGAGAAAGGGAACCATAAAGAGGGCTGGTTCTGAGGCATAAGCCTCTATATTTAAAGGCAAAAATACAGATGAAGCCGATGAGACTTCAAATGTGTGATGATCGGTGAGGTCCAGGCGGCTGGTCCAGGTGTCATGATGCAGATGAGGCTGCGGAACTGAATGAAGGAAATGCCCCCGAGATACTGATGATGGTGAAGAGATGGCCTGCGATGAAAGGCCGAGTGATGGTGTTGGCAGAATGTTAGCAAGGTCAGATGCTAATGTTGTTGAACCAAGCTGAAGAAGGTGGCTTTAAATGCAGCATGGTAAGCAAGAGTTGCAGGGTCATGAAGAGCAGAAGCAACAGAAGAAACAATTGATGAAACTTTCTGTTGCACAATGCTGGGCAGATCGGATGAGGAATCTTGCAATGAAGGCGAACTAACATTGTAAGCATCCATATTGAATGAACGGAGGAATCTACTGCTGGATGCAGGGTGGCACACCACACAGACTGAGCAAGGCAGTGCATGAGGCCAGAGAAGGGATGGGCAGTAGTGAGTCAAGCATGAAGGATGACTTGGAAGCCACCAGCAGCAGAAGTCACTGCAGGAAGACTCCGCCTATTTCTCGTTGAATGAGCAGCAATGAACGATGCATGTGCAGCAATCTGGTGCATTCAAGTGGCCGTTCGATGTTGAAGTAAAGCACATAGCGGTGACAAGTGAAGAGGCGCCATGCCAGATACTGTGTGGTTGAAAACAATCAAGCTATGGAGCTTGAAGACATTTTGCAGTCAGGGTGCACTGAGTGAGCAGGTGATGGAGAGCTGGCATTGGTTCACCAAATGATATGTTGATGTAATTGTTTGTAGAACAAGAAAAACTAGAAAACAGCTGCACCGAGGATGATAGCAGGTGCCAAACAAACATATAAGGAGAATGCGAAGGCAAATGTAAATACGTTGTCAAAAGTAAACACACCACACATTTCAAGGCATGAAGGAGTCTGCTGTGGACTATTGTAAACTGTGAAGCAAGACCTGTAGCACTTGACACAGACAAAATAGTTGAAAGGACATCATCAACAAAATCCATCTGCAAGAGTTGTGTGACTTGTATAGCAGGTTGCGATGTATGGTAAGCAAAAATGTCAGCGCTTCACGTGATGCATACATCATGTTTAAATAAAGGAGATAAAATGAACCAATGATTAGAAATCATCCCCAACAAGTGTGTAGTTGATCAAGTAAATTCAGTCACAGAATATGTCTTGCACGATCTGTGGCACAGCCTTACCTTTCCACGCTCTGTGGCATGCCAGCAAAGTGCTCCAAACTCATACATGCTCCTCTAGTTCCAGAAAAGGAGTAGTTGGTGGTGCACTTGGATCGCTGGAACTGCTTGGTGAAAGTCTTCATATCTCAGGAGAACAAAGTCCAGAAAAGGAGTCGTTGGTGGTGCACTTGGATCGCTGGAACTGCTTGGTGAAAGGCTTCATATCTCAGGAGAACAAAGTATGCATAGGTACTTGAATGGAAAAATACATATTCCATTAAATCACAAGGCTCTCACGCTGTTTGGAAATGTCTGCGGACATATTGAGATATTGAGTATACGTTTTCTCATGGTCCAGAGCATCCTTGCTAGGCAATCAAGATACTTATTTACACAAGACAAAACCTGGTTTTCAGACTTCGTAAAAAACTTGACAACTGCTTGTTTTCTTTTTGAGAGTGCGCTTGAAGTCGAAGTTGAATACTGAGATGTATTCTAAAGAGCTTAATCATATTGAAAATGAACTTGAATAGATTAAAGTACAATTTCATAGATACTTTGAAGGAGAATAAACTTAAATTTTTCTTACTACTTTGGAAATGAAGCTACATGGGGAAAAGGAAGAATCCACATCTCCTTTAAAGATTGTTATTTTCATGATGCCTATATTGAATTGAATGCATGATGTTACAATGCATGCCTTTACAACTGAGTTTTTACATCGCGACATCCTTTACAACGCATTCTTTAACATCGCATACCATTACATCGCATTTTCAGAAACTACCTTTACAACGCATTCCATCACATCGCATTATACATTTACAATGCATACCATTACAATGCATACCATTACATTACATTTAAAGTAAGTGTTGGATAGTATAGGGGTAATAATTACTATTCTAACTCCAGTGAGTGCAACAGTAGGGTAAGTGTTGGATAGTGTAATAGTACTATGCATTGTAATGGTATGCATTGTAATGACTTGCGATGCAATGCCTGTGTTGTAGTGACATGCGCTGTAATGACATGCATTGTAGTGACATGTAATGTAATGGCTGCGTTGTAATGACATGCGATATAAAGGATGTTGCAATTTAATGACTGCTATGTAAAGATAGTGCAATGTAATGACTGCGTTGTAAAGGTTGTTTCCCATTGTATTTAAGGTAGACAGGATATGCATAGGTAACTGCTTAAACTGGTATGGATGGTAGTCCACCACAAGTAATAATGTCACTTTTCTTGTTAGGTCAAGTTAAGTCTTCAGAAATTTCACCCTGACCTCAAACCATGGTAGTTATGGAACAGAGCAGACATGTTTAACTTAAGAAAATGTGTAAAGCATTTAGAAGTACCACAACAGTTAAAAAGTCAAAAACGCAACACAATAAAAATCGCACCCCATAACAATAGAGAATATTTTAATGAACAAAATGACACCAAAATAATAAACATCCAATAAAGGGAACCGGAGACATGAACTTTTTGAAGTTTTAAATAAAAATAGAACACAAACCATTAAGTGCCAACATCTTTCATCTAGTTGCACTTAATCGGTACTTAGACGCAATTTAAGGCCAAATGGGACAGACATACATAAACCAGGTTTGTATTGGTTGGAAATGTTTCCTTCAGACTTAGGGCCTCATTACAATGCCGGGCGGTTGGACCGCCGACAGCCATTGGAGAAGTCGGGAGACCACCTGATGAGCAGGCGGCGATCTGACTGCTGAATTTCAATAGCACCACCGGGCTGACAGTCCAAACTGGGCAGTACCATGGCGGGGGTATGGCATGGCCACAGGAAAGTGCCACAGAAGATGCCACCTCCGTGAGGTGCCTTCAGCATGTCAGTGCACTGTGTGCTTTGCACTATGTTGTGCGTCGCACATGGTGAACACACAACAATGCGAATGTAAAGGGGCACATTTTACTCTGGGCTCCGATCCCTGGGGACCCTGTTTGGGGCCCCCTCGATCACTTTACGACACCCTTTACGTGGCAGGATACCTGCCATGTAAAGGCTGTCGGAAAAGAGTACCGCTGCACCCTCGGGATCTATAATCCTGGCGAATGTGTTGGTGTTGCGTCCGACACCTCTGGGTCCGACCACCAGTATCGTAATATGGCAGTCGGACCAAAGGGGTGTCAGCAGTCAAACTGCCAATGGCGGGCTGTCAGAAGTCCGACCGACAACATTGTAAAGAGGCCCTTAGTCTCTGAAATGGAAGTCAAAAATCCTCTGAGGGGTAAGGCAGCAGGCTAAGATCCTCTGAGGGGTAAGGCAGCAGGCTAAGGCCAAAATAGGCTGCACAAGGCTGGATAGACATCGGTCCAAGTCTTGGTGAAACTGTTGACTTTTGGCGGGAAAACTCGGAGTGAGAGAAATTCAAAATTCACGCCAAATGAAAGTCCCTCATCGGCAGCTTACTTTAAACGCCTACACCCGTTGACGATTTCTACATTTGGAATTAGGTCCTGATTCAGATTTTGGCAGGGGGCCCATTTCTACGCCACAGCAATGAAGTAAATTACTCCATCCCTTTGACTTCAATGGCACCCACCAAATTTATAAATGACTGCCAAGCTGGCGGTGATTTTTAAAGCATTGGCAGGAACCGCCATCACAGTAGTTCCTATCGATGCCTTTTGCAGTTTGGTATAAAGGTTTTCTCAACATGACATAGTACTGCACCAAACAGTGTTCATTTATTATTTTCAAAAAGAAACTACCAAAACTGGATTTTCTTTTTGAAAATAAAAAAGTAAATGCTCTACTCGCCATGGGAGGACTCCCATGGCAAGAGTAGCATTTAGCAGTTTTCACTGCCCCTTACCACCAGTTTTCCTAAAGGTGACGGGCAGTGAAAACTGACCTCTAATATCACCCATCTAAATCAGGTGGGCATAATTGCAGGTCTGCTTCCAACAGCCCTTAATCCACAGGGCCATGAGAGAGTTGGTGGAGATAGAATAGTCTCTACGGGATTAAACCTATGGTCTGCCCACTAATAAATTGGACAGCTGAACCATTATCTTGGCAGTATAGATACTCTGTCTCCATTGCGACAGAGCATCTATAATGCCAAAATATTAATCAGCCCCTCTGTTTTTGGGAGCTCGGATTCTTGCAGCCAAACAAGGCTGCACACTGTGGCTGAACAGGGCTCCATGAGGCCAGATACCTTTGCTGCGGCAACCAGCTGAAACGGAAGGGCTCGGAGTAGGAGAAACCTGAAACTTTGGCCCAGTGGCAATGCACCTTCGTAGGATTGACTGGACTACTTTGTCCTGGTCCGTCTGAGGTCTTTGGAGCCAAAATATTTATAAAGTCACTGCTTTTTCAAGATGTTAGGAGGAGTACACTTTGACACAGCCAATAGGTCCAGGACGACAGAAACAGTAGTTGGGGTTCAAGACTTATTACAGCAGAAGTCACCAGCGGAATCCAGGGCAGGTCCAGTTAGAACTGGTCAGCTGGGCTTGTCATGAAAAAGGCTTTTAGCAGCTTGTTCTGTCTGTCTAGCTTAACAGGAGGTCAGCCAACTGCCCCTTGGAATCCATGTCTTGGTCCTGGCTACAAGTGGGAGCAGGTCCAGCCGTTAAGGTCTTCTCACAGGTCTCAACAGCAGGATCAATCTTTCTCCTCTCATCCACAGGTACAGTCGTGCTCTGAGAGAGGGTACCCAGAGGTGACACATTTATGCCTGACACTAGCTTATGGGTGTGTCTCCAAGTCATTCCATAACCAACAGGAAAAAAACTCCCAGGGGCACCCATACCTACTTTGCAGATTTTCCTGTATGCCTGTCAGCAAACAATCCCACACTGCACTTCTCTATCCAAACTGCCCTAGAGGCGTGGTCAGGGAAATGAGCAATCCCCTCCTTTGTGGTCACTCAAACCTGGTTCTGGGAGCTGCTCTTCCCCATTGGGATTGGAGCCTGGATGGCTAGCAGGACATAAGAGAGGCAGGCCCATTTGAGAGCTACATCTGCCAGTGAAAGGGTAGGAATCCTTTAAAGAAATTCAAGGGGCTGGGCACAGCACCCATGCCATTCTGCCATGGGAAGGTCAACCTCCCACCACACCCAAGGCCTATGACTGAGTTCTTGGAGCAAGTCCACACCTCATCAAGGAGCTATTCAGCTACTATGTGACAGTTTGAAGCTCATGTACATGGGCTTCTAGTGTCTTTAGGGATGTTAAAGGTGGCTTTTTGGAAAATATTTACAACAAATCCGACATTAGCAATGAATTAGATTTCTAATAAATATTTTAAACAGTCCAAGAATTAACTTTTTAGCTGGTCCCTAGGCGGAGATATATAATTTACTTTTAATAATAATTCCCAATGCTTTCTTATGGGTCTGCTAACCCTGCTACAGTGAAAATCACTGTAAGGACATGTATGACATTAAACATGTAAATCTCCTACTTTTAAATACCATGAATCCTGCCTTACTGGGCATTAAGGCCTACCGAGGGGTTATGTATTAATATTTAAAAGGAGGAGTTAGGCTTGTCAACAAGGGTTATATTCACAGTTCGAATTTGCAGTCATAAAACTGTACTGGCAGGATACAGTAGTAGGCCTGCAGTCATGTTTTGCATTGATGGTGACACAAACTGTGCTGCAGTCCACTAATGTGGAGTACTGTGGCTCACTGGTTAGAGGCAGCAGACCCGGAAGCAGAGGACGGCCCGGGACCAGGGTTCAATTCCCAACGCGGCAGGGTCGTGGACCATGGCCAGCGGACTCGATAATTCTCGCCTCGGTGCCTACTCTAACCAGGGATCTCACTCGGCAACTCTGGGCATTAGCTTGCCTCATCTCCACAAAGGCCCCCCACATTCGCCGGGGATGCCTGGTTTCATTTTGGAGATACCCAGGAAGGGACCATCCACAGGGATAGCCAGGACGGGTTCCCCAGCGGTCTACAGCGACATGACGCCTCAGGGCAGCAGTGCGCTTTACAAAAAAGACATTACATTAATGACATTTAACTTACAGGCCCTAGGGACATTTTGTACCATATTCTAGGGTCTTACAGGTAAGGTAAAGATGCCAGCTAAGTGTATACCAATTCAACAAGGTTTCAGCGGCAAGAGCACATACATTGGTCAATGGACAGCAGTGTCCCAGTGTACAGAATCCAAAAAACAGCAGAAAAGTCTAGCAAAAAGTAGGGATGATTACACAAAAAGAGGCACCCTTAAATATAAATATCTGAGCCAGCAAGTGAGTACTTACAAAACAGAAGGTAGTTGCCATTAATAGAGAAAGGAGTGAAGATCACTTCACTTCATTCTCTATCCTTTCTCCAATCCTGCTTCTCAGGAAGCAGGATTGGAGATACTGCATACCCCTTAGCGATACTTCAAACTCCTTGTGTTAAGTTCCTTTCAGCAAGTGAAATGATGGCAATCATCTTTGATTATAAGGTGTAACTTCCTTTGTGGTTCATGGCATTCTTTGCTGAGCAATCAAGACACAGGTGCCGATTACGATCCTGTAAAAAACGGGTACGAACCGTCGGACGGAGCATATTCTCCGTCCGACGCGTACCCGGTCGGAACATTATACAAACATGGAAATACGATTCGCAGGGAAATACTATTTCCGTACGATTCGTACATAACACCGACCGACGAAAATATACATACAAATGGGATCCGGGAAAGCGCCGACGTGACGTCGGGACGCACGCAGCCTGCCATTCACGAACCAGGAAGTACGATTCGCACCGACGTCATCCCGCACGGAGAATATTTTCCGGCAGCCAAAAACTGCCGGGAAATCAGGACGACGCGAACAAGGAGTACCTGCACGCGATGGACAGACATGGACCCGAACCTACGTGTCATCCCGGCCCTCATAGCAGTCGACCTCCTCTACAGGTTCCGCCGCAGACGCCGCAGAAGGTCAGAACAACAAAGGGAGGGGGGAAAGGGGGGGGGCAGGAGCAGGGGCAGGCCACAAAACCCCCACCCAAGTCACACAGCACACATGCCCTGGACATACCTGACCCCCAGGCCCTGGTCACTACGAGGGGGTGGGGGCGTGTCCAGCAAAGCCAGCGTCCGCCACAACGGAAGTGGTTGACGACGCGAACCGGTAACACAACAATACAGGTACGTCCCGTACCCACGCCTTAAGAGCGTGGGTACGAGTCGTACCATGCCCACACCTACGTCACCCCAACAATGGCGGGACGGCTCGCACCCACGTGGCAAAGGCCTGGGTACGGCCCGCACAAGCATTCCACAGCGTGGGTACGGATATGTACGGACCATACCCCCACCCCCGTATGCATGGAGCGTACCCCCCATCCCAACAGTGTACGTACGGACCGTACCCCCACCCCCGTATGCATGGAGCGTACCCCCCCAACAGTGTACGTACGGACCGTACCCCCACCCCCGTATGCATGGAGCGTACCCCCCACCCCAACAGTGTACGTACGGACCGTAACACCACCCCCGTATGCATGGAGCGTACCCCCACCACAACAGTGTACGTACGGACCGTACCCCCACCCCCGTATGCATGGAGCGTACCCCCCACCCCAACAGTGTACGTACGGACCGTACCCCCACCCGCGTATGCATGGAGGGGTGGGTGCCTAACACTCACAGCAGTGCCCAGACACAGGAGGGGTGGGTGCAGTGCCCAGACACAGGAGGGGTGGGTGCCTAACACTCACAGCAGTGCCCCTGCAAAGAAAAGGGTGGAGTACCCACAGATCCAAGGCCCACAAATGTCAGTCAGGTGCACAAAGATCCTGCAGTACATATACCACATGTGTGCGAGGCTGGGAGTATACACATGCATAGCACCGAAAAGAAAACATGTCCACATGAAGTCATGTCAACAGTCTACATACACAAGTACAGTGACCACCAAGGACGCCACGAATGATGCAGGTGGAGACATCGCTCAGCATGCATGGCCAAAGTCTAACGAGTCCGTCACACACCCAGCCAATGTAGACACAGCTCAGCACCACATATTGGAATGACCCTGCAGGGAAGATGTCAGGTTACACAGAGGAAGGAACACACCTTGGGACGATGTCACCATGCAGTAACTGCTTACATGAACAAAGTTATGTAGCCAACAGCTTGTGATGGCACACAGATACCAGGGTCCACCCTATGACCAGCACAAGACGGCAATTCCCACACACCCAACACATTATCACCACCCAAAATAATGGAGCAGGTCCACCAACAGCAATACCAGATAGACAGTAGAAATTGCTTTATTCAGCATCCAAAAATCTGTTTGTCCCTTGAAAGTTCAAAATGTACAATGCCCATAGGGCAATCCAAAGTTCAAATCCAGGTGGGGGACACAGTGGGACGCGTGTCCCCTAGCTTGCCTGCACAGTCAGACTCCTTTGTCTTCCAGAGGGGGGGGGCATCATGTGGGGGGGAAGGACCAGGCACCGCAGGGACATGAGGGTGAAGGGTAGGCATCGTGGGTGCAGGGACGGAGGACTCCACCACAGGGGGTGGGGCAGTGCCAAAGGCGGAGGTCAGGATGGCGCTGCACACCTTAGCAAGGTCCTCCAGCGACTCCCCTGCACCCGAAGGAACCACAGGCCCCAAGGAGGGGGGGGTCGGAGGGATGGGTCGCAGCGCCACTGGGGGAGGGTGTGGACAGGGGGGGGACTCAACTCCCCTGCCGGTGTCCTGCCTCCACCGCTTGCGGGGTGGTGCCACACTGGGGCTGATGGACAGACTGGGCAGGACTGATCCTGTATCCGACTTTTGGCCAGGAGAGCTGAGGGGAGGGGATTTGGAGGGAGTGGATTTTGTGGAATGCGGACTCCCACTCTGGCTGCGTGTCTTGCGTTTGCCCCCCGACCCAGTGGGTGTGCCTACTTCACCCTGTGTGTGCGTGCCAGGAGGTGTGCGTTTGACCTTCCCTGCTGGTGTGGTGCCTGTGTCTGTTGTGGTGGGTGCATGCTGACGTCTGGGTGTACGTGGGACAGGCATGGGAGTGGGAAGTGTGGATGGGTCAGGGGTAGGAGGTTGGACGAAGCGCTGCAGGAGACCCACTGCTGCAGTCAGTGTCGAGTCAATGGACCTCAGCAAGTTGCGTTGGTCAGCCTGCGATGAGAAAATGCCCTCCAAGTATGCCTCCATGTTGTTCAGCACTTGGCTGTGGCCATGGAGGACATTAAGCATCGCAGCCTGACCAACCTGCAACTGCCGCTGGATGTCCACAGACTCGGCATTGGCGGCAGCAGTGGAGACAGGGGCAGGGGGTGCGGTGCCTGGCAGGAAGGAGACATGTGGTGACCGGGCACGCTGGGAAGGGACACAAGCAAGTGGGAGGCGGCTGATGACAATGGAGGGGGCGGGGAGAGATGTTGTGCCGCTGTCAGCTGGTGGTGCAGCCTCCGCCCACTCGGAGAGTTCAGCCTCGGACCCGTCAGCTTCATATTCTGTGGTGGCAGTGGACAGGTCCTCCGCCTCACTCCCCTCTGCCTCAGTTCCACTCGATGTGCCAGCCAAGATGTCACTGCTGGCACTGGTGCTCGGTCCCTCCGCTCGGTCTGTGCTGATGTCTCCATCCGTGTCCCCCGAGGATGCTGTGGGCAAGGTGAAGAGACAGGAATTAATCATACACCTGTATACATATGTCACATGAGTCCAATCTACATAGGTTACAGTGCATAGCCTGAAAAGAAAGATGAGTAATATCTACAAAACAAGGTACATATGTAGGCCCTGCAACACACAGTTGGTTGACCCACCAGCCACTGAAAAACTATGGAGAGCATGACACAATAGTAAATGACATGAAATGGATTTTGACAGAGGAGCCAGGCTCTGGGGACAATCCAGCACTGCATCTGCACCACACAGAGTTGCCGAAAATAGGGATGAGCAGGGACCATATCCATGAACTTTAGGCACATGCTGCATAGGTAATACTGAAAACATGCCCACCATGACTGGCTCACTGCACCTTGAGTGTATGTCCAGACAAACATCACACACTGGCCAGACCTAGCAAGGAGATTTCAGGTTTTGACATGTAGGCTTTGCCCGCACCAACCACCCCCTACATGAGACAATTTGTTGAGACACAGGAAGCACTTACATCTCTTAGTCTGGGTGAAATACACATGGGCTGGAAAAATGCAAGATTGGACACAAAATACCCAAGGTGCGCCTGTCCAAATAATCATGTACAAATGTGCATCATCAGATGATTGTAACAAGACACACAGGCCCTGGCCACCGTGAGTATGAACAAGGAAAATCAGGTCAGGCTGTACAGTGGACACTTGTACTACATTTTACGTCAATATACATGGTGCCAGGGGACAATGGCACAGAGCACAACCTATGCTGTAGACACTGAGAGTGTCCATATTTTGTGATGACACACATGACACCTAGGAAAATATGCCCCAGGGGACAGTAGTGGCCACACAACTCCATGGTCCTGAATGGGAATGACTGCAACACACGCCACCATCCCTGCACTATGCGTATCGCACACTCGTGCACATCATGTAACAGGCCACAACATAGGACATGCGTGCTGTAAGGCATGACACTTGAGAGACTAACTCCCATGTCTGGACTCAGCATCAGTGCCAACTGACATGGAACCCACAAGTACTGAACTGGACAGGGCAAAGGCAAGGTCCCAAAACCTGTTACACACCACCCCCACACATGATGCTACAGGCATTGTTCACGTGGATAAACTGCCACCCTAGATAACCTTGTGAAGGAGTGACTACACACAGACCAGGGAACACATTGCAAGGAGGGGAAGGGAGGCAGGAGAGCACCGCTATACTGTGGGTAACAGGATCTGCACAGCACCTTTAAACCCTGGCAGTGTATCCATGCAACTGCGCACTTACAAATGCTGGTGACACACAACAAACACACATGTACCTACCCCCTTCCTGCTGCTGCTTCTCCTGTAAGCGCCTGTCCAAGTCTGGAAAGACCACCGCCAGCACACGCTTGTGGATGTGGGTCAGACGGCGGCGCCCACGGTTCTTATGGGTCTCAGGTGAGTCCCCCAGCAGGACCCGTGCGATCCTCCGCGTCCAGCACCGGATATCCTGCCAGCGTTTTCTCACCTGGGCCAGGCGCCGCTTGCGACCCTCCGTCCTCCTCACGGCACTGACGGCGTTCATCCAGATCTGCTTCTTGGCAGAGGCACCTACCTGTGAGGATGAACAAGTGACACTACATCAATACACCTGGCACATGTCACAGAGACACATTTTAGAACAAATTTGCTGGTTACAACAAGGCATAGTATGCAGCCAACGCATTGCACCTTTGTCATAGGGACATTATCCTCTGGGGAAGGGCAAAAGCAGTATGTGCCATTGAAAGTACACAGGTGGAATGAGGGCAACGACACAATCAATGATCCAGGCTCACACTGTGCATCACAAGCTACACCAGGATTATGTGCAGCACCTCAAAGCAGTCACATGCCACAGGCCACTGACGCTACCTCAGCAGAGTACACAGACACACACAGGCACAGGACATTCACCTGCCATTGCCAAATGCAGCTACAAACCTCACTCTGCACATGTGCCACTAGACGGGGGGGGGCTCACAGGTGTGGGGCTGGCTCTGCACGTCAGACACACAGCACTGCTCCCTGCTCACATCAGATGGGCAGGGTATATCCATCCCTTATGCAGCTTGGGTGCTACACTCCACATATGCACCCACCCACATGACAGGGGACTTACACACACACCGATGTCCAGGGTACGAACACATCATGTGGACACTCTCAGCAGGTACACCGAACTAACACACATCTGTGGGTACAGTCACCTGTCACACTGGGCTGACCACATAATCACATGAGGACTGTAGAGGCAACATTCCCAGGAGGATAAGACAGGCAGAATGTGGCATGCACCATGCAGTGATTGTCACAGTAAACACAATGCAAGTGAGGACGGCAGACATACACCACAGCATGCTCTGGCTGGGAGACATCAGGCATTCCCCCCCCTGGAACCCCCCCTACAGCGCATTGCATGTGTGTCACACCTGGACACAATGCCAGAAGTCACAGTCACAAAAAAGGGACACAGTCTGTGCTAGTGGACTCTGCACTCACCTGATACCCTGGTCGCCCATACAGCAGGGGGTACTGTGGGAGGATCACATCCAGCAATGCCAGGATCTCCTCCAGGGTGAAAGGCTGGGCCCTCTCCACAGACCTTGACATGGTTCCAGGGAATCACGAGCAGCAGCTGGGTCGTAGAATCCAAAGATGTGCAGGCAAGTGCTCTCTCATGGGACCTGGCTGCCTTATATCTGCCTTGCTGGCCTGTTTCATGCACAGGAGTACAGAGTGATTGGTCACTCACATTTGCATCCTATGTTTCCTCCAATCCCTTTAAACCTAGCACAGTCAGTGGGTTCATATTGTTTTTATTTCTTGAGCATGATGTCAACTCCACAACCACTTTGCAACAAAGTAGATTCATTCAAACCGACTTTTGCTGTGCACCTGCAGAAAAAAATTCATACTTTACACTTGGTCTCCATGACAACCAGCATGCATGTAGGCCCTTTATACTTGTCCCTCATGTGTCCCCTATTTAATTTGGAGATTCACACACAGGTACGGTGCGTTCCGGGGCCCTAGGGCACCCCAAATGCAGAGCAACGGCCCGTACAGGCGTGTGTACGGTCCTTATCACTATGGGTACGCATACGCGAGCACACCCATAGTGATAGTGAGTGTACGCGGGTGTGTACGGTCCGTATCACTATGGGTACGCATACGCGAGCACACCCATAGTGATAGTGAGCGTACGCGCATGTGTACGGCCTGTATCACTATGGGTGTGCTCGTGTATGCGTACCCATAGTGATACGGACCGTACACACGCCTGTACGCTCACTATCACTATGGGTGTGCTCGCGTATGCGTACCCATAGTGATACGGACCGTACACACGCGCGTACGCTCACTATCACTATGGGTGTGCTCGTGTATGCGTACCCATAGTGATACGGACCGTACACACGCGCGTACGCTCACTATCACTATGGGTGTGCTCGCGTATGCGTACCCATAGTGATACGGACCGTACACACGCGCGTACGCACACTATCACTATGGGTTTTCTCGCGTATGCGTACCCATAGTGATACAGACCGTACACACACGCGTACGCTCACTATCACTATGGGTGTGCTTGCGTATGCGTACCCATAGTGATACGGACCGTACACACGCCTGTACGCTCACTATCACTATGGGTGTGCTCGCGTATGCATACCCATAGTGATACGGACCGTACACACGCGCGTACGCTCACTATCACCATGGGTGTGCTTGCGTATGCGTACCCATAGTGATACGGACCGTACACACGCGCGTACGCTCACTATCGGTGTGCTCGCGTATGCGTACCCATAGTGATAAGGACTGTACACACGCCTGTACGCTCACTATCACTATGGGTAGGCCTACGGCAGCACTCCCATAGTGATAGGGAACGTACACAGGCCCTCAAAGCGAATGTACGGTGCCTTTCACACATCACAGTGGTGACAGGCAGCACACAGGAAGGAATAGAGCTGACATACTTGTCCATGGATGGACATGAAGGCATTGTCTGGGCAGTACTACATGTGTGGGGCACAGGTGTGAAAGGCTGTGATGTGGCACATTACTCCTGAATTGTGAAGGCAATAGATGTATGATGAGATGTGTACAGATGTTATGTGTGACGGTGCAATATGTGCCAGACATGCCCTTAACTCCTTTGACATGTGTGCATGTCGTACTGCACACTTGGGATGGGCGTCACTGGCATGGCACAGTCAACAACACACGCAAGTGTCCCCTGATGCCCGCTACAGGGGTTACCACACCAGACATGTGACTACCCACGGTGCACGATGTGTCTATGTCATGTATGTGTGGTGTGTTCCGATTAGCTTGATGTTGGTGTTCCCTCAAAAGCATCCGCTGTTGCAGCAACCAACATGTGTCTGTGTGTAGATGGCCATGGCACACTGTTACGCACACCAGGCCACATGTGGTATCGGATGTAAGGTGTGTATGTATGCATGGGACATGGAGTAGCGTAACAAGGACCTGTCTGCATCCTCTCAATGTATGTGTGGTGAGTCATGACATGTACACCTTAATGGCAAGGTGTGTGGGCTGTCCTAGTGTAATGTCATGTGACCTGTGGCTCTAGTGTTCCGCTACCTGTCTCTGCAATCGACATCCTACTTCTGCTGATGTGTTGATGTATGTCACTCCTGTGTTGCGTCTGGCTGTTCACTTACACTGGGACACAGCTAGTCCCATGCCATGGGATGTGGAGGTTCACAATCACCGTGTGTAGCTGGGTCTTGGTAGGAGTGTCACCTGGCAGCCATACGTGTCCAGGGCATGTAGCACATACCTGACTCCCTATGTAGCATACGTGTATTGACAGATTAACATGTGCTCAGTACATATAAATTGTTGTTGTAGTGCACTCACTCTTCCTTGTCACTTCCAAATTACTGCAGAGTGCCGCCTCTTCCCCGACCAATTCCGGACTTGGCTGACATGCGGGAGAATGACTGTATACGCTGCTACCGCTTCCCACAACCGTTGATTGAGGAGTTGACGGCAAGGCTGGCACCACACCTGCAACCGCTGCACAGGTATCCTACGGCACTGACACCCAAGCTGAAGGTAATGGCAGCCCTACATTTTCTTGCCACGGGTATCTTTCAATATACCATAGCTCATGTTGGTGGCATGTCCCAGAGCATGTTCAGCCGTGTGCTGCATGATTTCTTAGAGGCCATGTTGCTTCACCTGGATGAGTTCATCCATTTCCCAACTCCTGAACAGTTGACTGAGGTCAAGCGTGGATTCTATGCCCTGGGAGGGATGCCCCATGTCATTGGGTCCATAGATGGGACACATGTGGCTTTGGTACCACCACAGGCACAGGAGGTAGCGTACAGGAATCGCAAACACTACCACTCCATCAATGCCCTTGTGGTGTGTCTGTCCAACATGGTGATTTCACATGTCTGTGCTTGTTTTCCAGGATCAGCACACGAGGCCTACATCATGAGGCGTAGCAGGGTGCCTGAAATGATGACGCAGCTGTGCAACGAACGAGCATGTGTTGTTGGTGGGTACACTCTGTCTGTCCTGTATTTTGCGTAGACTTCCAGCACGACCGCTTCTCCTGTCCTACTTATGTCCATGTGGTTTCCATGTAGGGGACGCTGGCTATCCCAACATGCCGTGGCTGATCACACCTCTCCGCAACCCCAGCACGCCGGCCCAGCTCCGCTACAACACCGCCCATGGCCGGACAAGGCGAGTGATAGAGAGGACATTTGGCCTCCTGAAGAGCCGATTCAGGTGCCTACACAAGACCGGCAAAAACAACAATTGATGGACAGAATGCAGAACAATGTCATACATTCACCCCAGTACAGAGATCTGGGCCTAAATCCATCGTTTTTTTGCTCACCATGCCATTCCAGTTTGAACCCAGCCATATGCAAATCAGTCTTGACCCTGTGCCCCATGGGAACAGTCCAGCCCGAACTGCCAAGCCAGGTCCTCCCTGGACTGGAAAAAAGCATCCTAGGACCGGTTTCGGGCTTTCAGCCCTCGTCAGCCAGGATAGCCTGATTCCAGTGGCATGGAGAGCAAGGGACTCACGTCTGAGCATACCCTTCCCACTCGGGGTGACAAATGCAAAAACAACAATTGATGGACAGAATGCAGAACAATGTCATACATTCACCCCAGTACAGAGATCTGGGCCTAAATCCATCGTTTCTTTGCTCACCATGCCATTCCAGTTTGAACCCAGCCATATGCAAATCAGTCTTGACCCTGTGCCCCATGGGAACAGTCCAGCCCGAACTGCCAAGCCAGGTCCTCCCTGGACTGGAAACAAGCATCCTAGGACCGGTTTCGGGCTTTCAGCCCTCGTCAGCCAGGATAGCCTGATTCCAGTGGCATGGAGAGCAAGGGACTCACGTCTGAGCATACCCTTCCCACTCGGGGTGACAAATGCAAAAACAACAATTGATGGACAGAATGCAGAACAATGTCATACACAAGACCGGCGGCGCCCTCCCATATGCCCCGGCGAAGGTCTGCAAAATCTTCATGGTCTGCTGCATGCTGCACAACATGGCAGTTGAGAAAGCTGTGCCACTCATCCTGGATCAAGATGATCAGGACCATCCACCCGTGGAGGACGAAGGGCTTGGCAATGGGGCTAGTGATGTGGAGGATGTGGTTCCGCAAGAGGACATTCGGAGTCGGCTCATACGCGACTTCTTTGCTTAGTGGTGAGTACCAGTCTCTGAGTGTGCACGCATTTGTCCCCGTGTGGCATGTGTTGCCATGTGTGTGTCCATCTGCATGTATGCCACATGAGTCAGAGGTGTGTGTGGATGTGTCACTCGAGTGATGGTGCCAGTGATGAGTGTATTTCCACAGCCATAATTGTGACCTAGCATGTTGTCATCCTTACATGTGTCGAGTACATGCACATGCAAGTGGCTGTGCTTTTTGTGGCTGACTTCTTGTGTGTCTCTCATCCCCAGGTACTTGCGCATGCCGTCTGCTGGTTGCATTGTTGTGGCACTGCTATTCCTCATGGACACGTCATCGTGTGCTGACTCAGCGTTACACGCACGGACAAGTTTGGAAGTCTCCTTAGGGTAAGGGATGCATCAGGGGTGTATTGGGTGTGGCAGTTGTTTACGATGTGTGCACACTGCCCCTGTCGATGTTTGGTTCCTCTGCAGACATGTCGCATCACCATGGGACACATTACATGTAGCTGGATACACCTGAATAGATGGTCAGACTTGTTGACAGTCATCTGTGATGGGATGGTGGATTGTGATGATGGCATCAATGTGTGTAACACTGGCCTCGGACACATACGGTTTGCATTGGCTTGACATGGTGTGGGACTTCCACATCAGAGGATCAATGGTGTATGGTAGCCTCTCCGTGAGCAGCAGGGGGTGTTTAGCTGTTACCCGACACGTGTGTGCCAGTTCCATGGCTATCACGCATTTGTGCTGGAGAAGGGGGGTGCCAGTGTTGGACCCACATGTTACTCCACATGACCTGTGTATGCGTACTCCGAGTTGCCTCTGCATTCAGGAATACATGACTAATAAAGGTGTCCCTATGCCTCCAAGGTGCCTCTTCTCAGTCAATGCTGGTGTGTTGCCACGGTGCATACGGCATGTCTGGCATGAATTTCCGTGATAGTGGCTATGTGTCTATGTGTAGAGTAGCAAGATGCAAGCTGTTTGTGTGGGATTAGACTCTGTATTGTGCATGATGTCCATGACTGTGTGGGTATTGTGACATGTGCCATCCCCATGCATCCAACGTTGACCAGGCCACCATTCTCTGCATCCACCTGACTCAAGCTTGCAGGGCATGGTTCTGCCACCTGTCTACACATACCTGGGTGCCCCCCAGGACACTCCACATGATCCCTGACCTCTGCGCATGACTGTCGCTGTACTCAATATGTCTGTCGGCACGGTTGTGCGGCCACCCCCTCAGCTGGTTGGGCCTATCACGGGTGTGTATGGTGCTCCATGTCTGTCTTGCCTAATACATTGTGACCCATGTGTGTCCTGTGCCAGACTCTGGCCCCAGGGTATGGATGGTTGAAGTCATATGAGAACTCAGGCATGGTTAGACTTTACAAGACACATGTAAGGTAATAATGCAAAATGTAGGCATCATATCTTTATCGTGTAACTTTTTATTTGTGTTGGGGTACGTGTTGGGGGGGGGGGTATGACAAGAGGGGCTTTCCGGGTGTGTGGAATCCAAAGTTCACTGGGGGTGTTGGTGTCCTTGCCATTGGAAATCATCAGAGTCCATGCCACAGTCTTTGTCAACATTGGTCAGACAGTGACCAGCAAGTCCATGTGGCAGAGAATGTCTTTTGCTGATGTGCTGCTGTTGGTCCAGTGGGCCAGGTGCCAGGCCAGGTGTCCTGGGAGATGGTGCTGTTGCGCCGACCCTCACGGTCTTTTCCGTGGACGACCCGCCCTCCTGCGGGAACCCTCAGAAGCAGGCCGTGACGATGTTTGGGATGCTCCGTCGGATGTCTCCTCCTCCTCCTGATACCTCCCTGTGGGTGGTGATGTTCTTGGCCTGGTGGCACAGGGAGGGTTGCCCATGTTGTCGGCTATCCGACGGAGTGTACGGTGAATTCCTGTGAACACCGTCACGAGCTCAGCCTGTCTGTCCTCCATCCGCCCTTGGTGTCACAGTAGACAGGCATGTTGCTCCACATGTTGCTGGGCCTGCTGGGTCTTGATCTCCTCGAGGGTCCCCTTCATCTCGTTGAGGGTGGACACAACCTGGCTCATGCCCGTGGTGTCCTGCCGGTATGTGTCCAGTATGTTTCTGACATGGGAATATACCGGTTCCGCAGCCAACTGGTCAGGCTCGTGCCTCCGCCGCCCTCCACTCCCACCACCCCTGCCCACTTGCACCTGGCCTGCCCTTGTGGGCACATCGGGTCTCCGGGACCCCTGAGGGGTGGCATTAGCGTTGTCGCCTGCCTCCTCCTGGGTGCCCGGTACACCGTGTCCCTCCTGGTCAGCCTGGCTGCGTTGTGGTGGTGGGGCAGGGATCCTGGGTGTCTCCTGGGATGTGGCAGGAGTGGGGGTGGTGGTTGGCCCAGTTGTACCTGACGCAGGTGCTGCAGGTGGTTGGACACCAGAGGGGCCAGGTTGGTCGGGGTCGTCCACAGAGTGGTGAGAGTCGTCGCTGCCGGTGGGATCGTCATCCCGCAGAGCCGGGTCCTGTGAGTCTTCCCCCCCAGTGTTGGGGGGTGATCCACGACGTTGACCTGTGTGTGAGAGAGACAATGTTATTTTTGTTCCATGCAACATCCATGTTTCATTTGTTTCAAAGTTGGCACATTTCCTCTGGGTATTTGGATATGTCTTGCATTCCACTCACAGTGCACTTGTGCATGGGTATGTCCCTTGGCCACAGCTTTTGAGACTTTACCTATGTGTGACACAGTCTTACTTGCTGCGTCAATTGTGACTGCAGTCAGCAGTGGAGTGAGCAGGTGTGGCGAGCCATGCATTGGCGCCTTCCGTGTTGCACTGTACGTGGGCACATGGAGTTGTTCCACATACTTATATAATGCAGGTAGCTGGCGTTGTGCTCGTGCACAGGTTGAGACATGGCCCAGTGTTTTGCCATGGAGAAGAGAGGGGGATTCAGGCACTGGCCACCCTTGTCTACATGCACGCAGTCCACCTGCTGACGAGCAGACATTCCCACACCACCCAAGGCTGCATTGGTCTCCCTGTGTCTCCCTTTCTCACTCCCTCTCCCTCCCTCCCTGTGTCAGCCTCCTCCCTCTGTCCGTCTCCCTGTGTCTCCCTCCCTCTCTCTCCCCCTCTCCCTCCCTCTGTGTGTCACCCTCTGTCACCTCAGCCCAGCTTCCTAGGCACCCACTTTTTGCAGATCTTTGAATGGCCCTTGGCTTGTTCATGTGAGTTTGTTTCTGATCTCCAGGCACCCATTGGGTGTAGTGTCTGTGTCTGCGCTGCTGCTGTGGTGGTGTGTGCTGCCACTCTTTCACAGTGTTGGCTGTTCATTAGCTGCTGTCATGTGCAAAAAGTGCCTTCACCCCCATGTCTTAATGCAAGGCGTCCGCCATTTGCTGGCAAGTCTTTCCTGTGTGGGGACACACTGTTTGTCTGGCTGTGACCTAGGCCATATGGGCAGAGGGCATTGTTGTCTGCTTCTGAGTTGCACTATGTGATTTTTGAGGCCCACACTCCCGCCATCCGGGTTACCGTGTCTTGTGTTGGTGTTTTCTGTGGCCTGTGACTTGTGATTGTCCAGCTGGGTGCATGGGGCATGGTGGCGCTAGTGGCATGTGCGTGTTTATGGAGTGTGGTTGAGTCATGCGATAGCTTGGGGTGGTTGCGTGCATGATTGTGAGTTTGGTTGTGGATGACGTTCCCCCATGTGAGGTGAGTTGTTTGTGTACTCACCAGGCTCTCGGAGTCCTTCTACTCCGTCCACTGCCACCACCGGCAGTATGGCCATCACCCTCTCCTCCCAGGGATGGTATTGTACGCGTCTGCGGGGCGGCCCTCCTTCAGTGATGTTGGCCTGGTTGTGGTCGTCGGTCATTTTGGCTTGGACCCTCCTCCGCAGATCGTACCACCTGGCTTGGCATTCATGCCTGGTCCTTCTGGTGGACGCAACAGCATTCACAGCATCGACAATCGTCTGCCACATGGCTGTTTTTTCAGAAATGCTGGTCTGTCTGACCAATGTTCCAAAGAGGTGTGGCTCGACTCTGAGGATTTCGTCGACAAGGACCTCCAACTCTTGGCTAGTGAACTTTGGATTCTTGTTAGTGGGCATGGTGAGGGGTGTGGGTGTGGATGGTTGTGGGGGGTGTGGGTGTGGATGGTTGTGGGTGTGTGGGTGTGGTTGTGCAGGTGTGTGTGTGAATGTGATGAGGGGGTGTTTGTGAAGGTGGTTGCGTGAAGGTGTGCAAGTATAAGGTGTAGTAAAGGTTCAAGTATGGTGCTGTGGGATGTCTGTGGGGTCTGGCAGCAGTGAGTCTGTTGCAAAGGCTCATGGTTTGTGTCTGTGGGCCCTTTTTATTGGTCCATTGGTGGGTGTGGCTGTGTTTGAACTTTGGGTGGGTGTGTTATAAGGAGTGGTTGTGTTTTGGGCCTCTGTTTGGGAGTTTGGCATTTGCAGGTCAGTGAATGTGTTGTATTTGTGCTTGTTGGACATGTTTTGTGGCTTTGTGCGATTCGAATAGAGTCTTCTTGTGTTGTTTTGCTTTGTCCTGGTTGTGTACGTGTGTTTTTAGCGTGTGTACGGTGTGGACATCGGCCATTTGGTTGTACAGTGCTGTCCTTGTCTCTGGCTTGGTACGACTCGTACATGCGCGATGTTGGGTGAAGGTGCTGGTGTTGGGGCCTGGGGTGCGCTCCGTACTTAGACTGTTGGGGTCGGGGTACGCTCCATACATACGCGGGTGAGGGTACGAGCCGTACATACACGGTTGGGGTAGGGGTACGCTCCATACATACGCGGGTGAGGGTACGGGCCGTACATACACGGTTGGGGTGGGGGTACACTCCATACATACGTGGGTGAGGGTACGGGCCGTATATACACGGTTGGGGTGGGGGTACGCTCCATACATATACGGGTGAGGGTACGGGCCGTACATGCACGGTTGGGGTGGGGGTACGCTCCATACATACGCGGGTGAGGGTACAGGCCGTACATACACGGTTGGGGTGGGGGTATGCTCCATACATACGCGGGTGAGGGTACGGACCCGTACATGCACGGTTGGGGTGGGGGTACGCTCCATACATACCCGGGTGAGGGTACAGGCCGTACATACACGGTTGGGGTGGGGGTACGCTCCATACATACGCGGGTGAGGGTATGGGCCATACATACACGGTTGGGGTGGGGGTACGCTCCATACATACGCGGGTGAGGGTACGGGCCATACATACACCTTGGGGTGGGGGTACGCTCCATACATACGCGGGTGAGGGTACGGGCCGTACATACACGGTTGGGGTGGGGGTATGCTCTATACATACGCGGGTGGGGGTACGGGCCGTACGTACGGGGGTGTACATTCACGGGTGGGGGTACGTCTCGTACATACACGGGTGTACATACACGGGTGTACATACACGGGTGTACATTCACGGGTGGGGGTACGTCTCGTACATACACAGGTGTACATACATGGGTGTACATACACGGGTGTACATTCACGGGTGGGGGTACGTCTCGTACATACACAGGTGTACATACATGGGTGGGGGTTCGACTCGTACGTACATGGGTGTACATACACGGGTGGGGGTTCGACTCGTACGTACACGGGTGTACATACACGGGTGGGGGTTCGACTCGTACATAGGAGGGCTGGGGGGGTGGTTGGGTGCGTACATACGGGGGCTGGGGGGGTGATTGGGCGCGTACATACGGGGGCTGGGGGGAGTGTTGGGCGCGTATGCGGGCACATGTCTCCATGGTTGCTATGGGAGTTCGGTGCGGACGGTGCTTTCTCCATCCGGTTGTAACATCGGACGCACGGGATGGATCGTACTTCCGCAGTCGGACTTCACTTTTCACATTTGTACGGTAATTCGTCCGGGGACGTGTCGGGCACATTTTCCGACCCGAGGACGTGTGGGGAATTATTCCCAATGCGATTCGTATGGACTTTTTCCCATGCGAATCGTAGTTGGCAGTTTGTACGGCACTTGTACGATTCGTACGGTAAAAAGACCGGATACGAGTCGTACGGGGAAATTTTTTACAGGATCGTAATCGGCACCACAATGTTGCTGCAGCCAGGACCTTATTACATGGATCTCTCATTTTTCTTGCCAAGACGTGTTGCTTTCTAAGGATTTATACTGATGTATATTTTTGAATAGAGAGAAGTATTGTGAAAGGTTGTTTTGTTGGTAAAAGTAACCTTTTAACCTAGTTCCTTGAATATGTTTCTGAACTGTTTTAAGACTGCGATTGTTACATTATGCAACGTATCCCTGTGATGGAACAGGAAAGATTCTTAGTATGGACTATATTTGCACATATATATATGAAAGACAGGCAAAACGTATTAGAGTCCTAATTCATAAGAATAGGAAATGGCGTGACTTTAATATTGATGGTTATCTTTCAGCTCTACAGGAGTCAAGTAGAAGCTATAACTCATTTTCCACAAGAAGGTATATAGTGATGAAGATTCAGGTAGTTATTCCAACCACAGGGAATAGTACTAATATCTCTCTCTCTATATATATATATATGGTAGCAAGCGGGGGTCCACCCAGGACTCAAAATTGCAGAAATAAGTGCGGGGAAAATGTAAGAGTCTGCAGACATTTTGGCACTTCAACTCCCACAAGCCCCAGTCAAGCCTTATTGAGGGCGGGACTTTTGACATTAGGGGGTTGGCCCGCAGCATGCACAAACTTCCTCTATGACCCATGAAGAAGAGGAAACTCGAAACGCGTCGGAACTGGGGGAAGCTGCATAACTCACCTGCTGGTGTCACACGTCCATACCTGGTTGTAAATAAAGGCTGGTAACCCCGTGAAGGCTCGAGTGCGTTTCGCAGTGAGCTACCATTGTTGAGAAAATATCGAGGCGGACGCTCATCCGCCAGAAACTGCACCATCCCAGGAACAGAAGGGAGCCACAGGCACAAATACATCGTTCCAATTGTGGGGCCGACACGCAGGATTGAGGACGTGGTAGCAAGCGGGGGTCCACCCAGGACTCAAAATTGCAGAAATAAGTGCGGGGAAAATGTAAGAGTCTGCAGACATTTTGGCACTTCAACTCCCACAAGCCCCAGTCAAGCCTTATTGAGGGCGGGACTTTTGACATTAGGGGGTTGCCCCGCAGCATGCACAAACTTCCTCTATGGCCCATGAAGAAGAGGAAACTCGAAACGCGTCGGAACTGGGGGAAGCTGCATAACTCACCTGCTGGTGTCACACGTCCATACCTGGTTGTAAATAAAGGCTGGTAACCCCGTGATGGCTCGAGTGCGTTTCGCAGTGAGCTACAATTTTTGAGAAAATATCGAGGCGGACGCTCATCCGCCAGAAACTGCACCATCCCAGGAACAGAAGGGAGCCACAGGCACGAATACATCGTTCCAATTGTGGGGCCGACACGCAGGATTGAGGACGTGGTAGCAAGCGGGGGTCCACCCAGGACTCAAAATTGCAGAAATAAGTGCGGGGAAAATGTAAGAGTCTGCAGACATTTTGGCACTTCAACTCCCACAAGCCCCAGTCAAGCCTTATTGAGGGCGGGACTTTTGACATTAGGGGGTTGGCCCGCAGCATGCACAAACTTCCTCTATGACCCATGAAGAAGAGGAAACTCGAAACGCGTCGGAACTGGGGGAAGCTGCATAACTCACCTGCTGGTGTCACACGTCCATACCTGGTTGTAAATAAAGGCTGGTAACCCCGTGAAGGCTCGAGTGCGTTTCGCAGTGAGCTACCATTGTTGAGAAAATATCGAGGCGGACGCTCATCCGCCAGAAACTGCACCATCCCAGGAACAGAAGGGAGCCACAGGCACGAATACATCGTTCCAATTGTGGGGACGACACGCAGGATTGAGGACGTGGTAGCAAGCGGGGGTCCACCCAGGACTCAAAATTGCAGAAATAAGTGCGGGGAAAATGTAAGAGTCTGCAGACATTTTGGCACTTCAACTCCCACAAGCCCCAGTCAAGCCTTATTGAGGGCGGGACTTTTGACATTAGGGGGTTGGCCCGCAGCATGCACAAACTTCCTCTATGACCCATGAAGAAGAGGAAACTCGAAACGCGTCGGAACTGGGGGAAGCTGCATAACTCACCTGCTGGTGTCACACGTCCATACCTGGTTGTAAATAAAGGCTGGTAACCCCGTGAAGGCTCGAGTGCGTTTCGCAGTGAGCTACCATTGTTGAGAAAATATCGAGGCGGACGCTCATCCGCCAGAAACTGCACCATCCCAGGAACAGAAGGGAGCCACAGGCACGAATACATCGTTCCAATTGTGGGGCCGACACGCAGGATTGAGGACGTGGTAGCAAGCGGGGGTCCACCCAGGACTCAAAATTGCAGAAATAAGTGCGGGGAAAATGTAAGAGTCTGCAGACATTTTGGCACTTCAACTCCCACAAGCCCCAGTCAAGCCTTATTGAGGGCGGGACTTTTGACATTAGGGGGTTGGCCCGCAGCATGCACAAACTTCCTCTATGACCCATGAAGAAGAGGAAACTCGAAACGCGTCGGAACTGGGGGAAGCTGCATAACTCACCTGCTGGTGTCACACGTCCATACCTGGTTGTAAATAAAGGCTGGTAACCCCGTGAAGGCTCGAGTGCGTTTCGCAGTGAGCTACCATTGTTGAGAAAATATATATATATATATACATATATATTTGAGGCACTTTTACTTTGTATGTTTGGGTTCCAACAACTCCGGTTTCATGCAAAAAACACAGAGATGGATACACAGCGATATTGATAAGGTATATCCATCCACTATTATTGTTGGGTATAGAAATGTACATGACAAGTTACTTAAAGAGATCTCTTGTCTTGTAGATATCTACTGCATCTTGCAGACTTCTTTGACCAACACAAGTGAAAAGCCAGAGTGGTGGAGCTCTGTGTTTCTATTTTTTATCTTGTCACTGTCTTTTTACTACTTTTTCCAACACTGTCTCACATATTTCTGTGTATGTCGTCACTGATGATGCAGGATGGAAAAGAGCACTTATCCGGCACACAAAGTTAGTGCATCCTGACAATATCTTTTCAGACAATATATGCACATTGTTGATTATTATTTGAGAGGAGCTTTGGTATTGTTGTTATCACTGTCCCAATGCATTCAGCTGCCTCCTGGCGTGAATACGCAGAATTGTGCTTGAAGGGTCTTGTTTGTGTTTAATAGAATATGTAGGACCTTCTAGAAAGACATCAATATCCACATTTTCATTTAAAGTGTCAATGTATGTAGTAACAGGTGTAACTGAGTAGTCATGAGGCCCATGCTTGACAAATCTGACCAATATCATAGGTCCCCACTTTAACAGGTACATACCTGGGCTCTGGATGACTTGCCAAGGGACTGGAATTTTATCAAGACATCTTTAAAACATTCATTGTTCTGAGTGATCCACAATGCTGTTAATTTGGGAACATAGGTTAAAACATTAACAGTACTATTATCTAATATAGTATGCAAGTTAGAGGAAAACAAATATCTACCACTGATACAGTCTAGATAGTGTGTATAATTCTGTTATGGATCTAAAGATATCTAGAGGTCCATTAGTGTTGCAAGTGCAGCATGTAGTTTGTAGATCTTGTAAATAAAAAAAGATGACGCGTCATTATAGAAAGAGTGCTGGACATATTAAATATAATACATAAAGATGGCAAGATTTCAAACCGAAACATATTTTAAAGAGACAGTAACTTTCAAAATCTGTTCGACTCAAGAAATAAAGGTGAGCAGATGGCTGTATGTCATGCCAGTAAGATGTGAGTCACATTTCCTGTTTGTTGCAAACAACCATAATCTGTGGATTTAAATAAGCAGTTAAATCAAAATAAGGAAACTATGCAGAAAAAAATAGATGTACTGTCTGGATGTGGGATTATGCAGTGTTCCCACTGAGTGTAAAAAAGATCTCCTGGGTAGAGTGGAAAGCATGGAGGTTTCAGTCCATATACCTGTTATAGCAATACATTTCCTCATATCAATCAGTCATTCAGGGAATTGTTAAGCTCACTACTCACCTGTGAGGGTCTCAAGGAGCTAGGAGGGGAAGGGGTGAATGAAGGTGACTTTATCTAGACATGAATCATCATCTTGGAAGGATGAATAGGTTTGGGTTTACAACAAAAAAAGGATTCAGTTTGGACTATGCTGCACAACACCCAAGTACCACTACAACACTCCTGGCTGACTGGAGGCAGTTAGTACAGCTAATGTCAATAAGAGAAGGGGAAAAAAGCAGGATGAGAAAAACTGTCTGGAAGGTCAGGGACTTGTAGGCCATCGTGTGGAGCCAGATACAAGTAGACTGCTAGTGAGAATGTAATCAGGTACTCATCTATAAACAAAATAAAAAGTTTATATTACATATTATCAGAATTAATATATATCATTAATACGTTAATTACTGTTGGTGGAGGTCCTCAAATCAGCCTGTACTGTGCAAAATGCCAATAGGAAAGAAACAGAGGGGGTACATCCACAAAATCCAACACCAATGGCTCTAGTAACAAACCCCAAAATGATGTTGAGACTCAGGTCAAGTACAAACTGGACCAGTCGTCAAGCCTTACAAAACGCTAATGCTGCTAGGTTTCGATTTCAGACACTTGCGTTCTTTTAAATGGCCCTAAACCTCCTCATGCACATTCATTCTAACTGACCATACATGACGTGTATGATGTGTGATCCTGCTGGCACTTACTGGTCCTCCTGATGTGCTCCTTCCTTCCTAGTTTAACAGCACGATGCTGAAGTCCAGTCTCAAGCCAGATTTATCCGTGTTATGGTGCCCTTGCATCACGCAAGGTAACACAAGGGCAACGCAACAGTAACGGCAGATTTACAAAGCCACTCAAGCCACCGTGCGTGGCCCTGCTGTGCTTGGTAAATATGGAGTAATGCAAGAAAGTGCAAGTCGCTGCCTTGCATTACTCTGCTACAAGGAGGTGTTTCATGGGTGGAGTGTGGGTGTTCCCTCGCATCCACCCATGGATTGTAGTGCATTCCCAGATTTACCATGAGTGGCAGGTCTGGAAATGCGTCAAAATTCTACGCCATCTTAGGGGAGGGGTAACAATGAGAAATATCTGCTGCATTCTGCAGCACATGTACAAAGAGGAAAACGCTTCAGTGGATTGTTTTTGTGCAGAAATGTGTCCCCTCCTACACAAAAACAATCCTGCCTGCAATTATTATTATTATTTTGAAAAGAAAGAAGAAAACTATCATTATACCCCAACGACATTTATGCAAATTAGTATTCATAATATGTTAAAGTAGACACCACATTCCCAAAAATACATAGCCCATTTTTATATTAACAAAAATTTACAAATACAAATTGATGAACCCCAATGTTTTACCAAGATTGATGAAAAATTATTCCAATCCATTACATTAAATAAACATGTAAGTTGCTAATATAATGAAAAATATTAATTTGACATAACTTTCAACTAAATCACTACCTAACCAAATCCTCAATATATCCCATGACTCAAAAACAAATTTATATAAAACAATTACATCAAAAAATTATTAAAGATATAATGAAAAAATAACAATTAGAATATCATAATTAAACAAATAATAATTCAAAATTATTTAATACATTTTTATATAAAATGCTACCCACCCAATGCCTAACATACACCAAAAAAGGAAAAATATATTTTTTCAAAACAATATTATAAAACATTAATTTAACATATTGTTCTTAATAAATTATAATAAAAATATGACCAAATAAAACAAATTAAAATAATAGCATAACATTATTATATATGATATTTTAATAAACACTGTTTGTTTTAAATATTGATAATATTGCAAAACAGGGTTTTCCAGAGTCGCTCCTGGATGGCCAGACCCCATGCCAGATTTTAAGACAACTATATCTAAATGGGGATATGCTTAAAAATCTGGCATGGATCCGGCCCTCCAGGACCGACTTTGGAGAAACGTTTTGTAAAAAAACAATATAGTTACTTACACTCAATATAGGTCCCTCAATGTTTTTGTAGCCACAATATTTTGACCACCACTTATTATTGTCAAGTAATATTCTGGAATCAATATTCTTGAGCCACACCTTTCTTTACACTCAAGTCTGCTTCCTCTATCTGTTTAAATTTATTTAAATTTTTCTAACAGTAATTTGTGTATTGTTTTATTTATTCTAACAGATTGCTAATCTGGTAGTTAAGTTTCAGTGTGAACTTTCCAATGACATCTTTCATCATTGGACATTCATTTTCCCATTCATAGCCTCATAGAAGTATAAATCAAACCAGGAAACCCTTACCAGAGACTAACCAATACCATTTATGAAGCTGGCATTTTCCTAAGAAAATGATTGTGTAAAATCTCTTTTTCTACTCATTTTTAATTAATCATTTAATGTTGTATTTGTAGTATTAAAGCTGCAATATTTCAGTGGTAGTATTGAAAGTCCACTAGGCATTTTTAGGTCTCGCTGAGTCAGCGCATGCGCTGCTCTGCGAGACATTTTGTAAGCGGGTTTTAAAAGTGCTACCAAAGGCTTGGCCACCAGCTTGCGATAACGCGCACAAGCATGTGCGCTCCGCCTCTCCCCGACCACAGAGCGCATCCCCGTGATCGCTTTCACGGACGCGCGGCCGCGTCGCGTTGTTTAGCTGTCTTCCTCATGCACTCCCGGTCTCCTTAGTTGAGTGCATCAACGCGCGGCCAATGCTTGTTTTAGAATATCTTACGACTGCAAGAAGACAGAACCAAACACACACGTGCACATCTGCGTCCATAGTATAGATTTTCCATGAACCTACCTCTTCCTCCTGATTACTACAGAAACCTGATAACGCCCCCTCCCCTCAGTAAACATTTTCCTTGCACCACCTGTGTCGTCTGCGGTGTGGTTTCTTGTAGCCCTCGCCCGTCTTTGGTGGTGCAGGTATTCCCCAACCTCCTCTGCAGCTTCAGCTTCTAGGCCTGCACGCACCCCCACCCCCTGTGCAACAGATATACCCCCCCTCGCGTGCTTGTCAGCACCACGACTGCATGGATAACGTATTGCTTTTGTGCATGCAAAGTAATGCATGACGCCTAGCGCGTTCCGCTGACAGCCCTTTAATGTGTTTCTGGCATTGCTAAGTGACGTCCCTGCCTTCCTCTTCTGCTTCAGCTTTAAAACCCAAGGGAAAATTGATAGGCAAGGAATGTTGTGTTGTGGGGCGTGTGTGTGATTAATGGGGACTGCCGAGCTGTCCTTAATGTATGTCCTAAGAGGAGGCGATCTTAAGTGCTGCCATTGGATAAGTGCTTAGGATCACTATTGGTAGAGGAGCGCACTTTATCCAGACGGCGAGTGGCAACGAGCTGAGGCGTACACAGCCCGAATGGTACAGACTAGCACATAACACGAAACGGAAGGCATTTCTTACTCCTCTTGGTCTTTGTAAATGATGACTCCTTATAGTGAGCCATGCGCCCTCTGAGATCTGCGGGTCGCAATTTTAAATCCCGGCGCAATTATCACAAGCATTGGCATAGCCAATAGGTCTCGCCTTTGGGACCTTATAAGTGTTTAGCCATGCAACACTTCATGTTGTTGCACCAAGGATATTGTGCTGGATAACTAAACACTTATAAGGTCACAAAAGGCGAGACCTATTGGCTATGCCAATGCTTGTTCATCTACCTAACACACCTTTGACTTTTATGTGGAGTGGAGACCTATAAGCCTGACTGCCACTACTCACTCCACTGCTATACTGCAACCAAACCAAGGGTGCATAAAAAAGGGAAGATTAAAATTCCTCAGGAATTACACCATTTCCGGTGTACTTATTATTACAAAGACTGTGGACTAGTTGTGAATACCTGGATTATTTTTTACTGCTGTTAGAAAGTCACCCTTTTGCCCTGTTCACCCCCCTTTTTTTGCTGAAATATTCTGGTGTTAACTGACTCTGACTGTAGCCTGGGATCAGCTAACCAGGCCCAGGGCCAGTGCTATGTGTAAAAAGGTACATGTAATAGGATACACTTACAATTGGCAATGTCAGACCCTATAAGTCCTTAGTAGAAAATAGGGCCAGGGGTTGCAATCTACCTATAAGTCCCTAGTATATAATGGGGCATGGAGGTTTAGAGGCCAGCAGATTTCCTTCACTTGCATGTGTGTGCAGCTGTGTGCTTGCTGTCAATTTAAAGGCAGTCCTGCCTTGCAGCCTGTCTTTAAAATTTAAATTTTCACAATTGGTATTGACAGACCATATAAGTGCCTAGTATATAACAGGGCTAGGTAGTTTAAACTACCTATAATTCCATAGTATGTAATATAGAATGGAATTTTAGTTGCCAGCAGATTTCCTGTAATTGCATTTGTGCACTGCTGAGTGTCTGCTGTCATTTTAAAAGCAGCCTGACCTTGCAGACTGTCTTTAAAAGTAAAATTGTGTACAAACTCAACTTTGTTGGTATGGGCACTTAAAAGGTGATAATCTACGTTATTTTTACATATTAGGTCCCACGAGGGTCTCACCTAGGTGTCCTAGGAGCGAGGTGCATGTAACTATAAGCAGGGGCCTTATGAAAGACGTTTTATTTGCCCTGGTGAGGGGAAAACTGTCCATTTCATGTTTTCCCATTGTAGATACTTAGCTCCATAGGATAACATTGCAATATTTTATTTAGTTATAAATATTGCTAGGAAAGGTGTGAATATCATTCAAGGACTTAAAATATTGGTGTTGATAAGTGCAACAACTTGCCATTGTTGAATTTATCACAAGTAGTACAGAAGATAAGTTATGGAACTTTCTCTTCTGTAAGCCAAAATCCAACTTTCTAGTGGTCTCTGCTGATTTGTCAGCCTTAACAGGCTTAGCCAGGCTGCGTTGATTAGGTGATAAGAGGTTATCTGATGGAGAGAGTTCTGGAGCTGAGGAGGATGGGTCCTGCAGAGGGGGCTGGTAAATCAAACTGAGCTCAAAGAGAAAACTGATCAGTAAGGAATGCTAGGGGTACCTACCCCCACATCCTGTACTCCAGCCAGATGACAGGCATAGGTCAGGAGTTGTCAGATGGCAGGGGGAGTAGAGCTAATAGAGCTAATAGAAATGAGCCTCACTGTGGATTGGTTTAGCTAGCCCTTACTCCCCTGGAAGGAATTCATAGTTGTTGGATTTTGGAAGGGCAGAGCTTTGTGGGAGAATAAGATGCCACACTTTGCATGAAGTGGCACCCAGCATCTCATAGGACAGAGGTGCACCCCTGCTTGTCGCTACAGAACACTAAATAAATATCTTAGAGCTGCATAGTCTCTCAGATCATCTGCCTGAAACTACAAGGAACAGAAGGGCTGCCTTGTAGGAATCTGGATATGCACCCAAAGGCCTGCACTCTGAATGACTGCATTTGCTTCACAATCTGGTACTACAGCCCTAGGGACTGTGTCTTGCTTCAAGAAGGATTAAAGAGTGGATTCCCTGCAAGCTATAGGTTAACAAAGCCCACCTGCATCATCTCCACCAAGAGTTCCCACACCGGATTGCGTCCAGTGGATTTCTAAGTATTTAGCAAGGTGCACACTGGGGATTGGAGTCCAGACATCCCAAGGACTAACTAGAAGATTTGAGACCCGTGGATTTGTGATTTGGACACTTTGTACCTTCATGGAGACCTTTAGGAAGCACCTCCTGAGGTGTGGAGAGCTTTTGAGAAAAAGCTCCATGAGGTGACCAATCCAACCTCAAGAGTCCAGCCGACTACCTTCAACCTGGAACTATAGGTTAAAGCACTATAAAGTGATTAATATTTGAAAAATCATATCTCCAGTTCCCTACATTTCATTTTTGTCGTTTTGGTGTGTATTTGTTCATAAAAATATTTCCTATTGTTATAAATCAGTGAGGGATTTTTATTGAGTGTTGTGTCTTACTTATTTGATTTAGTGGTGTTTTTAAATGCTTTACTCTGCTACTAAATTAGGCCTGACAGCTCGTTGTTCGCTACTAAGGGTTGTGCATGGGTATAATTTACTGAGATCTTAGCTGGACCCTATACCGTGTTAGTGACCTTGTTGCTAGTGGTAGATGCATACTCATCCCCACCAATAATCCACTTCCCAGCAATTGTATAATGAAATAATAGCACAGTAAGGGTGTGTTGAGTGCTGAAACATGTTAGCCCTGCTTAGAAGTAAGAGATATTACAGATTTATTTATCTTGTGGAACGTATATCAATAATAATGTAAAAGGGAATTGGTCATGTACTCACACAATTCTATCTTTTCTATTTTGAAAATACCCCCATCAACAAATATGCACCTGGTGAGTACAAGTGCCATGACAGATCATAGAAAATCACAAGAAAAATTCATAGATCTATAAGCTAGTAGAAAGGAACAAACTTGACAATACTACAATACCACAAATAAAACATAAAGAATAAAAATACAATTGTGAGTAAGGAGGAAAGAAAAATTATAGAACCTTTAGCTAGTTATCATCCAGCAGCATAGGTTGTGTAGTTTAACCTTTGGTATGGGCTACAGGATAGACTTTCACTCAGTGAATAGGCCAGTCAATGGCAATAAGAATGCCTGATTTTAAGTGGAGTGGTTGACAGGGATGGGCAGCCAACAAATTCAAAGAGCGAACTAAGAGAGAGCTGATTTAGGGGTCACACATGAGACAAACACGAACCAAGCCATCAAAAGATTTGGATGTAAATCATGCAATAAATGACATTTACAAATATAAGAACGACCATATAATTTTCAAAGTATTGTTTCTTCAACATTTGTCTTCCAATTTACTACATTAAGCTATATCAGTGTACTGAGTGAGCATGCATTAAATGTAAAAGTTGTAGAAAAGTAGTTTGCAGTGTTTGTCTTCTATACACCACATTACAGATGGAGAGGGGAAGTCTCTAGCAGTTTAGCCTAAGTCAATTATGGATCACAAGGCCTAGAGGCACAATTTAAACTGGTTATTGGATGGTCAACATTCATAAACTTTCCAACCAAATTACCAACCAGTTAAGACAAAAAACACAATCTTGAAGTAAAACTAAACAGATAATTGAAGTAGAATTGAGTGTGAGGAAACCTCACTAAGTAATTTAATGCAGGAAAATGATTAAAAAAATTCTTATCCCAACAAAATCTTTCTCTTGGGAACCAGAAATTTGTAAACTGAAACAGTGTTAATGGGGAGGATGTTTTGGGTCAGCAAAAGCTCAACCTACCCCTGGGTATAACAACATGTTATTTCATCATCATCATAAAATGTATTTCATGTCCAACCAATACAATTCAAGTTACAATCAATTGCCAAAGAAAACACAATAAAAGAAACAATGCTGGATGATAAAAGAAGCACTGCCACACAACCCAATCTGTTCTGTAGAACCTTTAAAATACATACAAAAGATAGGAAAATTGCACATTTTGGGGCATATTTACAAGCCCCTATCGCCACCACAACGTCACTTTTTCTGACGTTTTGGTGGCGATAGAGACTTTGCCTTTTTTACAAGGCAGCGTTAAGGCAATGGGTGTTGTGGTGGGTGTTCCACCGCATCACCCATTGATTTTGACGCTGCCCCAGATTTACAAGGGTGGCGTAACTATGGGGCAGCGCCAAAATTAAGACCAGGGAAAACCTTGTCTAAAAAGGGCACAACGAGGAGAAATGCTTTATTTCTCCTTGTTTTGGCTGTTTTCATGTGTGCTGCATTGCTCAGCACACATAGAAACAGCAAAAGGGCATTGATTGTTTATGTGCGGCAAGGTGTCCCTTCTTGCACATAAGCAATCATTTTAAAACAAGCATTTGCAATGCAATAGGTCTCACATTTATAAGAGTTTGAGCTGTTGGCATTGTAAATGACAATAGCTTAAACTCTGGCAAATGTGAGACCTATTGCATTGCAAATACTTTTTTTACTATGCTTTTATGTTAATAATAGAGGCCTCGCCCCTTTCTTTAGAAGAGCCACGTCTAAAGAAATGTCTGAAGCCATCATTTAAGTAAAAGCACGGTATAGGATGCTTTTACACAAAAAAAGCATTTAAGTTGACAAACGAATGCTTTTTTCGTAAAAGTGCCCCATGCCGCGGTTTCACTTTAATAGCTGCTGTTGACCTTTCTTTAGAAGCGGCTCATCTGAAGAAAGGGGCGTGGCATCAAGTAACATGAAAGCGCGCCATGGGGGCTTCTAAACAAAACAATAAAAGTTAATAAATAGGGGGAAATAACATGTGGCTGCGTCCGGCGCCGCAAATAAAACAAAGGCGTGGCTGCCACTGTGGCGTGCTGTGCATTTAAAAAAGCATTAGGAGAAAATGTGTCTTGCCTGCAACAGCAGGCAGGTGATAACCATTGAAAGAAATAGTGCTCGGAGGCTGTAATTAAAGTCTATTGAGTAATAACACAAGTAACAGGGCCAGTCATTATGGGAGGTTACAAGATTAGACAAGGCACTACTAAGGAGGGACTACTAATCCAATAGACCAATGAAAAGCCACAGTTTATAAAGGACAATGACACAAGCCAATGAAAACTATGGGCGGAGAGTAGGCGGAGCTTCAAGTCCATACCTAAATACAGCATGCCACGCAGAGCAGTGCATGTGCTGCCCAGGCTCAACCAAAAAATGATGTTTTGCAACTTCTATATGTGCTGTATTAAGCAGCATACATAGAAGTTACAAAACACCATTTCAGATTGGTTATGTGCAGGAAGGTGTTAGACCTGGCACCATTGGCGTGGGTCTCCCTTCCATTTTTTGCTGTTGCCTCTGATGTGTTTGCTGGTTTTAGATGCTTTGGGCACTGTGCCACTGCTATTCAGTGTCACAGTGCAAGTGCTCCCTATGTTAAATTGATGCATGGATTAGTGACTCCATGATTGGCTTATTTGGTTTACCTGCCAGACCCTAGTACAGTGCACTGTGTGTGCCCAGGGCCTGTAAATCAAATGCTGCTGGTGGGCTTGCAGCACTGATTGTGCCACCCACCAGAGCAGCTTGTAAAGTGTGTCTCAGGCCTGCCGTTGCAGAGCCTGCGTGCAGTCTGGTACTGCCATGTTGACTTGGCAAGTGCACCCACTGCCAGTCCCCAAACCTTCCCTTTTCTACATGTTAGCCACCCCTAAGGTAGGCCCCAGGGCAAGGTGCATTGTATGAAAAAGGTAGGACATGCCCTGATATGTGTGGCATGTCCTGATAGTGAATTACAGCCATTTCCGTTTTTCAATATTGCAAGGCTACCTGTCCCCATACGCCAGAACGGGCAGTTTGATTATAACACCGTATAATCCTAACTGACCCAGGGAACATGGTAGAAATTCGAGTTTAGTATGCCTGAACTCAGAATGATAAAATACATCTTTTAGTGAAGTTGGTTTTAACATTCTGTGTTTGAAAATACCCCTTTTAGAAAGTAGGTATTTTCTTGCCTAACTATCCAAGCCTGCCTCTGCTAGGTTGTGTATTCCATGACTGGTTTCTGAGTGAGGGGCTGGGGGGCTCCAGGAGACAGGGTGAGTCAGCACACGGCTGAATAGACCTATCTGCATGAGGAGTGGTGGGAGGAGTAGCACCTGGGCCTGAATAGGGCTGTGCCTGCCTTCCACAATGCTGGCTCCACCTCCTGGTGGTGGGTCTGATGACCCTGGCCCACACTGTCAAAGGAAAGAAGGAGTCCTGTAAACCAAGTGCTCCAGGACTGCACAGAACTGGTTTTGACTAGGTACAGACACTTTGCCTTCAGAGACAAAGGATTTTGAAGTATAAAAAGGGGGACCCAGGCCCCAGAACTTTAGATCACTTCTGGGAATCAAGACAAACCCTAGCTGAGGAGAAGGACCAGGAAGCTGAAGGAGGAGACTACCCCGGTGCTGTGTGTTTGGGGGTTGGCCTGCAGTGGTTGCTTCATTGCCAAAGAAAGGAGAAGAGGACTGAGTTTGCTTTTCATCAACTTGCAGAAGATCTCCAAGGGCTTGAACTTGAGCCTGCCTCCTGCCTGAAGTCTCAGGGATACAAGACTTCACCAACCGATCCCCTCTGAATTCCCTTGCTGGCAATTGAAGTGCCTGCTGTTGTGCGGAGCCTTCTGAGAGACTGCGTGTCGCTGGGAGCTGGAAGCACGACTCAATGACGAGAAGTGTGTCTTCCGCCGCAGCAGTTGCCATCGCATCACCAAGGAAGCGTGCCGCCGCTGTCTCCATCGCATCGCCGAAGCGTGGCGCATCACCGGAGAAGCGCGTCGCAAGGCCTGTCGCTGCTCCAAAGATCATCAAGTCGCCGCACGGCTGTTGGGCGTGCACGCATCGCATCAACTTTGTCACATCATAACCAAGACGCCATTTTGTCGCATCGCACCGGGGAGAAGTATTGCATCGAGGCGCCATCTTGTCGTATCGTACCGGAGAGCAGTAAGAAAACTACGCATCACCTCCCCACACAGTAAGGAAGCGAGCATCAACTCCCCTGTGCCGCAGTAAGGAACCGACGCATCCACTCCCCTGAGTGTAAGGAACCGGCGCATCACCTTCCCTGCGACCCTTTTGTTAGCACTGCATTACGCATCCAAGGTACTTTGAGAGTAAAGTGTCGCATTTACAATCTTAAGAGAACTGAGCTATTTCCTACCATTTTAAAGTCTATTTTGAGTACAGTATTGTGGATTTTTGTCGTTTGGCTTGTGATAAGTCTATATAAAAATACTTATTTTTATAATACAACCAGTGTGGTGTCCATTTGTAGTGTTGTCACTGTATTAATGTATGTGTTCACAAATGCTTTACACGCTGCCTCTGAGATAAGCCTGACTGCTTGTGCCAAGCTACCAAGGGGGTGACCAGGGGGTATTTTAGGAGTGTAGCCCCTTACCCTGACTAGAGGCAAGGGTCCCTAATTGGTCAAAGGTACCTACCTCTGCCAACTAGAGACCCTCAAATCTAACAGAAAGTTATCCCGTCCTGCACATAAACAATCTTCGCCTGCAACGCAGGCCCCCTTGCACTATTGTACAAGGATGTTTTCGTTAGCGCTAGGCTTCTAAATTAGTGCCAGCGCTGGTGGAAATGCAGAGCTGCACGATATCTTTTTTAATACGGTGCAACCCTGCATTTCAGAAGTGGCAAAAACCGGTGTTAAGCCATGGAGGTAAATGCCGCGCTCCACCACTTCCTCGTAGCTATGCCTCTACGTTTTCTAAACCTGGACAACACTTATACTTTTGAAAAACATGTGAAAATGTATTAGGATGTCAAATGAATTTGCCAAATTAGGATCAATCAGCTTAAATAGCTTGCTTGCTAAGTGGCCAAGAGAATGCCCGATCTCATGTGCTTTTATCAGACAACCTACGAAAAAGAAACTGAGAAATAGCAAATACACATGCACGGTGTGATGAAGATTTACAGAGGTCTAATATCTCTGTACTTGACTGAACTTTTGCAGATAGGCCACAAAGTCAGAAGGTTACACTGGCATGACTAGTGGAGGATCCACGAGTGTAAACACAGAGAATCCCTCGATTCTAAATAGACTTGGGCAACCGCAAGTTGTGCGTTTCAGATTTAACAAGATTCTGATATGTTTAAACCAGGGTAAATGCTTTGTAAGATAGTCTTCACAAAATCCTGAGATTAGGTCTAACATCCCATAGTCAGGCTGCATCCAGATTCTAACCCAAAACACTAATGGTTTTAAGCATTTTCTCTGGCCGAAAGTGGTTCAACCAAGACCATGATACCCCGGCAGCAGCAGAGTGCCCCAAGAAGATCAAGTAACCATTTTAGAAAGAAATTCTACTTCTATTCTATGGGAGGTGATTGGCACCCTACTTCACATCAGTAGGACAAAGGAGGAGACAGTAAAGTATACCAAGCATGGATTAGGAGTTAACACTTTGAATGCAAGAAAATTATATTTTTCGACTGTCTTAGCATGTGTCAGAAACAAACTTTCACTCTTCTGAGGTTTTAAGTCAATAACAGCACAATGTGCTGAGGCAAAAACAACTAGGATATAGTCATGGCCAGTTCGCTGTCAAGACTAGGAGCCATCATGCTAGAAAACTTTCTAGTTTGGAATCTCTAAAGTGTGTGTCCACATTTAAAAATATATATTTTAGCAATACTAGTGACTTGTGCTGTAGGGTGTATGAGCTGTTCAGACTGCAGGCTAAAAGGGATTGTATAGTAAGTAAACAATCTTGGGCTCAAATTTTGCCCTGACCCCTTAAAACAATTCACCAAATTTCTTTCCATCATCCATCTGTACAGGAAGTGACATCACTGGATTTCCCATCACTCATCTGCACGGGAAATGACATCAGTGGATTTCCCATCATCCACCTGCACAGGAAGGGGCATCACTGGTTACTTGCTACAATTGTCTTTCAAAGAAGAAGCCAAGTAAGAGAACTCATTTCCATCGTTCAGCTGCATAGAAAGTGACATCAATGGATTTCCAATAATCCATCTGCACAGGAAGCGGCATCACTGGATTTCTCATCAACCATCTACCCAGGAAGTGACATCACCCATTCCCCTCCCAGGACTTACTTAATGGTGACAGCAGTGCAGACCGCACCAAAGGCATGCCAATGCCAAGCCAGCCTGCACCTGTTCACACCTGGACTGCGCCCAGAACCATGAATGCTAGTCTGTTCCCACATGCCACTACCTAGCTCTGACCCTCAGAACCCTCAACCCCAGCCGCCACTCCACACCCTGCTGCCTCACCACACCACACACCGAGGGAGCATTCTCCTGCGCTTCCTGCAACTTTTTATGCACTTACCCAAACCCAACACTCATCGCACAGACAGCACTCAACCCAACACCTCACTCTCTCACATGGTCCTGCAAAACCCACACAACACTGCACTTACATGCACGCTTCGCAAAACCTGTTCACTCACCAAACACGACACAGAGATATGGGACCTGCTACAAAACAACTCCCCAGACCTACTTTTCCTCATAGAAACTTAGCTGAATAATATGTAGGCACCGGACATCACCATAGCCACCCATCCCATGGCTACAAGATCACCAGGCAAGACAGATTTCACAAGCCCGGAGGTGGAGTTGCCATCATCCACAAGACCGCCATCTGCAGCACCACAGCTAGAGACATGTCATCCTCCAACATGGAACACCAATCATTCAAGTTCCTCATCACAGCCAACTTCACCCTAAGCAGCAACTCTCATCTACAGACAATCAGGACAGCACACCAACTTCACCGACACCATCAAGGACGTCATCGCACCACTCGTGCTTGACACTATCAATTATATCCTACTGGGAAACCTGAACTTCTACCTGGAAGACGACGCTGAAACCAACTCAAAAGCACTCATTGAAAGCCTTGGAAGCCTGAGTCTTGCCCAATGAGTAAAGGAGCCTTCCCATATCACCATATACCTTCTGGGCCGTACATCTTCAACATCTGAGTTGACAGGCCCATACCAATGTCCTGTACTACTCAAGCCCTTGTCACATTCAGCATCCCCATCCCAGTCCAACACACACGCAAAACAGCCAGCCCAGCCCACCCAAACTGGAACACCTCCTGCACTGAATTCCTGGCCCCCTCAAACACAGCGATACAACAAGATCTAGACTCCATGGCAGTAGGTGCACGGTTGAACTAAGACTGATAAAAAAGCAATGTAAACAACTGGATCGCAAATGGAGAAGGAGCCAGGACAATGCAGACAGGATCATGTTCAAATCTGCCCTGATATGCTACCACCAAATGATCAGCACCACCAAAGATGCTATTCTGGCAGACTGCATTGATACCAGCACCAACAGCAGCGAAGAAATCTTCTCCATTGTGAAGAATTTCACCTCACCAGCACCTGCCTCCAACTAGATTGCCCCCTAGCAGGACCTCTTCCAACAATCTCTCTCAATTCTTCTGCAACAATCCCTCTTTGTGGCCAGGGATGAAGTCCACATGACTCTGAACGGAAGAGACATGGCGGCCCTCATCCTCCTGGACCTCTTACCACTGTTTGATACGGTCTGCCACCTCATCCAACACCTACATGACATTGGAATCCAAGAACACGCACTCCGATTGATCTGCCCCTTCATGAATGGAAGGACCCCGTCTGTCAGCCTGGCTCCGTACACTTCGGATACCTATGACCTCATCTTCAGAGTTCTGCAAGGTTCCTACCTGAACCCAACCCTCTTCAATGAATACATGATCCCTGTAGTCAGCATCATCAGCTCTTGCCGCATCATCTTCTCCTACGCCAATGATGCACAACTCATTATCTCCAGCATGGACAAGAAGTCCAGTCCCTGGATCAAATTCAATGCCTGCATGACTGAAATTAAATTACCACTGGATGAATACCAACTGCCTGAAGCTGAACACCAACAGGACCAAAATCATGATCTGCAGGAAGAGCACTTCACTGTGGGACTCCACCTGGTGGCCAACAGAGCTAGGACAGACACCCACCACCCACTACGAGAACCTTGTCATCATCAACAGCACACTCGACAAGACCAACCACATCAACGCCGTCACCACCTCATGCTTCCATACCCTGAAAATGCAGAGGGGGATTTTCAAAAGGCTCCCTATCAGCCCTCAGAAAACAGTCATGCATGCCTCATTACAAGCAAGCTGAACTACAGGAACACCCTCTATGCCGGTATTAAAAAAATATCACACCAGAAGGATGAAGCCAATTCCGAACTCAGCAGTCCAAATCACTCTCAACCTTTCATGCCATACTCACATCACACCAGAAGGAGCTCCACTGACTCCCCATACGCAAACAAGCACAATTCAAACTTCTCACCCGCACTTTCAAGGCACCACACAACAATGGCCCAGCATATCTCAACAAAGGTCTCTGCTTTCACATATGTTCCAGACACTTCCACTCATCCTGGATCCTACTTGCACACATCCAAAGCACACAGAAAACCTGATGCAGCGGTAGAGCCTTCTCCTACATCGCTACTTAGGCATGGAAAGACCTGCTGCTACACATAAGAGGCTTCTCCTCACTTCCTGAATTCCACAAGAAGTTGAAGACTTGATTTTTCTAGTAGTCCAACTTGGCCCTAGGTTTGGCTAGACACACCTGCTCAGCGCCAGGAAACCTTCCCGGGTGATAGTGCGCTCTACAAATCTGTAAAACGTAACATAACACTTGTCTTCCAGCAATGCAGCTCCTTCTAGAGCAAATGCTGAGAGCCTGGTTCCTAAAGCTATTAATGTGCACAAGTCAGACAAGTCAAAACTACCCCAATTTTCCCTAAATCAGAAAAGATGCTTTAACCCTTGTACAATGATTTACTCAAATGAAGATTTTCTTGTAAGTAAATTTCGGAGCAGGGTTGGGGAATGGGTGTTAATGAATGGGAGTGCCCTGTGATTTTGTGAACATCCACAGATATGCACATCTGTTGGTATTTGCAAAGCCCTCTCTGGCACACTTCCGCTCTGGAAGGGTAGATTTACCCATCAACTGCAGGAGTAAATAACTTTGCATAATGGGTAGGGAATACCCCTAAACCTGGTGGGGGTGTACAGAAAGGGGTGAAAAAGAAAAGCAAATTCACTGGTGTTTACCTTTGCACAGATCTGCATTACGTACAGTAAGTGTACACGCATTATGCATTTGTCAATTCACAAAAGTTTTCTAGAATGCCTGAAAACATGTGAATGTCGCAGGTTACCAGGCACAATCGATACATCTTTCCTGACTACCAAAAATGAGGATATTTGCACCCATACTAGACCGTGAATGTTCGAGTGCAGATTCCCTCAGTTCTAAGTAAGTGGTGGCATTTGTATTCAATTGTGTATACCGTGATTCGTCAAAGGGTAGTACAGAAACAAAGTAAAAAATGAAGACAAAGTGACTTTACCAAACTAGAAGAAAACGATATACAAACGTATTAAAACTCTATAAAAGTGACAATTTACTAATAAGGTGCTTTGATATTGAAAGGCTTGAAATGCTTAAATGGCCACAAATTAAAAATGTTCAGATCACTGAACAGCTCTTTCAAGATGTCTAGTTGCCAGCTTTAATCACAGCAGAAAATTGTGGCTTTTTAGTCCTCAATTAGTTCTATTGCAGTCACCAGCTGGCTTGTCCTTCGGGACTCGGGAAGCTTCGGGGACAGGAAGTGCGCGACCACATGTCACAAAGACTGGGCATGAGAAACGAGCATCTACCTTTGCGAAGCGCTTTTACTGTGTGCTTTGGGACATGCCTCCAGGTGCGCTACAGGAAGCGGGGCATCCATAATGTACTGCGAGTACAGCCGAGGGCTATTTTTATAGCTGCCTCAGACACACGTGCATAATCTGAAGCAAAGTCTAGCCAGATCCAGAATCAGAAAAAAAAACGTTTTGGAGCCCAATTGTTGCAATCGGTATCAATATGTAACGGCGATAAATCATTTCTAAAATTCCAGTCTCGTGCCATAAACACATTGGAAAAATACTAGACAGACATTGGAAATGAATCGGATATGAATTCTTGAAAAAATCTGTTTTTTAAGTACCATCCACATAGTTGAATACATATCAAATAAAATGTCAAGGTAAACGACCCTGAAAAATAATCTTCATTTTTAATGTGAAAAAAATCTGAATTTGTATCGGTTCAGCACAGCAACAAAACGAATATGTTATTTGAAAATCAGAAGGTAATTATCAAAGGAACACCAAACACTTCAAATGAGGGTGAAAGCAGAGACACGCAGAAGCGGCCTTTACCGGACTCCAGACATAAATGAGGTCTGAGGGGTGCTAAACATAACTTCCTGTGAGGCTGAAAGGTCATTCATGGCTTGATGGGTTGAGATGAAGCCGCGTGACAGGGAAGGAAAGGGCTTCTATTTTCAGCCCGATAACTGCACGGAGAGAAGATTAAAAACCCTGACTGAATGAAAAGCAAATTCCCCGCCCCCACCCACTACTCCCCTGCAGCCTGATTGGTTGTTTTCTAGCACTTAGTTTGCATATGAATATAGATATCCTCCTTTTCATCCGAAATCCACTCACAGCCAGTGAGACGCAATCCCCAGAGCACTCTCCTGCATTCCAAACCATGTGCCCTAGATCTGCCAGGCCTCGGACGAGGCGCTGAGCGAGGCCAGAACTGCAATGCTCAGCACCGCCAGCGAGAGGCAGTGCCACTTCTCATTAGAGCGCCCGCTGATGGACGTGGCAGCGCGCCCTGGCATGGACCTGCCATCTTTCAAAGTGCACTCATCTCTCTTCCAGACACGCGACATAAGCAATCCCTTCGCAGCCCCTCTGAGTCTTACGTGAACAGCTGCAAACAGGACGCGAACCGCAGCACTTTTTCGAATACAGAATGAGTGTTATAATTAATTATTTCTCAGAGGCGGCAGCTGAAAAGCTGTAGGCCTGTTAACATGGTTTCCGGGATTAAAAAATCCATAGTGGTCTATTATTTATATATAGTCAGTGTAGAACCATATTTCACGTACCGTGCGTACTGCTGTCATCGGCGTCGCTGGGGCGTTTTATTTATTTAGTAGGGTATAGCCCCAGGGCAATCCGTGAAATGTATTGTGATCAAACCACAATGGTGCTTTTGAAACTTTGCGCATCCTTCTGACTTTGTATGCTTTATTCTGCGCCCAACGGTTTCATGAAATTGCATAAGTGTCATTTAATACACTTACTTGTTTTATTTTTTGGACACAGGTTTACACTTCTGCCCACAGGTGCAGCTTCGTAATGGCCAGGAATACACAAATACCTATATGATTGGTACACACAATTAAATATCCACAGTGCTGCGAGCAGTTCATACCAACATGTTTACTTTGGGAGGGGGGAAGTCACATTTCTAACAGCAGGAACTGATTGCATTGCCAAGCATAGTTAGAGATTGTGGGCATGTTGTCTATGTCAACTTTTCTGTATTTTAGTGCCCAGCCTGGCTGTTCATCCATGGTGTACACAAAGTGTAAATACATCTAGTACCAAAAACGTAGCAAGAGGTTGAAAGTAGGCATACTTTGACTAAATGCACATTCCACATGTTCGAGTCAGTGAAAGTAGTAACATACACGAGACACCGAAGAATAAGAACGGATGGGACGCCTGGCAGGCCAAGTGCCATGTTTCAGGGCAGAAGGCCGCAGAGTAGTTCCCAAGCCTCGAAGATGTTTGGCAAAGTCGGAATGGTGGACTTAACTACCGAATGTGACAGCTTTAGCTTGCTTACCCCGTGCCTCCCTTAGTTCGACCCTCCCATCCATCTGTTTGTAGTGGATATGAAGCCAGTAATTCAAGTGCTGGCTTTGACTGTTTACCCGGAGTGAAGCCAGTGCACTGCACAGTATTTTCAGTGGCATTTAACGGAAGAGAATTGAAAATGACGTTTTTGTTTTCTGTCTGAGCGGTGCTGTTCGCTGTTTTATGGTGTTTATCTGCGTGACAGGTGTATGTTTGGGTGCTGGTGTGCAGAATGTTCCAGAGCCAGGCAGCGTGTACGCCTGCAGTGATGTCATTATGTAAATGATGGAACTGGTGCTGAGATGAAGGCGAATGGGAGTCAGCAGCAGAGACAAAGAGGCAGAGCTGGGACCCGAGGAGAGAAAGGGTGAGGGCCCGGCCCTGCAGAGTGATGTCAGGGACGCAGACGATGACTTTACGCATGTAAACCTGTGTAGATCTTTGTTAATAGTTACCCCGGGCCTCTTTCAGGCTTATCTTGAAAGTGGCTCCAGGTTCCTTAAACCAAAAAAAAGTGTGTCATCTCGGTGAACCTTCCTCCCTTCTCCAGTGCGAGAAATGCGGCTTCAGTGGAGGACCCTATGGTGAATATTTCCCTGATAAACTGTCAAGATTCCATATTTTGCAGCACTGAAGTTATTTCCCATGTTCCACTTACACAGACAATAGCCAGGTGGGGCTGAGGAAAGGTGAAGGGTTAGCATGCTGTGTGACACGTGGTACACAGTAGAAGCAGCGAAGAGCTTTCCTTATCCAACAGCACAGGTAGGAGGGGTAAATCTAACACAAGAGCGCGGCCTGCAAGTGGACAGTGCATTCAATGTGAACCACTGACAGAAGTCCAATGGAAGCATGATGGACTGACTGGGAGAGCTCCACGCTGAATATGTATTGGTGGTGAAAATGGAAGGGCAGTCATTGTGCACCACAGAGGATCTTTCTTTTCTTAGGATGGGGAGTTTTAGGAAGTAAACCCACCTAAATAATAAACTTTTTGCTTTAACTATTGAAATAAGCCTTCTTGAGGCTTATGATGAATGTACAAGTGAAAAGAGCTATTTAAGATGCAGGTCATGAAAAGACATGCATAGAACTTTGTGTTATACAGTTTGCCTGTTAAAAGGTTAGGCTAAGTAATATAATTCTTTATACAATCTGTGTGGGTGGACAGTGTTTTATTAACATACAACAGACCAAGAAAGTGTGTGCGTGTGTATATACTTGAACACACACTTTTGCCCAGCTTGAAGGAGACCTAATGACTCGAGTTTTCACAATTAGGCAAAGTGGATGTACAATACGAAGTAAGAACCCCACCCTCTTGACATCAGTTCCTGAGTTACCGTTGTAAGCTATGAAAATAACGAAATATATATTTTTTAAGTGTTAAGGTCACTTTAGCCTCAGGTCACTCAGCTCCTGTATTCATTTCAGGCTGCTAATAGATGAAGCGGGAAAGACTCCCTATCTTACCCGCTAACTGTATGTCATGTATGCATATATATACACCCTGGCAACCAAACATGACACGATCAAACTCGAGCCCAAGGCCAACACCAGGACCATTAACCTGGACCAGTTACTCCCTCAGGACACCAGTTTTGTAATCTGTCTGTTGTCCGCGTTGACAGCTGATCTACTGTGGCAATCGAATAAGTTTATCTCCAGTAACAGCAACAGGACAAATCCCTGATAAGAGGCAAAGCCATCTGTACACCCCTCATTCCTCCTTCTTCCTGCAATAGGCAGCAATATTGCCATTTGGTTGAAAAGAGAAGTAAAAGCTTCGAACGCCTCAAACATTGCTTGTCCTGTTACTGCTCAGACCCTCAGAGACCCTTCCTCCGAGCACACCGTCAGTGTGTTGGTTGCAGGCAGGAAGAATACTTTTCTGTGTATTTATGTCCCATAATGTTCACCAACAACTCGTGTGCAAAGGCAAACCCTCACCCTACTGATAGTAGAGCTTAGCCAGGCAGTATCTCTCGGCACTGCCTCCTCTGCCCAGTAACATTTATTAGATGTATTGCCAGGAAAAGACATGCAAAGTTGTTAGAAGGTCAATAAAATGTAAAAAGTCAAACAGGTGTCAGAGAAATAGAGGAATGGTAAGGCATACTGTGGGGGGGGGGGAATAAAAAGGGCCAGAGAAACACGACCACCTGCACCCATCTCCTAAAATATAACGATATTACTTCTGCCTACCAACATGACAGGCTCTGACTAACAAAAAATGTGGTTAGATGAGGACGATGCAGTAATAAGAACTTTGTAATATTAGGCAATTATAAAAGTGATTTCTGTCGGCCTTGCCCTTTACCTCTGCCTGCCTCCCACAGCTTCTACAGCTCACACGAAACAACAGTTTCCCACCAGAGGGCACCTCCAGCTATGATTTCCTTTTGTCTTCTAGTTGGTGACTCATGTCTTTTACAGACACAAGTGAGGGGGTGCAGTTTATACACAATGTGCCTCACCTTGCTGTACTGTTTGCTTGTTGCCTTCTATGTCCAACATGTCATAGTGAAGCTGCCATCTGCCTTGTGTGTGCTAAAAGCTCAGTTAGCGTGAAGGGACACGGGCCAGTATTTTATCACCTACAATTTGGAAAAATGCTGAGAATTATCCGATGCTTATGGATGAAATGTTCATTAAATACACAGTTTTTAGGTCTCGCCTGACCCAGCGCATGTGCTGGTCTGGCGAGACTTATTGAGAGGGCTCCAAAAAGTGCTACCAGGCCAGCCTAGAGCTACAGTGCATGTGCGCGCACGCGCCGCGCTTTACCGCGATTACTTTCACTTTCGCGGCCGCACGGCCGCTTGGCATAGCCAATAGGTCTCGCTTTTGGGGCCTTATAAGCAGTGCTTTAAAAGGGCCGGTACTCACCGGTACTGAGTACCGGCACTTATTTTTTCCCCCTCCAAGAGTACCGGCACTTCTCTGTTATTAAATAGAGTACCGGTACTCACTGTCACACAAAGTCATGTGAGCATGCATCGCATTTCTACACTGCGGCGCATGCTCACATATTGGTGATTTCACAAGGAGAGCAGTGACGCCATGGCGCCAAAGCAGAGCAACGTGTGACCCAGGCGCGCAACGCCCATTGGACTCAAAGGCCTTCGCACCCCCCCTCGTGTGTTGCAGCCCGGGATGAGACAGTTTCCCCGGGTACAAACACAGCCGCACCGAGTACTTCACAGGTCTTTAAAAGACCTTTTGCTCGTTAACGAGGCTTTGATGTTTTTCACCCCTTAGAGCCCTTGAACCTCCACTCTACCTTTTGCTTGAAGAATCAGACCCCCCACCCCACACGAAATTTGACTCTAGTTGTGCCTCAGGTGTGACCTCCCCCCCGCCAGGAAGCTATGTGGCGGGAAGAAAGGGAAGCTCTTTAAAAATCCCAATTTGCTCTGGCTTTCCCTTTCTTCTGTGCGAAAAAGGCGGAGAGGATAGCATAGCAGCTGGCGTGTGAAAATGGGGACAACTGAGGAGAGCTTTCAGAAATGAAGGGGTATAAGCACAGTCAGCTAAATAAATCGAGGGCTTATCTGAAAAAGAAGAAAGGGGCAAGCAAAGATATTTGAGAATACACTGCGGGCGTGGGGCAGTGGCAGGGCCGGCTTTAGGGCGGTGCGACCGGTGCCACCGCACCGGGTGCTGGCTTCCTGGGGGCGCCGTGTTTGAAAGTTTATTACGCTTTTGAAGCACCTGCTGCAGCGTTTCTTTCCGCTTGCAATTACCAGGCCTCACATAAATGTCAAGAAAACTCGTGTGATTAATTATCTTCCTGGAGAGAGATTAGCGTTTTGTATAGTTGAGGTTTTGACTTAGGTGAAGTTAGTGCAGAGGGTTAATATGCCTGCTGCAAAGAACTTGTATCAAGTAGATTACATATGATGTAAACAGGTCAGCAGATTACTGCTTTCAAAAGAGACATCCTTTTGTTACTTGCAATTTATAACTTAAAGTCCTAATATACAACAGTGAGCTATTAACTTTCATCCTAGAACTGCATACACACTGCAAAGTATAAATTATTAGAACATTGATTAATGTTGCAAGAAGGGTTAATTTGGCTAGAAATCGATTCATATTATTAAAGAAAACTCCCAACTATGCTGTTTCTTTTTCGACTCTGCGTTTGTGCTTCTCCACACCAAGCACTCTTAAACTATACTGCCTACCAGTATGGGTGACATGTGACTCCTACACTTTCAGTCCTTTGGCTTAAGTAACATTTCCTATACACTGATTTACACTCGTATGATTGATTGTCTCTGTGTAATGTGTGTGTGATGCAAAGTGCTCGGACACCCTACACTGGTATGAGTGGCGCTATATAACTAATTCAATGCATCTGAGAGAGTGTGGTTATGGTGACTTGGTCACTGTTAAAGGGTGCTAGTGAGAGAATCCGTGGTGGAGGTGGTCATTGGGGGAGGGGGGGCGCCAACCAACATTGTCGCACAGGGCGCCACCAGCACTAAAGCCGGCCCTGGGCAGTGGGTTTAAAATAAAGCACCTGAAGGATGAGATGGGGATCATCTGATGAGAGTCGGGGGTGGGTAGATGTCCCAAGAAAGCCAAGGCTTTCGAGAATGACACAGGTCGGTGGAAGGGGCCTGTTGTGTGAGGACAGAGCAACAGCTACAGTGGCAGAGACTGGTGTTTTAAATGGGGGAGGGGTATCCCAGATAAGCAAGAGAAGGAATTTGATGAGATGAACAAGGGGACATTTATGATGAAAGGTGGCGTGACCACCTGAAAAAAGAGAAAATGTAAAGAGACAAATGGGACATCGGAGGGGACATGGGGCTAAGTAAGTAAGGGCTAGGGACATCAGAGGGTAGAGGTAGGAGAGTATCTCGTCATCCAAAAGAGTGTTATCTAAAGCGGGGGCGGCAGCTGAATAGAAAAATAATTTTGAGGGGACAGTGATATTTTTAAGTCGTGTTTTTTTTTTTTTTTTTTTTAGCAGCTAATATAAAGTTTACCATAATGTGACTCATTTTTTTGTAACAAAGTTAAACAATGAAAGGCTCAACAAACAATCATAAGAATTCAGATCACATACTTGGAGGAAGAATGGATTTATCAAAATACTTAAACACAGTATAGACCTTACTAGGGCACACTGGAAGGGGAAGAATAATGTGCACGGAGTTAAAAATGCGTATTTACCAGAAAACACTGAATGTAGCTAACAATATAAGCATTCAAACACGACTAAGACATGACATCCCATGGGTTGGTGAACATTTCTCATTCATTTCTATGATGTAAGATCACACTTTGAATTGCTTTCAGAATGCTTGTGTCTGATATCAAGCATTTCTCAGAAACGAGGCCTATTCCAGATTGTCAAGTACGCTTTTTTGCTGTCATACACATGCTCAGTCACACTTTTTGGTATCTCTTTGTTGTTTAAACCCGATAAGTGCTACTCTCCAAACAAAAGCGCTTCAACACCCTCATCAGGGGTAACAAGCGCTATATAAATGCAAACCTTTTTCCCTCTTCTATCTCTCTGCTATCCTTCTGAATCCAAATAACTGACTAACCTATCCACCACTCAAATTACTTTCAGATTTTCACTATACTAATTCAACACTAATCCTTCTTGGGTTCCGGAGTAGTGCGCTACTCGCCGAAAAAGCGCTTCGACGCCTCATCAGGGGTAGTAAGCGCTATATAAATGCAATTACAATACAATACCTTCAGTGTGGGTGGATTTGGCCAACTTCTACAAGCCCTTGAAGGGAAGTGTTACAGTGGTTAAGGTGTTTACATGGGTTTCTGAATATTGTTAAGGAGGCTAATGGGCAGAGAGTTGCCTCCATTCAGGTGGGTGAGGACCAGGGCTTCGACTGACACCGACATCTGGAAGGAAGGATGTCTGGAGGCAGAGCTCTTACCATACTGGGACAGGCCCATATCCAGTTACCTGCCACAGATGCAGAAATTACTAGATTCCCCAAACAGTGAATGTTACTGACATCCTACAATAATCACAAACGGGGAAATTCTGTTTTATTTATGCATGTCAAAGACTCTCTGCCTTCAGGGAGGGACACTTACAGCCAGCCCTTCACCTCCTTTTATAGCGAACTGATGCAAATTCACATAACTTTCTGGGGAAAATATCTGCAGTTTTCAGCTAAATAAAGTAAAACCATCTATTTTAGGTGTGGTTTATCTTTCATTTGCTGCCTTCTTCTGGATGCACACCCAGCACTCCCGCTTGGGAGTTCTGCACCCATAGAGTGCCACTAGTGTGTTGTGACAAAAGTATAATATGAAAATGGATTTCCATCCATGTAAAATTAGTGAAATGGCAAAGTCGTACACAGACTACTGTAAATATTGTCCCAAGAATGGTAGTTGTCATTTCAGATGTGGCCAGAGGGCTAGACCCCTCAGGCCAGGCATGGAGCTTAAGAACCACCCACACTACTACATGCCAGGACACATATCCCCGCACTGGACGGAGGGATTAGGCAGAGAAGTCAAAAGAAGGAAGGATCATGGTTAGCCGGGGAATCACAGGCATGTGTTTCCTGCTGCAATGCTGTGGAGGCATCCATAAGTGTGCGGCTGTGAGCAGTACAGAGATATGAACGAGAAGTGCCAAATGTCTGCCCCTCCCAATGCCCCTCCAAATTTCCACTACAGCAGCTTAGAAATCTGTAAGGTTCTACTGCGCTATGAGGTGCACCAGACTGGTCATCACCAGTTGACACAACAGCTGGCTGTATCTGGTATTCATGAAAAAAAGTGAGCCACGTAGTAGGAGTGGGAGCACCAGGGAACCCAAAGCACCCAAGTGAGGAAGCCAAGCCTTGGACTTGAGGTGAAGGAGCAGGCCTAAGGGAAGCTTTGAGCATCAAACACATGTGGGTACAGGGTGCCTCCCATATCAGAAACCGTGGCTACAGCAGGCCTTCTGACCACCATCATCAGTGACACTGTGGTCATATGTACATGGTTATATGTGCCTACATCCCTTTACTAGCCCCTGAGAATTTTGGACTAGATTTTGCTGGGTGGCACAGTATCTGAAAGTGAATGAAAGGGTGAAATATTATTGCTCTGTAACCCAGATAACTTTCTTCTCCCAGGATCACTAGCATGACAACTGATGGCTTCCTTTCACCCGATGCGAGTCAGAGTTGCATTTTAGGATGTAGTCTTTTTTCATTATAATTAATTTTCAGTAAAACAAGTCTCTGCACCTTTTAATGTTTTGTTTAATATACAGGTGCCTCTGACAAAAAAAAAAACGTGATAGTTACCTTTCAATAGTCTGTCAACTAGTACAACTTAATACATGCAAGGGCATCAACAATAAATTGCAGAGGGAAGCAATTTGTCATCATTGAAAAATTCTTGAGCCCTTCAAATGTTTTTCATTAGACCCACCCTTAGTCCCGCCTCTAGCCCCGCCTCCTTGCCACACGCCCAGCTCGATCTGATGAGTACCTGCACTTTTTTCCCCCATTTAAATCACTGCTTATAAGTATTTAGTTATGCAACTGTTGCATGGATAAACGCTTATAAAGTCAAAGGCGAGACCTATTGGCTATGCCAATGCTTGTTTAAATTGCTCTTTACACTTTTTTTTATCAGTTTATATCAAATGATATCAACTTTACTGCGGGTCGCAGAGATTCTTGATCTGTGTCAGCTACGCTTCACCTATTCATTGCTGGCTGTCTCCAAGGCCCCCTGTCTCACCTATAAATGAACCACAGAAATGGACCCTAATACCTCAATATTAACACATATTCTAAATCCCCAGGATACAATGTGACTCAAAAGGAGGGCCACTTCACAGTTTAGAAACACACTCCCCATTAACATCTACACCAAGACAGACCAAGAGCCCTGCAGACGCAAAGCGACTCAGACGAGAGAGTGTCAAACAAAAGGAAAAGCACCACCCCGAAGGAACATCCTGGCTCCTATTGTCCTGCTCTGAACTTAAGACCTTAGCCCCTGCTCCTTACCATTTACTCATCATTCCACATCATTGAACTATCTACAGCACTCCTTGCACCCCAGCTAGTTTCATTATTTATATGCTCTGAAGCATAGATACTCATAATATGCCTCCTGTTAGGATTGCGCTGCTCTCTCACATCAGGTAGATAGTGCCTAGAGATAGCTCAGTTACCCGGCCATACTGTGCACGTCACTCTTACTTGTCTACATGCTGAGGGACTACCTCAGATCTTTCCTAAGCTTGCGGAATCCTGCTTTCAGCTGCAGATATCATCCCACCTGCCAGAATACAGGGGGTTGGGTTGATGACTGAGGTTTGTCAAGTCACTTATGATGACCAGGGAGACCACTCTGTCCCTCCACTGTTCTTCGATGTTTGTCGGAGCTCCATTAATGTCTATATTTTCCTCTGCAATAGGTAGCAATGGCCTCTGCAAGCTCCCACGTCACTCGTATGCAGATGAAATTCAAATCTGTTTCACACAGCTGAATGTGAACCAGCATTCACTAGCGCTTCGAGATCAATGCCACAAGTAACACAACAGCAGCAGAAAAGAATCTACAGAAAAAAACTTCTTGGCCTTGGATAGGGTTCCTTTCTGCTGTAATCAAAGGAGATTCACGTTTGATTACAACACTTTCCCTCTCAAATGAGGCCTACAGTGATGTAGAACTATCCCTTACAGATATAACTGGCAGCATAACATGGGCTTCACTCCTAAAACTCACATTGATTGGTCTGGTCAAGCCTGCTTCTACAGGGCACATTTCAAAGAGCATTAGTAGAAACTCAGACAAGGCGGGCATGCTCGCTTTAACAACCGGCCATTGGTACTAACGTTTGGGGTCAGGTGTGGGATGAGAGGGTAAGGTTTAGGGTTTAGCTTTAAAGAGTCCAGAGAAATAACATTTGCCTTAATATCACTGATTACTTACTAAGTGTATTTTGGAGGTTCACAGAGGACTCAGTCCGACTATATCTTGAACTAACTTGCTCCTGACACCACACTCACTCTCAGTAACGGCAGGACACATTTAAGGAGGTCTGCTTACTACATTGGCTAATTGTGTACTTCTCCAGCTAATCTTGAGGCTATGTTATGAATGCTATTGTTCTACTAAGAACATTTCCAAGACTCAAAAATGTAACAGACAGGTATAGCTTTGATTATAGCTGATACTCAGTAACCTCTTGTCACAGGATTCGCCAAGCAATCCAATTCGGCCTAATTTTAAGGCTTTGAACAGAGCCCGCCTCACACCAGTCCCTAATGCAACTTTCCTGAGTTATTTTCTCTATCTGCATATTTCCCCAAATCACAGTTTCTACTTTTGCAAGGCACAAGATATAAGGGATGGCTGGTGTTTTCTACACGTTTCACTCAGTAACACATTCATTGGTGTTCAAAAACAATAAGAAAATACATACCATTTTTTTTTTTTAAATAATGTACCTTGCAGAATTCAGTTTGTAGTGAGATTCTGACCTTGTAGCAGACATCCATTAGTTGCACCAGATCAGAGAGGAGGTTAATGGGTCCCCCATTATTAAAGAGCAAAACGGTATTGCTCTGAATATTCGCTGGGGGGGGGGGACATAAGCAAACCTAAAAAGGTTCATATTTCAAACATATCCCACCTGCCCCTCTCCAACACAGAAACCATCCAAAACCCTTCTGGTGCCATCTGCCACTCTAGCCAAGACAGGCCTTTGGTGTGTGTTCGATTTAAAAATGTAAATCAATACCAGATGCATTTCACCATTTTAACATGATCTAAATATATACAGAAAATACGGATAGAACAGTCTATGCATTATCACGTTGTTATTTCTTTGTTATAATGAAGAAGGCGTATTCGGTGATGCAGACATCTTACTGACAGGCAACACTTACGACAGCAAAAGGGAGAACTATCTGAATCTCAGATTTACCACAGATGTAGGTTTTTTTTGCAAATAAACATAGGAGTAATTTCAAAGATACAATTAGCTGGGGCTGCCTTTTTGCAAAATGTTGAATTAAATCCCCTTTCAAATGCACAAAAATAAATTTGTGTGCCAAAAAGATCCTTCCTTTAGAACAAAATTGACGGTTTCTGATTCATTTCTTATTTATTATTATAACGTAGTTGTACAAAGAATGAAAACATGAGATTTCTTCTGGCTACTTCTGAGCAAAGCTTTTTCTACATTCTCAAAAATAAATAAAGACATAGCCAGCCTATAAAAGTTAAATATCAATTTGGAAACATACTGAAGAGGATTCAAAACGCATTAATTAATTTAAAAATTCAGAAGAAAGGCTTCTGCCATACCTGGCAGATTTGTACTTGAGCTCGTGATAGCACTGTACAAAGCTATGGTAGATAAAAGTGATTGGCAGTGCTAACAGAACTATTCCACTAACCACACACACGCCTCCAAGGATCCTTCCAGACATTGTGATAGGATACATGTCCCCATAACCCACGGTCGTCATGGAGATGATCACCCACCAACAGGCCGCGGGGATGCTGGCATAGTCTTCGTTTTTTATTTCCAGGTCCAATCCGTGCTCCAGAAGCTGGGCCAGGGCGCCAAAAATTGCCATAGCAACGCAAATGAAAACAAGCAACATGACCATCTCCTTGTAGCAACGTTTTAGAGTCAGGCCAAGTGTCTGGAGGCCAATGAAGTGCCGGGCAAGTTTGATGACCCAAAAAATCCTCATCATTCTCAACACCCTCAAAGTCACTCCAGCTCTCTGCAGTTGGGGGTTCTCCCCCGTGCAGACTGTCATGAACACGGAGACATAGTACGGAGAGATGGCCAGCAAGTCAATGATGTTCAGGGGCCTCTTGACAAACTCACACTTGTTTTTGGAGACAATGAACCTCACAATGCATTCTGCAGTGAACCAGCCTATGCAGATAGCTTCAATTATCCTGTTGTGAGAAAGCAAAAACAGCGTTTTATTGCAACGAAACAAATGATTGGCTGCTGACTTCTGGCAACAAAGAGCACTTGTTTGGACAACAAATATACATTGGCTTGGAAGTGAAGCTGACCTTCTTCAGGTCTCTGAAGGATCAGTATGATAGGATGGGTAGACCCGAAAAACTAGTGATAAACAGTAAGCTCATCTTAGAGCATGCTGTCCATTGTCTAAGTGTCCTGTTCTCGTTATTTTCACGAACATATATTTATAAATTAGGGAAGCTATCTGTTTACTGTTTCCTACCGAATGTCAATTATTATATGTTTCTTGCGCCTTCCTTCTTCCTCATCAGATAAAACACATCCCCAGGCATTTTTTTACTAAGACACAAAAAGGCCAACATTTCCTTGCTATGTTTCAGACCTGGACACCAGGGTCAATATTTTATTGATAAAAGTATACAAACTTGCGGTTCTGCAACTCAATCGGTCTGCCTCAGGTGGGCCTCCAGAGACTTGCTAGTCCTCTGCTAACTGAAGTACAATGGCTTTACGGGACATCTCCTCTAGAGGAAACTCACTGAACCAACAACACATCATGATGAACGTGAACTTCATCAATAAATGATTACCATAACATTACACTGTACCTCAGCTTGAAACCTGACAGGCTGAACTTCAGAAGAGTGGTGAAGACCCATCCATTGTGCCCTGCACACAAAGCTTGGATCACTGACTTGGCGATTCTCCGTGGACCTCCCTGCCACCCCCTTCCCGTCCTCAGTTCTCGAAAGCAGCCATCGGGTAGCACAAGGGCTTCACAAAAGAACATACACAAAATAAGACTACATGCACCTCACCAATGCTCTCTAATCAATAAATCATTGTTCAACTAAACATAGCCTTTACACTGTGTTTGTAACAGCAGCCGTATGACTCAATTAGATTTTAGCGATATCATCCAAGGGCAGGCCAGCTGCTACAGCATTCAATAAGCCATTGAGCTCGGTCACAGTTTACCAATGGTTCCACCTAGAATGTATGACACAGCCTTAGCACTCTACAGTCTTCTGATTAGGGACTAATGTCACAACTTTACATTAGTTGGAATCAGGCTTTGTTGAGCATAAGGCCCCTCCCTGGCATACGCTGTTTATGTCAAAATGCCATCTGATAGAATAATCTCTGTTCCCAAGTTCCAGGAAAAACACACTTTAATCACAACGATTTCCTGCAGTGTCCATGGGATTTCTGCCTTCTACACATTTACATTGTTATCACCCTTCACACTGAGCACCAGCACTGTTACACAGTATCTCTTTGCTATACAAAAATATCTTAAATAATAATGAGGCTAAGTCCTTATCACTGACAGGCTTCAATTAAGGGGACAAGCCCCAATCACAGATAGGCTTCAAAAGGGAAGTCAGACTTCCATCATTGATAGGCTTCAAACAAGAGTCCACACCTCCATCAATGATGGTCTTCAACAAAGAGGCCAGGCCCCCATCACCGATAGTCTTAAGTAAAGAGGCCAACCCCCCATCCCTGTTGGTCTTTAACAAAGAGGCCAGGCCCCCATCACCGATAGTCTTAAGCAAAGAGGCCAGGTCCCCATCACCGATAGTCTTAAGCAAAGAGGCCAAGCCCCCATTCCTGATGGTCTTCAATGAATGAGGCCAGGCCCCCATCACTGAGGGTCTTCAATGAAAAAGGCCAGGCCCCCATCACTGATGGTCTTCAATGAATGAGGCCAGGCCCCCATCACTGATGGTCTTCAACAAAGAGGCCAGGCCCCCATTACTGATGGCCTTCAGCAAAGAGACCAAGCCCCCATCACTGATGGTCTTCAGCAAAGAGGCCAAGCCCAAATCACTGATGTTCTTCAACAAAGAGGCCAGGCCCCCCTCACTGATGGTCTTCAACAAAGAAGCCAAGCACCCATCACTGATGGTCTTCAACAAAGAGGCCAATTCCCCATCACTGATGGTCTTCAACAAAGAGGCCAAGCCCCCATCAATGATGGTCTTCAACGAATGAGGCCAGGCCCCCATCCCTGATTGTCTTCAACAAAAGAGGCCAAGCCTCCACATCTGTCAAACTTCAAAGAAGAGGCAAAGTCCCCATCACCGAGAAGCTTCAAAGTAGAGGCCAAGCCACCATTACCAATAGTCTTCACCCAAGAGGCCAAGCCCCCATCACTGACAGACTTCAATGAAACGGCCAAGCCTCCATCTGAGATGGACTTCAAAGAAGAGCCCAAGCCCCAATCACAGATAGGCTTCTAAAAGGGAGTCAGGCTTTCATCACTGACAGGCTTCAAACAAGAGACCATGTCCCCATCTCTGATGGTCTTCAACAGAGAGGCCAAGTCCCCATCACTGATGGTCTTCAACAAAGAGGCCAAGCCCCCATCACTGATGGTCTTCAACGAATGAGGCCAGGCCCCCATCCCTGATTGTCTTCAACAAAAGAGGCCAAGCCTCCACATCTGTCAGACTTCAAAGAACTGGCAAAGTCCCCGTCACCGAGAGCTTCAAAGTAGAGGCCAAGCCACCATTACCAATAGTCTTCACCCAAGAGGCCAAGCCCCCATCACTGACAGACTTCAATGAAACGGCCAAGCCTCCATCTGAGATGGACTTCAAAGAAGAGTCCAAGCCCAAATCACAGATAGGCTTCTAAAAGGGAGTCAGGCTTTCATCACTGACAGGCTTCAAACAAGAGACCATGTCCCCATCTCTGATGGTCTTCAACAGAGAGGCCAAGTCCCCATCACTGATGGTCTTCAACAAAGAGGCCAAGCGCCCATCACTGATGGTCTTCAACGAATGAGGCCAGGCCCCCATCCCTGATTGTCTTCAACAAAAGAGGCCAAGCCTCCACATCTGTCAAACTTCAAAGAAGAGGCAAAGTCCCCATCACCGAGAAGCTTCAAAGTAGAGGCCAAGCCACCATTACCAATAGTCTTCACCCAAGAGGCCAAGCCCCTATCACTGACAGACTTCAATGAAACGGCCAAGCCTCCATCTGAGATGGACTTCAAAGAAGAGTCCAAGCCCCAATCACAGATAGGCTTCTAAAAGGGAGTCAGACTTTCATCACTGACAGGCTTCAAACAAGAGACCATGTCCCCATCTCTGATGGTCTTCAACAGAGAGGCCAAGTCCCCATCACTGATGGTCTTCAACAAAGAGGCCAAGTCCCCATCACTGATGGTCTTCAACAAAGAGGCCAAGCCCCCATCACTGATGGTCTTCAACAAAGAGGCCACGTCCCCATCACTGATGGTCTTCAACAAAGAGGCCAAGCGCCCATCACTGATGGTCTTCAACAAAGAGGCCAGGCCCCCATCACTGATAGACTTCACCAAAGAGGAATCGATAGACTTCAAAGAAGAGTCCAAGCCCCGATCATTGATAGGCTCCAAAGAAGAGATGAAGCCATCATCATCAATAGGCTTGAAAGAGGCCATGCCCCCATCATTGATAGGCTCCAACGAAGAGACGTAGCCCTCATCATCAATAGGCTGGAAAGAGGCCACGCCCCCATCATTGACAGGCTCCAAAGAAGAGACGAAGCCCTCATCATCAATAGGCTGGAAAGAGGCCAAGCCCCCATCACTGGAAGTCTACAATCAAACGGCCAAGCCTCCATCAGAGATAGGCTTCAACATGCAGTAGTGGCAGGGTATACGCAGCCCTATACACTTCTTACGCACCTTGCACAATGCATGCCATGCATCAACCTACACCGCCTCCTCTGATCAATGGACATAACTCGCACAACCTAGCACCACCTGCAGTACTGGGTCTGGCCAACAGGTAGCGCCCCCACAGGATATAAGACAGTGGCAGCATGCCAAAATCCCACTGTCACTTAAACTGAGGAAATGTGCGAGGTGTTGCACACTACGGGTTTATGTCGCCAGCAGGGGGGTTCCTCGGAGCATTCGAGAAGCTTTGCAAGATACCCCGTTATTTTATGACCCCACTGCAAATATGTCTGTGCATCCGGAAGGCAGCATGTGGGGTGGCTAGGGAAACGCGCAGCTCAGTGTCGAGTGCTTATTGTTGCTCGAGGGTCTCCCCTTTCGCGCCCTAGTCACCGGGGCACTCCGCAGAAACCTTGCATTCGAGGTCGCTCTAGCGGCTTAATGTTTAATTCAACTTGTGAGCAAGAAACAAAACCAACAATACAAGAAACAGGCGACGAGACATTTGGGCTGGCTTCTTCCTACAGGCACATGCACGCATGCTCTCGGAAATCGAGGGGGTGCAATCACTGGGAGTGTGAGTGGGTAGGATCTGCCCACCGGGTCGGGCAGTAGGGACTGTTAGTGTTTCCTGCATGAAGTGTTTGAGGGTTAACCTTTTAATCGGGATTGTTTATGAATTTTTTACCTGGATTTGTGCCTACTGAATTTTTAGAGCGCGCTTCTGAACAACTGGTATTGTTTGAAAAATGGCACATTATAAAAGGGGAAACGTACGTATTAGAGCTCCTGTGGCACTTAACTATAAATGTGTGTGAAATAATTGTGTTTCACTTATCGACGCTGGATTCTCTCTAACACACTTGTACATACATATGTTGGCTAAACATAGATTTTTCAGTCTTTTGAGAAGACGGGACTGACTTGTGACGGGTGGGAGTCATGGAGGAAGTTACCCCACTACTGTGTCGTCTGGAAAGGGGTCAGAGGTCCAAAAGACGGTGTTTTATAGCAGGGAGCCCTGAAGTCTGGTATGTTCATAAATGCTAATAAATTAAGCAGCGGACAATATATTGATTTGCCCAAGACCACACAATGCTTGTCCGGTGCCTATGGACTTTCATTAACAAAGTCTACGCAGCATCCAATACACCATTAAACTGCAAAGCCCTAATATGAAAGTATGTGTGACATCAAAATTCCATTTCTGGTCTACTTTTTTCTAACCGCAGGTTTTATTGTATTTTAAACTAAAATGTAGCCTGGTCGTATCAAGACTCGAGATATAGCCAGCACACACATAAGGGTATTTATCCGAGGCAGGCTAGCATGTACTTCCTGTTCAAGGGGTAAGTCATTTTAAATATGGGAATAATAACTTATTTCTGTCCTGTAGTGGAACAGTGTAGTGACTTCATGGCTCACTGTATAGCAGCTGCTGCTACTGCCCAATGGCACTCAGTTTATCACTATTTAAAGCACGAAAGGCTGAGTCGACTTTGCTCGGTACCACCCCGCGAGCCTCGGTTCAGCCAGATTCAGCAACACGATTTATATGATACTGGAAAGATAAATGGCTGTTTCGATCTGACCTGGATTCGACCCTATACCAGTAGATTGCAGATGTGAACCTGCAGCATAGCCAGTATCATTCCACATCAGGTTTTTATAAGTGGACTACTTTTACCCTAGCGGTTTTAAAGTTCAATTGGCATTTCGTTGAGTAATTAACAGTTTGATGGTTGCATTCTAGTTTGGCAGTGTGTGTTGGAAGCCTATCCCGTGCGCAGGCTGTGTGGAGCCCCGGGGCCAGTGTTCCCTACCTAGCACTCGAGCGTGCGGGACACACAGACCACGACGACAGACGGACAGAGAAAGAAGTGAGATTGGCTACTCGTACCCCGAGGGCTCCCTGAGACTGTCGCTATACCTGTGCTCCTCCACGCTGCGGTTCTGCGCCGTGTGCCAGTCGGGCAGCGTGCTGGCGCACAGCACCACCATGGACACGATGACGAAGAGGATGGAGACGGTGGCCAGCACCTGCGCCGCCAGCGACGAGGCGGGCTCCTCGAAGGTGAGCCGCATGCGCTCCAGCCAGCGCCGGCCCTCGGGGCCCGGGTCGTCCTCGGGCAGCTGGTCGCCCGCCTCGTCGGGCGGGCTCTCGTCCGTCAGGTAGGTGTAGGTGTCCGACATGCGTTCGTCGAGGCGCCGCTGGCAGCAGTACTCGAGGTGCGAGCGCTCCAGGCCCCAGTAGATCATCTCGTTGTAGAAGGAGAGCTCGCACATCTGCGGCACGAAGCGCAGCTTGCCGTACTTCACGTAGAGCATGATGAAGCCGAAGGCCTCCGAGTGCCGGTCGAAGAAGTACTCGTTGCGCTCCCGGTCGTAGTCGTCGCACACCTCCAGCACGTCCTGCTCCGAGGCGCAGCCGTGCAACCGGCTCACCCTGCGCAGGGGAAAGTCTTTGATGACCTCCTGGGACAGGGAGTAGCGCGCGCCCCCCACATTCAGGATGAAGGGGTCCCTTCCAAAGTTCATCTCGGAGAGTCCCAGCGGCTCCCCGGCTCCCGCCTCCAGCGGGGGAGGCATGCGCCGAGGGGGCCCTCACCGGCCTCTGCCGCCGCTCACCTCTCGGCTCTCCCGCTCATCATCCTCCCGGGGAAGGTGTCGGAGGCGCCGCATGCCGCTTCTTGAAGGTAACAAGCGAACCCTGAAAACTTTAATCTGGTGTCCCGGGGGCTGCCTGGGTGGCAGGGTGTGCTGCCTACCTGCCGAACAGCTGACCAAATACACACCTGTAGAAAGAGTAACTTAAAATACACCAACAAAGTTTGCTTCAATCCGAAAACAGCAAATATGTGACCAGTATTAAAGTTTTGAATGTGTCCTTTCCAGCCAAGACCGAAACGAAGCAAAGTGCGCGCAGAAATCCACCCTGGGCGCCCGCAGCCTGCACTCTCCACGGCAGCGCTGTGTCTGCTGAAGTTTCCTCGCTCAGCACAGACGAGAGAGAGGGAGGCGAGGGAAGGCGGGGCCGCGGCTCCGGCTGCCAGTCTCCGCCGTTCTAACCTAGGAGGAACGTTTCAAAGTAAAAAAATAGTAATACATCGTTCTCCGAATCAATTTGCCTCCCACCATGGAAGTGCGAACACCCGACACACATCCTGTTGGATGTGCCTGGGTTCGTGCGTAGGTAAACACGGGGGCAGCCAGCACCCACCTGCATCGCTTCTAGTCAGAGAGTATGCCCTATAGAAAGATGCATGGGGACAGACCCCTCCATGCTGTGAACTTTAAAACCAGAGCAATAACAGCGCGCCGGACAGTGTTACTACGTTATCACCATTCTATATAGCGCCTTTCTTCCTTACATGGTGCAGGGGGGATTTATGACGAATTAGACGTAGAAAATGGGAAACGTCACATGCCTCACTCGTGTTATACTTAATAAAAATAAAACGTTAAAGAATAAAGGGAGAATTCCATAAACTGGGTAAACACGGAAATGATTTTATCATTTTAATTTCATTTGTGCTTAATTTGTATTTTCACTTATAGTGTTTACAAAACGTGTGGGCAAACGGTCACGGCACTATTGCACCGTACTTGCATTCGTTTTTTTATCCTACAGCGAACTGGAGTGTTTTAGCAAGACATAACATAACACTTAGGCATAACACATTTAGGGCCCAATTACAAGCATCCTGGTGACAGTGGTGCGGTAACAATGCATCCAAAATTCCCGTTAACAGCGGGATGATCGGGCCAATACACGTTTCGGACCCGGAATGAGGAACAACGCACGGGAAACAGTAATACCACACCTTTGCTCACATGATGGTCTTAGTTACCTGGCCCTTTCCTTACATATCTACACCTCTTTGTAGTAAGTGGATATGTACCCGAAAATACGTGTCACTCATTTCACACTGTAGTATCCGGCTGGATACATTCTAGTGTTCCACTTTACTGTAACCCACACTGAACACCCACCCACTACAGGCGTCACGAGTCAGGTGACCCTGACAATAAAAGGGGCCGAGCGCACGTGCTCGTGGCCAGTTTACTGTACCAGTCATCCGGTGTCTGCGTCCTTCATTCCTATACATGAGGGCCTGAGGGCCCAATCACCACATTGGCGACGAGGGGGGATGTGCCCTGGCGTGCAGCAGCCCGGCTTAAATGAAGGGGGAGAGAGAGCTGCCTGCGTTGGAGACCCCCAGCAGGCGAGAACAGCGCCTGATCACCTGCGGGCGTGCGAAGAGCCCCGGCGTGAAGCGAGGTGTCTGAGAGCCCACCTCACACCTCATGGGCCTGAGTTAATCTGCCCCCCTGCGTGGAAGAGCCCTGGGGGAGAAGAGCAAGCCGAGCGGAGCCCACCCGCATCGGCCGCGATGCTGTGACCCCGGCGAGAGGAAGTCGGGTGCCCACTCCGACCCAGTCGAGCCTGCTGCGGTGCCCCTGTGGGGAAGTGCGACCTAAGCGGAGCCCACCCGCGTGAAGGCGAAGGCCGCCGGTCGAGAGTGAGGAACTGCGGAAAGTAAGTCACCGCCGCATAGCGGGTGAAGGAAAAGCACACCAACACCCCCCCCCCCCCTTCACACAGCGTAGGGACAGTGAAGCCGCGGCAGCGAGGGGACAGCAGGAATGGCATCCGGCGCAAGGCCGAAGTAGGAGGCACCAGCACCCCCCCACAGGGCAGGAACAATGAGGAGGCCTGCGGCGCGGGGGCGGGACAGACACGGACTTGAAACGTGCCTTACCGGTCATAGAGCGGAGCCCACCCGCCGCACCGGATTAGCAACCCCGTCTCGCCCGCCTGCACACACTGCCCTGAATGTCGGCGCCAACTCTCCCCCGCCCCAGGCAGCGTGAGAACGAATGAGCTGCTGCGGGCGGGGAGAGCAAAGTACCGGTCACCATGTGGACGGCGGCGCATTGAAGTGCTAATTCGTTTAAGAAGCGCGATATGCCCCCAGGCGGCCGCGACGGAGAGGGCGAGGAGAGCAAAGTGGCAGGACCGATCAATGCGCATCGAAGCGCGAATTTCAAATATGCGCGAAGAGCGCGGAGTGCCTCGATCACGAAGGAGATGTGCCCCGACCACATGTGCACACAGTGACAGTGCCCGGCTGGTGCAGATAAATGAAGGTACAGGAACTGAGCCCAGCCGCCATCCACATGAGCAATACACTGCCCTAGCTCACGAGTAGTGTCTCATCTTCCAGGCCGCCCACTGACACTGCCTTTGTCCCCCCTCACCTGCCTCAGAGCAAAATAAAAGCAAAAGAGACTTACCTGCTGTCCTGGACTCCACTGCTCTGCTGCAGCTCTGGCCCCATCTGGACTCCACTGGTCTGCTTGGCTCCAGCTCTCCTATCCAACCGTTGAAGCCTGGAAAAGAAGAGAACATGGAAGAAAGCTCCGGCAGCCAAGAAGGGTGCTGCTGCATGGAGGAAAGCAACACTGCCATCTAGTGGCCACTGGTGGTACTGCAGCAACAAAGGAACAAACAAGCATGCAGCAAGAAAAGGGAATCCAGCAGCTACAGGAGACCGACGGATCGCAGCGCAAAGGAAAAGAGACAGCAAGGCACGTACCGCACGGTCTGAATGATGCGCGATGGTGAGCGCGCGACGGAGGCGCACAGGCATGCGCAGGAATGCGCCAGAAGCGCAGGAAGAAGAGACAGTGTGTCACCGGGATGCCGCGCCATCCCACAGCAAGACAAGGTGAAAGAATAATGGTGTCAAGCCACATCCACCCCAGCAAGGACTGTGCTGTCGCCGCATCAAGTGGAGCGGAACCCTCGAGCGAACTAAAGGACTCAGCGCAGATGTACCCCGGACGCGGAAGGTACACAGCAGCGCCTAGGAAGAGGAACTCACTGACGAAGATGCGCGCAGCAAGCATCCAACACTGGCGGGCGAAGGATGAAGAAGTACACCCAGTGGCGTCAAGAAGCCACCACACCCAAGAAATCACACAGCACAAGGAGCAACGCGACTCTGAAGATGTACCACGACGGTACGAAGAGAAGCATGCACCGGCACTCGACAATTCCGCAAACACAGGTAGTCGCACGACGTGACGCACCTCGTGAAGCCGGCCACCCAGATGGTCGCGCGAAGGTTGCCGACCACCCAGATGGTCGCGCGAAGGTTGCCGACCACCCAGATGGTCGCGCGAAGGTTGCCGGCCACCCAGATGGTCGCGCGAAGGTTGCCGACCACCCAGATGGTCGCGCGAAGGTTGCCGGCCACCCAGATGGTCGCGCGAAGGTTGCCGACCACCCAGATGGTCGCGCGAATGTTGCCGACCACCCAGATGGTCGCGCGAAGGTTACCAACCATCAAGATGGTCGCAAGGAGGAATAAGCCGACCAGCAAGATGGTCGCAAGGCGGACGACGCTGACCACCAGTTGGTCGCAAGGATGATATAGACCTACAAGAGGTCGGAGAGTGCACTGACCTGCCAAGAGGTCAGAGCTGGAGAGAAGAGGAAGTCCGAAGGGACGTCAGTGAAGAGGACCCCATGAAAGGTCCGCAAAGAGGACCAGGAGGAGAAGGACAAGAGGTCCAGCAACATCAACATCACTCGGAATCAGAAGCAACTACGAGACAGAAGGTCGCGATGATTGGTCCAGTCACAGAGCGAAAAGAAGACAGTGTCCTAGTGGCGGGACAAGACCAGAGGGAAACGCGTAGAGTGCACGCTACACGAGGAAGCCTGGTAAGGACGAGCAAAAGGCAGGAAGACTGGATCACGTCGCAGTGGAAGGAGAAGGAGAACACCCGAAGAGGAAAAGAGAAGAGCACAGAGGTGTGCGCAACAGATCAACACGCACACGCCAGAAGGAGAACACCCGAGGAGGAAAGGAGAAGAGCACAGAGGTGTGCGTGACAGATCAACACACACACCGGAAGGAGTACCCGAAGAGGGGAGTGAGAAGGTGCATGGACACCCAGACCCAGTACCTGGAAAACAACATCAGCCCCACTGGGAGTATACGTCGATGCGCTAACCCGAAGGTCACCCGGGGATGACAGAGACGAGCAGGCCGGTCCGTTGGTAACAACCACCTCTGGGACGTCACGGAAACAGGACCGTGGACATCCAAGGGGCAGAGGCCTCAGGGACACCGGTGGCAGCGGATCCCAAGACGAGAGATGGACTGTTGAAGCTGGCTCTGGAGACCCCAGGAGAACAGAGGCAGAGCGCGAAGGACCAAGTGCTAACAGCACCCTTTTAGGTGGAACTTCGGACACGGAAAGAGGACCCGTAGCAGCGACTCCAGCGTGATTGGAGCGACCAGGCGCGGTCAACCATTCCAGTGGAAACCTGGCAACAAAAGGGCCTCCGGGTCGTCCAGTGAGAGGGGACACCCACGAGAGAGGGGTATCCGTGAGAGGGATATCCTGCAACGGTGAGTCCTGTAAGAAGACAACTACTAGTTGGAGGAAACACCTCTACCAGGGCATACAGCGGAAAGTCGAATAACGAGGGTCCACCATCATTCCACCCACACTTCCACCGACGGCGGTACAAGAAAGAGACTGTGAAGCGCACTTCCACGTTGTAAGTCCCAAATCACGCATCCATCGAGCACTCGGACATTGTGCCAAGGAGACAGAGTGGTCCCGGCTGTCAGAACACCCTCGCCGGCAGTTGACCATCAGCAAAAAAGACTACGTGGAAGTCCTGATCACCAACTTATGTTTTATTTGTAACTTGTGTTTACTCCCCCAGGTTCGGACTTCATTTTGGTTGAACTTTCATTAAAGTTTGGGAGGGATGTAGTATCCGGCTGGATACATTCTAGTGTTCCACTTTACTGTAACCCACACTGAACACCCACCCACTACAGGCGTCACGAGTCAGGTGACCCTGACAATAAAAGGGGCCGAGCGCACGTGCTCGTGGCCAGTTTACTGTACCAGTCATCCGGTGTCTGCGTCCTTCATTCCTATACATGAGGGCCTGAGGGCCCAATCACCACACACACCACTTCTAATTCCATTTCCGGCGGAAACTCCTGTTTCAACCCAAATCTGAGTTAAGGGGTCACTTTTAATGGGGGCGTTGGAGGAGGTATCTTCTAGGCGAGTGAATCGACGGTTACCTTTCTAAACATGGCACAGGTCAGGGTTTGAAGCACTGCGCCGTCTACAGCAGACGAGGTCGTCACCGTCCTGTAAAGAAATAACACTCTGGGATCTGCATTTCTTGAAGCTGGGCCGAAGCGGAGGGGTTTGACTGACGGGGAGCACGAGCAGTCAATGGACGAATGGGCAGATTTCTGACCGTCCTCCCTGCGCCTGTGCTGCATGGTAGGCGCACCCCTGCCTGTGAATCTGGTCCACTGGATGCCGATGTGGAAGAAGAGTCATGTGCCACCAGGGGGCTTTATGAGAGAATGCAGATTGTTAGACTCTGCTTTCAGTGCACAGAACAGTTTCGTTTGGATTTGGAAGGGGCAGGTTAGGCTGAAGCTACCGTAGCCTCCCCTTGTAATCTGAGTCTTGGGTCGCTCCCAGCTGTCTTCTTAGGTCATCCCTGTGAAAGAGCCTGCACTTATCTGACTCGTGAAGTGGTACATTCTTTCATGCTTCCATACATTTCCTAGTGGTGAAAATAAAACGCATCTGGCTGATATGCCTAAAGTTAACTGGTTCTAGGATTTTTGGGGCCCTGGGCGAAGGGGAATATGCGAGGCCCCTCTTATTCACATATGTGACACATTCAGGGCTCCGGAAGCAGCTTTGTGCAGACTCCTCCTGGGCCACAGCTCCTATCTCTGCCACCTTCAAGCACTTCTTTCGCAGCTCATTATCGGGATGAAGGTGTGAGAATAGCTTGAGGGCTGAGAGTTAAAAGTATGCAGACGGCAAAGTGCCGACAATGCGTGTCCCGCAATGTCCCTCAATGGGCACCTGGGCAGGAGGCCTAATTGCAGGACACACCTGCAAAATGTGTCCCCTTTCAACTGGCATAAGATGAAGTGTCCCCCTCCCCTAGGCCTCCCCACACCATCCCTGAGAGGCCCAGGGAGGGGGCCCCCTCCTGTAAGCCAAATTGCAAACAGACACCTTTCTCCAGTGGGATTGGCAGGGGCACAAGAGGTTTGGTGGTGTGTTGCACTGGTGCGAGGCCCCATGCTGGTGGGCAGAGTGCGAGGCCCTGGGCAGGTCAATCGGTAGTGATGTTTCAGAAAAGGACACTTGCCCCCAAGAGGCTCTCCTCCAGGACTTTGTCAAGAAGTGGGGATTGGTGATTCCAGTGCTTAATTTGAGCTGGGGCTTTCCGGTGCTAAGCACCGGCACTTAATTGGTTTCCAGTGCTCGGCACCAGCACCTAATTGTCAACCACCATACCTAGAACAGTCTACCACAGGGTGGTGCGGCTCATCTAATTTAGAGATGAGCAGAACCAAGGTTGTTTAGGAATACAATATACATTAAAATTGCAAATACCTGCCTCCCCAGCCAATCCTTTAGCTTTGGGGACTTGGAGTAATCTGAACTGTCGCATTTAAATGCAAGAGAGATGGTTAGGAGTCGTTTCAGCATCGATGACAAGGGCGATGGGTGGTGCCAACTGCATTGGCCTCCCGGTCAGAGACCTGGCACTTAATATTTTACAAATTAAGCACTGGGTGATTCACCATACATGATACAACAGCCCATGGAGGCTGTCATATTATGTGGAGGACATGCCAAGTAATAATGCATCAGTCTACCAAAAACATTGTTTTCTACTCATGTCTGTGGTCTGTCAAACTCTCTAAGCAGTGTATTAGCTAAATACCACCAATGCTGAAAGAGAGATTTAACTGAGCATTTATCATACAGGTAAAATATTACAGCAGTCGATAAATGCCACCAATACTCACCTAAGTTAGAATCAAATCACCTCTGAACAGATGAGAAGTGCTTAGTCTAGACGTAAGCAAAACTACTAGTATAATGGGAGAGGATGTAGCCTTACGGTTAGGGCAGTCGACTTCAAATCTGGGGAACCGGGTTTGAGTCTCGGCAACAACGCTCAACATCCTGTGATTCTGGGCAAATCACTTAATATCCCTGTGCCTAACAATAATGAATGTGTCCTCATATAACGCAACTGGTGCTCATGTAAAGCGCTCTGATACCTGATTTTGGGTCAAGTTTGCACCATATAAAACGTCGAAAAAAATAAGTGACACAAAAATGTGTTAAACTTTAGAATAATGCTCCCATCATGTAAAAACAACGAAAGAGAACTCGAGGTGTTACTATTTGTTTTTATTTTTTAGAGGTTCCTCTGTGCAGGCGCCAGTGAGTGTATGCACTGTCTTGGTCCTTGCTGTCAATAAGGTTGTTGAGGGTGGAGTGTAATCTGTGCACACTTTCCTCTTTGCCCATCAGGTGGCAATGCTATTTAATAGCCTTTGTCAGGATTACTAACATTTATCCCCCAGCACTAGTGAGTCAGGTGTGACTGGCTGCCAGTGTGTCTGGGTTGAGTGTCTGATTAGGTACACAGATGTGGAATTAAAATTAGTAAATTAATACGGCAAACAGCCTTTATAACAAGGTTTTTACCACGTTGTGTCGTTACCACGCATTTGTTACCACGATTATATTTACCACATGTATGTCTTTACAACTCATGCCTTTACCACACATTTAAGATAATTTGAGAGGTGTGGGGATCTCCCTCCACAAATACATTGTATATATATATATATATATTTCACAGAAAAAGTTGCCCCAAGTTGAGAACGCGCACAAGGAGACAGCAGGACTCCGCTTTATTATTGACATCGTCCTTTATTCCGGCAATCAGCAGGCAGCATCTCGTTCAATTTAAAAGCCCTACGCGTTTCGGAACACTTCATTCCTTGATCACGGGCGTTGCATGCAAGGAGGCAATAGAGATGAAGGTGAGAGTCATTATTCTTTTTCTAACATCCTCTAGTGGAACGCCCTCCAGTGGGCGTGTTGCACCGCTCAGTGTTCTGGGACTCGTAGTACCTTCATTATTAATTTTGACCCTCCGGTGGGTTTATTGCCCCATTTGCATTGATGAATGCTGGTTTTGGCTCTCCAGTGAGCTGCAAGATGTGTGCCGCCGATTCGTTATTGCCAAACTGCTCCTTCTACCGATTGTGCTTCAGTCCAGTCTGTTTGCACATGGCAGTCCACATACCATTTCTTTGGTGGCGTCGCAGTTCTCCCGACCGGACCGGCCGGTAAATATTTCACAGAAAAAGTTGCCCCAAGTTGAGAACGCGCACAAGGAGACAGCAGGACTCCGCTTTATTATTGACATCGTCCTTTATTCCGGCAATCAGCAGGCAGCATCTCGTTCAATTTAAAAGCCCTACGCGTTTCGGAACACTTCATTCCTTGATCACGGGCGTTGCATGCAAGGAGGCAATAGAGATGAAGGTGAGAGTCATTATTCTTTTTCTAACATCCTCTAGTGGAACGCCCTCCAGTGGGCGTGTTGCACCGCTCAGTGTTCTGGGACTCGTAGTACCTTCATTATTAATTTTGACCCTCCGGTGGGTTTATTGCCCCATTTGCATTGATGGTCGGGAGAACTGCGACGCCACCAAAGAAATGGTATGTGGACTGCCATGTGCAAACAGACTGGACTGAAGCACAATCGGTAGAAGGAGCAGTTTGGCAATAACGAATCGGCGGCACACATCTTGCAGCTCACTGGAGAGCCAAAACCAGCATTCATCAATGCAAATGGGGCAATAAACCCACCGGAGGGTCAAAATTAATAATGAAGGTACTACGAGTCCCAGAACACTGAGCGGTGCAACACGCCCACTGGAGGGCGTTCCACTAGAGGATGTTAGAAAAAGAATAATGACTCTCACCTTCATCTCTATTGCCTCCTTGCATGCAACGCCCGTGATCAAGGAATGAAGTGTTCCGAAACGCGTAGGGCTTTTAAATTGAACGAGATGCTGCCTGCTGATTGCCGGAATAAAGGACGATGTCAATAATAAAGCGGAGTCCTGCTGTCTCCTTGTGCGCGTTCTCAACTTGGGGCAACTCTTTCTGTGAAATATTTACCGGCCGGTCCGGTCGGGAGAACTGCGACGCCACCAAAGAAATGGTATGTGGACTGCCATGTGCAAACAGACTGGACTGAAGCACAATCGGTAGAAGGAGCAGTTTGGCAATAACGAATCGGCGGCACACATCTTGCAGCTCACTGGAGAGCCAAAACCAGCATTCATCAATGCAAATGGGGCAATAAACCCACCGGAGGGTCAAAATTAATAATGAAGGTACTACGAGTCCCAGAACACTGAGCGGTGCAACACGCCCACTGGAGGGCGTTCCACTAGAGGATGTTAGAAAAAGAATAATGACTCTCACCTTCATCTCTATTGCCTCCTTGCATGCAACGCCCGTGATCAAGGAATGAAGTGTTCCGAAACGCGTAGGGCTTTTAAATTGAACGAGATGCTGCCTGCTGATTGCCGGAATAAAGGACGATGTCAATAATAAAGCGGAGTCCTGCTGTCTCCTTGTGCGCGTTCTCAACTTGGGGCAACTCTTTCTGTGATATATATATATATATATATATATATATATATATATATATATATATATATTCTGCTCCAAAGTTGTCCACCTGTAAGTAGCACTCGACCAGCAGCTTGATTTATGTGTAGGTAGGGACGGGGATCCGCTTGTAGGAGCCGCTCCGTAGTGGATTTGCCTGACGCGTTTCGAAGCTCCATATGCTTCTCTTCAGAGGCTTTAACGGAAACGGTGTGCACAACCGCTAACCCACTTCGCCATTTAACATATGACACACCCACCAATGGGAGGCTCAAATGAGACTGTGCATTATGGGAAGTGTAGTGCGGAAAGCACATAATCAAGTCCTATATGGACCCTGCAAGTGGGCCCGTCCTTGATCCTATGTACGGCTGCTGTTCCACTTTCGTGGCCCCCAAGACTTCCGGGGTGGTGCATACTCCGCGGCTGGACGGCCGCGTGTTATATTCTGCTCCAAAGTTGTCCACTGTTAGAATCCAGGGTCTCTGGTTGGCGCAGGTATGCACTTGCGACAAGCAGGGACCCTTTCCTCTAAGTCAGGGCAAAGGATCACCTCTTTAAAAATAACCCCTGCTCACCCTCTAGGTAACGTGGCGCGAGCAGTCAGGCTAGATTTCCAGAGGGCATATAGGTTAAGCGTTCAAGTTGTCCCACACAATAATCACCTCCCCACCACACAAAGACACAAGGCTGTATTTATCAAAAATATAGTCTTTATATATAAGCTTTCTTCCAGGCAGGTTGCACCAATACAGTTCTCTTGGGGAAATAATCCAGTTACTCTCAAAATGCTTTAAGGGCAGTCCACAGTTGTAAAAATGGCACAGTTATAATTAAAATCAGCTTCTTAGGGTTTCTGGGCACTTCGTAGCGCCTTTGTGATGCTCTGGGCAAGGTTTTTACAGTACCTTGCCGTTTCTCACGCTTCTCGCGTGAGCCGGAGTACGCTTGCCGAGTCTCACTCTTCTCGCGTGAGCACCGGCAATGCTTTTAAATGATGTTCGGCTCAATCGTAGGTACGGTTCGAACTCTGCTGGTTCCAAGGCCCGTACGGTTCGAACCAAGGCAAGGCAGTACGTTTACAAAGCGCAATTGACTCAGCTGGACGTACGGTTCGAACCAAGGCAAGGCAGTATATTCACAAGGCGCAATTGACTCAGCTGGACGTACGGTTCGAACTGGCAAAGGCAGGTACGGCTCAAACCCAGAGTACTTTAGAAGCAGTACGGTGCAGACAGGGAATCAGTACGGTGCGAACCCAGGGTGTACAAAGGGCAGTACGGTTCGAACCCAGGGGGGGGGGTTCAATGGCAAGTACGGCTCAGACACCGTACACTTGAAGGCAATATGTTTAAAGGAAAGTACGGATCGTACTTTCACCGCGATCAGCACTGTACCTTTGCAGCTTCACGGGGAAGGTTCGTGGCGGCCTCGCGGTCCAGTCCAGGGGTGTCCCACGTCGCGCTGGCGTCCCAAGTGTCCAGGGGACGGCGGAGCTTCATGGGGCGCTCGGGCAGGATGCAGGTTGCCACGAAGGGGGGTCAGAAGCAGGTGGGCAGCCTCGGGGTGATTTCCCAGCGCAGCGCGCTGTCAGCTTCGTCCAGGTACGGCGAACCAGGGCACGTTTCAGGTCCTCACAAAAGCCTCCACAACCCGGCGGGGTCACAGGGGCTCGGCGCTCAGACGCAGGACTCTCCTCCTTACTTTGCGAGCTACGGCTCGAGGGGGCAGCTGTTCACGGTGCTCAGGCTGTCAGGCCTTTACTTTGTTTGCAGCCACGCCAGCAGCCGAAGTCGCGTTGCTCAGTGAGGTCCGGGGATGCACAGGTTCCCAGGGGTCAGCTTGCGGAATTACCCACGGCACTTCTCCTCTTCTTTCAGGGTGGTAGCGCCCACTGTTCCTGGGGCGCAGGTCAGGGGGCAAGTTCACACGCAAGCCCTTGGAGATTGTTTGTAACAGCACAAGTTGAATTAAAGTCTTTTTCTTCAGGCTTTCCTTCTCCTTCCAGCAGACAGGCACCCACTGCAGGCCAGTCTCCCAGGCAGAGAGACAGTATTCCTCCTTCAGCTTCTCCAGGTCTTTCTCCTTCAGGCAGAGTTTCTTCTTGGCGCAAACAGGATCTGATTTCTTAGGAGCCAGGCTCCTACTTTTATAGCACAATTCTTTTGTTCTTTAGCGCCAGGGGGCCTGGGCCTGGCTCAGTCCAGTTTTGGAGCACTTTGTTGTGGTGACTCTGCGCTTTCCTTTCAGCAGCAGGGCAGAGACATCAGCCGCTCCACAGGGGGCGGCGCCGGCTTTGTGCTGGCAGGGCACAGGTCTATTCAAGAGTCAAGGTGTACTCCTCCCACCCATCCTGGTGTAATCTCCCTACCCACCACCTGGCAGCCAGCCTGTCTCTGGGGATTCCCCAACCCTGCTCCTTACTGTTGCTAGGCAGAACACACACACACAGCGCAGAGGCGGACTGAATGACCAGATCAGTAAATACTAACTTTCTAAAAGTAGTATTTACAAACGCAGGATATTAAAATAAAACTTTACTAAAAGAAGTATTTTATTATTCTGAGTTCAGGCATACTAAACTTGACATCCTACCATGCTCTATGAGTCCACTGGGGTCACAGCGTGTAGTGACTCCAGCAGCCCATTCTGGCCTATGAAGAGCAGGTAGCCTTCAATAGTGAAAAACGAAAATGGCTGTAATTCACTATTAAGACATGCCACACACATCAGGGCATGTCCTACCTTATGCCTACAATGCACCCTGCCCTTGGGCCTACCAGAGGGGTGACTAATATGTAGTTAAGGGAAGGTTTAGGGACTGGCAAGTGGGTGCACTTGCGCAGTCAGCGCGACGGTACCAGACCGCGCGCAGGTTCTGCAGTGGCAGACCCTAGACACATTTTACTAGGCCGCTTCTGTGGGTGGCACAACCAGTGCTGCAGGCCCACCAGCAGCATTTGTATTTACAAGCCCTGGCACTCCTGGTGCACTTTACTAGGGGCTGACAGTAAACCAAATAAACCAATCATGGACACCAATCAATGTATACACTTTACAAAGGGAGCACTTGCACTGTGGCACTGATTAGCAGTGGCACAGTGCCCTGAGCAGCTAACACCAACAAAACACAATGAGGCACATCAGCAAAAAGTGGAAGGGAAACTCACGCCAAGGTGCCAGGTCTAACACGTGTCCCCTCCAGCTGAAATGTGGGGGGAACTACCCTACCCCAGGGAGTTCCTCTTCACTAAGGCGGAAAAACCTGGACAGACCGTCAGCATTGGCGTGATCTGTGCCAGGGCGATGCTCCACCGTAAAGTCCATACCCTGTAGGGAGATGGACCACCTCAACAGTTTTGGGTTTTCACCCCTCATTTGCATCAACCATCTGAGGGGCCTGTGGTCGGTCTGAACCCGGAAGTGAGACCCAAACAAGTAGGGTCTTAGCTTCTTCAGCGCCCAGACCACAGCAAATGCTTCCCGCTCTATCGCACTCCACCTTTGTTCCCGTGGAAGTAACCTTCTACTAATAAAGGCTACAGGTTGGTCCCAGCCCTCCTCAGTCATCTGTGAGAGAACAGCCCCTACACCATGCTCTGATGCGTCTGTCTGCACTAGGAATTCTTTGGAGAAGTCAGGAGCCAAGAGCACGGGCGCCGTGCACATGGCAGTTTTCAGGGTGTCAAAGGCCTTCTGACAGGTGTCAGTCCATATCACTTTTCTGGGCTGCTTCTTCGAAGTCAGCTCTGTCAAGGGGGCAACGATGCTGCCATACCCCTTGACAAACCTCCTGTAGTACCCAGTGAGTCCTAAAAAGGCCCTCACCTCCGTCTGGGTCTTTGGGGGTTCCCAAGCCAGGATGGTTTCTATCTTGGGTTGTAGGGGCGCCACCTGGCCGCTCCCCACCTGTTGTCCCAAGTACACCACGGACCCCTGCCCGATCTGACACTTGCTTGCCTTGATCGTGAGGCCTGCCTTGTGCAGTGCCATCAACACTTCCCAGAGATGTTGCAGGTGTTCTTCCCATGTGCCGCTGAACACTGCGATGTCATCCAGGTACGCTGCGCTGAACTCGGTCAGTCCAGCCAACACCTGGTTGACCAACCTCTGGAAGGTGGCAGGAGCATTCTTCATCCCAAATGGCATGACGCGGAACTGGAAATGCCCATCTGGTGTGGAGAATGCAGACCTCTCTTTGGCCCCATCAGTTAAGGCGATCTGCCAGTACCCAGACGTTAGATCAAACGTGCTGAGGTACCGGGCAGCCCCTAACCGATCGATGAGCTCATCAGCTCTGGGGATGGGGTGCGCGTCAGTCTTCGTGACTGAATTGAGTCCTCTGTAGTCCACACAGAACCGGAGTTCGGGTGTGGCACCCGGCGCTGCAGCCTTTGGGACCAAGACCACTGGGCTGGCCCAAGGACTGCTGGAGGACTCAACCACCCCAAGAGCAAGCATCTTTGAGACCTCCTCTTTAATGCAGGCTCTGACCCTGTCAGTTACCCTGTAAGCCTTGTGCTTCACAGGTAAGCTGTCTCCTGTATCCACATCATGGACGCACCAATCTGTGATACCAGGAACCAGGGAGAACAGGTCAGGAAACTGCCCCAGCAGCTGGCGGCAGTCCTCCTGTTGCTCAGGGGTCAGGGTGGGTGAGAGGTTAACTCCATCCACTGACCCGTCCTGCTCTGAGGCTACCAAGAGGTCAGGAAGAGGTTCTGACTCCTCCTCCGTCCCATCATCGGTGGCCAAGAGCATGCCCACTTCGGACCTCTCCAAGTGGGGCTTAAGGCGATTGACATGTAGGACCCTTAAGGGGTTCCTAGGAGACTGCAAGTTCACCAAGTAGGTGACAGAACTCTTGCGCTCCACAATCTCAAAGGGTCCTGTCCACTTGTCCTGGAGTGCACAAGGCTCCACAGGGGCAAGGACCCATACCTTTTGACCAGGTTGAAGCTCAACCAGAGTGGCATTCTGGTCGTACCACCGCGTCATTTCCTCCTGGCTGGCTTCCAGATTTGCCTCAGCAAGTTGCCTGAAACGCCTAGTCTGGTTCCTGAAGGCCAGCATGTAACTAAATACATTCTGGGGAGGTTTCCTGGGAGATTGCTCCCAGCCTTCCTTGACCAGACTCAGAGGTCCACGTACAGGGTGGCCATACAGAAGCTCAAAGGGACTGAACCCCAGAGACTTCTGTGGCACCTCACGGTACGCAAAGAGAAGGCATGGTAAGAGGACGTCCCACTTACGCCTCATTGGTCCTTCAAGGCCCATGATCATGCCCTTTAGGGTTCGGTTGAATCGCTCAACCAACCCGTTTCCTTGTGGATGGTAAGGGGTGGTTAACTTGTATGTCACACCACATTCTTGCCAAAGGGATTTCATATATTTCGATATGAAATTGGTCCCCCTATCGGACACCACCTCTAGAGGGAATCCTACTCGTGAGAAAATTCCCATCAGTGCTCGTCCCACCACGGGGGCCGTCACTGTCCTCAGAGGGATGGCTTCAGGGTACCGGGTGGCATGGTCCACCAAGACCAGGATAAACCTGTTGCCCATGGCTGTCTTGGGGTCCAGTGGCCCCACAATGTCAATCCCCACTCGCTGGAATGGGGTACTGACCACAGGGAAAGGTTGGAGTGGAGCTTTCAGCTTCCTTCCACTCTTGCCACTTGCCTGGCAAGTCTGGCATGTCCTGCAGTGAGTATCAGAACTCCTGCGCATTTGGGGCCAATAGAAGCGGGTGACAAGCCTTTCAAAGGTCTTGTCCTGCCCCAAATGCCCTGCTAATGGCACGTCGTGAACCAGCCCCAGTAGGAAGGTTCTGAACTTCTGGGGTACCACCAGCGCACGGGCTGACCCAGGTTCAGCAACCTTAGGCTCTGAGTATAGGAGGTCGTTCTCCCAATAGATCAAGTGAGTTCCGGACTGATCACCATTGGCCTGGGCTGCAGCCTGCTGCCGCATACCCTCTAGAGAGGGGCACTCTTTCTGCTCCCTGCAGAATTCCTCCCTGGAGGGGCCTCCTTCTTGCTGCCAATGGGTCAGCTCAGGCAGGTCCCCCAGTTCGGCTATCTGTTCCCCTGTAGGCTCCAGGGCATCCCCCTCAAGGTCTGCTTCCTCCTGGGCCGTGGGAACTTCAGGAGCCGGTCTACCGTGCCTCCCTAGCCCTCTCTCTAAGGCCGGTTCCTGGGCCTCTCCCTCAGGCTCCAGGGTCCCTTCAACACCCCTACTGGCTGCCATTGACCGGGTGGTCACGCACGCCCAATCAGGTAAGCCCACCATCCGTAGGTGAGCTGTCTTCTCCACCTTTTCCCAAGGGGAGCTCTCCAAGTCATTCCCTAGGAGACAGTCTACAGGCATGGCAGTTCTCACAGCGACTTGCAGAGTACCAGAGACCCCCCCCCCACTCAAAGGGAACTTGAGCCATTGGACAATGACTCTCCGTGTTGTCAGCATTGACAACCCGACAATAGGCATGGGGTACGACCTGCTCTTGAGATACCAGGTGCTGCCGCACTGCAGTCACGCTGGCTCCTGTGTCTCTAAGAGCCTCTACCTTCTTCCCATTGACGGTCACCACTTGCCCATATTTCTTAGTGTTAGAGGGCAAGTTGGCTTGGGGGACCATCTCACTGTCTCCTAGTGAGACTAAGGTCATCTGGACGGGGTCCCACCCACCTTGGACTTCTACCTCCTCCCCAAAGGCTACTGTAGCCACTTGCCTGGGTGGAGCACCAGTGGATGCAGGTTTCACATATTGGCGACACTTGGGATCACTGGCAAAGTGACCTAGTTCGCCACATTTATAACATTGAGGGGGCCCCTTGGGAACAGGTTTACCTGTCGGGGCCCCTGTCTGCTTCGGGTGTGGGGGAGGCTGAGAACCTTTCTGCTGGTTCCCTTGGGTATTACTTTGGGGGCCTTTTTGGAACCCTTTCTGTTTTCCCCTGTCCCCCCCACTCTTCTGCTGGGGACCCTGCCCACCTTTGGCGGAGTCTCCCACGGGACCCTTGTGGACCCTGGTGCTGAGCCAGCGGTCCGCCTCCTCAGCAAGCTTCCTAGGGTTAGTCAGCTTGCTATCTATCAGGTGTTGGCGTAGCTCAGGAAAACAATTAAGCGACAAGTGCTCCCATGCAATTAAATCAAAGAGACCTTGGTAATCATTAACTTTGCTACCCTTCACCCAGCCATCCAGTGCTCTGCAGAAAAAGGTTACATACTCCACATACGTACCCCCCGCAATCTTGGTACACCCCCTGAACCTCTGTCTATACATTTCAGGAGTTAGCCCATATCTGGTCATTAAAGCTTCTTTCATGTGGGGGTAAGAATTCTGCATGTCAAAGGGCAAATCTAAAAGTGTGTCCCGCCCCTCACTGAGGAACCGTCCCCACAACCCCGCTCCCCAGTCTTTCTCAGGGACCCGGTGGGAGGACAAGGCTATCTCATAGGCCCGGAGCCATTGCCCTATGTCATCATTCCTGAAGAACTCTTTAACTACATCTTTTGGGATGTACACCCTTGACTCTACCTGCACCGGCGTTGCGCTGCCACCAGAGGGAGTGTTCTCCACTTCTTTCTCTTTTATCGCCAGTTCCCTCATTCTGGCGTCGTGCTCCATCAGAGCCTTTCTCTCTTCCAGAGCTATTTTCTTTTCTTCCAGAGCCATTTTCAATTTCGCCAAAGTGACCTCTTGCTCTCTTGCGGCCTGTCTGTCTGCCAACTCTCCTGGCGACAGGTCTCTGCCAAAGCTGTGGACGCTCTCTGCTGGCTCCACTGGCACAATCTCAGGTACAACATCACCAGCTGCACCCCTTGATTCCATCCAGGCCCTCAGCGCCTTGTAGAGGTCTGGTTTGTTTTTGCATCCTGCATGTGGAACCTTGAACTTCTTGCAGAAGTACTTGAGTTGCTTCTTTGTGTAGTTGTCCAGCTCTGATGCATCCCATTCCAATTCCATCCCAGAGGCTTCAGATGCTGTGCTGGTTGAGCCCGGCATGGCTTCAACGCAAGGGATCTTTTCTTGGCAGGCGAAATTAAATGGCAAAGTTCTGTGGCTTAAGCTACTGGACCGCCTACTGTGCAATGGTTAGCAATCACTGCGCAGACAATTAGAACGCAAATCCGTAAATCCGCACCGCTGCCACCAATGTTAGAATCCGGGGTCTCTGGTTGGCGCAGGTATGCGCTTGCGACAAGCAGGGACCCTTTCCTCTAAGTCAGGGCAAAGGATCACCTCTTTAAAAATAACCCCTGCTCACCCTCTAGGTAACGTGGCGCGAGCAGTCAGGCTAGATTTCCAGAGGGCATATAGGTTAAGCGTTCAAGTTGTCCCACACAATAATCACCTCCCCACCACACAAAGACACAAGGCTGTATTTATCAAAAATATAGTCTTTATATATAAGCTTTCTTCCAGGCAGGTTGCACCAATACAGTTCTCTTGGGGAAATAATCCAGTTACTCTCAAAATGCTTTAAGGGCAGTCCACAGTTGTAAAAATGGCACAGTTATAATTAAAATCAGCTTCTTAGGGTTTCTGGGCACTTCGTAGCGCCTTTGTGATGCTCTGGGCAAGGTTTTTACAGTACCTTGCCGTTTCTCACGCTTCTCGCGTGAGCCGGAGTACGCTTGCCGAGTCTCACTCTTCTCGCGTGAGACCGGCAATGCTTTTAAATGATGTTCGGCTCAATCGTAGGTACGGTTCGAACTCTGCTGGTTCCAAGGCCCGTACGGTTCGAACCAAGGCAAGGCAGTACGTTTACAAAGCGCAATTGACTCAGCTGGACGTACGGTTCGAACCAAGGCAAGGCAGTATATTCACAAGGCGCAATTGACTCAGCTGGACGTACGGTTCGAACTGGCAAAGGCAGGTACGGCTCAAACCCAGAGTACTTTAGAAGCAGTACGGTGCAGACAGGGAATCAGTACGGTGCGAACCCAGGGTGTACAAAGGGCAGTACGGTTCGAACCCAGGGGGGGTGGTTCAATGGCAAGTACGGCTCAGACACCGTACACTTGAAGGCAATATGTTTAAAGGAAAGTACGGATCGTACTTTCACCGCGATCAGCACCGTACCTTTGCAGCTTCACGGGGAAGGTTCGTGGCGGCCTCACGGTCCAGTCCAGGGGTGTCCCACGTCGCGCTGGCGTCCCAAGTGTCCAGGGGACGGCGGAGCTTCGTGGGGCGCTCGGGCAGGATGCAGGTTGCCACGAAGGGGGGTCAGAAGCAGGTGGGCAGCCTCGGGGTGATTTCCCAGCGCAGCGCGCTGTCAGCTTCGTCCAGGTACGGCGAACCAGGGCACGTTTCAGGTCCTCACAAAAGCCTCCACAACCCGGCGGGGTCACAGGGGCTCGGCGCTCAGACGCAGGACTCTCCTCCTTACTTTGCGAGCTACGGCTCGAGGGGGCAGCTGTTCACGGTGCTCAGGCTGTCAGGCCTTTACTTTGTTTGCAGCCACGCCAGCAGCCGAAGTCGCGTTGCTCAGTGAGGTCCGGGGATGCACAGGTTCCCAGGGGTCAGCTTGCGGAATTACCCACGGCACTTCTCCTCTTCTTTCAGGGTGGTAGCGCCCACTGTTCCTGGGGCGCAGGTCAGGGGGCAAGTTCACACGCAAGCCCTTGGAGATTGTTTGTAACAGCACAAGTTGAATTAAAGTCTTTTTCTTCAAGCTTTCCTTCTCCTTCCAGCAGACAGGCACCCACTGCAGGCCAGTCTCCCAGGCAGAGAGACAGTATTCCTCCTTCAGCTTCTCCAGGTCCTTCTCCTTCAGGCAGAGTTTCTTCTTGGCGCAAACAGGATCTGATTTCTTAGGCGCCAGGCTCCTACTTTTATAGCACAATTCTTTTGTTCTTTAGCGCCAGGGGGCCTGGGCCTGGCTCAGTCCAGTTTTGGAGCACTTTGTTGTGGTGACTCTGCGCTTTCCTTTCAGCAGCAGGGCAGAGACATCAGCCGCTCCACAGGGGGCGGCGCCAGCTTTGTGCTGGCAGGGCACAGGTCTATTCAAGAGTCAAGGTGTACTCCTCCCACCCATCCTGGTGTAATCTCCCTACCCACCACCTGGCAGCCAGCCTGTCTCTGGGGATTCCCCAACCCTGCTCCTTACTGTTGCTAGGCAGAACACACACACACAGCGCAGACGCGGACTGAATGACCAGATCAGTAAATACTAACTTTCTAAAAGTAGTATTTACAAACGCAGGATATTAAAATAAACTTTACTAAAAGAAGTATTTTATTATTCTGAGTTCAGGCATACTAAACTTGACATTCTACCATGCTCTATGAGTCCACTGGGGTCACAGCGTGTAGTGACTCCAGCAGCCCATTCTGGCCTATAAAGAGCAGGTAGCCTTCAATAGTGAAAAACGAAAATGGCTGTAATTCACTATTAAGACATGCCACACACATCAGGGCATGTCCTACCTTATGCCTACAATGCACCCTGCCCTTGGGCCTACCAGAGGGGTGACTAATATGTAGTTAAGGGAAGGTTTAGGGACTGGCAAGTGGGTGCACTTGCGCAGTCAGCGCGACGGTACCAGACCGCGCGCAGGTTCTGCAGTGGCAGACCCTAGACACATTTTACTAGGCCGCTTCTGTGGGTGGCACAACCAGTGCTGCAGGCCCACCAGCAGCATTTGTATTTACAAGCCCTGGCACTCCTGGTGCACTTTACTAGGGGCTGACAGTAAACCAAATAAACCAATCATGGACACCAATCAATGTATACACTTTACAAAGGGAGCACTTGCACTGTGGCACTGATTAGCAGTGGCACAGTGCCCTGAGCAGCTAACACCAACAAAACACAATGAGGCACAGCAGCAAAAAGTGGAAGGGAAACTCACGCCAAGGTGCCAGGTCTAACATCCACCTGTAAGTAGCACTCGACCAGCAGCTTGATTTATGTGTAGGTAGGGACGGGGATCCGCTTGTAGGAGCCGCTCCGTAGTGGATTTGCCTGGCACGTTTCGAAGCTCCATATGCTTCTCTTCAGAGGCTTTAACGGAAACGGTGTGCACAACCGCTAACCCACTTCGCCATTTAACATGTGACACACCCACCAATGGGAGGCTCAAATGAGACTGTGCATTATGGGAAGTGTAGTGCGGAAAGCACATAATCAAGTCCTATATGGACCCTGCAAGTGGGCCCGTCCTTGATCCTATGTACGGCTGCTGTTCCACTTTCGTGGCCCCCAAGACTTCCGGGGTGGTGCATACTCCGCGGCTGGACGGCCGCGTGTTATATTCTGCTCCAAAGTTGTCCACCTGTAAGTAGCACTCGACCAGCAGCTTGATTTATGTGTAGGCAGGGACGGGGATCCGCTTGTAGGAGCCGCTCCGTAGTGGATTTGCCTGACGCGTTTTGAAGCTCCATATGCTTCTCTTCAGAGGCTTTAACGGAAACGGTGTGCACAACCGCTAACCCACTTCGCCATTTAACATATGACACACCCACCAATGGGAGGCTCAAATGAGACTGTGCATTATGGGAAGTGTAGTGCGGAAAGCACATAATCAAGTCCTATATGGACCCTGCAAGTGGGCCCGTCCTTGATCCTATGTACGCTATCCGGACCATATTTCCCACAATGCACAGTCTCATTCGAGCTTCCCATTGGTGGGAGTGCAATATGAAAATGGCGAAGTAGGTTCAGCGCTTGCACACACCGTCTCCGTTAAAGCCTCTGAAGAGAAGCATATGGAGCTTCGAAACGCGTCAGGCAATTCCACTACAGAGCGGCTTCTACAAGCGGATCCTCGTCCATGCCTATCATAAACAAAGCTGCTGATCGAGTGCTGCTCACCTGGTGGACAAACTTTGGAGCAGAATATATATATATATATATATATATATATATATATATATTCACTGAAAAAACCATAGGTTTCACACACGTTATAGTTTGGAATTAGCATTTAAAAAACCTTGCAAATTTAGTGAAAAAACCATAGGTTTCACACATGTTATAGTTAGCTGGAAATTTTACTGATAAAAAACCAATGAAATTCCCCCGTTATAGTTAGTGCAGGCAACTATAACTCACGCGACCGCAATCCTCTGCTGATGACATATGTGTCTTTATGAAAAAAAAATATTTGTAATATATGTATAGCTAAAATGTAATGGAAGAAGACATGGGCAAATAAGTGTCTAAATACAGTATTAGCATCAGCAGAAGATTGCGGTCGCGTGAGTTATAGTTGCCTGCACTAACTATAACAGGGGAATTTCATTGGCTTTTTATCAGTAAAATTTCCAGCTAACTATAACATGTGTGAAACCTATGGTTTTTTCACTGAATTTGCAAGGTTTTTTAAATACTAATTCCTAACTATAACGTGTGTGAAACCTATGGTTTTTTCAGTGAATTTGTACAGTTTTTTAAATGCTAAGTTACTTTACGCCATTCGTGGCGTGCGCGCCCACTTAACGCAGTTCGTTCCGTGCGCGCACGGTGCGCTTCGCGCACCGTGCGCGCACAGTGAGCACCCGGTGCGCTACGCGCACCGCGTGCCCACGTTACGCTAGATGGGCCATGTACGCACGATGCGCTTCGCGCACCGTGCGCACATGGAGGACATATGATGCGCTTCGTTGTGAAAGGTAATATTTTATTTTTTCACATCGGTTATATGCCTTCGGGCACCATTTGCACATGGGGTGGGGAGAGTATGGATCATTTTTTTTTTATTATTAATTTTTACCGTACGCGTACGGTAAGCGTAATCGGCGAAATTATCGAAAAAATGAAAATTCCGTTTTTGGCCTTGGGGGGTCTTTGAGGACTCCCTCAACATGGCTGGGTGCTTAGGAGCTGTCTAAACAGCCCCTTTACATGTTTTTGGCCTTTGTTTTTTAACCCCCCCTCAGATTGCGAGAGAGAAAATGGCGGCCGCCGCTTCCTGGTTTCGACCGATTCGAATGTTTACTAAGATCTAACAGCCAATCAGAATCGCGCTCGCGCACGGCGGCGTGCACGTACGGTAAGCGCACCGTAAGCGCACCATAAACTGGCTCAGATATATATATTGATTTAAAGGCTATTTTCTCAGAATCTACTGAACAGATTTACACCAAACCTACAAAAGGCACTTCCTTGACCTGTAGACTACCTCTCTGGCAAATTTCAAGGAACTCTGTTCAGCCGTTCGGGCTGTAGCTGTGTCTAAAGGTCCTATGGAAAAATGCATGGGAAAAATGCGTTTTGGGACCCCCCTTTTATCTCAGCCCCCGCTTGACGAATCCCCCCGAGACTTTCAGGGTAGGAGCGCTAAGCTCCGCTCCTACCCTGAAAGTCTCGGGGGGATTCGTCAAGCGGGGGCTGAGAAAAAAGGGGGTCCCAAAACGCGTTTTCCCCATGCATTTTCCCATAGGACCTTTAGTCCGAGCTACAGCCCGAACGGCTGAACAGAATTACTTGAAATTTGGCAGAGAGGTAGTCCTCAGGTCAAGGATGTGCCTTTTGTAGGTCTGGTGTAAATCTGTTCAGTAGGACCTGAGAAAATAGCATTTAAATCAATATATATATCTGTAAGCGCGCTCCGTGCGCTTACCGTAAGCTTACCGTACGCGTACGGTGCCGTGCACGAGCTCAATTCTGATTGGTGGTTACATGACTGTAAACATTCGAATCGGTCGAAATCAGGAAGTGTCGGCCGCCATTTTCTGTCTCTCGCACTGAGAAACAAAGGTGGGGAACGTGAAAAGGGGGCAACGAAGAGAGTTGTAGACCCCCTAGTGTTTGTCAGGGGGTCCAAGAAGGACCCAAAAGTACGAAAAATACATTTAATAATTTTAAAAAAAAATCGCGGAGTGCGCGTACGGTAAGCTTACCGTACGCGCACGGGAAAAAAATAAAAATAAAATAAAGAAGTAACAATCACATTTAGTAAATAAATTAAAGGAGCCACAAGGGAGAAAAAAGCAAATGTTACTGTGTAAAAAAAGGTGAGACGCGCACGGCATGGCGTGTGCGCACAGTGAAAAAACAGAAAAAAATTTAAAAAATAAATACATAACTTAGCATTTAAAAAACCGTACAAACTCACTGAAAAAAACATAGGTTTCACACACGTTATAGTTAGGAATTATCATTTACAAAACCTTGCAAATTCACTTAAAAAACCATAGGTTTCACACATGTTATAGTTAGCTGTACATTTCACTCGTAAAAAAACAATGAAATTCCACGTTATAGTTAGATCAGGTAACTATAACTTGCGCGACCGCAATCCACAATGTGTAATTTCAGATGTCATCATTGATGTCATGAGTGATGTCACTGACCATGTCATGAGTGATGTAATATGTGACGTCATCAGCAGTTTATTGTGGGCGCGCAAGTTATAGTTACCTGATCTAACTATAACGTGGAATTTCATTGTTTTTTTATGAGTGAAATGTACAGCTAACTATAACATGTGTGAAACCTATGGTTTTTTAAGTGAATATATATATATATATATATATTCACTGAAAAAACCATAGGTTTCACACATGTTATAGTTAGCGGAAATTTTACTGATAAAAAACCTGTGAAATTGCCCCGTTATAGTTAGCGCAGGCAACTATAACTCACGCGACCGCAATCCTCTGCTGATGCTAATACTGTATTTAGACACTTATTTGCCCATGTCTTCTTCCATACATTTTTAGCTATACATATATTACAAATATTTTTTTTTCATAAAGACACATATGTCATCAGCAGAAGATTGCAGTCGCGTGAGTTATAGTTGCCTGCGCTAACTATAACGGGGCAATTTCACAGGTTTTTTATCAGTAAAATTTCCGCTAACTATAACATGTGTGAAACCTATGGTTTTTTCAGTGAATTTGCAAGGTTTTTTAAATGCTAATTCCTAACTATAACGTGTGTGAAACCTATGGTTTTTTCAGTGAATTAGTACGGTTTTTTAAATGCTATGTTTTTTTCCCTTATAATAAGCCCTGTACATTTGGTGGCCTTCGGCCACCAAAAGCACAGGGGGTGGGGTAAGTGTGGATAGTGTTTTTTGCCCTTAACATAAGCCCTGTACATTTGGTGGCCTTCGGCCACCAAAAGCACAGGGGGTGGGGTAAGTGTGGATAGTGTTTTTCTTATTTTTATTTTTTTACCGTACGCTTACCGTAAGCGTACGGTAAGCGTACCCCGCGAAATTGCCGAAAAAAAAATAAAACCGTTTTTGCACTTGGGGGATGTTTGGGGACTCCCTCAACATGACTATGTGGGAGGGAGTTGTCAAAACAGCCCCTTTACATGTTTTTGGGCTTGATATTTTTAAAATCACTCTCAGTGCGAGAGACAAAATGGCGGCCGCCGCTTCCTGGTTTCGGCCGATTCGAATGTTTACTAAGATCTAAGAGCCAATCAGAATCGCGCTCGCGCACGCCACCGTACGCTTACCGTAAGCGTACGGTAAGCGTACCGTAAGCTGGCTCAGATATATATATTGATTTAAAGGCTATTTTCTCAGAATCTACTGAACAGATTTACACCAAACCTACAAAAGGCACTTCCTTGACCTAGGGACTACCTCTCTGCCAAATTTTGAGTAATTCTGTTCAGCCGTTCGGGCTGTAGCTCGTTCTAAAGGTCCTATGGAAAAATGCATGGGAAAAACGCGTTTTGGGACCCCCCTTTTATCTCAGCCCCCGCTTGACGGATCCCCCCGAGACTTTCAGGGTAGGAGCGGAGCGTAGCGCCCCACCTATTTTGAAAAATTTGCGAGGATTCGTCGACCGGCGCCAAAGTTATTCAAAATAGAATGTTGAGGTTTTCCTATGGAAACGTGGTCCTAACTATAACTACCTACTGGCTATCGCCAGTAGGTAATATATATATATATATATATATATATATACACACACAGTGCATGGTAATGGCATGCTTTGTAAAAGCATGCGCATTGAGTAAAAATACTCAGTAAAAAATGCGTTGTTAAGTCATGCAATGTATTTCCCTGCTCTGTTTCGCCGTGCAACCAATTAATACTTACCAGTATATACTTACCTCAACGTTGTTTTGCCAGTTGATAGTCTGAAGTCAACATTTTTGAAGGACAGCAAGCTTGATAATGTTGTAGAACATTCATAAAACCATCATTAATTGGGCCATTCAGAATGGCTGTCAAGACACGTATGTTAACCCATCTCTGAGTTTGGGTTGTGAATGGGAATAGCAAAGAGGGCAAGGACTGTAAGTCTGTTGGTCAGATCCCTATAGGGTTTGGATGCTGAGGAGGACGAGTGTGGCTAGTGTGAAGGGGTGAATGCTTCAGTTTAGGCTGTAAAATTGAAGTTTGGAGTAGTTGTACTTAGGGATGGGGGCATCGTCATTTGAAGAGAGTAGCAGTGAAACGAGAAACAGGGTACGGCTGGTTTGCTGGTGGGTTTGTTAGGCTTAAAATCAGTGAAAGTTCAGTAGCTGTGTTGTCAAAAGAGACCTCATGTTTGCATTTTTTGGTACCAGTGTTTTTGTATTGAGTTTTGGACAACAAGTAGTCAGTAAAGTTTCTTCAGTGCTTAGGTGGTTATTGGAGTTACGGAGTGGCGTTTTGGAGTTGTATAGACAAACGTTGGATTTCCTCTCACATCCAACTTCTGCCCAGTGCTCTCTCAGGTAGATTATAGGTCAAGGGAAGCATGCAGAGATGGGGCAATATCACAGGAAACTTTGAAAATGATGATTAATGCTCCTATTGTCCAAGCTTGTCTATAAAAACAAAACAAGGTCAGATTTGAAAATAAATTTAAACCTGTCTGCTCGCCACCAAGAAAGGAATATGGTCTTCCGAGGCAAAGGCATAGATTCTGAGGAACCCTGGGCTTCAAAATAAACTGCATTGCAAGGATTGATTGATTTTGGATTTTTTGTGCTTTTGAAATTTGTGACGAAGCAGAAGGTATTTCGAATACAAAAGTAGATATCAATGTAAAGCCTGCTTTTATCTCAACACGGCCACCCTCATTGGGCTCAGGTTAAACTGAAAGCATTTATTACCTTCCTTTCAGGGGTCCTGCAGCCTGGCATAGGGTATGAACATACTGTCTTGGTAAGGGTGTGTGCTCAGCCTATCTATCTTCTTACAGCACCACTTTACACCTGTGCAGGAAGGGGAAACAGTGGTGCAGGTGCTGCAGATCGGAGCATATAAATCCTCCCTACTTCCACGGACAGAGTAATTCCACAGTCATACGCACATACACTCATCATACGCTAGGGCCCATCACACTATCATTCATTCTATTACTCTATCCACACTGAATATACGAGAGAAATCCTAAATCAATCTGCATCTAAACTGAGGTCAATGCGACCTAATTGATCAGTCTTGAGTCATGATTTAAACATTAAGAACACATATGAAAACTCAATAAATGACAAAGAAATAACCACCCGACACTGGAATTCAAACAAAGGTTATTTTTATCTAATTAGTTCAAAATGGAAGTCAATTAATAGCGAAATCATTATTCTCATAATTACCTATTCTAGCTAAATGTCGTATTTGGGTCAGGACAGGTCTCTCAGTAAAGTCTCCCGAGTCGCCGTCCTCTCAATCAGCATCGATCCTCTCATGCATAAGTTCGGGAAGAAGTGGCTTTAGACCCTCTCTAGCCTAACAATATTTATAGTAAAACTAACACATTAAAAGTTACAAACAAACTCCAAACGTCCATTGAGCCATTGAGCAGAGCGAGCAGGAAAGGATGTTGACTCGCAACATTTAGAAAAACCTCCGCTCTCGAAAATCTCAAAAATAAAAACACGGAAGAAGGAAGCACAAACTAAAAAATGTAACATCCATGAATGCTCTTCCTCGGAATCATAGTGAAGCCACCGCAAGTTTATCAAAGTTCATTGTGGCTTTTATTCTCTCCCAAGGATAACTGGTGACAACTGGCGTCAAGCCCGGAGCTGCTGTCCTCACGGAAACTTTTAATACAGACAGAGGCCGAGGTCAGGATTTCAACCATATTCAGCGAGGCCTCTCTTCGTATCTCATTTACTCAAATGCAGGCTGTAAATATCGGCCATCTTTGACTAGGCCAGAATGGACAATCTTAATCAAAGGAAACACAAAACAACGTTATTACATCGTAATGATTATACAGTGTTAATTCCCACTAATACCCTTATGTGTATGCAATTATCTAGCCAACTGCAACATAAAGAAGCATTAAAAGCGTATTATTTCAAAGCGCAAACACATAACAAATAGCACTTTAGCCACACATATTTAATTAATTTGCTCACCAACTTTAGTTCACGTATTAATAAAGCAACACAAATGCATCCCCACGTGTAATTCTTCATTAGTAAAGTTGATTAATCAGAAACTTCAACATAATTAATATCTAGTAATTAATTATTAATAATTTTAATTATGATATATAAAAATATATGCTGATGTTCGGGTTTTGACAGAAAACCCTGCTCCAGCCATCCCCCCTTTGGTGATATATTATCACCACAAAAACCAACCCAAAAAAAAAATGTTGTCCCCATTTCTTAGGAGAAATTCAAATGTCTTTTTTTTTAACAACATCACACACCAGTCTCTCTTTCATCATCTCTTTTCGATTCTAGGTAAACATTCTCCCTAAATTCTTCTAATTCTATTTCTTGTGAGTCTCTCTTTGACCTCTTTTGTTTCTTTTCAGTATTTTCTCTTATTATTTTCTTTTTCCCTCCCCTGTTTTTACAACACAAACACCCCAATCTAAGTATCAATAAAGCAACAATCACACATGTCAATGGAAACAATATCTTACCAAATATGGTACTACCTATCTTAGCTATAAAGTTCTTAACAGCAATCATCTTATTAGCCATTTTAGTCCAGATACTTTCAGCTTCCAGTGGTACTAATTCTTCAAGCAAATCAGTAATATTTTTGATATAGATCTTTAGATCTTTGCTTTCGTCAGAAATGTAAGTGCAACAATGTTGAACCTTCAGCATTCCACAGACTCCACCCTCTTTGGCCAATAGAATATCAAGGGCAAGTCGATTTTGCATTGACATGGCGCGTAAGGCAACCATCTCCGTATTTACCAAAAGAAACCCTCCAGCGGTACTTGTCGATAAGCGATCCACCACTGTTGACAGTTTCCGAATTTCATATGCATTTAATGAAATTCCCACTGCTGGAATCAAAGCTCCAAATATATCTCCTACAATTTCTGACCAAGTTTCTCTCTTAAAACGTGTTAGTAGATTAATTTGTTCTGCATCTTCTATCTTATCTATATGAAAAATCTTTGGAAAGACCAGGCCAACATACCATGTGCCATACCAATGGTCAGGCAACCTGTAATAAGCCTTATTCCCACAAATATAATACACTCCCGGGAAAACTGGATCTTCTCCTCCCTTGAATCCCCATCCTGTTGCAATAAAGTATGTATCATGACACTCACTAGTCCCAATGAAATAATTATCATATTGGGATTCCCTCCTGGTAATGCATAGTTTACCCTTCTGTGGTGCATCTAAAGCCAAAGTTGGACTGGCCCCTCTCTTCAACTCCTTTCCCATCTCAATGTCCCACACTGTCTCACTCATTTTATATTCTCCTGCCTTTTCATGCATGCTCACTCTTCTCTTCTCTACCATATCCAGAAAAGCCTTTTCTTCTTCTTTCAAACTACAAGTTAAATTGTTTCTAAAAATGTAATCTAATGTTAATTCTTCTGTTTCAATAAAAATCTCACCAAAAATGTTAGCTTCTTTCGCTGGATTCAGTTTTTTATTCATAGGCAATTGCCCAAAAATGTTATCCTTATTAGACATCTCATAATCTATTTTCCCTAACAAATAAAAAACACTACTTAACACACTACATGAAATCCCATACGTAGCTGGAAGATGGTGATAAGTAACTCCCTCTGAAACGGATGCAGGCAATTGCATACAGACGTAGCAATCCCTTACTTCCATTGTCTTTACGTATTCATACAACAACTTTGAAAAAACATTGCTTGAAAAATCATTAATCGACCTATCTTTATGTATGTATATGTTACTAATTCTAGTTGGCACTATTTTCTGCGAACTCTTCCCTATGTTAGTCATATTCTCAGTATGTATTCCAAAAGTGTCTATTGTAACTCTAAAAGTAACTAGTAAAGCAAGTACACTCCATAGTAGCATTAATAATCCTGTACAGCAGCAGCACATTCTACACCATCTTTTTAAGAAGGTACATCTACTTTGATTATTTTCTGTGTTAGCCATCTTATTACTCTGGCAGTGTCTTTTGACTTAGCCTCTACTACTCCACTACTGAATTTCTAGAACTCTAGATTATTTCAAACAGCTAATTTTAGATTTTCTTCTTTTCACTCTTCTCCAAGTGACTCCTTCAGTTCACTCAATTTGGATTTTCAGTTTCAGTTTTCACTTCTTCTTCAGCAACATCAAACTGTATCAGATCTTCAATATCCTGAGCATCTGACTCTTCTCCAATGTCAGTCAAGATAACTTTCAGGATTCCAACAGTTTTCTCCTCCTCAACCACTTCTCGTAAGGTCCCCTCTGGATTTCCTTGACTTTCTGCCTCTTCTTCTTCAGACAGTGCCACGTACGTCCATTCCGGTGACCTATACTTCTCGTTAGGCTTTCTGATTCTCTTGATCTCCTCTGGTTCTTTCGATTCCTTTTGTTTTTCACCCTTTGCTTGATTCTGACTGGACACCTCGTTCACCTGTTCAGCTTTCGATGAATTCGCTCGTGTCAGTTTGTACCTCAGCCTCTTTATCTTGTTAGGCCAAAGATCTCCTTTTACACTCCTTTTCTGTTTCACTTCTTTATTATTTCTTTCTCCAATCCAAGTTCTCTTCCTCAGAACTCGACCCTCTGGTTTCCCATTCTCACTCTCATCTGATTCTGTCTCATTTGCCTCTTGTTCATCAACGATTTTCTTTTGCTCCTCAGACTTTTTCTCCACTGATTGAGATTTCCCTACTACTGTCCCTCCTCGGGTCTCCGACACTCAATCTTCTTGCTGTCTACTTGTCCCTTCACCTAGCTTATCAGGAATGTTCCCTACACCTCCTCGGGGGTCTTCCGCAATCTGTCCCTCTCTATCTTCTTCTGACCCTACTTCTTCAGGAGTAATCTCAAGCGGATTCTCAATCTCTTCATCTGACTCAGGTGTAGTCTCTGTGGAATTACTTTTTTCTCCTCTTTCTTTTTCACCACTTGTTGAAACTTCAGGCACTTTTCCAGAATCTGAACTCTCCTCTGAGACTTTCAATGTTTCTCTTGAAGCCTCTCACGGGAAGAAAAAAGAATCACCTGACTCTCCTTCTCCTTCCCCCCTTTCAGGATTCTTTTTTCTTCTCACTGGTTCAATGTCTGCATCATCACTGGAATCTGATTCTTCAAAATACTCTTTACCAGTCCCTTCTTTTGGATTAGGAACTCTCAGAGTATGACTTGCATGAACCCAGTTTTCACACCAGCACACTTCACAGCAGTCGTCGTAGTCAGAATGACTTGTCTTGGCCTTCCCCACCTTGGAACCAAGCAATTCCTTCTTCTGTGCACTTTGATTCTCACCCAGTCCCCTGGACTTAGATCATGGGCTTGCTTCTTTTCAAGTGTGGTGGCGTCTCTTCCAACCTGGTGAAACACAGAATGAACTGCGTCAGCCAGGCCTTTACAGTAATCCAAAATCATGTCATCAGTTATTGTCATTAACTTGTTGACAGGCACGAATGCATGTCTCATTGCTCGTCCCATCAGTATTTCATGTGGACTCAACCCTGTAGTTCTATCTGGAGTAGACCTAATAGTCATTAGCACTAGAGGCAAGACATCAGGCCATTTCATTCCAGTGGCTAAACACATCTTACCAATTCTATTTTTGATTGTGCCGTTCATCTGTTCAACAACACCAGAAGCCTCTGGTCTGTATGCACAATGTAGCTTCTGCTGTATGCTCAATGCTTCACAAATTAAACCCATGAGCTCATTGTAGAAGTGTCCACCTCTGTCTGACTCAATTGTCACTGGGAACCCGTACCTAGGAATCAACTCTCTTAACAGTAACTTTGCCACTGTTATTCCACCATTTCTCCTAGTCGGATAGGCTTCTACCCATCTTGAGAACAAACAGACTACCACTAGAACATACCTCAATCTATTGACTTGGGGCATTTCAATGAAATTAATTTGCATTCTTGTAAAAGGACCTCCTTCTCTGCCTATTGTTCCTAGACTCACCACTGTCTTCTTTCCAGTATTGAACTGTTGACAAATCAAACATCTTTGACAGATGCTCTCTGCAATCAGCCTGAACTTTTCATTTTACCAGGTTTGTTTAAAGGACCTAATCATAGTGTCCCTCCCCAGATGTCCCTGGCCATGATACATTCTTGCCATTGTTGACAACATTGAGTTGGCAGGGTATGCTCAGACGTGAGTTCCTTGCTCACTTTGCCACTGGATTCAAGCAAGCCTGGCTGAAGACGGCTGAAATGCCAGAAACTGGTCCTAGGAAGCTTGTTTCCGGTCCAGGGAAGGCATGGCTTGGCAGTTCGGGCTGGACTGTTCCCATGAGGCACAGGGTCAGACTGATTTGCATATGGCCATGTCTGAACTAGGGTGGCAGAGTGGGCTAAAGAATGGTGATGAATCAAACCCAGATCTGTTGACTGGGTGTGAGTGTTTGATTGATTCTGATGCTCCGTCCATCACCACCCACTTTTGTACCGCTTTGTTCGCCATAAGTTGGCAGGGTATGCTCAGACGTGAGTCCCTTGCTCACTTTGCCACTGGATTCAAGCAAGCCTGGCTGAAGACGGCTGAAATGCCAGAAACCGGTCCTAGGAAGCTTGTTTCCGGTCCAGGGAAGGCATGGCTTGGCAGTTCGGGCTGGACTGTTCCCATGAGGCACAGGGTCAGACTGATTTGCATATGGCCATGTCTGAACTGGGGTGGCAGAGTGGGCTAAAGAATGGTGTTGGATCAAACCCAGATCTGTTGACTGGGTGTGAGTGTTTGATTGGTTCTAATGCTTCGTCCATCACCACCCCCTTTTGTACCGCTTTGTTCGCCATAAGTTGGCAGGGTATGCTGGGATGTGAGTCCCTTGCTCACTTTGCCACTGGATTCAAGCAAGCCTGGCTGAAGACGGCTGAAATGCCAGAACCCGGTCCTAGGAAGCTTGTTTCCGGTCCAGGGAAGGCATGGCTTGGCAGTTCGGGCTGGACTGTTCCCATGAGGCACAGGGTCAGACTGATTTGCATATGGCCATGTCTGAACTGGGGTGGCCGAGTGGGCTAAAGAATGGTGATGGATCAAACCCAGATCTGTTGACTGGGTGTGAGTGTTTGATTGGTTCTGATGCTCCATCCATCACCACCCCCTTTTGTACCGCTTTGTTCGCCATAAGTTGGCAGGGTATGCTCAGACGTGAGTCCCTTGCCCACTTTGCCACTGGATTCAAGCAACCCTGGCTGAAGACGGCTGAAATGCCAGAAACCGGTCCTAGGAAGCTTGTTTCCGGTCCAGAGAAGGCATGGATTGGCAGTTCGGGCTGGACTGTTCCCATGAGGCACAGGGTCAGACTGATTTGCATATGGCCATGTCTGAACTGGGGTGGCAGAGTGGGCTAAAGAATGGTGATGGATCAAACCCAGATCTGTTGACTGGGTGTGAGTGTTTGATTGGTTCTGATGCTCCGTCCATCACCACCCCCTTTTGTACCGCTTTGTTCGCCATAAGTTGGCAGGGTATGCTCAGACGTGAGTCCCTTGCTCACTTTGCCACTGGATTCAAGCAAGCCTGGCTGAAGACAGCTGAAATGCCAGAAACCGGTCCTAGGAGGCTTGTTTCCGGTCCAGGGAAGGCATGGCTTGGCAGTTCGGGCTGGACTGTTCCCATGAGGCACAGGGTCAGACTGATTTGCATGTGGCCATGTCTGAACTGGGGTGGCAGAGTGGGCTAAGGAATGGTGATGGATCAAACCCAGATCTGTTGACTGGGTGTGAGTGTTTGATTGGTTCTGATGCTCCGTCCATCACCACCCCCTTTTGTACCGCTTTGTTCGCCATAAGTTGGCAGGGTATGCTCAGACGTGAGTCCCTTGCTCACTTTGCCACTGGATTCAAGCAAGCCTGGCTGAAGACGGCTGAAATGCCAGAAACCGGTCCTAGGAAAATTGTTTCCGGTCCAGGGAAGGCATGGCTTGGCAGTTTGGGCTGGACTGTTCCCATGAGGCACAGGGTCAGACTGATTTGCATATGGCCATGTCTGAACTGGGGTGGCAGAGTGGGCTAAAGAATGGTGATGGATCAAACCCAGATCTGTTGACTGGGTGTGAGTGTTTGATTGGTTCTGATGCTCCGTCCATCACCACCCCCTTTTGTACCGCTTTGTTCGCCATAAGTTGGCAGGGTATGCTCAGACGTGAGTCCCTTGCTCACTTTGCCACTGGTTTCAAGCAAGCCTGGCTGAAGACGGCTGAAATGCCAGAAATCGGTCCTAGGAAGCTTGTTTCCGGTCCAGGGAAGGCATGGCTTGGCAGTTCGGGCTGGACTGTTCCCATGAGGCACAGGGTCAGACTGATTTGCATATGGCCATGTCTGAACTGGGGTGGCAGAGTGGGCTAAAGAATGGTGTTGGATCAAACCCAGATCTGTTGACTGGGTGTGAGTGTTTGATTGGTTCTGATGCTTCGTCCATCACCACCCCCTTTTGTACCGCTTTGTTCGCCATAAGTTGGCAGGGTATGCTCAGATGTGAGTCCCTTGCTCACTTTGCCACTGGATTCAAGCAAGCCTGGCTGAAGACGGCTGAAATGCCAGAAACCGGTCCTAAGAAGCTTGTTTCCGGTCCAGAGAAGGCATGGCTTGGCAGTTCGGGCTGGACTGTTCCCATGAGGCACAGGGTCAGACTGATTTGCATATGGCCATGTCTGAACTGGGGTGGCAGAGTGGGCTAAAGAATGGTGATGGATCAAACCCAGATCTGTTGACTGGGTGTGAGTGTTTGATTGGTTCTGATGCTCCATCCATCACCACCCCCTTTTGTACCGCTTTGTTCGCCATAAGTTGGCAGGGTATGCTCAGACGTGAGTCCCTTGCTCACTTTGCCACTGGATTCAAGCAACCCTGGCTGAAGACAGCTGAAATGCCAGAAACCGGTCCTAGGAAGCTTGTTTCCGGTCCAGAGAAGGCATGGATTGGCAGTTCGGGCTGGACTGTTCCCATGAGGCACAGGGTCAGACTGATTTGCATATGGCCATGTCTGAACTGGGGTGGCAGAGTGGGCTAAAGAATGGTGATGGATCAAACCCAGATCTGTTGACTGGGTGTGAGTGTTTGATTGGTTCTGATGCTCCGTCCATCACCACCCCCTTTTGTACCGCTTTGTTCGCCATAAGTTGGCAGGGTATGCTCAGACGTGAGTCCCTTGCTCACTTTGCCACTGGATTCAAGCAAGCCTGGCTGAAGACAGATGAAATGCCAGAAACCGGTCCTAGGAGGCTTGTTTCCGGTCCAGGGAAGGCATGGCTTGGCAGTTCGGGCTGGACTGTTCCCATGAGGCACAGGGTCAGACTGATTTGCATGTGGCCATGTCTGAACTGGGGTGGCAGAGTGGGCTAAAGAATGGTGATGGATCAAACCCAGATCTGTTGACTGGGTGTGAGTGTTTGATTGGTTCTGATGCTCCGTCCATCACCACCCCCTTTTGTACCGCTTTGTTCGCCATAAGTTGGCAGGGTATGCTCAGACGTGAGTCCCTTGCTCACTTTGCCACTGGATTCAAGCAAGCCTGGCTGAAGACGGCTGAAATGCCAGAAACCGGTCCTAGGAAGCTTGTTTCCGGTCCAGGGAAGGCATGGCTTGGCAGTTCGGGCTGGACTGTTCCCATGAGGCACAGGGTCAGACTGATTTGCATATGGCCATGTCTGAACTGGGGTGGCAGAGTGGGCTAAAGAATGGTGATGGATCAAACCCAGATCTGTTGACTGGGTGTGAGTGTTTGATTGGTTCTGATGCTCCGTCCATCACCACCCCCTTTTGTACCGCTTTGTTCGCCATAAGTTGGCAGGGTATGCTCAGACGTGAGTCCCTTGCTCACTTTGCCACTGGATTCAAGCAAGCCTGGCTGAAGACGGCTGAAATGCCAGAAACCGGTCCTAGGAAAATTGTTTCCGGTCCAGGGAAGGCATGGCTTGGCAGTTCGGGCTGGACTGTTCCCATGAGGCACAGGGTCAGACTGATTTGCATATGGCCATGTCTGAACTGGGGTGGCAGAGTGGGCTAAAGAATGGTGATGGATCAAACCCAGATCTGTTGACTGGGTGTGAGTGTTTGATTGGTGCTGATGCTCCGTCCATCACCACCCCCTTTTGTACCGCTTTGTTCGCCATAAGTTGGCAGGGTATGCTCAGACGTGAGTCCCTTGCTCACTTTGCCACTGGATTGAAGCAAGCCTGGCAGAAGACGGCTGAAATGCCAGAAACCGGTCCTAGGAAGCTTGTTTCCGGTCCAGGGAAGGCATGGCTTGGCAGTTCGGGCTGGACTGTTCCCATGAGGCACAGGGTCAGACTGATTTCCATATGGCCATGTCTGAACTGGGGTGGCAGAGTGGGCTAAAGAATGGTGATGGATCAAACCCAGATCTGTTGACTGGGTGTGAGTGTTTGATTGGTTCTGATGCTCCGTCCATCACCACCCCCTTTTGTACCGCTTTGTTCGCCATAAGTTGGCAGGGTATGCTCAGACGTGAGTCCCTTGCTCACTTTGCCACTGGACTCAAGCAAGCCTGGCTGAAGACGGCTGAAATGCCAGAAACCGGTGCTAGGAAGCTTGTTTCCGGTCTAGGGAAGGCATGGCTTGGCAGTTCGGGCTTGACTGTTCCCATGAGGCACAGGGTCAGACTGATTTGCATATGGCCATGTCTGAACTGGGGTGGCAGAGTGGGCTAAAGAATGGTGATGGATCAAACCCAGATCTGTTGACTGGGTGTGAGTGTTTGATTGGTTCTGATGCTCCGTCCATCACCACCCCCTTTTGTACCGCTTTGTTCGCCATAAGTTGGCAGGGTATGCTCAGACGTGAGTCCCTTGCTCACTTTGCCACTGGATTCAAGCAAGCCTGGCTGAAGACGGCTGAAATGCCAGAAACCGGTCCTAGGAAGCTTGTCTCCGGTCCAGGGAAGGCATGGCTTGGCAGTTCGGGCTGGACTGTTCCCATGAGGCACAGGGTCAGACTGATTTGCATATGGCCATGTCTGAACTGGGGTGGGAGAGTGGGCTAAAGAATGGTGATGGATCAAACCCAGATCTGTTGACTGGGTGTGAGTGTTTGATTGGTTCTGATGCTCCGTCCATCACCACCCCCTTTTGTACCGCTTTGTTCGCCATAAGTTGGCAGGGTATGCTCAGACGTGAGTTCCTTGCTCATTTTGCCACTGGATTCAAGCAAGCCTGGCTGAAGACGGCTGAAATGCCAGAAACCGGTCCTAGGAAGCTTGTTTCCGGTCCAGGGAAGGCATGGCTTGGCAGTTCGGGCTGGACTGTTCCCATGAGGCACAGGGTCAGACTGATTTGCATATGGCCATGTCTGAACTGGTGGCAGAGTGGGCTAAAGAATGGTGATGGATCAAACCCAGATCTGTTGACTGGGTGTGAGTGTTTGATTGGTTCTGATGCTCCGTCCATCACCACCCCCTTTTGTACCGCTTTGTTCGCCATAAGTTGGCAGGGTATGCTCAGACGTGAGTCCCTTGCTCACTTTGCCACTGGATTCAAGCAAGCCTGGCTGAAGACGGCTGAAATGCCAGAAACCGGTCCTAGGAAGCTTGTTTCCGGTCCAGGGAAGGCATGGCTTGGCAGTTCGGGCTGGACTGTTCCCATGAGGCACAGGGTCAGACTGATTTGCATATGGCCATGTCTGAACTGGGGTGGCAGAGTGGGCTAAAGAATGGTGATGGATCAAACCCAGATCTGTTGACTGGGTGTGAGTGTTTGATTGGTTCTGATGCTCCGTCCATCACCACCCCCTTTTGTACCGCTTTGTTCGCCATAAGTTGGCAGGGTATGCTCAGACGTGAGTCCCTTGCTCACTTTGCCACTGGATTCAAGCAAGCCTGGCTGAAGACGGCTGAAATGCCAGAAACCGGTCCTAGGAAGCTTGTTTCCGGTCCAGGGAAGGCATGGCTTGGCAGTTCGGGCTGGACTGTTCCCATGAGGCACAGGGTCGGACTGATTTGCATATGGCCATGTCTGAACTGGGGTGGCAGAGTGGGCTAAAGAATGGTGATGGATCAAACCCAGATCTGTTGACTGGGTGTGAGTGTTTGATTGGTTCTGATGCTCCGTCCATCACCACCCCCTTTTGTACCGCTTTGTTCGCCATAAGTTGGCAGGGTATGCTCAGACGTGAGTCCCTTGCTCACTTTGCCACTGGATTCAAGCAAGCCTGGCTGAAGACGGCTGAAATGCCAGAAACCGGTCCTAGGAAGCTTGTTTCCGGTCCAGGGAAGGCATGGCTTGGCAGTTCGGGCTGGACTGTTCCCATGAGGCACAGGCTCAGACTGATTTGCATATGGCCATGTCTGAACTGGGGTGGCAGAGTGGGCTAAAGAATGGTGATGGATCAAACCCAGATCTGTTGACTGGGTGTGAGTGTTTGATTGGTTCTGATGCTCCGTCCATCACCACCCCCTTTTGTACCGCTTTGTTCGCCATAAGTTGGCAGGGTATGCTCAGACGTGAGTCCCTTGCTCACTTTGCCACTGGATTCAAGCAAGCCTGGCTGAAGACGGCTGAAATGCCAGAAACCGGTCCTAGGAGGCTTGTTTCCGGTCCAGGGAAGGCATGGCTTGGCAGTTCGGGCTGGACTGTTCCCATGAGGCACAGGGTCAGACTGATTTGCATATGGCCATGTCTGAACTGGGGTGGCAGAGTGGGCTAAAGAATGGTGATGGATCAAACCCAGATCTGTTGACTGGGTGTGAGTGTTTGATTGGTTCTGATGCTCCGTCCATCACCACCCCCTTTTGTACCGCTTTGTTCGCCATAAGTTGGCAGGGTATGCTCAGACGTGAGTCCCTTGCTCACTTTGCCACTGGATTCAAGCAAGCCTGGCTGAAGACGGCTGAAATGCCAGAAACTGGTCCTAGGAAAATTGTTTCCGGTCCAGGGAAGGCATGGCTTGGCAGTTCGGGCTGGACTGTTCCCATGAGGCACAGGGTCAGACTGATTTGCATATGGCCATGTCTGAACTGGGGTGGCAGAGTGGGCTAAAGAATGGTGATGGATCAAACCCAGATCTGTTGACTGGGTGTGAGTGTTTGATTGGTTCTGATGCTCCGTCCATCACCACCCCCTTTTGTACCGCTTTGTTCGCCATAAGTTGGCAGGGTATGCTCAGACGTGAGTCCCTTGCTCACTTTGCCACTGGTTTGAAGCAAGCCTGGCAGAAGACGGCTGAAATGCCAGAAACCGGTCCTAGGAAGCTTGTTTCCAGTCCAGGGAAGGCATGGCTTGGCAGTTCGGGCTGGACTGTTCCCATGAGGCACAGGGTCAGACTGATTTGCATATGGCCATGTCTGAACTGGGGTGGCAGAGTGGGCTAAAGAATGGTGATGGATCAAACCCAGATCTGTTGACTGGGTGTGAGTGTTTGATTGGTTCTGATGCTCCGTCCATCACCACCCCCTTTTGTACCGCTTTGTTCGCCATAAGTTGGCAGGGTATGCTCAGACGTGAGTCCCTTGCTCACTTTGCCACTGGATTCAAGCAAGCCTGGCTGAAGACGGCTGAAATGCCGGAAACCGGTGCTAGGAAGCTTGTCTCCGGTCCAGGGAAGGCATGGCTTGGCAGTTCGGACTGGACTGTTCCCATGAGGCACAGGGTCAGACTGATTTGCATATGGCCATGTCTGAACTGGGGTGGCAGAGTGGGCTAAAGAATGGTGATGGATCAAACCCAGATCTGTTGACTGGGTGTGAGTGTTTGATTGGTTCTGATGCTCCGTCCATCACCACCCCCTTTTGTACCGCTTTGTTCGCCATAAGTTGGCAGGGTATGCTCAGACGTGAGTCCCTTGCTCACTTTGCCACTGGATTCAAGCAAGCCTGGCTGAAGACGGCTGAAATGCCAGAAACCGGTCCTAGGAAAATTGTTTCCGGTCCAGGGAAGGCATGGCTTGGCAGTTTGGGCTGGACTGTTCCCATGAGGCACAGGGTCAGACTGATTTGCATATGGCCATGTCTGAACTGGGGTGGCAGAGTGGGCTAAAGAATGGTGATGGATCAAACCCAGATCTGTTGACTGGGTGTGAGTGTTTGATTGGTTCTGATGCTCCGTCCATCACCACCCCCTTTTGTACCGCTTTGTTCGCCATAAGTTGGCAGGGTATGCTCAGACGTGAGTCCCTTGCTCACTTTGCCACTGGATTCAAGCAAGCCTGGCTGAAGACGGCTGAAATGCCAGAAACCGGTCCTAGGAAGCTTGTCTCCGGTCCAGGGAAGGCATGGCTTGGCAGTTCGGGCTGGACTGTTCCCATGAGGCACAGGGTCAGACTGATTTGCATATGGCCATGTCTGAACTGGGGTGGGAGAGTGGGCTAAAGAATGGTGATGGATCAAACCCAGATCTGTTGACTGGGTGTGAGTGTTTGATTGGTTCTGATGCTCCGTCCATCACCACCCCCTTTTGTACCGCTTTGTTCGCCATAAGTTGGCAGGGTATGCTCAGACGTGAGTTCCTTGCTCATTTTGCCACTGGATTCAAGCAAGCCTGGCTGAAGACGGCTGAAATGCCAGAAACCGGTCCTAGGAAGCTTGTTTCCGGTCCAGGGAAGGCATGGCTTGGCAGTTCGGGCTGGACTGTTCCCATGAGACACAGGGTCAGACTGATTTGCATATGGCCATGTCTGAACTGGTGGCAGAGTGGGCTAAAGAATGGTGATGGATCAAACCCAGATCTGTTGACTGGGTGTGAGTGTTTGATTGGTTCTGATGCTCCGTCCATCACCACCCCCTTTTGTACCGCTTTGTTCTCCATAAGTTGGCAGGGTATGCTCAGACGTGAGTCCCTTGCTCACTTTGCCACTGGATTCAAGCAAGCCTGGCTGAAGACGGCTGAAATGCCAGAAACCGGTCCTAGGAAGCTTGTTTCCGGTCCAGGGAAGGCATGGCTTGGCAGTTCAGGCTGGACTGTTCCCATGAGGCACAGGGTCAGACTGATTTGCATATGGCCATGTCTGAACTGGGGTGGCAGAGTGGGCTAAAGAATGGTGATGGATCAAAGCCAGATGTGTTGACTGGGTGTGAGTGTTTGATTGGTTCTGATGCTCCGTCCATCACCACCCCCTTTTGTACCGCTTTGTTCGCCATAAGTTGGCAGGGTATGCTCAGACGTGAGTCCCTTGCTCACTTTGCCACTGGATTCAAGCAAGCTTGGCTGAAGACGGCTGAAATGCCAAAAACCGGTCCTAGGAAGCTTGTTTCCGGTCCAGGGAAGGCATGGCTTGGCAGTTCGGGCTGGACTGTTCCCATGAGGCACAGGGTCGGACTGATTTGCATATGGCCATGTCTGAACTGGGGTGGCAGAGTGGGCTAAAGAATGGTGATGGATCAAACCCAGATCTGTTGACTGGGTGTGAGTGTTTGATTGGTTCTGATGCTCCGTCCATCACCACCCCCTTTTGTACCGCTTTGTTCGTCATAAGTTGGCAGGGTATGCTCAGACGTGAGTCCCTTGCTCACTTTGCCACTGGATTCAAGCAAGCCTGGCTGAAGACGGCTGAAATGCCAGAAACCGGTCCTAGGAAGCTTGTTTCCGGTCCAGGGAAGGCATGGCTTGGCAGTTCGGGCTGGACTGTTCCCATGAGGCACAGGGTCAGACTGATTTGCATATGGCCATGTCTGAACTGGGGTGGCAGAGTGGGCTAAAGAATGGTGATGGATCAAACCCAGATCTGTTGACTGGGTGTGAGTGTTTGATTGGTTCTGATGCTCCGTCCATCACCACCCCCTTTTGTACCGCTTTGTTCGCCATAAGTTGGCAGGGTATGCTCAGACGTGAGTCCCTTGCTCACTTTGCCACTGGATTCAAGCAAGCCTGGCTGACGACGGCTGAAATGCCAGAAACCGGTCCTAGGAGGCTTGTTTCCGGTCCAGGGAAGGCATGGCTTGGCAGTTCGGGCTGGACTGTTCCCATGAGGCACAGGGTCAGACTGATTTGCATATGGCCATGTCTGAACTGGGGTGGCACAGTGGGCTAAAGAATGGTGATGGATCAAACCCAGATCTGTTGACTGGGTGTGAGTGTTTGATTGGTTCTGATGCTCCGTCCATCACCACCCCCTTTTGTACCGCTTTGTTCGCCATAAGTTGGCAGGGTATGCTCAGACGTGAGTCCCTTGCTCACTTTGCCGCTGGATTCAAGCAAGCCTGGCTGAAGACGGCTGAAATGCCAGAAACCGGTCCTAGGAAAATTGTTTCCGGTCCAGGGAAGGCATGGCTTGGCAGTTCGGGCTGGACTGTTCCCATGAGGCACAGGGTCAGACTGATTTGCATATGGCCATGTCTGAACTGGGGTGGCAGAGTGGGCTAAAGAATGGTGATGGATCAAACCCAGATCTGTTGACTGGGTGTGAGTGTTTGATTGGTTCTGATGCTCCGTCCATCACCACCCCCTTTTGTACCGCTTTGTTCGCCATAAGTTGGCAGGGTATGCTCAGACGTGAGTCCCTTGCTCACTTTGCCACTGGATTCAAGCAAGCCTGGCTGAAGACGGCTGAAATGCCAGAGACCAGTCCTAGGAAGCTTATTTCCGGTCCAGGGAAGGCATGGCTTGGCAGTTCGGGCTCGACTGTTCCCATGAGGCACAGGGTCAGACTGATTTGCATATGGCCATGTCTGAACTGGGGTGGCAGAGTGGGCTAAAGAATGGTGATGGATCAAACCCAGATCTGTTGACTGGGTGTGAGTGTTTGATTGGTGCTGATGCTCCGTCCATCACCACCCCCTTTTGTACCGCTTTGTTCGCCATAAGTTGGCATGGTATGCTCAGACGTGAGTCCCTTGCTCACTTTGCCACTGGTTTGAAGCAAGCCTGGCAGAAGACGGCTGAAATGCCAGAAACCGGTCCTAGGAAGCTTGTTTCCGGTCCAGGGAAGGCATGGCTTGGCAGTTCGGGCTGGACTGTTCCCATGAGGCACAGGGTCAGACTGATTTGCATATGGCCATGTCTGAACTGGGGTGGCAGAGTGGGCTAAAGAATGGTGATGGATCAAACCCAGATCTGTTGACTGGGTGTGAGTGTTTGATTGGTTCTGATGCTCCGTCCATCACCACCCCCTTTTGTACCGCTTTGTTCGCCATAAGTTGGCAGGGTATGCTCAGACGTGAGTCCCTTGCTCACTTTGCCACTGGATTCAAGCAAGCCTGGCTGAAGACGGCTGAAATGCCAGAAACCGGTGCTAGGAAGCTTGTTTCCGGTCTAGGGAAGGCATGGCTTGGCAGTTCGGGCTTGACTGTTCCCATGAGGCACAGGGTCAGACTGATTTGCATATGGCCATGTCTGAACTGGGGTGGCAGAGTGGGCTAAAGAATGGTGATGGATCAAACCCAGATCTGTTGACTGGGTGTGAGTGTTTGATTGGTTCTGATGCTCAGTCCATCACCACCCCCTTTTGTACCGCTTTCTTCGCCATAAGTTGGCAGGGTATGCTCAGACGTGAGTCCCTTGCTCACTTTGCCACTGGATTCAAGCAAGCCTGGCTGAAGACGGCTGAAATGCCAGAAACCGGTCCTAGGAAGCTTGTCTCCGGTCCAGGGAAGGCATGGCTTGGCAGTTCGGGCTGGACTGTTCCCATGAGGCACAGGGTCAGACTGATTTGCATATGGCCATGTCTGAACTGGGGTGGCAGAGTGGGCTAAAGAATGGTGATGGATCAAACCCAGATCTGTTGACTGGGTGTGAGTGTTTGATTGGTTCTGATGCTCCGTCCATCACCACCCCCTTTTGTACCGCTTTGTTCGCCATAAGTTGGCAGGGTATGCTCAGACGTGAGTCCCTTGCTCACTTTGCCACTGGATTCAAGCAAGCCTGGCTGAAGACGGCTGAAATGCCAGAAACCGGTCCTAGGAAAATTGTTTCCGGTCCAGGGAAGGCATGGCTTGGCAGTTTGGGCTGGACTGTTCCCATGAGGCACAGGGTCAGACTGATTTGCATATGGCCATGTCTGAACTGGGGTGGCAGAGTGGGCTAAAGAATGGTGATGGATCAAACCCAGATCTGTTGACTGGGTGTGAGTGTTTGATTGGTTCTGATGCTCCGTCCATCACCACCCCCTTTTGTAACGCTTTGTTCGCCATAAGTTGGCAGGGTATGCTCAGACGTGAGTCCCTTGCTCACTTTGCCACTGGATTCAAGCAAGCCTGGCTGAAGACGGCTGAAATGCCAGAAATCGGTCCTAGGAAGCTTGTTTCCGGTCCAGGGAAGGCATGGCTTGGCAGTTCGGGCTGGACTGTTCCCATGAGGCACAGGGTCAGACTGATTTGCATATGGCCATGTCTGAACTGGGGTGGCAGAGTGGGCTAAAGAATGGTGTTGGATCAAACCCAGATCTGTTGACTGGGTGTGAGTGTTTGATTGGTTCTGATGCTTCGTCCATCACCACCCCCTTTTGTACCGCTTTGTTCGCCATAAGTTGGCAGGGTATGCTCAGATGTGAGTCCCTTGCTCACTTTGCCACTGGATTCAAGCAAGCCTGGCTGAAGACGGCTGAAATGCCAGAAACCGGTCCTAGGAAGCTTGTTTCCGGTCCAGGGAAGGCATGGCTTGGCAGTTCGGGCTGGACTGTTCCCATGAGGCACAGGGTCAGACTGATTTGCATATGGCCATGTCTGAACTGGGGTGGCCGAGTGGGCTAAAGAATGGTGATGGATCAAACCCAGATCTGTTGACTGGGTGTGAGTGTTTGATTGGTTCTGATGCTCCGTCCATCACCACCCCCTTTTGTACCGCTTTGTTCGCCATAAGTTGGCAGGGTATGCTCAGACGTGAGTCCCTTGCTCACTTTGCCACTGGATTCAAGCAAGCCTGGCTGAAGACGGCTGAAATGGCAGAAACCGGTCCTAGGAATCTTGTTTCCGGTCCAGAGAAGGCATGGCTTGGCAGTTCGGGCTCGACTGTTCCCATGAGGCACAGGGTCAGACTGATTTGCATATGGCCATGTCTGAACTGGGGTGGCCGAGTGGGCTAAAGAATGGTGATGGATCAAACCCAGATCTGTTGACTGGGTGTGAGTGTTTGATTGGTTCTGATGCTCCGTCCATCACCACCCCCTTTTGTACCGCTTTGTTCGCCATAAGTTGGCAGGGTATGCTCAGACGTGAGTCCCTTGCTCACTTTGCCACTGGTTTCAAGCAAGCCTGGCTGAAGACGGCTGAAATGCCAGAAATCGGTCCTAGGAAGCTTGTTTCCGGTCCAGGGAAGGCATGGCTTGGCAGTTCGGGCTGGACTGTTCCCATGAGGCACAGGGTCAGACTGATTTGCATATGGCCATGTCTGAACTGGGGTGGCAGAGTGGGCTAAAGAATGGTGTTGGATCAAACCCAGATCTGTTGACTGGGTGTGAGTGTTTGATTGGTTCTGATGCTTCGTCCATCACCACCCCTTTTTGTACCGCTTTGTTCGCCATAAGTTGGCAGGGTATGCTCAGATGTGAGTCCCTTGCTCACTTTGCCACTGGATTCAAGCAAGCCTGGCTGAAGACGGCTGAAATGCCAGAAACCGGTCCTAGGAAGCTTGTTTCCGGTCCAGGGAAGGCATGGCTTGGCAGTTCGGGCTGGACTGTTCCCATGAGGCACAGGGTCAGACTGATTTGCATATGGCCATGTCTGAACTGGGGTGGCAGAGTGGGCTAAAGAATGGTGATGGATCAAACCCAGATCTGTTGACTGGGTGTGAGTGTTTGATTGGTTCTGATGCTCCGTCCATCACCACCCCCTTTTGTACCGCTTTGTTCGCCATAAGTTGGCAGGGTATGCTCAGACGTGAGTTCCTTGCTCATTTTGCCACTGGATTCAAGCAAGCCTGGCTGAAGACGGCTGAAATGCCAGAAACCAGTCCTAGGAAGCTTGTTTCCGGTCCAGGGAAGGCATGGCTTGGCAGTTCGGGCTGGACTGTTCCCATGAGGCACAGGGTCAGACTGATTTGCATATGGCCATGTCTGAACTGGTGGCAGAGTGGGCTAAAGAATGGTGATGGATCAAACCCAGATCTGTTGACTGGGTGTGAGTGTTTGATTGGTTCTGATGCTCCGTCCATCACCACCCCCTTTTGTACCGCTTTGTTCGCCATAAGTTGGCAGGGTATGCTCAGACGTGAGTCCCTTGCTCACTTTGCCACTGGATTCAAGCAAGCCTGGCTGAAGACGGCTGAAATGCCAGAAACCGGTCCTAGGAAGCTTGTTTCCGGTCCAGGGAAGGCATGGCTTGGCAGTTCGGGCTGGACTGTTCCCATGAGGCACAGGGTCAGACTGATTTGCATATGGCCATGTCTGAACTGGGGTGGCAGAGTGGGCTAAAGAATGGTGATGGATCAAACCCAGATCTGTTGACTGGGTGTGAGTGTTTGATTGGTTCTGATGCTCCGTCCATCACCACCCCCTTTTGTACCGCTTTGTTCGCCATAAGTTGGCAGGGTATGCTCAGACGTGAGTCCCTTGCTCACTTTGCCACTGGATTCAAGCAAGCCTGGCTGAAGACGGCTGAAATGCCAGAAACCGGTCCTAGGAAGCTTGTTTCCGGTCCAGGGAAGGCATGGCTTGGCAGTTCGGGCTGGACTGTTCCCATGAGGCACAGGGTCGGACTGATTTGCATATGGCCATGTCTGAACTGGGGTGGCAGAGTGGGCTAAAGAATGGTGATGGATCAAACCCAGATCTGATGACTGGGTGTGAGTGTTTGATTGGTTCTGATGCTCCGTCCATCACCACCCCCTTTTGTACCGCTTTGTTCGCCATAAGTTGGCAGGGTATGCTCAGACGTGAGTCCCTTGCTCACTTTGCCACTGGATTCAAGCAACCCTGGCTGAAGACGGCTGAAATGCCAGAAACCGGTCCTAGGAAGCTTGTTTCCGGTCCAGAGAAGGCATGGATTGGCAGTTCGGGCTGGACTGTTCCCATGAGGCACAGGGTCAGACTGATTTGCATATGGCCATGTGTTGTAATGGCTTTCTTTTCCTGTAATTACATGTTGTCTATGTTCTTCACTCTGATGATGCTTGGTGTTCTGGAATGTCAGGACTGAGCCAGCTGTGGAATGTTAGTGAGCAGTGAGATCATTATCTTACTGACAGTTGGGTGGATGAGTTGTTTATACCTACTACTGGAAATAAACCTAAGATATTCTACTTCAAGCCTCAGCATCTTTCTTCTTCTGAAAGGATTACCTTTTCAACACTGGCGACGAGGATGGGATCTCAACTCAACTCCAACTTTCATCGCATCTCTGGCGAAACCTACGAAATTTCATCTCTTCTATTCAAAGAAGACCTTTTATATCAAGTAAGAACGTTCCTTACTTAATTAAACTTCGCTTAGAGACAATTTTTTAATATTCCTGCCTCTGCTTGGCATTTGCGCAACTTCTCTAAAACTCTTCCTGATATTTCCATTAGCGTCTAATGACAGTACTTTCCAGTAATAACGAGGTAGCCGTGGTATTTTGAACTAAGAGTGCTCAAATCACGCACTTTTCCCCTTTAACTGTAGCAATTTGGAAAAAATCAAATTACTTACGTTAGCCCTCGCGCTTCTACACGCGCTCCGGTCGTTATCAGCTGCGCGTTCTCCTGTCTACAGTAGCTATGACGCCTTGAAGTTCTGGATATCCTTGTCACTGTTTGGAATGCATGGTGGCTGGTATGAGGCATGAAACGCGTTACACTATTTTCAGTACTTCTCCTGGATTGGTGGTGAAAAAGCTGTTTCCTGATTGGCTGCTTTGTACTTTCCTACTTTGACGAAATCTGATTCGCTGGAAAACATACTGGATGCTACAACAATGGGTTGCTAAGCATACATCGTCATAAACATTGAGGAGTTTTTTTTTTTAAGAAAGAGTCTACTCTGTCCTTGATAACTTTATTACTGAACGGACATTACGTGGGCAAATGTGAAGCTCCTTTCAGTATTCATATTCAGTTTGCGCTGACACGCACAGCACTTTCTTTACAACCTCAAGCGTGTCAATTGCCTTTATTTAATAGCGCTGACACGCACAGCCTAACGTCGTCATTTAAAGTCTTCATTTCAATTGCTGCTGTGTCAATCGTCCTGATCCTAACAGCGCTGACACGCACAGCTAATCTTCTTGACTTTTGGCGTGTCAATCATCTTTATTTTTAACAGCGCTGACACGCTCAGCCTAACGGCGTTACTCTGGTGTGTCAATCGTCTTGATCCTAACAGCGCTGACACGCACAGCTTAACGCCGAACAGCGCTGACACGCACAGCTAATCTTTTTGACTCTTGGCGTGTCAATCATCTTTAATTTTAACAGCGCTGACACGCTCAGCCTAACGGCGTTACTCTCAGCCTTCTTCTTAACATTTAGTGTGCCAATCATCCTTAACCTAACAGCGCTGACACGCACAGCTCTTTACTACCAGACACTTGGTTATTGGACCAGTTTTACACAGCATAACAGGTTTTGTTTAAGCTAGTCGTTCTTGCCAAAGTACTTAATGGGTATTTGCCTGCTTTGTGAATTCTTTTCAATCAACACAAGTTGTTAAGTAGGTTGTGCGGTATTTTTATTTTTTTTTGCACATCTATATTTTCTCCTTAACATGCAAAACGTCACTGCGGCCCCATTTTTTCTACAATCCCCAGGTGATCCTCCCATTAAATGGCCCAAGTGGAAGAAGGTCTTCGAGCGCTATGCTCGTGTCTGTGGTACCTCTTTAAGTGTTGAGAGGAAGACAGCTTTATTGATGCATTGTCTTGGGTCTGAGGGACAAGATGTCTTTGACCATTTACCTGATGTCCCTAGCAGTTCCAGTTCGGGTCTCAATGAGTATGAGCAATGCATTTATAAACTTGATGCTCACTACTTACCAAAAGTTAGCACCATCTTGGAAAGATATCATTTTGGCAAACGTATGCAAAAGGATGAGGAAAATATAGAGAATTATATAACGGAACTTAGACGCCTAGCTTCCAGTTGTAAGTTTGACGCACTAATGGATGAAAGAATACGAGACCAGTTTATGCTTGGTTGTGTATCTGAGAAAGTACGTGATGAACTCTGGATGAAAGATGAACCTTCTTTGGATGAAGTTCTAGTAATTGCTAAGAGAATAGAACACTCTTTACAATGTGTAAAGGTGATAAAGAAGGATCTTAACAAAGAAGTGTCGGTGATTAATACAAGTTTGGCGTCTAGGAAAGAAGCGGACAAGGGTGACTCTCATGTAAAGTCACGTGTTAAAGATATGAGTGCAAATAAATCTAGTGAGAATCCTAACAGGGGTGGGAAGTGTTACAGATGCAATAGCACTTCACATTGGGCAAATGATAAGTCATGTCCTGCACTAAATGTTACATGTTCTCATTGTAAGAAGAAGGGTCACTTTGTAAGTGCCTGCAGGTTCAAAAATTTAAAGAAAAAAGTTAGTGAAGTCTCTGGTGGCAACACATCAGATCAGCATGATTTTGAGTGTGGACAAATTGTGGTCCAGGTTGGGGCTGAGGGGCCTCTTGATTTCATTTTGGTGGAGGGTCACAGAACTAAGGTTTTGTTTGACTCAGGAGCCAAGATTACTATCATTTCTAGCAAATTCTTTGAGGATAATTTGTGCAAGAAAGTTAAACTATTGAAGCCAGACATTCGTCCAACTGCATATGGAGGTGATCCCATTGAGTTAAGGGGTTACTTTAATGGTCTAATTGAATACGGGGAACGTTTTGCTAGTGGGAAAGTTTATGTTTCAAAGAAAGGTGATAGTATCATCAGCTGGTGGCACCAAAAAGATCTTGGTGTCATGTTAGACCCGAACAGCAATCCTCCTATCATTCTGAGAGAAAAAAAGAGTGTTGAGTCGGTGGTGGACGGTTCTTCACTACAAACTCTTTTGATAAGTCAATATCCTCTGGTTTTTGGTGACAAACTAGGTTGCCTTAAGGGTTACTGTCATAAGATTAAACTTTTTCCTGGCTCAACTCCTGTTTCCTGTAAAGTCAGAAATGTTCCGTTCACTGTCAAGGAAGACATGCTTAAGGAGTTAAATAAACTGAAGTCCCAGGGCATAATTGAGGAGGTGGAGGGTACATCTTGGCTTGCTCCGGTGGTGGCCGCAAGGAAACCTGACAACTCTTTGAGGCTCTGTGTGGACCTCAGACAACTCAATAAATGTGTTCAGGTAGATAAATATCCCTTACCTAACATATCTGAGCTGTTGAGCATGGTAGGTGGGGCAAAGATATTTAGTACAATTGACTTAACATCGGCGTACCATCAAATCTTACTTGATGAGTCTTCCAGAGATCTAACTGCCTTTATTACTCCATTTGGGACATTTAGATTTATTAGACTTCCATTTGGCCTGGTTTCTGCTGCCTCAGTTTTTCAGCGGGTCATGGAGAAGGTCTTAATTAACATCCCTGGAATTTGTGTGTACCAAGACGACATTTTGGTATATGGGTCTACGGTTGCTGAACATGAAAGAAGGGTTAGGCAAGTGCTGGATAGGCTTACCTCTCACAATTTGACTGTAAAGAAGGAAAAGTGTAAGTTTGGTCTCAACAAAATTGACTATTTGGGACACACTATTAGTGCGGAAGGTGTAGTTCCAAAAGCTGACCTTGTAAATACCATTAGAGATCTTGTAGTTCCTTCTTCCAAGGAAGAACTCATGAGATTTTTAGGTATGGCCGAATACTATAATAAATTCATAAGGAATTTTGCTGAGGTCACGTTCAATATGAGAAATTTGTTAAAGAAAGGAGAGAAGTTTAGTTGGAATAGTTTGTGTGACAAGGAATTTAATGACATAAAAATGAAATTACAGAATGCTCCAAATTTAAAGAATTTTGACCCCAGTAAGAGCTCTATTATATCTACTGATGCAAGTCTGAAAGGTATTGGTGCAGTCCTGTATCAAGGGGGTGTTCTGCCTGAAAATACCATCATGTTTATATCTAGGTGTTTGAAAGGGGCTGAATGTCGCTATTCTGTAATTGAACGTGAAGCCCTTGCGGTACACTGGGCTATTAAGAAATTAAAAAAGTTTTTGTGGGGCACCTCATTTGTTGTAAGAACTGATCACAAGCCCCTTTGTGAAGTACTAACTAAAAAAGGGATTGACTCGATATCTCCCAGAATTTCAAAATGGGTGGTTGGATTACAGGGGTTCAACTTCATTGTTAAACATGTTCCGGGGTCAGAAAATGTTGTTGCGGATACTCTTTCAAGGTTAGTTCCTGACGATCAACAAGACAAATTGGATCAGGATTCAGATCCATCTTTTAGTCTTCCACAGGATTTTGTCTGTGGAGTGGATTATAAGGTTATTTCTCGTGAGAGGTGGTTGGATGCTTGTAAGTGTGACAACACTATTCAAGAAGTCTCCAAATTAATCTGTGAGGGATGGAACCATAAAGATCAAGGCAGTGACTCTGTGAGAGATTTTTGGATGGTTAAAGATCAACTTTCAAGTTGTGAGGGTTTGTTGTTGAGAGGTCACAAATTAGTTACCCCTGTGTCTTTAAGGAAAGAGGTCTTGGATTTGGCACATGAGGCACACTTAGGAATTTCTAAAACTAAGGAGAGGGTGCGTTCTAGCTATTGGTGGCCAGGTTTAGACACACAGATTGAACATTTAGTCAGGGAATGTGTCCATTGTGCTCTCAGTGAAAAGGTTTTGAAAACCAGGACACAGCCCATGGAGAAAAGAGTTCGTCCGTGTGGCCCCTGGAAGGATATTGCTCTTGATATTTTAGGGCCTATTCATGGGGATGGTTCTGACACGTTTGTTATAGTAGTTATGGATTTGTTCTCAAGGTGGCCAGAAGTGGTTTTTGTGAAGAATGTTAATTCTGCTACGGTTATTCGATGTCTAAAAGATATTATTGCCAAGGAAGGGATTCCTGAGACCTTGCTTACAGACAATGGTGTGCAACTTGTTTCGAGTGAGATGGAGAGTTTTATTGGTGATTGTGGGATTGTTCACAAGAAATGTTCTTTGTATCACCCAGAATCCAATGGAACTGTAGAAAGGTTCAACAGGGTTTTGAAGGAAACGGTGTCTTTAGCAAAGTCCAATGGTCTTAATTGGCAGGAGGAGGTTTTGAAAAGAGTGTCTGTGTATCGGTTTACCCCACATACCACTACAGGGAAGTCTCCTTTTCTTTTGTTTCGTGGAAGGGATCCTGTTACTTTTTTAGATCCACCATGGGTAAATAAGTTTCTTACTAGCAGATCTCGTGAGGTTGATTCTACATCATGGCAAGAACAGGAAGATTTGAAATGTTCTAAGAGTAAAGAAAACTATGATGTTCGTCATGCTGTTAAGTCCACAAAGGTTAAGGTGGGTGATTGGGTTCGGATCAAGAGACCAGGTTTTGCTGTGTCTGGATCTAAATTCAGCAAACCGTTAAAAGTTGTCAAAGTGTTCAAGAATGCTATAAGAATTAGTGATCACAGGGTTTGGAATCTAAGTTGTGTTGCTGTATGCAATACTGATGTAACATCAAGCTTTCCTCACTCTGCCATGGAAGGGGAAGGAGCTCCGGAGGTTAATATAAGACCCAGGAGGAATATTTGTCTTCCCTCCCATTTAAAGGACTATGTCACGTAATTAATTGCCACATGATGTTAATGTGTTTATTGTTATGTGTTTGTTTAGGGGTAAAGGAGGGAGATATGTTGTAATGGCTTTCTTTTCCTGTAATTACATTTTGTCTATGTTCTTCACTCTGATGATGCTTGGTGTTCTGGAATGTCAGGACTGAGCCAGCTGTGGAATGTTAGTGAGCAGTGAGATCATTATCTTACTGACAGTTGGGTGGATGAGTTGTTTATACCTACTACTGGAAATAAACCTAAGATATTCTACTTCAAGCCTCAGCATCTTTCTTCTTCTGAAAGGATTACCTTTTCAACTGGGGTGGCAGAGTGGGCTAAAGAATGGTGATGGATCAAACCCAGATCTGTTGACTGGGTGTGAGTGTTTGATTGGTTCTGATGCTCCGTCCATCACCACCCCCTTTTGTACCGCTTTGTTCGCCATAAGTTGGCAGGGTATGCTCAGACGTGAGTCCCTTGCTCACTTTGCCACTGGATTCAAGCAAGCCTGGCTGAAGACAGCTGAAATGCCAGAAACCGGTCCTAGGAGGCTTGTTTCTGGTCCAGGGAAGGCATAGCTTGGCAGTTCGGGCTGGACTGTTCCCATGAGGCACAGGGTCAGACTGATTTGCATATGGCCATGTCTGAACTGGGGTGGCAGAGTGGGCTAAAGAATGGTGATGGATCAAACCCAGATCTGTTGACTGGGTGTGAGTGTTTGATTGGTTCTGATGCTCCGTCCATCACCACCCCCTTTTGTACCGCTTTGTTCGCCATAAGTTGGCAGGGTATGCTCAGACGTGAGTCCCTTGCTCACTTTGCCACTGGATTCAAGCAAGCCTGGCTGAAGATGGCTGAAATGCCAGAAACCGGTGCTAGGAAGCTTGTTTCCGGTCTAGGGAAGGCATGGCTTGGCAGTTCGGGCTTGACTGTTCCCATGAGGCACAGGGTCAGACTGATTTGCATATGGCCATGTCTGAACTGGGGTGGCAGAGTGGGCTAAAGAATGGTGATGGATCAAACCCAGATCTGTTGACTGGGTGTGAGTGTTTGATTGGTTCTGATGCTCCGTCCATCACCACCCCCTTTTGTACCGCTTTGTTCGCCATAAGTTGGCAGGGTATGCTCAGACGTGAGTCCCTTGCTCACTTTGCCACTGGATTCAAGCAAGCCTGGCTGAAGACGGCTGAAATGCCAGAAACCGGTCCTAGGAAGCTTGTCTCCGGTCCAGGGAAGGCATGGCTTGGCAGTTCGGGCTGGACTGTTCCCATGAGGCACAGGGTCAGACTGATTTGCATATGGCCATGTCTGAACTGGGGTGGCAGAGTGGGCTAAAGAATGGTGATGGATCAAACCCAGATCTGTTGACTGGGTGTGAGTGTTTGATTGGTTCTGATGCTCCGTCCATCACCACCCCCTTTTGTACCGCTTTGTTCGCCATAAGTTGGCAGGGTATGCTCAGACGTGAGTCCCTTGCTCACTTTGCCACTGGATTCAAGCAAGCCTGGCTGAAGACGGCTGAAATGCCAGAAACCGGTCCTAGGAAAATTGTTTCCGGTCCAGGGAAGGCATGGCTTGGCAGTTTGGGCTGGACTGTTCCCATGAGGCACAGGGTCAGACTGATTTGCATATGGCCATGTCTGAACTGGGGGGGCAGAGTGGGCTAAAGAATGGTGATGGATCAAACCCAGATCTGTTGACTGGGTGTGAGTGTTTGATTGGTTCTGATGCTCCGTCCATCACCACCCCCTTTTGTACCGCTTTGTTCGCCATAAGTTGGCAGGGTATGCTCAGACGTGAGTCCCTTGCTCACTTTGCCACTGGATTCAAGCAAGCCTGGCTGAAGACGGCTGAAATGCCAGAAACCGGTCCTAGGAAGCTTGTCTCCGGTCCAGGGAAGGCATGGCTTGGCAGTTCGGGCTGGACTGTTCCCATGAGGCACAGGGTCAGACTGATTTGCATATGGCCATGTCTGAACTGGGGTGGGAGAGTGGGCTAAAGAATGGTGATGGATCAAACCCAGATCTGTTGACTGGGTGTGAGTGTTTGATTGGTTCCGATGCTCCGTCCATCACCACCCCCTTTTGTACCGCTTTGTTCGCCATAAGTTGGCAGGGTATGCTCAGACGTGAGTTCCTTGCTCATTTTGCCACTGGATTCAAGCAAGCCTGGCTGAAGACGGCTGAAATGCCAGAAACCGGTCCTAGGAAGCTTGTTTCCGGTCCAGGGAAGGCATGGCTTGGCAGTTCGGGCTGGACTGTTCCCATGAGGCACAGGGTCAGACTGATTTGCATATGGCCATGTCTGAACTGGTGGCAGAGTGGGCTAAAGAATGGTGATGGATCAAACCCAGATCTGTTGACTGGGTGTGAGTGTTTGATTGGTTCTGATGCTCCGTCCATCACCACCCCCTTTTGTACCGCTTTGTTCTCCATAAGTTGGCAGGGTATGCTCAGACGTGAGTCCCTTGCTCACTTTGCCACTGGATTCAAGCAAGCCTGGCTGAAGACGGCTGAAATGCCAGAAACCGGTCCTAGGAAGCTTGTTTCCGGTCCAGGGAAGGCATGGCTTGGCAGTTCGGGCTGGACTGTTCCCATGAGGCACAGGGTCAGACTGATTTGCATATGGCCATGTCTGAACTGGGGTGGCAGAGTGGGCTAAAGAATGGTGATGGATCAAAGCCAGATGTGTTGACTGGGTGTGAGTGTTTGATTGGTTCTGATGCTCCGTCCATCACCACCCCCTTTTGTACCGCTTTGTTCGCCATAAGTTGGCAGGGTATGCTCAGACGTGAGTCCCTTGCTCACTTTGCCACTGGATTCAAGCAAGCCTGGCTGAAGACGGCTGAAATGCCAGAAACCGGTCCTAGGAAGCTTGTTTCCGGTCCAGGGAAGGCATGGCTTGGCAGTTCGGGCTGGACTGTTCCCATGAGGCACAGGGTCGGACTGATTTGCATATGGCCATGTCTGAACTGGGGTGGCAGAGTGGGCTAAAGAATGGTGATGGATCAAACCCAGATCTGTTGACTGGGTGTGAGTTTTTGATTGGTTCTGATGCTCCGTCCATCACCACCCCCTTTTGTACCGCTTTGTTCGTCATAAGTTGGCAGGGTATGCTCAGACATGAGTCCCTTGCTCACTTTGCCACTGGATTCAAGCAAGCCTGGCTGAAGACGGCTGAAATGCCAGAAACCGGTCCTAGGAAGCTTGTTTCCGGTCCAGGGAAGGCATGGCTTGGCAGTTCGGGCTGGACTGTTCCCATGAGGCACAGGGTCAGACTGATTTGCATATGGCCATGTCTGAACTGGGGTGGCAGAGTGGGCTAAAGAATGGTGATGGATCAAACCCAGATCTGTTGACTGGGTGTGAGTGTTTGATTGGTTCTGATGCTCCGTCCATCACCACCCCCTTTTGTACCGCTTTGTTCGCCATAAGTTGGCAGGGTATGCTCAGACGTGAGTCCCTTGCTCACTTTGCCACTGGATTCAAGCAAGCCTGGCTGAAGACAGCTGAAATGCCAGAAACCGGTCCTAGGAGGCTTGTTTCTGGTCCAGGGAAGGCATAGCTTGGCAGTTCGGGCTGGACTGTTCCCATGAGGCACAGGGTCAGACTGATTTGCATATGGCCATGTCTGAACTGGGGTGGCAGAGTGGGCTAAAGAATGGTGATGGATCAAAGCCAGATGTGTTGACTGGGTGTGAGTGTTTGATTGGTTCTGATGCTCCGTCCATCACCACCCCCTTTTGTACCGCTTTGTTCGCCATAAGTTGGCAGGGTATGCTCAGACGTGAGTCCCTTGCTCACTTTGCCACTGGATTCAAGCAAGCCTGGCTGAAGACGGCTGAAATGCCAGAAACCGGTCCTAGGAAGCTTGTTTCCGGTCCAGGGAAGGCATGGCTTGGCAGTTCGGGCTGGACTGTTCCCATGAGGCACAGGGTCGGACTGATTTGCATATGGCCATGTCTGAACTGGGGTGGCAGAGTGGGCTAAAGAATGGTGATGGATCAAACCCAGATCTGTTGACTGGGTGTGAGTTTTTGATTGGTTCTGATGCTCCGTCCATCACCACCCCCTTTTGTACCGCTTTGTTCGTCATAAGTTGGCAGGGTATGCTCAGACATGAGTCCCTTGCTCACTTTGCCACTGGATTCAAGCAAGCCTGGCTGAAGACGGCTGAAATGCCAGAAACCGGTCCTAGGAAGCTTGTTTCCGGTCCAGGGAAGGCATGGCTTGGCAGTTCGGGCTGGACTGTTCCCATGAGGCACAGGGTCAGACTGATTTGCATATGGCCATGTCTGAACTGGGGTGGCAGAGTGGGCTAAAGAATGGTGATGGATCAAACCCAGATCTGTTGACTGGGTGTGAGTGTTTGATTGGTTCTGATGCTCCGTCCATCACCACCCCCTTTTGTACCGCTTTGTTCGCCATAAGTTGGCAGGGTATGCTCAGACGTGAGTCCCTTGCTCACTTTGCCACTGGATTCAAGCAAGCCTGGCTGAAGACAGCTGAAATGCCAGAAACCGGTCCTAGGAGGCTTGTTTCTGGTCCAGGGAAGGCATAGCTTGGCAGTTTGGGCTGGACTGTTCCCATGAGGCACAGGGTCAGACTGATTTGCATATGGCCATGTCTGAACTGGGGTGGCAGAGTGGGCTAAAGAATGGTGATGGATCAAACCCAGATCTGTTGACTGGGTGTGAGTGTTTGATTGGTTCTGATGCTCCGTCCATCACCACCCCCTTTTGTACCGCTTTGTTCGCCATAAGTTGGCAGGGTATGCTCAGACGTGAGTCCCTTGCTCACTTTGCCACTGGATTCAAGCAAGCCTGGCTGAAGATGGCTGAAATGCCAGAAACCGGTGCTAGGAAGCTTGTTTCCGGTCTAGGGAAGGCATGGCTTGGCAGTTCGGGCTTGACTGTTCCCATGAGGCACAGGGTCAGACTGATTTGCATATGGCCATGTCTGAACTGGGGTGGCAGAGTGGGCTAAAGAATGGTGATGGATCAAACCCAGATCTGTTGACTGGGTGTGAGTGTTTGATTGGTTCTGATGCTCCGTCCATCACCACCCCCTTTTGTACCGCTTTGTTCGCCATAAGTTGGCAGGGTATGCTCAGACGTGAGTCCCTTGCTCACTTTGCCACTGGATTCAAGCAAGCCTGGCTGAAGACGGCTGAAATGCCAGAAACCGGTCCTAGGAAGCTTGTCTCCGGTCCAGGGAAGGCATGGCTTGGCAGTTCGGGCTGGACTGTTCCCATGAGGCACAGGGTCAGACTGATTTGCATATGGCCATGTCTGAACTGGGGTGGCAGAGTGGGCTAAAGAATGGTGATGGATCAAACCCAGATCTGTTGACTGGGTGTGAGTGTTTGATTGGTTCTGATGCTCCGTCCATCACCACCCCCTTTTGTACCGCTTTGTTCGCCATAAGTTGGCAGGGTATGCTCAGACGTGAGTCCCTTGCTCACTTTGCCACTGGATTCAAGCAAGCCTGGCTGAAGACGGCTGAAATGCCAGAAACCGGTCCTAGGAAAATTGTTTCCGGTCCAGGGAAGGCATGGCTTGGCAGTTTGGGCTGGACTGTTCCCATGAGGCACAGGGTCAGACTGATTTGCATATGGCCATGTCTGAACTGGGGTGGCAGAGTGGGCTAAAGAATGGTGATGGATCAAACCCAGATCTGTTGACTGGGTGTGAGTGTTTGATTGGTTCTGATGCTCCGTCCATCACCACCCCCTTTTGTACCGCTTTGTTCGCCATAAGTTGGCAGGGTATGCTCAGACGTGAGTCCCTTGCTCACTTTGCCACTGGATTCAAGCAAGCCTGGCTGAAGACGGCTGAAATGCCAGAAACCGGTCCTAGGAAGCTTGTCTCCGGTCCAGGGAAGGCATGGCTTGGCAGTTCGGGCTGGACTGTTCCCATGAGGCACAGGGTCAGACTGATTTGCATATGGCCATGTCTGAACTGGGGTGGGAGAGTGGGCTAAAGAATGGTGATGGATCAAACCCAGATCTGTTGACTGGGTGTGAGTGTTTGATTGGTTCTGATGCTCCGTCCATCACCACCCCCTTTTGTACCGCTTTGTTCGCCATAAGTTGGCAGGGTATGCTCAGACGTGAGTTCCTTGCTCATTTTGCCACTGGATTCAAGCAAGCCTGGCTGAAGACGGCTGAAATGCCAGAAACCGGTCCTAGGAAGCTTGTTTCCGGTCCAGGGAAGGCATGGCTTGGCAGTTCTGGCTGGACTGTTCCCATGAGGCACAGGGTCAGACTGATTTGCATATGGCCATGTCTGAACTGGTGGCAGAGTGGGCTAAAGAATGGTGATGGATCAAACCCAGATCTGTTGACTGGGTGTGAGTGTTTGATTGGTTCTGATGCTCCGTCCATCACCACCCCCTTTTGTACCGCTTTGTTCTCCATAAGTTGGCAGGGTATGCTCAGACGTGAGTCCCTTGCTCACTTTGCCACTGGATTCAAGCAAGCCTGGCTGAAGACGGCTGAAATGCCAGAAACCGGTCCTAGGAAGCTTGTTTCCGGTCCAGGGAAGGCATGGCTTGGCAGTTCGGGCTGGACTGTTCCCATGAGGCACAGGGTCAGACTGATTTGCATATGGCCATGTCTGAACTGGGGTGGCAGAGTGGGCTAAAGAATGGTGATGGATCAAAGCCAGATGTGTTGACTGGGTGTGAGTGTTTGATTGGTTCTGATGCTCCGTCCATCACCACCCCCTTTTGTACCGCTTTGTTCGCCATAAGTTGGCAGGGTATGCTCAGACGTGAGTCCCTTGCTCACTTTGCCACTGGATTCAAGCAAGCCTGGCTGAAGACGGCTGAAATGCCAGAAACCGGTCCTAGGAAGCTTGTTTCCGGTCCAGGGAAGGCATGGCTTGGCAGTTCGGGCTGGACTGTTCCCATGAGGCACAGGGTCGGACTGATTTGCATATGGCCATGTCTGAACTGGGGTGGCAGAGTGGGCTAAAGAATGGTGATGGATCAAACCCAGATCTGTTGACTGGGTGTGAGTTTTTGATTGGTTCTGATGCTCCGTCCATCACCACCCCCTTTTGTACCGCTTTGTTCGTCATAAGTTGGCAGGGTATGCTCAGACGTGAGTCCCTTGCTCACTTTGCCACTGGATTCAAGCAAGCCTGGCTGAAGACGGCTGAAATGCCAGAAACCGGTCCTAGGAAGCTTGTTTCCGGTCCAGGGAAGGCATGGCTTGGCAGTTCGGGCTGGACTGTTCCCATGAGGCACAGGGTCAGACTGATTTGCATATGGCCATGTCTGAACTGGGGTGGCAGAGTGGGCTAAAGAATGGTGATGGATCAAACCCAGATCTGTTGACTGGGTGTGAGTGTTTGATTGGTTCTGATGCTCCGTCCATCACCACCCCCTTTTGTACCGCTTTGTTTGCCATAAGTTGGCAGGGTATGCTCAGACGTGAGTCCCTTGCTCACTTTGCCACTGGATTCAAGCAAGCCTGGCTGAAGACAGCTGAAATGCCAGAAACCGGTCCTAGGAGGCTTGTTTCTGGTCCAGGGAAGGCATAGCTTGGCAGTTCGGGCTGGACTGTTCCCATGAGGCACAGGGTCAGACTGATTTGCATATGGCCATGTCTGAACTGGGGTGGCAGAGTGGGCTAAAGAATGGTGATGGATCAAACCCAGATCTGTTGACTGGGTGTGAGTGTTTGATTGGTTCTGATGCTCCGTCCATCACCACCCCCTTTTGTACCGCTTTGTTCGCCATAAGTTGGCAGGGTATGCTCAGACGTGAGTCCCTTGCTCACTTTGCCACTGGATTCAAGCAAGCCTGGCTGAAGATGGCTGAAATGCCAGAAACCGGTGCTAGGAAGCTTGTTTCCGGTCTAGGGAAGGCATAGCTTGGCAGTTCGGGCTTGACTGTTCCCATGAGGCACAGGGTCAGACTGATTTGCATATGGCCATGTCTGAACTGGGGTGGCAGAGTGGGCTAAAGAATGGTGATGGATCAAACCCAGATCTGTTGACTGGGTGTGAGTGTTTGATTGGTTCTGATGCTCCGTCCATCACCACCCCCTTTTGTACCGCTTTGTTCGCCATAAGTTGGCAGGGTATGCTCAGACGTGAGTCCCTTGCTCACTTTGCCACTGGATTCAAGCAAGCCTGGCTGAAGACGGCTGAAATGCCAGAAACCGGTCCTAGGAAGCTTGTCTCCGGTCCAGGGAAGGCATGGCTTGGCAGTTCGGGCTGGACTGTTCCCATGAGGCACAGGGTCAGACTGATTTGCATATGGCCATGTCTGAACTGGGGTGGCAGAGTGGGCTAAAGAATGGTGATGGATCAAACCCAGATCTGTTGACTGGGTGTGAGTGTTTGATTGGTTCTGATGCTCCGTCCATCACCACCCCCTTTTGTACCGCTTTGTTCGCCATAAGTTGGCAGGGTATGCTCAGACGTGAGTCCCTTGCTCACTTTGCCACTGGATTCAAGCAAGCCTGGCTGAAGACGGCTGAAATGCCAGAAACCGGTCCTAGGAAAATTGTTTCCGGTCCAGGGAAGGCATGGCTTGGCAGTTTGGGCTGGACTGTTCCCATGAGGCACAGGGTCAGACTGATTTGCATATGGCCATGTCTGAACTGGGGTGGCAGAGTGGGCTAAAGAATGGTGATGGATCAAACCCAGATCTGTTGACTGGGTGTGAGTGTTTGATTGGTTCTGATGCTCCGTCCATCACCACCCCCTTTTGTACCGCTTTGTTCGCCATAAGTTGGCAGGGTATGCTCAGACGTGAGTCCCTTGCTCACTTTGCCACTGGATTCAAGCAAGCCTGGCTGAAGACGGCTGAAATGCCAGAAACCGGTCCTAGGAAACTTGTCTCCGGTCCAGGGAAGGCATGGCTTGGCAGTTCGGGCTGGACTGTTCCCATGAGGCACAGGGTCAGACTGATTTGCATATGGCCATGTCTGAACTGGGGTGGGAGAGTGGGCTAAAGACTGGTGATGGATCAAACCCAGATCTGTTGACTGGGTGTGAGTGTTTGATTGGTTCTGATGCTCCGTCCATCACCACCCCCTTTTGTACCGCTTTGTTCGCCATAAGTTGGCAGGGTATGCTCAGACGTGAGTTCCTTGCTCATTTTGCACTGGATTCAAGCAAGCCTGGCTGAAGACGGCTGAAATGCCAGAAACCGGTCCTAGGAAGCTTGTTTCCGGTCCAGGGAAGGCATGGCTTGGCAGTTCGGGCTGGACTGTTCCCATGAGGCACAGGGTCAGACTGATTTGCATATGGCCATGTCTGAACTGGTGGCAGAGTGGGCTAAAGAATGGTGATGGATCAAACCCAGATCTGTTGACTGGGTGTGAGTGTTTGATTGGTTCTGATGCTCCGTCCATCACCACCCCCTTTTGTACCGCTTTGTTCTCCATAAGTTGGCAGGGTATGCTCAGACGTGAGTCCCTTGCTCACTTTGCCACTGGATTCAAGCAAGCCTGGCTGAAGACGGCTGAAATGCCAGAAACCGGTCCTAGGAAGCTTGTTTCCGGTCCAGGGAAGGCATGGCTTGGCAGTTCGGGCTGGACTGTTCCCATGAGGCACAGGGTCAGACTGATTTGCATATGGCCATGTCTGAACTGGGGTGGCAGAGTGGGCTAAAGAATGGTGATGGATCAAAGCCAGATGTGTTGACTGGGTGTGAGTGTTTGATTGGTTCTGATGCTCCGTCCATCACCACCCCCTTTTGTACCGCTTTGTTCGCCATAAGTTGGCAGGGTATGCTCAGACGTGAGTCCCTTGCTCACTTTGCCACTGGATTCAAGCAAGCCTGGCTGAAGACGGCTGAAATGCCAGAAACCGGTCCTAGGAAGCTTGTTTCCGGTCCAGGGAAGGCATGGCTTGGCAGTTCGGGCTGGACTGTTCCCATGAGGCACAGGGTCGGACTGATTTGCATATGGCCATGTCTGAACTGGGGTGGCAGAGTGGGCTAAAGAATGGTGATGGATCAAACCCAGATCTGTTGACTGGGTGTGAGTTTTTGATTGGTTCTGATGCTCCGTCCATCACCACCCCCTTTTGTACCGCTTTGTTCGTCATAAGTTGGCAGGGTATGCTCAGACGTGAGTCCCTTGCTCACTTTACCACTGGATTCAAGCAAGCCTGGCTGAAGACGGCTGAAATGCCAGAAACCGGTCCTAGGAAGCTTGTTTCCGGTCCAGGGAAGGCATGGCTTGGCAGTTCGGGCTGGACTGTTCCCATGAGGCACAGGGTCAGACTGATTTGCATATGGCCATGTCTGAACTGGGGTGGCAGAGTGGGCTAAAGAATGGTGATGGATCAAACCCAGATCTGTTGACTGGGTGTGAGTGTTTGATTGGTTCTGATGCTCCGTCCATCACCACCCCCTTTTGTACCGCTTTGTTCGCCATAAGTTGGCAGGGTATGCTCAGACGTGAGTCCCTTGCTCACTTTGCCACTGGATTCAAGCAAGCCTGGCTGAAGACGGCTGAAATGCCAGAAACCGGTCCTAGGAAAATTGTTTCCGGTCCAGGGAAGGCATGGCTTGGCAGTTCGGGCTGGACTGTTCCCATGAGGCACAGGGTCAGACTGATTTGCATATGGCCATGTCTGAACTGGGGTGGCAGAGTGGGCTAAAGAATGGTGATGGATCAAACCCAGATCTGTTGACTGGGTGTGAGTGTTTGATTGGTTCTGATGCTCCGTCCATCACCACCCCCTTTTGTACCGCTTTGTTCGCCATAAGTTGCCAGGGTATGCTCAGACGTGAGTCCCTTGCTCACTTTGCCACTGGATTCAAGCAAGCCTGGCTGAAGACGGCTGAAATGACAGAAACCAGTCCTAGGAAGCTTATTTCCGGTCCAGGGAAGGCATGGCTTGGCAGTTCGGGCTCGACTGTTCCCATGAGGCACAGGGTCAGACTGATTTGCATATGGCCATGTCTGAACTGGGGTGGCAGAGTGGGCTAAAGAATGGTGATGGATCAAACCCAGATCTGTTGACTGGGTGTGAGTGTTTGATTGGTGCTGATGCTCCGTCCATCACCACCCCCTTTTGTACCGCTTTGTTCGCCATAAGTTGGCAGGGTATGCTCAGACGTGAGTCCCTTGCTCACTTTGCCACTGGTTTGAAGCAAGCCTGGCAGAAGACGGCTGAAATGCCAGAAACCGGTCCTAGGAAGCTTGTTTCCGGTCCAGGGAAGGCATGGCTTGGCAGTTCGGGCTGGACTGTTCCCATGAGGCACAGGGTCAGACTGATTTGCATATGGCCATGTCTGAACTGGGGTGGCAGAGTGGGCTAAAGAATGGTGGTGGATCAAACCCAGATCTGTTGACTGGGTGTGAGTGTTTGATTGGTTCTGATGCTCCGTCCATCACCACCCCCTTTTGTACCGCTTTGTTCGCCATAAGTTGGCAGGGTATGCTCAGACGTGAGTCCCTTGCTCACTTTGCCACTGGATTCAAGCAAGCCTGGCTGAAGACGGCTGAAATGCCAGAAACCGGTGCTAGGAAGCTTGTTTCCGGTCTAGGGAAGGCATGGCTTGGCAGTTCGGGCTTGACTGTTCCCATGAGGCACAGGGTCAGACTGATTTGCATATGGCCATGTCTGAACTGGGGTGGCAGAGTGGGCTAAAGAATGGTGATGGATCAAACCCAGATCTGTTGACTGGGTGTGAGTGTTTGATTGGTTCTGATGCTCCGTCCATCACCACCCCCTTTTGTACCGCTTTGTTCGCCATAAGTTGGCAGGGTATGCTCAGACGTGAGTCCCTTGCTCACTTTGCCACTGGATTCAAGCAAGCCTGGCTGAAGACGGCTGAAATGCCAGAAACCGGTCCTAGGAAGCTTGTCTCCGGTCCAGGGAAGGCATGGCTTGGCAGTTCGGGCTGGACTGTTCCCATGAGGCACAGGGTCAGACTGATTTGCATATGGCCATGTCTGAACTGGGGTGGCAGAGTGGGCTAAAGAATGGTGATGGATCAAACCCAGATCTGTTGACTGGGTGTGAGTGTTTGATTGGTTCTGATGCTCCGTCCATCACCACCCCCTTTTGTACCGCTTTGTTCGCCATAAGTTGGCAGGGTATGCTCAGACGTGAGTCCCTTGCTCACTTTGCCACTGGATTCAAGCAAGCCTGGCTGAAGACGGCTGAAATGCCAGAAACCGGTCCTAGGAAAATTGTTTCCGGTCCAGGGAAGACATGGCTTGGCAGTTTGGGCTGGACTGTTCCCATGAGGCACAGGGTCAGACTGATTTGCATATGGCCATGTCTGAACTGGGGTGGCAGAGTGGGCTAAAGAATGGTGATGGATCAAACCCAGATCTGTTGACTGGGTGTGAGTGTTTGATTGGTTCTGATGCTCCGTCCATCACCACCCCCTTTTGTACCGCTTTGTTCGCCATAAGTTGGCAGGGTATGCTCAGACGTGAGTCCCTTGCTCACTTTGCCACTGGATTCAAGCAAGCCTGGCTGAAGACGGCTGAAATGCCAGAAACCGGTCCTAGGAAGCTTGTCTCCGGTCCAGGGAAGGCATGGCTTGGCAGTTCGGGCTGGACTGTTCCCATGAGGCACAGGGTCAGACTGATTTGCATATGGCCATGTCTGAACTGGGGTGGCAGAGTGGGCTAAAGAATGGTGATGGATCAAACCCAGATCTGTTGACTGGGTGTGAGTGTTTGATTGGTTCTGATGCTCCGTCCATCACCACCCCCTTTTGTACCGCTTTGTTCGCCATAAGTTGGCAGGGTATGCTCAGACGTGAGTCCCTTGCTCACTTTGCCACTGGATTCAAGCAAGCCTGGCTGAAGACGGCTGAAATGCCAGAAACCGGTCCTAGGAAAATTGTTTCCGGTCCAGGGAAGGCATGGCTTGGCAGTTTGGGCTGGACTGTTCCCATGAGGCACAGGGTCAGACTGATTTGCATATGGCCATGTCTGAACTGGGGTGGCAGAGTGGGCTAAAGAATGGTGATGGATCAAACCCAGATCTGTTGACTGGGTGTGAGTGTTTGATTGGTTCTGATGCTCCGTCCATCACCACCCCCTTTTGTACCGCTTTGTTCGCCATAAGTTGGCAGGGTATGCTCAGACGTGAGTCCCTTGCTCACTTTGCCACTGGATTCAAGCAAGCCTGGCTGAAGACGGCTGAAATGCCAGAAACCGGTCCTAGGAAGCTTGTCTCCGGTCCAGGGAAGGCATGGCTTGGCAGTTCGGGCTGGACTGTTCCCATGAGGCACAGGGTCAGACTGATTTGCATATGGCCATGTCTGAACTGGGGTGGGAGAGTGGGCTAAAGAATGGTGATGGATCAAACCCAGATCTGTTGACTGGGTGTGAGTGTTTGATTGGTTCTGATGCTCCGTCCATCACCACCCCCTTTTGTACCGCTTTGTTCGCCATAAGTTGGCAGGGTATGCTCAGACGTGAGTTCCTTGCTCATTTTGCCACTGGATTCAAGCAAGCCTGGCTGAAGACGGCTGAAATGCCAGAAACCGGTCCTAGGAAGCTTGTTTCCGGTCCAGGGAAGGCATGGCTTGGCAGTTCTGGCTGGACTGTTCCCATGAGGCACAGGGTCAGACTGATTTGCATATGGCCATGTCTGAACTGGTGGCAGAGTGGGCTAAAGAATGGTGATGGATCAAACCCAGATCTGTTGACTGGGTGTGAGTGTTTGATTGGTTCTGATGCTCCGTCCATCACCACCCCCTTTTGTACCGCTTTGTTCTCCATAAGTTGGCAGGGTATGCTCAGACGTGAGTCCCTTGCTCACTTTGCCACTGGATTCAAGCAAGCCTGGCTGAAGACGGCTGAAATGCCAGAAACCGGTCCTAGGAAGCTTGTTTCCGGTCCAGGGAAGGCATGGCTTGGCAGTTCGGGCTGGACTGTTCCCATGAGGCACAGGGTCAGACTGATTTGCATATGGCCATGTCTGAACTGGGGTGGCAGAGTGGGCTAAAGAATGGTGATGGATCAAAGCCAGATGTGTTGACTGGGTGTGAGTGTTTGATTGGTTCTGATGCTCCGTCCATCACCACCCCCTTTTGTACCGCTTTGTTCGCCATAAGTTGGCAGGGTATGCTCAGACGTGAGTCCCTTGCTCACTTTGCCACTGGATTCAAGCAAGCCTGGCTGAAGACGGCTGAAATGCCAGAAACCGGTCCTAGGAAGCTTGTTTCCGGTCCAGGGAAGGCATGGCTTGGCAGTTCGGGCTGGACTGTTCCCATGAGGCACAGGGTCGGACTGATTTGCATATGGCCATGTCTGAACTGGGGTGGCAGAGTGGGCTAAAGAATGGTGATGGATCAAACCCAGATCTGTTGACTGGGTGTGAGTTTTTGATTGGTTCTGATGCTCCGTCCATCACCACCCCCTTTTGTACCGCTTTGTTCGTCATAAGTTGGCAGGGTATGCTCAGACGTGAGTCCCTTGCTCACTTTGCCACTGGATTCAAGCAAGCCTGGCTGAAGACGGCTGAAATGCCAGAAACCGGTCCTAGGAAGCTTGTTTCCGGTCCAGGGAAGGCATGGCTTGGCAGTTCGGGCTGGACTGTTCCCATGAGGCACAGGGTCAGACTGATTTGCATATGGCCATGTCTGAACTGGGGTGGCAGAGTGGGCTAAAGAATGGTGATGGATCAAACCCAGATCTGTTGACTGGGTGTGAGTGTTTGATTGGTTCTGATGCTCCGTCCATCACCACCCCCTTTTGTACCGCTTTGTTTGCCATAAGTTGGCAGGGTATGCTCAGACGTGAGTCCCTTGCTCACTTTGCCACTGGATTCAAGCAAGCCTGGCTGAAGACAGCTGAAATGCCAGAAACCGGTCCTAGGAGGCTTGTTTCTGGTCCAGGGAAGGCATAGCTTGGCAGTTCGGGCTGGACTGTTCCCATGAGGCACAGGGTCAGACTGATTTGCATATGGCCATGTCTGAACTGGGGTGGCAGAGTGGGCTAAAGAATGGTGATGGATCAAACCCAGATCTGTTGACTGGGTGTGAGTGTTTGATTGGTTCTGATGCTCCGTCCATCACCACCCCCTTTTGTACCGCTTTGTTCGCCATAAGTTGGCAGGGTATGCTCAGACGTGAGTCCCTTGCTCACTTTGCCACTGGATTCAAGCAAGCCTGGCTGAAGATGGCTGAAATGCCAGAAACCGGTGCTAGGAAGCTTGTTTCCGGTCTAGGGAAGGCATAGCTTGGCAGTTCGGGCTTGACTGTTCCCATGAGGCACAGGGTCAGACTGATTTGCATATGGCCATGTCTGAACTGGGGTGGCAGAGTGGGCTAAAGAATGGTGATGGATCAAACCCAGATCTGTTGACTGGGTGTGAGTGTTTGATTGGTTCTGATGCTCCGTCCATCACCACCCCCTTTTGTACCGCTTTGTTCGCCATAAGTTGGCAGGGTATGCTCAGACGTGAGTCCCTTGCTCACTTTGCCACTGGATTCAAGCAAGCCTGGCTGAAGACGGCTGAAATGCCAGAAACCGGTCCTAGGAAGCTTGTCTCCGGTCCAGGGAAGGCATGGCTTGGCAGTTCGGGCTGGACTGTTCCCATGAGGCACAGGGTCAGACTGATTTGCATATGGCCATGTCTGAACTGGGGTGGCAGAGTGGGCTAAAGAATGGTGATGGATCAAACCCAGATCTGTTGACTGGGTGTGAGTGTTTGATTGGTTCTGATGCTCCGTCCATCACCACCCCCTTTTGTACCGCTTTGTTCGCCATAAGTTGGCAGGGTATGCTCAGACGTGAGTCCCTTGCTCACTTTGCCACTGGATTCAAGCAAGCCTGGCTGAAGACGGCTGAAATGCCAGAAACCGGTCCTAGGAAAATTGTTTCCGGTCCAGGGAAGGCATGGCTTGGCAGTTTGGGCTGGACTGTTCCCATGAGGCACAGGGTCAGACTGATTTGCATATGGCCATGTCTGAACTGGGGTGGCAGAGTGGGCTAAAGAATGGTGATGGATCAAACCCAGATCTGTTGACTGGGTGTGAGTGTTTGATTGGTTCTGATGCTCCGTCCATCACCACCCCCTTTTGTACCGCTTTGTTCGCCATAAGTTGGCAGGGTATGCTCAGACGTGAGTCCCTTGCTCACTTTGCCACTGGATTCAAGCAAGCCTGGCTGAAGACGGCTGAAATGCCAGAAACCGGTCCTAGGAAACTTGTCTCCGGTCCAGGGAAGGCATGGCTTGGCAGTTCGGGCTGGACTGTTCCCATGAGGCACAGGGTCAGACTGATTTGCATATGGCCATGTCTGAACTGGGGTGGGAGAGTGGGCTAAAGACTGGTGATGGATCAAACCCAGATCTGTTGACTGGGTGTGAGTGTTTGATTGGTTCTGATGCTCCGTCCATCACCACCCCCTTTTGTACCGCTTTGTTCGCCATAAGTTGGCAGGGTATGCTCAGACGTGAGTTCCTTGCTCATTTTGCACTGGATTCAAGCAAGCCTGGCTGAAGACGGCTGAAATGCCAGAAACCGGTCCTAGGAAGCTTGTTTCCGGTCCAGGGAAGGCATGGCTTGGCAGTTCGGGCTGGACTGTTCCCATGAGGCACAGGGTCAGACTGATTTGCATATGGCCATGTCTGAACTGGTGGCAGAGTGGGCTAAAGAATGGTGATGGATCAAACCCAGATCTGTTGACTGGGTGTGAGTGTTTGATTGGTTCTGATGCTCCGTCCATCACCACCCCCTTTTGTACCGCTTTGTTCTCCATAAGTTGGCAGGGTATGCTCAGACGTGAGTCCCTTGCTCACTTTGCCACTGGATTCAAGCAAGCCTGGCTGAAGACGGCTGAAATGCCAGAAACCGGTCCTAGGAAGCTTGTTTCCGGTCCAGGGAAGGCATGGCTTGGCAGTTCGGGCTGGACTGTTCCCATGAGGCACAGGGTCAGACTGATTTGCATATGGCCATGTCTGAACTGGGGTGGCAGAGTGGGCTAAAGAATGGTGATGGATCAAAGCCAGATGTGTTGACTGGGTGTGAGTGTTTGATTGGTTCTGATGCTCCGTCCATCACCACCCCCTTTTGTACCGCTTTGTTCGCCATAAGTTGGCAGGGTATGCTCAGACGTGAGTCCCTTGCTCACTTTGCCACTGGATTCAAGCAAGCCTGGCTGAAGACGGCTGAAATGCCAGAAACCGGTCCTAGGAAGCTTGTTTCCGGTCCAGGGAAGGCATGGCTTGGCAGTTCGGGCTGGACTGTTCCCATGAGGCACAGGGTCGGACTGATTTGCATATGGCCATGTCTGAACTGGGGTGGCAGAGTGGGCTAAAGAATGGTGATGGATCAAACCCAGATCTGTTGACTGGGTGTGAGTTTTTGATTGGTTCTGATGCTCCGTCCATCACCACCCCCTTTTGTACCGCTTTGTTCGTCATAAGTTGGCAGGGTATGCTCAGACGTGAGTCCCTTGCTCACTTTACCACTGGATTCAAGCAAGCCTGGCTGAAGACGGCTGAAATGCCAGAAACCGGTCCTAGGAAGCTTGTTTCCGGTCCAGGGAAGGCATGGCTTGGCAGTTCGGGCTGGACTGTTCCCATGAGGCACAGGGTCAGACTGATTTGCATATGGCCATGTCTGAACTGGGGTGGCAGAGTGGGCTAAAGAATGGTGATGGATCAAACCCAGATCTGTTGACTGGGTGTGAGTGTTTGATTGGTTCTGATGCTCCGTCCATCACCACCCCCTTTTGTACCGCTTTGTTCGCCATAAGTTGGCAGGGTATGCTCAGACGTGAGTCCCTTGCTCACTTTGCCACTGGATTCAAGCAAGCCTGGCTGAAGACGGCTGAAATGCCAGAAACCGGTCCTAGGAAAATTGTTTCCGGTCCAGGGAAGGCATGGCTTGGCAGTTCGGGCTGGACTGTTCCCATGAGGCACAGGGTCAGACTGATTTGCATATGGCCATGTCTGAACTGGGGTGGCAGAGTGGGCTAAAGAATGGTGATGGATCAAACCCAGATCTGTTGACTGGGTGTGAGTGTTTGATTGGTTCTGATGCTCCGTCCATCACCACCCCCTTTTGTACCGCTTTGTTCGCCATAAGTTGCCAGGGTATGCTCAGACGTGAGTCCCTTGCTCACTTTGCCACTGGATTCAAGCAAGCCTGGCTGAAGACGGCTGAAATGACAGAAACCAGTCCTAGGAAGCTTATTTCCGGTCCAGGGAAGGCATGGCTTGGCAGTTCGGGCTCGACTGTTCCCATGAGGCACAGGGTCAGACTGATTTGCATATGGCCATGTCTGAACTGGGGTGGCAGAGTGGGCTAAAGAATGGTGATGGATCAAACCCAGATCTGTTGACTGGGTGTGAGTGTTTGATTGGTGCTGATGCTCCGTCCATCACCACCCCCTTTTGTACCGCTTTGTTCGCCATAAGTTGGCAGGGTATGCTCAGACGTGAGTCCCTTGCTCACTTTGCCACTGGTTTGAAGCAAGCCTGGCAGAAGACGGCTGAAATGCCAGAAACCGGTCCTAGGAAGCTTGTTTCCGGTCCAGGGAAGGCATGGCTTGGCAGTTCGGGCTGGACTGTTCCCATGAGGCACAGGGTCAGACTGATTTGCATATGGCCATGTCTGAACTGGGGTGGCAGAGTGGGCTAAAGAATGGTGGTGGATCAAACCCAGATCTGTTGACTGGGTGTGAGTGTTTGATTGGTTCTGATGCTCCGTCCATCACCACCCCCTTTTGTACCGCTTTGTTCGCCATAAGTTGGCAGGGTATGCTCAGACGTGAGTCCCTTGCTCACTTTGCCACTGGATTCAAGCAAGCCTGGCTGAAGACGGCTGAAATGCCAGAAACCGGTGCTAGGAAGCTTGTTTCCGGTCTAGGGAAGGCATGGCTTGGCAGTTCGGGCTTGACTGTTCCCATGAGGCACAGGGTCAGACTGATTTGCATATGGCCATGTCTGAACTGGGGTGGCAGAGTGGGCTAAAGAATGGTGATGGATCAAACCCAGATCTGTTGACTGGGTGTGAGTGTTTGATTGGTTCTGATGCTCCGTCCATCACCACCCCCTTTTGTACCGCTTTGTTCGCCATAAGTTGGCAGGGTATGCTCAGACGTGAGTCCCTTGCTCACTTTGCCACTGGATTCAAGCAAGCCTGGCTGAAGACGGCTGAAATGCCAGAAACCGGTCCTAGGAAGCTTGTCTCCGGTCCAGGGAAGGCATGGCTTGGCAGTTCGGGCTGGACTGTTCCCATGAGGCACAGGGTCAGACTGATTTGCATATGGCCATGTCTGAACTGGGGTGGCAGAGTGGGCTAAAGAATGGTGATGGATCAAAACCAGATCTGTTGACTGGGTGTGAGTGTTTGATTGGTTCTGATGCTCCGTCCATCACCACCCCCTTTTGTACCGCTTTGTTCGCCATAAGTTGGCAGGGTATGCTCAGACGTGAGTCCCTTGCTCACTTTGCCACTGGATTCAAGCAAGCCTGGCTGAAGACGGCTGAAATGCCAGAAACCGGTCCTAGGAAAATTGTTTCCGGTCCAGGGAAGACATGGCTTGGCAGTTTGGGCTGGACTGTTCCCATGAGGCACAGGGTCAGACTGATTTGCATATGGCCATGTCTGAACTGGGGTGGCAGAGTGGGCTAAAGAATGGTGATGGATCAAACCCAGATCTCTTGACTGGGTGTGAGTGTTTGATTGGTTCTGATGCTCCGTCCATCACCACCCCCTTTTGTAACGCTTTGTTCGCCATAAGTTGGCAGGGTATGCTCAGACGTGAGTCCCTTGCTCACTTTGCCACTGGATTCAAGCAAGCCTGGCTGAAGACGGCTGAAATGCCAGAAATCGGTCCTAGGAAGCTTGTTTCCGGTCCAGGGAAGGCATGGCTTGGCAGTTCGGGCTGGACTGTTCCCATGAGGCACAGGGTCAGACTGATTTGCATATGGCCATGTCTGAACTGGGGCGGCAGAGTGGGCTAAAGAATGGTGTTGGATCAAACCCAGATCTGTTGACTGGGTGTGAGTGTTTGATTGGTTCTGATGCTTCGTCCATCACCACCCCCTTTTGTACCGCTTTGTTCGCCATAAGTTGGCAGGGTATGCTCAGATGTGAGTCCCTTGCTCACTTTGCCACTGGATTCAAGCAAGCCTGGCTGAAGACGGCTGAAATGCCAGAAACCGGTCCTAGGAAGCTTGTTTCCGGTCCTGGGAAGGCATGGCTTGGCAGTTCGGGCTGGACTGTTCCCATGAGGCACAGGGTCAGACTGATTTGCATATGGCCATGTCTGAACTGGGGTGGCCGAGTGGGCTAAAGAATGGTGATGGATCAAACCCAGATCTGTTGACTGGGTGTGAGTGTTTGATTGGTTCTGATGCTCCGTCCATCACCACCCCCTTTTGTACCGCTTTGTTCGCCATAAGTTGGCAGGGTATGCTCAGACGTGAGTCCCTTGCTCACTTTGCCACTGGATTCAAGCAAGCCTGGCTGAAGACGGCTGAAATGGCAGAAACCGGTCCTAGGAATCTTGTTTCCGGTCCAGAGAAGGCATGGCTTGGCAGTTCGGGCTGGACTGTTCCCATGAGGCACAGGGTCAGACTGATTTGCATATGGCCATGTCTGAACTGGGGTGGCAGAGTGGGCTAAAGAATGGTGATGGATCAAACCCAGATCTGTTGACTGGGTGTGAGTGTTTGATTGGTTCTGATGCTCCGTCCATCACCACCCCCTTTTGTACCACTTTGTTCGCCATAAGTTGGCAGGGTATGCTCAGACGTGAGTCCCTTGCTCACTTTGCCACTGGTTTCAAGCAAGCCTGGCTGAAGACGGCTGAAATGCCAGAAATCGGTCCTAGGAAGCTTGTTTCCGGTCCAGGGAAGGCATGGCTTGGCAGTTCGGGCTGGACTGTTCCCATGAGGCACAGGGTCAGACTGATTTGCATATGGCCATGTCTGAACTGGGGTGGCAGAGTGGGCTAAAGAATGGTGTTGGATCAAACCCAGATCTGTTGACTGGGTGTGAGTGTTTGATTGGTTCTGATGCTCCGTCCATCACCACCCCCTTTTGTACCGCTTTGTTCGCCATAAGTTGGCAGGGTATGCTCAGACGTGAGTCCCTTGCTCACTTTGCCACTGGATTCAAGCATGCCTGGCTAAAGACAGCTGAAATGCCAGAAACCGGTCCTAGGAGGCTTGTTTCTGGTCCAGGGAAGGCATGGCTTGGCAGTTCGGGCTGGACTGTTCCCATGAGGCACAGGGTCAGACTGATTTGCATATGGCCATGTCTGAACTGGGGTGGCAGAGTGGGCTAAAGAATGGTGATGGATCAAACCCAGATCTGTTGACTGGGTGTGAGTGTTTGATTGGTTCTGATGCTCCGTCCATCACCAACCCCTTTTGTACCGCTTTGTTCGCCATAAGTTGGCAGGGTATGCTCAGACGTGAGTCCCTTGCTCACTTTGCCACTGGATTCAAGCAAGCCTGGCTGAAGACGGCTGAAATGCCAGAAACCGGTCCTAGGAAGCTTGTTTCCGGTCCAGGGAAGGCATGGCTTGGCAGTTCGGGCTGGACTGTTCCCATGAGGCACAGGGTCAGACTGATTTGCATATGGCCATGTCTGAACTGGGGTGGCAGAGTGGGCTAAAGAATGGTGATGGATCAAACCCAGATCTGTTGACTGGGTGTGAGTGTTTGATTGGTTCTGATGCTCCGTCCATCACCACCCCCTTTTGTACCGCTTTGTTCGCCATAAGTTGGCAGGGTATGCTCAGACGTGAGTTCCTTGCTCATTTTGCCACTGGATTCAAGCAAGCCTGGCTGAAGACGGCTGAAATGCCAGAAACCGGTCCTAGGAAGCTTGTTTCCGGTCCAGGGAAGGCATGGCTTGGCAGTTCGGGCTGGACTGTTCCCATGAGGCACAGGGTCATACTGATTTGCATATGGCCATGTCTGAACTGGTGGCAGAGTGGGCTAAAGAATGGTGATGGATCAAACCCAGATCTGTTGACTGGGTGTGAGTGTTTGATTGGTTCTGATGCTCCGTCCATCACCACCCCCTTTTGTACCGCTTTGTTCGCCATAAGTTGGCAGGGTATGCTCAGACGTGAGTCCCTTGCTCACTTTGCCACTGGATTCAAGCAAGCCTGGCTGAAGACGGCTGAAATGCCAGAAACCGGTCCTAGGAAGCTTGTTTCCGGTCCAGGGAAGGCATGGCTTGGCAGTTCGGGCTGGACTGTTCCCATGAGGCACAGGGTCGGACTGATTTGCATATGGCCATGTCTGAACTGGGGTGGCAGAGTGGGCTAAAGAATGGTGATGGATCAAACCCAGATCTGTTGACTGGGTGTGAGTGTTTGATTGGTTCTGATGCTCCGTCCATCACCACCCCCTTTTGTACCGCTTTGTTCGCCATAAGTTGGCAGGGTATGCTCAGACGTGAGTCCCTTGCTCACTTTGCCACTGGATTCAAGCAACCCTGGCTGAAGACGGCTGAAATGCCAGAAACCGGTCCTAGGAAGCTTGTTTCCGGTCCAGAGAAGGCATGGATTGGCAGTTCGGGCTGGACTGTTCCCATGAGGCACAGGGTCAGACTGATTTGCATATGGCCATGTCTGAACTGGGGTGGCAGAGTGGGCTAAAGAATGGTGATGGATCAAACCCAGATCTGTTGACTGGGTGTGAGTGTTTGATTGGTTCTGATGCTCCGTCCATCACCACCCCCTTTTGTACCGCTTTGTTCGCCATAAGTTGGCAGGGTATGCTCAGACGTGAGTCCCTTGCTCACTTTGCCACTGGATTCAAGCAAGCCTGGCTGAAGACGGCTGAAATGCCAGAAACCGGTCCTAGGAAAATTGTTTCCGGTCCAGGGAAGGCATGGCTTGGCAGTTTGGGCTGGACTGTTCCCATGAGGCACAGGGTCAGACTGATTTGCATATGGCCATGTCTGAACTGGGGTGGCAGAGTGGGCTAAAGAATGGTGATGGATCAAACCCAGATCTGTTGACTGGGTGTGAGTGTTTGATTGGTTCTGATGCTCCGTCCATCACCACCCCCTTTTGTACCGCTTTGTTCGCCATAAGTTGGCAGGGTATGCTCAGACGTGAGTCCCTTGCTCACTTTGCCACTGGTTTCAAGCAAGCCTGGCTGAAGACGGCTGAAATGCCAGAAATCGGTCCTAGGAAGCTTGTTTCCGGTCCAGGGAAGGCATGGCTTGGCAGTTCGGGCTGGACTGTTCCCATGAGGCACAGGGTCAGACTGATTTGCATATGGCCATGTCTGAACTGGGGTGGCAGAGTGGGCTAAAGAATGGTGTTGGATCAAACCCAGATCTGTTGACTGGGTGTGAGTGTTTGATTGGTTCTGATGCTTCGTCCATCACCACCCCCTTTTGTACCGCTTTGTTCGCCATAAGTTGGCAGGGTATGCTCAGATGTGAGTCCCTTGCTCACTTTGCCACTGGATTCAAGCAAGCCTGGCTGAAGACGGCTGAAATGCCAGAAACCGGTCCTAAGAAGCTTGTTTCCGGTCCAGAGAAGGCATGGCTTGGCAGTTCGGGCTGGACTGTTCCCATGAGGCACAGGGTCAGACTGATTTGCATATGGCCATGTCTGAACTGGGGTGGCAGAGTGGGCTAAAGAATGGTGATGGATCAAACCCAGATCTGTTGACTGGGTGTGAGTGTTTGATTGATTCTGATGCTCCATCCATCACCACCCCCTTTTGTACCGCTTTGTTCGCCATAAGTTGGCAGGGTATGCTCAGACGTGAGTCCCTTGCTCACTTTGCCACTGGATTCAAGCAACCCTGGCTGAAGACAGCTGAAATGCCAGAAACCGGTCCTAGGAAGCTTGTTTCCGGTCCAGAGAAGGCATGGATTGGCAGTTCGGGCTGGACTGTTCCCATGAGGCACAGGGTCAGACTGATTTGCATATGGCCATGTCTGAACTGGGGTGGCAGAGTGGGCTAAAGAATGGTGATGGATCAAACCCAGATCTGTTGACTGGGTGTGAGTGTTTGATTGGTTCTGATGCTCCGTCCATCACCACCCCCTTTTGTACCGCTTTGTTCGCCATAAGTTGGCAGGGTATGCTCAGACGTGAGTCCCTTGCTCACTTTGCCACTGGATTCAAGCAAGCCTGGCTGAAGACAGATGAAATGCCAGAAACCGGTCCTAGGAGGCTTGTTTCCGGTCCAGGGAAGGCATGGCTTGGCAGTTCGGGCTGGACTGTTCCCATGAGGCACAGGGTCAGACTGATTTGCATGTGGCCATGTCTGAACTGGGGTGGCAGAGTGGGCTAAAGAATGGTGATGGATCAAACCCAGATCTGTTGACTGGGTGTGAGTGTTTGATTGGTTCTGATGCTCCGTCCATCACCACCCCCTTTTGTACCGCTTTGTTCGCCATAAGTTGGCAGGGTATGCTCAGACGTGAGTCCCTTGCTCACTTTGCCACTGGATTCAAGCAAGCCTGGCTGAAGACGGCTGAAATGCCAGAAACCGGTCCTAGGAAGCTTGTTTCCGGTCCAGGGAAGGCATGGCTTGGCAGTTCGGGCTGGACTGTTCCCATGAGGCACAGGGTCAGACTGATTTGCATATGGCCATGTCTGAACTGGGGTGGCAGAGTGGGCTAAAGAATGGTGATGGATCAAACCCAGATCTGTTGACTGGGTGTGAGTGTTTGATTGGTTCTGATGCTCCGTCCATCACCACCCCCTTTTGTACCGCTTTGTTCGCCATAAGTTGGCAGGGTATGCTCAGACGTGAGTCCCTTGCTCACTTTGCCACTGGATTCAAGCAAGCCTGGCTGAAGACGGCTGAAATGCCAGAAACCGGTCCTAGGAAAATTGTTTCCGGTCCAGGGAAGGCATGGCTTGGCAGTTCGGGCTGGACTGTTCCCATGAGGCACAGGGTCAGACTGATTTGCATATGGCCATGTCTGAACTGGGGTGGCAGAGTGGGCTAAAGAATGGTGATGGATCAAACCCAGATCTGTTGACTGGGTGTGAGTGTTTGATTGGTGCTGATGCTCCGTCCATCACCACCCCCTTTTGTACCGCTTTGTTCGCCATAAGTTGGCAGGGTATGCTCAGACGTGAGTCCCTTGCTCACTTTGCCACTGGATTGAAGCAAGCCTGGCAGAAGACGGCTGAAATGCCAGAAACCGGTCCTAGGAAGCTTGTTTCCGGTCCAGGGAAGGCATGGCTTGGCAGTTCGGGCTGGACTGTTCCCATGAGGCACAGGGTCAGACTGATTTCCATATGGCCATGTCTGAACTGGGGTGGCAGAGTGGGCTAAAGAATGGTGATGGATCAAACCCAGATCTGTTGACTGGGTGTGAGTGTTTGATTGGTTCTGATGCTCCGTCCATCACCACCCCCTTTTGTACCGCTTTGTTCGCCATAAGTTGGCAGGGTATGCTCAGACGTGAGTCCCTTGCTCACTTTGCCACTGGACTCAAGCAAGCCTGGCTGAAGACGGCTGAAATGCCAGAAACCGGTGCTAGGAAGCTTGTTTCCGGTCTAGGGAAGGCATGGCTTGGCAGTTCGGGCTTGACTGTTCCCATGAGGCACAGGGTCAGACTGATTTGCATATGGCCATGTCTGAACTGGGGTGGCAGAGTGGGCTAAAGAATGGTGATGGATCAAACCCAGATCTGTTGACTGGGTGTGAGTGTTTGATTGGTTCTGATGCTCCGTCCATCACCACCCCCTTTTGTACCGCTTTGTTCACCATAAGTTGGCAGGGTATGCTCAGACGTGAGTCCCTTGCTCACTTTGCCACTGGATTCAAGCAAGCCTGGCTGAAGACGGCTGAAATGCCAGAAACCGGTCCTAGGAAGCTTGTCTCCGGTCCAGGGAAGGCATGGCTTGGCAGTTCGGGCTGGACTGTTCCCATGAGGCACAGGGTCAGACTGATTTGCATATGGCCATGTCTGAACTGGGGTGGGAGAGTGGGCTAAAGAATGGTGATGGATCAAACCCAGATCTGTTGACTGGGTGTGAGTGTTTGATTGGTTCTGATGCTCCGTCCATCACCACCCCCTTTTGTACCGCTTTGTTCGCCATAAGTTGGCAGGGTATGCTCAGACGTGAGTTCCTTGCTCATTTTGCCACTGGATTCAAGCAAGCCTGGCTGAAGACGGCTGAAATGCCAGAAACCGGTCCTAGGAAGCTTGTTTCCGGTCCAGGGAAGGCATGGCTTGGCAGTTCGGGCTGGACTGTTCCCATGAGGCACAGGGTCAGACTGATTTGCATATGGCCATGTCTGAACTGGTGGCAGAGTGGGCTAAAGAATGGTGATGGATCAAACCCAGATCTGTTGACTGGGTGTGAGTGTTTGATTGGTTCTGATGCTCCGTCCATCACCACCCCCTTTTGTACCGCTTTGTTCGCCATAAGTTGGCAGGGTATGCTCAGACGTGAGTCCCTTGCTCACTTTGCCACTGGATTCAAGCAAGCCTGGCTGAAGACGGCTGAAATGCCAGAAACCGGTCCTAGGAAGCTTGTTTCCGGTCCAGGGAAGGCATGGCTTGGCAGTTCGGGCTGGACTGTTCCCATGAGGCACAGGGTCAGACTGATTTGCATATGGCCATGTCTGAACTGGGGTGGCAGAGTGGGCTAAAGAATGGTGATGGATCAAACCCAGATCTGTTGACTGGGTGTGAGTGTTTGATTGGTTCTGATGCTCCGTCCATCACCACCCCCTTTTGTACCGCTTTGTTCGCCATAAGTTGGCAGGGTATGCTCAGACGTGAGTCCCTTGCTCACTTTGCCACTGGATTCAAGCAAGCCTGGCTGAAGACGGCTGAAATGCCAGAAACCGGTCCTAGGAAGCTTGTTTCCGGTCCAGGGAAGGCATGGCTTGGCAGTTCGGGCTGGACTGTTCCCATGAGGCACAGGGTCGGACTGATTTGCATATGGCCATGTCTGAACTGGGGTGGCAGAGTGGGCTAAAGAATGGTGATGGATCAAACCCAGATCTGTTGACTGGGTGTGAGTGTTTGATTGGTTCTGATGCTCCGTCCATCACCACCCCCTTTTGTACCGCTTTGTTCGCCATAAGTTGGCAGGGTATGCTCAGACGTGAGTCCCTTGCTCACTTTGCCACTGGATTCAAGCAAGCCTGGCTGAAGACGGCTGAAATGCCAGAAACCGGTCCTAGGAAGCTTGTTTCCGGTCCAGGGAAGGCATGGCTTGGCAGTTCGGGCTGGACTGTTCCCATGAGGCACAGGGTCAGACTGATTTGCATATGGCCATGTCTGAACTGGGGTGGCAGAGTGGGCTAAAGAATGGTGATGGATCAAACCCAGATCTGTTGACTGGGTGTGAGTGTTTGATTGGTTCTGATGCTCCGTCCATCACCACCCCCTTTTGTACCGCTTTGTTCGCCATAAGTTGGCAGGGTATGCTCAGACGTGAGTCCCTTGCTCACTTTGCCACTGGATTCAAGCAAGCCTGGCTGAAGACGGCTGAAATGCCAGAAACCGGTCCTAGGAGGCTTGTTTCCGGTCCAGGGAAGGCATGGCTTGGCAGTTCGGGCTGGACTGTTCCCATGAGGCACAGGGTCAGACTGATTTGCATATGGCCATGTCTGAACTGGGGTGGCAGAGTGGGCTAAAGAATGGTGATGGATCAAACCCAGATCTGTTGACTGGGTGTGAGTGTTTGATTGGTTCTGATGCTCCGTCCATCACCACCCCCTTTTGTACCGCTTTGTTCGCCATAAGTTGGCAGGGTATGCTCAGACGTGAGTCCCTTGCTCACTTTGCCACTGGATTCAAGCAAGCCTGGCTGAAGACGGCTGAAATGCCAGAAACTGGTCCTAGGAAAATTGTTTCCGGTCCAGGGAAGGCATGGCTTGGCAGTTCGGGCTGGACTGTTCCCATGAGGCACAGGGTCAGACTGATTTGCATATGGCCATGTCTGAACTGGGGTGGCAGAGTGGGCTAAAGAATGGTGATGGATCAAACCCAGATCTGTTGACTGGGTGTGAGTGTTTGATTGGTTCTGATGCTCCGTCCATCACCACCCCCTTTTGTACCGCTTTGTTCGCCATAAGTTGGCAGGGTATGCTCAGACGTGAGTCCCTTGCTCACTTTGCCACTGGTTTGAAGCAAGCCTGGCAGAAGACGGCTGAAATGCCAGAAACCGGTCCTAGGAAGCTTGTTTCCAGTCCAGGGAAGGCATGGCTTGGCAGTTCGGGCTGGACTGTTCCCATGAGGCACAGGGTCAGACTGATTTGCATATGGCCATGTCTGAACTGGGGTGGCAGAGTGGGCTAAAGAATGGTGATGGATCAAACCCAGATCTGTTGACTGGGTGTGAGTGTTTGATTGGTTCTGATGCTCCGTCCATCACCACCCCCTTTTGTACCGCTTTGTTCGCCATAAGTTGGCAGGGTATGCTCAGACGTGAGTCCCTTGCTCACTTTGCCACTGGATTCAAGCAAGCCTGGCTGAAGACGGCTGAAATGCCAGAAACCGGTGCTAGGAAGCTTGTCTCCGGTCCAGGGAAGGCATGGCTTGGCAGTTCGGACTGGACTGTTCCCATGAGGCACAGGGTCAGACTGATTTGCATATGGCCATGTCTGAACTGGGGTGGCAGAGTGGGCTAAAGAATGGTGATGGATCAAACCCAGATCTGTTGACTGGGTGTGAGTGTTTGATTGGTTCTGATGCTCCGTCCATCACCACCCCCTTTTGTACCGCTTTGTTCGCCATAAGTTGGCAGGGTATGCTCAGACGTGAGTCCCTTGCTCACTTTGCCACTGGATTCAAGCAAGCCTGGCTGAAGACGGCTGAAATGCCAGAAACCGGTCCTAGGAAAATTGTTTCCGGTCCAGGGAAGGCATGGCTTGGCAGTTTGGGCTGGACTGTTCCCATGAGGCACAGGGTCAGACTGATTTGCATATGGCCATGTCTGAACTGGGGTGGCAGAGTGGGCTAAAGAATGGTGATGGATCAAACCCAGATCTGTTGACTGGGTGTGAGTGTTTGATTGGTTCTGATGCTCCGTCCATCACCACCCCCTTTTGTACCGCTTTGTTCGCCATAAGTTGGCAGGGTATGCTCAGACGTGAGTCCCTTGCTCACTTTGCCACTGGATTCAAGCAAGCCTGGCTGAAGACGGCTGAAATGCCAGAAACCGGTCCTAGGAAGCTTGTCTCCGGTCCAGGGAAGGCATGGCTTGGCAGTTCGGGCTGGACTGTTCCCATGAGGCACAGGGTCAGACTGATTTGCATATGGCCATGTCTGAACTGGGGTGGGAGAGTGGGCTAAAGAATGGTGATGGATCAAACCCAGATCTGTTGACTGGGTGTGAGTGTTTGATTGGTTCTGATGCTCCGTCCATCACCACCCCCTTTTGTACCGCTTTGTTCGCCATAAGTTGGCAGGGTATGCTCAGACGTGAGTTCCTTGCTCATTTTGCCACTGGATTCAAGCAAGCCTGGCTGAAGACGGCTGAAATGCCAGAAACCGGTCCTAGGAAGCTTGTTTCCGGTCCAGGGAAGGCATGGCTTGGCAGTTCGGGCTGGACTGTTCCCATGAGACACAGGGTCAGACTGATTTGCATATGGCCATGTCTGAACTGGTGGCAGAGTGGGCTAAAGAATGGTGATGGATCAAACCCAGATCTGTTGACTGGGTGTGAGTGTTTGATTGGTTCTGATGCTCCGTCCATCACCACCCCCTTTTGTACCGCTTTGTTCTCCATAAGTTGGCAGGGTATGCTCAGACGTGAGTCCCTTGCTCACTTTGCCACTGGATTCAAGCAAGCCTGGCTGAAGACGGCTGAAATGCCAGAAACCGGTCCTAGGAAGCTTGTTTCCGGTCCAGGGAAGGCATGGCTTGGCAGTTCAGGCTGGACTGTTCCCATGAGGCACAGGGTCAGACTGATTTGCATATGGCCATGTCTGAACTGGGGTGGCAGAGTGGGCTAAAGAATGGTGATGGATCAAAGCCAGATGTGTTGACTGGGTGTGAGTGTTTGATTGGTTCTGATGCTCCGTCCATCACCACCCCCTTTTGTACCGCTTTGTTCGCCATAAGTTGGCAGGGTATGCTCAGACGTGAGTCCCTTGCTCACTTTGCCACTGGATTCAAGCAAGCTTGGCTGAAGACGGCTGAAATGCCAAAAACCGGTCCTAGGAAGCTTGTTTCCGGTCCAGGGAAGGCATGGCTTGGCAGTTCGGGCTGGACTGTTCCCATGAGGCACAGGGTCGGACTGATTTGCATATGGCCATGTCTGAACTGGGGTGGCAGAGTGGGCTAAAGAATGGTGATGGATCAAACCCAGATCTGTTGACTGGGTGTGAGTGTTTGATTGGTTCTGATGCTCCGTCCATCACCACCCCCTTTTGTACCGCTTTGTTCGTCATAAGTTGGCAGGGTATGCTCAGACGTGAGTCCCTTGCTCACTTTGCCACTGGATTCAAGCAAGCCTGGCTGAAGACGGCTGAAATGCCAGAAACCGGTCCTAGGAAGCTTGTTTCCGGTCCAGGGAAGGCATGGCTTGGCAGTTCGGGCTGGACTGTTCCCATGAGGCACAGGGTCAGACTGATTTGCATATGGCCATGTCTGAACTGGGGTGGCAGAGTGGGCTAAAGAATGGTGATGGATCAAACCCAGATCTGTTGACTGGGTGTGAGTGTTTGATTGGTTCTGATGCTCCGTCCATCACCACCCCCTTTTGTACCGCTTTGTTCGCCATAAGTTGGCAGGGTATGCTCAGACGTGAGTCCCTTGCTCACTTTGCCACTGGATTCAAGCAAGCCTGGCTGAAGACGGCTGAAATGCCAGAAACCGGTCCTAGGAGGCTTGTTTCCGGTCCAGGGAAGGCATGGCTTGGCAGTTCGGGCTGGACTGTTCCCATGAGGCACAGGGTCAGACTGATTTGCATATGGCCATGTCTGAACTGGGGTGGCAGAGTGGGCTAAAGAATGGTGATGGATCAAACCCAGATCTGTTGACTGGGTGTGAGTGTTTGATTGGTTCTGATGCTCCGTCCATCACCACCCCCTTTTGTACCGCTTTGTTCGCCATAAGTTGGCAGGGTATGCTCAGACGTGAGTCCCTTGCTCACTTTGCCGCTGGATTCAAGCAAGCCTGGCTGAAGACGGCTGAAATGCCAGAAACCGGTCCTAGGAAAATTGTTTCCGGTCCAGGGAAGGCATGGCTTGGCAGTTCGGGCTGGACTGTTCCCATGAGGCACAGGGTCAGACTGATTTGCATATGGCCATGTCTGAACTGGGGTGGCAGAGTGGGCTAAAGAATGGTGATGGATCAAACCCAGATCTGTTGACTGGGTGTGAGTGTTTGATTGGTTCTGATGCTCCGTCCATCACCACCCCCTTTTGTACCGCTTTGTTCGCCATAAGTTGGCAGGGTATGCTCAGACGTGAGTCCCTTGCTCACTTTGCCACTGGATTCAAGCAAGCCTGGCTGAAGACGGCTGAAATGCCAGAAACCAGTCCTAGGAAGCTTATTTCCGGTCCAGGGAAGGCATGGCTTGGCAGTTCGGGCTCGACTGTTCCCATGAGGCACAGGGTCAGACTGATTTGCATATGGCCATGTCTGAACTGGGGTGGCAGAGTGGGCTAAAGAATGGTGATGGATCAAACTCAGATCTGTTGACTGGGTGTGAGTGTTTGATTGGTGCTGATGCTCCGTCCATCACCACCCCCTTTTGTACCGCTTTGTTCGCCATAAGTTGGCATGGTATGCTCAGACGTGAGTCCCTTGCTCACTTTGCCACTGGTTTGAAGCAAGCCTGGCAGAAGACGGCTGAAATGCCAGAAACCGGTCCTAGGAAGCTTGTTTCCGGTCCAGGGAAGGCATGGCTTGGCAGTTCGGGCTGGACTGTTCCCATGAGGCACAGGGTCAGACTGATTTGCATATGGCCATGTCTGAACTGGGGTGGCAGAGTGGGCTAAAGAATGGTGATGGATCAAACCCAGATCTGTTGACTGGGTGTGAGTGTTTGATTGGTTCTGATGCTCCGTCCATCACCACCCCCTTTTGTACCGCTTTGTTCGCCATAAGTTGGCAGGGTATGCTCAGACGTGAGTCCCTTGCTCACTTTGCCACTGGATTCAAGCAAGCCTGGCTGAAGACGGCTGAAATGCCAGAAACCGGTGCTAGGAAGCTTGTTTCCGGTCTAGGGAAGGCATGGCTTGGCAGTTCGGGCTTGACTGTTCCCATGAGGCACAGGGTCAGACTGATTTGCATATGGCCATGTCTGAACTGGGGTGGCAGAGTGGGCTAAAGAATGGTGATGGATCAAACCCAGATCTGTTGACTGGGTGTGAGTGTTTGATTGGTTCTGATGCTCAGTCCATCACCACCCCCTTTTGTACCGCTTTCTTCGCCATAAGTTGGCAGGGTATGCTCAGACGTGAGTCCCTTGCTCACTTTGCCACTGGATTCAAGCAAGCCTGGCTGAAGACGGCTGAAATGCCAGAAACCGGTCCTAGGAAGCTTGTCTCCGGTCCAGGGAAGGCATGGCTTGGCAGTTCGGGCTGGACTGTTCCCATGAGGCACAGGGTCAGACTGATTTGCATATGGCCATGTCTGAACTGGGGTGGCAGAGTGGGCTAAAGAATGGTGATGGATCAAACCCAGATCTGTTGACTGGGTGTGAGTGTTTGATTGGTTCTGATGCTCCGTCCATCACCACCCCCTTTTGTACCGCTTTGTTCGCCATAAGTTGGCAGGGTATGCTCAGACGTGAGTCCCTTGCTCACTTTGCCACTGGATTCAAGCAAGCCTGGCTGAAGACGGCTGAAATGCCAGAAACCGGTCCTAGGAAAATTGTTTCCGGTCCAGGGAAGGCATGGCTTGGCAGTTTGGGCTGGACTGTTCCCATGAGGCACAGGGTCAGACTGATTTGCATATGGCCATGTCTGAACTGGGGTGGCAGAGTGGGCTAAAGAATGGTGATGGATCAAACCCAGATCTGTTGACTGGGTGTGAGTGTTTGATTGGTTCTGATGCTCCGTCCATCACCACCCCCTTTTGTAACGCTTTGTTCGCCATAAGTTGGCAGGGTATGCTCAGACGTGAGTCCCTTGCTCACTTTGCCACTGGATTCAAGCAAGCCTGGCTGAAGACGGCTGAAATGCCAGAAATCGGTCCTAGGAAGCTTGTTTCCGGTCCAGGGAAGGCATGGCTTGGCAGTTCGGGCTGGACTGTTCCCATGAGGCACAGGGTCAGACTGATTTGCATATGGCCATGTCTGAACTGGGGTGGCAGAGTGGGCTAAAGAATGGTGTTGGATCAAACCCAGATCTGTTGACTGGGTGTGAGTGTTTGATTGGTTCTGATGCTTCGTCCATCACCACCCCCTTTTGTACCGCTTTGTTCGCCATAAGTTGGCAGGGTATGCTCAGATGTGAGTCCCTTGCTCACTTTGCCACTGGATTCAAGCAAGCCTGGCTGAAGACGGCTGAAATGCCAGAAACCGGTCCTAGGAAGCTTGTTTCCGGTCCAGGGAAGGCATGGCTTGGCAGTTCGGGCTGGACTGTTCCCATGAGGCACAGGGTCAGACTGATTTGCATATGGCCATGTCTGAACTGGGGTGGCCGAGTGGGCTAAAGAATGGTGATGGATCAAACCCAGATCTGTTGACTGGGTGTGAGTGTTTGATTGGTTCTGATGCTCCGTCCATCACCACCCCCTTTTGTACCGCTTTGTTCGCCATAAGTTGGCAGGGTATGCTCAGACGTGAGTCCCTTGCTCACTTTGCCACTGGATTCAAGCAAGCCTGGCTGAAGACGGCTGAAATGGCAGAAACCGGTCCTAGGAATCTTGTTTCCGGTCCAGAGAAGGCATGGCTTGGCAGTTCGGGCTCGACTGTTCCCATGAGGCACAGGGTCAGACTGATTTGCATATGGCCATGTCTGAACTGGGGTGGCCGAGTGGGCTAAAGAATGGTGATGGATCAAACCCAGATCTGTTGACTGGGTGTGAGTGTTTGATTGGTTCTGATGCTCCGTCCATCACCACCCCCTTTTGTACCGCTTTGTTCGCCATAAGTTGGCAGGGTATGCTCAGACGTGAGTCCCTTGCTCACTTTGCCACTGGTTTCAAGCAAGCCTGGCTGAAGACGGCTGAAATGCCAGAAATCGGTCCTAGGAAGCTTGTTTCCGGTCCAGGGAAGGCATGGCTTGGCAGTTCGGGCTGGACTGTTCCCATGAGGCACAGGGTCAGACTGATTTGCATATGGCCATGTCTGAACTGGGGTGGCAGAGTGGGCTAAAGAATGGTGTTGGATCAAACCCAGATCTGTTGACTGGGTGTGAGTGTTTGATTGGTTCTGATGCTTCGTCCATCACCACCCCTTTTTGTACGGCTTTGTTCGCCATAAGTTGGCAGGGTATGCTCAGATGTGAGTCCCTTGCTCACTTTGCCACTGGATTCAAGCAAGCCTGGCTGAAGACGGCTGAAATGCCAGAAACCGGTCCTAGGAAGCTTGTTTCCGGTCCAGGGAAGGCATGGCTTGGCAGTTCGGGCTGGACTGTTCCCATGAGGCACAGGGTCAGACTGATTTGCATATGGCCATGTCTGAACTGGGGTGGCAGAGTGGGCTAAAGAATGGTGATGGATCAAACCCAGATCTGTTGACTGGGTGTGAGTGTTTGATTGGTTCTGATGCTCCGTCCATCACCACCCCCTTTTGTACCGCTTTGTTCGCCATAAGTTGGCAGGGTATGCTCAGACGTGAGTTCCTTGCTCATTTTGCCACTGGATTCAAGCAAGCCTGGCTGAAGACGGCTGAAATGCCAGAAACCAGTCCTAGGAAGCTTGTTTCCGGTCCAGGGAAGGCATGGCTTGGCAGTTCGGGCTGGACTGTTCCCATGAGGCACAGGGTCAGACTGATTTGCATATGGCCATGTCTGAACTGGTGGCAGAGTGGGCTAAAGAATGGTGATGGATCAAACCCAGATCTGTTGACTGGGTGTGAGTGTTTGATTGGTTCTGATGCTCCGTCCATCACCACCCCCTTTTGTACCGCTTTGTTCGCCATAAGTTGGCAGGGTATGCTCAGACGTGAGTCCCTTGCTCACTTTGCCACTGGATTCAAGCAAGCCTGGCTGAAGACGGCTGAAATGCCAGAAACCGGTCCTAGGAAGCTTGTTTCCGGTCCAGGGAAGGCATGGCTTGGCAGTTCGGGCTGGACTGTTCCCATGAGGCACAGGGTCAGACTGATTTGCATATGGCCATGTCTGAACTGGGGTGGCAGAGTGGGCTAAAGAATGGTGATGGATCAAACCCAGATCTGTTGACTGGGTGTGAGTGTTTGATTGGTTCTGATGCTCCGTCCATCACCACCCCCTTTTGTACCGCTTTGTTCGCCATAAGTTGGCAGGGTATGCTCAGACGTGAGTCCCTTGCTCACTTTGCCACTGGATTCAAGCAAGCCTGGCTGAAGACGGCTGAAATGCCAGAAACCGGTCCTAGGAAGCTTGTTTCCGGTCCAGGGAAGGCATGGCTTGGCAGTTCGGGCTGGACTGTTCCCATGAGGCACAGGGTCGGACTGATTTGCATATGGCCATGTCTGAACTGGGGTGGCAGAGTGGGCTAAAGAATGGTGATGGATCAAACCCAGATCTGATGACTGGGTGTGAGTGTTTGATTGGTTCTGATGCTCCGTCCATCACCACCCCCTTTTGTACCGCTTTGTTCGCCATAAGTTGGCAGGGTATGCTCAGACGTGAGTCCCTTGCTCACTTTGCCACTGGATTCAAGCAACCCTGGCTGAAGACGGCTGAAATGCCAGAAACCGGTCCTAGGAAGCTTGTTTCCGGTCCAGAGAAGGCATGGATTGGCAGTTCGGGCTGGACTGTTCCCATGAGGCACAGGGTCAGACTGATTTGCATATGGCCATGTGTTGTAATGGCTTTCTTTTCCTGTAATTACATTTTGTCTATGTTCTTCACTCTGATGATGCTTGGTGTTCTGGAATGTCAGGACTGAGCCAGCTGTGGAATGTTAGTGAGCAGTGAGATCATTATCTTACTGACAGTTGGGTGGATGAGTTGTTTATACCTACTACTGGAAATAAACCTAAGATATTCTACTTCAAGCCTCAGCATCTTTCTTCTTCTGAAAGGATTACCTTTTCAACACTGGCGACGAGGATGGGATCTCAACTCAACTCCAACTTTCATCGCATCTCTGGCGAAACCTACGAAATTTCATCTCTTCTATTCAAAGAAGACCTTTTATATCAAGTAAGAACGTTCCTTACTTAATTAAACTTCGCTTAGAGACAATTTTTTAATATTCCTGCCTCTGCTTGGCATTTGCGCAACTTCTCTAAAACTCTTCCTGATATTTCCATTAGCGTCTAATGACAGTACTTTCCAGTAATAACGAGGTAGCCGTGGTATTTTGAACTAAGAGTGCTCAAATCACGCACTTTTCCCCTTTAACTGTAGCAATTTGGAAAAAATCAAATTACTTACGTTAGCCCTCGCGCTTCTACACGCGCTCCGGTCGTTATCAGCTGCGCGTTCTCCTGTCTACAGTAGCTATGACGCCTTGAAGTTCTGGATATCCTTGTCACTGTTTGGAATGCATGGTGGCTGGTATGAGGCATGAAACGCGTTACACTATTTTCAGTACTTCTCCTGGATTGGTGGTGAAAAAGCTGTTTCCTGATTGGCTGCTTTGTACTTTCCTACTTTGACGAAATCTGATTCGCTGGAAAACATACTGGATGCTACAACAATGGGTTGCTAAGCATACATCGTCATAAACATTGAGGAGTTTTTTTTTTTAAGAAAGAGTCTACTCTGTCCTTGATAACTTTATTACTGAACGGACATTACGTGGGCAAATGTGAAGCTCCTTTCAGTATTCATATTCAGTTTGCGCTGACACGCACAGCACTTTCTTTACAACCTCAAGCGTGTCAATTGCCTTTATTTAATAGCGCTGACACGCACAGCCTAACGTCGTCATTTAAAGTCTTCATTTCAATTGCTGCTGTGTCAATCGTCCTGATCCTAACAGCGCTGACACGCACAGCTAATCTTCTTGACTTTTGGCGTGTCAATCATCTTTATTTTTAACAGCGCTGACACGCTCAGCCTAACGGCGTTACTCTGGTGTGTCAATCGTCTTGATCCTAACAGCGCTGACACGCACAGCTTAACGCCGAACAGCGCTGACACGCACAGCTAATCTTTTTGACTCTTGGCGTGTCAATCATCTTTAATTTTAACAGCGCTGACACGCTCAGCCTAACGGCGTTACTCTCAGCCTTCTTCTTAACATTTAGTGTGCCAATCATCCTTAACCTAACAGCGCTGACACGCACAGCTCTTTACTACCAGACACTTGGTTATTGGACCAGTTTTACACAGCATAACAGGTTTTGTTTAAGCTAGTCGTTCTTGCCAAAGTACTTAATGGGTATTTGCCTGCTTTGTGAATTCTTTTCAATCAACACAAGTTGTTAAGTAGGTTGTGCGGTATTTTTTTTTTTTTTTGCACATCTATATTTTCTCCTTAACATGCAAAACGTCACTGCGGCCCCATTTTTTCTACAATCCCCAGGTGATCCTCCCATTAAATGGCCCAAGTGGAAGAAGGTCTTCGAGCGCTATGCTCGTGTCTGTGGTACCTCTTTAAGTGTTGAGAGGAAGACAGCTTTATTGATGCATTGTCTTGGGTCTGAGGGACAAGATGTCTTTGACCATTTACCTGATGTCCCTAGCAGTTCCAGTTCGGGTCTCAATGAGTATGAGCAATGCATTTATAAACTTGATGCTCACTACTTACCAAAAGTTAGCACCATCTTGGAAAGATATCATTTTGGCAAACGTATGCAAAAGGATGAGGAAAATATAGAGAATTATATAACGGAACTTAGACGCCTAGCTTCCAGTTGTAAGTTTGACGCACTAATGGATGAAAGAATACGAGACCAGTTTATGCTTGGTTGTGTATCTGAGAAAGTACGTGATGAACTCTGGATGAAAGATGAACCTTCTTTGGATGAAGTTCTAGTAATTGCTAAGAGAATAGAACACTCTTTACAATGTGTAAAGGTGATAAAGAAGGATCTTAACAAAGAAGTGTCGGTGATTAATACAAGTTTGGCGTCTAGGAAAGAAGCGGACAAGGGTGACTCTCACGTAAAGTCACGTGTTAAAGATATGAGTGCAAATAAATCTAGTGAGAATCCTAACAGGGGTGGGAAGTGTTACAGATGCAATAGCACTTCACATTGGGCAAATGATAAGTCATGTCCTGCACTAAATGTTACATGTTCTCATTGTAAGAAGAAGGGTCACTTTGTAAGTGCCTGCAGGTTCAAAAATTTAAAGAAAAAAGTTAGTGAAGTCTCTGGTGGCAACACATCAGATCAGCATGATTTTGAGTGTGGACAAATTGTGGTCCAGGTTGGGGCTGAGGGGCCTCTTGATTTCATTTTGGTGGAGGGTCACAGAACTAAGGTTTTGTTTGACTCAGGAGCCAAGATTACTATCATTTCTAGCAAATTCTTTGAGGATAATTTGTGCAAGAAAGTTAAACTATTGAAGCCAGACATTCGTCCAACTGCATATGGAGGTGATCCCATTGAGTTAAGGGGTTACTTTAATGGTCTAATTGAATACGGGGAACGTTTTGCTAGTGGGAAAGTTTATGTTTCAAAGAAAGGTGATAGTATCATCAGCTGGTGGCACCAAAAAGATCTTGGTGTCATGTTAGACCCGAACAGCAATCCTCCTATCATTCTGAGAGAAAAAAAGAGTGTTGAGTCGGTGGTGGACGGTTCTTCACTACAAACTCTTTTGATAAGTCAATATCCTCTGGTTTTTGGTGACAAACTAGGTTGCCTTAAGGGTTACTGTCATAAGATTAAACTTTTTCCTGGCTCAACTCCTGTTTCCTGTAAAGTCAGAAATGTTCCGTTCACTGTCAAGGAAGACATGCTTAAGGAGTTAAATAAACTGAAGTCCCAGGGCATAATTGAGGAGGTGGAGGGTACATCTTGGCTTGCTCCGGTGGTGGCCGCAAGGAAACCTGACAACTCTTTGAGGCTCTGTGTGGACCTCAGACAACTCAATAAATGTGTTCAGGTAGATAAATATCCCTTACCTAACATATCTGAGCTGTTGAGCATGGTAGGTGGGGCAAAGATATTTAGTACAATTGACTTAACATCGGCGTACCATCAAATCTTACTTGATGAGTCTTCCAGAGATCTAACTGCCTTTATTACTCCATTTGGGACATTTAGATTTATTAGACTTCCATTTGGCCTGGTTTCTGCTGCCTCAGTTTTTCAGCGGGTCATGGAGAAGGTCTTAATTAACATCCCTGGAATTTGTGTGTACCAAGACGACATTTTGGTATATGGGTCTACGGTTGCTGAACATGAAAGAAGGGTTAGGCAAGTGCTGGATAGGCTTACCTCTCACAATTTGACTGTAAAGAAGGAAAAGTGTAAGTTTGGTCTCAACAAAATTGACTATTTGGGACACACTATTAGTGCGGAAGGTGTAGTTCCAAAAGCTGACCTTGTAAATACCATTAGAGATCTTGTAGTTCCTTCTTCCAAGGAAGAACTCATGAGATTTTTAGGTATGGCCGAATACTATAATAAATTCATAAGGAATTTTGCTGAGGTCACGTTCAATATGAGAAATTTGTTAAAGAAAGGAGAGAAGTTTAGTTGGAATAGTTTGTGTGACAAGGAATTTAATGACATAAAAATGAAATTACAGAATGCTCCAAATTTAAAGAATTTTGACCCCAGTAAGAGCTCTATTATATCTACTGATGCAAGTCTGAAAGGTATTGGTGCAGTCCTGTATCAAGGGGGTGTTCTGCCTGAAAATACCATCATGTTTATATCTAGGTGTTTGAAAGGGGCTGAATGTCGCTATTCTGTAATTGAACGTGAAGCCCTTGCGGTACACTGGGCTATTAAGAAATTAAAAAAGTTTTTGTGGGGCACCTCATTTGTTGTAAGAACTGATCACAAGCCCCTTTGTGAAGTACTAACTAAAAAAGGGATTGACTCGATATCTCCCAGAATTTCAAAATGGGTGGTTGGATTACAGGGGTTCAACTTCATTGTTAAACATGTTCCGGGGTCAGAAAATGTTGTTGCGGATACTCTTTCAAGGTTAGTTCCTGACGATCAACAAGACAAATTGGATCAGGATTCAGATCCATCTTTTAGTCTTCCACAGGATTTTGTCTGTGGAGTGGATTATAAGGTTATTTCTCGTGAGAGGTGGTTGGATGCTTGTAAGTGTGACAACACTATTCAAGAAGTCTCCAAATTAATCTGTGAGGGATGGAACCATAAAGATCAAGGCAGTGACTCTGTGATAGATTTTTGGATATTTAAAGATCAACTTTCAAGTTGTGAGGGTTTGTTGTTGAGAGGTCACAAATTAGTTACCCCTGTGTCTTTAAGGAAAGAGGTCTTGGATTTGGCACATGAGGCACACTTAGGAATTTCTAAAACTAAGGAGAGGGTGCGTTCTAGCTATTGGTGGCCAGGTTTAGACACACAGATTGAACATTTAGTCAGGGAATGTGTCCATTGTGCTCTCAGTGAAAAGGTTTTGAAAACCAGGACACAGCCCATGGAGAAAAGAGTTCGTCCGTGTGGCCCCTGGAAGGATATTGCTCTTGATATTTTAGGGCCTATTCATGGGGATGGTTCTGACACGTTTGTTATAGTAGTTATGGATTTGTTCTCAAGGTGGCCAGAAGTGGTTTTTGTGAAGAATGTTAATTCTGCTACGGTTATTCGATGTCTAAAAGATATTATTGCCAAGGAAGGGATTCCTGAGACCTTGCTTACAGACAATGGTGTGCAACTTGTTTCGAGTGAGATGGAGAGTTTTATTGGTGATTGTGGGATTGTTCACAAGAAATGTTCTTTGTATCACCCAGAATCCAATGGAACTGTAGAAAGGTTCAACAGGGTTTTGAAGGAAACGGTGTCTTTAGCAAAGTCCAATGGTCTTAATTGGCAGGAGGAGGTTTTGAAAAGAGTGTCTGTGTATCGGTTTACCCCACATACCACTACAGGGAAGTCTCCTTTTCTTTTGTTTCGTGGAAGGGATCCTGTTACTTTTTTAGATCCACCATGGGTAAATAAGTTTCTTACTAGCAGATCTCGTGAGGTTGATTCTACATCATGGCAAGAACAGGAAGATTTGAAATGTTCTAAGAGTAAAGAAAACTATGATGTTCGTCATGCTGTTAAGTCCACAAAGGTTAAGGTGGGTGATTGGGTTCGGATCAAGAGACCAGGTTTTGCTGTGTCTGGATCTAAATTCAGCAAACCGTTAAAAGTTGTCAAAGTGTTCAAGAATGCTATAAGAACTAGTGATCACAGGGTTTGGAATCTAAGTTGTGTTGCTGTATGCAATACTGATGTAACATCAAGCTTTCCTCACTCTGCCATGGAAGGGGAAGGAGCTCCGGAGGTTAATATAAGACCCAGGAGGAATATTTGTCTTCCCTCCCATTTAAAGGACTATGTCACGTAATTAATTGCCACATGATGTTAATGTGTTTATTGTTATGTGTTTGTTTAGGGGTAAAGGAGGGAGATATGTTGTAATGGCTTTCTTTTCCTGTAATTACATTTTGTCTATGTTCTTCACTCTGATGATGCTTGGTGTTCTGGAATGTCAGGACTGAGCCAGCTGTGGAATGTTAGTGAGCAGTGAGATCATTATCTTACTGACAGTTGGGTGGATGAGTTGTTTATACCTACTACTGGAAATAAACCTAAGATATTCTACTTCAAGCCTCAGCATCTTTCTTCTTCTGAAAGGATTACCTTTTCAACTGGGGTGGCAGAGTGGGCTAAAGAATGGTGATGGATCAAACCCAGATCTGTTGACTGGGTGTGAGTGTTTGATTGGTTCTGATGCTCCGTCCATCACCACCCCCTTTTGTACCGCTTTGTTCGCCATAAGTTGGCAGGGTATGCTCAGACGTGAGTCCCTTGCTCACTTTGCCACTGGATTCAAGCAAGCCTGGCTGAAGACAGCTGAAATGCCAGAAACCGGTCCTAGGAGGCTTGTTTCTGGTCCAGGGAAGGCATAGCTTGGCAGTTCGGGCTGGACTGTTCCCATGAGGCACAGGGTCAGACTGATTTGCATATGGCCATGTCTGAACTGGGGTGGCAGAGTGGGCTAAAGAATGGTGATGGATCAAACCCAGATCTGTTGACTGGGTGTGAGTGTTTGATTGGTTCTGATGCTCCGTCCATCACCACCCCCTTTTGTACCGCTTTGTTCGCCATAAGTTGGCAGGGTATGCTCAGACGTGAGTCCCTTGCTCACTTTGCCACTGGATTCAAGCAAGCCTGGCTGAAGATGGCTGAAATGCCAGAAACCGGTGCTAGGAAGCTTGTTTCCGGTCTAGGGAAGGCATGGCTTGGCAGTTCGGGCTTGACTGTTCCCATGAGGCACAGGGTCAGACTGATTTGCATATGGCCATGTCTGAACTGGGGTGGCAGAGTGGGCTAAAGAATGGTGATGGATCAAACCCAGATCTGTTGACTGGGTGTGAGTGTTTGATTGGTTCTGATGCTCCGTCCATCACCACCCCCTTTTGTACCGCTTTGTTCGCCATAAGTTGGCAGGGTATGCTCAGACGTGAGTCCCTTGCTCACTTTGCCACTGGATTCAAGCAAGCCTGGCTGAAGACGGCTGAAATGCCAGAAACCGGTCCTAGGAAGCTTGTCTCCGGTCCAGGGAAGGCATGGCTTGGCAGTTCGGGCTGGACTGTTCCCATGAGGCACAGGGTCAGACTGATTTGCATATGGCCATGTCTGAACTGGGGTGGCAGAGTGGGCTAAAGAATGGTGATGGATCAAACCCAGATCTGTTGACTGGGTGTGAGTGTTTGATTGGTTCTGATGCTCCGTCCATCACCACCCCCTTTTGTACCGCTTTGTTCGCCATAAGTTGGCAGGGTATGCTCAGACGTGAGTCCCTTGCTCACTTTGCCACTGGATTCAAGCAAGCCTGGCTGAAGACGGCTGAAATGCCAGAAACCGGTCCTAGGAAAATTGTTTCCGGTCCAGGGAAGGCATGGCTTGGCAGTTTGGGCTGGACTGTTCCCATGAGGCACAGGGTCAGACTGATTTGCATATGGCCATGTCTGAACTGGGGGGGCAGAGTGGGCTAAAGAATGGTGATGGATCAAACCCAGATCTGTTGACTGGGTGTGAGTGTTTGATTGGTTCTGATGCTCCGTCCATCACCACCCCCTTTTGTACCGCTTTGTTCGCCATAAGTTGGCAGGGTATGCTCAGACGTGAGTCCCTTGCTCACTTTGCCACTGGATTCAAGCAAGCCTGGCTGAAGACGGCTGAAATGCCAGAAACCGGTCCTAGGAAGCTTGTCTCCGGTCCAGGGAAGGCATGGCTTGGCAGTTCGGGCTGGACTGTTCCCATGAGGCACAGGGTCAGACTGATTTGCATATGGCCATGTCTGAACTGGGGTGGAAGAGTGGGCTAAAGAATGGTGATGGATCAAACCCAGATCTGTTGACTGGGTGTGAGTGTTTGATTGGTTCTGATGCTCCGTCCATCACCACCCCCTTTTGTACCGCTTTGTTCGCCATAAGTTGGCAGGGTATGCTCAGACGTGAGTTCCTTGCTCATTTTGCCACTGGATTCAAGCAAGCCTGGCTGAAGACGGCTGAAATGCCAGAAACCGGTCCTAGGAAGCTTGTTTCCGGTCCAGGGAAGGCATGGCTTGGCAGTTCGGGCTGGACTGTTCCCATGAGGCACAGGGTCAGACTGATTTGCATATGGCCATGTCTGAACTGGTGGCAGAGTGGGCTAAAGAATGGTGATGGATCAAACCCAGATCTGTTGACTGGGTGTGAGTGTTTGATTGGTTCTGATGCTCCGTCCATCACCACCCCCTTTTGTACCGCTTTGTTCTCCATAAGTTGGCAGGGTATGCTCAGACGTGAGTCCCTTGCTCACTTTGCCACTGGATTCAAGCAAGCCTGGCTGAAGACGGCTGAAATGCCAGAAACCGGTCCTAGGAAGCTTGTTTCCGGTCCAGGGAAGGCATGGCTTGGCAGTTCGGGCTGGACTGTTCCCATGAGGCACAGGGTCAGACTGATTTGCATATGGCCATGTCTGAACTGGGGTGGCAGAGTGGGCTAAAGAATGGTGATGGATCAAAGCCAGATGTGTTGACTGGGTGTGAGTGTTTGATTGGTTCTGATGCTCCGTCCATCACCACCCCCTTTTGTACCGCTTTGTTCGCCATAAGTTGGCAGGGTATGCTCAGACGTGAGTCCCTTGCTCACTTTGCCACTGGATTCAAGCAAGCCTGGCTGAAGACGGCTGAAATGCCAGAAACCGGTCCTAGGAAGCTTGTTTCCGGTCCAGGGAAGGCATGGCTTGGCAGTTCGGGCTGGACTGTTCCCATGAGGCACAGGGTCGGACTGATTTGCATATGGCCATGTCTGAACTGGGGTGGCAGAGTGGGCTAAAGAATGGTGATGGATCAAACCCAGATCTGTTGACTGGGTGTGAGTTTTTGATTGGTTCTGATGCTCCGTCCATCACCACCCCCTTTTGTACCGCTTTGTTCGTCATAAGTTGGCAGGGTATGCTCAGACATGAGTCCCTTGCTCACTTTGCCACTGGATTCAAGCAAGCCTGGCTGAAGACGGCTGAAATGCCAGAAACCGGTCCTAGGAAGCTTGTTTCCGGTCCAGGGAAGGCATGGCTTGGCAGTTCGGGCTGGACTGTTCCCATGAGGCACAGGGTCAGACTGATTTGCATATGGCCATGTCTGAACTGGGGTGGCAGAGTGGGCTAAAGAATGGTGATGGATCAAACCCAGATCTGTTGACTGGGTGTGAGTGTTTGATTGGTTCTGATGCTCCGTCCATCACCACCCCCTTTTGTACCGCTTTGTTCGCCATAAGTTGGCAGGGTATGCTCAGACGTGAGTCCCTTGCTCACTTTGCCACTGGATTCAAGCAAGCCTGGCTGAAGACAGCTGAAATGCCAGAAACCGGTCCTAGGAGGCTTGTTTCTGGTCCAGGGAAGGCATAGCTTGGCAGTTCGGGCTGGACTGTTCCCATGAGGCACAGGGTCAGACTGATTTGCATATGGCCATGTCTGAACTGGGGTGGCAGAGTGGGCTAAAGAATGGTGATGGATCAAAGCCAGATGTGTTGACTGGGTGTGAGTGTTTGATTGGTTCTGATGCTCCGTCCATCACCACCCCCTTTTGTACCGCTTTGTTCGCCATAAGTTGGCAGGGTATGCTCAGACGTGAGTCCCTTGCTCACTTTGCCACTGGATTCAAGCAAGCCTGGCTGAAGACGGCTGAAATGCCAGAAACCGGTCCTAGGAAGCTTGTTTCCGGTCCAGGGAAGGCATGGCTTGGCAGTTCGGGCTGGACTGTTCCCATGAGGCACAGGGTCGGACTGATTTGCATATGGCCATGTCTGAACTGGGGTGGCAGAGTGGGCTAAAGAATGGTGATGGATCAAACCCAGATCTGTTGACTGTGTGTGAGTTTTTGATTGGTTCTGATGCTCCGTCCATCACCACCCCCTTTTGTACCGCTTTGTTCGTCATAAGTTGGCAGGGTATGCTCAGACATGAGTCCCTTGCTCACTTTGCCACTGGATTCAAGCAAGCCTGGCTGAAGACGGCTGAAATGCCAGAAACCGGTCCTAGGAAGCTTGTTTCCGGTCCAGGGAAGGCATGGCTTGGCAGTTCGGGCTGGACTGTTCCCATGAGGCACAGGGTCAGACTGATTTGCATATGGCCATGTCTGAACTGGGGTGGCAGAGTGGGCTAAAGAATGGTGATGGATCAAACCCAGATCTGTTGACTGGGTGTGAGTGTTTGATTGGTTCTGATGCTCCGTCCATCACCACCCCCTTTTGTACCGCTTTGTTCGCCATAAGTTGGCAGGGTATGCTCAGACGTGAGTCCCTTGCTCACTTTGCCACTGGATTCAAGCAAGCCTGGCTGAAGACAGCTGAAATGCCAGAAACCGGTCCTAGGAGGCTTGTTTCTGGTCCAGGGAAGGCATAGCTTGGCAGTTCGGGCTGGACTGTTCCCATGAGGCACAGGGTCAGACTGATTTGCATATGGCCATGTCTGAACTGGGGTGGCAGAGTGGGCTAAAGAATGGTGATGGATCAAACCCAGATCTGTTGACTGGGTGTGAGTGTTTGATTGGTTCTGATGCTCCGTCCATCACCACCCTCTTTTGTACCGCTTTGTTCGCCATAAGTTGGCAGGGTATGCTCAGACGTGAGTCCCTTGCTCACTTTGCCACTGGATTCAAGCAAGCCTGGCTGAAGATGGCTGAAATGCCAGAAACCGGTGCTAGGAAGCTTGTTTCCGGTCTAGGGAAGGCATGGCTTGGCAGTTCGGGCTTGACTGTTCCCATGAGGCACAGGGTCAGACTGATTTGCATATGGCCATGTCTGAACTGGGGTGGCAGAGTGGGCTAAAGAATGGTGATGGATCAAACCCAGATCTGTTGACTGGGTGTGAGTGTTTGATTGGTTCTGATGCTCCGTCCATCACCACCCCCTTTTGTACCGCTTTGTTCGCCATAAGTTGGCAGGGTATGCTCAGACGTGAGTCCCTTGCTCACTTTGCCACTGGATTCAAGCAAGCCTGGCTGAAGACGGCTGAAATGCCAGAAACCGGTCCTAGGAAGCTTGTCTCCGGTCCAGGGAAGGCATGGCTTGGCAGTTCGGGCTGGACTGTTCCCATGAGGCACAGGGTCAGACTGATTTGCATATGGCCATGTCTGAACTGGGGTGGCAGAGTGGGCTAAAGAATGGTGATGGATCAAACCCAGATCTGTTGACTGGGTGTGAGTGTTTGATTGGTTCTGATGCTCCGTCCATCACCACCCCCTTTTGTACCGCTTTGTTCGCCATAAGTTGGCAGGGTATGCTCAGACGTGAGTCCCTTGCTCACTTTGCCACTGGATTCAAGCAAGCCTGGCTGAAGACGGCTGAAATGCCAGAAACCGGTCCTAGGAAAATTGTTTCCGGTCCAGGGAAGGCATGGCTTGGCAGTTTGGGCTGGACTGTTCCCATGAGGCACAGGGTCAGACTGATTTGCATATGGCCATGTCTGAACTGGGGTGGCAGAGTGGGCTAAAGAATGGTGATGGATCAAACCCAGATCTGTTGACTGGGTGTGAGTGTTTGATTGGTTCTGATGCTCCGTCCATCACCACCCCCTTTTGTACCGCTTTGTTCGCCATAAGTTGGCAGGGTATGCTCAGACGTGAGTCCCTTGCTCACTTTGCCACTGGATTCAAGCAAGCCTGGCTGAAGACGGCTGAAATGCCAGAAACCGGTCCTAGGAAGCTTGTCTCCGGTCCAGGGAAGGCATGGCTTGGCAGTTCGGGCTGGACTGTTCCCATGAGGCACAGGGTCAGACTGATTTGCATATGGCCATGTCTGAACTGGGGTGGGAGAGTGGGCTAAAGAATGGTGATGGATCAAACCCAGATCTGTTGACTGGGTGTGAGTGTTTGATTGGTTCTGATGCTCCGTCCATCACCACCCCCTTTTGTACCGCTTTGTTCGCCATAAGTTGGCAGGGTATGCTCAGACGTGAGTTCCTTGCTCATTTTGCCACTGGATTCAAGCAAGCCTGGCTGAAGACGGCTGAAATGCCAGAAACCGGTCCTAGGAAGCTTGTTTCCGGTCCAGGGAAGGCATGGCTTGGCAGTTCGGGCTGGACTGTTCCCATGAGGCACAGGGTCAGACTGATTTGCATATGGCCATGTCTGAACTGGTGGCAGAGTGGGCTAAAGAATGGTGATGGATCAAACCCAGATCTGTTGACTGGGTGTGAGTGTTTGATTGGTTCTGATGCTCCGTCCATCACCACCCCCTTTTGTACCGCTTTGTTCTCCATAAGTTGGCAGGGTATGCTCAGACGTGAGTCCCTTGCTCACTTTGCCACTGGATTCAAGCAAGCCTGGCTGAAATGCCAGAAACCGGTCCTAGGAAGCTTGTTTCCGGTCCAGGGAAGGCATGGCTTGGCAGTTCGGGCTGGACTGTTCCCATGAGGCACAGGGTCAGACTGATTTGCATATGGCCATGTCTGAACTGGGGTGGCAGAGTGGGCTAAAGAATGGTGATGGATCAAAGCCAGATGTGTTGACTGGGTGTGAGTGTTTGATTGGTTCTGATGCTCCGTCCATCACCACCCCCTTTTGTACCGCTTTGTTCGCCATAAGTTGGCAGGGTATGCTCAGACGTGAGTCCCTTGCTCACTTTGCCACTGGATTCAAGCAAGCCTGGCTGAAGACGGCTGAAATGCCAGAAACCGGTCCTAGGAAGCTTGTTTCCGGTCCAGGGAAGGCATGGCTTGGCAGTTCGGGCTGGACTGTTCCCATGAGGCACAGGGTCGGACTGATTTGCATATGGCCATGTCTGAACTGGGGTGGCAGAGTGGGCTAAAGAATGGTGATGGATCAAACCCAGATCTGTTGACTGGGTGTGAGTTTTTGATTGGTTCTGATGCTCCGTCCATCACCACCCCCTTTTGTACCGCTTTGTTCGTCATAAGTTGGCAGGGTATGCTCAGACGTGAGTCCCTTGCTCACTTTGCCACTGGATTCAAGCAAGCCTGGCTGAAGACGGCTGAAATGCCAGAAACCGGTCCTAGGAAGCTTGTTTCCGGTCCAGGGAAGGCATGGCTTGGCAGTTCGGGCTGGACTGTTCCCATGAGGCACAGGGTCAGACTGATTTGCATATGGCCATGTCTGAACTGGGGTGGCAGAGTGGGCTAAAGAATGGTGATGGATCAAACCCAGATCTGTTGACTGGGTGTGAGTGTTTGATTGGTTCTGATGCTCCGTCCATCACCACCCCCTTTTGTACCGCTTTGTTTGCCATAAGTTGGCAGGGTATGCTCAGACGTGAGTCCCTTGCTCACTTTGCCACTGGATTCAAGCAAGCCTGGCTGAAGACAGCTGAAATGCCAGAAACCGGTCCTAGGAGGCTTGTTTCTGGTCCAGGGAAGGCATAGCTTGGCAGTTCGGGCTGGACTGTTCCCATGAGGCACAGGGTCAGACTGATTTGCATATGGCCATGTCTGAACTGGGGTGGCAGAGTGGGCTAAAGAATGGTGATGGATCAAACCCAGATCTGTTGACTGGGTGTGAGTGTTTGATTGGTTCTGATGCTCCGTCCATCACCACCCCCTTTTGTACCGCTTTGTTCGCCATAAGTTGGCAGGGTATGCTCAGACGTGAGTCCCTTGCTCACTTTGCCACTGGATTCAAGCAAGCCTGGCTGAAGATGGCTGAAATGCCAGAAACCGGTGCTAGGAAGCTTGTTTCCGGTCTAGGGAAGGCATGGCTTGGCAGTTCGGGTTTGACTGTTCCCATGAGGCACAGGGTCAGACTGATTTGCATATGGCCATGTCTGAACTGGGGTGGCAGAGTGGGCTAAAGAATGGTGATGGATCAAACCCAGATCTGTTGACTGGGTGTGAGTGTTTGATTGGTTCTGATGCTCCGTCCATCACCACCCCCTTTTGTACCGCTTTGTTCGCCATAAGTTGGCAGGGTATGCTCAGACGTGAGTCCCTTGCTCACTTTGCCACTGGATTCAAGCAAGCCTGGCTGAAGACGGCTGAAATGCCAGAAACCGGTCCTAGGAAGCTTGTCTCCGGTCCAGGGAAGGCATGGCTTGGCAGTTCGGGCTGGACTGTTCCCATGAGGCACAGGGTCAGACTGATTTGCATATGGCCATGTCTGAACTGGGGTGGCAGAGTGGGCTAAAGAATGGTGATGGATCAAACCCAGATCTGTTGACTGGGTGTGAGTGTTTGATTGGTTCTGATGCTCCGTCCATCACCACCCCCTTTTGTACCGCTTTGTTCGCCATAAGTTGGCAGGGTATGCTCAGACGTGAGTCCCTTGCTCACTTTGCCACTGGATTCAAGCATGCCTGGCTGAAGACGGCTGAAATGCCAGAAACCGGTCCTAGGAAAATTGTTTCCGGTCCAGGGAAGGCATGGCTTGGCAGTTTGGGCTGGACTGTTCCCATGAGGCACAGGGTCAGACTGATTTGCATATGGCCATGTCTGAACTGGGGTGGCAGAGTGGGCTAAAGAATGGTGATGGATCAAACCCAGATCTGTTGACTGGGTGTGAGTGTTTGATTGGTTCTGATGCTCCGTCCATCACCACCCCCTTTTGTACCGCTTTGTTCGCCATAAGTTGGCAGGGTATGCTCAGACGTGAGTCCCTTGCTCACTTTGCCACTGGATTCAAGCAAGCCTGGCTGAAGACGGCTGAAATGCCAGAAACCGGTCCTAGGAAGCTTGTCTCCGGTCCAGGGAAGGCATGGCTTGGCAGTTCGGGCTGGACTGTTCCCATGAGGCACAGGGTCAGACTGATTTGCATATGGCCATGTCTGAACTGGGGTGGGAGAGTGGGCTAAAGACTGGTGATGGATCAAACCCAGATCTGTTGACTGGGTGTGAGTGTTTGATTGGTTCTGATGCTCCGTCCATCACCACCCCCTTTTGTACCGCTTTGTTCGCCATAAGTTGGCAGGGTATGCTCAGACGTGAGTTCCTTGCTCATTTTGCACTGGATTCAAGCAAGCCTGGCTGAAGACGGCTGAAATGCCAGAAACCGGTCCTAGGAAGCTTGTTTCCGGTCCAGGGAAGGCATGGCTTGGCAGTTCGGGCTGGACTGTTCCCATGAGGCACAGGGTCAGACTGATTTGCATATGGCCATGTCTGAACTGGTGGCAGAGTGGGCTAAAGAATGGTGATGGATCAAACCCAGATCTGTTGACTGGGTGTGAGTGTTTGATTGGTTCTGATGCTCCGTCCATCACCACCCCCTTTTGTACCGCTTTGTTCTCCATAAGTTGGCAGGGTATGCTCAGACGTGAGTCCCTTGCTCACTTTGCCACTGGATTCAAGCAAGCCTGGCTGAAGACGGCTGAAATGCCAGAAACCGGTCCTAGGAAGCTTGTTTCCGGTCCAGGGAAGGCATGGCTTGGCAGTTCGGGCTGGACTGTTCCCATGAGGCACAGGGTCAGACTGATTTGCATATGGCCATGTCTGAACTGGGGTGGCAGAGTGGGCTAAAGAATGGTGATGGATCAAAGCCAGATGTGTTGACTGGGTGTGAGTGTTTGATTGGTTCTGATGCTCCGTCCATCACCACCCCCTTTTGTACCGCTTTGTTCGCCATAAGTTGGCAGGGTATGCTCAGACGTGAGTCCCTTGCTCACTTTGCCACTGGATTCAAGCAAGCCTGGCTGAAGACGGCTGAAATGCCAGAAACCGGTCCTAGGAAGCTTGTTTCCGGTCCAGGGAAGGCATGGCTTGGCAGTTCGGGCTGGACTGTTCCCATGAGGCACAGGGTCGGACTGATTTGCATATGGCCATGTCTGAACTGGGGTGGCAGAGTGGGCTAAAGAATGGTGATGGATCAAACCCAGATCTGTTGACTGGGTGTGAGTTTTTGATTGGTTCTGATGCTCCGTCCATCACCACCCCCTTTTGTACCGCTTTGTTCGTCATAAGTTGGCAGGGTATGCTCAGACGTGAGTCCCTTGCTCACTTTACCACTGGATTCAAGCAAGCCTGGCTGAAGACGGCTGAAATGCCAGAAACCGGTCCTAGGAAGCTTGTTTCCGGTCCAGGGAAGGCATGGCTTGGCAGTTCGGGCTGGACTGTTCCCATGAGGCACAGGGTCAGACTGATTTGCATATGGCCATGTCTGAACTGGGGTGGCAGAGTGGGCTAAAGAATGGTGATGGATCAAACCCAGATCTGTTGACTGGGTGTGAGTGTTTGATTGGTTCTGATGCTCCGTCCATCACCACCCCCTTTTGTACCGCTTTGTTCGCCATAAGTTGGCAGGGTATGCTCAGACGTGAGTCCCTTGCTCACTTTGCCACTGGATTCAAGCAAGCCTGGCTGAAGACGGCTGAAATGCCAGAAACCGGTCCTAGGAAAATTGTTTCCGGTCCAGGGAAGGCATGGCTTGGCAGTTCGGGCTGGACTGTTCCCATGAGGCACAGGGTCAGACTGATTTGCATATGGCCATGTCTGAACTGGGGTGGCAGAGTGGGCTAAAGAATGGTGATGGATCAAACCCAGATCTGTTGACTGGGTGTGAGTGTTTGATTGGTTCTGATGCTCCGTCCATCACCACCCCCTTTTGTACCGCTTTGTTCGCCATAAGTTGCCAGGGTATGCTCAGACGTGAGTCCCTTGCTCACTTTGCCACTGGATTCAAGCAAGCCTGGCTGAAGACGGCTGAAATGACAGAAACCAGTCCTAGGAAGCTTATTTCCGGTCCAGGGAAGGCATGGCTTGGCAGTTCGGGCTCGACTGTTCCCATGAGGCACAGGGTCAGACTGATTTGCATATGGCCATGTCTGAACTGGGGTGGCAGAGTGGGCTAAAGAATGGTGATGGATCAAACCCAGATCTGTTGACTGGGTGTGAGTGTTTGATTGGTGCTGATGCTCCGTCCATCACCACCCCCTTTTGTACCGCTTTGTTCGCCATAAGTTGGCAGGGTATGCTCAGACGTGAGTCCCTTGCTCACTTTGCCACTGGTTTGAAGCAAGCCTGGCAGAAGACGGCTGAAATGCCAGAAACCGGTCCTAGGAAGCTTGTTTCCGGTCCAGGGAAGGCATGGCTTGGCAGTTCGGGCTGGACTGTTCCCATGAGGCACAGGGTCAGACTGATTTGCATATGGCCATGTCTGAACTGGGGTGGCAGAGTGGGCTAAAGAATGGTGGTGGATCAAACCCAGATCTGTTGACTGGGTGTGAGTGTTTGATTGGTTCTGATGCTCCGTCCATCACCACCCCCTTTTGTACCGCTTTGTTCGCCATAAGTTGGCAGGGTATGCTCAGACGTGAGTCCCTTGCTCACTTTGCCACTGGATTCAAGCAAGCCTGGCTGAAGACGGCTGAAATGCCAGAAACCGGTGCTAGGAAGCTTGTTTCCGGTCTAGGGAAGGCATGGCTTGGCAGTTCGGGCTTGACTGTTCCCATGAGGCACAGGGTCAGACTGATTTGCATATGGCCATGTCTGAACTGGGGTGGCAGAGTGGGCTAAAGAATGGTGATGGATCAAACCCAGATCTGTTGACTGGGTGTGAGTGTTTGATTGGTTCTGATGCTCCGTCCATCACCACCCCCTTTTGTACCGCTTTGTTCGCCATAAGTTGGCAGGGTATGCTCAGACGTGAGTCCCTTGCTCACTTTGCCACTGGATTCAAGCAAGCCTGGCTGAAGACGGCTGAAATGCCAGAAACCGGTCCTAGGAAAATTGTTTCCGGTCCAGGGAAGACATGGCTTGGCAGTTTGGGCTGGACTGTTCCCATGAGGCACAGGGTCAGACTGATTTGCATATGGCCATGTCTGAACTGGGGTGGCAGAGTGGGCTAAAGAATGGTGATGGATCAAACCCAGATCTCTTGACTGGGTGTGAGTGTTTGATTGGTTCTGATGCTCCGTCCATCACCACCCCCTTTTGTAACGCTTTGTTCGCCATAAGTTGGCAGGGTATGCTCAGACGTGAGTCCCTTGCTCACTTTGCCACTGGATTCAAGCAAGCCTGGCTGAAGACGGCTGAAATGCCAGAAATCGGTCCTAGGAAGCTTGTTTCCGGTCCAGGGAAGGCATGGCTTGGCAGTTCGGGCTGGACTGTTCCCATGAGGCACAGGGTCAGACTGATTTGCATATGGCCATGTCTGAACTGGGGCGGCAGAGTGGGCTAAAGAATGGTGTTGGATCAAACCCAGATCTGTTGACTGGGTGTGAGTGTTTGATTGGTTCTGATGCTTCGTCCATCACCACCCCCTTTTGTACCGCTTTGTTCGCCATAAGTTGGCAGGGTATGCTCAGATGTGAGTCCCTTGCTCACTTTGCCACTGGATTCAAGCAAGCCTGGCTGAAGACGGCTGAAATGCCAGAAACCGGTCCTAGGAAGCTTGTTTCCGGTCCTGGGAAGGCATGGCTTGGCAGTTCGGGCTGGACTGTTCCCATGAGGCACAGGGTCAGACTGATTTGCATATGGCCATGTCTGAACTGGGGTGGCCGAGTGGGCTAAAGAATGGTGATGGATCAAACCCAGATCTGTTGACTGGGTGTGAGTGTTTGATTGGTTCTGATGCTCCGTCCATCACCACCCCCTTTTGTACCGCTTTGTTCGCCATAAGTTGGCAGGGTATGCTCAGACGTGAGTCCCTTGCTCACTTTGCCACTGGATTCAAGCAAGCCTGGCTGAAGACGGCTGAAATGGCAGAAACCGGTCCTAGGAATCTTGTTTCCGGTCCAGAGAAGGCATGGCTTGGCAGTTCGGGCTGGACTGTTCCCATGAGGCACAGGGTCAGACTGATTTGCATATGGCCATGTCTGAACTGGGGTGGCAGAGTGGGCTAAAGAATGGTGATGGATCAAACCCAGATCTGTTGACTGGGTGTGAGTGTTTGATTGGTTCTGATGCTCCGTCCATCACCACCCCCTTTTGTACCACTTTGTTCGCCATAAGTTGGCAGGGTATGCTCAGACGTGAGTCCCTTGCTCACTTTGCCACTGGTTTCAAGCAAGCCTGGCTGAAGACGGCTGAAATGCCAGAAATCGGTCCTAGGAAGCTTGTTTCCGGTCCAGGGAAGGCATGGCTTGGCAGTTCGGGCTGGACTGTTCCCATGAGGCACAGGGTCAGACTGATTTGCATATGGCCATGTCTGAACTGGGGTGGCAGAGTGGGCTAAAGAATGGTGTTGGATCAAACCCAGATCTGTTGACTGGGTGTGAGTGTTTGATTGGTTCTGATGCTCCGTCCATCACCACCCCCTTTTGTACCGCTTTGTTCGCCATAAGTTGGCAGGGTATGCTCAGACGTGAGTCCCTTGCTCACTTTGCCACTGGATTCAAGCATGCCTGGCTAAAGACAGCTGAAATGCCAGAAACCGGTCCTAGGAGGCTTGTTTCTGGTCCAGGGAAGGCATGGCTTGGCAGTTCGGGCTGGACTGTTCCCATGAGGCACAGGGTCAGACTGATTTGCATATGGCCATGTCTGAACTGGGGTGGCAGAGTGGGCTAAAGAATGGTGATGGATCAAACCCAGATCTGTTGACTGGGTGTGAGTGTTTGATTGGTTCTGATGCTCCGTCCATCACCAACCCCTTTTGTACCGCTTTGTTCGCCATAAGTTGGCAGGGTATGCTCAGACGTGAGTCCCTTGCTCACTTTGCCACTGGATTCAAGCAAGCCTGGCTGAAGACGGCTGAAATGCCAGAAACCGGTCCTAGGAAGCTTGTTTCCGGTCCAGGGAAGGCATGGCTTGGCAGTTCGGGCTGGACTGTTCCCATGAGGCACAGGGTCAGACTGATTTGCATATGGCCATGTCTGAACTGGGGTGGCAGAGTGGGCTAAAGAATGGTGATGGATCAAACCCAGATCTGTTGACTGGGTGTGAGTGTTTGATTGGTTCTGATGCTCCGTCCATCACCACCCCCTTTTGTACCGCTTTGTTCGCCATAAGTTGGCAGGGTATGCTCAGACGTGAGTTCCTTGCTCATTTTGCCACTGGATTCAAGCAAGCCTGGCTGAAGACGGCTGAAATGCCAGAAACCGGTCCTAGGAAGCTTGTTTCCGGTCCAGGGAAGGCATGGCTTGGCAGTTCGGGCTGGACTGTTCCCATGAGGCACAGGGTCATACTGATTTGCATATGGCCATGTCTGAACTGGTGGCAGAGTGGGCTAAAGAATGGTGATGGATCAAACCCAGATCTGTTGACTGGGTGTGAGTGTTTGATTGGTTCTGATGCTCCGTCCATCACCACCCCCTTTTGTACCGCTTTGTTCGCCATAAGTTGGCAGGGTATGCTCAGACGTGAGTCCCTTGCTCACTTTGCCACTGGATTCAAGCAAGCCTGGCTGAAGACGGCTGAAATGCCAGAAACCGGTCCTAGGAAGCTTGTTTCCGGTCCAGGGAAGGCATGGCTTGGCAGTTCGGGCTGGACTGTTCCCATGAGGCACAGGGTCGGACTGATTTGCATATGGCCATGTCTGAACTGGGGTGGCAGAGTGGGCTAAAGAATGGTGATGGATCAAACCCAGATCTGTTGACTGGGTGTGAGTGTTTGATTGGTTCTGATGCTCCGTCCATCACCACCCCCTTTTGTACCGCTTTGTTCGCCATAAGTTGGCAGGGTATGCTCAGACGTGAGTCCCTTGCTCACTTTGCCACTGGATTCAAGCAACCCTGGCTGAAGACGGCTGAAATGCCAGAAACCGGTCCTAGGAAGCTTGTTTCCGGTCCAGAGAAGGCATGGATTGGCAGTTCGGGCTGGACTGTTCCCATGAGGCACAGGGTCAGACTGATTTGCATATGGCCATGTCTGAACTGGGGTGGCAGAGTGGGCTAAAGAATGGTGATGGATCAAACCCAGATCTGTTGACTGGATGTGAGTGTTTGATTGGTTCTGATGCTCCGTCCATCACCACCCCCTTTTGTACCGCTTTGTTCGCCATAAGTTGGCAGGGTATGCTCAGACGTGAGTCCCTTGCTCACTTTGCCACTGGATTCAAGCAAGCCTGGCTGAAGACAGCTGAAATGCCAGAAACCGGTCCTAGGAGGCTTGTTTCTGGTCCAGGGAAGGCATGGCTTGGCAGTTCGGGCTGGACTGTTCCCATGAGGCACAGGGTCAGACTGATTTGCATATGGCCATGTCTGAACTGGGGTGGCAGAGTGGGCTAAAGAATGGTGATGGATCAAACCCAGATCTGTTGACTGGGTGTGAGTGTTTGATTGGTTCTGATGCTCCGTCCATCACCACCCCCTTTTGTACCGCTTTGTTCGCCATAAGTTGGCAGGGTATGCTCAGACGTGAGTCCCTTGCTCACTTTGCCACTGGATTCAAGCAAGCCTGGCTGAAGACGGCTGAAATGCCAGAAACCGGTCCTAGGAAGCTTGTTTCTGGTCCAGGGAAGGCATGGCTTGGCAGTTCGGGCTGGACTGTTCCCATGAGGCACAGGGTCAGACTGATTTGCATATTGCCATGTCTGAACTGGGGTGGCAGAGTGGGCTAAAGAATGGTGATTGATCAAACCCAGATCTGTTGACTGGGTGTGAGTGTTTGATTGGTTCTGATGCTCCGTCCATCACCACCCCCTTTTGTACCGCTTTGTTCGCCATAAGTTGGCAGGGTATGCTCAGACGTGAGTTCCTTGCTCATTTTGCCACTGGATTCAAGCAAGCCTGGCTGAAGACGGCTGAAATGCCAGAAACCGGTCCTAGGAAGCTTGTTTCCGGTCCAGGGAAGGCATGGCTTGGCAGTTCGGGCTGGACTGTTCCCATGAGGCACAGGGTCAGACTGATTTGCATATGGCCATGTCTGAACTGGTGGCAGAGTGGGCTAAAGAATGGTGATGGATCAAACCCAGATCTGTTGACTGGGTGTGAGTGTTTGATTGGTTCTGATGCTCCGTCCATCACCACCCCCTTTTGTACCGCTTTGTTCGCCATAAGTTGGCAGGGTATGCTCAGACGTGAGTCCCTTGCTCACTTTGCCACTGGATTCAAGCAAGCCTGGCTGAAGACGGCTGAAATGCCAGAAACCGGTCCTAGGAAGCTTGTTTCCGGTCCAGGGAAGGCATGGCTTGGCAGTTCGGGCTGGACTGTTCCCATGAGGCACAGGGTCAGACTGATTTGCATATGGCCATGTCTGAACTGGGGTGGCAGAGTGGGCTAAAGAATGGTGATGGATCAAACCCAGATCTGTTGACTGGGTGTGAGTGTTTGATTGGTTTTGATGCTCCGTCCATCACCACCCCCTTTTGTACCGCTTTGTTCGCCATAAGTTGGCAGGGTATGCTCAGACGTGAGTCCCTTGCTCACTTTGCCACTGGATTCAAGCAAGCCTGGCTGAAGACGGCTGAAATGCCAGAAACCAGTCCTAGGAAGCTTGTTTCCGGTCCAGGGAAGGCATGGCTTGGCAGTTCGGGCTGGACTGTTCCCATGAGGCACAGGGTCGGACTGATTTGCATATGGCCATGTCTGAACTGGGGTGGCAGAGTGGGCTAAAGAATGGTGATGGATCAAACCCAGATCTGTTGACTGGGTGTGAGTGTTTGATTGGTTCTGATGCTCCGTCCATCACCACCCCCTTTTGTACCGCTTTGTTCGCCATAAGTTGGCAGGGTATGCTCAGACGTGAGTCCCTTGCTCACTTTGCCACTGGATTCAAGCAAGCCTGGCTGAAGACGGCTGAAATGCCAGAAACCGGTCCTAGGAAGCTTGTTTCCGGTCCAGGGAAGGCATGGCTTGGCAGTTCGGGCTGGACTGTTCCCATGAGGCACAGGGTCAGACTGATTTGCATATGGCCATGTCTGAACTGGGGTGGCAGAGTGGGCTAAAGAATGGTGATGGATCAAACCCAGATCTGTTGACTGGGTGTGAGTGTTTGATTGGTTCTGATGCTCCGTCCATCACCACCCCCTTTTGTACCGCTTTGTTCGCCATAAGTTGGCAGGGTATGCTCACACGTGAGTCCCTTGCTCACTTTGCCACTGGATTCAAGCAAGCCTGGCTGAAGACGGCTGAAATGCCAGAAACCGGTCCTAGGAGGCTTGTTTCCGGTCCAGGGAAGGCATGGCTTGGCAGTTCGGGCTGGACTGTTCCCATGAGGCACAGGGTCAGACTGATTTGCATATGGCCATGTCTGAACTGGGGTGGCAGAGTGGGCTAAAGAATGGTGATGGATCAAACCCAGATCTGTTGACTGGGTGTGAGTGTTTGATTGGTTCTGATGCTCCGTCCATCACCACCCCCTTTTGTACCGCTTTGTTCGCCATAAGTTGGCAGGGTATGCTCAGACGTGAGTCCCTTGCTCACTTTGCCACTGGATTCAAGCAAGCCTGGCTGAAGACGGCTGAAATGCCAGAAACCGGTCCTAGGAAAATTGTTTCCGGTCCAGGGAAGGCATGGCTTGGCAGTTCGGGCTGGACTGTTCCCATGAGGCACAGGGTCAGACTGATTTGCATATGGCCATGTCTGAACTGGGGTGGCAGAGTGGGCTAAAGAATGGTGATGGATCAAACCCAGATCTGTTGACTGGGTGTGAGTGTTTGATTGGTTCTGATGCTCCGTCCATCACCACCCCCTTTTGTACCGCTTTGTTCACCATAAGTTGGCAGGGTATGCTCAGACGTGAGTCCCTTGCTCACTTTGCCACTGGATTCAAGCAAGCCTGGCTGAAGACGGCTGAAATGCCAGAAACCAGTCCTAGAAAGCTTATTTCCGGTCCAGGGAAGGCATGGCTTGGCAGTTCGGGCTGGACTGTTCCCATGAGGCACAGGGTCAGACTGATTTGCATATGGCCATGTCTGAACTGGGGTGGCAGAGTGAGCTAAAGAATGGTGATGGATCAAACCCAGATCTGTTGACTGGGTGTGAGTGTTTGATTGGTGCTGATGCTCCGTCCATCACCACCCCCTTTTGTACCGCTTTGTTCGCCATAAGTTGGCAGGGTATGCTCAGACGTGAGTCCCTTGCTCACTTTGCCACTGGATTCAAGCAAGCCTGGCTGAAGATGGCTGAAATGCCAGAAACCGGTGCTAGGAAGCTTGTTTCCGGTCTAGGGAAGGCATGGCTTGGCAGTTCGGGCTTGACTGTTCCCATGAGGCACAGGGTCAGACTGATTTGCATATGGCCATGTCTGAACTGGGGTGGCAGAGTGGGCTAAAGAATGGTGATGGATCAAACCCAGATCTGTTGACTGGGTGTGAGTGTTTGATTGGTTCTGATGCTCCGTCCATCACCACCCCCTTTTGTACCGCTTTGTTCGCCATAAGTTGGCAGGGTATGCTCAGACGTGAGTCCCTTGCTCACTTTGCCACTGGATTCAAGCAAGCCTGGCTGAAGACGGCTGAAATGCCAGAAACCGGTCCTAGGAAGCTTGTCTCCGGTCCAGGGAAGGCATGGCTTGGCAGTTCGGGCTGGACTGTTCCCATGAGGCACAGGGTCAGACTGATTTGCATATGGCCATGTCTGAACTGGGGTGGCAGAGTGGGCTAAAGAATGGTGATGGATCAAACCCAGATCTGTTGACTGGGTGTGAGTGTTTGATTGGTTCTGATGCTCCGTCCATCACCACCCCCTTTTGTACCGCTTTGTTCGCCATAAGTTGGCAGGGTATGCTCAGACGTGAGTCCCTTGCTCACTTTGCCACTGGATTCAAGCATGCCTGGCTGAAGACGGCTGAAATGCCAGAAACCGGTCCTAGGAAAATTGTTTCCGGTCCAGGGAAGGCATGGCTTGGCAGTTTGGGCTGGACTGTTCCCATGAGGCACAGGGTCAGACTGATTTGCATATGGCCATGTCTGAACTGGGGTGGCAGAGTGGGCTAAAGAATGGTG